>NC_064921.1:263062218-264279164 GCF_023897955.1 Schistocerca gregaria
TCTCAATAGCCCATTTTCTTCGAGGTAGTTCATTATAATATTGGTGTCACTTATGCAACTTTCCAGTCTTTGGGTACGGATCTTTCGTCGAGCGAACGGTTGTATATGATTGTTAAGTATGGAGCTAATGCATCAACATACTCCGAAAGGAACCTAATTGGTATACAGTCTGGACCAGCAGACTTGCTTTTATTAAGTAATTTAAGTTGCTTTACTATACCGAGGATATTTACTTCTACGTTACTCATGTTGTCAGCTGTTCTCGATTTGAATTCTGGAATGTTTACTTCGTCTTCTTTTGTGAAGGCATTTCGAAGGGCCGACATGATATTAGGAGGCATTCCATACTTTTGTCAGCTGTTTATTTAGCTTTCTAAATGGCGTCTGTAACGGAGGTGCGTTAAGAGCTGAGAGCTGTCATTTTGTTTCTTTTGGTGCGAACACAGAGCATCGCAGATATTCATAGGCGCTAAGGAATGTCTACGGAGACATGGCAGTGAACAAAAGCATCTGTTATCGTGGCAACAACTTCGCACAAACCTGTCCGACCTTGCTGGTGCAGGGTTGCTGCACACAGCTGTGATTCCTGCGATGTTGGAACTTACGGACAGTCTCATTCGAGGTGATGGACGGATCATAATACGACCCTTCGCTGCACTGCTGGACGTTTCTGTTGGCAGTGCTGACACACTCATCCACCAGTTGAGGTACTCAAAGGTGTGTGCCGGCAGCGTTACTCGACGCCTAGCATAAGAGCAACAGAGGACCATCTGTGCGGAATTTCTTGAGCTGTATGAGGCTTATCGTGACGTTTTTTTGTCGAATGGTACGTGAACGATGGGGCAGTTATTGATGCAGCGAAACGTTGGCTCCAACGTTGACCAGTAGCGTGGTTCCATGCGGGCATAGAGGCTTTCCCAGTAAGGTGGCGTAAGGCCGTTGCACTGAAAGGAGATTATGTTGAAAAGTAGTATTTTGTAGCCAAAAGAATGGAGAATAAATTGGTACATTGGAATTCTGAATAAAGCCAAGCTGCTTTCAGAAAGCACTTATTGAACTTATTACTTATTGAACGCCCTTCACATGCTTAATCTATAAACTCAGGTCTTCGAATTAAGCCCAACTGATATACAAATTCTAGAATTTTATACAGTGAATAAAGGTTGGAGTTTAACGTCTCTTCGTAACTGAGGTAATTACAGACGGAGAATTGGATTACGTATTTAAAAGTGCGGGAGGAAATCAGGTTTACCTTCTTCAAAGGAACCATAGCGGCGTTCGACTGCAGTAATTAAGGGAACTATTGCGAACTTAAATGTGAATGAGCGAATGAAAATCTGATGCTTGCTGTTATCAGATTAAATTCAAGTATCTTATTCACTGTTCCCTCTCCATCAGTGGTAATGTACTTATGAGGTCCCAGAATACCTGATAGTTGTGCAAGGAATGATCGGGCAACTATATATACACTATTGGCCATTAAAATTGCTACACCAAGAAGAAATGCAGATGATAAACGGCTATTCATTGAAAGAATATATTATACTAGAACTGACATATGATTACATTTTCACGCAATTTGGGTGCATATATCCTGAGAAATCAGTACCCAGAACAAACACCTCTGGCCGTAATAATGGCCTTGATACGCCTGGGCATTGAGTCAAACAGAGCTTGGATGACGTGTACAGGTACAGCTGCCCATGCAGCTTCAACACGATACCATGGTTCATCAAGAGTAGTTACTGGCGTATTGTGACGAGTCAGTTGCTCGGCCACCATTGACCAGACGATTTCAGTTGGTGAGAGATGTGGAGAATGTGCTGGCCAGGGCAGCAGTGGAACATTTTCTGTATCCAGAAAGGCCCGTATAGGACCTGCAACAGGCGATCGTGCATTATCCTGCTGAAATGTAGGGTTACGCACGAATCGAATGAAGGGTAGCGCCACGGATCGTAACAGATCTGAAATGTAACGTCCACTGTTCAAACTGCCGTCAATGGGAACAAGAGGTGACCGAGACGTGTAACCAACGGCACCCCATACCATCACGCTGGTTGATACGCCAGTATGGCGATGACGAATACACGCTTCCAATGTGCGTCACCAAACACAGATGCGACCATCATGATGCTGTAAACAGAACCTGGATTCATCCGAAAAAATGACGTTTTGCCATTCGTGCACCCAGGTTCGTCGTTGAGTACACCGTCGCAGGGGCTCCGGTCTGTGGTGCAGTGCCAAGGGTAACCGCAGCCATTGTCTCCGAGCTCATAGTCCACGCTGCTGCAAACGTCGTCGAACTGTTCGTGGAGATGGTTGTTGTCTTGCAAACGTTCCAGGGATCGAGACGTGGCTGCACGATCCGTTACAACCAAGCGGATGAGATGCCTGTCATCTCGACTGCCAGTGATACGAGGCCGTTGGGATGCAGCACGGCGTTCCATATTACCCTCCTGAACCCACCGATTCCATATTATGCTAACAGTCATTGGATCTCGACGAACGCGAGCAGCAATGTCGCGATACGAGAAACCGCAATCGCGATAGGCTATAATCCGGCCTTTATCAAAGTCGGAAACATGATGGTACGCATTTCTTCTCCTTACACGAGGCATCACAACAACGTTTCACCAGGCAACGTCGGTCAACTGCTGTTTGTGTATGAGAAATCGGTAGGAAACTTTCCTCTTGTCAGCACTTTGTAGGTGTCGCCACCGGCGGCGCCAACCTTGTATGAATGTGCTCTGAAAAGCTAATCATTTGCATATCACAGCACCTTCTTCCTGTCGGTTAAATTTCGCGTCTGTAGCATGTCACCTTCGTGGTGTAGCAATTTTAATGGCCAGTAGTGTATATATTTGAGGAAAGGACGATATATGTTACTTTCCACTCTTATTTGTGAAGCAGTACTTAGCATTTTAACACTATCTTTTCGAGTCTCAATTTACGTTTACCGAAGCTGAACCGATGAATCCTGACTCGCAAAATGTATTACAACATACATGTGTGAAAGAGGCTAAGGAAATGCACGCATAAATATAGATTCATTATTTAAGCAACAAATGAAAGATAAGAAAGACTAACATTTTCTAAATTACTAAATAGTACCTGTTCGACTACGAATTGGTTTTAGTACCAATATGAGAATTAATTCTTTGTTCAGCCAAGTACTTGAAAATAAAAAAAGTTCAGAGGAATCGGTTTCTGTGTCTTATGCAGGAGTGGATTTTGGAGTGGCGTCCTGGATTACGACACCTAACCATTTTTTCCCTTCGTCTGCTTTAAAGAAATCATGTTGCAGTTAAACTGTGCCAGGAGATTCGGTAGACGCATTGCTTTCATAGCCACCCAGAAGGCCGTCTAGCACGTACGTTTTGTCCCAATTTATTTTGGGTACGTGCAGGATTCCGGGCGTATGTGACATGTTGCTCCGTCAGGCGCCAGCAGACTAAACAACCACGTCTTCCACCGTTTCGTTCAGCAGCTGGTCCTTCTTGCTAGTTTTGAAGGACAAATGCAAATAAACAACGAAACAACCAGCGATGGCAGCAAGATGCGCTCAGGCGACGAAAAATCTCGAGCGATGTCGTAATGCAAGGTTTCAGACGAGTCTTGCAAGATGTCCGTATCCTCTGAAATAGCTTCCACATGTGACGAAAATATAACGTTATTAGACCCTAATAGTCTATAGCTTATTGCTTTATTCTGTTTAGCTCTGGAATGATGAGACGAAGTAGAGCTTTGGTAAATGTAAGTCGCAAGTCAACGTGAACTCTACAGTTTATTATACAATGTTTTTACATTCTTGACAACCGGTCCATCTTTGAACTTGGAAGACATCGAAACCCAAGGAAGGAACTTTCTTTACGTAACAGAGAGGTCCCATACGATACAGTTACCCTTATCTGGTTGGAAAAAGATATGCACCACTTCTATTTGTAGGACAACTGCAGCTGTTCAATCACAAGAAACAACATATCCATACAACATGTGTTTTTACAATACGTACAATGATTTGTCTATATGTTTACAGACAAAAAAATTAGTTTCGTAGTCATTGGTTGCTAAAGCTGTTTCTACAAGATTTGTTGTTGTAGTACGTACAAGTAACGATTAAAATTGTTAAATAGTGAAGGCAGGAAGCATGCAAATGATACCAGTACCACGTAACAGAAATAAAAGTTCGTAATGCAAATAATTAGAATTATAAAGCGATAGTACATACGTGTGCAGTACAGCGACTTCCATACGCCCTTGTTAGGCGATAATACACTTGCGTTCGTGAAAATTTCATCGAGATAGAACAAATGGAAGAGTCCAATTTGAAGGGTACTTGAAACGTATGTAGAAAGGTGTACTTGTCGTGAACGATATAACTAGAGAGAGATGGAGACAAAGCAGGCTAAGCGACACCCTCTTTTGTGTTGCCGGAAAGGTCAGTTACGCCATGTTTGCCCAGAGAACGGCTGCTAAATAGAGAGGAAAAGTGAGAGCAGGTAGAAGTACACTCCTGGAAATGGAAAAAAAGAACACATTGACACCGGTGTGTCAGACCCACCATACTTGCTCCGGACACTGCGAGAGGGCTGTACAAGCAATGATCACACGCACAGCACAGCGGACACACCAGGAACCGCGGTGTTGGCCGTCGAATGGCGCTAGCTGCGCAGCATTTGTGCACCGTGCCGTCAGTGTCAGCCAGTTTGCCGTGGCATACGGAGCTCCATCGTAGTCTTTAACACTGGTAGCATGCCGTAACAGCGTGGACGTGAACCGTATGTGCAGTTGACGGACTTTGAGCGAGGGCGTATAGTGGGCATGCGGGCGGCCGGGTGGACGTACCGCCGAATTGCTCAACACGTGGAGCGTGAGGTCTCCACAGTACATCGATGTTGTCGCCAGTGGTCGGCGGAAGGTGTACGTGCCCGTCGACCTGGGACCGGACTAGAGCGACGCACGGATGCATGCCAAGACCGTAGGATCCTAAGCAGTTCCGTAGGGTACCGCACCGCCACTTCCCAGCAAATTAGGAACACTGTTGCTCCTGGGGTATCGGCGAGGACCATTCGCAACCGTCTCCATGAAGCTGGGCTACGGTCCCGCACACCGTTAAGCCGTCTTCCGCTCACGCCACAACATCGTGCAGCCCGCCTCCAGTGGTGTCGCGACAGGCGTGAATGGAGGGACGAATGGAGACGTGTCGTCTTCAGCGATGAGAGTCGCTTCTGCCTTGGTGCCAATGATGGTCGTATGCGTGTTTGGCGCTGTGTAGGTGAGCGCCACAATCAGGACTGCATACGACCGAGGCACACAGGGCCAGCACCAGGCATCATGGTGTGGGGAGCGATATCCTACACTGGCCGTACACCTCTGGTGATCGTCGAGGGGACACTGAATAGTGTACAGTACATCCAAACCGTCATCGAACCCATCGTTCTACCATTCCTAGACCGGCAAGGGAACTTGCTGTTCCAACAGGACAATGCACGTCCGCATGTATCCCGTGCCACCCAACGTGCTCTAAAAGGTGTAAGTCAACTACCCTGGCCAGCAAGATCTCCGGGTCTGTCCCCCATTGAGCATGTTTGGGACTGGATGAAGCGTCGTCTCACACGGTCTGCACGTCCAGCACGAACGCTGGGCCAGCTGAGGCGCCAGGTGGAAATGGCATGGCAAGCCGTTCCATAGGACTACATCCAGCATCTCTACGATCGTCTCCATGGGAGAATAGCAGCCTGCATTGCTGCGAAAGGTGGATATACACTGTACTAGTGCCGACTTTGTGCATGCTCTGTTGCCTGTGTCTATGTGCCTGTGGTTCTGTCAGTGTGATCATGTGATGTATCTGACCCCAGGAATGTGTCAATAAAGTTTCCTCTTCCTGGGACAATGAATTCACGGTGTTCTTATTTCAATTTCCAGGAGTGTATATGTCATCGGCGAATGGCGTTGTATTAGCAAATGAGAGAGTTATAATAACGATGAATAATTTGCCTTCGTAAATTGGGTTGTTATATGCATTACCCTGTATAAAGGTGAATCATTCCTAGCATAGTTTACTGGATAAGAGCACATGATGCCCTATATTTAACCAGCATGGGCGCCTCTCTCTCTTTCCTGAGCCTTGTCCCATGGTTATGGAGGGTCGGCCATGGTTAATCGGATGTGGCATGTTAATTGAAGGGGTGGCTCGATGCCCTTCCCGTCGCCACCCCGTACCCCCCCCCCCCCCCCCCCCCCCCGGGACAGAACTAGTGTACACCAATTGTCTGCATCTTATTGCAAGCTGTGGAAGAGTGCGAATGTCTTCAGACGTCTGCGAGCCGGGTAAATGAGGCGGAACGTGGGGACCAGCCCGGTATTCCCCTAGTGGGATTTGGAAAACCGCCTAAAAATCACATCCAGGCTGTCCAGCACACCAGCTCGCGTCGTTAATTTGCCGGGCGGATTCGATCCGGGCCCGGCGCGCCTACCTAAATCCAGGAAGCAGCGCGATAGCGGCCTCGGCAACCCTGGTGGGTCTAACCAGCATGGGTGTAAGTGCCCTTAACAGCTTCATCCACTGTGTTGAATTGAAGGCGAAGCACTGGTGTAGATAAGGTCATCTGACTAAAAACTAGTCAGCCCTAGAGAACGCATTAGGAGCGTCATTTAATTCCGTGTCATTTCTCCTCATGAATTGATATCCACCTGGATTTGGTTAGCAAGTGAATCCACAAGGATGCACAGGTACGTCGCATCCAGGATAAGCCTCTTGCTGACGATTTCTTCGGGCAGTTCCACCAAATTGCGAAAATGCTGATGTAGACATTTTATCCTCTGTTCCAACACGTCCCATTGACTTTCTATGTGGTTCAAGTCAGGCAGTTTTGCAGGTCAGTCGAGATGTAATGAGGTGGGGGAGTGTTGAGAAACCTAGTCACTTATTCTTCCACCTCGATGAGCTTTGCTGTTGTACTTATGTGCCAGTGTGAGCTATGGCCTCTTGCGATGTGACCACCTCCAACTGTTTACTGCTTGCGGTTCCCATGCGGTTCTCGCGGCAATGTTCTCTCTCTAACATGTTGGGATGGACCTTCAGCACTTGCTTTGGAAGCGATTTTGATTCACAAGCTGTGAAACACTTCTCTGGTCCCTCTAAATCAGAGTCTTTTTGCGGCCACAGTTCTGACGTAGTGTTTCATGGCCACAAGTGTTACACCAGTTCTCGCAGACACGTTGAACAGCTCGCAGCAAAACTCTAACAAGTCCAGCCACTTCACACACTGTATGTCCCTTTTTGTCACTCTGTGACGTCCTTACATTTACTCATGTGTGCCTAAAATGTACGCTTGAAATTCAAATGCCTCGCTGATTGCTACTGCCTTATGTTCACCTAGAGATGGGGCGTGCAAATTGGGGTAACTAATTTTTTATCCGGTGAGCTCAGCTCTGCATCGGTGGGCGAAATCCGCGGCACTGAACTGCAAGCCGTCACTGGCGTGCTGAATGGACAAATGAAATGATTTCGGAAGAGAACCGCTCCAACTTCGCCCACAGTGAGAGCCGCATTCATGTCAGATGCATATCGCGTTGTTGAGCGTCGTTACACAGAGGTCATGTTTGATGGTTAGATATTTCAGTGGATGCATCCTGCGATCTGAAAGTCTACTTGATGATGGCATTCCGAACATCAGACGTTATTTCAGTGAGGTTGCAGGTGTCTGAAGCACGATATCACGTTTTAAGTGTTGTTATAAGGACGTCAAGTTCGACAGTTTGAAATTGCAGTGGCTGCCTCATGCGATCTCGGCACCTGTATGCATTGGACAATTTGCCACTACCTCTATGAGGTTTTGGATTCCGAGGTATTGCCTCTCCCTCATACACCATATTTTAGCTCGACAACGGAGGCCATATGTGAAGAGGAGTATGTAAACATTCCTTGCATTATGACGGGTTCCACTGCTTCTCTAGTCTGAATATTTGACTGGTCGATCATCGAACATATTTGGGATACGTCTGATCGCCTTTATTGCTCTTCTTGTTCGAGCAGCCTGCTTTGTTATCCAGTCCCTCTTTGGTTCCAGGCCTCGGTCTTGACGGTCCTAAGTACAGAATATGGAGAGCGCGGCTAATAATATTCCTACATAGTCGTTTAGGTCAAAGGCGTGGACAACAGAGGAACGAAACGGTACAGCAAAATAAATTAGTGACATAGTCATAAGTTCTTTTCGAGTATCAGCACACTGATGGATTACTGGAGCTAGCGCGCAGTTGACTGCCCCCCCCCCCCCCCACCCACTTGTGGAGGCATCTGGCGAGGCGTGTATTACGTGCACACGGTCCATCGCAGAGGGTACCATGCACACTCAAAATAACCGACACTGACTGCTGGCATGCCCATAGCTTCTGCAGGGAATATCAGTTCGGTTTGATCCGAGCTGTCTTCAAGTGATCCTATAAGGATCAATTCTTTTTTTCGGAGCAATTTATTTAGCGCCACAAGAGATGAACCCTTTTGTGTCACTATCCAAAGTGCGATTACTGTGAAAATTGCCAGATGCCACGAATTGCGCGTACTATCAACAGCTACCATTTCATCAGTGATGCTGCTGTGGATGTAATAACATTCTTATTCGATACATTACCTAAGCCGTATACGAGTAAAATATTTCTAATTATGTTGTGGCAAAGAACATTTAGTTCATCTTGCCTTTACGACAGATACGTATTAATTTCACATACCTGCACGTACATCTGTAGACCGCAAGCCACTGCACATGCTTGTGATTTTGTCAAACGACGGCTTAACCTAACGGTCCTCCAATACGCAATGCCATTAAATGTCGTGCGGGAATAGAGTGTACATCGACTGCCATTCCTCTGAGACATAATAAACATCGCTTAGATTGGATACCACAAAAATATGAAGACTCTTACCATTGCGTGTAGCACCTTCATCAAATACTCGGGTATGTTTTATCGGTCAGTTTTGACCGTTAAAATACATTACTGTACTAAGCATCATTTATTTCTTATGGTGTCCTCGTGGTGTTTAGTGTTCTCTTCAGAGGAAGCGTGTACACAGCTGCTCTTCCCATTTCGGAAGAAAATTTTCAGTGGGACTCATCAGCAGAAGCAGCATTCTGGTGAAGATGGCGACCACTTAGATCGACGAAATATCGAGTTAAGTTGATTTTACGATCGGGCAGCCAACCCGAAGAGACTTTCAAGCCTTATTACGCTAGGAAAGCCTACGTAGTCACAAATTTTCACCAGTCCAGAATGCACCTTTAGTAGTGTTATGTATTTGTATTCGTCATAGGAATTTTGCGTTTTAAGGGAGAACTTACTGGACTCTACAGTAACAGATACTTCCGTGCAACGTGATCCAATGGTTAGAACATTGATTTCATATTCATTTACAATGACTGAACCACATTGGAAGAAGTGCTTTTCTCCTTGTAGATGCGTGCGTAAAATTACACTGCCTGACAAGAGAAGTGAAGCACGCGGAAGGGAAGGAGGGAACGAAATAAAACTTGATAGATTAAAAAGATGTGTGAAGTTATTTCGGTGATTGTAAAATAGCCATATTTAAAAAGAACTTGCACGTCTGACGTTGCACTTCTCTCGGCCCTGGATTATTGCACTGATTCGGCTGGGAAGCACTTCATAAAACCATTGTGTCCTCTCCTGAGGCAAGCTGGCCACAGTTTTTGTAACAGGTCCGTTATACTTTATACTGGCTCTAGGACGGAACTGACATCCGCTCTGGCGAACGGTGGCCATCCGGGGTATTGCAGAATAGCGATCCATCGCTGAACACAATGCGACGCCATTGATTAGCATTTCGGCCGGCCGGGACGGTCGAGCGGTTCTAATTGCTACAGTCTGGAACCGCGCGACCGCTACGGTCGCAGGTTCGAATCCTGCCTCGGGCGTGGATGCGTGTAATGTCCTTAGGTTAGTTAGGTTTAAGTAGTTCTGAGTTCTAGGGGACTGATGACCTCAGAAGTTAAGTCCCTTAGTGCTCAGAGCCATTTGAACCATTTGATTTGATTAGCACTCCATACTTCCCAGTCAGGCGCTACTCCAAACACAGCCCTTTGTGATTTGGTGTTAATGGCAGCCTACACATGGGACGGTAATTCTCTAAGGTGGCTACTGCTAGTCTGCAACCAACGGAGTGCTTAGACACAAAGTTTTGCAGTGAGTCCATTACTTCGTGTCGGATGACTGGCGGAGATGTGAAGAGGTTACGATGTGCTTTGTACGCAATACGACGATCCTACCATGTGATGACCAGACGTGGCCGACCAGAATTCTAGAGACGAGTGTGCCTGCCGTCTCGATCCCATGCAGCCCAACATCGGTCCACTGTCACATCCGAATACCCCACAAGTCTGAATACTGTACCATTCGACGAGCCAGCCAAATGGTGACCCACAGTGACACTCATTTCATACTCTGTCAAATACTGATACTGCAGTGGCAAACTAAGTTAACTTTCGGCCGCTGGCTGTCCGCAGCTAGTGGTGTAGTGGCTAGCATTGCTGCCTCTGGATCACGGGGTTCCGTGTTCGATTGCCGGCCGGGTTGGGGATTTTCTTTGCCCAGCGACAGGGTATTTGTGATGTTCTCATCATTTCATCATCACACAGTCGACATGGGTTTAGAAAGCATAGATCCTGTGAAACACAACTAGCTCTTTATTCACATGAAGTGTTGAGTGTGCTTTTGACAAGGGATTTCAGATCGATTCCGTATTTCTGGATTTCCGGAAGGTTTTTGACACTGTACCACACAAGCGGCTCGAAGTGAAATTGCGTGCTTACGGAATATCGTCTCAGTTATGTGACTGGATTTGTGATTTACTGTCAGAGAGGTCACAGTTCGTTGTAACTGACGGAAAGTCATTGAGTAAAACAGAAGTGATTTCTAGCGTTCCCCAAGGTAGTTTTATAGGCCCTTTGCTTTTCTTTATCTATATAAACGATTTTGGAGACAATCCGAGCAGCCGTCTTCGGTTGTTTTCAGATGACGCTGTCGTTTATTGACTAATAAAGTCATCAGAAGATCAAAACAAACTGCAAAACGATTTAGAAAAGATGTCTGAATGGTGCGAAAAGTGGCAGTTGACCCTAAATAACGAAAAGTTTGAGGTCATCCACATGAGTGCTAAAAGGAACGCGTTAAACTTCGGTTACACGATAAATCAGTCTAATATAAAAATCCGTAAATTCAACTAAATACTAGTTATTACAAAATTACGAACAACTTAAATTGGGAGGAACACATATAAAATGTTGTGGGGAAGGCTAACCAAAGACTGCGTTTTATTGTCAGGACACTTAGAAAATGTAACAGATCTACTAAGAAGACTGTCTACTCTACCCTTGTCCGTCCTCTTTTAGAATACTGCTGCGCGGTGTGGGATCCTTACCAGATAGGACTGACGGAGCACATCGGAAACGTTCAAAGAAGGGCAGGACGTTTTGTATTGTCGCGAAATACGGGAGAGAGTGTTACAGAAATGATACAGGGTTTGGGCTGGACATTATTAAAAGAAAGGCGTTTCTCTTTGGGACGGAATCTTCTCACGATATTCCGATAACCAACTTTCTCCTCCGAATGCGAAAGTAGTTTGTTGACACCGACCTACATAGGTAGGAACGATCACCACGATAAAATAAGGGAAATCAGAACTCGTACGGGAAGATATAGATGTTCACTCTTTCTGCGCGCTATACGAGATTGAAATAATAGGGAATTGTGAAGTTGGTTCAATGAACCCTCTGCCAGGCACTTAAATGCGAATTGCAGATAATCGATGTAGATGTAAATGTAGATGTAGATCATCATCATTCGTTACAGTGGCTAGACTGGTCTGTGTAAAAAACTGTACTGTTAAAAAATTGGGACTCTGTATGGGCGCTGAAGACAGCGCAGTTGAGCGCCCCACAAAAGCAAACATAATCATCATCGCTGCGCTGGCTGATGGGAGCGACCGTAAATGGGAGTGCCAACTTAGTTTGCGAGGACAGTAACGCTGTCTCACCTGAGTAAGTGGCATTCCTGTGTCCTTCACATTAGTCACCCAGCGAAATACAAAACCTAATACCAAAGTGGTTCACAACAGGAAAAAGCATTTCACCTCTCTCTGGAGCGAATGTTTGTATTAGACAATTTACACCTGACGATGAATCCACAATATCCAAAATGCACAGTTAATTTAAGGAAACACGAAAAAATTTATCACTGAAGGCGTTTTTATTCGAACTTCCCACACATTGCCTCCACATTATGCTCTACGAATTGCCACTTGTTGCACCAGAGGTACCTGGCAGACAGCCTGCGTGGATCATTCAACATTGTCGCCTAGCGCTAAGGCCGTACACAACTTTATGATTCAGGCCTGATTATATTCCCACTGGGTGCCTGCTACTCTTGACGCCACCAAATCACGAAGACTGTTTGTACGTGCTAGGAATATTTGCTTGAATGTCATTTGCAACATTTACGTTACAGCTCTGTTTCTGGATTTCTGAAACAATATACACTCCTGGAAATGGAAAAAAGAACACATTGACACCGGTGTATCAGACCCACCATACTTGCTCCGGACACTGCGAGAGGGCTGTACAATCAATGATCCCACGCACGGCACAGCGGACACACCAGGAACCGCGGTGTTGGCCGTCGAATGGCGCTAGCTGCGCAGCATTTGTGC
This sequence comes from Schistocerca gregaria, assembly GCF_023897955.1. Lineage (NCBI taxonomy): Eukaryota > Metazoa > Arthropoda > Insecta > Orthoptera > Acrididae > Schistocerca > Schistocerca gregaria. Next base: position 263,074,937 of record NC_064921.1, read on the forward strand.
ACCGCCGCCGTCAATGTCAGCCAGTTTGCCGTGACATACGGAGCTCCATTGCAGTCTTTAACACTGGTAGCATGCCGCGACAGCGTGGACGTGAACCGTATGTGCAGTTGACGGACTTTGAGCGAGGGCGTATAGTGGGCATGCGGGAGGCCGGGTGGACGTACCGCCGAATTGCTCAACACGTGGGGCGTGAGGTCTCCACAGTACATCGATGTTGTCGCCAGTGGTCGGCGGAAGGTGCACGTGCCCGTCGACCTGGGACCGGACTAGAGCGACGCACGGATGCACGCCAAGACCGTAGGATCCTAAGCAGTGCCGTAGGGGACCGCAACGCCACTTCCCAGCAAATTAGGGACACTGTTGCTCCTGGGGTATCGGCGAGGACCATTCGCTACCGTCTCCATGAAGCTTGGCTACGGTCCCGCACACCGTTAGGCCGTCTTCCGCTCACGCCCCAACATCGTGCAGCCCGCCTCCAGTGGTGTCGTGACAGGCGTGAATGGAGGGACGAATGGAGACGTGTCGTCTTCAGCGATGAGAGTCGCTTCTGCCTTGGTGCCAATGATGATCGTATGCGTGTTTGGTGCCGTGCAGGTGAGCGCCACAATCAGGACTGCATACGACCGAGGCACACAGGGCCAACACCCGGCATCATGGTGTGGGGAGCGATCTCCTACACTGGCCGTACACCTCTGGTGATCGTCGAGGGGACACTGAATAGTGCACGGTACATCCAAACCGTCATCGAACCCATCGTTCTACCATTCCTAGACCGGCAAGGGAACTTGCTGTTCCAACAGGACAATGCACGTCCGCATGTATCCCGTGCCACCCAACGTGCTCTAAAAGGTGTAAGTCAACTACCCTGGCCAGCAAGATCTCCGGATCTGTCCCCCATTGAGCATGTTTGGGACTGGATGAAGCGTCGTCTCACGCGGTCTGCACGTCCAGCACGAACGCTGGTCCAACTGAGGCGCCAGGTGGAAATGGCATGGCAAGCCGTTCCACAGGACTACATCCAGCATCTCTACGATCGTCTCCATGGGAGAATAGCAGCCTGCATTGCTGCGAAAGGTGAATATACACTGTACTAGTGCCGACATTGTGCATGCTCTGTTGCCTGTGCCTATGTGCCTGTGGTTCTGTCAGTGTGATCATGTGATGTATCTGACCCCAGGAATGTGTCAATAAAGTGTAATATTTCTGGCTTTGCAGCAATCGTTTTTAGGTTACACGATGCTCTTGTTAGAGCAGTTGAGAAGGCAACAGTAGGAAGATGACGTAACGTGATGTGAGGCGCGTGTGACAGATGGTTCTTTCGGTCGGGGAATCGTGAGAAAGACCGCCTAAATGTTGGTCCCCCTCCTCGACTGGCCGCCGTGTTCGGAACTAGCTCCCCAAACTGATAAATTTCCGTTATTAATATAAGAAAAACCCAACAGTGACTTTACTTGCATTTCACATAAAAGCGTATTTCAGTAGCAGGCTATCATTCCATTATTTCAAAACTGTTAATTATCACCAAAATAATAACAATTGCAAAATGAAAAGGCGAATGAAGCACTATGGAGATCTTTGGGTCGCACCTAACTTGGATGACGGGCGAGGTGCTTCGGCTGTCAAATCAGAGCTGGTTCGGCATTGTCGGAGGACAAGCGTGTTGTCTGCCGCTGTTATAAGCAATGTCTGGTTTTTGAACTTGTAACTGAGAACTAATTTGGGAACTAATTTAATGATTATTAAGCAGACACACAATTCATCATTTTGTTTATTCTCTGTGAAGGTGCCAAGAATGGAAGTCACTAGCGATCTATAAAGTAGACTATAATTGTGCAGTTTCTCAAAATGGCTCTGAGCACTATGGGACGTAACTTCTGAGGTCATCAGTCCCCTAGAACTTAGAACTACTTAAACCTAACTAACCTAAGGACATCACACACATTAATGCCCGAGGCAGCATCCGAACCTGCGACCGTGGCGGTCGCGCGGCTCCAGACTGTAGCGTCTAGAACCCGGCCGGCTTCAGTTTCTCGCCAGTCGTTGTGGGCGAGTGATTCTAGGCGCTTCAGTCTGGACCGGCGCTGGTGCTACGGTCGCAGGTTCGAATCCTGCCTCGGGCATGGATGTGTGTGACGTCCTTAGGTTAGTTAGATTTAAGTAGTTCTAAGTCTAGGGGACTGATGACCTCAGATGTTAAGTCCCATAGTGCTCAGAGCCATTTGAACCATTTGCAGTTTCTCGCAATCTGGTAATAAAAGGCGAGTGGCATCCCGTTAAAACTAACCAATTCAAAATTTAATTATTTGTACAATACCACTTCCTCGCTAACAGTTTATTGCAGCCTCAAGATAACGGATTCACGATCTATGTGCTATTTTCCGCGCAGGGGACAAGTATAGAAGACTGCAAGTTTGTGAACGTTATACATAACTCATGCATTCCACTCAGGGCGGAGGTGGCAACTAGGCACATCGTGTGTGCTGCAGTCTTAGTACAAATAAGATCAATTTCACGTCATCTCTGCTGACACAAAGGAGGTATGAAGTAAGAAAATTTTCAAGGGAAGGGACTCAACATACACATATAAATCGCTATCTCTCTCTCTCTCTCTCTCTCTCTTTCTCTCTTTCGCTTGCCGTACAAACGGCACTACTCTCCGATGTCTTCATCGTTGACCAGACATTAAACCATCCATCCTTTAAAAACAGTCCTTCGGGGCAGTAACTATGAACATTATTCAGCTGTAGAAATTATTCAGATACACGGAAGTGTAGACGGAGCGTTATTACACGTTCCAGTCGTGCATGGAAAGAGAAGAAACTTTAAACTATGGGAAAATAAAAAGTGTTGTCTTCCACGCTCTTCACAGTGATTCAGGCCAAATATAATTGTAAACATAGGCACAGAATGTCTCTGATGCCGGTATACAAATGTTCGAGATTGTAAAGTTCCTGCCAGATTTTGAATACGGATTACTTGTACAGAATATACCTTAACTGAAAATGCCCTCATATGGGCTGTGTTCAGCCCGATGAATTAACTAATAACGCGATCTGAGTGCAAAATTTGTAGAACGTTACCCAGACAGAGAATGTTTACTTTTCACAACGATTGGTATCGGACATAGTAAACTCAAGTTGAAATTACATGGAGCAAAGGAGTTGTAACAAACATCTCACTTTGCGTAAAAACGCATTAGCAACGCGGCTTATAGCCACGTACTGCACGATGTACTTTTGAACTCAGTCTGTTATGATACCACACAAATGCAAACACAAATAATGAAACTGTGTATCCAATGAAGAAACTGAGACTCTGTTGTCTCAGTCTCCGACACCTACCTTTTATGTTGAAAAAATCATGCGCAGAACAAACATGGATAGCGTTCACAGTTCGGCTCTAACGCTGAGATTAACCATTGCAAGATTCTAGAAAATTACTACCCTTTTTGAAGACAACTTGAGTGAGCCTCTGCTAACTGCTAAGTGCCACAACGTATAAACTCGTTTAAATAGGAAAGTAATAAAAATGAAATGTAATTTATTTAAAAGATATTTGAATATCAATCCATTTCATTGTCTCCCAAAGTATATACATTATTTTATTTATGGACGTACACTACTCACCATTAAAATTCTACATCAAGAAGAAATGCAGATGACAACGGGTATTCATTGGACAATTATATTATACGAGAATTGACATGTGATTACATTTGCACCCAATGTGGGTGCATAGATCCTGAGAAATTAGTACCCAGAACAACCACCTCTGGCCGTATATAACGGCCTTGATACGCCTGGGCATTGAATCAAACAGAGCTTGGATGGCGTGTACAGGTACAGCTGCCCATGCAGCTTCAACACAATACCACAGTTAATCAAGAGTAGTGACTGGCGTATTGTGACGAGCCAGTTGCTCGGCCACCATTGACCAGACGTTTTGAATTGGTGAGAAATCTGGAGAATGTGCTGGCCAGGGCAGCAGTCGAACAGTTTTTGTATCCAGAAAGACCCTTATAGGACCTGCAACATGCGGTCGTGCATTATCCTGCTGAAATCTAGGGTTTCACAGGGATCGAATGTAGGGTAGAGCCACAGGTCATAACACATCTGAAATGTAGCGTCCACTGTTCAAAGTGCCGACAGTACGAACAAGAGATGACCGGGACGTGTAACCAAGGGCACCCCATACCATCACGCCGGGTGATACGCTAGTTTGGGGATGGCGAATACACGCTTCCAATGTGCGTTCACCGCGATGTAGCCAAACACGGATGCGATCATCATGATGCTGTAAACAGAACCTAGATTCATCCCAAAAAATGACATTTTGCCATTCGTTCGCTGTTGAGTACACAATCGCAGGCGCTCTTGTCTGTGATGGAGCGTCAAGGGTAACCTCAGCCATGGTCTCCGAGCTGATAGACCATGCTCCTGCAAACGTCGTCGAACTGTTCGTGCAGATGGTTGTTGTCTTGCATCTGTTGACTCAGCGATCGAGACGAGGCTGCACGATCCGTTAAAGCCATGCATATAAGATGCCTGTCATCTCGACTGCTAGTGATACGAGGCCGTTTGGATCCAGCACGGCGTTTCGTATTACCCTCCTGAACCGACCGATTCCATATTCTGCTAACAAGCATTGGATCTCGACCAACATGAGCAGCATTGTCGCGATACGATAAACAGCAATCGCAATAGGCTACAATCCGACGCTTATCGAAGTCGGAAACGTGATGGTACGCATTTCTCCTCCTTACACGAGTCATCACAACAACGTTTGACCAGACAAAGATGGTCAACTGCTGTTTGTGTATGAGAGATCGGTTGGAAACTTTCTTCATGTCATTCTATCGTTTAAAATTCGCTTCTGTAGCACGTCATCTTCGTGGTGTAGCAATTTTAATGGCTAGTAGTAATTTTCAGTAAATATTGTATGTTTTTGTTATTTCTGAAGATGACAAATTATTTTGTCGAAATCAGTAAAGCGTGATAAAAATACATTGAAGAGCCAAAGAAACTTTTACATTCGCCTAATATTATGTAGGGCCCCCGCGAGCACACAGAAGTGCTGCCACACGACGTGGCATGGACTCACTTATGTCTGATGTAGTGCTGGAGGGAACTGTCACCATGAATCCTGCAGGGCTGTTCATAAATCCATAAGAATACGAGGGGTGCAGATCTCTTTTGAACAGCACGTTGTAAAGGCATCCCAGATATGTTCAATAATATTCATATCTGGGGAGTCTGGGGGCAAGCTGAAGTGTTTAAACTCAGAAGACTATTCCTGGAGCCACTCTGTAGCAATTTGGGACGTGTGGGGTGTCGCATTGTCCTGTGGAATTGCCCAATTCCGTGTGAAAACGTGATGGACATGAATGGATGCAGGTAACCAGACAGGATGCTTACGTACGTGTCACCTGTCAGAGTCGTATCTAGACGTATCAGGGGTCCAATGTCACTCCAACTACATACGACCCACACCATTACAGAGCCTCCACCAGCTTGAGCAGTCCCCTGCTGACATGCAGGGTCGATGGATTCATGAAGTTGTCTCCATGCCTGTACACGTCCATCCGCTCAATACAATTTGAAATGAGACTCGTCCGACCAGGCATAATGTTTCCAGTCATCAACAGTCCAATGTTGGTGTTGACGGACCCAGGCAAGCCGTAAGGCATTGTGTTGTGCAGTCATCAAGGATACACGAGTGAGCCTTCGGCTCCGAAAGCACATATCGATTATATTTCGTTGAATGGGTGACACGCTGACACCTGTTGATGGCCCAGCTTTGAAATCTGCAGCAATTTGCTTCAGGGTTCCCCTGTCGTCACGTTGAAAGAGTCTCTCTTTAGACGTCGTTAGTTCCGTCCTTGCAGGATTTTTTCCGGTCGCAGCGATGTCGGACATTTGATGCTTTCCCGGATTCATTATATTCACACTATACTAGTGAAAATGTCGTACGGGAAAATTCCCACTACGTTGCTTCCTCTGAGATGTTGTCTCCCATCGCTCGTGCACCGACTATAACATCAGGTTCAAACTCATTTAAATGTTGATAACTTCCTATTGTAGCAGCAGCAACCGATCTAACAACTGCGCCAGACACTTTTGTCTCATACAGGCGTTGCCGCCCACTGAGTCGTATGATGTTTGTTTACATATCTCTGTATTTGAATACGAATGAATGTACCAGCTTCATTGGCGCTTCAGTGTATATCTGCATCTGACTACTGAATTTTATTCTGAAAAAAGTCAATACATCAGATAAAGCGTTGACAAATGTCCATTGGTTTGAAGTGTCAGGAGATATAATATTCTACCATTCGAGTGAGTTAATAGCAAACAGATTCTGTATCAAACATTGAAAGCCACTCTCTTCACAAAGGCAGCAAGACCTGACCTTCACGAGGAAATCCCACTTCCAACTCATGAAAGTTACAGTGAAATCAACTGCCTTTACTTCGCCATGCCAATAAAGAAAAAAATTATGCGCGAACTACACGAACTCTGTGATCGATTAACAGCCTCGTATTTCACATATTTTCAGCTCCCACACTGTCACATGTCTTGCTGCACAGTTGAACTGCAAACAGCAAATGATCAGAGAATAAAATAAGACCTCACGGTAAGCACGCCAGAACCTCTCTGCCCACAGTTCATCGAGAGGCTGGGATGGGACCTGATCTGTTCGCTAACCGGAACTTTCGACACACAGATAACTATGTTCTTGGCGATCAGTAACTAGCTACAGAATGTTTGCTGTAACCTGCACTGACTGATATGCGAAATGAATGCTGCGAAAGAAACAGTCAAATTTCAAGACTAATTCTTCCTGAAAAGTACGAGGTACGAGGAAGATAGTATCAGCGTCGTTTCCCTGTCTGTCAGATTTCTACAGCCGTCTCCCGTGTTCTAAGGAAATGTGAGAGCATAGTGAAAACAGCGGCTGAGACGGCTCAGCGTGACAGCAGGTGTGACTCACGCTGTCGTTCAATCCCCTTATGTAAGCGAGGGAGACTCAGACTCACAATTACGACTGCGCGGTTTTATCTCTGGATACGACGACATGTAAGGCGTGCGTGTATAAAAAGGAGGTGCCAGTCGTGGCCACCACTCTGTCAACAACATTACGTATCTTATTTATAAATAGTGGAGATAATATGAGCAAACAGGCAGTAATTCGTGTTACTCATAAACCAGTAGAAAGTTCTGTGTTAAATTAGCGTTGTCTGAGCTAACTATCGTAAGAAGCACTCTTAATTGGTTGGGACAACGTAGAACGAATACAAAATGAAGAGGCTATGACAAGTTGGTTGATCCACTTACTAATCGACACCGAGAAGAAATTATTTTTTACGTAGTACGATACAGTCTCTCACTGTAGACTACCGCGAGTGATAAATTTTGAAAACACTTTATTCACTCACGTTATCATCAAGTAGTTTCACATTGTTAGAAGTTTCGAACGTGCACCTGTCCTCGTCAAAACATAAAATACTGTAGCAGCTTTTTTAACACATTAGTCATCAAAACGTGGAATTTCTATGAATTAAAGTGGTCTTGCTGCTCTATCTAGTGACATTTGATGAGCGTCTACGTCACATCCTCGCACTTGTCAATTGAACGAATGACAAAACGCGCCGCCCTGCTTCGGATCTTGTTATCTCCTCTACTAATCCGCCTGGTTAGAGTTGCAGGATAACAAGAAACACACATGAATCGGTCGAACGTGGGTTTTATGAGACATATCCTTCGCGGGTGAATTACATTTCCTTAGAATTTTTCCAGATACTCTCAGTCTTGCATGTGCTTCTACTACAACTTGTGTCCTGTGGTCTTTCCAGTTTGCTAAGACCAGAAAGACTCTCAGATGAACCCATGACTGACAAACACATTCCGTTCACTTCTCTCTCATATGTTGTTCTTGTATTTATTGACATGGACGGTTTCTATAAACTCAAAGAATCTGCGTAATTCTGATCTTGTACATATACTGGCGCTGCAATGCTGTACGTTTGTCTGACGTTACGTTGAACTACAAAACCTTAAGTGTTAAACCATTTCGTACTGTCTTTCTGTGTAGCAAAAATTCACGAATTTGTAAATTTACCGCCTGAAAAGCTACTAAATGTAGGAATGTTATCATTATTTTTCGGCTTCTCTGTAATCCGGCAGCTACGGAAGAGGAAGGAGAGTAGTTGATAAGCGCAACAGGTTCTGTGTTTCTTGTGTTGCAGCGCTCTGCAATTATTTATTTAGATGAGACTCGTAACTGGTTTGATGCGCGTCCCACCATGAATTCCTCTTCTGTTCCAACCTCTCAGAGCAGCACTTGCACACTACGTCTTCAATTATTTGTTGGATGTACGTGAAGCTTTGCCTTCGCCTACAGCCTTTTCCCTCTGCAGTTCCCTCTATTACCATTAAAGTTATTCCTTGATGTCTTCACGCATCTCTTATCATCTTTTCTCCTCTTCTTGTCAGTGTTTTCCATATGTTACTTTCTTCATGTATTCTCTGGAGAACTTCCCCATTCCTTATTTTTCCAGCCTACGTAATTTTCAACAACCTTCCATAGCACCACATCTCAGACATTTTGATGCTCTTATTTTCCGTTTTTCAAAATTTCATGATTGATTACCATACCCCAAACGCTGTTTCTCAGAAATTTCCTCCTCAAATTAAGACCCTTTTATAATAATGTCAGACATCTCTTTGTCAGGAATTCCCTCTTTGCCTCTGCCAGTCTTTACTTGATGTCCTCTTTGCTTCGTCCGACATGCATTATTTTGCTTCCGATGAACCAAAATTACTTAACTTAATCTACTTGGTGATTACCAATTTTGATGTTTATCGCTATTGTCATCTCTGGTACTTCTCATTACTCTCGTCTTTGTTCGGTTTACTCTCACTCTATATTATTCACCCATTAGACTGAACAGGTCCTATAATACTTCCTCAGCTCCAGTGAGGATAGCAGGATGGATAAAAGAAAACAGTGCCTAAAATTATTTCACACACCGTAAGACAGTCATCACAACTTTCGTCATCCGCTCCCAGAAGGGGTTGCCTAGTTGTTGGGTTGCCTATCTTAAATATTTTAATTTGCCCCCTTCTCCCCTCACTGTACCACAGGAAATACTCAAAACCTACTGCAATTGACTTACTTTCTACACTAAGAAAGTATTTCTGCCGAATTTTTCTGTCTGTTTACAAACTACAAATTAATCAAATGGCTCTGAGCACTATGGGACTAAACATCTGAGGTAATCAGTCCCCTAGAACTTAGAACTACTTAAACCTAACTAACCTAAGGACATCACACACATCCATGCCCGAGGCAGGATTCGAACCTACAACCGTAGCGGTCGCGCGGTTTCAGACTGAAGCGCCTGTGTAGTCCAGTACTGGTCGATAGCCTTATCCCTGTGGATAGGTGATACATAAGGAGATACAGATGGTCTAATTACCCCTTCATAAAGCATCTTATCCACCAGCATTCTTACTCCTCGCATTCTAGGAGGAGACAGCCGATACGGAGGCTAAAGTACAGAAACCTTGACAGTCAGCTGAATGGTATATTCCAACTTGTCCGTAAGTATCTCAGGAAAACGTTCTAATACCCTTAATAAGACCTTACCTTGCCTCAGATCTAAATGTGAAGTTACAAACTTGGGATTGCTAGCTTGAAAGCTACATTTTCTCGATGGACACTGATGTTGACACCACAAAAACTTAACCCCTGACGAAACTGAAACTGAAACTGAACAGCAGAGTTTGCGTAATATGACAAGCAGCCGGTGTTCTTAAGGAAATCACTGCCGAGAATGGCATGCATAACTAACACCTTTACTACAGTAAACTCAATGGGCCAATCCAGTTCCTCAATCTTAACATGAAGAAAAAACACCGTGCCAACACTGGCATGATCTCCTCATTCACTCTACAACAAAGTAAACCAGACGTCTGAACCCACGGAGTCTTCAACACGGGCAGATGTTGATACACTATGTGACTAAAAGTATCCGGACACCTGGCTGAAAGTGACTTACAAGTTCGTGGCGCCCTCCATCGGCAATACTCGAATTCAATATGTTCGATATGGTGTTGGCCCACCCTTAGCCTTGATGACAGCCTCCACTCTTGCAGCATACATTCAATGAGGTGCTGGAAGGTTTCTTGGGGAATGGCAACCCATTCTTCACGGAGTGCTGCACTGAGGAGAGGTATCGATGTCGGTCGATGAGGCCTGGCACGAAATCGGCGTTCCAAAACATCGCAAAGGTCTTCTATAGGATTCAGGTCAGAATTCTGTGCAGACCAGGGATTGTCGTGTAACTGCTCCGCCACAGGATGTACATTGTGAACAGGTGCTTGATCGTATCGAAAGATGCAATCGCCATCCCCGAATTGCTCTTAAACAGTGAGAAGCAAGAAGGGCCTGTGCTGTGATAGTGCCACGCGAAACAACAAGGGGTGCAAGCCCCCTCCATGAAAAACACGACCAGATCACAACACCATCGCCTCCGAATTTTACTGTTGGTATTACACACGCTGGTAGATAACGTTCACCGGGCATTCTCCACACCCACGCCCTGCCATAGGATCCTCACGTTGTGTACCGTGATTCGTCACTCCACAGAACGTTTTTCCACTGTTCAGTGTTTACGCTCCTTACACCAACCGAGACGTCGTTTGGCATTTACCGGCATCATGTGTCGCTTATGAGCAGCCGGTCGAATATAAAATCCAAATTTTCTCACCTCCCGCCTAACTGTCACAGTACTTGCAGTGGATCCTGAAGCAGTTTGGAATTCCTGTGTGATGGTCTGGATAGATGTCTGCCTATCAAACATTGCGACCCTCTGCAACTGTCGTCGGTCTCTGTCAGTCAACAGACGAAGTCGGCCTGTACGCTTTTGTGCTGTACGTGCCCCTTCAGTTTCCACTTCACTACCACATCGGAAACAGTGGACCTAGAGATGTTTATGAGTGTGGAAATCTCGCGTACGGGGATATGACACAAGTGACACCCGATCACCTGACCACGTTCGAAGACCGTGAGTTCCGCGGAGCCCTCCATTCTGCTGTCTCACGATCTCTAATGATTATTGAGATCGTTGATATGGAGTACCTGGCAGTAGATGGCAGCACAGTGCACCTAATATGAAAAACCTATGTTTTTGGGGGTGTCCGAATACTTTTGACCACACAGTGTACCATTATTCGTCAATAAGAGAAATCGTACCACCAGAGTCTAACAGCGGACAAACGAGCTCGCCATGACTAGTAGCACAGATAAAAGGCAGGATGGTGCACGAACCTGGTCTAACTTTACGCGTTTTTTTTTAACTATGGCATTAATATTATTACACCACCTGCCCCCTCTCCTGTGCGCCCCCCCCCCCCCCCCCCGCGCCATATGCGATCTGCCTTCGTGTCTACTTTACAGTGCAGTGTTGAAGTGATATGTCAGTGTTGTGCGTCCCGTTTTTTATGTGTTGTGAACATACACCATCCTGTCACTAGGAGTGTTTTTTAACTCTAACGCACAGAAGCCAGACTGTCACCATAGTTTTTTATATTGTGCCTAATTAGTAAGTGTTTTAATCAGCATAACTAATCCTTTATTTTTATATTTTAACTTCTGCAACTTTTCGCCCTGTTCCAGCTTTAACCAGTCACCGTTTTATCACCTGTTTTTATTGTTTGTTCTCTACTCGTTATGTTTTTAATCTGTTCGGTAGGCTGCAGAGCAGGGGAGGGAAATTCAATAAAAAAATGGGTTAAATGGCTCTGAGCACTATGGGACTTAACGTCTGAAGTCATCAGTCCTCTAGAACGTAGAATTACGTAAACCTAACTAACCTAAGGACATCACACACACCCATGCCCCAGGCAGGATTCGAACCTGCGACCTAGCGGCCGCGCGGTTCCAGACTGTAGCGCCTAAAACCGTTCGGCCACACCGGCCGGCGAAATTCAATAAGAGAAATATTATTTCACCACCTCCGTTTCCTCTGGAGTCAACTTCCACTAGTTCCATTCCGTCCCTTTCGCACGTGGAATGTTCTTCCCGATTACACTCAAGCATCTGAAGCGGTTCTCAGACCGATTTTCTCTGGTAGCCGGCACATTGTCACAGTCACGCATGATATGGCCTTCTTTATTACATCGAAAACAGACCGGGTTGCTTGCAAGACCAGTTTTTGATCAGGTTGTTTACTCATTGGCTCTTCTACCCAGTTGCAATTAGCTCATTCCTCCCCTACATCATGTTTTTCATCACTAAACCTAAATTGCTCAATAGGCGAAAGCAACTCTTCCAACTCTGCAGACGATTGAGTTTTAGGAAAAAACACAGCCCGTGACCGGCTTGCGCGCTAATGTCTTGCACTGTATTCTTCACGGCATCTCCTTCAGAAATCACTAAATATAACGCTGATGTGGCTACACGAACGTCTTCAGTGTACTGCACAAGACTTTCCGAATTCAGAACTGCACCGTTCTGAGAGCTGTCTCTGTAAAGTTTAATTGATAATCCACTCAAGGACAAGTTCTCATTAATGCCTTCTGTGATTATTCTCCTAAGTTTGCCTCCAGCAACCGAGTACAAAATCTGCAGTATTCCGCCATCCGATACTCTCAGTACCTGACTGGAGTTTTGCAATCGCACATTCAACCAGAACAGTTAGACTACTTGGTCGCAAGACTTAGAAATTCCTTCCAGTATGCTTGACATATCTGATGCTTCCCTTGTGTGCTCAGATACGTGAATACTTTCCCCGCGTTCACTAACCTGCCAATTTAGTAGACTACTATCCAACTGTAATTCCATTACCTTATCGCGCCGTTCGTTAATACTATCCTACTGTTTAACATCAATAATCAGTGTTTAGATCCTGAACATAATTTACTTGCGCTCGGCTTGGAACGCTACCCTGCAACAGTTTTAAACCAGCCTGCACATCGTCGAGAAGGCTACAGCAACAAGCGTAGGTGTCACTCACCTGGGCCACGGTGTCGCTGTTGCTCACAAGGCAACACCGCAGCACTCCGCGCAAGCGTTGCTTCAATTCAGCTGTACTGCCTTCCCGTTTTTCACCTCTGATTGCAAGTTCATATTCCAGGTGGAGTTTGCTCAAATATGATATTCCCAGCAGATTCCTGGCCTCCAAATTTCTCCCAGATAACTCGTGAAACATACACCAGGGTTATCAAGGACAAATATCAGTCACAACTTGGTCCTACCGTAGCTCTGGATCAGAAGCCCTACCAACCTCCTAGAATCATGCTCCGCTACCAGTGAAACAGTAGGAGTGGGAGGGGAGTGGTAAGGTGCCAAAGCACTTTACAAACATATCTTAAAAACACATTTATTGTAGTCTCTTCAAAACTTTAAACACCTGAACACAGACGGTCAGTTCAGAAAACTTTAAACAAACTCTGCTAACCAGCATTAAGGAACATTATTAACTTTAGAACTATGTTTAAACTAAACTAAACTAACGGCCGGTGTGTCGTCCTCAGCCCACAGGCGTCACTGTGTGCGCATATGGAGGGGACGTGGTCAGCACACCGCTCTACCGGCCGTATGTCCGTTTAAGAGACCGGAGCCGCTACTTCTCAAGTAGCTCCTCAGTTTGCCTCACAGAGGCCTGAGTGCACTCCGCTTGCCAACAGCGCTCGGCAGACTGGATGGTCACCCATCCAAATAGTAGCCCAGCCCAACAGCGCTTAACTAAGGTGACCTGACGGGAACAGATGTTACTGCTGCGGCAGCTATGATTACTGATGGTAAAATAATACTGACAATAAACAATATGTACAAAGAATCCCAATAATCTTCAAGTATGACCTTATTTCCCAAGACAGATAATTACAATCATAATTTCACAAACGGCTGACTCGAGAAATAAATCAAAACAATCAATTAAACAACAGATACTGTCCATGCTAATCCATTGACAACCAAGGGATAAACAACAGTACCTAACTTGTGGGGAGGGATGGAGTTTATGCAACGCAATATAGGCATTAGTTTTTAGTTTTACAAATGGTAGGGTCTTCCGTGCACTTTCTCGTCTATCTCTTTACAATAGACCACGTCTTTGCCCTTATGGTTAGAATAACGTATGATACCTGTAACATAAATCTGTCAGCACCAGACAAGAACTCAGAGCGCTTAATTAAGATGTTTGATAACGGCAACAAACGTACTTAATCCCATGGACACACACACACACACACACACACACACACACACACACACACACACAAGCGCAGTGCGCGCGCGCGCGCACACACACACACACACACACACACACACAAGCGCGCGTGCACACACACACACACACACACACACACACACACACACACACACACACACACACACAACACACACAGAGAAAACTTGAGTGACTTTCAGACACTTCAAGTAGGAAGTAGTTATTTAACCAATGCAAGAAAGAGCACTTGACTTTATGAAACAGTTCCGCATCAAAAGCAGTGCAAACAGTTTAAGCCAGTTACTCGTATTCCACACACACACACACACTCAGTAAGTCAACAGATAGTTCACAGTTCCTTACAACTTAGAACTACTTAAACCTAAGGACATCACACACATCCATGCCCGAGGCAGGATTCGAACCTGCGACCGTAGCAGCCTCGTGGTTCCGGACTGAAGCACCTAGAACCGGGCGAAACAGCGGGCGGTCAACAACAGCACATGACATTTCCTTAAATATAAACAGCGTATTAAATTACAGCCAACTGAAGTTCAGACATTTCTTAACGGAGGAAAGAAACTTGAACAATGAAACGTGGGCAAATTAATAATATTAAATCACTTAGACCAAACAGTTTCATAACATATATGCTGAGTAGTGCACTACAGTCATAGAATAACACACAGTACCGTAACTATACTCCTACTGTAAGCAGGCTGTTGGACACACTTATGGCTTAAACAGCCATTTAGCCACTAAACCCTAATCGGTCACTGCTGTTTGTGAAGACCAGTGCAAATTGGCCCCTCAGAGTCTAGTGCAGTACTCTCGTCGGTCCCTCAGATCAGCGCTTCTGATCGGAGGATTAAACCACGGACAATCATCGATAACCAGAGAGGCAATAACACTGGTCGCGAAACCAGCGCTCACAGTTTTTACCTATGAACAAAGAGGTGCTTTTACAAGCCGCCTAAGGTCGAGCCTCGCCCACATCTAATGCAAATAAACCAACCGATCTGCTCGTTGATTAGATTAGGGAAATTATGCAATTTTTAAATTTTGACCGTGTACTTTAAGATTCCTATAGCACGCCCGTTCTTCCTGTAAATATGGTCGCTAGGCGAAATGTTATCCAAAACACTTATGGTTCAAATGGCTCTGAGCACTATGGGACTCAACTTCTGAGGTCATCAGTCCCCTAGAACTTAGAACTACTTAAACCTAACTAACCTAAGGACATCACACACATCCATGCCCGAGGCAGGATTCGAACCTGCGATCGTAGCGGTCGCACGGTTCCAGACTGTAATACCTAGAACCGCTCGGCCATTCCGGCCGGCCAAAACATTTAACACCATATTTCGTAATCAATAGAACGAGGGATATGGTGCCCTGACAAATCGCATTTTTGGAACATATGCAAACATATTAGTACCGTCCACTGTCGTGCGCGAACCGATAGATAAATCGGAATTAAGAAATTGATGAAAACTGCGAAACTTTTTTATACGTTGTAAATAATACTCTCAAGATGCATTGATAAATGATAGGGATTAGGCGGAAGGTTTTCTGTGAGGAACCTTAGGAAAGATGTTGTGAAGTTAGAGAACAATGCCTTAGTATCTATGTTTACCCATTAGTTCCCTTGTCGAGGAAATCCGATTTTGTCACAGATGCCTTCTAATTAGTACACATCACAACGTGGCACTACACAAAACTGGCGCTAATAGCATAGGGACATAGGAAACACACACTGCACAGACCTGTAAGTCCACGGTATTGCTGATAAATTGAGAAAAATGTCCCGAAACACATGTGCTACAAAACGACCCTGTTTCCTGCGCATGTAGTCCGACATCAATATAGGATATGATCACCATGCACACGTACACAGGCCGCGCAACGGGTTTGGCCTACTCTGGACCAGGGAGTCGAGCAACTGCAGGGGTATAGCCTCCCATTCTTGCACCGATGCATGTCGGGGCTCCTGAAGTGTCGTTGGGGTTTGAAGAAGTGCAGCGATACGTCAACCGAGAGCATCCCAGACTTGCTGGATGGGGTTTAGGTCTGGAGAACATGCAGGTCACTCCATTCGCCTGATATCTTCTGGTTCAAGGTACTCCTTCACGATGGTAGCTAGCTGGGGCCGTGCGTTATCATCCATCAGGAGGTAGGTGGGACCCACTGCACCCTGAAAAGTCGGACATCCTGGTGCAAAATAACGTCCCGATACACCTGACCTGTTACAGTTCCTCTGTCAAAGACATGCAGAGGTGTACGTGCATCAATCATAATCCCACCCCACACCATCAAACGACGACCTCCATACAGGTACCTTTCGAGGCATTAAGGGGTTGGTATCTGGTTCCTGGTTCACGCCAGATGAAAACCCGGTGAGAATCACTGTCCACACTATACCTGGACTCGCTCGTGAATGGTTGGTATCTGGTCCCTGGTTCACGCCAGATGAAAACCCGGGGAGAATTACTGTTCAGACTATACCTGGACTCATCTGTGAACATAACCTGGTACCACTCTTCAATGACCATGTACTGTGTTCTCGACACCAGGCTTTACAGGCTCTGCTGTGACCAGGGGTTAGTGGAATGTACCTTGCAGATCTCCGGGAACCATGTCTGTTCAGTCGTCTGTAGACTGTGTGTTTGGAGACAACTGTTTCAGTGGCTGCAGTAAGGTCCCGTGCTACGTGCAGTACTCCGTGGCAGTCTGCGGTCACTGACGATGACATATCGGTCTTCTTGTGGTGTTGTACACTGTGGACGTCCCGTACTCTAGCGTCTGGACACGTTTCCTATCTGTTGGAATCGTTGCCATGATCTTGAGATCACACTTTGTGGCGCACAGAGGGCCCGTGATGCGATCTGCTGTGTTTGACCAACCACCAGTCGCCCTAGAATTCTACCCCTCATAACGTCATCAATAGGTGTTCTTTGAGCCATTTTCAACACACAGTCACCATTAGCACGTCTGAAAACTTCTGCACGCACACTTAGTCGCTGCACCGTACTCTGACATCACCAACACACCTCTGCGTATGTGGACTGCTGCCAGTGCCGCCGTGCGACGACCGCATGTCAAATGCACCGCGTGGTCGTACCCTGAGGTGATTTAAACACGCAAACCGCCCACCAGATCGTTTTTTCACCATGTATCTGTGTTATACTTAACTTTTGACCATGAGTGTATGATAAAGGTAATTATGATTTCAATTATTCCAGAATGTTCGCAAATTGAAAGCGACAACGTCCGAAACGATTTTAGCAACTTATTGTAACAGATTCTTCGCACGCTTAGTAGTAATTTAATAATCATCGGTTGTCTCTTGTGACGAATATGTATGATGAGTAACTTCGAAGTTAGCAGTTAATCAGAAGACCGTGACACAACTGTCACTCTCGGAACGGCAGAACTGTTAACTGCGGTATCTGGTGACGGCCAGTCTGGCACTGAAGGAAGACGGAGGACGTCACAGGAAGTAATTAGTTTGAGTCAGTGATAAATGAAACCGAGAGCGTATTTAGGCTGGCTGAAAACTGAGACTTGCGTTATTCAGTTCTTTTTTACTGAGGACCTAGACCATCTGTTAGTAGCAATGCGGCTGCCGAAGTCCGCGCGCGTGGCAGATGCGTCCGGAGAGGGCATCACTTTTCTAGGCACTGCGCAGGTCAATTTGCTCGGCTAATCTAGAAGGCACTCGACACCATGCGCTGGCTAATTCGCGGTAGCGCTCTGCAGTCCAGACGCCTGCAGCAGAGATGACACTGTTATACAAATATCCGGTTCCCTTTCACACGTGTGTCTTGATCGTGAGTCAAACATGCCCCAAAAGGAAGCCAGCAAACGTCAGAGATGCTCTTACTTTTTCGGAACAATGATAGCGCGTCCATGTTCTCGTTTCCTGTCACTTCTTCTGATCATCATTCTGTTCCATGAACGAGGTCGTCAGATATCCACATCCTCCCTACTAGTGCTACCAGGAACCCCAACAACCATTACCGTCATAGAATAGAAAGGAATCACATCACCATCATGACATCCATTCAGTAATTATTATTTTATCTTAATAAAGATTATGGGGATGTGTTAACCATTTTAACTGAAGCTGAAGAGTGTGATCCTCCTTTTTTCATTTATTACCATGACGCCAATGCCTGATCAAACACTAGTATATGTTGCGTACAATGTGTGTTCTGGAACAGTGTTAAAGGATTTTTTTTTAAAAAAATTGAGAGTTCTTTTTGGGGGGGGGTGTCATCAGTCATGTGACTGGTTTGATGCGGACCGCCACGAAATTCTCCCCTGTGCCAATCTTTTCGTCTCAGAGTAGCACTTGCAACTTACGTTCTCCATTTTTTGCCAGATATATTCCAATCTCTGTATTCCTCTACAAGTTTTACTCTTCACAGCTCCCTATAGTGCCACTGAAGTTGTCCAATGTTGTCTTAACAGATGTCGTTTCGTCCTGTACCTTTTTCCGTGCATTGCTTTCCTCGTCGATTCTGCGGAGAACCTCCTCATCTTATCAGTCCTCCTGATTTTCAACGTTCTTCTGCAGCACTGTATCTCACATACTTCTATTCTCCTCTTTTCCGATTTTCCCACCGTCCGTATCTCACTGTCGTAAAAAGTTGTGTTCCAAACGTACATTTTCAGAAATTTCATCCTCGTATTAAGACCTATGTTTGATAGTAGTGGACTTCTCTTGACCAGGAATGAACTTCTTGCCAGTGCTATTCTCCTTCGATATCCTCCTTGCTCCATCCGCCATTGGTTATTTTGCTGCTTATATAGCAGAATTCCATAACTTCATCTACTTCGTGATCACCAATGACGATGTTAAGTTTCTCGCTGTTCTTATTTCTGCTGCTTCCCATTACTTTCGTCATTCTTCGATTTTCTCTCGATAAATATTTTGTACTCATTAGACTATTCATTCCGCTCAGCGATGTCCTTTCATCTTGAATTTTAATTCCACTTCTGAACCTTTCTTTTATTTCCACCATTGCTTCCTCTATGTACAGCTTGAACAGTAGAGGAGAAAGGCGACATACTTGTCTACACCCTTTTTAAAACGAGCACTTCGTTCTTAGTCATCCACTCTTATTATTCCCTCTTGGCTCTTGTACATATTGTGTATGACTCGTCTCCCCTATAGCTTACATAGCTTACGCCTACTTTCCCCAGTATTTCGAACATCTTGCACCACTTTACAATGTCGAACGCTTTTTCCAGGTCGACAAATCCTACGAATGTGGCTTGATTTTTCTTTAGTCTTGCTTCCATTATTAACCGCAACGTCATAATTGCCTCTCTCGTGCCTTTACTTTTCCTAAAGCCAAACTGATCGTCAGCTAGCGCATCCTCAATTTTCTTTTCCATCCTTCTGTATATTGTTCTTGTGAGCGATTTGGATGTATTAACTGTTAAGCTGATTGTCCGGTAATTCTCGCTCTTTTCAGCTCTTGCTGTCCTCGGAATTGTGTGGATGATGCTTTTCCGAGTATCAGATGGTATGTCGCCAGACTCATAGATTCTACACACCAACGTGAATAGTCGTTTTGTTGCAACTCGTATTTTAGAAATTCTGATGCAAATGTTATCGATCCCATCCGTCTTATTTAATCTTAAGTCCTCCAAAGCTCTTTTAAATTATGATTCTAATACTGGTTTCTATTAGCTCAAATTTACTGCAGAACTCAATTACTCTTTCCCCTCTCTCATTCCTAGTACTAAGCCTAAGCGCATATTCTCTCATAACCGTTTCTTCTGCTTCTTCCCCTACAACCGCATTCCACTCCCCCACGACAATTTGATTTTAATCTTCCTTTACTTGCTGAATTATCCGTTTAATGTCATCATATAATTTCTCTGTCTCTTCATAATGTGCTAGCGACGTCGGCATGTGTACCTGAACTATCTTTGTCGGTATTGGCTTGCTGTCGGTCCTGATGAGAACAACGTATCACCGAACTGTTCACTACCTTCCTATTCCTAACGATCCATACTCCCGTTATAACATTTTGTACTGCTTATTCTTATCTGATGAGAAGTTCTTTTCTTCTTTCCATTTCACTTCACTGACGCTCACTATAACTAGACTGAGCCTTAGCATTTTTCTTTTCAGATTTTCTCGCTTCTCTGCCACATTCAGTCTTCTGACATTCCATGCCCCGATTCCTAGCACGTTACTCTTTCGTTCATTATTCATTATTCAACCTTTTCCTCGGGATCACCTACCCCTCGGCAGTTACCTCCTGGAGATACGATAGTGGAGCTAGTCCAGGATCTTTTGGCAATTGAGAGATCATCTGATACTGTTTTCCATTACAGGCCACATGTCCTGTCGTTACACGCTCACTTTAATGCAGTGGTTTCCATTGCCTTCTGCATCCTCATGCCGTTGATCATTGGTGATTTTTCAAACGTTAAGGGGTAGTTTCCTACCCCAAGAGTAATAGAATGCGCTGAACCCGTGTCCGCTCCTGGTCACTCTTTGACATGGTCGCTGGCTGAATGAGGGTGACTTACGCCGGAAGTCTTCGGCCGCCAATGCTGATGCTTTCTATTCAAAAGTTTAGAGGTAGCACGGTTCGATACCGGGACCGAGGGACTAATACTAATGAAATACACTACCCCTTTTGAGATCTCCGTATCTAAGCTAAGTTTAATCTCTAAAAGAGAAAGCAAAATCAAATCTACCCCCTTTTGGCACCGCCACTTTAACCCTACCATAAAATAATGAACTATCCCTGTTCAGGAGTTGCCCCCAACTACTCAGAAAAATTCTTCCAAGGTGATAGGCTCGACGGGTCTACAATATGTTTTGTTTATTTATTGATTACATGATTGTTAATGGTAAATGAATACAAATGAAATTCTGTAAAAGAGAAAGTTAAATAAAATTATGAGTCAAGGTGTAAACTAAAATACACTCCTGGAAATGGAAAAAAGAACATATTGACACCGGTGTGTCAGACCCACCATACTTGCTCCGGACACTGCGAGAGGGCTGTACAAGCAATGATCACACGCACGGCACAGCGGACACACCAGGTACCGCGGTGTTGGCCGTCGAATGGCGCTAGCTGCGCAGCATTTGTGCACCGCCGCCGTCAGTGTCAGCCAGTTTGCCGTGGCATACGGAGCTCCATCGCAGTCTTTAACACTGGTAGCATGCCGCGACAGCGTGGACGTGAACCGTATGTGCAGTTGACGGACTTTGAGCGAGGGCGTATAGTGGGCATGCGGGAGGCCGGGTCGACGTACCGCCGAATTGCTCAACACGTGGGGCGTGACGTCTCCACAGTACATCGATGTTGTCGCCAGTGGTCGGCGGAAGGTGCACGTGCCCGTCGACCTGGGACCGGACCGCAGCGACGCACGGATGCACACCAAGACCGTAGGATCCCACGCAGTGCCGTAGGGGACCGCACCGCCACTTCCAAGCAAATTAGGGACATTGTTGCTCGTGGGGTATCGGCGAGGACCATTCGCAACCGTCTCCATGAAGCTGGGCTACGGTCCCGCACACCGTTAGGCCGTCTTCCGCTCACACCCCAACATCGCGCAGCCCGCCTCCAGTGGTGTCGTGACAGGCGTGAATGGAGGGACGAATGGAGACGTGTCGTCTTCAGCGATGAGAGTCGCTTCTGCCTTGGTGCCAATGTTGGTCGTATGCGTGTTTGGCGCCGTGCAGGTGAGCGCCACAATCAGGACTGTATACGACCGAGGCACACAGAGCCAACACCCAGCATCATGGTGTGGGGAGCGCTCTCCTACACTGGCCGTACACCTCTGGTGATCGTCGAGGGGACACTGAATAGTGCACGGTACATCCAAACCGTCATCGAACCCATCGTTCTACCATTCCTAGACCGGCAAGGGAACTTGCTGTTCCAACAGGACAATGCACGTCCGCATGTATCCCGTGCCACCCAACGTGCTCTAGAAGGTGTAAGTCAGCTACCCTGGCCAGCAAGATCTCCGGATCTGTCCCCCATTGAGCATGTTTGGGACTGGATGAAGCGTCGTCTCACGCGGTCTGCACGTCCAGCACGAACGCTGGTCCAACTGAGGCGCCAGGTGGAAATGGCATGGCAAGCCGTTCCACAGAACTACATCCAGCATCTCTACGATCGTCTCCATGGGAGAATAGCAGCCTGCATTGCTGCGAAAGGTGGATATACACTGTACTAGTGCCGACATTGTGCATGCTCTGTTGCCTGTGTCTATGTGCCTGTGGTTCTGTCAGTGTGATCATGTGATGTATCTGACCCCAGGAATGTGTCAATAAAGTTTCCCCTTCCTGGGACAATGAATTCACGGTGTTCTTATTTCAATTTCCAGGAGTGTAACTTCGTATATTGCGTGCGCTATTTCAGCTAAAAGAATTTTGCTTCAAGAAATGGTGCAACTGGAGTTTTACTTGGCCACTGCCACTGGCGTTTTCCTTAGGCCACAGGTTCACACCCTACGCATAGGCTTTGCGCCAGATTGATTGGTGGTAGCACTTTGGAATTTGCGAGTGACTCCTTCCATCGATTTCAGCCGATTTTTTTACAACCACCCTCCTCCATACTCGAATGTCCCTGCCCGACGGCAGATAAGGTCTGCCTGCTACTGTTATAGCTGTGGTCGTTCCTTCGAGTTTCCACTTCACAATCACGTCACCAACAGGTGAAATCTACATCTACATCTACATTTATACTCCGAAAGCCACCCAACGGTGTGTGGCAGTGGGCACTTTACGTGCTACTGTCATTACCTCCCTTTCCTGTTCCAGTCGCGTATGGTTCGCGGGAAGAACGACTGCCGGAAAGCCTCCGTGCGCGCTGTAATCTCTCTAATTTTACATTCGTGATGTAAGGTATAAGTAGGGGGAAGCAATATATTCGAAACCTGGACAGCAAACTACACAGCGATGCAGAGCGCCTCTCTTGCAGAGTCTGCCACTTGAGTTTGTTAAGTATCTCCGTAACGCTAACACGGTTACCAAATAACGCTGTGACAAAACGCGCCGCTCTTCTATGGATCTTCTCTATCTCCTCTGTCAACTCGACCTGGTACGGATCCCACACTGATGAGCAATACTCAAGTATAGGTCGAACAAGTGTTTCATAAGCCACCTCCTTTGTTGATGGACTACATTTTCTAAGGACTCTGTCAATGAATCTCAACCTGACACCCGCCTTACCAACAATTCATTTTATATGATCATTTCACTTCAAATCATTCCGTATGCATACTCCCAGATATTTTAGAGAAGTAACTGCTACCAGTTTTTTTCCCGCTATCATATAATCATACAATAAAGGATGTCTCTTTCTATGTATTCGCAATACATTACATTTGTCTATGTTAAGGGTCAGTTGCCACTCCCTCCACCAAGTGCCTATCCGCTGGAGATCTTCCTGCATTTCGCTACAATTTTCTAATGATACAACTTCTCTGTATACTACGGCATCATCCGCGAAAAGCCGCATTTGCCTATCCGCTGGAGATCTTCCTGCATTCCGCTGCAATTTTCTAATGCTACAACTTCTCTGTATACTACGGCATCATCCGCGAAAAGCCGCATGGAACTTCCGACACTATCTACTAGGTCATTTATATAGATTGTGAAAAGCAATGGTCCCATAACACTCCCCTGCGGCACGCCAGAGGTTACTTTAACGTCTGTAGACGTCTCTCCATTGAGAACAACATACTGTGTTCAAAAAATGGTTCAAATGGCTCTAAGCACTATGGGACTTAACATCTCAGGTCGATGTCACTAAGCAATCCTGACCAACCCATTCTATAGTTACGCCTTGTCTGCTGACAACACAGTACCGCCAGCTGCGTCTATAATGGCGAATCTATGTCTCGTGACGTCTAGTTCAGATGGCTGTGAGCACTATGAGACTTAACTTCTGAGGTCATCAGTCCCCTAGAACTTAGAACTACTTAAACCTAGCTAACCTAAGGACATCACACACATCCATGCCCGAGCAGGATTCGAACCTGCGACCGTAGCGGTCGCGCGGTTCCAGACTGTAGCGCCTAGAACCGCTCGGCCACCCTGGCCGGCCGTGACGTCTAGTGTTCAATTCCGCATTAAATATTGTTCCTTTGGATCTGATAGCGTATGTGCTGTATTAGGGTTTCTGTTCTTTTAAAAATCAGTGCGTAATTCCTCTCGTCACAAAACTTGTAGCAGCTACGCAGCCCGAGCGTGGCCAGCCGCCGCGCCGCCTGACTGGGCCGTTGTGCTCTGATGGTAAACCCAGGAACCGTGTCGGCAGGAGCCGCAGCCGCAGCCGCAGCCGCAGCAGCAGCGCGCCGCCCGAACCGCTTACACCCTCCCCCGTCTTCTCTGCGGCTGCGGCGAAAGCAACCACCACGTTCCGCCACCACTTCCCGCTGCCATCCCTTTTTCCATACTTATCGGCGAGAGAGAAGCGACCGCTTTATGCAACGACTCTCTGTTTCCCCGTAAAAAGTTATTTGTCAGGGCGGCAAATTTCGATTCTCAGAACCGCAGCCGAATCGCGTATTACACAACACGCTTTACGAAAGATCGCACCTTAAAATAAAATTTTCTTCTTCTTCTTCTTCTTCTTCTTCTTTCTTCCCGCTTTAGGCTGTGCAGCTTGACGCAAAATTTCTAACGTCGTGTTTTGGTCTTTCCATTTTTCCATTGCCTTTCCTAGTAGCCTTCGACTCTTTGGCTATAGTGCGCGTCATTTACGATGGCGACCGAGTTTAGGTTCGTTCTGCGCATCTGACGTTACTAAACACAATCAGCCAATGGACAGAGAACGACGTTGACAGACCTCGACTGCAGTGCAGAGCACGGACGAATGGCTTCAGTGTTAGAAACGTTCAGTAATAAATAAAGTAATTGAACAAAAGCACTGTCTTGATAGCAGACTTTCTTTTATAGAAAAGTTTGGAAAAAGCATTCTTTATACCAACTGCTTCATATTCTATTAATTAATTAAACCAAACAAGCAGTAAACCTCCTAATTCAGGCAATAGCAAGGAAAGGTGTTTCTATCATTCTCACGAACCACTTTCTCGCAATAAAGAACAGTGGTAATTGTTTATTTCCTATTGTACTTCGACGAAATGTGAGTAATTCATAATCATACCAACAGTGTTTGTCAGTATTTTGGGTGGTATTTTAGAGTCCTCCAGGTATGTTATTGGACGACAAGCTGTGTTAGTGTAATGGTTAACGTGTTTGGCTGCTAAGCAAGATGTTCTGAGTTCAAATCTTGCCCAGTGCTAAATAATTTCTTTATTTAAAAAAATATCAAAATGTCTTACTTCATAAATTTTATTCGTTTTAATGTAATTTTTTTGAAATTTCCAGTTCTTTGTCTTTTCACTATAATCATAAAAGTTTTCGGTTTTTCTAATTTTGTACTCCAATATTTCTTTTCAGAGCAATTAAAAACAATGAAAAGGCACACATACAATATTCATGTTGTCTGTTTGTTTGTACATCTTCTCTTCCGCAATCGCTGTTTTACTATTCATATTGAGATATATTCTTTTGCGACAGTATTAAAAGTATCATTTAGAGCAGAATACATTGCCAAGCTACTTGATTGTCTGACGCAATACTTTGCTTCGCTGCTTTAGCAACATCATCATATTCAATGTTTTCGTCGACTGATCTATGTTTTGGCAAGCATTTGCTGTCCGTTGTGACAAACAGAGATTGTTTGCGTGCTGCGCCTCACTGACAATATATTTTAGTTTCTATGTATTATTACGTCCACAATTCAGTTTTGTGTACATCGCCAATTTTGTTTTAATCAGAACTTTTTAGGGAAAAAAGAAGCGAAGTGACTCTGGTATAAATAAAATTTTTATTACAGTCGCGAAAGACGGAATATTTCTCAATATTACATATGACTCCTATCTGGTACTTAAATTAAATGAGATATTGTTATACAGAAAATTTTATATGAAATTTAGGTATATTGTCCACATTTCATTTTCAACATTGTGGCAACTAAAATCGACCATACGGGAAGTATACGCAACGGACTTTTACCACTACAAGCTCTTCAAAATTTCGTGCAATGGTTTACTACACTTAATGCTGCACAGTAACTGCGTTGAACAGCGAAACAAAATTAAGCCATTTATGGCGGGTGGGGTGGGGGTGGGGGTGGGGGAGGTATCAGTTAAGGAGATGTGTAAAAATCAAATTTTTGGACCAAATAGTTTTTGTGAAATCGAATAATAAGAGTGTCAAAGTAGTTGGAACAACATGTGTCTGCACAGGCGAGCAGCTCAATGTTGACAAAATCGCGCAAAGCGCCGAATGCGGGGAGCAAGTCTCTGTAGCAGCGAAAGGATTAATGCGTCCGTGGTGGCTTTACTTCATAAACTGCGCCTCCCCCACTAAATGTAAGCTTGCGTACTATGCTATACTGTGGCGCTGCTTCTCTTGGCGCGTGCGTCGTGTGCAACTGGCAACGCAGCAATCTCCCGCGTGTGGGCGGGCATGCGCGAGCCACCAAGGTAAAAGAATTGAACTACAGTAACTGTGCATTTTATCCCCGAATAACAATTTTGCAGATCTATCTAACTGATTTGTCCATTTCATTCTTCATGAGTTCGTTTGCATTTTGTATTTGTAGCCCCACCCCCATTTCTCTATTCTTTTTCCTATTGCTTCTTGTATAGCCCGCCGTTCTTCTTAAGAAACATTTTTGCTACCTTCAAATTCTGCATTTTTCTTCTGAGTCCTTGCTTTACTACCGTACAACAAAGCAGGAGTGATAACGATTTTACACTGCTGAGCCAAATATTATAATCACCATCCACTGCGATTCTGAGTGCCGCCTGGTTGTTTGTTGGTCATGTCACACGATGAAGAAATTACACTTCCTTACAAAAAAAGTGCATCGCCCACTTGGGGAGGAGGAAACGAAATGAAAGCTCATGGGACTGAGATAGAATGTGACGTTATTTCAATGATTACGTTATCTAGTGAAATTTAGAAAGAAGTTTGGTAGCACGAGGTGCGACAATAAAGTATGAGGCTGATTTTCTTTGCAAGATGTGGCAACCCTGCAGGCTTGCGTACGCACAATATCTTTGACCTTGGTCTGTAAGTTGCTTCTAGTCAAACGGCATATCGATGCAACTGCTCAGTTGTGACTTGTGCTGTAATAAGTTAACACGTGTTTGTGTCTCTCGTTACGGAAATGGAACCGCATAATATTCCGCAGCAGTATGCCATTTCTTTTTGCGTTAAATTGGATGAAAACGCGACGACGACTTATGGTAAGCTTCAGAAGGTTTAAAGGGCTCTGAGCACGAGGGGACTTAACATCTTAGGTCATCAGTCCCCTAGAACTTAGAACTACTTAAACCTAACTAACCTAAGTACATCACACACATCCATGCCCGAGGTAGGATTCGAACCTACGACCGTAGCAGTCCCGCGGTTCCGGACTGCAGCGCCTAGAACTCCACGGCCACCGCGGCCGGCAGCTTTAGAAGGTTTTTGGAGAGGAGGTTATGTTAAGGGCTCAAGTTTTTCGTGGGCTTAAAACGTTTAGTGAAGGCAGAACGAATGTTGAAGATGAAGACCGCAGTTGACGACCATCAACCTCATGGACGGATGTCAACTTGGCCAGGGTGCGTGAACTCGTACGATCTCATCGAAGATTATCCGTGAAAATGATTGCAGAAGAACTGAGCATCAGTCGAGAAACTATTCGTCTAATAATAACTGAAGATCTTGGTATGAGAAAGATTTGTGCAAAATGGTCCTCAAAAATCTCACACTACAACAGCGAGAAACACGGAAAAATGTGGCAGCCGATCTCTTGGAGCAAACGGAAATCAATCCATAATTGTTGAGCCCTGTTGTCACTGGTGATGAAAGTTGTTTTTTTTTTTGTTTTTTTTTTTCAGTGCGATCCGGAGACAAAACGCCAAAGTTCGCAATGGTCCTCAAAGGGACCACACAGACCAAAATAAGCTCACATGTCAAAGTCAAAAGTGAAATGCATGCTTGTATGCTTCTTTGATTCCAAGGGAATTGTTCATAAACAGTGGATGCCTCGTGAACAAATAGTTAACCAATACTACTACAAAAAAATTTTTAGGAAGACTTCATAAAAGAGTTCTTCGTGTCCGTGCCATCATAGCTGATAATTGGATTTGCATCACGATAATGCGCCATCCTGTACTGCTCTGTCAGTACAGCAATTTTTAATCTCAAAACAGATTTCAGTACTACCACAGCCACCTTATTCACCAGATATCGCTCCCTGCGACTTTTTCTATTTGCAAGAGTCAAAACGGCGGTCAAGGGACATCATTTTCAAACAACACAAGATGTCCAAAAAGCTGTGACGAGGGTCTTGGAGGATATTACAGAAGATGAGTTCCAGAAATGTTACCATCAACGCCAGAAGCGCTGGAAAAAGTGTGTGCAATCAGAAGGGAACTACTTTGAAGGACACAACACTAAACTTGACTAAAACGGTAAGCAATATTTGTTTTTCGCACCTCGTATGAGCCCATTTATCTATATGATTTTGCAACCCATTTGGCTTGGGTTCATGCATTGATTCGGTTTCGAGGGGTGTGATAAAGCCATTGAATCCTCTCCTGAGGATAGCTGTCCCACAACTGTTGTGACTGGTCCTTGATATTTTAATAGAGGCACTGGTATGGAGACGATGTCCAAACTGTCCCACACATGTTCTGTTGATGATAGATCTGGGTATCCTGCTGGCCACGGGAGTGCGCAATATTCTCAGAGACACGTGATCACGAGCATTGTTCTGCTGAAAAATAGCACCATGATGCTGTCACACGAGGATGCAGTCGGTCAGTGATATACCGCTGTACTTTCAGTGCTCCCGTAATCGCTAACAGTTCAAGTCATACTTGATGGCTCTTCGTATCATGTCAGAAGCAATAGCATTGTGCCTCTCCCTAGGTCACCGTCATCCTGGCCGACATGATTATCTGGGATAGTGCAGAACCACGATTCATCGCTAAACACAATGCGACGCCATACATCAGCAGTCTGTGATTCCCGGTCACTACGCCATTTAAATGCACCGTTTATGCTGGTATTGGGATGCTCGTTCCATAGTCTGGTTGCTGCTAGTCTCCAAGCAACGAGACAGAATGTTGCAGGGAGTCTACCCGGTGATCAAAAAGTCAGTATAAATTTGAAAACTGAATAAATCACGAAACAATGTAGATACAGAGGTACAAATCGACGCAGAAGCTTGGAATGACATGGGATTTTATTAGAACCAAAAAAATACAAAAGTTCAAAAAATGTCCGACAGCTGGTGCTTCATCTGATCAGAATAGCAATAATTGGCGTAACAAAGTAAGACAAAACAAAGATGATGTTCTTTACAGGAAATGCTCAATATGTCCATCATCATCCCTCAACAATAGTCGAGAAATAATGTTGTGAACAGCACTGTAAAGCATGTCCGGAGTTATGGTGGGGCATTGGCGTTGGATGTTGTCTTTAAGCATCCCTAGAGATGTCGGTCGATCACGATACAATTGCGACTTCAGGTAACCCCAAAGCCAATACGCGCACGGACTGAGGTATGGGTACCTGGGAGACTAAGCATGACGGAAGTGGCGGCTGAGCACAAGATCGTCACCAAACGACGCGCGCAAGATATCTTTCACGCGTCTAGCAATATGGGGTGAAGCGCCATCCTGCACAAACATCGTGCGTTCCAGCAGGTGTATATCAGCCAGGATGGGGATGATGCGATTCTGTAACATATCGGCGTACCTCTCACCCTTTGTAGCAGTTACAAAGCCTACTAAACCAGAATCACGCATTTCCTAGAAGGAAAAAGGCCCGCAAACTTTTTTTTTGTTCTAATAAAACCCCATGTCATTCCAAGCATGTGTGTCAATTTATACCTCTCTGTCTACATTATTCCGTGGTTTATTAAGTTTTCAAATTTATACTGACTTTTTGATCAGCCGGTATTTCTTCAATATGGCGGCGTTCCACTGTGGTGGTCAGACGTAATCGACCAGAACCTTGGCGACTAGCATGCTTGCCATCACGAACCCATACAATTCTACATCTGGCCACTCTCCTATCTAAATACCCCACAAGTCTAGGCGTTTTTATGCTGCTTATATACTCTATGAGGACTGGTAAACACTAAACACGAACAACCATACCGCACTCCGGTGCACATTCTACCTCTAATAGAGAAGTTACTCTGGCTTCCGACCATGTCTTTACGGTACTTCATTGTGTTTGCCGGGCAGTGTATATAAGGGGAGCAGCGCCAAATAAGGTGTCATTCCAGCATTGAGCAGCAGATGTTGGAAATCTGCTGATACAAGTGGCTGTGACAAAGAGCAAAGAGTGGTGGCCTGGGGCTCGGGAACAGGCACCTTGATGAAACTAGTCGGATCACCGCATTCTTCTGTTGCGAACACCTACGGGAAGTGGTGGGAGGACAGTGGAAGTATGACCAGGCAACAAGGTCTTGGACGTCCACGTCATAGAACGTGAAGGAGGGTACTGTCCGCTCTGTAAAGTAGGACATCTGGTGATCCGTGGTAGACAGAGTACAATCTTGGTGCAAACACAAATGTTTCAGAGCTCACCGTTCAGCAATGTAGAGTGCAGTTCCACAGCAGGCGACTCCTGTGTGTCCTCATGCTGACCGAACGACATCGTCAAATGCCTCGTAGTGGCCACAGTATCATCGCGACTGGGCCGTATATAAATAGAAGCGTGTCGCCTGATCGCTTGAATCACGCTTCATTTTACGCCAGGTCGATGGTCGCGTGCGAATGCAATGCCATCCAAGCGAATGGCTACCAGAAACACGCACTGTGTCACATCTGCAGCCCGGTGGGGCAACATAATGCAAGGGCGGCACTGATGGCTTCCGTAGAACCTGTGATAGTAATTGAAGGTATTGTGACACCGCTGCACTACGTCAACAATATTGAGGACCACCTGTATGTTTGATGTCTTCCCCATCCGCGATGTGATCTTCCAGCACTAAAACTGTCCGCGTCACAAAGTCAGTAGCTTGGAGAGCGTTTGGTGAATTCACGTTGATGTCTTGACCATCACATTCGCCTGATATTTACCAGACGGAAGACATCTGGAATCTGTCACTTGCCATATCTGCAGCCACAAACCATCGGCCCTTATTTTAAATGTGTAAGGTGTCAGGCAAATCCAACACCTTCCAAGAAAACCCTGACATGATAGGAAATCCGGCAACATATCACTTAGCTCCGAATAAATCATGACATGAAATTAACCAAAGTAATACGATCAACGTGTGAGAAAACGAAATACCACAGACTAACACAAGAATGTCTAAATGCATGTCATACCTTCCCACCATGAAACAGACGCAGTTCCGAGGGCAGAAACGAGAACAGAAGCCGAGAGCAGAGTTGTGTAGGCTAGAAGGCCCTATGATAAGAGCGGGACAATGAGACACCGGCATCACTGGCCGACCGCCAAGAGGTCCATCCCCCAGCCCATATTAAAAGATGGAGCCCTCCAGAAGAACAGTATAGATCTTACGATAACACTAAAAGGGCCACAACAGCTACAAGTTTTAACGTGAGACTATACGTGTCTCTGTTACATAGCAAACATTTAAAACATTGCTCCAGCATGAAAAGTATAACGTTTATTATTGGATAAACAGAATTTTTGTAGACGGGACTTAAGGTTAACACTGAGATGCTGACTGGTGAGTTGAAAATACAGGCAGATACCTTTTTCTTAAACCAACATCAGTAAACAGTAGTAAGGATAAGTTCGAGAGAGTTGCTACCAAGATGGCAAAGTGTGTGGAGCTGCGCCGCCAGCCGCCCCTGACGCTGCCTAATCACCGACAAGGTAATGAACGCACGCGATGCCACATAAGAGTGCATACGGCCTCACTCAGAACTGCAGAAGTCTCATCTGCTACATCCCCTTTTTATGGAATACTAGTGTCGATCGTCAATTAAACTTCGTGGTATTCACATTTGCTACTTGAAGCTAAAATCTGAAATGCGATGATTTTTCTGTTATATAATTATTGAGAAGCCACATCAGCCACTGTAATTTACGGCAAGTTAATTAAGTAATTAAAAATAATTGAGGGTCTCTGTAGACCATTTTTGATAGTTTTCTCTTTTATGAAACTTAATTTAAACCTAGATTATAGGTGTGATATGGCGTAGGTCATCCTTAGATGCATTATAGAACTTGGAAACCCATTCAGGAAATTTTCATTCACATTTTTGTTGATCGCAGTTGTTTTTTATCACCCTGTATAAAAATATTTCCTTTTATCAACAGTACAATTTATAAACAATGTTTTGTGAGTAGAATAAAAATTCCAAAGGTAAACTTAACTGTTTTTTGGACGTTGTTTTACCAGCTAACTAAAAATAGGAAAGTCTTGAACCCCTTCCACTAAATGTAATTAGTGTTAAGATTCTTTTACAGGGAGTGCAATGGAGCTGACGTTGAAATAACTAAGTATTTGATTATATCATCGCCAGTCTCACTGAACTCTTTTGAACTCTACGTGTCATGTGTGGTCTGGCGTCTCCTTACCAGCAACAGGTCCCAGGTTCAAACTAGTCAATTCCCTAAAAAACACGCTCAGAGCGTCGTTGCGCGAAAGTGGGAGGGAGACACTACTTAGAACAAACAGACACCACGCAGAATGTTAGAATTGTGTGACCTATATGTGTACATCTGGTGCCACATACCTCTGGAAATCTAGCAAGGATTTGTCGGATCCATGCCAAGGCAGAATCGCTTCTGTATTGCTTTGCAAATTTTGGCTAACAACCAGTTAAGCAGGTAGCAATAATGTTTGGCTCTTCAGTGTATAAAATTTCGTCACAGTCTCGTTGTTTAAACTTCGTTTTTTTTTTAAATTACCTCCTTAAATATAGAGATAATTAAATCTTACTAGTTTATTTCCAAAGTCAATTTGCCCTGCAGAAAAGAACTAAACTGCATTTAGTCAACACAGCCATTTACAAAGCACAGATACACGTAAGATACAAGGCCGACACCTTTCGAGGCTGCCATTACGCAAGAATAAGAAAAGTATTTCCAGTTTGGTTGCAAAACAACACCTCGTCGGTTTCTCAGCTAAATATCCTTGATTGTTTTCCTGCATTCAGGCTTGGACTGTCGTACGCAAGTAGTACCTTGCACTTAATCTCTCATATAAGTAATGTGGCCGGCGTACACGCATGGTGTTATGGTAGAACTTACGTGGATGGCCTGATAATGGACTAAAATCCGAAACTAGCCGTCAATCAAATAAAAACAGTCTGTGCTTTGGTGGGTAAACTCGTATTATTTACTTAAAATTGTTTGGGCCTTGGAATATCTTCTGGCGTGATTTGTGGTTATGTTATTTTAATTTTTACGCTGTGTACGGGTTTTAGATTTGAAGGCACCGAGTGGTGTCTGAGCAAGCTCAAGCTGGCAGCCTGATGTTAGCGCACAATTTGTTTTCAGCTCTTTTCTGACTTAGTTTTCGCAAACTTGTGACTGTTTATAGTATCTGTAAGTCGTGTCTAAGGCTTTACAGATTTGGCACATGTTGTTATTTGCATGGTTGGAATTATTAACGATTTTATAGTGCCTGTTATAACGCCCCTTGGGACTTGTTTTCTGCCGATGTTAAAACGCCGATGAATCAAATAAGAATTATTAATTTTTAAAAAGTTTTGCTGAGCACCATACCACTTCCAGATCCATGCACTTACCATTTCAATTACATCTGCTAAGCAGTAGCAGAAGCTACATTAGCTATAACCGTAACACTGGAATTAGTGATCGTAAAGTAGACGAAATTAAACTATTCTGCCACCTTGGCAGCAAAACAACATATGATGTCGAAGCAAGAATGAGATAAAAACAGACTAGCACATGCAAAAAGAACGTTCATGGCCGAAAAACTCTACTAGTAGCAAATATAGACTTTAATTGCAGGAAGAAAATTCTGAGAGTGTACTTTTGGAGCACAGCATTCTATGATAACGAATCATCGACTGAGGAAAAACCAGAACGGAAGAGAGTCAAGGCGTTTGTTCTGTGGTGCTATAGATACTGAAAAGCAGATGCACAGAGAAGGAATGAGATGCATCTACGCAAAGTCGTCGAAGAAAGGACCACATGGAAAACAGTAACAAGAAGAAGGGAAATATGTGTCAAGACGCCAAGGAATAAAGTCCTTGATACTAGAAGAAGGTGTAGAGAGTAAAACTGTAAAGTATGACACAGACTGGTATACGTCAAGCAAATAATTGAGGATGTGGGTTGCAGGTGCTACACTGAGATGAAGAGGTTGGCACAGGAGAGGATTTCTTGGCGGGTCGCAACAGACCATCAGAAGAATCCTGACTAAAAAGAATTACGTTATTCAAAGGGCAGTTATATTATATTTATTTTAATGGAATAATACTGAAGGCGATTATGTGTGTAAATAGTTGTAATTTGGTTGTAACTATAGTTTCAATAGCCATTCGCTTTTAGATGCTGCTCCTTATTATGAGTTCTGCAATAATTTAGTCTTAGAGAACAGCTACTTATTTAGTCAGCCACTACGGATACTTCTTATAAGCAGATCCGTTACGATCCTTATCATGAGACCCGACTGGGAATGCGAGCGTGCGACTTGTTGACCCCAATGACGTTGACATTTTTTACCGACACTAACCAAAGTCGTGACTTGTTTAAATGCTTAAAAGTTTTATAACGCACGACTAGGCTACGGTAGCTATAAAGGATTGCAACAGGGGCCCAGTGTCCTGACTTCTTCTCATCGGTGCCAACATATACGAAGCAGGCGGTGCTAAACAGACTCAGTGCTGCCATGACGCCATTTGTAGCGTAGTCCAGTGATCGGAGCGATGGGTGAGACTTGGTGTTGCAACTAGAACACCGCGACAGAAGGTGTTACATAAGGAACCGTCTTTGATATAACGATTAGAAGCTGGAACGTTAGAACTCAAAATGTACACTTGCACTCTGTCACTTTATCTGATAAACTCGGTCTTTCTAGATTTTCAAAGGCTTTAGTTGGGTATCATACCGAAGTCATTTATGTTACAAAATACGTTCATAAGAGACAATTACTTTTTTTTTTTTTTGCGATTGCACTGAAAAGTTATTTACAGGCAGAATGCATCAGGTTATCTATAGACGCAGAAATAATGTCACATTAGACATTAATATCTTACTGGATAGGAAAGCAACCCTTAGTAGTTGTAGTGATATTCAATTACAGCTTGGCAAACTGCCAGCTATGTACACTACTGGCCACTAAAATTGATATACCACGAAGATGACGTGCTACAGACGCGAAATTTAACCGACAGGATGAAGATGCAAATGATTAGCTTTTCAGAGCATTCACACAAGGTTTGCGCCGGTGGTGACACCTACAACGTGCTGACATGAGGAAAGTTTCCAACCGATTTCTCATACACAAACAGCAGTTAACCGCCGTTGCCTGATGAAACGTTGTTGTGATTCCTAGTGTAAGGAGGAGGAATGTGTACCGTCACGTTTCGACTTTGATAAAGGTCGGATTGTAGCCTATCGCGATTGCGGTTTAACGTATCGCGACACTGCTGCTCGCTTTGGTCGAGATCCAATGACTGTTACCAGAATATGGAATCGGTGGGTTCAGGAGGGTAATACGGAACGCCGTGCTGCATCCCAACGGCCTCGTATCACTAGCAGTCGAGATGACAGGCATCCGCATGAATGTAACGGATCGTGCAGCCACGTCTCAATCCCTGAGTCAACAGATGGGGACGTTTGCTAAGACAAAAACTATCTGCACTAATAGTTCGGTGACATTTGCAGCAGCATGGACTATCAGCTCGGCGACCATGGCTGCGGTTACCCTTGACGATGCATCACAGACTGAAGCGCCTGCGATGGTGTACTCAACGACGAACCTGGGTGCACGAATGGCAAAACGTCATTTTTTTCGGATGAATCCAGGTTCTGTTTACAGCATCGTGATGGTCGCATCCGTGTTTGGCGAGATCGCGGTGAACGCACATTGGAAGCGTGCATTCGTCATCGCCATACTGGTGTATCACCCGGCGTGATGGTATGGGGTGCCATTGGTTACGCGTCTAGGTCACCTCTTCTTCACAA
Organism: Schistocerca gregaria; assembly: GCF_023897955.1. Taxonomy (NCBI): domain Eukaryota; kingdom Metazoa; phylum Arthropoda; class Insecta; order Orthoptera; family Acrididae; genus Schistocerca; species Schistocerca gregaria. The sequence continues at coordinate 263,111,380 of NC_064921.1, forward strand.
TGACGGCACTTTGAACAGTGGACGTTACATTTCAGATGTGTTACGACCCGTGGCTCTACCCTTCATTCGATCCCTGCGAAACCCTAAATTTCAGCAGGATATGCACGACCGCATGTTACAGGTCCTGTACGGGCCTTTCTGGATACAGAAAATGTTCGACTGCTGCTCTGGCCAGCACATTCTCCAGATATCTCACTAATTGAAATCGTCTGGTCAATGGTGGCCGAGCAACTGGCTCGTCACAGTACGCCAGTCACTACTCTTGATAAACTGTGGTATCGTGTGTTGAAGCTGCATGGGCAGCTGTACCTGTACACGCCATCCAAGCTCTGTTTGACTCAATGCCCAGGCGTATCAAGGCCGTTATTACGGCCAGAGGTGGTTGTTCTGGGTACTGATTTCTCAGGATCTATGCACCCAAATTGCGTTAAAATGTAATCACATGTCAGTTGTAGTATAATATGTTAGTCCAATGAATACCCGTTTATCATCTGCATTTCTTCTTGGTGTAGCAATTTTAATGGACAGTAGTGTAGGATGGACTGGTAATTGTACCTTAATGTAGAGATATCTGAGTTTGTATATTGCTTCCAATAACTTTCACTACCAATCAATACGCAGCACCTAGACTCACATAAATACCGTAGAGCAACAGTATATAAGATATGAAGCGAACTGTGCTAGTTCAGCTGAGAGGAGTGAATGAAAGACTTCTTTTCACATGTACCATATTCGGAAGCTTCTGTTTATCGCGAAAGAGAACGATTCTGAAATATCTGTATGGCCAATACTTGAATATTCCTGACGTATACGGGTTTAGTATCATGTCGAAGTGACAGGAGCACGCGCTTATACATCATGGGATCAAAAGTATCTCGGCACCCATATGTAATGCGGAATTGGCCAGTGGATGTCACGAGAAACGAACCCGCCAAGATAAAAGGAGGCGGGGAGAGCTGTGTTCTCAGTAGAGGAACAGTAACAGGAGATTAGGTCGACCAGGAGAGATCAGTGGCTTCGAACGTGGACTAGTCACTGGTTTTCACGAGAGTAACGAATCCATCAGGAACATTCAACCCTGTCCAGATCGACTGTTGGCGATGTTCTGGTGAAGTCGTAGCGCGAAGGAACAACCTACAGCTAAACAACGACCAATCAGACCCAACGTACTGACGGACACAGGCCGTCGATCACTGCGGAGGTTCGTAGTGAAAAAATAGCACGAAGTCAGAGCGAGTAACGACTCGTGAGATACGCAGAGCGACCAGCAGTCCAGCTAGCAGAATAACTGTGGTAGGGCCATTACAAAGAATGATGTGCCATGTTCGAGCAACTCCTCATAAGCCACACATTTCTGTACTCAACAATAAGCGACGCTTCAGTTGGTATAAAGAGCGACCGCCACTGGACAGTGAGTCACTGGAAATGAGTGGTTTGGAGTTATGTATCGTGGTATAGCCTGCGTCTGTCCGATGGAAGCGTTTGGGTATGGCGAATGTCTGGAGAACATTACAGGCTGCTAGTCAACATTGAAGTATGCAAGATGCTACGTTACGATATAGAGGTGTTTTTCGTGGCTAGGGTGTGGTCCTTTTATTGCGAGGAACAGTTCAGAGACGGCGATCGTTGTTTCAGCATGGCAGTGTACCCTGTGGTCGTGCAGCAATTATGAGGCAATAGTTTCTCTACAGTAATATTCTTGAAATGGATTGGACTGTACAGAGCCCTGACCTGAACCCAGTGAAACCCCTTTGGAATGAGTTAGAACCTCGACTTCGCTCCAGTCCCTTTCTTCTACAATCATTTAGACTCCTCATTGAACGTACTCCCACCCGAGGTTCAAGTCATCATAAATGCAAAGGGCTTGTGACTCTCGTTATAAGTGTCCATTAATTGGTGCCATTGTGCTTTTGATCAGATAGTATTCAAAGGAAGTGTAAAGAAGAGGCTCAGATCTCCAGCAGGTCCTCGAATACAGACGCTGAATATCTTGAGAAAATCGGCTTCTAAAATTTGAGGAGTCGTGTTTCATGATAGAACGTTGCGTATGATCCCGCAAGGACTTTGAAGATAAAAGCAGGCAACATGACAGCTCGGAATGGGGAATATTAGTAAAAATGCTTCACATTCCTCATGCGAAAAAAATTGGTATTCTAATGCCTTATCGTCTACAGGAAATGGAACCCTAACAAATAAGTAGTATAGTAAAAGTATCCTCTGCCACACTCTCTATAGTGTTCGCTGAATTTCAATGTGTATGGAGACGACAATTTGCAGTATGGAAAGTTGTTTCACAGCGTGAGTAGTTACACTCTCATCCCGACAGAAGTCGCTGTTTCTCATTAATTCCTTATGGTCAGTTGTTGTGATAGCAATGGTGTTGGGACCTATTCAAGTCGGAGATTTTATTACGTTTGTCTCTGCTGCTTTGAAACTTCATACATTGAAGTTTATAAGCGGAAAGATAGTTATTGGTACTTTCTGTTATAATTTTCTTCATGGCTTGTTATGGAATATTTTCCTCGCACCCGAATAACACACAGACCCTACTTAGCTTGGTTTTGTTTTCACTTTTTACAGCACTGACTTGAAGGATATACTGTACCTTGCTCCTGCCCGATGAGGATAACGACCTAGACATGTGAACGAATTTGGCATTCGCACATCATCCACCGGCTTTCAACAACAGAAGATCAGTTGCAATATATTGTAGGACTCACTTAGTAAAACGTATGAATAGACACAAATTTAGAATCTAATGCCTTCTGTTAATCGCATTGTAACTTGTATAGATGACAGACTACAATGGCCGAATGAAAACCTACACCCACTGAGGCGATTCTGTAATTTGCTGAATGACTGGATTTAATTGCAAGACTTTCAGCCATCATTTCACCATTGTATCGTGAAATAATCGAAAAGTTTTCTTGCTGTTTGGATGAACCAGCGCCGGCCGCTCTGGCCGAGCGGTTCTAGGCGCTTCAGTTCGGAGCCGCACTGCTGCTACGGTCGCAGGTTCGAATCCTGCCTCGGGCATGGATGTGTGTGATGTCCTTAGGTTAGTTAGGTTTAAGTAGTTCTAAGTTCTAGGGGACTGATGACCTCAGATGTTAAGTCCCATAGTGCTTAGAGCCATTTGAACCATTTTGATGAACCAGCATATTAGGTGCCTAACATAATAATACCCGGTTACTATATATGTTCTAGTATAAAAGTCATACTTCCTTCTTCTTCTTCCTTCGAAAGGCTAATCCTTGTCTATGCAGCCTTAGCTTCCTCTCTTCAGCAGTCGCCTTCATCTCCATGTATGAAGAAAGTCCCATTTCACAGACCATATTTTTAAAGTAGGATGCTCTCAGTCGCCTTGTTGTTTTCTTTCCTACGATCTTGCCTTCGAAAATGTTTTGTAGTAGGATATAATGTCTGATTAAGTGTCCCATAAGTTTTGCTCTGCGTTAGCCTATAACTTTCAGTAGTGGTTTTCGTTTTCTCCTATTCCCCGTGAAAGCATTTCTTCGTTTTTTGTCAGCCCGGCTAGTTCTTGCAATTCTCCTCTAGAATCGCACTTCCGCAACTTCGAGGCGAGCTTTCTCCTGCTTTGCTAACGTCCAGGTTTCACATCTGTATGTCAGGACACTTCACAGAAAGGTCTTTTCATATTTTTTCCTAGTGCGGAAGCTGATGCGCTTGTTCAATAGAAGTTCTTCTTATCTTGGAAGGAACTCTTGGCCAGTATTATTCTTCTCCTGATTTCCTTGTTGCATCTATTGTTATACTCCCCACTGCTACCGAGACAGTGAAATTCAGTTACTTCCTCAAGTTGTTCACTGTCTATTTTTATGCCCGCCCTGCCCCCAATTCCTTTCGTGTCCATAAACATGATTTTTGTCTTGTTGGAATTTATTCTTTGTCTTAGTTTTGTTATTTCTTGACTTAAAACCTGAGGCATTTTATTTAGCTCTTTCTCTGAGTCTGCCACTATTGCAATGTCATCGGCAAATCTGACGTTCTTGATACGAGTATCGTTAATTTTCTACATCTACATCTACATCTACATCCGTACTCCGCAAGCCACCTGACGGTGTGTGGCGGAGGGTACCCTGAGTACCTCTATCGGTTCTCCCTTCTATTCCAGTCTCGTATTGTACGTGGAAAGAAGGATTGTCGGTATGCTTCTGTGTGGGCTCTAATCTCTCTGATTTTATCCTCATGGTCTCTTCGCGAGATATACGTAGGAGGGAGCAATATACTGCTTGACTCTTCGGTGAAGGTATGTTCTCGAAACTTCAACAAAAGCCCGTACCGAGCTACTGAGCGTCTCTCCTGCAGAGTCTTCCACTGGAGTTTATCTATCATCTCCGTAACGCTTTCGCAATTACTGAATGATCCTGTAACGAAGCGCGCTGCTCTCCGTTGGATCTTCTCTATCTCTTCTATCAACCCTACCTGGTGCGGATCCCACACTGCTGAGCAGTATTCAAGCATTGGGCGAACAAGCGTACTGTAACCTACTTCCTTTGTTGTCGGATTGCATTTCCTTAGGATTCTTCCAATGAATCTCAGTCTGGCATCTGCTTTACCGACGATCAACTTTATATGATCATTCCATTTTAAATCACTCCTAATGCGTACTCCCAGATAATTTATGGAATTAACTGCTTCCAGTTGCTGACCTGCTATTTTGTAGCTAAATGATAAGGGACCTATCTTTCTATGTATTCGCATCACATTACACTTCGCTACATTGAGATTCAATTGCCATTCCGTGCACCATGCGTCAATTCGCTGCAGATCCTCCTGCATTTCAGTACAATTTTCCATTGTTGCAACCTCTCGATACACCACAGCATCATCTGCAAAAAGCCTCAGTGAACTTCCGATGTCATCCACCAGGTCATTTATGTATATTGTGAATAGCAACGGTCCTATGACACTCCCCTGCGGCACACCTGAAATCACTCTGACTTCGGAAGACTTCTCTCCATTGAGAATGACGTGCTGCGTTCTGTTATCTAGGAACTCCTCAATCCAATCACACAATTGATCTGATAGTCCGTATGCTCTTACTTTGTTCATTAAACGACTATGGGGAACTGTGTCAAACGCCTTGCGGAAGTCAAGAAACACGGCATCTACCTGTGAACCCGTGTCTAAGGCCCTCTGAGTCTCGTGGACGAATAGCGCGAGCTGGGTTTCACACGATCGTCTTTTTCGAAACCCATGCTGATTCCTACAGAGTAGATTTCTAGTCTCCAGAAAAGACATTATACTCGAACATAATACGTGTTCCAAAATTCTACAACTGATCGACGTTAGAGATATAGGTCTATAGTTCTGCACATCTGTTCGACGTCCCTTCTTGAGAACGGGGATGACCTGTGCCCTTTTCCAATCATTTGGAACGCTTCGCTCTTCTAGAGACCTACGGTACACGCCTGCAAGAAGGGGGGCAAGTTCCTTCGCGTACTCTGTGTAAAATCGAACTGGTATCCCATCAGGACCAGCGGCCTTTCCTCTTTTGAGCGATTTTAATTGTTTCTCTATCCCTCTGTCGTCTACTTCGATATCTACCATTTTGTCAACTGTGCGACAATCTAGAGAAGGAAGCACAGTGCAGTCTTCCTCTGTGAAACAGCTTTGGAAGAAGACATTTAGTAATTCGGCCTTTAGTCTGTCATCCTCTGTTTCAGTACCATTTTGGTCACAGAGTGTCTGGACATTTTGTTTTGATCCACCTACCGCTTTGACATAGGACCAAAATTTCTTAGGATTTTCTGCCAAGTCAGTACATAGAACGTTACTTTCGAATTCATTGAAAGCCTCTCGCATGGCCCTCCTCACACTACATTTCGCTTCGCGTAATTTTTGTTTGTCTGCAAGGCTTTGGCTATGTTTATGTTTGCTGTGAAGTTCCCTTTGCTTCCGCAGCAGTTTTCTAACTCTGTTGTTGTACCACGGTGGCTCTTTTCCATCTCTTACGATCTTGCTTGGCACATACTCATCTAACGCATATTGTACCATGGTTTTGTACTTTGTCCACTGATCCTCAACACTATCTGCACTTGAGACAAAACTTTTGTGTTGAGCCGTCAGGTACTCTGTAATCTGCTTTTTGTCACTTTTGCTAAACAGAAAAATCTTCCTACCTTTTTTAATATTTCTATTTACGGCTGAAATCATCGACGCAGTAACCGCTTTATGATCGCTGATTCCCTGTTCTGCATTAACTGATTCAAATATTTCGGGTCTGTTTGTCACCAGAAGGTCTAATATATTATCGCCACGAGTCGGTTTTCTGTTTAACTGCTCAAGGTAGTTTTCAGATAAAGCACTTAAAAATATTTCACTGGATTCTTTACCCCTGCCACCCGCTATGAACGTTTGAGTCTCCCAGTCTATATCCGGCAAATTAAAATCTCCACCCAGAACTATAACATGGTGGGGAAATCTACTCGAAATATTTTCCAAATTATTCTTCAGGTGCTGAGCCACAACAGCTGCTGAGCCCGGGGGCCTATAGAGACATCCAATTACCATGTCTGAGCCTGCTTTAACCGTGACCTTCACCCAAATCATTTCACAATTCGAATCTCCGTCAATTTCCTTCGATACTATTGCACTTCTTATCGCTATAAACACGCCTCCCCCTTCACTGTCCAGCCTATCTCTGCGGTATACATTCCAATCAGAGTTTAGGATTTCATTACTGTTTACGTCTGGTTTCAGCCAACTTTCTGTTCCTAGTACTATATGGGCGTTGTGACCGTTTATTAATGAGAGCAGTTCTGGGACCTTTCTATAGACGCTTCTGCAGTTTACTATTAGCACATTAATATTGTTATTCCTTGTTGCATTTTGCCTACTCCTGCCTTGCCGCGTCTCAGGAGGCGTCTTGTCGGGCCTAGGGAGGGAATTCTCTAACCTAAAAAAACCCCATGTGCACTCCACACGTACTCCGCTACCCTCGTAGCCGCTTCCGGCGTGTAGTGCACGCCTGACCTATTCAGGGGGACCCTACATTTCTCCACCCGATAGCAGAGGTCGATTTTGATTTTGATTTCAAAATGGTTGAAATGGCTCTAAGCACTATGGGACTCAACATCTGAGGTCATCAGTCCCCTAGAACTTAGAACTACTTAAACCTAACTAACCTAAAGACATCACCCACATCTACACCCGAGGCAGGATTCGAATCTACGACCGTAGCGGTCGTGCGGTTCCAGAGTGAAGTGCCTAGAAACGCTCGGCCACACAGGCCAGATATTTTGATTTCAGTCGTTTTTTCTTTCATTGCTGTTATTGCCTCTTCGATGAACATATCAGATGAGTAAGGTGACAGAGGGCACTCCTGTCTCACTCCCCTTCTGATTTTTGCCTGTTTCTTGCTACCATTAATGCCTATTTGTATACAATAAAATTAACCGTATGTCCATTCAGTCAAATCTTACTTTGCGCGACGCTACTTTCCAATCAACCACACAAGAGCTACATATGTATTTCTGTTTGCTTCTGATCTTATTTCCAACATTTGAAGTAGTGCTTCTCTCGTTCCTTTCCTTGTTCCATAGGCAGATTGATCATTGGCTAAGTTCCACTCTATTTTCTTTTTAATTCCCTCTTAAATTACTGACAGTAACATTTTTGATGCATGTGAGACAAGGGCAATTATTCTATAATTTGTAGAGTTCTTAGGATGTGCTCTCTTGAGAAACGCAAGAACTCAACTTTTTGTGATTTCGTACTGGGGCCTTACAATATGCGATCTGATTAATGCCCAACTTGCTACGGCAGTTCCAAGGAGTAGTGCTCCACAGTCAAGGAATAAATAGCACCCTCACCTTCACTTATCTTTTACTAATAGAAACGGAACTTCCGAGTTGTAGTTGCTTAATAACAAATCTTCATAGAGTCCGTTCATATCTTTTCATCATATAAAACAGAAACAATGAAATGGTAGAGCACATTTGTTCACATACTTTCCAAGAGAGGGCAAATACAATAGCTGCATCTTTTAATAGCTTGCTAATGTTCTCTGAATGAAAAGAAATCAGTGCGTACTTCAATATTGTTAGCATTATCCCGCGCCGGCGCGGATTAAATGTACGTCAGTCGGAGAGGAAGACAATTCAAAGATTGGCTTGTACACGTCTATAAATTTTGAGTCATATCTTCTTTGGGCATGTGTGTCCATTCTGTCTGACTCATTGCTCCCCACAAGCACCGCTAAGGAATCCTACGTCCAGATTCTGCTTTCGCTAGAGTGTGCATCTGAGTAACGATTCGAATGATCTTAACATCTAACAGAATGTCCAAAAACATTTAGGAAAGATTTTCCCCCCACTTTTAGCCCTTATTCCGTCACTCAGCAAACGATTTCAACACATTATTCTTCTAGCTTCACATTTCATGTTACTACTTTAGGGATGGATAAAAAGAGTAAATGTAACCGGACCGTTACACCAAGTCTAAGGTGAGACTTGAAGCAGCGATTTTCATTTACACGGCGTCATCGTTACCGCTGGACGACGGTCATCGGTCATTTCAGATACAGTACTGAGTTTCAGGCTATATGTGAGGATGAGCCCGGCAAAGTCGCCAATGCTAGGGAGAAAGGGGAGTTACCAAATGTAGTGAAAATAGGAAAATAGGACATACACGGAATGTGATACCAAGAAAATTAGAGGGAAAGTGTCAGTGAGGGCTGTATGTGCACGTACACGGAAAGAAGTGAGCCGTCTGTGCCTCAGGATAATTACAGTGACGCACAGGCAGTCATAATGCGGCTGATTCGCTCTTACCGCTACGCGTGTGGTTATGCGCTCATACTGCGGTTTAGTGCACGCAGCTGTCACGTAGTCTGCAACCTTGAGCGGTCCGCGGAGTCCCAGACGCACTTGAGTGAAAGTGGTAAATCGACCGACTGCCTGATACCAAAGAGTCACGAAAAATTCTAAATTACCCTGAGAACTGATACTGAAATAAAGCCTGCAACATCGAATTATTCGTTAACTTTCTATTTTTTATGAAATAGATTGCGAGAAAATTGTTGCGAGAGTGTACCATATCGTATGTCTTTGGGTGGATTAACTACTGCTTATTTTGCTTTCATTACTGCACAGTTTTCGCTGTGAAGCCATTTGCAGTTGATTGTGTAGTATAACGGACATACATTATCCGATAAAAAGTACCCGCACAGCCCTACGTAAAGCGGAATCGACTGCCAGATGTTACGAGAAGCGGACCTTCCAGTACAAAAGGAGGCGATGAGTGTTACGTTGTCTTAAATAATGCTAAAATATTTCGGTTACCCCTCGACCGGTAACTAACGGGAGACCTCATATAGTAATCATACAATAGAAAGCCCAAAATAGACTAAAACCGCTAACAGGTCGAACTTGTGGATTACAGTCCTCCGCTATCCGCCACACCTACAAAAAGCTCTGCTGTGCAAATGTTGCTTGTATCTCCACCACACCGAAGGTGTACAAGTCCCTCCAAATCCACGAACGCCATGCACTCCACCCCGCTTTCCGCATTCGTTTACCTCCCCTCACATGGATCCTCTACCGTCTAATTTTATTCCCACCCCTCTTCATTCACACTGAACTCTTCCGTATCTCCTACACTATACACAAACTACAATCAAGCTCATAAATTAAGGATTATGCTGATACATGGTGAAACAACGCTCTGGTGGGCGCTTTGCGTGTTTAAATCACCTCGGGGTAAGACCATGCGGTGCATTTGACCTGCGGTCTTCTCATGGTAGCGCTGGCAGCAGTCCACATACGCAGAGGTGTGTTGGTGCATGTCAGAGTACGGTGCAGCGAGTAAGTGTGCAGACGTTTTCAGACTTGCTAATGGTGACTGTGTGCTAAAAATGGCTCAGAGAACGCATATTCATGACGTTATGAGGGGAAGAATAATAGGGCGACTGGAGGCTGATCAAATACAGCAGGTCGTAGCACGCGCCCTCCGTGTGCCACAAAGTATGATCTCAAAATTGTGGCACCGGTTTCAGCAGACAGGAAACGTGTCCAACCCCTAGAGTACGGGACGTCCACAGTGTACAACACCACGAGAAGACCGATATCTCACCATCAGTGCTTGCAGACTCTACTGATCCCCAGTCACGTGAGAGCCCATAAAGCCTGGTGTCAAGAACACAGTACATGGTCATTGGAACAATGGTCCCAGGTTATCTTCACGGACGAGTCCAGGTATAGTCTGAACAGTGATTCTGGCCAGGTTTTCAGCTGGCGTGAACCAAGAACCAGATACCAATCACTTAATGTCCTCTGTATAGAGGTCGTGGTTTGATGGTGTGGGGAAGGATTATGATTGGTGCACGTACACCCTTGCATGTCTTTGACAGAGGAGGTGAGGTGTATCGGGACGTCATTTTGCACCAGTATGTCCACCTTTCCAGGGGTGCAGTGGATCCCACCTTCCTCCTGATGGATGATAACGCACGGCCCCACCGAGCTTCCATCGTGGAGGAGTACCTTGAAACAGAAGATATCAGCCGAATGGAGTGGCCGGCCTGTTCTCCAGACCTAAAACCCATCGAGCACGTCTGGGATGCTGTCGGTCGACGTATCGCTGCACGTCTTCAAACCCCTACAACACTTCAGGAGCTCCGACAGGCACTGGTGCAACAATAGGAGGCTATACCCCAGCAGCTGCTCGACCAACTGATCCAGACTATGCCAACCCGTTGTGTGGACTGTGCACGTGTGCATGGTGATCATATCCCATATTGATGTCGGGATACATGCTAAGGAAACAGTGGCGTTTTGTAGCACATGTATTTCGGGACGGTTTTCTCAACTTATCACCAATACCGTGAACTTAAAGATCTGTGTCGTGTATTTTCCCTATGTGCTTATGCTATTTGTTGTGGTTGGCAGGAGAGCCAACCATATGGTTATAGGAGGCCGAAATGCACGCGTTTTAGCTCACGCAGGCTGGCGTGAGGTCTGGAACATGACAAGGGAATTAGAATTGAGAAAAACGGACGTAGCTGGTAGAATATTTAACTTTAATCCATTAACGGAGAACGTCGCTCTTTATGGTACATGATTCACAATATCAATAGTACGGATACTGGCGCCTTGCTAGGTCGTAGCAAATAACGTAGCTGAAGGCTATGCTAACTATCGTCTCGGCTGAGAGCGTAGAAGTCAGTGAACCATCGCTAGCAAAGTCGGCTGTACAACTGGGCTGAGTGCTAGGAAGTCTCTCTAGACCTGCCGTGTGGCGGCGCTCGGTCTGCAACCATTGATAGTGGCGACACGCGGGTCCGACGTATACTACCGGACCGCGGCCGATTTAAAGGCTACCACTTAGCAAGTGTGGTGTCTGGCGGTGACACCACACTATTAGTGCCAGTTGTGTGGCACCACATTCTGCAATTATCTTTAATTTATGAGCATGAGTGTAGTTTCCTATAAACCCATTGTTTCGCCACTGATCACAAACCCAGGCATACAGCTGCGGCTTTACAAACATGTCCCACCGTCCCTACACCTACACACTATCCATACCCTGTCCCAGAACAACTTCAGCCAACTCTCCCTCCCAGACAATGAGATCCGCCTCGATATTTATCCCTCCTACTAACTTTAACCCTTCCCCGCGTATCCTACGCCACATCAGGGTTCATTTGTCCTCTCCATCTGTCCCTACCTCTTTCCTCTTGTAACCAGTACCCTACCCACAAACCACACTACTCCTTACCCCAATGTCTTTCCCACCGTCTGTGTTTCCACCTCGACTCCTACATATTATCTCGATAGTTTTCTTACCGAACAGACCCCTATATTTTTACCCATACCCCTCAAAGCTATAGTATTCTCTCTTCCCTCAATACTTCTCCGACAGAGTTAAAGTGCAGTGCTCCAGCGCATTTTCAGAGAAGAATATCACCATGTCGCAACTGCGTTTCTTAAACGGCATAAATTTTTCTTCCTTTTAGCTGACGTCTTTAAGCTTTTTAATTTAAAACCCAAAAACAGTCCTCACATTTTTTCACATCTTTGTTATATTTTTAAGATCGATTTTGGCTCAAGAGCGGAGTAACGTATCGCTCACAGACCTTCCGCCACCCACAGGGGCGAGTGGGATGACAAAACAATAATGAAAAACAAGGTTCTCAGTAGAGAAGCAATAAAAAGCATAAAAGCCAAAGGGGTCGCTCAGGAGACATCAGTGACTTAGGACGTGAATTAGTCATCGGATATCACCTGAGTAACAAATCCATCAGGAACATTTCAGCCCTTCTAAAGCTGCCCAAGCAAACTGTTGGCGATGTGACAGTGAAGTGGAAACCACAGGTAAATCAAGACCAGACAGACTTCATACACTGAGGAACAGGGACCTATGAGCATTAAGGAGGGTGTGTGAGACGAAACCAGATGTGGGAGTAAGTTAATATGCTTATGTTTTTTATTTTCAATCCGCAGTATACAACGAAAGAGTTTGTACTGTACACTCACAGAATATCACCCCACAACAACCATAAAACTCGGCTATCCTCACATCACAAGAACCTCGCGACATCGCCTAACTATTGGGCTGGATGGATTTGACCGTAAGCCTAGACGCCCGTGATCGGCAGCTATTAAGAAAAGCCTGATGACCAATCTCTCGCCGAACGGTACGCCAGGTAAGCTGTCTTGCCTGATTTCGGAAGGCGACAGAGTAAATTGAGCAACGCAGAAGATTACACATCAGAGGGAACTAGGAACCACCAAAGAGTAAGGTGGATTTGACTGAACACCTCGGAGTTCTTTTTTTAAATCATCAGCCATCTGGCCGGTCTGATGCGGCCCGCCATGAATTGCTCTCCTGTGCCAATCTTTTCATCTCAGAGTAGCACTTGCAACCTACGTACTCAATTATTTGCTGGATGTTTTCCAATCCCTGTCTTCCCCTACTGTTTTAACCTCTAAGCTTCCCTTTAGTATCACAGAAGTTATTCCCTGTTGTCTGAATAGATGCTCTGTTATCCTGTCCATTCTTCTTGTCATTGTTTTCCATATATTCTAGGCACGGACTCGTGTTTCGGTAACTGTTGTTAAACATCGATTAGAATGGACAGGGACTGCGATTGCTGTGTTCGGATGAGGGCTGACTTGGCATCCCTTCGCTCACAGCTGCAAACGGCGCTGACTTCGGTCGCGCAGCTTGAGGCTGTTGCCAATGGGCACCACTGTGGGGAGCCGGATTCGGGTATCACGGGGATGTCAACCTCGTCCCGTCTGTCCCCAGATCGGTCTGCCGCTGTGGTTGCCCCGGTTGCTGCCCGCAGTGGGGCTGAGCCCTCGCCTGTGGTTGATTGGGAGATCGTTCCAAGGCGTGGCAGGCAGCGAAAGGCGTCCCCGGAGGCTGATCAGAAAGCCTCCCCGGCGCGTCTGACAAACAGGTTTCAGGCACTGTCTCTGGATGAGCCAGATGCAGCTGCCTGCCCTGTTTCAGAGGATCATTCTCAGCCTTCAAGGTCCGGGCAATCGCAGAGGGTGGGCTTACTGGTAGTTGGGAGCTCCAATGTTAGGCGCGTAATGGGGCCCCTTAGGGATACGGCGGCTAAGGAGGGGAAGAAATCCAGTGTGCACTCCGTGTGCATTCCGGGAGGAGTCATTCCTGATGTGGAAAGGGTCCTTCCGGATGCCATGAAGAGCACAGGGTGCAGCCAGCTGCAGGTGGTGGCACATGTCGGCACTAATGACGTGTGTCGCTTTGGATCTGAGGAAATTCTCTCTGGATTCCAGCGGCTATCTGATTTGGTGAAGGCTGCCGGTCTTGCTTACGAGATGAAGGCAGAGCTCACCATCTGCAGCATCGTTGACAGAACCGACTGCGGACCTTTGGTGCAGAGCCGGGTGGAGGGTCTGAATCAGAGGCTCAGACGGTTTTGCGACCGTATTGGCTGCAGATTCCTTGACTTGCGCCATAGGGTGGTGGGGTTTCGGGTTCCGCTGAATAGGTCAGGAGTTCACTACACTCAGCTGGCGGCTACACGGGTAGCGGAGGCTGTGTGGCGTGGACTGGGCGGTTTTTTAGGTTAGAAGGCCTCGGGAAAGTGCGGGATGGGCTGCAATGTGAAAGGGTGCTTGGCAATTACAGGACGTGCTTGGATCAAGGAACAGTCGGAATTATAGTTGTGAATTGTTGTAGTTGCGCTGGAAAAGTCCCTGAGCTTCAAGCGCTAATAGAAAGCACAGAAGCTGATATCGTTATAGGTACAGAAAGCTGGCTAAAGCCTGAAATAAGTTCTGCAGAAATTTTTACGAAGTCTCAGACGGTGTTCAGGAAAGATAGATTAGGCAGAATTGGTGGTGGAGTGTTTGTGTCTGTCAGTAGTGGTTTATCTTGTAGTGAAGTCGAAGTAGATACTCCGTGCGAATTGGTGTGGGTGGAGGTTATACTTAACAGCCGAATTAAGTTAATAATTGGCTCCTTCTACCGACCCCCAGACTCCGATGATACAGTTGCGGAACAGTTCAGAGAAAGTTTGAGTCTCGTAACAAATAAATACCCCACTCATACGGTTATAGTTGGTGGGGACTTCAACCTACCCTCGGTATGTTGGCAAAAATACTTGTTCAAAACCGGTGGTAGGCAGAAAACGTCTTCCGAGATTGTCCTAAATGCATTCTCCGAAAATTATTTCGAGCAGTTAGTCCACGAACCCACGCGAATTGTAAATGGTTGCGAAAACACACTTGACCTCTTGGTCACAAACAATCCAGAGCTGATAGAGAGCATCATGACTGATGCAGGGATTAGTGATCACAAGGTCATTGTAGCTAGGCTCAATACCATTTCTTCCAAACCCATCAGAAACAAACGCAAAATAATTTTATTTAAAAAAGCGGATAAAGTGCCACTAGAAGCCTTCCTAAAAGACAATTTCCATTCCTTCCGAACTGACTATGCGAATGTAGACGAGATGTGGCTCAAATTCAAAGATATAGTAGCAGCAGCAATTGAGAGATTCATACCTCATAAATTGGTAAGAGATGGAACGGATCCCCCGTGGTACACAAAAAAGGTCCGAACGCTGTTGCAGAGGCAACGGAAAAAGCATGCGAAGTTCAGAAGAACGCGAAATCCCGAAGATGGGCTAAAATTTACATACGCCCAAAATTTGGCACGTACTTCGATGCGAGATGCCTTTAATAGGTTCCACAACGAAACATTGTCTCGAAATTTGGTAGAAAATCCGAAGAAATTCTGGTCGTATGTAAAATACACAAGCGGCAAGACGCAGTCAATACCTTCGCTGCGCAGTGCCGATGGTACTGTTATCGACGACTGTGCCGCTAAAGCGGAGTTATTGAACGCAGTTTTCCGAAATTCCTTCACCAGGGAAGACGAATGGAATATTCCAGAATTTGAAACACGAACATCTGCTAGTATGAGTTTCTTAGAAGTAGATACCTTAGGGGTTGCGAAGCAACTCAAATCGCTTAATACGGGCAAGTCTTCAGGTCCAGATTGTATACCGATTAGGTTCCTTTCAGATTACGCTGATACTATAGCTCCCTACTTAGCACTCATATACAACCGCTCGCTCACCGATAGATCTGTACCTACAGATTGGAAAATTGCGCAGGTCGCACCAGTGTTTAAGAAGGGTAGTAGGAGTAATCCATTTAACTACAGACCTATATCATTGACGTCGGTTTGCAGTAGGGTTTTGGAGCATATACTGTATTCAAACATTATGAACCACCTCGAAGGGAACGATCTATTGACACGTAATCAGCATGGCTTCAGAAAACATCGCTCTTGTGCAACGCAGCTAGCTCTTTATTCGCACGAAGTAATGGCCGCTATCGACAGGGGATCTCAAGTTGATTCCGTATTTCTAGATTTCCGGAAAGCTTTTGACACCGTTCCTCACAAGCGACTTCTAATCAAGCTGCGGAGCTATGGGGTATCGTCTCAGTTGTGCGACTGGATTCGTGATTTCCTGTCAGGAAGGTCGCAGTTCGTAGTAATAGACGGCAAATCATCGAGTAAAACTGAAGTGATATCAGGTGTTCCCCAGGGAAGCGTCCTGGGACCTCTACTGTTCCTGATCTATATAAATGACCTGGGTGACAATCTGAGCAGTTCTCTTAGACTGTTCGCAGATGATGCTGTAATTTACCGTCTAGTAAGGTCATCCGAAGACCAGTATCAGCTGCAAAGCGATTTAGAAAAGATTGCTGTATGGTGTGTCAGGTGGCAGTTGACGCTAAATAACGAAAAGTGTGAGATGATCCACATGAGTTCCAAAAGAAATCCGTTGGAATTCGATTACTCGATAAATAGTACAATTCTCAAGGCTGTCAATTCAACTAAGTACCTGGGTGTTAAAATTACGAACAACTTCAGTTGGAAGGACCACATAGATAATATTGTCGGGAAGGCGAGCCAAAGGTTGCGTTTCATTGGCAGGACACTTAGCAGATGCAACAAGTCCACTAAAGAGACAGCTTACACTACACTCGTTCGTCCTCTGTTAGAATATTGCTGCGCGGTGTGGGATCCTTACCAGGTGGGATTGACGGAGGACATCGAAAGGGTGCAAAAAAGGGCAGCTCGTTTTGTATTATCGCGTTATAGGGGAGAGAGTGTGGCAGATATGGTAAGCGAGTTGGGATGGAAGTCATTACAGCATAGACGTTTTTCGTCGCGGCGAGACCTTCTTACGAAATTTCAGTCACCAACTTTCTCTTCCGAATGCGAAAATATTTTGTTGAGCCCAACCTACATAGGTAGGAATGATCATCAAAATAAAATAAGAGAAATCAGAGCTCGAACACAAAGGTTTAGGTGTTCGTTTTTCCCGTTCGCTGTTCGGGAGTGGAATAGTAGAGTGATAGTATGATTGTGGTTCGATGAACCCTCTGCCAACCACTTAAATGTGAATTGCAGAGTAGTCATGTAGATGTAGATGTAGATATTCCTTTCCTCAGCTATTCTCCGGAGAATCTCCTCACTGCATACCTTGTCAGCCCACCTAACTATGAACATTATTCTGTAACACCATATCTCAAATGCTTCGATTCTCTTTTGTCCTGGTTTTCCCACAATCCCTGTTTCGTTACCATACTTTGCTCTACTTCAAACGTACATTCTGCAGTAGGCTTTTGAATGGGCGGAATGCCCTTTCGCTAGTCTGCTTTTTATGTCCTCCTTGTTCCATCCATAATGGATTATTTTGCTGTCAGATCCCTTAATCGGGCAGGTAGGTCAGAAAATTTAAAAAGGGAAATGGATAGGTTAAAGTTAGATATAGTGGGAATTAGTGAAGTTCGGTGGCAGGAGGAACAAGACTTCTGGTCAGGTGACTACAGGGTTATAAACACAAAATCAAATAGGGGTAATGCAGGAGTAGGTTTAATAATGAATAGGAAAATAGGAATGCGGGTAAGCTACTACAAACAGTATAGTGAACGCATTATTGTGGCCAAGATAGATACGAAGCCCACACCTACTACAGTAGTACAAGTTTATATGCCAACTAGCTCTGCAGATGATGAAGAAATTTAAGAAATGTACGATGAAGTAAAAGAAATTATTCAGATAGTGAAGGGAGACGAAAATTTAATAGTAATGGGTGACTGGAATTCGAGTGTAGGAAAAGGGAGAGAAGGAAACATAGTAGGTGAATATGGATTGGGGCTAAGAAATGAAAGAGGAAGCCGCCTAGTAGAATTTTGCACAGAGCACAACTTAATCATAGCTAACATTTGGTTTAAGAATCATGAAAGAAGGTTGTATACGTGGAAGAACCCTGGAGATACTAAAAGGTATCAGATAGATTATATAATGGTAAGACAGAGATTTAGGAACCAGGTTTTAAGTTGTAAGACATTTCCAGGGGCAGATGTGGACTCTGACCACAATCTATTGGTTATGACCTGTAGATTAAAACTGAAGAAACTGCAAAAATGTGAGAAATTAAGGAGATGGGACCTGGATAAACTGAAAGAACCAGAGGTTGTACAGAGTTTCAGAGAGAGCATAAGGGAACAATTGACAGGAATAGGGGAAAGAAATACAGTAGAAGAAGAATGGGTAGCTCTGAGGGATGTAGTAGTGAAGGCAGCAGAGGATAAAGTAGGTACAAAGACGAGGGCTGCTAGAAATCCTTGGGTAACAGAAGAAATATTGAATTTAATTGATGAAAGGAGAAAATATAAAAATGCAGTAAATGAAGCAGGCAAAAAGGAATACAAACGTCTCAAAAATGAGATCGACAGGAAGTGCAAAATGGCTAAACAGGGATGGCTAGAGGACAAATGTAAGGATGTAGAAGCTTATCTCACTAGGGGTAAGATAGATACTGCCTACAGGAAAATTAAAGAGACCTTTGGAGAGAAGAGAACCACGTGTATGAATATCAAGAGCTCAGATGGCAGCCCAGTTCTAAGCAAAGAAGGGAAGGCAGAAAGGTGGAAGGAGTATATAGAAGGTTTATACAAGGGCGACGTACTTGAGGACAATATTATGGAAATAGAAGAGGATGTATATGAAGACGAAATGGGAGATACGATACTGCGTGAAGAGTTTGACAGAGCACTGAAAGACCTCAGTCGAAACAAGGCCCCCGGAGTAGACAACATTCCATTAGAACTACTGACGGCCTTGGGAGAACCAGTCATGACAAAACTCTACCAGCTGGTGAGCAAGATGTATGAGACAGGCGAAATACCCTCAGACTTCAAGAAGAATATAATAATTCCAATCCCAAAGAAAGCAGGTGCTGACAGATGTGAAAATTACCGAACTATCAGTTTAATAAGCCACGGCTGCAAAATACTAACGCGAATTCTTTCCAGACGAATGGAAAAACTGGTAGATGCAGACCTCGGGGAGGATCAGTTTGGATTCCGTCGAAATGTTGGAACACGTGAGGCAATACTGACCTTACGACTTATCTTAGAAGAAAGATTAAGAAAAGGCAAACCTACGTTTCTAGCATTTGTAGACTTAGAGAAAGCTTTTGACAATGTTGACTGGAATACTCATTTTCAAATTCTAAAGGTGGCAGGGGTAAAATACAGGGAGCGAAAGGCTATTTACAATTTGTACAGAAACCAGATGGCAGTAATAAGAGTCGAGGGGCATGAAAGGGAAGCAGTGGTTGGGAAAGGAATGAGACAGGGTTGTAGGCTCTCCCCGATGTTATTCAATCTGTATATTGAGCAAGCAGTAAAGGAAACAAAAGAAAAATTTGGAGTAGGTATTAAAATTCATGGAGACGAAGTAAAAACTTTGAGGTTCGCCGATGACATTGTAATTCTGTCAGAGACGGCAAAGGACTTGGAAGAGCAGTTGAACGGAATGGACAGTGTCTTGAAAGGAGGATATAAGATGAACATTAACAAAAGCAAAACGAGGATAATGGAATGTAGTCAAATTAAATCGGGTGATGCTGAGGGAATTAGATTAGGAAATGAGACACTTAAAGTAGTAAAGGAGTTTTGCTATTTAGGAAGTAAAATAACTGATGATGGTCGAAGTAGAGAGGATATAAAATGTAGACTGGCAATGGCTAGGAAAGCGTTTCTGAAGAAGAGAAATTTGTTAACATCGAATATAGATTTATGTACCAGGAAGTAGTTTCTGAAAGTATTTGTTTGGAGTGTAGCCATGTATGGAAGTGAAACATGGACGATTACTAGTTGGACAAGAAGAGAATAGAAGCTTTCGAAATGTGGTGCTACAGAAGAATACTGAAGATAAGGTGGATAGATCACGTAACTAATGAGGAGGTATTGAATAGGATTGGGGAGAAGAGAAGTTTGTGGCACAACTTGACTAGAAGAAGGGATCGGTTGGTAGGACATGTTTTGAGGCATCAAGGGATCACAAATTTAGCATTGGAGGGCAGCGTGGAGGGTAAAAATCGTAGAGGGAGACCGAGAGATGAGTACACTAAGCAGATTCAGAAGTATGTAGGTTGCAGTAGGTACTGGGAGATGAAGCAGCTTGCACAGGATAGAGTAGGATGGAGAGCTGCATCAAACCAGTCTCAGGACTGAAGACAACAACAACAACAGGTATGTTGAATGGATTCTTAACTAAGTCTACTTCGTTACACTCAATTCAGATGCCAAGTTTCTCGCTATACTCATATCTGCTACTTCTCATTATTTCGTCTTTCTACGATTTATTCTCAATCCATATCCTATAATCAATAGACTTTTAATTCCATTTAACAGATCCTGTCATTCTTCCCTTTCACTGAGGATGGCAGTGTCAGCAGCGAAGATTATCATTGATATCCCTTCACTTTTTTCCACTCTTGAACCTTTCTTTTATTTTGCCATCGCTTCTTCGACGTGTGGATTGAACAGCAGGGGAGAAAGACTGCATCTCTGTACTACACCGTTTTAAACTGGGCTCTTCGTTTTTTGGTCTTCCAGTATAATTGTTCTATCTTGGTTCTTGTACATTTTGCATATTACCCGTCCTTCCCTATAGTTTACCCCTATTTTTCTCAGAACTTCGAACATTTAGTATAGTTTTAATTTATAGAACGCTTTTTCCGGGTCGACAAATCATATGAATCTGTTTTGATTTTTGTTCAGTCTTGCTTCCACTATCACGGCGTCAAGACTGCCTCTCTGATGCCTTTATCTTTCCCAAAGATAAACTGCTTGTCATCTAGTAAATACTTAGTTATCTTTTCTTTTCCTCTGTATTTTATTCGTGTCGGCAATTAGGATACATGAGCTATTAGGCTAATTGTGCGATAATTCTCGCACTTTTCCGGCTCTAGCTATCTTTGGAATTTTGTGGATGATGTTTTTCCGAAGATCTGATGTAATGTAGCCAGACTCATACATTCTTCACACCAGCGTGCTTAGTCGTTCCGTTGCCACTCCCCCTCCATCTCTCCAATGATTTTAGAAGTTCCAATGGGATGTTATCTACCATTTCTCCCTTATTTGATCTTAATTCATCCAAAGCGCTTTTAAATTCTGATTCTAATGCTGGATCCCCTATGTCTTCCCTTTCGACTCCTGTTTCTTCTTCTATCACGCGGCCGGCCGCGGTGGTCTCGCGGTTCTAGGCTCGCAGTCCGGAACCGTTCGACTGCCACGGTCGCAGGTTCGAATCCTGCCTCGGGCATGGATGTGTGTGATGTCCTTAGGTTAGCTAGGTTTAAGTTGTTCTAAGTTCTAGGGGACTGATGACCACAGCAGTTGAGTCCCATAGTGCTCAGAGCCATTTGAACCATTTTTTCTATCACGTGATCAGACAGGTCCTCCCCCTCATAAAGGCTTTCAGTGTACGCATTCCACCTATCAACTCTCTCCTCTACATTTAACAATGAAATTCCTATTGCACTCTTAATATTACCGCCCTTACTTTTAATTTAACCGAAGACTGCTTTTACTTTTGTATATGCAAAGTCAGTCCTTCAGACCGTCATATGTTTTTCGATTTCTTCGTATTTTTCGTGCTGTCATTTCGCCTTATCTCTGATGCGTTTCCTATTAATTTCGTTTCTAAGTAACTTGTTTCTCTGTATTTTTGTACTTCCTTCTTTCGTCAATCAACCGAAGTACTTCTTCTCTTGTCCACGGTTTCGTGGCAGTTTCCTTCTTTCTGCCTATGTTTTTCTTTCCAATTGCTGTGATTTCCCATTTAGAGATGCTCATTCCTCTTTCACTGAAGTGCCTACTGAGCTATTCATTATCGGAGCATTTATAGTCTAAGAGAACTTCAGCGCATGTTTTCATTCCTTAGCACTTCCGTATCCCACCTCTTTGCGCAGTTGTTCTTCCTGGCTAGTCTCTTAAACTTCGGCCTAGTCTTCAGCATTACTAAATTGTAATCTGATTCTATGTCTCTTCCTAGGTACACCCTACAAACCAATATCTGATTTCGGAATCTCTACCTGACCGTGATGTAAACTAACAGGAATCTTCTTGTTTCTCCCCATATTCTGCCGTAACCCTTTCTTCTTCTCCTTCCCCTACAGCCGCATTGCAATCCCTTATAACGACTTGATTTTCATCTCCATTTACGTATCGAATTACCCTTTCAATGTTCCCATATACTTTCTCTATCTCTTCTTCTTTTGCTTGCGACGTTGGTGTGTGTACCTGAATTACCCTGAATTACTGTAGTCGGTTTTGGTATGTTGTCGATTCTGATGAGAACAACGCTATCGCTGAACTGTTCGCAATAGCACACCCTCCGCCCTACATCCCTATTCGTAAGGAGTCCCACTCCCTTTGTACCATTTTCTGCTGCTGTTCATACCACCCTATGTTCGTCTGACCAGCAATCCTGATCTTCTTTGCATTTAACTTCACTGACCCGCGTTATATCTGCACTGAGCCTAAGCATTTCCCTTTTAAGATATTTTATCTTCTCTAATACGCTGAACTTCTGACATTCCACGCCTCGCTTTTTAGAACGTTATCCTTTCGTTGGTTATTGAATCTTTTCCTCGTGGTCACCTCTCCCTTGGCAGTCCCCTTCCGAAAATTCGAATGAGGGGTTAGTCTGGAATCTCTTGCCAATGGAGAGATCATCACGACACTTTCTCCATTACAGACCACATGTGTGGTTTACATAGTTTTCTGCACTCTGATGCAGTGGATCAATGCTGATTCTTCTGACTTTTAGGAGCTATTTCTCATCGCAAAGGCAAATGTCCTGAACCTCCATCCGATCCTGCGTGCTCTTTGACAAGGCAGTTGGCAGAAAGAGGATGACTTCTCTTGTCGGAAGTCTTGGGCCACCATTCTTGGTGATTATTGTTCAACATTTAAGCAATGGTGACGTTCGAACCTGGGGCACACTAGCCTCCTTTTCTTTAGTAAGGTCCGAAAAAGTGGACAGGGGAAGTCGTGAGCAAAGTAGACAGGCGTCGCTACCTGAAACCTGGCCACGATGACCCGTTTTCCTGTCAGAACTACGAAGAGTGGAGGGCATAGGTCTCAAGGAGGCCAAAACATCAAGACAAAAGAGAAAATAACTTCTTTTGTACCATCACCAATGTTTGCTAAGGCTCGTGGTATGTCATGCCTCATAATATCGAGGGGAAGGTAAATGAAAGCTGCTCCTCGTCGACTATCAAAAAGGAAGAAAAACAAAAGAGATCGTCTAATTACGTCTGATCGCCGTTGGTAGCTCAGTCAAACATCTCGTGTCGCAGCTGCGAGGTGAGTTATGGAACACGCTCCAGAGAAAATCTGAGAAATATTGCTGGTTCTTGAGGTTATGTGCGGAAGTACAGCATCGTTGTTTTTAGTGGTGCCAAAAATCGAAAACTGTCTTCTCATTGTCACCAAACAAACAGTGGGCGGTCTGGCCAAGTAGCCACGTCAGAAAATTCGTTTTTGCGTCATCCGGGAAGAGGAGGGATTGTGCAGTTATCCGGTCGGAACATCTGGAGCACCAAATGCTAATCATCCTTCTCCGATCGGCAGACAAGGCGATGTCATCCCAATCCATCACTACAAAAGTGAGAGACAATGGAGTGCGCGAGGTGAATTTGACGTAGCCGAGACTGGGACGCCTGTTTCCTAGTAGTCGTTATGTACTAAGCTGATTAAATGTCCATATGAGGAGAGGCGACACTCACCGCCTACCATACAAGAAGCCACTTGTATGGAGTTGTTTCCTTTCAATCACGTTGAGAGCCCTACTCAGTTTCAGGTTGGTGTATATCGCCCTCACCTTTGTCACGTTTGTGGGCAATAGTGCACTTTGGGTGTAACTTAGTTCAGGGAAGTATTGGCTAATGCAAAAGCAAGACGGTGGGATGTCCGATAACAGCACTGGGAAACAGAGAGAGATCGACGCTAAGGCCTCTAGCGAGCTTACAAATATGATCTTCGCACTACCCCAAACATGAAAAAGGCTCAAGCCCCTGTCCCTCGGGGAGGTGAGGGAATCGTAGCAGTATGTCCATACTAACAAAGGATCTCAAAGCCGCCAGCATGTGGTGGGGCCGGAAGCGTCTGCACAACATGGCAAATGCCTAGCAACTTATCATTTTCTCATGGGAGGGGGGAAGAGGGTGGCAACGCAACAATCCAGCAGTCCCTTACCTATAGACAGACGTTGAGACTACAGCCGGACGCCCCGCCACGCTGTGCAGGCATCATCACCGCCTCGAAGGAGGAGTACCACATCGTAGGTATATGCAGTGGAGAGAAAGGTGTGTCGCCGTGTGTCATCCCAGTTAGGCGTTGTCGGCGGCCACAGAGCAGTGGTTCCATAGCAAAGGCGTATAGTGTCAGTGAGAGAGGGCAGGTCTGCCTCACCGAGCGCTGGATGAGGATCGACGGCGCGAGACGTCCTTTGTACAACACAGTGGACGTCGCGCCGCAAAGAAGACGCATCACCTCTACAATGATGTCCGGGGCACCCCATATGTCAAAAACGCTTCGTCAATTCTGTCAGAGGTCCGCCTGAAGTCGATGGAGGCCAAGACCCCAGGTATTTGGAAAGTGTGGGGAAGCGATACCGACAGAGTGCACTGCTAATGAGGCCCGGTCCTGTGAAATGACATAGCAAACCGTCCGCTCGAAATGCACCGCCAGCAGTCGAGTAAAAATCTTCATGTCGCTGTTGAGTTAGGTCAAAGGGCGATAATCGCGGGTCCTGTATCTGCTTCGTGATTTATGTGTGGGTACAATCAGACCTTCAAGGACGGTCCCAGGTAGCTGCTTCGTAAGGGGTAGTAGATCGCGACAGATGTCCGTCCGGGCTTGAGTCAGCAATTGCTGGAAAGCCCAGTAGAACTCAAGAGGGAGGCCGTCTGGTCTTTGCGTACTGTGTCTCCCCCTCAGTTGAAAATAAATTCCGTTACCACAGCAATGGAGATCGTGCCACAAGAGAGCTGAGAGACCTCTGCGACCGCTTCCGGGTGGTGACAAGGCCGTAAGTACAGCCTAGTGAAGCGGGCATGAAGAGTACTCCATGTATCACCCTGAGATGCCACCCGTCGTCCTTCCTGCCAACATGGATAAGGCCCTTCGCCAGCGTCTTCTTTCGGCAAGGATCTAATACATGGACGGTCCCTTCTGAACCGGGCGCTGATGACCTCGATGTTGATCGCCCATAAGCCCCAACACACCACCTTCTGAACCACTTCACCCCAACACCATTGGTGCCTCTGCAGCCGTTGCATACTGGCTGATAAGAGGAGTGTGCTGACCGAGGTGCATTGCCCAGATAAATAGGTACAGGTACGGTATGGTTCGACCTCTTGTTCTGCTGTAAGATAAACAGAAGGTTGGTTTGAATAGCGGGGTATTTTTACAGGTATGATTCTGCTGGAGTATATATGCCCTCGGCTTCCATAGATCTGTGAAACGATTCACTAAACAGTTTAAAGTCGGTTCCGACCCATGATACAAATGGGAATTTTCATATACAAAAATCATTGATCATGGCTGTAAATAAAAGAAGTGGTAAGTAACATAAAAAAATTTAGGACTGGCTAATAATCGAACTACCCATGTCTACATTAGCAGTTACCACTTATCAATCTACTCAATACATCCATTACATTAGTGGTATCCAGTTATTGTTGCTGAGACTAATTATCAGCTGTGATGATGTCCCGAAACATATACCATGAAACTTCTTGAATTGGAGGAACGGTTTATCAAAGTGTAATGCATAACACTTTTTAATTTATGTCTAGATCACTAGGTTAATCTATTTTTGCTCTTTTTAAAATGCAGAGTATTGGAAACAAACAAATGAAACTCTCAACATGCTGCAATATTTCCATTCAATAATGTGTTATGAATGATGTCTTATGGAATATTTCGAAATAATTTCACTCAGTAACGTTTTATGGAATAATTTTCATCACTTAGAAAGAAAGTGTTAACGCGAGCAGTAAGAATAATATGCGGTGTTCACCTACATTCATCTTGTAAGTAGTTCTTTAACAAGATAGACCTTTTAACTGAACCGTTACAATATATACATACACATACACTAACGAAATTTTTCATAATTAATCGAACACAATGTGAAAAGAATAGTGATGTCGATACCTACAACACAAGAAGAAACAATGATCTTTAGTATTTATTATTGAATAAACAAATATTTTTGATCATGTACAAGAAGTAAAGCAAGTTTTAATTTTAACCTAAAATCATTTCTTCTGGAGCACTTCTTCTATTCAACAAAAGATTTTTGTCTGAATATTTGTTTTAAGTATAATTACATTAATAAGAATTGAAAACAACGCGTACATCACTGATAAATTTAAGTCAGTGTGCCGTGTAGCAACCTGTAAATGTCCATCATGTAGCCATCCGCTGAAGCTAACCATCTATACATTTCCTCGTTACCGGCTCATTCCACATCATTCCGATACAAAAAGTCGTTCCAATGATCTAAGGAACATGTAACTAACTACAGTTATTACAAGACGACTAATTTCAAACGATATATGAACACAATACAAGTTTTAAGTAACTGCAAAAAAATGGCTCTGAGCACTATGGGACTCAACATCTTAGGTCATAAGTCCCCTAGAACTTAGAACTACTTAAACCTAACTAACCTAAGGACATCACACACACCCATGCCCGAGGCAGGATTCGAACCTGCGACCATAGCAGCCCCGCGGTTCCAGACTGCAGCGCCAGAACCGCACGGCCACCGCGGCCGGCTTAAGTAACTGCAATTGGGATGAAATATTGAGACAAATAGTCAATTAAAAACTTATATTGCGTTCATGCAGGGCTTGAGCAAGATTCAAGAGCTGAATCACAATCGTACATTGTAAGTACCGTCAGTAGCAAGGTTACGTAAATGTGCTGCCAAGGGACACTATACTTTTTATAACAATGTAAAATTAAACAGTTACCTCTTTTACCTTTTATAGACTACAGACGATGTCTACATAAAATCAGGTGAAACACATTAGGTTAAAAACAATAATAAACATTCAATTGCTTAAGAAAGATAATTTATACTTTGATAGATACAATAAACAGAAATTTGTTTTATGTCATGAGAGCTGGCTGTCAAATGAAGGAGCAGCGGGAAATGATGTGAAGCGAAAAGTGCGTGGCGACTCATTAGTTTCCGACACGCCGGCCTTCCGTGGCGGACGTGCTGGATGGGCTGCGTCACCGTGCGCGAATGGTCGGAACGAACGAGCGTGCAGCAGCAGCGGTGACGCACGGGCCGAGGTCCCATACGGCGTGGGGGTGGCTGCCAGAGGCACAGGGACACAGCAGCTTACGTCTTATGCCGGAGCGAATGGAACCGAGCACAGACAGACGAGCACTCGCAGACAAGTCTCCACTGTTCACTACGATCTGCTTCTACGTTTACGCTGGATGAAACGGAAGAGCACAGTAATAATCGGCCCAAAGGTTACACTCGATACAACAATAGTTAAAGTACCAGCCGAACGTCTGTGTTGTAAGATAGCAACGAGGATGGTCTGGTGTTCCGAGCTTTTCACATTAATTGCACTACTGGCCATTAAAATTGCTAAACCAAGGAGAAATGCTGATGACAAACGGGTATTCATAGGACAAATATATTATACTAGAACTGACTTGTGATTACATTTTTACGCAATTTGGGTGCATAGATCCTGAGAAATCAGTACCCAGAACATCCACCTCTGGCCGTAGAAACGGTCTTGATACGCTTGGGCATTGAGTCAAACACAGCTTGAATGGCGTGTACAGGTACAGCATTCCATGCAGCTTCAACAAGATACCACAGTTCATCAAGAGTAGAGACTGGCGTATCGTGACGAGCCAGTTGCTCGGCCACCATTGACCAGACGTTTTCATTTGGTGAGAGATCTGCAGAATGTGCTGGCCAGAGCAGCAGTCGAACATTTTCCGTATCCAGAAAGGCCCGTACAGGACCTGCAAAATGCGGTCGTGCATTATCCTGCTGAAATGTAGGGTTTCGCAGGGATCGAATGAAGGGTAGAGCCACGGGTCGTAACACATCTGAAATGTAACGTCCACTGTTCAAAGTGCCGTCAATGCGAACAAGAGGTGACCGAGACGTGTAACTAATGGCACCCCATACCATCACGCCAGTATGGCGATGACGAATACACGCTTCCAATGTGCGTTCACCGCGATGTCGCCAAACAAGGATGCGACCATTATGATGCTGTAAACAGAATCTGGATTAATCCAGAAGAATGACGTTTTGCCATTTATGCACCCAGGTTCGTCGTTGAGTACACCATCGCAGGCGCTCCTGTCTGTGATGCAGCGTTAAGAGTAACCGCAGCCATGGTCTCCGAGCTGATAGTCAATGCTGCTGCAAACGTCGTCGAACTGTTCGTGCAGATGGTTGTTGTCTTGCAAACGTCCCCATCTGTTGACTCATCGATCGAGACGTGGCTGCACGATCCGTTGCAGCCATGCGAATAAGATGCCTGTCATCTCGTCTGCTAGTGATACGAGGCCGTTGGGATCCAGCACGGCGTTCCGTGTTACCCTCTTGAACCCGACCATAGCCAATGTTGAAAGGATAATGGAGAAGTGCAACATAAAGATCATTTTCCGCTCAGCGGTTGAAATCAAGAATATGCTTGCGCCAGTCAGAGATCAACTAGGGAAACGAGCACCTGGCATCTACAGCATTCGTTGTGAGTGTGGCATCTGGTTCATCGACCAGAAGCAGCGACGCACTTTGCAGCTCTATTAAGAACACGTGACGAGTGTTCTTCTCGGCCAAAGTGAGAAGTCTGTGGTGGCAGAGCACAGCCACAGAAGAGGCACTGTAAAGAAAGGAAAGCAGGGGGTGGCATCTTAGGTACGTATGAAGTGAACTGTCGCGCTCAACGCTATATTGAAACCGAGTAAACCCGAAATGATAGCTCCTTATTACTGAGGCTGCATACGGACATTCTTAAAAACGGAACTAGTCTAACAGCCTAAATGAAAGAAATTACGAAAGGCAACGCTAATGAAACAAGATGTGATAAATCTTCAGTTAAAAACTTACCACATAAGCTTTTAAATTCATTACTGTTCACATGTTCAAACTGTGAACAGCCACTGCTTTTAGATTCATATGACAGCGGAGCTAATTTATTTTGTAAATATCGGTTTCTTCCTTGTAACAGTTTTATTTTACTTCCTAATTTTTCTCTTCTGGGACGATGTGCCGATAAATCAACTTCACTTCCAACAGAAACAGCTGTTTGGGACATCTGCGAGAGATTCAATGTCTGTATCAGGGCTGAAATTTTCATTCATTATTTTCAATGTGAAAGTAACACACAGCTATTTTTTACTTGCATGTCTGGATGAGGAATCATTAATGACGAATGACAACTGACCGAAATTAATTCAAAATAAACAGGCTTTCACAGATAGCCGGAGTGGTTAGATACACCGTTCGCAATAAGTGAGAAATCCGTGGTCGATTCCTAGTCCGGTAAAAATTTTCAAATCTCTCTGGTAGGTAGTATATCTACCACAGCTGTCAGAGAATTTGTTTCGAATTGGCGTAGGTATTACTTTAAATGAAGACAGTAAGGTACATTAAAATTTAATTTATGCAAATGTTTTGAACTAGGCTCAGGCATGTAATATCAATAATGATTGATGAGTGCCGCAAAGAAACTTTTGTCGAGTTTTCTCCTAAGTAAGAGATGTGTTTCAGCTTTTCCATTATGTAACTATGGGTGTGCAATGTCTACATCTTCGTCATTCTCTTCGAACAATAAGTACAACAACAAATCGCTATCACTAATTCGAAAAAGGTGCATCTACTTGCACGAACTGTTCACGACTGAGCTGCAGGCAACTCGGACGTGGCGCAGTCAGGGACCACGCCCAAATAAAATATTTCAACTTCTATTTTCTCCATACTTTAGTCAGATGTGCCTTTCCTACCAACTTTAAAAGTATTTCCGGTATTTGAACTACATTTAGTACATCACCTAAAATGAGCCAAACGTAAAGCAGCCAGTGATCAAATTTTCCACTGCAAACCCCTCCAGTTTTATGGTGCAGATTACTACGAAAGTAAGCATCATATTTACTATGATAATATCGAAAAAGTAGACACTTCATCGTCGAGCTGTAATATGAAATTATAAGATGTGAAAGAAATCAGTTTTGTGCGCTAGTTGGTTTCCTCAGAATCAAACGAGAGGAGTTATACACAGTTGTGAAGAAAACGCGCGAATGTGAAATAAGTCGTTTTTAATTTATTGAAAGACAAGGACAACTTTTACCGAGAAACTAACTACAAAAGCTGATGTAGCTCTCCTTCGATTATATGCAGTTCACTGAGCTACTATTTTTGCAGCAAGAAAATCTTAAAACTAATTTTTTTTCATGCGCTGCTGCTATCAGTGTTCCGTGCGACCCTCTCTTTACTTTGCTGCGTGGTCTTCCTTTACTGTTGCTCATTATACACTGAAGCGCCAAAGAAACTGGTATAGGCATGCGTATTCAAATACAGAGATATATAAACAGGCAGAAAAGGCGCTGCTGTCGGCAACACCTATATAAGACAACAAGTGTTTGGGCGCAGTTGTAAGATCGGTTACTCTGCTACAGTGGCAGGTTCTCAGAATTTAAGTGAGTTTGAACGAGGTGTTACAGTCGACGCAACAGCGATGGGCCACAGCATCTCCGAGGTATCGATGAAGAGGGTATTTTCCCGTACGACCATTTCACGAGTGTACCGTGAATATCAGGAATTCGATAAAACATTAAATCTCCGACATCACTGCGGCCAGAGAAAGATCCTGCAAAAACGGGACCAAC
This sequence comes from Schistocerca gregaria, assembly GCF_023897955.1. NCBI lineage: Eukaryota > Metazoa > Arthropoda > Insecta > Orthoptera > Acrididae > Schistocerca > Schistocerca gregaria. The sequence continues at coordinate 263,142,147 of NC_064921.1, forward strand.
GACGACTGAAGACGATCGTTCAACGTGCAACCATTCCTCAAATTCCTGCAGATTTCAATGCTGGACCATCAACAAGAGTCAGCGTGTGAACCATTCAACGAACCATCACCGGTATGGGCTCCCGGAGGCGAAGGCCCGCTCGTGTACCCTTGATGACTGTACGACATAAAGCTTTACGCCTCGCCCGGGTCTGTCAACTCCGATATTGGACTGTTGATGACTGGAAACGTGTTGCTTGTTCGTACAAGTGTGTTTCAAACTGTATCGAGCTAGTGGACGTGTATGGCTGTGGAGACAACCTCATGAATCCATGAACCCTGCATATCAGCAGGGAACTGTTCAAGCTGGTAGAGGCTGTGTAATGGTGTGGGGCGAGTGCCGTTGGAGTGATACCGGACCCCCGATACGTCTAGGTACGACTCTGGCAAGTGACACGTACGTAAGCATTCTGTCTGATCACCTGCATCCATACATGTCCATTGTGCATTCCGGCGGACTTGGGCAATTCCAGAAGGACAATGCGACACCCTATACGTCCAGAATTGCTGCATAGTGACTCCAGGAACACTCTTCTGAGTTTAAGCGCTTCCACTGGCCAACAAACTCCCCAGACATGAATATTGTTGAGCATATCTGGGTTGCCTTGCAACGTGCTGTCCAGAAGAAATCTCTATCCCCTGGTACTCTTACGGATTTATGGACAGCTCTGTAGGATTCATGGTGTCAGTTCCCTCTGCAGCAGTACCTCAGACACTAGTCGAGTCCATGTCTCGCAGTGTTGCGACACTTCTGTGTGCTAGCGGGGGGCCTTCACGATAACATGGAGGTCTCACAGTTTCTCTGACTCTTCAGTGCATATTTTTAACTTTTCACTATTTTAAACAATTATTTACATGTAGATAAACCCAGCAAGTAAAATATACAATTAATAAAATATACCAAACGAATCCATTCGTCTTTGGCTTCAGACATAGCTGTTTACATGGTTTCAAATGGTTCATATAGCTCTGAGCACTATGGGACTTAACATCTAAGGTCATCAGTCCCCTAGAACTTAGAACTACTTAAACCTAACTAACCTAAGGACATCACACACAACCATACCCGAGGCAGGATTCGAACCTGCGACGGTAGAAGTCGCGCGGTTCCGGACTGAAGCGCCTAGAACAGCTCGTTCACCGTGGCCGGCTACCTGGTTTCAATATGACAGATTTTGCAATTGCGCAAGTGCATGGATTGTAGCCGTTTCCGTTCTGTATGTTCTCTATTACGTGCTACGGCATCAATGAAGGTGTTTCGTTTGTTTTTGAACAGGCAAAGGGTCTGTGCCATGTCAGTGGTTTCTGGGATTTGGTCATCAAACACGCAGTACATGACGATCTTTTCAACCGGGATGGCGGTTTCCAGCTGAATTCCGCATGGAATATGGCGTTGGTAAAAATACACGAGGAACGCTGTGATGTGAAAGCGATGGAGGAGTCAGGTGGAACAAACAGGTAGCACGAGGATTCGACGCCCGGTCACTCCTCCATGCCCCCCCCCCCCCCCCTACCTCCCAACACCCCCCTCCCTTTCTCTGCAACATGCCGCGGAGGAGGCTGTGATTCAGCGGCTATAGAGGATCAAACTGTACACGAACCCGACACTACGCCTGAAGACCAGAGATGTCATGTGTGTGTGAGCGTTTTGAAAGGAGAATGGTATTTCAGTTTTCAGTGTTCATAGGACTGATAATTCTTATTTGAATTTGTACGTAAATGTCCACGAGTTAAGGGAGCGTCGGGTCCACGAAACAAGACTCAGCGACAGCGTATGTTTTAAGAAATGTCCTGGCCACTTCGAATCAAGTGACTCGGTAACACGGTCGCAGAGTGGACCGGAAAACCTGCCATGGGCCATAGGTGACACCGTGTGTCATATAGAAGGGACCCGAGATTTCCAGTGGCTCTGTACAGTGCAAAAGTGCAATCATCATTTATTCGGTTTGTTATACCAGTTACCTATATTTCTGTAACAATATCTACACAATATGTGAAAGAGAAGTAGTATGGAAACACCAAAATATACAACATGAAACAAGAAGTAATGCAACAAGCCTCGGATGCAAATTTACAGTGATCTGGTTGCAACCGTTGCGGAAACAGCTCGGCATAACATTTTGGTGCCGGTCTCCCGTAGCTCTCACTGTTTACGTCCAAATAACTCTACCACTAAAAAAGGAACCAAAGTACTGCAGTACTGAATAAAGGTTAAGGACAAAGAGGAAAGTGGGCATTACCTTCTTCAGTGTCAAGTACCGTAAGTGAATAGCATAACTTTTTTTTTCCAAACGAGACGTAACTTGTGTCGTTGATATTCATTTGCAGTGTTGTGCAGATATTTTCAGTGCAAGTCAAACAGCCTCCTAAGTTTTGTCGCTGTAGTTCGGGTTCACCTCTCACAGCATACACGATGCTCGGTTGTTGGACTAAAACATCTTAATAACAAATATGTGTCTAATGTGTGTGTGTCTAACATAAAACTTTCAGGAAAGGAGTATATCAGCACAAAAACTTTAACCGACAGAAAACTGCAATATAAATCTGCCTTGCATGACACCCTTCCACAGTGTAAGTAAAATATTGATGTCGCAATAAGGGAAATTTTTGCGTGGCTAATCAAATGTAAATACAAGCTAGGAAAAATATAACGCAAATGCAATGAAAAATGTTACACTGTAGTGTAGGAATCTCCCAGAAACGCACGAATGAAGTATTTCGCAACTTGTTTCTAGTAAGTTAGAAGCTGGAAATTCCGTCAGCCACAGGCAGTAGAACCAACGATAACATTTCCCAAGGAGAGTAACTTGAATTTCCAATGTCACTTTTGCATGCCTCATAAAGTGCGCCTACGTACTGCTTGAGAGCCCTGCTACTTTTCACGTCACACTTGTACTGTCTACCACTGTTTCTCATGTAAATAGAAAATGGTCGTCCATTGCGACACGTTTGTTTGCATTAGACTTGCGTAGTACTACAACACAACGGAGCGGCTGCTAGTTTGGCGTTCGTGTCAACATATTCTGCCTGTATGTCTAGCAATGTTTAACAGTATGTTGTGGCTGTTTCTGTGGCCTTTCCAAACTTACTTTGCTGTCTCAGCAAAGTCTGTACGTAATACGACAAACGCTTTGACATCGCACGTCTTCCAGCAGTCACAGAGTTTTGATGATGTAATGAATCACCTGCTGGTTGCACACTGAGGGTGGGAAATTTTAAGTCATAACTAACAACAAATAAATCATAACAAACCGTTTAAAACAATTAGCAGTGTCACAATATCGAAATAAGGAATGCCATGCTGTTGATAGTTTTCCAAAGAGCATTTACTCACTTCCCACGCTACACTAACGTTACGCGGACCACAGTTTGGCAAACTCTGCTCTAGAGCAGGCTAGTTCGAGCCATCCCAAGAATATTTTCGTGAATGCGCTTACTTAAATACTGTAACTATGACAAACTTGATGAGGTTCGCGCGAGGTGTGTTAAACTGTTTCACTTGAACACTGAATTAATTCTCAATTGCCAAGATCTCTAAAATCATTTACTCATGTAAATGACCATTTCGGAAATTCTCTGTTCCCGTGGTCTGGTCTCTTTTTCAAAGATGGCAATAGATAATTGGCGATACTCGTCATCTACGTGAAGAAATGATTTTAGCGGTCTTGGTAGGTGAGAATTTATTCAGTGTTCATAATACTACAGATCGCTTACACGCTCACAATATCAGAAGTGTATATTGTTTCACTTCTTCAGTCACTGATACGTCTGGAATAACATTGGTCACGTTCATAAACATGTACTATCAGGAGCTACTGTGTCAGTGGTTTACACACATATATGAGAATGAAACCACTGAAATCGTGTTTTCGTCACAACACACCTTTCGTCTTGTTCATAGACAATGAAAGGGTTGTATAGTCCATTTCTTATTTTCAGTTAGGATGTGATGTCGGCATGGACTTTTAGCTATAATTTTCCTGTTCAGCATGGTGCTGTGTATAAAAAAACAAAAGAAAATGAGAGACTACAAACGTCGAGGAATGAAACATATCAAGGCTTATAATTAAATCTACTGGCAATAGAGGTATTGTCTCTCTCCTCTGCCTTCTCTCCATGTAGACGACATTATTTTGAGTTGGCTGTGTATGATGATTTATAAAAGAAAGGCATAAAGAAATATCGAGCGAACATTTAACCTATAAGGACTAATCTTTGAGTAAGCGAACAATAGAATAGTAATTCTGATTATTATCTACATCACATGTGGAAATTATCTAAGAATTATAATTACTTAGTAGACAACGAGAGCTAATGCATTTTTTGGTTAAGTGACACACACAGTATGTAAGACATTTGCTGTTAATCAAACAGTGTTCAGATAAGGAAAAATGATTTGCAGGAAACGTTAATTAGCTAAAAATAAAATTTGGCTTGATGCCACTATACGTCGAAGAAGTTGGCCACGAAAGTCTCGACAGTGTTACGTTTTTATAGATAAATGAGATCAAATATCTTTGACGTATATAGTCTGAGAAAAAGCGCCTAGCAGTTATCCCATTTAGTTCGGTGGACGAATTCACACTATTTGTGGCGAATACTAAATAATTAATGAGTAAACAAGATTTTTCTGTCAAACCTATAGCACTGTAGTCTTATTAAACACTCCAGTTACAGTTGGAGGTTATTCTAAACGTACACACGTTTTTGATGAACTGTTTGGAAGAGACCGCTCTAGCTTTTAGCATTCTCCTTGACAGATGAATCAGATTATAAAGATGAAATGTGATAGAATCGCAGTAAATGACATAGGGTGCCAACATTTAAAATTTATAGAATCTACGTTTCTGTTATTTTACAACATACGTCGATCTGTACAACGATATATGACTCTCATTCCAAACCAACACACAAATATGAAAAAAAAAATTGTAAACAGGATAGACATCGTCTAAGGATATTAAATATAATAAAACTGCATGATAAACAAACACAAATTAGCTATAGTGTTTTAAATACTAAAGCTTACAATGACAGTCACACAATTGAAAAGAGTAAAGTTCACACTGAATACGACAACTGATACTTAAAATGGAGCACATTTATGTTCACTAACAGCGAGAAACCAGATCATGTGGTGCATTAGTATTGTCTGCAGCGCCGCTGGCTGTCGTATGCAGCTTGCCTGGGACTGCTGAGGACACCTTCAGCGTGCGTTTCTAAAACATTCGAGAACTGCCGATGCAAGTAAACAAAACAATTATATAAATTATTGCAAAAAATAAATGTACTACTCATTTCGCACAATAGTTTGGAAAGAGATGTGCCAACAATCTGAGAATGCTTATTGAGACTTCAGTCAAGTAAACAAGATATTCGGATTCAGGCTGGACAAACTATATGAACTGGACTAAATTTTTCTTATGAAAGCGGGAAAACGGAAAGTAGAATCCACATGGCTTTTTCTGGAACATCACAAATGTGTCGACAATTGCTTGATAATAGAAAATACATGAAATTATAAGACAAATATCAATATGTGGTACAAAATAATGTGTAGCCAACATCTCGAACGAAAATGGTACATATCAATCATGTATTTTCGGACTGAAGGCAGCTTAAGACGTCGACTGGTTAGACAGCAAAAGAAACAAACTAGAGAGTAAAAACGATTTGGAGTGGTTTTGGTAATATAAACAACTTTCAAATTCAAGTTTTGGATGTCTGAGATACGAAAGGCTTACGATGAATGCATATTACCAGATTTCAAAGTAGACATGAAATTGTAATGAGAAAACTATTTAGAAACTTAAGGCTACTCGATGAGTAACGGAAAAATGCATGCTGTGAGTTACTAACAGGAATAGGAAAAGAAATAAAAATAAATCGGCAGCTATCTAGAACGTAACACCAAATTTGTAAGAAAAAGGAAGCAAATGTATGGTTGGTGGATCATGGAAGTTCTTTGCTCAAACCCAAGAAATTTTTTAAAAAATGGTGTCACGTGGGAGCATGTGACGAGACATTAGAAAATGTGAGTTAAGTGCCTGTGTATAGCTGACGACTGCAGTGCATGGTCGTGCCTAGAAGAAACATTTGTTCTTCACGGATGAAAATGATAGTGAAAACTGTACAATTATTACAATGCTCTAAAAATTAGGTAAGGAAGTCAAGCAGCTGAAATTGCGACACAAGTTTGGTACTAAAACTTGGGTCCACACGACAGTGAGAAAATTAGCATTCAGTGTTAGCAAATGTTAGTAATTGATTGGTTACAGTTTTGACGAGGAGAGGGAGATAACATGAAGTAGACGTAGGCCAATCGCTGAATATTTATAGCTTAAATGAGAGAATTGTCAAAAATCGCTGGAATTTGATGTATCGCGTGACAAGGATGAACTCATTGTTTAAGCAACTCCCTAGTGACCTGTATAAAGTTTGCAGATTAAAGACCAAATGAAAAAACTAGCAGTGAAGAAATTTGAATTCTGCGTCAGCTCGGAAATTATAATACTTCCGAATTTCTCCACAAATCATGCAGCTGTTGTGGTACTGAATAGTTCTGTAATCGGCTGTTATGCTGAATAAACCCATCGAGTTCCCTTGTAACACTTGTGTACATTGTTTTTCATATGGTGAGGTCCTGTGCTATTATGTCCAAAATAAAACACTTAGGATATTTTTGTTTGCCTAGCGAAAATGTAAACTTACGCACCGCTTAGTGCTCTAACACCGTGTTAACCTGTTCATAAATGTGACTGGCTGCTTTTTTCACCTACCATTATTAGCAGCACGACTGCCCTGATGGAACAACTGTCTGTGCCTCACAGTAGAAACTGGTTTCAGGCAAGGAGCCAGGGTCTGGTTTTGGTAGGGAAAGTGGGAGATGATCGCAACGACTTGTTACTGCCTCTTCGCCCCCTCTCCTTCCCCACCCCTCCCCCGTTCCCCACCACCAAATATAGTATGCTGTCGCATTCACTTTCCTCATGCTCCAGTTTGTTTATGATTTAATAATAGTAATAATAATAAAATTGAAACGTCCCCTTTGAACAGTTATACAAGACTGTGCTTAAACTGACACACAATAGTTTTTAGCGCAACGCAATCTGACTTTCAATTATCCCTAAAAGAGAATGGCCCTGACTAACATTAACCTATATGTTTCACAATTCACTTACCTCACAAAAATCTTCGTTACTCGAACTACTGCAATACAGCGAGCGCCACTACTGCCAGCTAACTAAAAGATTCAAACTACGGAAGTCACTAACTACTGATAGGCACAGTTAGCAAATGAAAGATTTTAATAGAGAACAAACAATGTATTTACATTTATAGTCATAATATATATATATCAGTTCATGACACCAATTCTTAGAAATTTCAAAACTCCGCCATCTCTCTCCCCACGTCCACCACTGCTGGCGGCTCACCTCCAACTGCGCAACGCTACGCGCTGTTAGCATCCAGCTGCCGCTGCCCAACACTACAATGGCAGACAACAATGCAAACCAGCCACAGACTGCACACAGCACAGCCAGCGATTTTTATACAGAGCGCTACGTGGAGGCGGCGTTACCAAAAAAAAACCTAAACATCCTACTTACAAAATATATAAAAGTTTCATTAAAATAACAAGGCGAAACATGGAAGGAAGAGAGAGATCCTCAAAACTGATGGCTTAGCTTTTGCTGACGAGCTAATAATTTTAGCAGAGAACCTACAAGATGCATGGGAACAGATAAAAATTCTCCAATAGCTATGAAAAAGAACTGGATTACAAATTTCGTTTGAATCATCCGTATACACGACCGACGTTAAAGGTGCAGCAGAATGTTTAGAATCGAAATATTGAAAAAAATAAAGAAAATTTCAAATATTTAAATAGTATGGAGAAATAATGCGACCACATGCTCTGGACAAAGCAGCTAAAGTAAACTAGCCCGAAAAATGGAAATGGCATAGTACTTAACAAAGAACACATACACTAGAAATAAATGCCAATGAATACAAAATTGAAGAACTTTCAGCATTGCAGCGCGTCAGCAATCGTAATTATCTAAATAAATTATGAATAATCCGCCTCGATTGCGAAAATTCCCGGTGTTTACCCAGGTTTCAACGTGGATAACCACGCCTTCTTCAGAACAAAATAAAAAACAGCTTGCCTAAATGGGCATAGTCAATTTCTAAAATGAACACCCACAACGACAGGTCCCCATAAAATTTATTAACATTACAAGGTACATCCGTACCAAGTCAATAACACTACTTAACTGTATGACAAAATTGAGGCATTAGACTGAGGTGATCAAAACCAGGTCTTCTTAAGCCTCAGAATGCCTTACCGCAAACACCGCCAAGCAGTTAATTGTTTTGGAGATGAAATAAAGAAGCATAATTCGAAATAATTTGGGTACAAAGCATGAAAATAAGATTTGGAAATTGAGAAGCAACGAAGAGGCGTATGGAAAAAATGAGAATATAATAGATACAATGAGGAAACGGAGGATTACATTTTACGAACACTTAAAAGGAATGGATAACTAACGGCTGATAAAAAGGTACAAAACTTCATAAGCAAAAATCTAAAAAACAAAACCTCACTGTTTATAGAAGTTAAGATAGATGTACAACAGTTGGGTATAACAGGTAGACAGAGAACCCAGTCACGAATCCAGAGAAAAATTCCGAGTGTCAAGAATTTCCAGAAGAAAACACAGTAGAATAGAGGGGGATCAAAGATAGAAGAAAGAAGAGAACAACAGAGAGCAATAATGAAGAAGTACTTGGTAGCCAAGAAAGGATAAAAGAACATGGCCATGAACTCAGTTACTTCACGTGTCCTGAGTTGGCCGAATTCGAATAATGATGGCAATAACAATAATAATTTAGTTACATAAGTGATTAGTACATCGCTTTACCATAACTTCCAAGAAATTGCACTTCAGGGAAGAGCATCATCTGAAACGCATTCCAGGGAAATGCGTAATCTGAAACGCATCCGTCAGAAAAATTGAAATTTACATGTGCCATGCAATTTATTCGAGAGCTATTCACCCTCACCTAAATGATCACAATTTACATTTAAGTGCCGGGCAGAGGGTTCTTTGAACTACCATCTGACACAATAGGATAGTGCTGACGGCATTTGTTGCAGACAGAGGAAAGGATGTAGCTTGCATAACTGGCGTTCTTACTGCTGGAACAAGTAGACAATTTTGGACACTAAAGACCTCAGAGCTGCAGGAAGAGGAATAGATTTTGAATCGCATGAACATGTGTACAAATGAGCTGTCACGCTTGTCTCCCAGCTTTAAAAATACCCGCAGACATTTGAACCGAACGGAATACATCTAACGCGGTGTATTTTCTTGCGGTGGTAGCGTGCTGGAACGCAGTTGGCACTTCGCCATGAGTGTTCGGTTAATTTATTGAACGCCGGGCGCTACTTCGTTCTGCGATGATTGCTCCTAGTTTCTCAGAGTAGCGCACTTAGTAAGCAACCAGCTGGTGTAAGAAGTGAGGCCAGTCATGGCCGGCAGAAACCTGTAACCAGTGACTCATTTCACTCGGCACATCTTCCTGGAATCAACACTGAGTGACAAACCAGTTCTTTTAACATTGAAGCCGTTTCCTGGGATGTTACTTGCTCACACGAAAGTAGATGCAGCTAGCAAAAGTTACATATATTTTCAGCAATTGTGGACATCTTAAAATCAAGTATGACAAACATCTTGAGCCAAAAGTAAATGGAAAAATATAAATCGCATCATCTTTGTAATTATCTGAGGTAAACCCCATTTCTTGTAGGGCATCATATTCTATGATGACTCCAGATGAGGTGGGGCGATAGTTAAGACATTGGAATCGTCTTTGGGAAGACTGGACTTAAAAGTAAATCATTCAACAACAAGAGTCCGTAGTTTCCGCGTAACTGTACTTCAACGTTTCAACGACCACGCTAGGGAACTTTCTTGACGCACAGTTTTCAAACCGAGCAAGTTTTCTGTCTGTTATGACCTTAATGTCTACAGGACACAATAATCAAACTCTCCAGAACATTTAAACTTGATGTAGATAGACTGAGATGTTGAGTATAGTAAGGGGTTGGAAGGGACGGGGGAAGGGAGGGGGGGAGGAATTTTACTCTGTTCGTCTGGACGAGTTCGTGTCCCATGAGCTATCCTTTGCTGGAGAATGGAGTGCACACTGACTAACGGGTCAATTCTCAGTCTCTGATACCAGCTCTAAAGGGACATCACCACACATAAAATGGCTTGCTGAACAAAGAATGCATAATAGCAGACATTCCTGGCGTATTTATTAAAGATTGTTCTGGGATCAGGATCGATGAAACTGAAGAAATAGTACAATATTTCGACACCTGCATAGAGGCAGGATCATATCGCTGAGATGTAATTCAATGAGAATAGAATTTCACCATTTGTTTGCTCTTATTTCCCTAGGATATACACTTCTGGCTTTTAGGGCTTTCCTATGATGTCAATGGAAACTGTGGGACCTGAATCAGTTTTTCTCAAGAGTGCTTACAGTAGCTCAAGGACGAATTAAAACAAGAAGGTGAAATTTCCTACTCCACAGATACGTCATCGTTAAAAGGGATACAATGAGGAAAGAAAGTAAATCGAATACTTTCGTCATGGCAGTAACCCATCCCAACTAATATCACAGCAAAATCAGACACGGAATTAACGTTACAAAAAAATTCCCTAAGTATCATTACGTCAATAGCAATATTACACCTCTATATTACTGGGATATGCAGTTCCACCAGTGTACAATGAAACCATGAATCATTTCTGTTTATAACTTCCATTTCTATAGTTTAAGAGTAAAACTTTTCACTTTATTTTGTATTAGTGTACAGAAGTTACAAAAGCAAGGAGATTTCTTACATACTCTTACACATAATGGATAATCATTTGCTCTTATGTACTAGACGATAGTGTCAGGAAGTCATTTATGAAAGTATTTGTATGGAGGGTAGCCATGTATGGAAGTGAAACATGGATGATAAATAGTTTGAACAAGAAGAGAATAGAAGCTTTTGAAATGTGGTGCAACAGAACAATGCTTGAAGATTAGATGATTAGATCACATAACTAATGAGGAAGTATTGAATAGGATTGGGGAGAAGAGATGTTTGTGGCACAACTTGACTAGAAGAAGGGATCAGTTGGTAAGACATGTGTTGAGGCATCAAGGGATCACCAATTTAGTATTGGGGGACAGCGTGGAGGGTAAAAATCGTAGAGGGAGACCAAGAGATGAATACACTAAGCAGATTCAGAAGGATGTACGTTGCAATAGGTACTGGGAGATGAAGAAGCTTGCAGAGGATAGAGTAGCATGGAGAGCTGCATCAAACCAGTCTCAGGACTGAAGACCACAACAACAACTAGACGATAGTAAGGAGTAGTGTATTTTCTCTACGAAAATGTGATGTACAAATTAAAACTTAATTAACTCGTAGTAAGGTTTTCCTCTTGCGGGACTAAAGCGCTGGTTAATAATAATTGGCCGACCGATGTGGCCGTGCGGTTCTAGGCGCTGCAGACTGGAACCGCGAGACCGCTATGGTCGCAGGTTCGAATCCTGCTTCGGGCATGGATGTGTGTGATGTCCGTAGGTTAGCTAGGTTTAACTAGTTCTAAGTTATAGGGGAATAATAACCTCAGAAATTGAATCCCATAGTGCTCAGAGCCATTTGAGCGAATAATAATTAATTAAATTTACCAAGAGCTACTAATTTTGAGTCAGCACTGAATTTTATTATATTTTCCCCCTTCGAACACTATAATTCCATCCATTCTGCTGCTACAACGTTAAAGAATTTCTCAACATAAATTATTATTTGTTAATGCTCAACTTGCTTGTGTCATGGTCGCCCTGTTTGTGTATAAAATCTTCATGTATTTTGGAAAACTTTTATTCACTTCATGAAAGTCTTGAACCAAGTCACAAGGACAAACGCTCAACAAGAAGTCTTAAAGGAAATGTCGCCACAGAAGGTTACGACGGAAGTCTCCCTATGATTTCTCTCTTAATTTCAGCAAACGTTGCAGAGGCGTACCGCAATGGATAGGTCATCTTCCAATAGGGCTACCAATGGTATTACGCGATACAAAGATCTGTCTCTTAAGGTAAAGTACCTCTCAACGCCTTCTGTCTCACCAGTGCTAATAATTTAACTAACAAAGACACGAGGTGAATCACATGGTCTATAAGGGCCTTTTTTTAAGCATCACTACACACGTGGGATACTTGAAAACAAATAGAATAAATTAAATCATTTCGTAATATACTAACTGCTTGTGCGAACAAGCAGTTAGTAAGAATTGTAGCTCTGTCAACTATGGACAGAAGTTATTTTACATTTATGGCAGTAAAATAATAAACCACTGGAAATACCAGACGAGGTACTGCAACGTGTGTTGAACAGTATCTTGACTGGTGGCAGTGAGACATAGACGTATGATAAGAAAACTATTCTTATAACGGAGGGTTGTTGGTTAGCTATGAAGAAGCGAAAGCTGGAACTGCTAGTAAAGGCCGGGAAACAAAGCAGTTGTTCAGGAAACAAACTAGAGCCTAAGAAAGAATCACGACTTTAATGAAAATGGAACAAAGGTGGTCAGAGCATACAGACACGCGAATAGGTATTCGATGGACGAGGGAAGTAATTTGCTAGAGTCTAACACCCAAACCTCCAAATGTCAGATACTCAGATCGGTACAATACGTTGTACGTCGATAGAGTATCCACCAAAACTCTGATATGAAACTTCCTGGCAGATTAAAACTGTGTGCCGGACCGAGACTCGAACTCGGGACCTTTGCCTTTCGCGGGCAAGTGCTCTACCAACTGAGTTACCCAAGCACGACTCACGCCCCGTCCTCACAGCTTTACTTCTGCCAGTATCTCGTCTCCTCCTTCCAAACTCTCCTGTGAGAGCTTCTGTAAAGTTTGGAAGGTAGGAGACGAGATACTGGCAGAAGCAAAGCTGTGAGGACGGGGCGTGAGTCGTGCTTGGGAAGCTCAGTTGGTAGAGCACTTGCCCGTGAAAAGCAAAGGTCCCGAGTTCGAGCCTCGGTCCGGCACACAGTTTTCATCTCCCAGGAAGTTTCACATCAGCGCACACTCCGCTGCAGAGTGAAAATCTCATTCTGCAAACTCTGATATAGTTCGTGCAATGTGCTGTCGTCCAGTAGAACATGCATAAACGGGAATTAAAAGTAACACCACATCTACGGATACACGAAAATCGTACCTGCGAATGATTAATTTGTAAATCTCAAGTGGGTAAGTTAGTAGAGCATGAGGTCGGCGTTCAAAAGGTCCTGTGTTGAAACCCCACTGACGATTATTATTATTATTATTGTTGTTGTTGTTGTTGTTGTTATTATTATTTTAACAGGTTACACGTGAAACTGTTACATGGGAGAACGTTTTCCTGACATGTGAAAGGACCTTTCGGAGTTTGTAGCATGTTCTGTGGTAATCTGCTTTCGCTTCGTCACTAGAAAGCAGCAACCCTATAGCATACATTTGTGTAAATAGCTGTGGTGTTCTGTTGGACATGGGCGACGGTCGCAGGTTCCAATGCTGCGAACCGCGCCGCGACCACTACGGTCGCAGGTTCGTATCCTGCCTCGGTCAATGATGTGTGTGGACTGATGGGGACTGATGACCTCAGATGTTAAATCGTGCTCAGAGCCATTTGAGAACAGACACCAGTCGTGATGAAGCACCTACTGCATTTGTATTTTCACAGAATAAACCTAAACAATCGTAACAATAGAATAAAGAAACAACTGCATGACACGTGCGGAAGTATTGATTGACCCATATAATACTTTCAAGCATAATATAGTAAAAAAATTGTGACTATTAGTATTTGAACCCAGAACCCGAGGTACTGCGATCTAACGCTCTACAAACTTCCCTAGGAAAGATATTCGTCTTAGCTACTCACAGTTATGCTTTTTCTGTGCTCCATAGCTCTGGTGTTGCTTTTAATTTACCTTTACGCTCATTCTGCTGGACGAAGGCATATAGTAGGAACTAAATCGGTGTTGATACTCTATCGAGTATGGTACCGATCTGAGTGACTGATACTTGGAGGTTTGGGTGTAAACGTATAAGTAAACATCTAGCCGACGGCCTAGTGAAAGGTAAGTAAACGACATTAGAAAACATGCAACAGCAACATGTTGAGGATATAGCTGTCACCTTGATTACCCTCTTGCATAGTATCAATTAAGTTCCGCAACCGACAAACAGAACCACCAATGTTGTCACATAGCCTCACGCAATGAAATTCTGGATAGATATTTGCAGTTTTATCCAGGGCACTGGCGCACATTGTAAGAGTTTTGCTTTTACACAAAATTGTAGTTTTGGTAATATTTGGATGTCACGCGAGAAAGCAAAGCTTCAGTAGCATCTGAGTAATAGCGGGCAACAACTCCGCCAAAAAGGTTGCGCTGAGACAGACCGTTAGTAGAACCTTTGCTTGTGAACAGAGTGCAGTTTTGGAGAGACAGAGACAGGGAGAGAGAGAGAGAGAGAGAGAGAGAGAGAGAGAGAGAGAGAGAGAGAGAGACGGAGGGAGAGGGAGAGGAGGAGGAGGAGGAGGAGTTGAATCTCGTGATGGAGTATGGTTCTAGGCTGTGCCGGCAATAACTTTCTTATTTTGTTTTTCACTTATGGAGAGATAATTTGTGCATTCATTCAGAAGACTGTATTAACGTATTTGTCGAGACATCCAAGCGTAGTAATTAAACTGATCAGGGATTTAGAATTTGACATTTTTATGATAACGTAAAAATGTGTGATTTACCTTTTTTTTCAAATATTGATAGCGTACGTGTTTGTAAGAATAAAGAGAATGTCTTCAGGTTCCTCCACTATTAATGTAAAGTGAATTATTAATATTTCAAGTGCTAAAATATTTTGTCTTAGTTAATACAATTACTTTTTTGCTCTTCTGTCAATCAGCATTCGTCTCTTTATTTCAAGTTTCACACGTATAATTTTGCTTTCCCAGGTTTAAGTAACAGAACTTTAATTGGTAATGATGACTGCAGTAATGAGATTTATTAGCACAGAAGTTTTGAGGATGTCTCTATAGTTTAAAGCACACATTGCACATCGCGTTGCTAGTAGTTAGCATTTTTATTTCTCAACTAGCATAGCAACAGAAGCCACAGCAGTTTTGAAGAATGAAACCGCACGGCATTCATTCATTGTTCAAACAGATAGGCCATTACGTGTGATACAAGTAACATTTCAACAGAGACTTACTTTTCAGGCAGAGCAATTTTGGTATTTATATTTCATATTTTTCTCGCAGTGAGATTGCTTACAGTATGTCTAACAGGACGGTTTTCTTAAATTTAACAGAACAAACTGTACTCTCGCAACGGACATTGCAGTACACAATTTTATACGAGCTTAACTGTTTCTCTAATCACGAATTCAACTTCACATTGCCACACAGACGAAATACCAGTAAATACAACTATATATTACCATATAACAAAAACTAATTAGCCAGTTTCAACATTCTGGTCGTTATCAACTTCGCGCCAACATCTCTTCTCACCTTGTTGGCCAAAAAATGGTCATAAAAATATATTCTCCGGACAGGTTTGGGTCCTCCTGATCCTTTCGAGCACCACAGCGGGACAATGCGCTAGCCTGTCCTATGGAGACGGTTTGTTCATAAAAGGTGTGGTACAGGTTAATACGGAAACTTCCTAGCGCGCCATCACTTCCCGCTTCTGGAAAAATTAAGGAAGATGACGAGCCCAGCCATGTAACTGCAGCCTGCAGGGATAACAGAGTGACAAATTATCGGCGCACTGTCTCATTCCACGGGTACTTTTCAGCAGTCGCTTCCTATTTCGCGGAGCGGCGGAAGAGGGATATCCTGTTTTCGACCTCGCAGCTGGCGCCTTGGTAGAGCACGTGCCGCTTGGCATTCCGCTCTGGCTGGCTCTGCTGGCATTGGGCGCCGCTGGACGGACAGCTGAGGGGCAGCCTGGACAAACAGAGGAAGGTGGCCGTCGAACAGCTGAATCTGCCCCAGCTGCTGGCCTCGCGTGAATGCCCCAGAGCTGTGAGTCAACTACGAATGTGCGCCGATAACTTCATTAACAGAAGTACAGTGTGTCCCAGAATGATGTAGAGGGTGTCTTGAAGAACAAGTAGAGAATAGGAACCCGTGCGTGGAAACTTCATCCAGCGACGCAACGCTACAGAGCGTCGACGTTAAGCACAGTCACGACACTCGGTCTGGTTTTTGTTACCCACTGCGATAGCAGCGCGCCAAGCGGCCAACAAGTGACACTGCTCAGTACGATATCGCATGAGTCCCAATACCATCGTTTATATTGATTTGCAGTACAGTTTTTACAATAGAGAGCATATGTAGTGCTACAAAAATTGACAACAACTAAAAAATAACACCACATCTGCCATTTTTTAGTTTTCTAAGGTCTCCGGAAGGTATAAAACGGTAGATTACAGAATTACTTTTTTACGATTACCTACTAACGTACTACAGAATGTCATTCTCCTTTAACAACAAAGCATTGCCAGTGAACACCAAAAGACCTCACCTTTTACAGAAAGATGTCATATATCTAAAGAGCAACGCGAAGTTTTGTTCGCTACACTTCCAGCCAAGTCAGTGCATGAGGAATGTATAAATGCAGTACATCATTTACCGTATCCACATAAGCCACCGCAGACGTAGCTGAAGGGAAAACCGCACAAAAGTCATAATAAAACGGTAAAAAAAGCAATAAAACTGTTTCGGAGCGGGGAAGAAACCAATTTCACAATTGTTCTTACATCTGAACCAAAAAAGGCACGAATCTGCAGCGTATTCGCTTTTGAAGAAAAAATAATTAAACTTAAAAAAATATTCTTGTATCAGAAAGCTGAATGAAGTATAAGACCGGGCGAATCATTAGAATCCATAAAAAAAGTCTTACATCTCACTGGCTGTGCCTAGTACTGTAAGAAATGACCATAGAAACATATGCTTCTCGCGCAAAAAAATATGTATTTACACTGAGTGTCAAAGAAACTGGTACACCTGCCTAATATCGTGTAGGGCCACCGCAAACACGCAGAAGTGCCGCAACACGATGTGGCAGGGTCTCGACTAATGTCCGAAGTAGTACTGAAAGTAATTGACACCATTAATCCTGCAGGGTATCCATAAATCCGTAAAGTACGATGGGATGGAGATCTCTTCTGAACAGCACGTAGCAATGCGTCCCAGATAAGATCGATAGTGTTCATGTCTGGGAGTTTGGTGGCCAGCGGGAATGTTTAAACTCAAATGAGTGTTCCTGGGGCCATTCTGTAGCAATTCTGGACGTGTGGGGTGTCGCATTGTCCTGCTAAATTGCACAAGTCTGTCGGAATGCACAATGGACATGAATGTATGCAGGTGATCAGACAGGATGCTTACGCACATGTCACCTGTCGAGTCGTATCAAGACGTATCAGGGGTCCTATATCACTCCAACTTCCCACACCTCACACCATTATAGAGCCTCCACCAGCTTGAACAGTTTCCTGCTGAAGATGCAGGGTCCATATATTCATTACGTTCTCTCCAGACCCGTACACGTCCATCCGCTCGATACAATCTGGAACGAGATTAGTCCGATCAGGCAATGTGTTTCTCGTCATCAACAGTCCAACATCAGTGTTGAGGAGCACAGGCGAGGCGTGTAGTCATCAAGGATACCCGAGTGGGTTTTCGGCTCCGAAAGCCAATATCGATGATGTTCCGTTGAATGGTTCCCACGCTGACACTTGTTGGTGGCCCAGCACTGATATCTGCAGCACTCAGCGGAAGGGTTGCACCTGGCTCACGTTGAACGGTTCTCTTTCAGTCGTCGTTGGTCCCGTTCTTGCAGGACCTTTTCTGGCCGCTGCGATGTCGGACATTCGATGTTTTATCGGATTCCTGATATTCACGGTGCACTCGTGAAATGGTCGTAGGGGAAGATCTCCACTTCATTGCTACCTCGGAGTCCCAACGCCCGTGCGCCGACTGTAATACCACGTCCAAACTCACTTAAATCTTGATAGCCTGCTATTGTAGCAGCAGTAACCGACCTAACAACTGTGTCAGGTACTTCTTGTCTTATATAGGAATTGCCTACCCCAGAGTCGTATTCTGCCTGTTTACATATCACTGTACTTGAGAGCGCATGCGTATACTAGTTTCTTTGGCGCTTAGTGTATATTCTCCTACAGTCAGCGGAGATAGCTGCAATTATTCAAAAATTTCGAAGCTATTTCTTCATGAAAAGTTGTAGCTTATGTTGTTGAATTTGTGAAATTTGGCGTTTTTCATATTTATTTCGCGATAATTCACGTCCCTTTGTAATTTAGTAATTCATGGAACGAAAAAAGTAAGAATTACTTCGTTAATTAGTCAGAAAAACAAATAAAACGTATATTATCCTCCGATACATGTCACTGTCTTACTTTCTCACCGCTTGCAGTGCTATTGTCGCTCCAGCTGCCAAACGGTAACAACTTTCACACCATAGAGTGTCGCGACTGTGTGTATTAGACTGTGGTTTTAGGTGCCGGCTCCTGTCATTAAGCCATCACACCTTCGGTAGAAAACGTGGCCTTATAACCGACGTACCGTAGGCGCAACGTCTCTCCACGTTGTTTGTCACCGCGACCGATTCCCACGATCGCCAACGGAGAAGCTGGAGCTAGCTGCTGCGTGCGAAGGCCTTGTCTCCTAAAAATGCGGTGCTCTCTCACCTCGCTTTCCATCCGCAGTCTATTTTTCTAATGGAACTCTCTAAAATATCCAGTATTTTTCGGTATGAAGGAGAAAAACTGCGGACAGCAACCTGTTTTCAAAACCGTCAACCATCAAGGCAAAGAGCATAGCTTCCACAGGAGACAAGGCCTATCTACGTAACAACTAGCTCTACTTTCTTCACTGGAGATCTTGGCAATCAATTGCAACAACAAACAACATTGCGAGACGCTCCGCCTGCAGTTCGTCAACGTACCTAGCAACGTTTGTGGCCGAAGGGGTAGCCTACCAGCAGGCGCAGGTGCCTATAACTTCAACAGTCTGCACCGTTGTTAGATGATGCTTCCGGATGAGGGTTTCTATCCTCGATTTGTTCCTCAAGACACCATTTACAACTCCTCGAAGCTTGTTGCAACATTTCTGGGACACCCTGTACATTAAACTAAAGAAGAGTATACTGACGACCAGTATGAAAGGGAGGCCCTGTCGTATAATGGGACAGGACATGAAATGTTGTTGATCTGGTGGGCATAGGCTATCCTGTATTAAAGTCAGAGTTCGAGGTTTGGAGAATTTGCGAACAAACAAAGCAGAAGGGATAGGTAACATTCCAGCTTAATTTCTAAAAATATTGGTTCACAGCCGGTTATTCAAGTTGGACCTATGAGACATAGGAGAATGGAGACATAACATTTAAGTATCAGAATGATGTCATTCACACAAGGCCAAAGAGAACAAAGGCTGGTAAATGCAAGAATTATCGCGCAGTTAGCTTGTCAGCTCATGTGTCGAAGTTAGTTACCAGAATGATGTACAGAAGGATGAAAAAGAAAACTGAGGACTTTTTTTACGTGACAATCAGTTTGACATCAGAGAAAGTAAACGCACAGGGGGAGTATTTTTGATGTTCCTCTTGGAAATGGTAGTATGACTACCGAATAATGAAGATTCTTTCATAGGATTTTTCAACCTAGAAAAAAGGTTTTATAATGTAAAATGGAGGACTGTATTTGAAATAGCAATAAAAACAAGCATATTTTAATGTATATTATGCACAAGAACCAAGAATGAACAATAAGAATGGAAGTGTTCGGATTAAAAAGAGCATAATACAGAATTGCAGTCACTCAGTGTGGTAGGCTGTCAATGATAAGATTCGTTGATAACATTCCCATCCTCAGTGAATGTGAGAAAAGATCACAGGACACTTTGAATGAAATGGACAGTCTATTGGTCAAAGAATATGGGTTGAGAATGTATCGAAGAAAGACTTGAAGTATTGAGATGTAGTAGCAATGAGATATGCGATGAACATAAAATGTAGTAGACGAACTGAAGCCATTATTCTACCTTTGTGGTAGACGCAGGACGGACGAAGCAAGGAGGTTAATAGATGCATATTAGCATAAGCAAACAGTGCACTCTCGCTAAAACAGTCTGCTAGTGGCAAATGTAAACCTAAAGTACAATACTGTGCAAAAGCTGTGGGAGATGTGGCAGTCGTTTCCGCACTTATGCTATAATAAAACTTATGTCTTGACCACTCTTCTTTATTAAGTTTCATTAATTGTTACCCGTTTCGGCAGTAAGCCCTTTACAAAAGATATACACGAAAAAAATTGGCATCCTATGAAGAATATAAGCAATTACATTCAGTAATATACAAAAAAGCATACATCGGGAAACGTGTGAGCAATAGAAAAGGAATGCAATATGGATGCAGCAGATCTTCCACATAGCGAAATCCTACTGGTACAAAGTATCGCGTCGATATTACTTTCATGAAGCATAAGGGCAATACAATACATACCGAAGTTCTACACATTATACCAGAAATATACCCCTGTGCCTCTCAGTTTGTGTTTAGCACATATTTGCTTCAGCTTTGTGTATAGCTTTTTTTATAACTTAATATATTCTGTAAAATACCTCATATACTGTTATACATGTTTATGGAAATTATACCGAAATGTTTACAAGCAGCCATCTGTTTTTGAATAAGAAGGATACACAAAATATAAAAAGAGAGTGCATATACGCTACCGCATTTATACGGTTGCCTGTACACTTACTATTTTCCTAAAGGTAGCATGCTAAATGAGGACATTGGCTGGATCGCCTCGTTAGTGAGACAGAGATCAAATGATCACTGAGCTCATATGATCATTCAGCTATGTCGATATGACGTTCGATAGCGATTACTGGCGTTTTAGGTTTTATCACTCGCTTTCACTTTTGACATTTTTTCAGGTCGTTGAGGCCGCTGTTAGGTTCTATGTGAGCTATAGTGGTGCAACTCACTACGCACTGCAAGGCAACGGAACATGTTAAAAACGTCACTACTGTCTCCCAGTTAACATCTTTAATAGCTCGAGTTTGGCTTTATGTATAGCTGTTTTCACATTTTCATATTCTGTATATTTTTAATGCAGTTTGCACACAACACATTTGTATGACAAAATTTTCATCTTTCGGAACTTTAAATAAAAATATGAAAAAGACATTAAGCGTATGCTTGTATGCTAATGATTTATGACTGTAAAATGTACATTTATTACTTCTGGAACTACAAAAGTTATACACTGGTGTGCAAAACTTAAAGACGAAAGTAACTTTCGCGTGATGTGTCATTACCAAGTAGCAACAGTGAAAGTTGGCCCATACATAGAAAGAACTGCTACAGTATAGTACAGTACAGTTGAAACGTCCCCTTACAAAAATTTATACAAGACTGTGCTTAAACTGAAACACAATATTTTTGGCGCAACGCAATCTGACTTCCAAAAATCCCTACGAAAGAATGGCCCTGACTAATATTAACCTATACGTTTCACAAATCACTTACCTCACAAAAATCTTCGTTACTCAAGCTACTGCAATACAGCGAGCGCCACTACTGCCAGCTAAATAAAAGATTCAAACTACGGATTGCACTGACTACTGATGGGCATAGTTAGCAAATGAAAGATTTTGATAGAGAACAAACAATGTATTTACCTTAATAGTCATAATATATATATATATCAGTTCATGACATCCAGTCTTACAAATTTCAAAACTCCGCCATCTCTCTCCCCACATCCACCACTGCTGGCGGCTCACCTCCAACTGCGCAACGCTACGCGCTGTTAGCATCCAGCTGCCGCCGCCCGACGCTACAATGGCAGACAACAATGCAAACTAAACACAGACTGCGCACAGCACAGCCAGTGATTTTTCATACCGAGCGCTATGCGGCGATACCAATAAGAAAGCCTAAACAGCCTACTTACACAGTACAGTACAAAAGGTAACGGAAAGGAATGCGCTATGACACGAATACAAATGGTACTGTTATTTAAAGACACCGAGATTCAAGATGGTTCCTTCCTTGGACTTGACAAAAGTCGGCCCATCGTTCTTAGCAGGGTGTGTTGTGATCACCATAGACGGCAGCACATGCTCTCCTATATGGTCTGCAACATGCCCACAAGGCGGGCGAGTCGTTCTCATAAGTTTTTTTATTATTTTTTCAGCGGTCTTCTGACTGGTTTGATGCGGCCCGCCACGCATTCCTCTCCTGTGGCAACCTCTTCATCTCAGAGTAGCTCTTGCAACCTACGCCCTCAGTCTCTGTCGTCCTCTACAGTTCTTACCCTCTACAGCTCCATCTCGTAGAATGGACATTGCTCCCTGATGCCTT
Source organism: Schistocerca gregaria (assembly GCF_023897955.1). Taxonomy (NCBI): domain Eukaryota; kingdom Metazoa; phylum Arthropoda; class Insecta; order Orthoptera; family Acrididae; genus Schistocerca; species Schistocerca gregaria. The sequence continues at coordinate 263,164,705 of NC_064921.1, forward strand.
CACAGATGTCTTATCATCCTGTCCCTCCTATGTATCACTGTTTCCCATGCATCCCTTTCCTCGCATTTCCTCCGGAGAACTTCCTCATTGCATACCTTATCAGCCCCTCTAATTTTCAGCACACTTCTGTAACACCGCGTCTCGTACTCATTGACTCTCTTCTGATCCGGTATGCCACAGTCCATGTCTCTTTGTTGTTGTGCTCCCAACGTAGATACTCAGAATTTTCTTCCTCAGATTACTACCTATGTTTGTTACTAGTAGACTTCTCTTGGCCAGGAATGCCTTTTCCCGCATCTCGTGGTCGTGCGGTAGCGTTCTCGCTTCCCGGGTTCCCGGGTTCGATTCCCGGCTGGGTCAGGGATTCTCTCTGCCTTGTGATGGCTGGGTGTTGTGTGCTGTCCTTAGGTTAGTTAGGTTTAAGTAGTTCTAAGTTCTAGGGGACTGATGACCATAGATGTTAAGTCCCATAGTGCTCAGAGCCATTTGAACCATTTTTTTAATGCCTTTTTTGCCAGTGGTAGTCTACTTTTTACTCGTATATTCTCGTTGCTCCGTCGGTCATGAGTTATTTTGCTATCTAGATAGCAGTATTCCTTAACTTAGTCGACTAAGTGATCACCAGACCTGATGTTAAATTTCTCTACTACTACTTCTCATTAATTTGGTCTTTCTTCGATCCGTATTCGGTACTCATTAGCCTGCTCATTCCATTCTAATGATCCTGTAACGCTTTTTGACCTTCATCGAGGTCAGCAATTTTATCAGCGAATCTTATCATTGGTAATCTTCCACCATGAATTATAATCCCACTCTTGAAACGTTGTTTCGTTCCTGTCATTGCCTCTTCGATGTATCTATTAAATTACCGTGGTGAAATACAACATCCCTGTCTCACACTCTTTCTCAATCTGTGCACCTCATTCTTGGTCTTCCAGTCTTATTATTTCCTCTTTGTTTTTGGTCATATTACGTAATCCTGTCTTACCCTATTTTTCTCAGAATTTCGAAAATCTTATATCATTAGACTTTGTCGAACGCTGTTTCTAAGTCAACAAATCAAATGAGCGTCTCTTGATTTTTCTGCAGTCTTACTTCCATTATGAAACTCAGTCTCAGAACTGCCTTTACCTTTCCTAAACCCAAACCGGTCGCATCTAACAGAACCTCTGTTCTCTTTTCCTTTCTTCTGAGTATCATTTTTGTCAGCATCGTGGATGCATGGGCTCTTAAGCTAATTGTGCAACAGTTCTCGCACTTGTTGGCTCTTGCTTTCTTCGGAATTGTGTGTTTCACGTTTTCCTGAAGTCTCATGGTATATCGCTATACTTTCTACACACCAACGTCAATAACCGTTTTGTTGCCACTTCCTCAAATGATTGTATCCATCCTTTCAGCCTTATTTGTTTTTAGGTCTTCCAGAGCTCTCTGGAGCGCTGTGACCCAATGCTAACCACCACAGATGAACTTTGGAACCAGATAAATGCAGTGTGGATGGCTATACCACAGGACGCCATTCGCGCCTTACAGGCGTCGATGCCATTACGCACTGAAGTAGTTATCAGGGCCTATCCTGAGCGTACAGGACAGATGCTGATCTGAGGTGACCGAAACGCGAATCATTTCTGCAGAACATACCAATGTACGTATCCAGTGAATATGAAAGTCCTATTTCTATCCGTTCAAGGTTTTCCGTTTTTTTGGATAGGTGCAAGTCTTATTGTACTCAAATTCTGTTCCGTTGGTATTGATCACACGTTTCTAGATGTACGCTTTGTCATGTGTTGTTCAATGTTATTGTTTATGTTTATCATTGTATGCTACATATTTTTTTATTTAAATCGTTGGCTTGATGACGAAACTAGTAAGGATTAATGAAAGATGATGAAGAACTGTGGTCAAGACGGAATTTTCATTATAAACATCCATCTGACAAAAGATTCATTAATGCAATGTTACTATTAAACAATCTGTATATGTGAATTCCCTGTTTCACATATTCATTCAGTTAGCTCAGTAGCCTCCGCCTCTCCATTCACACTGACAGGTCGGACTCTCGGGATAGCTAGTGGTAAACTCTGCTAGTAATCGGATTTTGAAGAGTGAAACTTCGATGAAATAGCCTCATTCGAACTATGATACTAGCAGTAGATTAGCAATAGTACCATTTGATACTGATATCTCTGTAATTAATACGGAAAGAAACTATACGTCTTCAGGTGCGGTTTTCTTTTTCACGGTTATAACGTTTCCTGGATAAACAATATATGTAATCATGATAAATTTTACTTAACGTCATTTACATTTCTTACTTATTTGTGAAATGTAAAGGCCAAGATGTAAAAGTGATCGCAGTGGCCGGCAGAGAAAGAGACTGCCGCAGAAAATTAATTGGTCACTGAAGCTAAGATGATAAAATTTCATTGTGCTTTACATATATAATCGAATTAAGGGTAACAATTTCTCTGTTCTTCTTGACTTGCTCACGACTGCAGACGCACGTAGCGCTGTATTTATACCTATAGTAGTCGTATTTTGTCTGCTGAAACGCTTAGACGCCATTAGGGGCAAGATTCTGTAAAAAGGTGTGTATTGTAAGAAACTTATGTTTTAGAATACAATCATACATGACAAAGTGTGCTATTAATTTTGTAGATAGCTTGCCCAGCCATAATACCTATTTTTTCAGCAAATTTAGCTTTTTTTTGTCGTGGAGCAAAACGGCGGCTTGCGGAAGCTGCCGCCATTTGTCTTACGGTAAAATTATCAAACGTGGAAGAGAATATTTTATTTCAATGTGAATTTTTAGCTAGACACTGGCGAAGATGAGCAAAGATTGCACTCTGAATTGCACGTATAATTTCAAAGCAAATAATTAATTTTGGTAAGATTCGTGGCGGGTTAGGCCTGAACGAACTATAAAAAACTCGAACAATTACCTATTGTATCACATGCTCTAAGAACAGCTTGGCAAAAATATTTTATCGTGCCAAAGAAACCTATGCATATTATTCAAGTGAAGCGATATAACATATATTAAGTTTTTAACTGTTAGCAAAAGTTTTAATAACCACAATTAAATGATATACAGCAAGGAATAGTGAACAGTTACAAATTAATTTACCTTTTCTTTGCGTAGTCAGGCCAGAGAACGCAAATAGTAAATTATGTATAATTCGCACTGATAGAAAATCCCATCACATGTTGTTATTCATCTCTCCGTAGTATTTAAAATCAAACTTGTATTGTTACATTGTTGGAAATTCCCTCAGTGATATTCATCTGAAATTCTTATTATTTACCCATGTAAGACGCAACGTAACGTAATACACAGAATTAAAATCAAACAAAAGGAGTGGCAGAATACAGATCATCTAGGTGAAAACAGAATTAAGATATCCCGAACAGTTGCACAAAAAAAGGTGAACGGTTTAGCTGACATTTTGTTGAGTCCAACCTACATAGGTAGGAATGATCATCAAAATAAAATAAGAGAAATCAGAGCTCGAACAGAAAGGTTTAGGTGTTCGTTTTTCCCGCTCGCTGTTCGGGAGTGGAATAGTAGAGAGATAGTATGATTGTGGTTCGATGAACCCTCTGCCAAGCACTTAAATGTGAATTGCAGAGTAGTCATGTAGATGTAGATGTAAAAATGACCTCGTAGATAACGATGAAAATTCGATGATGCTATTCACAGTGGATGGTGTTTTCTATGGAGAGAAGTCGCAACGCAAGAAGACTGAGGTGCATTGTAGGAAGACCTGCTGAAATCCTGCGCTTCGTGCAAGGATTCTCAGTTGACACACAGCATCAACACGTGAAACAGTTTGGGCGAAGTCGGAGAGGGCCCTTATTGTTGACTGTACGATTGCCGAACAGTCACTGCAAGCAGTCATATCCACGAAATTGGGAAAATGCGCACGCAGTGATTTAGTGTGAAGCGACCAGATAAAACTGACAGTCGCCAGAAAATTTCACAGGAATAATCCACTTGAAGTGGAGTCCACCCAGAAAGGAGTAGCTAAATAACCTGCGTTCGATGTGTATTTGAAGTTAGACCTGTGTTTGAATATTGCTTTGCAGTCTGGGAGCCTTGACGTTCAGAGTACAAATATATATTTGATTACAGATGCAGTTAGAATTCACTGGAGCGAACATTGTTGTCCCTGTAGCAGTAACTTTCTTCAGCAGCGCGTTTATAGACTACCCTTGCACTCTCAAAGGTGGTGGGTGATACACGGACCTACCTTACTCCGAGTAAGTTGCTAATGTAGTGAGGCGTCTCTAACATGTGTGTCGTACTGAATGTGACGGTAAAAATTAAAGTCATTCCAGTCCATGGCAATTGCAGTGGTCTGATGCATCAGCCGTAATAGATCTTTAGAATAGTCTTGTTTGCACGAGATACGTTTATTAATCTTCACATGTGACGCGATTCGGCTGTTCTATGCATTATGAGACAATCTGGGGAAATTACGAACTGACATAAGTATAAATTGCTATTAAAGGCAATAATAAAAATAAATAGAATAGAAAACAAGAGGAAGACATACACCGATTCGACTATGGAATACAGGGCCACAACTGCGTTTCAGGGAGTGGTGAGAGGTATAAATTTCAGTTCATAAAATATTGCACCACAACCGAGCTTAGCGATATAAATTCTTGCTAAGTGTAATCGAGGCGTCGAACGTAATTGAAGAGTCCCCCAGATAGCCACAGTCAACGCTCCATTACATCACGGATGAAAGTCTTCCTACTCGTAATGGAATAATCGATTAAGAGTGCCAAAGAACTGGGACGTAATAGCTTTGGCAAATGACTGGGCACTAATAAAATAAAGTAACAGTAAAAAAAATTTTTAGTACACATGTGGCTCCACGGGGGCCTTGTAACTTGCCTGGCGGCATGACAGCGCGTGCTCGCAGTATTGTAAACACTCCATATTTGTATTCATGGGGCGGATTCTTTACGTTTGAGTTATCATCGTTACAGTTAGTTTTCCGGTTTAGCGTTGCTTCTGGCTTCGTTCATTCATATTTGCACTAAAATACTTTATCGTGTGGCTTAGTTGGGGCTTCGTCATAGACTTTATATTTGAATGCTCCCGAAATAAAGAAGCCAAGAGGGGCCATTTGACAACAGAATTTCGTCCGGTCCAACGTCCGGCAAAGTTCTCATTCAGTATTTGCGTTGCAACAAGGGATGATTGAGCTGGACAACCGTCGTGTTGCGCCCATATACACTGTCGAATATCCAGATGCCCTCTTCTAGAAAACCGGCAGCGTATTCGTCAGAAAGTGCGCGTAAGTGAATGTTCGCTTGGAACGCCAGAGATGAAGTAAGTACTTTCCTTTGATGCCGCACCATACGTTTACGCTCCACGGCCTTTTATGTTGCATCTGACGAGGCCACTGTGGATTTTCGGCTGCTCAGTAGTGCATGTTATGCCAATTTGTGTTAGTATGGTTAGTAAACTTTGCTTCATCGGTAAAGAGCACAACTTGAAAAACGCCGGGTCATCTCTCAGCTACTGAAGAGCAAACAAGATTCCGTACGATGTTCGAAATCACGGTCGTCGAGAACTTAACAATGACAGATGGTAGGAATGGAAATTCTGTCGATGCAGGATGCGAATCACACTCCTCTGGCTGCTTCCACATTCCTTGGCAATGTGTGCGGATTCATGAGCGTCGTAGCCACAACAGCTTCTTCGTGTTCTCTGTCAGCTGCAGTTTTCTTTCTTTGTCTCTTTTTGACATTCAAGCAGCCTGTCCGCACTAGCGTCTTAATGATTCGTGCAACTGCCTGGCGATCCGAAGAGATAGCTCTATACCGCTGAAATGTTTTTGGGGCACTTCTTATATATTCACCATATAAAAGTCTTGTATCCAAATTCGTCTCGTTGGTGTACATGTCTGCACGCAACGGACGTTGAAATGGAAAAGAGCAGCCTGCAGTGCAGACAAGCTTGTTAATATTCTGAGACAGCGTAGCACCAGAGCTCTGCTTGGTGGAGTTTACGCAGCTAATGCGGATTCCGGCCACCGTGCTCTCAGATTCGACATTCCTCGAATTTTTTTACGATAGGTTTCAACGTCGACATTAACAAAAGCTGTATCACTGTAATAGTCTTGGCAAGAGCTATCGAATGCAGTCATGAAAACTGTACGGTTCCATTTATAAACATACTTATTCAATATCTCATTTGATACCAGTGCTAAAAAAATTAACCAAACAAAAACATACATGGCCCTTGACACTCTAACATTCGATATGTGAAACTGTTCACGAAATGAAAGGGGTGTTACGTCTTATGTGACTCAGACTGTGTATATATGTAGCACTTTATTGCAGTTTTTTACATCAAATAAATATTTGGGACTGGAAACAAAATACAAAATACAAAATACAAAGGCTATAACGAACGGACATAACGCGTCCCCAGTGTCCTCAGACCGCACATTATGCCAACAGTAGCTATCTGCCTTATCAGGAACACTCTGACTACCGGTTGGTACAGGAAGGTTCAAAAACAAGAAATGAACGTACGTGTAACAACAAACATAATAATTTCACAAGCCCACAACCCGGCCCGAGCTCGTTATTGTAAAACATTGTTGCAGTAACTATAATTAATAAAATAAATCATAAATAAGAAAAATTTAAAACCCAACTTTAAATAAAATGTATCGGCGTCAGTTAATGGCGCCATATATATACTCAGCAGTTACTTTACTTTAAAAAGAGCAACACATTCTAGCAACAGCCTGCCAGTAACCAACGTTTAGTCAACAAGAGTGTGTTCCGATAACCTCGGCTTGCTTAACATAACTCAGCAAAATGGAAATCACGCAAAATCTTTAAAAGGAACTTTAACACATGTATGAAAATAAAACACCTGCTTTGAAAAGCACCCGCGGCACTGACATACCAATCAGCTCAGTGCTGTTAGGAGCAGGGCAAAACACTTCAAACAATTAAAGCACAGGCCATGAACAAAGTTTTACACACTTGCAGGAGCTCACCCGTATTGTAGCAATGCAAAGATCAATTCCTTACAAACGCATAGAATAAATTTCCGTCAATGTACAACGCCTTCTCAGTGAGACAGCCACTGAAGGCCTTTGGTACTGATCATATTCCACTTTTAGGGAGCCACCAAATGCCACCGACCAACTCAATCAGCTGTAGCCCGCGTCGAGAGGCCACGTTGTTAGAGGCGCCATGTCACGGATTGCGCGGTCCCTCCCGCCGGAGGTTCGAGTCCTCCCTCGGGCATGAGTGTGTGCGTTGTTCTTAGCATAGGTTAATTTAAGTTGGTTTAGGTAGTGTGTAGGTCTAGGGACGGATGACTCCAGCAGTTCGGTTCCTTAGGAATTCACAAGCATTTGAACACGTAATTAGCTGCAACGATGAACTTCCTTCACTCTGAAAGCCGTCCCTCGGCATAATCCCGTTAACGACGGCTTAATAACGCGTCACAGCATTGCTCGACTTCCACTAGTACAAGTTCTAAAGTATGCTTTGGCACCACACCACGTCGTGTCTGCCGTAAACCCAGCTTCGACGAAGCACTGCAGTTCACTCGGTGGTATACAACCACATTCACTTGTCCTCAACAACTGTCTCGACTTTTTGGAGCTTTCCTCCTTTAAGTTGGCGCTGCATGATGCCAACCTGAGGGCCCATAGCAAGACACTGTGCATTGGACTAAGGACCGTATCAGAGATTACAAATTTAAAGGTCCTCGTCTCAGTTCTCGGTTAGTCCTAGGATTTGCGTCCGTCATTTGTCACTTCTTTCAGCTCTGGCCATGGTTTGTTGATGTGGAGACGTAACGCTATCGTTCGATGGCCTTGTCAAACAGCTGGTTCCCCTGTAATCGGTTGAGTACGTCACCTCAAAAACTGGAGGAAGTAAAGGGCATACCACACCACATAGGAACATGCCTAGTAAAGCCGTGTGCTGTTCAAATCAACATTCGAGTGCAGGAAATTATAGTGCTGATAATCCACTGTCTATACCACCTCCGTTTAAGATTTGGCAATGTATGATACTCCGTGAACTATAACTATTTTTCTTCTCTTATTTTTAACCAGCATATTATTTTACTATTGCAGAAGAATATTTTGGCTCTCTGAAAATTTTCCCAGAGTATTATTTTTAGGGATGGTTTAGCTTGGAAAGAAAGTCTCCTAGAGTCCAGACTTATCACGATGACAGGTAAAAATTCTCTGCAGCGCCCTGAATTCCAGGAAGAAAGGCCGGATATTCCTCACAGATTGCCTGTAGTTATTCCTAGAGTAGCACAATATAATCTGCCTGGACGCTGCTGGTTTTCCCCTGGACGTTCCTCTGGTGCCGCCGCTGCAGCCACTGTTACATAAGGACGTGCCTCAAACCGCCAGACAAACTACCGCGGCTTCTGTTCTCCATCGTGACACAACACTAGCGTCCATCTGTGGCTTCAGAACGACACTTCAATCGCGTATGCAGCTGTACTGGCCACCGCTGACATTAGAGCCGAAGGCAAACTGTGTGCCGGTCTGTGATTCAAACTGGCTTTCCTGGGCAGTGCTCTTCAAGCTTGAAAGCTTCCATCCCATACTCGTTCTGGATTTCAAGGGACATTAGCAATTGCAAGTTGTGAAACGGTTCCTTTTTTGTTATGAGACCATCATAAACAATATAGTGCTGTCCCGTCATTTGCACAACTCCGTTTGATACCAGACAGAAATCGACTGTGCATCGTTAATTTCGTGAATATCCGCAGGTTCGCCTCATTTGAGAAAGATATGCTAAATAAACGAAAATTCTTGTTTGTAGTCACTTTCATAAATTGTCACTAAATTCATTTATTGATTTTTTTTCAGCAAAAAGACAACCAGAGATGCTCTTTAAACAGACACTCCACAAAATCGGTGAATCGTTGGTTTCTGCGTTAGCAGTTATACTTGAAAGTAATATTTTCCAACCGTAATAAATCATAGGATTATTTCCAGGTAATCGGACTGTATACTTTTAATAAACTAAAAGTTTGTATCTCTTTCGGACTGTGTACTTTTAATAAACTAAAAATTTGTATCTCTTTCCTGTCATTGAAGCACAGAAACATTCTTAGGTAAATGTTGTACATTGTCGAAGTATCACAAAACAAAAGATATATTCTCATTTTCAGCAATTTTAAAAATCGAACCACTTTTCCGTATTCATTTACCCAGTTGATAAAAATTCCGTAATAGACGCAGCTGAAACAATCTTCTTGTTTCGTATAGAAGATAGTACACATGATTCAATAAATATTAGTTATCCCTGTATTTAAAAGGGAATGCCCTGACTGGCAGACTGACGCATAGCCGCCTAGACCAGACTGCTGAGGAAGGACACTTGAAATTTGGAGATGGTGTTGACCTTATTCTGTAGGCATCTTTTAAGAAGGGACTGTTAGAAATTTCATTGCTAATGTGGTGAAACAGCGGACGAAAGACTGTTTGGAAAAAGTTGCTGTTAAGGTAATTTTGGAGGTACAACTACGATAACTGTGATATTTGATATCACAGTCAGAAATAAAAAAATGCATGATTCAGCATTTTTGGAAATTCAACCACTAAGCGCGCATAATACTAGGTGAATGTCTTTTCTAAACACATTGTAATCATAGAGCTACTAAAGTGTTTTCAAGGCTACATCTATAAAAATTTAAATTTAAATTTTTGCCTTCTCGGTTGTAAATAAAAGATTCGTTTCAGTGTCATTGGAAATTCAACCTAAGATGTTAATTAGGGGATAAAAATGTTTAAGAAAATATTTCATCATATTTAAACATTTTTAAAGCGAAATCTATAAAAATTGGTATTTCACTTCTTGCTCAGAAATAAAGAAATGAGTTAGGCGATGAGATCTTTTATGGAAAATGTGGTGTCACCACCAGACGCCACACTTGCTAGGTGGTAGCCTTTAAATCGGCCGCGGTCCGTTAGTATACGTCAGACCCGCGTGTCGCCACTATCAGTGATTGCAGAGAGAGCGCCGCCACACGGTAGGTCTAGAGAGACTTCCTAGAACTCGCCCCAGTTGTACATCCGACTTTGCTAGCGATGGTTCACTGACTAAATACGCCGAGACGATAGTTAGCATAGCCTTCAGCTACGTTATTTGCTACGACCTTGCAAAAAAAATGGTTCAAATGGCTCTGAGCACTATGGGACTCAACTGCTGTGGTTATCAGTCCCCTAGAACTTAGAACTACTTAAACCTAACTAACCTAAGGACATCACACACATCCATGCCCGAGGCAGGATTCGAACCTGCGACGACCTTGCAAGGCGCCATTATTAGTTACTATTGATATTGTGAACAATGTACCGTCAAAACCGACGTTCATCATTAATTAACGTCCGTCGTTTCTAAATTCTAACTTCCTTGTCCTGTTCCAGACCTCACGCCAGCCTGCGTGAGCTAAATCACGTGCCTTTCGGCCCCCTCTACTAACACGGTGTTGGCTCTCCTGCCAACCCCAACAGAAATATCACCACAAATTCTCAAAGAGCAGGATTGACAAAAACTTACAAGTCCAAATTTTTGGTCGGAAGTACATCTCCTTACATAAGATGTTCAGCTTATGTGAACACATGTGCTACTGTGTACTGTATTTTTTGATGTAACAGTCATCTGTGAGCTATTTGTGTATATATCTGGACACAAGATGCTTTATGTTTTTAAATGTTTTAGTTATGACAAACCTTTTATAATGTGCTGATTTTTATCCACATGCTAACTTGGCGTGATTTCCAAAGTAAAATGAAAATGTTTCACAAAAAAAAAGATTTTTAAGATCTAAAGATGACTAAAAAGTCTATTGAACTATTGAAACTGGTTGCCTTAAATAAAGAAATATTTGTGAGATCTAGGATGTCCTTTTTTTAAAAGTAAAACAGATCGCTTCTTCGGTACTCTCAAAATGATAAGTTTCAAAAAATAACTGCAGACCATACATTTCACGCGAGCAAAGCAACGGACGTTGAGCTAGTATTTCACAAAACCCTTTTACGTAGTTTATTTAAACCAATGCTTTACAATCTTTGAGGACCTCTTAAAAGGACCTCTATAAAAGAAAACATGGTCTCTTATGAGCTGTAATGTTGGTCACTTGTCAAGCTGCAGTACTTATAGAACGGTTAACAATATGTGATGTTGTAATGTTTTTGATGTGGACTCAGTTCTAATGGGATTATGCACTATGACGTCTGGTGTTGTATGTGTAAAGTAAATGAATCTACTAATTACAATCTGTAATCATGACATCACAGTTGTGCTTGAAAATTACTTATGGTCGAAATTAACACGGTTTAAATACACTGCAGCCTATAACTGATCTTATTTTTGTAATAAAGTAATAAAATTGGCCTGGTATGAACAGAACTTGCTCACTGAGGGTTCTGTACAAACTTAGTTATGCATGTAGACGATTCAACCAACTATTCCAGGAATCGAGGATCTCGACGATTTTTGTCTATTATCGGCATGAATACTGGGAAGAAATCGTCCACAGGGATTCCAAGACGATCAAGAATGTTTTAATTTCGAATCTGAAGTCGGATAACAAATGACATAATAAATATTTTCTTCGTGTGATATAATTATAAATTAACAATTTTCGTATTCTTTTCCTTTACTTAAACTGTGAAACCTAGCTTCTTAGTAAATTTCATGAAGCTAGTTCAGCACGAAGTAACGAGTAGATTTGTATGGCCGAGTTGACGAGTATCAAAATATGTGACATAAATGGCTGTATCTTTTGGTCACATTGACTTAGAAGCCTAAGTTACCGCTACGTTACGATAGACCTTAGTAGATGAGATACATTTCAACTTATACGTTTACCCGTTCCAGAGAAGAAGGGGGCTTAACAGACGGACAGACACATAGGGAGTTAGATAACAAATGAGAAAATTTTTTTCATGTGATATATTTACAGATTAACAATTTTCGGATTTTTTTCTTTGCTTTTGTTGTACTGTGAGACCATATTGCTTTGTAAATCTCATGATTGTAGGTCAACTGAAAGTACCCCACAGGTTTTGATGAGCGAATTTGCGAGAGTCAAAGTACGTGACATAAGTGGCTGTATCATTTGGTACAACTGAGTTAGAAACTTACTTTTTTTACACCTCCACGTGAGTACAGGTCTTCGTACCTTCGTATGTGACATAACCTTCAACTTGGCAAGTCTCTCGTTCCTGAGAATCAGACAGTCTAATAAAAAATTCCAAAATTTTTTTCTTTGTTATGTAGTTATAAATTAACAATTTTCAAACTTTTTCCTTTGGTTACAGTGTGAAACCATGTATGTTGCCAAATTTTATAATTCTAGGTCAACGGGTAGTTCCTTGTACGTTTTGATAAGTGAGTATGCAAGTATCAAAATATGTGTCATTCTAACATTCTGCGTGTCTCCCTACCACTTTCGCGCAACGACGCTCTGAGCGTGTTTGTTAGGGAATTGACTAGTCTGAACCTGGGAACTGTTGCTGGTAAGGAGACGCCAGACCACGCAAGACATGTAGAATTCAGAAGAGTTCACTGAGACTAGCGATGATATAAACAAATACTCAGCTCCATTGCACTCCCTGTAAAAGAATCTTAATAGTAACTAAATTTAGTGGAAGGGGTTCAAGGCTTTCCTATTTTTAGTTAGCTGGTAAAAGAACGTGGAAAAAGCAGTTAAATTTACTATTGGAAATTTTATTCTACTCACAAAACATTGTTTATAAATTGAACTGTTGATAAAAGGAAATGTTTTAATACAGGATGGTAAAATCCAACTGCGTTCAACAAAAATGTGAACGAATATTCCCTGAATGGGTTTCCATGTTCTACAATGGATCAAAGGATGACCTATGCCATATCACATCTGTAATCAAGTTTTAAAATATGTTTCACAAAAGAGAAAACTATCAAAATGGTCTACAGTGACCCTCAATTATCTTTAATTACTTATCTACGTTGTCGTTAATTTACAATGGCTGATGTGGCTTTTCAATAACCATATAACAGAAAAATCATTGCATTTCAGATTTTTACTTCAAGTGGCAAATGTGAACACCATGAGCTTTAATTGACGATCGATACTAGTATTACGCAAAAAGGGGGTGTAACAGATGAGACTTCTGCAGTTCTGAGTGAAGCTTTATGCGCTGTTATGCGGCATCGCGTGTGTTCATTACCTTGTCGGTGTTCGTCAGGGGGCGGCGGGCAGCACAGCTCTGCTCATCTCGCCGTCTCGCAAGCAATCCTCACCTAACTTCTCCTTACTACAAATTACCGAGGTTGGTTTAAAAAAACTATCTGGCTGTGTTTTCATCTGACAAATCAGGGTCTCAATGTTAACCTTAAGCTCCACCTATAAAAATTCTGTCTATCCAATGACAAACGTTATACTTTTCGTGCTGGGGCAATGTTTTTAAAGTTTGCAACGTAACAGAGACGCGAAAAAGTCTCACGCTAAAACTTGCAGCTGGTGTAGTCCTTTTAGCGTTATCGTAAGATCTATATTGTTTTCTGGAGAGCTCTATCTTTTAACATGTGCTGGGGGGTGGTCCTAACGTAAAAGAGACGCGAAAAAGTCTCACGCTAAAACTTGCGGGTGGTGTGGCCCTTTTTGTATTATCGTAAGATCTATACAGTTTTTCTGGAGGGCTCTGGCTTTTAACTTGGGCTGGGGAGTGGACATAACGGTTAGCTGGCGACGTGGGTGTCCGTCCCTTATCGTAGGGCCTTCAGGTTAACACGGTTCTGTTCTCGGCTTCTGTTCTCGTTTCTCCCTTCGGAACTGCGTCTGTCTCACGGTGGGAAGGTATGACATGCATTTAGGCATACTTGTGTTAGTCTGTGGTATTCCATTTGCTCACTCGTTACTCGTATTACTTTGGTTAATTTAATGTCACGATTTATTCGGAGTTATCTGACATACTACTGGATTTGCTTATCATGTCAGGGTTTTCATGGAAGGTGTTGGATTTGCCTGACACCTTACAACACAGATGGCCGTATCTTTTAATTTCATTGAGTTAAAATCTTCACTTTTATTACACTGTTAAGAGACCGTAGCCATTAACATGTTATATAACATCAACTGGCTACGTCTAATCATTCCCGACCAACGGGTTTTCAACTGTCGGGCAGACGGACAGAGACAGACGGACAATAACGTGATCCTATAAAGACTCCGTTATTACCGACTGAGGTACGGAGCCCTAAAAATAACCTAATTAATTCCATAAAAGAACCTGATTCCAAAGTGGCCAACTTTAGCCTGAATACATTTTAATTAACATGCACTATTCGTTCATGTATTTCATTAGGACGTCATAATCACCGCAGGAGATGTGGTATAGCTTCAGCTTTCTTTTTTGGGTGGAAGGCCGCAGATCAATTCGGTGTTGTATCTTGCTACACGCTGACCCGTGCTGGACCAAATGTAACCTTCATCGCTTGCCAAGATCATGATGACGTATGCGTAACAAGTAAAAGAAAGCAAAACACTTTGCTGTTTCCGTTTAACATAATTATTATTACAGTAAGGTAATTGGAGTAATTATGTACCACACCACACATCGTGAATGAGGGAAAGATCTCTGTGATACTCCGAAACTGTTGTGGTACAAAGTTTCATTACGTCACTCGGAATGTATTTACTTTTGGAGTGGAGATAAGGGGAGTTAAATCTCCTGCATAGGTAAATACAGGAAGAATAAGAATTTCTATGATCAAGTGCTTATTAATCATCTCATGTCTCTGATTTAAATACAGCTTGATTATTTTCATTTAAATTTAATCAAATTGTAGAATAGGCATGGTTCATTTTCAGTAACTCATAACATACAAAATACGTAAATACGGCTAGTGCTTCAGCACAAACAGTTTTGACTCCTTCTGTCTCTCTCACCTGGTGTTACAGTACATCTTTATTAACATACACTCCAAGAAAAAAAAAGATAAAACGCGACTCACCACGAAGAAATTATCCGAATGAGATCGAAATAAGTACAGGGTGCGTCAAAAAAATGTATACGCACTTTGAAGCGTCATAAAAAATTTATTTCCCGTTCTACAATGTTACATTTCTGGTAATGGAAAGCTTAAAGTCCAATTGAAAAAATAAATGTACTTAACAAATGTGATTAATGTTCAAACTGTTGGCTTTCAGCATCAATACATTTCTGGATACGAGTCACCACTGATTCCGTACATCGTACCAAAGTGTCCAATGAGATTTCTGCACACACCGCCTGAATCTCATTCCAAAGTGTGTCTAGGTTATGTGATTTACGTTTGTACACCTCATTTTTTACTGTGCCCCATAAGTAGAAATCCAGCGGCGTGCAGGAAACTCTATCGGTCCCCTGCGTCCTATCCACTGGCCTGGCACATTGTGATCCAGGTACGCTCGTACGTCCCTATGATAGTGCGGCGGGGCGCCATCTTGTTAGAAATAAAACTCATAATTACCGGATAATGCACGAATGGCAGGGAATATTGAGTCAGCAAGCAATGTTAGGTACGTTTCTCCAGCAACCGTACCTTCAAAGCGAAAAGGCCCAATGAGTCCCCTTGCAGACAAACCACACCACATATTTACACCAGGCAAATTCACAGCCTTTTCAACTGTAATGTGAGGATTATATTCAGCCCAGTACACACAATTGTGCCTATTGACAGTTCTATTGAGTTTGAACTGGGCTTCATCCGACCAAATTATGCTTTCCATAAATCCCGGTTCACGTCTCACCATCTCCTGAACCCATCGTCACTTAGCTGTTGCATCAGCCTTGGAATGTACTCACGAAACTTGCCTTTCTTCAGAATGCGTAGCACACAACAAGCACTTACATTACTCTCACGTTCCCCTTGCCTTGAAGATTTTTGAGGCGAACGCTGAAACAGTTCCAAGACCGCAATTGTGGAATCGTCACTTGCAGCTGTACGAGGTCGCCCTGATCGGCCTTTATGCACATCACATACTGTTCCATGAATTTCGAATTTGTCTCGTAGACGTGTAATTGTTAACCTTTAAGGTGGTTCTGCACCATACTCACTTCTCCACTGTCTTCGAACCGCAGCTACATTCTCAAACTTCCAGTACCACTTAATTACCTGATTCCGCGCTCCAAAGCTCAAACGCACGTCCGACATGTTGCAGTTACTTCCTTGCCAGTGCTGCCACCTGTTGAAGAAACATAACATTACTTTCTCACAGATATTTAACATCGTAGAATAGGAAATAAATTGCCTATGACAGTTCAAAGTGTGTATACATTTTTTGATGCACCCTGTAGATCTGATGAACATGTACAGACAAACAAACGATTACAATATCAGGAAAATGGAGGGTTCACATGCTGAGCAAGTGAATAATGAGTTGCTCTACCTCTGGCCCTTATGCAAGCAGTTATTTGGCTTCGCATTGATTGACAGAGCTGTTGGGTGTCCTCTGTTCAATTGCCGGATTAGATAGCCAAAATCTCGAACTGGTTGGAGGACCGTGCCCATAATGCACCAAACGTTCTCAGTCATTTAGAAATCCAGTGACCTCGCCGGTCATCGGGGTTCATTTCGAAGCAGAACTCATCACTGTCTACTCCAGTCAATCCGATTCCAGGCTTAAGACGTATTTGGAGACGCTCCGGACAGCAATGGATTACCAACCCCCATGCGGCGGGCTGTCATTTCTTTTCGTAGCAGGGCCCCTTCGGTTGTCGTGTTCGGCACCCACACAGCACGGCTGTAGATCGGCGATATTCTACGTCCCGTTTTGGTGTCCTTCATGGCAACCCATCGTGGGATTATATTTCAGCTCAGCAGGATAATGCCCGCCCGCATACGGCAAGAGTGTCTATTGCTTGTCTTCATGCTCGCCAAACCCTAATTTGAACAGAAAGATCGGTGGGTCTCTCACCAATTCAGAACTTTCTCAGCATTATAGGCAGAGCCTCGAACCAGCTTGGGATTTGATGGTCTAATGCGCCAATTGGACAATATTTGGCACGTTTCCGTCTGTAGGACATCCAATAATTCTCTCAATCAGTGGCAAACCGAATAATTGCCTGTGTAAGGGCCGGAGCTGGACCAACGTGTTGTTAACTTGCTCACTTTCTGAATCTCTTTCTCTTGAATGAATCATCAGGGTTTTCAGAAATTGTAAACATTTGTTTGTCTTTCCATGTGCACCATATCTAGCGATGTCGTCCAATTCAGATAATGCCTTTGTGGTACGTCGGTTTTTTTGTCTTAGAGTTTATAACGTAAGACAATGAAGTGAGTCGCATGACGACAGAGGCAACGGCATAAATAGCAATTATACATCACCTTAGCCCGCCCGGTTAGCCGTACAGTCTAACGCATGGCTTTCTGGATTGGGAAGGAGCGCCTGGTCCCCGGCACGAATCCGCCAGGCAGTGTCGAGGTCCGGTGAGTCGGCCCGTCTGTGGATGATTTTTACGTGGTTTTCCATCTGCCTCTGCGAATGCGGGCTGGTTTCCCTTATTCCGCCTCAGCCACACTATGTTGGCCATTGCTGCGCGCACAAGTTCTCCACATACGTGTACACCATTATTACCACGCAAACATAGGGGTTACACAAGTCTGGTGTGAGACGTTTCCTGGGGGGCGGGGGCACTGCGGACCAAACTACACCATAACCATGAAAGAATGGTTCAGTGTGGGGCGGCGGAGGGGTGGGGTGAAGTGGACTGCGGTAGTCGTCGTGGGATTATGGACCACTGCGGCTGCGGCGGGGACGGAGCCTCTCCGTCGTTTCTAGGCAATCGCTTAACATACAATACAATAAAATACATCACCTTTGGCGAAATGGACACAAGGCGATGCCCATAAGCCTAAAATTTAACCAAATAATAACAATTTCGAGTGTCTCAAAGGCCTGGGCAAGACTACAATCAAACGCCACTTCGGCGATTTGCATGTTGCTAGCGTAAAGTAGTAATTCTACCTCGGATAGGGTCCTACTATTTAACGTAGAATTCGAATAACGTGTCGTTCCCGGTGAATATCCACATCATTGAAAGGCAGAAATTCCATACTGCGATTCGATTCGGGGACCTTTCGGTTTCCCTGTACGCGCCTTACAACTAGACCACAAGACTCGGCTGTATAGCAATGTATGTTTCATTTCACATCACTCGGAAGACGTTTTTCATATAAATATTTATTTGATACTTCATTCAACTATATCCAAGTTACTTCCAAATACAACAATTCGTGACTATGTGATTTTAACTGAATGACGTAACAGTAAGACCTTCCAGGAGTTGTTGCAGCGAATGGTGTCACAAAGCAGGTTCTTCCCCATGGATTAACAGCCCAAACAATGTTAAATATTGGTTGATTTCTCTCTTTGTTTCTTAATGGACTATCCCTAAACGGGAGCCGAAAACCATAAACTTTACTAGACACTAATGGTGCCAGCCACTGCTGGAATTTTTCTCCACACATCGGAGATATAAGCTTGCGAATAACTTTTATAGACATGTCTAGGGATACAAATTTATTCGTTGTTTTGGAAACCGTGACGGAAGAAGATGTAGATCAAGATGAAATGGGAGATACGATACTGCGTGAAGAGTTTGACAGAGCACTGAAAGAGCTGAGTCGAAACAAGGCCCCGGGAGTAGACAACATTCCATTAGAACTACTGACAGCAATGGGAGAGCCAGTCCTGACAAAACTCTACCATCTGGTGAGCAAGATGTACGAGACAGGCGAAATACCCTCAGACTTCAAGAAGAATGTAATAATTCCAATCCCAAAGAAAGCAGGTGTTGACAGATGTGAAAATTAGCGAACTGTCAGTTTAATAAGTACCGCTGCAAAATACTAATGAGAATTCTCAACAGACGAATGGAAAAACTGGTAGAAGCCGACCTCGGGGAAGATCAGTTTGGATTCCGTAGAAATACTGGAACACGTGAGAAAATACTGACCTTACGACTTATCTTAGAAGAAAGATTAAGGAAAGGCAAAATTACGTTTCTAGCATTTGTAGATTTATAGAAAGCTTTTGACAATGTTGACTGGAATACTCTCTTTCAAATTAAATTGCAAAGGTGGCAGGGGTAAAATACAGGGAGCGAAAGGCTATTTACAATTTGTGCAGAAACCAGATGGCAGTTATAAGAGTCGAGGGACATGAAAGGGAAGCAGTGGTTGGGAAGGCAGTGAGACAGGGTTGTAGCCTCTCCCCGATGTTATTCAATATTTATATTGAGCAAGCGGTAAAGGAAACAAAATAAAAATTTGGAGTAGGTATTAAAATCCAGGGAGAAGAAATAAAAACTTTGAGGTTTGCCGATGACATTGTAATTCTGTCAGAGACAGCAAAGGACTTGGAAGAGCAGTTGAACGGAATGGACAGTGTCTTGAAAAGAGGATATAAGATGAACACCAACAAAAGCAAAACGAGGATAATGGAATGTAGTCGAATGAATTCGGGTGATGCTGAGGGAATTAGAGTAGGAAATGAGACGCTTAAAGCAGTAAATGAGTGTTGCCATTTGGGGAGCAAAATAACTGATGATGGTCGAAGTGGAGAGGATATAAAATGTAGACTGGCAATGGCAAGGAAAGCGTTTCTGAAGGAGAGAAGTTTGTTAACATCGAGTATACATTTAAGTGTGAGGAAGTGGTTTCTGAAAGTATTTGTATGGAGTGTAGCCATGTATGGAAGTGAAACATGGACAATAAATAGTTTGGACAAGGAGAGAATAGAAGCTTTCGAAATGTGGTGCTACGGAAGAATGTTGAAGATTAGATGGGTAGATCACATAACTAATGAGGAGGTATTGAATAGGATTGGGGAGAAGAGAAGTTTGTGGCACTACTTGACTAGAAGAAGGGATCGGTTGGTAGGACATGTCCTGAGGCATCAAGGGATCACAAATTTAGCATTGGAAGGCAGTGTGGGGGGTAAAAATCGTAGAGGAAGACCAAGAGATGAATACACTAAGCAGATTCAGAAGGATGTAGCTTGCAGTAGGTACTGGGAGATGAAGGAGCTTGCACAGGATAGATTAACATGGAGAGCTGCATCAAACCAGTCTCAGGAATGAAGACCACGTCGACAACAGTCTTCTTAAGTGCATTCTCGATGTCTAGAATACGGCTCTTTTACAACGACTAAGGAAATGATTGCGGTATATCGTCTGTACGAGTGTTAGCCGATCATGTGATTTGAAGTCTATAGCTGGACGTATGCAAGTTTAATTTACGGCACTCGTGAGCATCAGTGAGCAGACAACGGTCGGCGTGACGGATCTCGCTGTGATTCATTTGGCATGACGCGCAGCCTCTTCGTCAAGCGCCAGTTTAACACGACGCACATCCAGCATCAGGCGCCAATGATGCAGATCTTCAGCGAAAACCACAGGGCAACGGCGGTCACAGCTGTTTGTCATTCGCAGCCGTAGTAGCTACGCAGGCTTGTTTTCCTCTTTTTTTTTAATGTCTTGTGGACTGGTTGCTTCATGTCCATTTCGTTCAACCCTGCACCAGGTTCTCAATACTGTTGTTGGTTTTTCCAGGAGTTACGTATAACAGCGGCGTCTTCCATCATCCCTACAGCCCCCACTACATGTTTTACCCGGTAGTTATATCATAAAACGAATAACTGTTAACTTTCATCTCCCATCAGCCTGGAGATTCTTTTGTTAAAGGTGTCTCACTGCTATCTGCCACCGTTCGTTTTACATACTATCTCTACAATTCGCAGTTTATCTACCTGCATATTTTTTAGTATCCACCATTATCATTAAAATTCGTAAGCTTCATTTTCGTTTTGCTGGTTTTCCCTTCGTCCACTTATAGCTTCTGTAAAATACATTGCATCAGTAAAGATAAAGGAAGACAGGTTGTAATTTAACATGAACACAGTACTACCTGGAGAGACCAGAATGTCTACGACGGCACAAGAAAACTGGTAGTCTCTAGGAGTGGTGGGTGGAGGTCGCAAAGGAAGCCTTGGAGAGATTTTGAACCAGAGCAGGTTTCGGCAGCAAATAGTCATCAGATCAACGCTGAACCATTTTATCTGTATTAGACGAGTATCGAAAGTACTGACGCGCCCCAGCGGATGGAAGGAGAAGTAATAGAGAGAACTGAATAGTAGAGTGGAGGGGAACGTGCTACCACTAAAATAAGTTCACAAAACTGGGGTGGCTTTTGCAAAGGTGGAAGAAATATGATTTCGTTAACTGAACATGGATCAATAAATAAAGTTTATTTTGTTTCTCTACTTCTTGTCATGTGTGTTTTCCTATAGGTTAACTTTTCGCTGCGCGTGATTTTATATGTTTTATTGTCCTCGAGCTTGTTTGTTGATAATCGCTTTGTATTTTTCCGATCCAACAAACGAGACGCAAATCCTCTACAGTGAAGTAGTCAGAGCGTCTCAGAAATTATAGCATGTTGGTGGCCTTTGTCTCCCGTTGTTTTGAAAATAAAGTAAATCTGGCGACCATAATATACAATCTTAGATATATGGAGAACCAGACCTGCACGGTGATTTGCTAGTTTATTGCGCTATTGTCAGGTAATTATGTTATCCGTCGATGACATCTACAAACAAGAATCGTAATGACCGTAAATGTTGTGTGTTGAGAATCTCCAGCGTAGCACGTTTACATACTACAGTTGATAGTCGAGTATTTTTTTATGAAATATTAATTAATACGATGAGTAATAATGTACCTCTGTGCACCACTTTCTTCATTTTTATGTAGATAGTGTACAATA
Organism: Schistocerca gregaria; assembly: GCF_023897955.1. Classification (NCBI taxonomy): domain Eukaryota; kingdom Metazoa; phylum Arthropoda; class Insecta; order Orthoptera; family Acrididae; genus Schistocerca; species Schistocerca gregaria. The sequence continues at coordinate 263,186,512 of NC_064921.1, forward strand.
TTATCTACTGTTCAGTCAAAATTGTCTCTAAAGTAGTGGTTTATTTATATTTTCAGAATAACTCGTGTTCTGAGCTTCCATATTTTTTCACTTATTTAGTGAGTATTACGTCAATGGAGCTGTGTACTTCGGTAGGTTGTTTCTTGCACAAAGTAGTCTCTACATAAAATGTAGCTTAAAATCCATCCTCAGTACCACGGGAAAGGACAGTTGTATTAAATTAATGGTTGACACAGTGCTGAATAAAGCATTCACCGAAATGTACTTGCCCAGCAGAATAAATTGCGGCTAGTGCCTACACACGATGAATAAGGAAGTACCAAGAGCTACCGCTTTTACTACACATAAAAAAGGAACAGACTGCACTATCAAAGTTTGGAATAAATTTAGAGTAATAACTACACTTAAAATAACAGTGGAGATTAAATACGATAGATACAATACCCATTGCACCCCTCGAAAGAAAGCTATAGGTCAGAAAAGAAAAGGCAAGTTTTTCTGGAAATTTTTGTCAGCTACCTCAGAGTCGTAACTGTACGGAACATAGACTTGTGTTTTAAAATTTTTCTAAAGGAAAGTAAATTGCTGCCCTTAATTGTCAGCAGAAGATGGTGATCATTGGATGAAATATAGAGAGATAATCGGTACAAATTCAACGTCTATCGTTCTGATAACATAATGTTAGTGGATGAAACGGGCATCACAATAAATTGGAATACGGTTTGAGTGATACAGTTTTTTGTTATCAGGCATAAGAAACTCGATGCCTGTTGCTGAGATAGCCAACAGTGGCCAAAACTCAGTGTAGTGCGGAATAACTTTAGTGAAAAATATATGGCCATACCTCAGTGACTGAAAAAATATTTTATTATGCTTCAACAGGAACAGTATTATAACCAACAAAACAGCCTTGGTTAATAATATGATCTAATTCAGAAAGTCTTTACTACCAGAACTAGAATTATCCACTCGCAGACAGTTGTGCAGTCTTAGCAAAGTTCTGTCAATGTGTATTTTCTCATTCAAACTAATTATGAATTGGAAATAGTTAGACGAAATTTTCAGTATGGAAATAATTCTCACTATCTCTCTACACGCCCAAATCACTTTACTCTCATGGTCCAACAGTTTCCTATTTATCGTCAACGCTGTGGATTAAAGGGTATAACAACTAGGGCTGATAAATCAGGATTCACCATTTACGGTGTCATTGTTTACCAACAGACAAGAACTGTCTCTATTTTCCATTAACTGAGAAAGTGTTGTAGATTGTTCTTTTGAAGAGAGAATAAACTGCTACCACAGCATCTCAGAAGAAAGTTCTGCAAAAGACGGGGATCTCGACGAGGAAAGCCTTACTTATATATTCATAAAGTCACGTCCTTCACAACTTGATGAATTCATTAGGTAATACGCAGCAGCGGTTAAGAAGATCCTGGAGGAGCGTCAGGTGAGAATAAAAACTGACAACGTCTCCTGTCTCCATCAGAAAGGCATTTCCGTTGGTGTTCCATGCGTCACGGAACTAGGACCGAGCAACGAGAAGATTCTCAGCAAACATATATACGAGGTGTCCCAGGAGGAATGTTCAATATTCAAGGATATGACAGAAACTATCATTCGAAGCCAAATAGTCTAGTAAAGATGGGCTCTAAAGTGGATGCCTAAGAGCTATAAGTACTAGCTCAGTAGGAAAGATCTCTCTCGCAGTATAATGTTTGATAGCGCTGAAAGAATCTAGTACCGGAAGTGTGTTGAAGGAATATGATGAGAAATCTTGGTGCATTATTAAGTATCTGTCAGAAACAAGAAACAATTAGTAGCTTCTCGAGATTCCAATACAGACTTTTAAAAGAAATGTGCAGGAAAAGTTACCTGGAATTCTTATTTGAATGTTCCAATCTAACTTCAGTGGTTAATTTTCCAACTCCCGCGCAGTTAGACATGAAAACACTGATTGGGAATATTTTCATAGATAGATTCAAAAAATTTATATGTACGCCATTGTTAATGGACTATTTCATCATGATAGACACTTAATGCAAATAAGCAAGTCGGCCGGAGTGGCCGTGCGGTTGTAGGCGCTACAGTCTGGAACCGAGAGAGGCATTTGAACCATTTGAATAAACTTTCAGGACGCTGTGGAAATAACACCACTGGCCAGAATGACGTCAAATTGTAACGCAATAGTATAGGGAAAAGGGAAAACTCGTGGCAAAAGAAAATAAAAATAGTGAGAAAATTGATCAAGAGATGGCGCTGTATGTGTCAGAAGACGTAAATGAAAATACCTGTCATGCTCGCGATCCATTCAAGTTGCTATTAACACGGCGGCTGCAGGTCCGCATCTCGTGGTCTAGTAGCTAGCGTTGCTGCCTCGGGATCACGGGATCCCGGGTTCGATTCCCGGCCGGGTTGTGGATTTTCTCTGCCCGCGGACTGGGTGTTTGTGTTGTCTTCATCATTTCATTTTCATCTCTCGTGTCAGTGACTAGATTGCATTGGGTAAAAACTTGGACTGTGTAAAAATTGGGACTTGCACGGGCGCTGACTACTGCGCAGTTGAGCGCCCCACAAACCAATTCACGCCGGGTACACGGCTTTTTTCCCTTGGCGTCTGCGACGTTCAGCACGACTGTCTCAGTGAAGGATCGGGCTCTGCTTCTAAAGCTGTGTTACAAGAATGTTAACTGTGCACACGTCGCTCTGCAGAAATTCCGGACGCTGAAGGGTTTGAAAAAAGGCGTTGGTTCGAAGATTGATATGTGTCTGGAGAAAATGATTCAGAAATTCGAAAAGACGGGTTCTTTTGGTGCGCAACCTGGTAGAGGGAGGGAAAGAATTGATTAGACGTCCGTGGAAGCAGTGGCCACAGCAAAGCAGGAGGAGACGAGTGGTGGTGTGCAAAAGTGTAGCTCACGGAGAATTGCCCGAACGTTGGACATAGCCGTGAGCACGGTGCATAAAATCCTACGAAACATCCTTCTTTGCTATCCATTCAAAATTACCCACGTCCACGAGATGCTTCCTGTTCACCTGTCAGCAAGAGAGACCTTTGCTTTGGATTTCCTTGGTCGCATAGAAGTGGGCAATGATTGGCCGTGAGAGATTTTGTGGACAGGCAAAGTCCACCTCCATCTGACGGGATATGTCAACACACAGAATTCTCGAATATGGGCAACGGAAAATGCACACGCAAATCAACCGTGTCACTTCATCCTGAAAAGGCCACTGCGTGGTGTGGGCTTACGGCATCATTTATCATAGGGCCATATTTTTTCGAAAAGGCAGGTGCTTCCGGTCCTGTTACCTGTATCGTCACTGGTAAGAGCTGTGAATGTCTGTTGCACGACTACGTCATTCCAGCTCTCCACCAGCGTGGATATGTGGATGGGAGCATTTTTATGCAAGATGGGGCACCTCCGCAAATTCAGTTAAGCAGCTACCAAGCGCCGTTTCGGAAATGCTAGACTTACCAGCCGCCATTTCCATACATCCTGGCCGTCCCGATCACCTGATCTTAACCCGTGTGACTTCTGGCTGTGGGGCTATCTGAAAGGTGATGTGTTCAGTGTTCCGACTGCAAACTTGGCTGCATTGAAGGCACACATTGCCGGCCGGTATGGCCGTGTGATTTTAGGCGCTTCAGTCTGGAACCGAGCGACGGCTAAGGTTGCAGGTTCGAATCCTGCCTCGGGCATGAATGTGTGTGATGTCGTTAGGTTAGTTACGTTTAAGTAGTCCTAGATTCTAGGAGACTGCTGACCTCAGATGTTGAGTCCCATAGTGCTCAGAGCCATATGAACCATTTGAAGGCACATATTGCGCAACCCATTCTGAACTTGACCGCGGAATCATTTCGATCAGTTGTGGAACATGCTGTTTCTCGATTTCAACTTGTTGCAGAAAACGTTGGACGGCGCATTGAACATGTTTTGCGAAAGTCTCGCGGTAATTAATAATCCTATTTGATTTTGACTAAGCTATCAATCTGTGTCGTATTTTTTAGAATTGGATATTTTCATTAATAACATCTAACCACTTTTCTTAACAGTGTGTGAAACGTCGCTATCTACATCTTATGGGTGATTTTCCGTTAAACGATGTTCCGCAAAGATTGAATCTGTCTTTCCTAGTCTCCAAATTTTGTCATGTATCGATAATCTAATTTCCACTGCTCTTCCTGGCAGTTCAACGTATACTTTTTCACAGTGTCTCCTCAAAAATGGCTCTGAGCAACATGGGACTTCATCTGAGGTCATCAGTCCCCTAGATTTAGAACTACTTAAACCTAACTAACCTAAGGACATCACACACAACCATGCCTGAGGCAAGAATCGAACCTGCGACCGTAGCAGCAGTACCGTTCCTGACTAAGCACCTAAAACCGCTCGGCCACCACGGCCGGTCCACAGTGCCTGCACATGATTTTATGCACACTACTCTGTATCAAATATTTCCTTTTGTCTTTAGTATTTAATAACAGTTTGGCTACAATGTTGTTATTAAAAAACGCATCTGTGAAGTTGCGAAGCTTTTACTTTTTTTCAAAGCTACGTGATGTGATTACCTACACATGGAATATCGGGCTGGTTTATTGTGGCTACTTTCCCTGTTGGCCGCGAAGTTATTGAATTTCTGTAGTTACCAAATGAAGTAATAAATGTAGTGGATCCCCCACAAGACAAAAATCTGGTAAATGACGATGCTAATACTCTGTCTTTGTTATTCTCGAGAAAGTCTGTCACGGAATACGTGACTCTCTAGCGGTTCATATTAAGATTTTAGTAACGATAAGAGATTAGAGAGTGACACAAAAACCTTAAACACAAAAAAATCAAAAATTTTCAAATGTGTGTGAAATCTTATGGGACTTAAGTGCCAAGGTCATCAGTCCCTAAGCTTACACACTACTTAACGTAAATTATCCTAAGGACAAACACACACACCCATGCCCGAGGGAGGACTAGAACTTCCGCAGGGATCAGCCGCACAGTCCATGACTGCAGAGCCTGAGACCGCTCGGCTAATCCCGCTGGGCAAAACCTTAAACTATTACTCCATAAAAATGGAAAGAACCCAGCAATGAAAGAAAATACGAAGCTCACTGTTCAAATAACAAGGACGGAGGCAAATGTAATACCACTTATAAAATCATTAATACACTCCAAACACAATTTCAAACCAAATAGGGAAAACAGAGGCGACATTTTAAGATTACTGTACGTAAATGTGTAGTAATTGTTCAAACTCGGAATCTTTCCTTAGACGGCATTCTCGAATTATGTAAGATCATGTTGTGAAACTACCTACAACTCTGCTATGGCTAGTTCTCTAACTTCAGCGTGCCAACATAAGGAAAGAAAAGCTACCGCTACAAATTTCAAGGCGAACAGCGTATCACCAGTCAGAAAAACAAGACGAGAGTACTAAGCCATACGCGGAATGATTGTGCAGTTACGAGAAACCACTAGCCATCAACAACTGGTTCTTTTTTTTCTGAGTGAAAAGCAGTGCCAACGATTCTTCACTTATGATTTTTGGTGTTTTTCTCTGTCCATGAACCCATATTATGCTCGTTAATCGATATCGAACCAGACAAGAAACCTATGGACCCATTACCATCACAATCATCTTCGGCTGCTTCTTCCTCGTCTCCATTGAAGGTTAACACTACGTATATGCTTCTCCGTCCTCCACGTTTTCCTTGACGTCATAGCCCGTCTCTATCGGTAGGTCCATTTACACAAGTTCTGAAGTTGTATAGGGAGCCGACACGTCGACATATCGACACACTGGGTTGGATGATTGCTGCAACGTTACCTGTACGTTTTTCATCCATTACTGTGTACACATGCTATTTTCTGTGCGATAGTCTCCTCTGTAATATCTATTATCAGCTGGAAAGAATCGAGTTTCAGTGGATTACGTTCGTGATTATTCTTTTTCCGCAACGGACCATATTTCATTTCACGTTAACGAAATGATCACAACTGGTTCGTAAATTTTTATCTACGTTACCACACTGTTTGTCATTTACGAGTTTTGATTTTCTTGCTTTATGGCCTTTATTCATAGTGTCAAATCTTTACAGACAACTAAATCTCATCGTATGTATGTGGTCGTGGTGTTACATAACAGTATTTGGAACATAAGTGCAAGAACTATGCGCTTACCTTGAAAGGCCATAACTTTTGTTTCATTCTTTCAAAAATACATGGTCTTGGTGCATCTGGTGTGACCTTTACATTACATCTATTCCACAATCCACCTAATGGTGTGAGGTAGAGGATATTTATGGATTCACTACCTCTACCCCATCTTTTTCACTACTGCATTCGCGAATGGTGCGAGTCGTGGTCGGTAAACCTCCATACCAACACTAAATTTCTGATATCCTCGCTGTGATCATTATACGCGACGTATGTGGTAGGAAGTGATAGGTTGGCCAACTATTCTTGGAACATATGCTTCCCCAATTTCAGTAATAAGATTCACCTCTCTTTTAGCGTCCTTTAAGAGCGACATGTTGAGCTCCATCCGCAAGTTAGTGTTGAATTCAGTAAACAACAGTTCGAAGCTATATCTAGTGCCTTCCGGCACTGAAGGATGACGGCATCAACCTGGGCGCCGTGGTCTAAAGTCTTCTGGAAGAACAGAGCACGATGAGTTTAGCAAGATCTCTGTTTGCGTAATCCACGTTGACTTTTAAAGAGGACAATTACATTATCCAATGTCTTTTTAATGAGTGAGGATAAAATACATAATACTACAACAGATTTCTGCGATATACACTCCTGGAAATGGAAAAAAGAACACATTGACACCGGTGTGTCAGACCCACCATACTTGCTCCGGACACTGCGAGAGGGCTGTACAAGCAATGATCACACGCACGGCACAGCGGACACACCAGGAACCGCGGTGTTGGCCGTCGAATGGCGCTAGCTGCGCAGCATTTGTGCACCGCCGCCGTCAGTGTCAGCCAGTTTGCCGTGGCATACGGAGCTCCATCGCAGTCTTTAACACTGGTGGCATGACGCGACAGCGTGGACGTGAACCGTATGTGCAGTTGACGGACTTTGAGCGAGGGCGTATAGTGGGCATGCGGGAGGCCGGGTGGACGTACCGCCGAATTGCTCAACACGTGGGGTGTAAGGTCTCCACAGTACATCGATGTTGTCGCCAGTGGTCGGCGGAAGGTGCACGTGCCCGTCGACCTGGGACCGGACCGCAGCGACGCACGGATGCACGCCAAGACCGTAGGATCCTACGCAGTGCCGTAGGAGACCGCACCGCCACTTCCCATCAAATTAGGGACACTGTTGCTCCTGGGGTATCGGCGAGGACCATTCGCAACCGTCTCCATGAAGCTGGGCTACGGTCCCGCACACCGTTAGGCCGTCTTCCGCTCATGCCCCAACATCGTGCAGCCCGCCTCCAGTGGTGTCGCGACAGGCGAGAATGGAGGGACGAATGGAAACGTGTCGTCTTCAGCGATGAGAGTCGCTTCTGCCTTGGTGCCAATGATGGTCGTATGCGTGTTTGGCGCCGTGCAGGTGAGCGCCATAATCAGGACTGCATACGACCGAGGCACACAAGGCCAACACCCGGCATCATGGTGTGGGGAGCGATCTCCTACACTGGCTGTACACCTCTGGTGATCGTCGAGGGGACACTGAATAGTGCACGGTACATCCAAACCGTCATCGAACCCATCGTTCTACCATTCCTAGACCGGCAAGGGAACTTGCTGTTCCAACAGGACAATGCACGTCCGCATGTATCCCGTGCCACCCAACGTGCTCTAGAAGGTGTAAGTCAACTACCCTGGCCAGCAAGATCTCCCGATCTGTCCCCCATTGAGCATGTTTGGGACTGGATGAAGCGTCGTCTCACACGGTCTGCACGTCCAGCACGAACGCTAGTCCAACTGAGGCGCCAGGTGGAAATGGCATGGCAAGCCGTTCCACAGGACTACATCCAGCATCTCTACGATCGTCTCCATGGGAGTATAGCAGCCTGCATTGCTGCGAAAGGTGGATATACACTGTACTAGTGCCGACATTGTGCATGCTCTGTTGCCTGTGCCTATGTGCCTGTGGTTCTGTCAGTGTGATCATGTGATGTATCTGACCCCAGGAATGTGTCAATAAAGTTTCCCCTTCCTGGGACAATGAATTCACGGTGTTCTTATTTCAATTTCCAGGAGTGTATTATTATAATTACGCTCTTATGCCCGAGGTAATTTTCCTAATGGGAACAAACAGAAGCAAAGCAATCCCTGAGAAGTTAAAGACCAAAAGATTATATCGACATTTGGCCGGAAATGCATTCCAAGGGAGATACACCCATTTGAAAGTGGAGATAAAAGATCTCTGACATAGACCAGGCAGTTGGCCAGACGACCGTGTGGAACATTCTCCACGACTCATTTACAACGCGTCACGCCTTATTGCCTACGGACTTGCCTCCGCGGCGAAGGTTTTGTCTCTGGTTCGTCGCATAGGCCACCACGGCGCTGGTGTTTTGTTATCCATCCTGTACACTGACGATGCTACCTACAAGAGGGGCGGTATCGTCAAGCTTCGCAACGCCCACCTAGCGGCTAAAGAGAATCCACATACCGTACGGTGGTTGGAGAACATCAACACCGGTTCAACCTGAATGTGTGGGCTGGGTTATTGGCCCTTCCACAACGTCCCTCTCATGGGCGACGCACACCTGCGCTTCTTGCAGGTTACCCTGCCTCTGCTGCTGGTAGACTTACCTTTGGTGGTATAAAGCTCGTCGTGGCTACTACAGGATGGTGCTCCTGCTCACTACTCTCTGGAGTGTCGTAACAAGGAGAGTGGTGGTGGCAGAGGAACAAATGGTTTAAATGGCTCTGAGCACTATGGGACTTAACAGCTGAGGTCACCAGTCCGCTAGAACTTAGAACTACTTAAACCTAACTTACCGAAGAACATCACACACATCCATTCACGAGGCAGGATTCGAAGCGCCTAGAACCGCTCGGCCACTCCGGCCGGCGCAGAGGAGCACTAGTCCCCTCTGGCTTGGAGAAACCCCGTGAAGTGGGGCACATAAGTGGAACGATCTTACTCGCTGAATTCGTGGATGTTTGTTTCCATTGGTTACTGGAAGTTCGTGCTAGAACTTTCGAAATCTTTCGAGAAAGTTATTCCGTTAAAACGAACGAACAAGGAATCCTTAGCGCGCGCTTTTGACGCCGATTGGTGGGTCGTGTTGCGCCCACGAGCTAGTGCTGTGATGGGCCAGGAGGTTTACCAATACGTACGTCTTCTCGCGGACGGGGAGGAGCGAAGGTGACAGACGAGGATCGGGCGAGCTGCAGGCTGGACATGTTGGAGGTGATGTTGGACGATGGGGACACGCTGTCTGGCTGTACCACGAGGCAAGGTCGTGATCGTAGCTGGTTAGCAGTGACAGTTCTTTGTCCTAGACTCTTTTCAATTTGATGAAGTCTTAGCTACGTGCGTCGTAAGCTAAATTCTTTATACCTCCTGTTCTCTTGTTCCAGTGACTGTAATTAGCATTCTTTCTTTTTTCTCGCCGTCCTCTTGCCCCGAGCAAATCCGTTGGCAAGTTTTAAATTTATCGCCATTGCGGATTTATGTGAATGAGTAATAACAACTTTCTCTCTTGTTCTTTGCCCTCAGCAATACTTAATCTGTTGCAGCATGTCGTATCACAAACTTATAAAATCCTTTGCCTCGTTATGTCTGGGTGTTGTGTGATGTCCTTAGGTTAGTTAGGTTTGAGTAGGTCTAAGTTCTAGGGGACTGATGTCCATAGATGTTAAGTCCCATAGTGCTCAGAGCCATTTATAAAATCCTTTCCCCTGGTTCCCCCAGAAGCACTCCGCTAACTTATTGTCAGGTCTTCTTTCCATAAGGGAGTGCACCACATAAGAAAGTTATTTGTTAGGCAGTTAAACTTTCTCCATGTAAAAAGTAACATTACTTGATCCGGAGCAGAAATTCCTCTTTATTTTATTAACCACCCTGTGGCCATTGCACTTATGGGACACGACAACTTCATCAGTGGATGTGATAAAGAGATAACGGGTTACATGTATTCAAATCCCAGTTTTGCATATTTTTGGACAGAAACAAAGGTTAAGATCACCAGTTCACTAAAAGATCTCTCCGTACTACCACTCATAAAAGACGCAGCTGGCTCCTTCTACTGTAACTCCTCATGTTACGAATCTTCCCAAGAGCACCATGTGTCGTCACGAGTGCATGGGTGGCCGAGAACAAACGATAAGTCGAGAAGATATCAATAATATTAAATCACATGACAGCTGCGTACAGTGTGCTACGTCATGCAGCTATAATTTTTCCTGACAATTACCATTATTACGTCAATTCTAGTTCTGTAATTTATATATTGCCTTAAATATGATTTGAAGGAGCTGTTTAACACTGAGGCGCCAAAGAAACTGGTGCAGGCATGCGAACTCAAATTCGGAGATAAATAAACAGCAGAACACGGCGCCCCGTCCGAAAAACCCTACATAAGACAATAAGTGTCTGGCGCAGTTGTTACATCGGTTACTGCTGCTGCAATGACCCGTTATCAAGGTTTAAGTGAGTTTGAACGTGGTGTTACAGTCTGCCCACGAGCGATGGGACACAGCATCTCCAAGAAAGCGATGAAGTGGGGGTTTTCCCGTACGATCATTTCACGAGTTTACTGTGAATATCAGTGATGTAAAGCAGCAGCTGCTGCAGATTTCGATGCTGGGCCAACAATAAGTTTCATCGATATGAGTTTCGGAGCCGAAGGTCCATTCGTTTACCCTTGATAAGCGCACAACCCAAAGCTTTACGCCTCGCCTGGGGCCGTCAGCACCCACATTGGACTGTTGACGACTGGAAACATGTTGCCTGGTCGCACGAGTCTCGTTTCAGATTGAATAGAGAGGATGAACTTGTACTGATATGGAGGCAACCTCACGAATCCATGAACCCTGTATGTGAGCAGGGGACCGTCCAAGCTGGAGGAGGCTCTGTAATAGTATTGGGCGTGTGCAGGTGGAACGATATGGGACTCCAGATACGTCAAGATACTACTCTGAACGGTGACAAGCACGTAAGCATCCTCTGTGATCATCTGCCTCCATTCATCTCCATTGTGCATTCCGACGGACTTGGGAAATCCCAGCAGGAAAATGCGACACCTCACACGTTCAGAATTGCTACAGAGTACCTCCGAGAATACTGTTCTGAATTTAAACACTTCCCCTCGCCACCAAATTCCCAGACATGAACATTATTGAGCGTGTCTGGAATGCCTTGCAGTGTGCTATTAAGGAGAGATCGCCACCCGCTCGTACTCTTACGGATTTGTGGACAGCCGTGGAGGATTCATGGCGTCAGTTCCCCCCATCACTACTTCAGACATTAGTCGAGTCGATGCCACGTCGTGTTGCGGCACTTCCGCGTGTTCGCGGGGGCCCTACACGATATTAGGCAGGTGTACCAGTTTCTTTGGCTTTTCATTGTATGTGACGAGAGCATTTTGCTGGTAAATCTGTTTTCATCTCTCACTATATGTAATTGTTCTTCGTGTTTCTAATAAAGACTCTCATAGTCGATGTCGAAACCAGGTCAAATTTCATATTGTTGCAACCGTTTGGCTGTATATCATATTCCTGCATGGTTGCTGGCTCACAGTCATACTTAAAACTGTAAAATTGTGGGCCATCCGATGATGGACAAACCGCTAATGCATTCATAGTTTGCATATAAATTTCGTTACGAAGCACATAAAAATACAACCGCTAATTAAAGTGCTAAATAAATTTTAGAGTGATATGAAACTTTACAATAATAATTCCCAACCCCGACGTACAGAGGAACAGAAATCCTTAAACAGATTTTCGCTGTCTTCATTTTGAGAGCAGCTGATAGTTTCCGCACGATGGTGGCAACCGTTAAAAAAATTCAGGTGTGGACGGAGCCTCTTGTTGGTCGTGAGACGAGCACGAATACAGAAAATTTCACCGTTCCAATAGTCGAGGCGGCGCCATGTCAGGGAACCTCTGGGACGAAAAGGAAATGGTCAGTTAATGTGCCCCAGCAAGCCGTATCTACATAGGAGGTTGTCACCGGCTATATTTTTCGATTTTATAGTTACACTGGTGTGTGACGCCAGTTGATCTTCACTTCAGCCTATTCTGTGAGACCTTCGTCCGCGACCGGATCTTCGCTATATGCATTCACCGCCGTGGTGTGCTTCAACTATTCATTACAAGTTTAGTAACGTCGTCCTATTTCGATCGCCCTTTCGTTCGCTTGGCGATAGAGAATACTTCGATATACAACAGGAAGTGAATTTAGTCCATTCAACGAAGAGGAATTAGGGGAAACAATTCGTGTAGATACAAATTATTGTACAGTAGTATTGGGAATGCCATGAACAACAAATCCTGGGTCTGGGAGTTTAAAGGTCACTTTTTTGTGTTTTTCTTGAATAACTCGGAAACCGCTGCTTCTGGAGAAAATATTCCCCCGAAAAAAATTAAAGTACATTAAATTTCCTATTTTAACGCTCCTATTCATTTTTTTTCTCTAGGAGTAATCGTTTCCGCGTTGCAGTGCATCAAAAACAGCAGATTATTAAAAATATTATTTTAATATTAGAAAATTAATGTTTATTGTTAAATGAAGTGGTATTAAATGTACATGCAACATCAAAGTGAACTAGAGCATAATTAAGGGAGAAATTGTGATCTGAGAGGTATAATAGGGTGGAAGGGGGTAGAGGGCAGAAATGGGAGGGAACATATGTCGCCGGATTGTGTTCAAGCGCGTCCCTCCTTCATAGGTCTCCAAAACGAAGAATGAACGGGTGACTGCTCGCTCTGTCTACTCCCCTACGTAGCAAGAAGCAACTATAGGATGTTTCACATATATTGAACCCCGCCGTGCGCCTTACGAAGAGGAAGTGTGCACACATGCCCGTGGGGGTGTTTATTGTCCATAAATTGCGTTAACATTACTCAGAGAGCAGATATGTGTTACTAATAACGCTAATGGAAGAAACATTTAAGGAATGAATCTATATAAATCTTCCGCCAGGGGCCATTCCCCAACACGAGTGTTGTTCGCTTTTCAGGCACTTCACTCAGCACGTGTTTATACAGTGGGGTTATTTTACGTTTAGAAATGAGTATTTATTTGCAGTTGTTAAGTGACTTTTATGTAAAATAAATTCCTGTAAACAATGGCTACGAAGTGTTTAATTTGTTTGATGCTGTGCGTGACCTATGTAGTGTTGATGGGGAAGGGATTAGATTGGTAAATACGGTACCTTAATGCTGTCCGTCGTTGACAGCATATTGTAAAGCCATGTAGTTGTGTTGGAAATACTTGGTGCTGAATGAATGAATGATCAGACAGTTATTATACTCTCTCACCATAAATTGTGTCACTGATAAACTGAATAAATCTTTTACGTTCAGGAACTGCTGTCAATTGTAGAGAAGACCGCAATGAAAGAAGCCACATAACATACATCCACAGCGTATTTTCAAAGGGGTGTGTGAATACGTCTAAAGGAATGGGACTGCTTGTGTTCAAGTGTAGAACAGTAAACTGCAGTAATGCATTCCTTAACTTACGTTGAAATATCTGAAGTTCCAAAAGACCTAGGTGATCTACTTCCGATGTGGAGGGAGACAGTTTTAACGTTTAGCCTTTTCATATGTTGAGAGAGGTGAGGCTGGAGTGATGTGTTTGATACCTTTCATGCTGTGAAAAGTATCCCAGCCAGTAATAACAGAGACAATGAAATCTACACGTTGAATACATACTGGCAGCATGTTACACTTGGGATAGGCTCGTCAGTGCGGTAGACAGCTGACAGCTCCAACTGTTGAGCGTTTCTACATAACAGCTCACTTAATATCTGCAAGTAAGTACTCACTCAATAAAGCGAAAATAACTCAACGGGCCCATGAAGTTATTTAGTCTACTCGCATAAGAGTACTGGTCTGGAAAGAGAGTAGCGCTCGTGGCCTTTCACGGAAGAATGTTGAAGCTGCCGAACAGAATGACTAAGAATCAGTTTCCTCTCCAGCAGTGTAGAACAGTGTGCACAGGTTTACACAGGTTCCGTCTACATGCGTTTCTTGCGTTGGTATCGTTAGTAACTCATATTTATATTCCACCCAGTGTTAACACACTTTGTGGAAAATAAACACCCCACAGGGTGTCTGCAGTCGCCAGCGATTCACAAAGCAAGCTACGAAGGGTCTGTATAATTTTTTAATTGCTGCTTGAGATTTAGCTGGTAGACAGAGTGGGTAATCACTGCCGACTCTTCAATTTGCTGACGTATGACGGAGAGAAGTGCGTGACCAGAATCCGGCGATATGCCCTTCTTCCCGGTACCACCCTCCAACCCCCTTCAACCGGCCAAACCCGCAGAAGACAGTATGTCCCATAATACATCTCTACTGCACTTAGACGTGGTATATACATTTAATATTTGTTCATAACGCACTTCAGTTAATAATAAACATTAATTTTATATCATTATAACACTATTTTTAATAATCTCAGTTTTGTCAATGCCCTGGGACACCAAAATTATTAGCCCTAGAAAAAATGAACAAGAGCCGTTCTACAGGAAGTTAAATGTACATTAATTTTGTAGCGGATAACTTTTTCGCTAGAAGCTACTATTTTCGAGTTATTCAAGAAAAACAAATGAAGGTGACCTTTAAATGCCGGCCGACCCCAACGCTTGCAACCGGTGCGATTATTAGTATGTTGTTCGTCGCAACCTCTCCCATCAGTGTACAAAAATTTGTGCCAACACGAGTTTTTGTCCTCGATGGCTGGGCAATACTGAATAATTCTGTCAGATGTGATATTTATTAATTTCATTGAAGCAATTTATAATAAAAAAGGTATTTGTACCTTCGTAGGTATTAAAAAAAGCTTATAAGGCAATTGACACTAACACTATCTTCCAGATTGTCAAAGGGAAAGATCTTTATATTAAAACCGTTGCAATTATTAGTGAAAGATTAAATGATTCAAAATCGAACATAAAAGGCACCGGAGAAACTTTGAAACATTCTGAAACTGAAATACTTACTTTTCAACTGTGTCTTAGAACAACTATACTGACAGTGGAACAAACTAGTCTGAGTTTAAAATTGACGAACCAGCACAACAACGAATCTAAATTCGTAAAGAAACAGCAGAAAGAATAGGGCTGCGTACATCACTTGTAAAAATTTTCAAGTCTGGTAACAACCTGAGCCAGCCGGGGTGGCCGAGCGGTTCTAGGCGCTACAAAAAAATGTTCAAATGTGTGTGAAATCTTATGAGACTTAACTGCTAGGGTCATTAGTCCCTAAGCTTACTCACTATTTAACATAAATTATCCTAAGGACAAACACACACACCCATGCCCGAGGGAGGACTCGAAAATCCGCCGGTTCAAATGGCACTGAGCACTATGCGACTTAACTTCTGAGGTCATGAGTCGCCTAGAACTTAGAACTAATTAAACCTAACTAACCTAAGGACATCACACACATCAATGCCCGAGGCACGATTCGAACCTGCGACCGTAGCGGTCACTCGGTTCCAGACTGCAGCGCCTTGAACCGCTCGGCCGCTGCGACCGGCGAACCTCCGCCGCGACCAGCTGCACAGTTTGGAACCGCGCGGCCGCTACGGTCGCAGGTTCGAATCTTGCCTCGGGCATGGGTGTGTGTGATGTCCTTAGGTTAGTTAGATTTAAGTTCCAGGGGACTGATCACCTCAGAAGTTAAGTCCCATAGGGCTTAGAGCCATTTGAACCATTTGTACAACCTGACACCAAAAATGCTAAAAAACAAAATATGAGAAAATAGAGATAGTTTCTCAATTCAAATGTTTAGGCGAAACCATTCAGGAGACGGCCTGGAAAATATCGGTTACGAAATTTGTTGCCATAAAATGGAAAGAGCCTTCAGGTGTAGTAAAGATACCTACAACCAAAAAATGGCATCTGAAAGTACAGAGAAATGAGATAGTCATCAAGCCAGAGTATCTTAATGGGGCTGAAACATTCATTTTAAGCAGAAAGAGAGGCAATGAAAAAATCCCAAAGAGAGAACGAAAAGTTATCAGGAAATTTTTAGGTCTGAATTGTACAGACGAAAGAGCATAGAACTAACAGTAAGATCAATAAAAGAAATGGAGGGATACCCTAATATTTATTTAGATATTAAAAACGCAGACTAAAAGTATATTGGTGTATCTAAAAAGCCCTAACTGAAGAGTTTGTGGAATTCTAATCAAATCGTAGTATAGGTAAAATTGAAACAGTGAAATGGTTCGGTGCAGTAGAACAAGACCTTCAAGAATCGGATATAACAGAGTTTGGTGTACCAGACATACCAATTTTTGGGCAAAAAGTTCTCGAGTATCAGTCTGCCAGGCAGAGAAAGCAAAGCAAATAGAACAACTTGTCTGCCGAGAGGAAAAGAGACCATTCTGAGAGACTGAAAACAATAAGGCCACAAAGAAAAGATACAAATACTCAGAACATGTCCTTTTTGTACATCGCATTGTCAATTAGAGCCAACACGTTAATAATAATATAATTATAATAATAATTATTAATATTATAACATTTATAATGTATTATACAAAGGCCGTTCAAAAAGTTTTGCACGGTCGTCTATTTTTTTATTTTTTTGTAGGAGGAGAATGAAATTTTTTTTGAACATATTTGGAACATTTAGCTATACATTGAGCCTACCTAACGTAGCCTCCATCAGCTATGGCGCTTTTGGCACAACGTTCTTTCCATGAAGTAAATGCACTTTGGTAGAATTCTGGGAATTGACTTTTACACCATCGCTTGATACAGGAAATAGGGTCTTTTTCACTCTCAAATGTTTGACCGCGCAGGTGGGCCTTCAGAAGACCAAAGAGGTAAAAATCAAATCGAGCGAAGTCCGAACTGTACGGAGGACGAGGAACAATTTTCCAACCCATCTTCCTGATTTTCTCCTGCGTCGTTAGGGCAGGATGGGGTTTGGCATTGTCATTGTGTAGTCTGATGAGCTGACCCTGAAGCTGAGGTCTGTGGATCTTGATGGCACGTCGCACCTTGTCCAATGACAAACAGTAACTGTTCCGGTTAATTGTGGAGCCAGGTTCCAAAAAGTCAATGAAAATAACACCACACTGATCCCAGAAGGAAGAGGCCATCACTTTTTGGCCTGCTGTTCGTGAAACCTTTGGATTCTTCTTCCGAGGGGAACCCGGATGACGCCACTCCATGGATTGGGTTTTGCTCTCAGGTGCGGACAAAAACAACCATGTTTCATCCTGGGTAATTACGCCGTCAGAACATTGTTTCCACTCTTCAGTAAAGATCTTTATTGGACCATCGCACACATTCTTCCTCATCGTTTTCACTTTTCTTGTCAATAATCTAGGCACCCAACGAGCACAGATTTTCTGTACCCTAGCGACTGTACCAGTGATATCACACTACCCAATGACATATGAGTCATTCCAGAAAGCTGTCCTGTCGTCACACATATGTCATTTTGGATGACTTGATCAATGGTCTCCTTATTCACATCACTCACTGCCGTCGATGGTCTACCGCATCCTGGATTGTCCAGTAGAGAGAAATCAACTTCAAACCTCTGCAACCACCACTGGATAATGCTGCGATCCACTGTGTCCTCCCCATAAACAGGGATCACATTCCTGTGAATCGACGTAGCGGAGTCATCGCCGGACTTGGAGAGGAACTCCATCACCGACCGTAGTCGCAACCTGACATCTACTTCACAGTCCATTATGGCTCACCTGTAAATAAAGGAATATACCTTTATATTCCAAGTACGTTCACAAAAAATTTCATTCTCCCCCTGCAAAAAATAAAATAATTAGAGACGACTGTGCAAAACGTTTTGTACGCCCTTTGTAGTAGACCGCCGATAACTGATACACCGGGTGATCAAAAAGTCAGTATAAATTTGAAAACTGAATAAATCACGGAATAATGTAGATAGAGAGGTACAAATTGACACACATGCTTGGAATTACATGGGGTTTTATTAGAACAGAAAAAAAGTTCGAAAAATGTCCGACAGATGGCGCTAATCTGATCAGAATAGCAATAATTAGCATAACAAAGTAAGACAAAGCAAAGATGATGTTCTTTACAGGAAATGCTCAATATGTCCACCATCATTCCTCATAAATAGCTGTAGTCGAGGAATAATGTTGTGAACAGCACTGTAAAGAATGTCCAGAGTTATGGTGAGGCATTGGCGTCGGATGTTGTCTTTCAACATTCCTAGATATGTCGGTCGATCACGGTACACTTGCGACTTCAAGTAACCCCAAAGCCAATAATCGTACGGACTGTCTGAGGACCTGGGAGGCCAAGCATGACGAAAGTAGCGGCTGATCACACGATCATCACCAAACGACGCGGGCAAGAGATCTTTCACGCGTCTAGCAATTTTTTTTTTCTTTGGTTCTAATAAAACCACATGTCATTTCACCGATGTATGTAAATTTTTACCTCTCTATCTACATTATTCCGTGGTTTGTTACGTTTTCAAATTTATACTGACTTTTTGATCACCTGGCACAGTAAGCTTCCGTTTACGCAGATGCAGAGGGTAAATGTAAAGTCTCGCGTTCTGGCCCTAGACGGGCAAAAATCGGGTTCGACAGACTGCCGTATCGTCGTCCGCTAACGGAATGTCCGATGCATTAAGGAGGGTCATGTGGTCAGCACACCGCTCTGGCGGTTGCTTCGTGTTTCTCGTCGTTGGAGTACATCCTTAGTCGGCCTCTGCAGTCTGAGAACACCACGTTCCTGTCCTCTCACCCAGCTACTTGGTGGATATGTTATAGCAGGACTGAATATTAAATTATATTATAGAGTAAATTTATTTTTTTCTGTAATTCTCAGCTACTACTCGTCACACTTTAATGTGATGGTAAATAAATCCATATGTCCACACTAAAATTATAAATGCGGAAGTAACTCCGTCTGTTAAGTTTTCACGACTAAACCGCCGAACCAATTTCGATAAAATTTGGTATGGAGATAGCCTGAACGCTGAGGAAGAACATAGGCTACTTTATAAAGTGTGTAGCACAACACGTTTATTGATTTGAAGAGTATAATATGAAATAGGGAACAACATTTACTGTTTGTAAAGCTATTAACTCTTTCAGTTTTGGACTTCATCATTTTTGTGAAAATGCTTTTATTGTCCGATATGTTCTATATAATAGTTTAACGTAATGAATACAATGTTTATACAATCCTCTACGTGTTTAATCCATACTACCATACAGATATCAGTCACAGACCCATCACATTTTAGCCAGTGAGCGTCATGCGTCGCTTGTAATTTCCTTGTTACATTCACATTTGCGTGAACAGCTCGTGGATGTGTGGTACCGTTGCTGTTTCACGTTGGTGGGTTATCAAGTTCAGTTTCCACAAGCGCGTCGCTTTTATTGTGCTCCTGCTCGTGTCTGGACGTATTTGTTATCATCATCATTCTATCATCATCGACGTGCAAGTCACCGAAGTGGCGTCTAATCAAAAGACTTGCACCAAGTTCCGGAACACCACAACCGGGGTCTCCCGGCTAATAAAGCCATAGACACATTTCATTTCATTTTACTTATAGGGTACAAGTGCAGCGGTAGGTAACAGTTAGAATACAGTGCTTATACAATCGTCAACGTGTTTAACCGATGCTAATCCGTATTTCCGTACTAATACTGTAAATGCGAAAGTAACTCTGTATGTTACTTTTCACGGCTAAACCGCTGAGCCGATATACATGAAATTTCGCGTGAGACAGCTTGAACTATGATGAAGAATACAGGTTACTTTGCAAAGTGTGCAGTGCAAGATATTTATTGATTTGAGGAATATTACGTAAACTAAGGACAATATTTATTCTCTGACACAGTTATTTGCTATTTCAGTTTTGTACTTTATCATATTTACTCGTATATAAATGTTTTTATTGGTTGATATATTCTACGTAATTTGAGTCAACGTAATCAATATAATGTTTATTCAATTCTCAACGTGTTTAATCCATACGTCGATACTAACACCAGTATTACTGGTATTAATTGCTAAAATAACTCGCTCTGTTCTCAGAACTCTACCGCTAAACCGATTCCCATGGTATTTTGGTATGGAGATAGCTTGAACCCTGAGGAAGACCATGGGCTATTTTATAAAGTTGTTTTAGTATTACTAAGATTTTTAAATAAGTTATAAGTGAGGGGTATGCAAACGACGCTAGCGCGATGGTCAGTCACTCTCAGTCCCTAAAGATTACTCTGTGACAGTGAAAATTCAATGTTGTTGTGCGTGTGGTTTATGGTATAGATTTCCTACACCACCTGGCATACCTGGAGAGTTTTGGTTGAGATACAACAATAAAGTCAGTCGGAAAGCCTGAGAACCGTATTTAGAACTGTTCCTATAAGCCTTGCAAACGTCTGATTCGGTGCATAGTTCTAAGAGAACTCAAGGTTCGCCGGAACTTGGATGCAGAACATCAGGCGGCCTTAACAAACATAGGGACTTTAGAACAGTCACAAGCCCGTCCCATTATAGATGCTGAACGTCACGCGTCTCTTACAGCATCCAAGAAGCTTGGAAACTTACAATGGCGGCGTCATTTAAAGGCTGTGAGACGAACAGAGAGTCATACATTTGCTTGTAGAACGTGGGAGGCTTTTGGTGAAGATACATTTTATTATGATCTATTAATTGGCTATGTTAATCATAAATTAGTCATTATAGGGTAATGGATGAGGAATGTAGGCACCATTACGCATTAAAATGAATGGAGAAACTGTTGGTATGTGTTACTCTGGTGGCAAAATCTGGCATCCATATTAGGTGAGCCGGAGAAACCCCTAAAAACTCTTCTTCTGCATGAATGTAATAAATCGAGGTATTTAAAAAATATAATTGGAAAATATAATGATTGATTTCAAATTAGAAATATATCAAAGTAATAGAAACACACTCACTATGTACCTACATACTGGTCCTGCGTGCATCTATTATCCATAAGCCTCTACACCACTGTATACACAGACACCTCTAAAATTACTAGCTTACTCACTCAGGACCACTCATCATAACAAAACTGTCTATTCGCGAGCGAAGCAGCGGGTAATAGCTAGTATGATTCCTTACAAAAACTTCGAGCAATTTTTTTTACGGAAAACAACTCCTATGGAGTGCAAGAATGCTTTGATAGGGAATATTTCAGATGAACATACGATGACTGTTGTGGTTAAGGATACGCTTCATATTTCTCAGTACTCATACCCTTGCAGATACATCGCAGCTTTCCTATGAGAATTTCAGAAGTATGTCTTCAGTAGTCTGATAATATCGTGCAATCAGTCGCACAGTACTATTGAGTGTTACCAGTTACCCAGCCTGTAGGTAATTATGCCGTGTAGGGAAGAATGAAATTCCAGATTGGGATTTTCACTCTGCAGCGGAGTGTGCGCTGAAATGAATGTTCCTGGCAGTTTAAAACTATGTGCCGGTCCGAGACTCGAAATCGGGACCTTTACCTTTACCTTTCGCGAGCAAGTGCTCTACCAACTGAGCGACCCAAGCACGACTGAGGCCCCGTCCTCACACCTTTACTTCGACCAGTACCTCGTCTCCTACCTTCCAAACTTTACAGAACCTCTCCTGCGAACATTGCAGAAGTAGCACTCCTGAAAGAAAGGATATTGCGGAGACATGGCTTAGCCACAGCCTGGGGGACGTTTCCAGAATGAGATTTTCACTCTGCAGCGGAGTGTGCGCAGGAGAGCTTTTGTAAAGTTTGGAAGATAGGAGACGAAGTACTGGCGGAAGTAAAGCTGTGAGGACGAGCTGTCCGTCGTGATTGGGTAGCTCAGTTGGTAGAGCACTTGCTCGCGAAAGGCAAAGTTCCTGAGTTGGAGTCTCGGTCCGGCACACAGTTTTAACTACCAGGAAGGTTTAGAATGAAATTTTCTAAGGCGTAAAACCAAGAGGGTTCCATTGATGTTTCGGCCACGAAAGTAAACTGTTTTTAAGAAGAACAGTACGTTTATCACTATTTTGTAAGACTGTACTAGTGCATACATCAGAAATAACTACATTTTCTTTAAAATACTTGCATTAAAGCGTGGTACAATGTGGTGGAGTTTATAGTTCATGAAACATATGTATGAACGTCTTCCTCCTCACATATTCCACCCACTATATACATTTTGTTCTTTGAACCATGATTGTATGACAGCAAGATTATGTATATATCTCGTATACTTAAATACCTCATGAATATGCCTTCTCAAAGTTGTATATATGAAATTGCTCCACTATTCACTTCGCACAAGCAAACGAACTAATTCCTAACCCAATGGTAACTATGTAATAGTTACTGATTTGAAATGGGTCTTACACATTATTATTACTATTATTGGCAGTGGTGATACACACAGCACTGGCAGCCTGAAGTATTCCAATTTCTGCTAATTTAGAAATAAGTAGTCCAGCAATCAATTGATTTACAAAGTAGAGTCCATATATTTTAACTTGGATCATTTTACAGCGGATTGCAGCGTGTATATGAAGCAAGTGTCGCTAGGGAGAGGAGTGGTGCAGAGAACGCATGTTTTGCAGCAAGTGTCTATCCTCAGAGTGGACAGTAAGCTTTCTTTTTCGCGAAGGAATTGTACGTAGCACCCGCGATGCACTGACAATTGCTTCATCATTCTATTAAAAAATTGTTGTTAGAAATACGTGTGAAAACAAAATTCTTTTCCTTCGCAAAATTTTGCTAGGTGCTAATCTTGATAATGGTGAGGAGAGAGGGAGGATGGTCTTCTAGCTAATATCTGCTTGCACCCAGGGACAATGGTCTCAGAAACACTGCGAATCACTGCAATATACTCGTATGATAACGATTTCGGCACCTAAAGCGGTAGACAGGGTGAACTCGACCGAGAAACTTACTGACGTTGTTCAGGGATACCTTCTGCGTATTTTGGAGTAAGGGACACACGAACTCCGGCAGGCCGTGACAGGGCTACTGAGCTTCGTTTGGTTTCTTGGAAAAATGAGCTTTTTACCTGAAGTACACTAATAATTGTTGCATTACTCTGTGGTGTACGTTTTGGTTATTGCAAACTGCAGACTTCTTCAGTGTTGTGAAGGTACTAAGACAGTAACAAGGGTGACTGCGGCAAGGCAACAACCTGAATAACTTATGATTATTCTGCAACTATCCGCCAGAGGCCTTGGGGCCCTTCCACCGAAAGACTCAGAAGGCATCTCCAAACAACCTCTGAAAGTTTGTAGGCGGAGTTCTGGTTCACTCTGCTTAAGCGTTACACCTTCCATCATACTATTAGTAAGTGGAAACGTCTCCCAATGAGAAATACCCTCTGTGACATAGTCAGTAGGTCTACCTAAATGTCGTTACATATACGAGATGTCCGCAGCTCGTGGTCTTGTGCGCGGGGTCGCGGGTTCGATTCCCGGCGGGTCAGGGATTTTTCCTGCCTCGAGATGACTGGGTGTTGTTGTGTCGTCTTCATCATCGTAATTCATCCCCATTACGATTGGAGGAAGGCAATGGAAAACCACCTCCACTAGGACCTTGCCTAATACAATGGTGCGGGTCTCCCGCATCGTCCCCTACGCTCCTCTCATACGAGGTGTGTGAGAAAAGAAATGAAACTGTGAACACTGCGAGCGATCTGGTAACGTTGTGTTGTTCTACTTGTGCAGACCGGTGTGTTCGTCCCTTCGGGAAGCTCAGTTCAATTTTTAGTTTCGTACAGCCATCAGGTGATTTTTGATAGCACCACAAGTGAAGTTGTGTTTTTATTGTGTGCTACGAAAATAGAAAATTTGAGGAATCCTTGAGTGTGAAGTATGAAAAGGTGAAACACGGCTATGGTGAACATGCCTTATAAAGAGCACAAGTTTTTCGCTGGCAAAAATCTTTAATGGAAGCTCGAGAACACCTTGAAGATGAACCTCGCTCAGACAGACCTTCAACTTGTATTGAATCATATTATTTTTTTCGTTCATTTCTTTTCTTATGTATAGGTTGTACGTAAACGAATGAGTTATAGACACCGGCAAAGGTAAATTAACTAGTTGTTTCGTGGCAAGGATAATGTTTTGATACATCGGTAAAGATCTGTATGAAACAATGTGCGAAATACGCTCTTCAATTTATTAATTCATGTATTTTCACAGTTTTGTGTCGTGAAGTGGTAATGAACACACGAATGCTTGTATCCACATCTTCATCTACATCCATACTCCGCAAGCCACCTGACGGTGTGTGGCGGAGGGTATCTTGAGAACCTCTATCGGTTCTCCCTTCTATTCCAGTCCCGTATTGTTCGTGGAAAGAAGGATTGTCTGTATGCCTCTGTGTGGGCTCTAATCTCTCTGATTTTATCCTCATGGTCTCTTCGCGAGATATACGTAAGAGGGAGCAATATACTGCTTGATTCCTCGGTGAAGGTATGTTCTCGAAACTTCAACAAAAGCCCGTACCGAGCTACTGAGCGTCTCTCCTGCAGAGTCTTCCACTGGAGTTTATCTATCATCTCCGTAACGCTTTCGCAATTACTAAATGATCCTGTAACGAAGCGCGCTGCTCTCCGTTGGATCTTCTCTATCTCTTCTATCAACCCTACCTGGTGCGGATCCCACACTGCTGAGCAGTATTCAAGCATTGGGCGAACAAGCGTACTGTAACCTACTTCCTTTGTTGTCGGATTGCATTTCCTTAGGATTTTTCCAATGAATCTGTCTGGCATCTGCTTTACCGACGATCAACTTTATATAATCATTCCTTTTTAAATCACTCCTAATGCGTACACCCAGATAATTTATGGAATTAACTGCTTCCAGTGGCTGACCTGCTATATTGTAGCTAAATGATATGAGATATTTCTTTCTATGTATTCGCAGCACATTACACTTGTCTACATTGAGATTTAATTGTCATTCCCTGCACCATGCGTTAATTCGCTGCAGATCCTCCTGCATTTCAGTACAATTTTACATTGTTAAAACCTCTCGATAAACCACAGCATAATCTGCAAAAAGCCTCAGTGAACTTCCGACGTCATCCACAAGGTCATTTATGTATACTGTGAATAGCAAAGGTCCTACGACACCCCCCTGCGGCACACCTGTAATCACTCTTACTTCGGAAGACTTCTCTCCATTGAGAATGACATGCTGCGTACTGTTATCTAGGAACTCCTCAATCCAATCACACAATTGGTCTGATAGTCCATATGCTCTTACTCTGTTCATTAAACGACTGTGGGGAACTGTATCGAAAGCCTTGCGGAAGTCAAGAAACACGGCATCTACCTGTAAACCCGTGTCTATGGCCCTCTGATTCTCGTGGACGAATAGCGCGAGATGGGTTTCACAAGATCGTCTTTTTCGAAACCCATGCTGATTCCTACAGAGTAGATTTCTAATTTCCAGAAAAGTCATTATATTCGAATATAATACGTGTTCCAAAATTCTACAACTGACCAACGCTGGAGATATAGGTCTATGGTTCTGCACATCTGTTCAACGTCCCTTCTTGAAAACGGCGATGACCTGTGCCATTTTCCAATCGTTTGGAACGCTACGCTCTTCTAGAGACCTAGGGTACACCGCTGCAAGAATGGGGGGGGGGGGGGGGGGGGGGGCAAGTTCCTTCGCGTACTCTGTGTAAAATCGAACTGGTATCCCATCAGGTCCAGCGGCCTTTCCTCTTTTGAGCGATTTTAATTGTTTCTCTATCCCTCTGTCGTCTATTTCGATATGTACAATTTTGTCATCTGTGCCACAATCTAGAGAAGGAGCTACAGTGCAGGATTCCTTTGTGAAACAGCTTTGGAAAAAGACATTTAGTATTTCGGTCTTTAGTCTGTCATCCTCTGTTTCAGTACCATTTTTGTCACAGAGTGTCTGGACATTTTGTTTTGATCCACCTACCGCTTTGACATAAGACCAAAATTTCTTATGGTTTTCTGCCAACTCAGTACATAGAACATTACTTTCGAATTCATTGAACGCCTCTCGCATGGCCCTCCTCACAGTACATTTCGCTTCGCGTAATTTTTGTTTGTCTGCAAACGTTGGCTATGTTTATGTTTGCTGTGAAGTTCTCTTTGCTTCCGCAGCAGATTTCTAACGCGGTTGTTTTACCACGGTGGCTCTTTTCCATCTCTTACGATCTTGCTTGCCACATACTCATCTAACGCATATTATACGAAGGTTTTAAAATTTGTCCACTGATCCTCAACACTATCTGTACTTGAGACAAAACTTTTGTGTTGAGCCGTCAGGTACTCTGAAATCTGCTTTTTGTCACTTTTGCTAAACAGAAAAATCTTTCTACCTTTTTTAATATTTCTATTTACGGCTGAAATCATCGATGCAGAAACCGCTTTATGATCGCTGATTCCCTGTTCTGCGTTAACTGTTTCAAATAGTTCTGGTCTGTTTGCCACCAAAAGGTCTAATATGTTATCGCCACGAGTCGGTTCTCTGTTTAACTGCTCAAGGTAGCTTTCAGGTAAAGCACTTAAAATAATTTCACTGGATTCTTTGTCTCTGCCACCCGTTATGAACGTTTGAGTCTCCCAGTCTATATCTGGTAAATTAAAATCTCCACCCAGAACTATAACATGGTGGGGAAATCTACTCGAACTATTTTCCAAATTATCCTTCAGATGCTCAGCCGCAACAGCTGCTGAGCCAGGGAGCCTATAGAGACATCCAATTACCATGTCTGAGCGTGCTTTAACCGTGACCTTCACCCATATTACTTCACATTTCGCATCTCCGTCAATTTCCTTCGATACTATTGCACTACGTATCGCTATAAACACGCCTCCCCCTTCACTGTCCAACCTGTCTCTGCGGTATACATTGCAATCTGAGTTTAGAATTTCATTACTGTTTACATCTGGTTTCAGCCAAGTTTCTGTCCCTAGTACTATGTGGGCATTGTGACCGTTTATTAATGAGAGCAGTTCTGGGACCTTTCTATAGACGCTCCTGCAGTTTACTATTATCAGATTAGTATTGTTATTCCCTGTTGCATTTTGCCTACTCCTACCTTGCTGCGTCTCTGGAGGCGTCTTGTCGGGCCTAGGGAGGGAATTCTCTAAACTAAAAAACCCACCTATGCACTCCACAGGTACTCCGCTACCCTTGTTGCCGCTTCCCGCTTGTAGTGCACGCCTTACCTATTAAGGGGGACCCTACATTTCTCCACCCGATGGCGGAGGTCGAGAAATTTGCACCCCAGATCTCCGAAGAATCGTCTGAGCCTCTGGTTTAAGCCTTCTACTCGGCTCCAAACCAGAGGACAGAGATCGGTTCTGGGAACAATACTACAAATAGTTAGCTCAGATTCCAGCCCGCGAGCGAGGCTTTCCGCCTTCACCAACTCCACCAACCGCCTGCACGAACTGAGGATGACCTCTGAACCCACACGGCAGGAGTCATTGGTGCCGACATGAGCAACAATTTGCAGTCGGGTGCACCCAGTACTCTCTATCGCCGCCGGCAGGGCCGCCTCCACACCTCGGATAAGACCCCTCGGCAAGCAGAAAGAGTGTACATTGGCCTTCTTCCCCGACCTCTCCGCTATTTCCCATCACCCGCGTAACGTTGGAGCTCCCAATAACTAATAAACCCCTCCCCACTGTGTGCATGTTCGGGCCTTGCTGATGGAGTGGCCACATGTCCATTCACAGGCAGAGCGGGCGATGCCACACGGCCAGCCTCCACATTTACCGTCCGCCTCGTGCGCCGCGAACGCTGCTGAACCCGTCACTCCCCTCGGGGAGAGGGTAGCCCAACCGCACCAGGTACCCGCGAAGATGTCTCGACAGCAGGGACAGTGGGTGAAGCATGTAACACCTGGGGTGTACCATGCGACGCACCAGACTCCCCACTGCCGCTACACTACGAGGCAGCAGCCTGAAGACGACTGACCGCGGCCATCAACACGCTCAGCTGTTCGCGAAGAGTGGCCAGCAACTCCTGCGTCCGTACACAGCAGTCACACATCCTACCCATCCTAAGAAATCAATTTACTGTAGAGAGTTAATCAACTTTTAACTAGACTGCTAATTCACTAAAGGCGGATGATAGTTGACTAAACTGTTGTTACTAGACACTTCTTGTAGAAAACAATGAAAATAGCACTACCTATCTCTGGACTGTATGAAAACAAACACTAGCAGTACTGGATCTATGGTTGACTAAAGAGACTCTCTCTGACTGTATTCAAAACAAACACAAAATCTATGAAACACTATTACTAGCACTCGACAATTAAAGCTTCCGAAAAGCAAAAACACACGGAAAAAGAAGTGACAAGTATGAAAAATACAGTTAATACTTAAATTAACACAGCTCTCTGCACAGCAGACGTGAAGCAGACGGCAGTTACGACGACGCTGACGACACTGACACTGTCGTACCCGCATGGTTAAAAATGTTTAATTGAGCCGTTCACTAAAAGTGTTATAAAAAGATATCAGAAAAACAAAATTTATTCGCACGGTTAAGAGATCAACTCTTATCTGTTCATCATTCCACTCGCCGCCGAGATCCTGCATCAAGAGGTTCGTTGCACACAAGAAGAATTTCCGCGGTATCCAGGGGAGCGTTCCTGCATTGACACTGTCACGATCAAAACTAAACACAATGGAATTAATGTGGAGTCGTGCGTAATAAAAATTACGTTTATTCACCTTGAATGTATCGATATTAAAGGTCTGTTGATATCGGCATCAGTTAAATTTCACCCAGGATTGTGCAGAGATTTATAAATCACCTTCAAATGTCTTTCAACTATTCTTCCCAATCAATTTTTCCAACTATTCAAGCAATTATTAATCAATTTGCACTGCGACACCTACGTTCAAACTTCGACGTAAACGTTGAAGGTGCACGTGCTCTTTGTTTTACAAAACTATCCTGAAGAGGTTCAGGAGGATGGCGAATCGAATGCGATCGGATAATGCAGACTAATGGATGCTGCTGACACCACCCCGTGTCACACGGCTACTTACATGACGGAATTTTTGACTTCAAAAGGCGTTCCTGTTGTTCCACAACCTCCCTGTTCATCTGATCCGAGTCTCTGTGACTTTGACTTTTTCCAAAATTAAAATGACATTATTTTGGGCTCTGAAGAACATTCAAAAGAATGTGACCGACATGTGAAAGGCCCTACCAACCGAAGCGTTTCATAACTGTTACAAAGACTGGGAGCAACAACTCAGCCCGTGTACAGTTGACGAAGGGAACTATTTTGGCGGGGGACAATATTACTGCTTGAAAAAAATAAAAACTTTGATAGATAACAAATCAGTCTCATTACTTTTCTCAATCCTCTTAGATTTAGGTGCATAACGTAGCCTTTTCTCTTATTTTCTCCCTCTTCGATTGCACAATGTACACATGACATAAAGTCCAGTAAAACACTAACATGAAGAATAGCAGCAAACTACTATGGTTAATCGGCAGAGCAGCCCATGACGACACAGGTATTGAAGAACTGTTTAGAAACGAAAATATCTTTCACGGCAGAAACTGAACGAGTTTAAGGTGCAACAAGTAGCGCCATTAACGGATGTCTGCAAGAAGGTGCTTTGAATTTCAAGCAGGTCGCTATTGGCAAGGAGAGGCGCTTTCGAAACCAATTATGTGTTCGTCGGTTTAAAATCTGAAACGAATAGAAGTGCTCTTCTTTCACACTCCTTAAATGCTTCCACAGAGAAAACGCCATTAAACGACGAGGGCTCATTAACATCTACGAGCACCACATTTTACTCAGTAAACGTCGATCTGAGGCAGGCTCTTTTCAAGTTCACTTCCAGTACTGCGGCGCTTGTTGGATACAGACGGACAGAACCGACGTATTTCTGAAAGTACCATTCAATTGTAGAAAATTTTGAGGAACTAATAGACGACAACGTAAGATGCTTCTGCGATAAATGTATTGAATGAATGGTCTCAGCCTCCTGATTAGGCATACGGATTTGAGTAGTAGTTTTCTTTTAACACAACATAACAGAATTACAGGCACGTTTGAGTATGCATCTGCGGTCACCTTTTAATTTACAGTTTTCTCTGTACAGTATTTAATTTTTTCCACGTGATCAAAAGATTGTTAGCAATATACTGTCGCCGTTCGCCGTATTTACTTATTAATATTAAAATAAAATCTTTCAAGTAAAGTATGTAACACGAGAATTACAACTTGTACAGCGAATTGCGTGAAATGATGGTAGTAGCTGGAAGGGAATAAGACTTTGTCCCAGCCTATTCAGTTTGTACAGTAAAAATGTAAATGTCGTGTGACTAGGGCCTCCCGTCGATTTGACGCCACTTCGGCGACTTGCGCATCGATGGGGATGAAATTATGATGATGATTAGGACAACACAACACCCAGTCCGTGAGCGGGGAAAAAAATCTCCGACCTACCCGGGAATCGAACCCGGGTCCTTATGATTGACATTCTCTGGCGCTGACCTTTTTTTTCTTTTTAATCTCATTTTGTTTGTTTTCGTTCGTTGCATTTGTTCGGTGCGGACGTCGCGAGACACCCGTTCATGTTCGTTGTTGACCAATTAACTTAATTTCATTATTTCAGAGAGCAGCTAACCCTCTGAACCGAACACGCTGAGCTACGGTGCCGATTACCTGGGGCGGACAGTTTGTACAATGACCAAACAGGAAAAGAAGAAACCAAGGAGTAATTTAGGTTTGCCGATGACTGCACATAATTCTGTAAAAGACGACAAGGAACTTGAAGATCAGTTGAACGGTGTAGATAATGACCTGAAAACAGGTTACAAGCTGAACATTAACAAAAGTAAAGCAACAGTAATGGTATGTGAACGAATTAAGTCATGAGATGGAATCAGGCACTGAAAGTAGTGAACAATTTTTATTACTTAGGATGCAAAAGATCTAACAATGGCACAAGAATTAGGAAATAAAACGCTAAGGTCAAAGCAAAATATAGTCTAAGAAGACAGAAAATTAAATGCGCACAACGGAGGAGTCATCCGAATGGGACGGAAACCGGTAGATGTGATGTACATGGACAAACAAACAAAAGATAACAATTTCAAAAAATGAATGATTTATTCAAGAACAAGAGCTAGACAAATTGAGAAAGTCAAAAAACGTGTTGATCCACCTCTGTCCCTTATGCAAGCAGTTATTCGGCTTGGTTTTGATTGGTTAAGTTACGGGATGTCCTCCTGAGGGATATTATGCCAAATTCTGTTCAATTGGCGCGTTAGATCGTCAAACTCACGAGATGGTTGCACCGCACTGCTCATAATAATCCAAAGATTCTCAGTTCTGGAGAGATCCGGTGAGTTTGATGGTCAAGGTAGGGTTTGCGAAGCACAAAGACAAGCAGAAGAAACCTTCGCCATGAGCGGGCGGGTGTTATCTTGCTGAAATGTAGATTCAGGATGGCTTGTCATGAAGGGCAACAAGATACCGGCGATATATCGCTGTGCTGCTTAGACGAGCAGATGAAAACCAAAGGGGTTCCGCTATGAAAAGAAAAAGCACTCCAGCCCATCACACCTGATTGATAGGCCGTATGGGGGGCGACAGTCAGTTTGGTATCCCACCCCTGTCCGAACAGTCTGTGGCGTGCAGTGGCCGGGCGGTTAGGGGCGCCATGTCACGGATTGCACGGCCAGTCCAAATGGTTCAAATGGCTCTGAGCACTATGGGACTTAACTTCTAAGATCATCAGTCCCCTAGAACTTAGAACTACTTAAACCTAACTAACCTAAGGGCATCACACACATCCATGCCCGAGGCGGGATTCGAACCTACGACCGAAGCGGTCGCGCGGTTCCAGACTGTAGCGCCTAGAACAGCTTGGCACCCCGGCCGGCGCGGCCAGTCCCGCCGCAGGTTCGAATACTCCCTTGGGCATGGATGCGTGTATGTTGTTCTTAGCATATATTAGTTTAACTTAGTTTAAGCATGTGTAAGTCTAGGGACCCATGACGTCAGCAATTTGGTCCCTTACGAATTCACACACATTTGAACACTTGAACAGTCTGCAGGCACGTCTTCATTGGTCATCGCGGCTCAGTTCTACG
The DNA here is from genome assembly GCF_023897955.1 of Schistocerca gregaria. NCBI lineage: Eukaryota > Metazoa > Arthropoda > Insecta > Orthoptera > Acrididae > Schistocerca > Schistocerca gregaria. The sequence goes on from NC_064921.1 coordinate 263,218,756, forward strand.
CGGTCTCATCATTGTAGACAGTTCTACTCCAGTCAATTAAATTCCAGGATGATCAGTTCATGCTGACCTGAAAAACTGCTTACATAAGATCCAGAGGTGGTGCAACGCGTTATTGACTTACTCAATTTATGATGCTCTTTCTCTTGAAGGTTAAATAGATAGAGCGCGTAACTAATGAAGAGGCACGGAATTAAACTGGGCAGAAAAGTAATTAACAGCATTATCTGCTCAAGGGCCGTTCGGTTAAAGGTGCCATGTCACGGATTGGGCTACCCCTTCCGCCGGAGATACGAGTCCTCCCTCGGGCATGGGGATGTGTGTTGCTCTTAGCGTAAGTTAGTTTAAGTAGTGTGTAAGTCTAGGGACCGATGACCTCAGTAGTTTGGTCCCTTAGCAATGCACACACATTTGAACATTTGACTTAAGGAAATGATCGGTTAATACGAAACATCCTTGTACAAGCGTCGGTTTTAATTGTTTGTTGTTTGGTATGCAATCTACAACTCTTACCACTGTGTCCACGGAACTACACACATTTGTACTGAGACTGCATCCATGTGGGGTTCACAGTTCTATTTTAACGCTTCGGGATTGCTAAAAAATGCCTGTAAATTGTTCTAAACCTGATGTCTTCAGCGCGGTGGAAAGGGGGGCGTCTGATCTCGGTTCTGTACTGTTGTCTGAAATGGATTACTGTTATACGTGACTCGCATATTCAAGATCAGGCACGCTATTAATTAGTATGGTCGAAGTTTCAAACCAGATGTCACCTTCTTTATTCACGATGTTAACGTTGTTTAAAATAACAAAACGGTAGCCGTCCTTGAGTCGTGTGCTCGCATCAACGGACGATCTACTAATCCACATGCAAAATAATCCACACATTAATTAATAAGCTTTTCATACGCTAATTAACAAGAATTAAAAACTCGCGAACCGCCTCTTCCGCCAATACACATTATAACACGCAGCTATTGTGGATCACTTTTGTGGAGCAGCGTTCGTGGCAAACGATAACACGGGGTCTTTTATTTCAACTGTTATTGTCACATCATTTGATTTAGTTCTTTCTAATGACTACAATGATGAGACACTTCTTACGCTAACGCAAATTCTTATTTGGCGTCTATTAACAAATTGTATGTAAAGAAGTTATAAGTTCTGGTGCACCTACAGCACCTCTAACATACCACCTATTATCCCCATGTGCTTAGTTCCTGAGCATGAAACATCAGTTACAGATTCCCCCTTGCCATGTTCTTTATTAGAGGTAAAACCTCACTGGTCTACAGTTCTTAGTTCGTTGAAAGATTGTTGCCAAACTAGTGCTCAGTTTTCTTAACAGCTTACTTGTGAGTTCCAATCTCAAGAAAATCTCCAATCATGTAATGTGATGTTCCGTGATCGCCTGTGATATTTCATATTTCGGAACAATTATGTGTACAAACACGTACATTCTTCAGTCTTATGGTTTCTGATGAAAATTTTTAAATATTTACCTTTCAACAGCGTGTATCAGGCGTCCTTTTGCTATTTAATTCCGTTTGTTTTCGTGGAAGACGTTCGCACAAGTTTGATAAGTTCGTTCATTTGTTACCTACTTACAGCAAAAATGCAAAGATGTTCTCTGTTCAGTAGTCAGAGATGTAACGTCGTTTGTCCACACTTTCCGTCAACCAGTCTAATCCCAATAGCTTTTAGGTGACAACATGTATTCCTTTGGATGTAAATACCTCTTCATATTCTGAATCTAGTCTACACCTTTGAGCATGCTCATATAACAGAGAGTACTAGCAAAATAGTAATTTCTTTCACATTTAAACTGTGAAAACTTCGTATGCACTGCGTTTACATGGGGCTCCCAAAAAGAGATTTCGTAACCGATTACACGGTGCGCTTCTGGTTAATCACAAAACATTCCAAAATCCAATTCTGATTGCCGGTTTTCCACTTCCATAATCGATTTTCGCTCCTATGTAAAAGCACAACCATTTTTGGAATGTGCTTGGGTTGTCAGGTCACATTTGTTTTTTTTAAATATTCGGCTAATATGGTCTGAGTGACTCTTTGTGCAGTGAAGGAGAAGTAAAATATCATATTGGACATGATGCTGACTACCTTTGAAATTTAACTGAAGAGAAACAGCAATTGTGCTGACTAAATCAGAAACTGGAGCTCTTGTTTTTCGGACGACATATTTAAACGGGCTAGGAAACACAACAGCTGAAAATTGTTTTCGAAATTCGGGTTTCGTCTTTCGGAAAATGTGTTGTATACTTAGTAATAGATACACATTTTATTTTATAAAAGGTCAATGCCGGCGTTTGTATCTCTTTTATTGTTCTTGACTGAAAACGGTTTTTACAGTATCCCCTTTGAAGGTAGCAATCAGTCTAGGCTAGTCAGGAAAATAAGGACAAACACATATTTATCGATATTCGCCACCGACGCTTTGCCCCTGTCCATTACATTTATGTTATCAAAACTTTCCCTCTTCAGGCAGTGGCTGCTGTCAAACTAACATTTCCCACTAGCTTTCGATAAAAATATCGCTGAAAACTGATTTCAGATTAGGCACCAATGCATTAAACCACTACTTCTGATTGTTCACTCATTTTGTGTCTTCAACAGATTACATAGTTCAACATACGAACTTCTGGGGGAAATCTTTTCTAATACAGTTAACCATTCACTTCGAGAGGTTACTTTAACCTTCCAGAATAAAAATATGAACGTTGAACGACTGGGACTCCGTTGCCGTCGAATTTTATCTATCGATGGCACTGTGTAACAATACAAATCTCAAAATAATGGCTCACCATACAGGTGTCAGAAACTTCCTTCAGATCAGACCAACTTCGAACATTGAAACACGTTCCCATTCTATATCAATAATTCATTTCTATTACCACTTCTACAATTCAAAAAGAATATAAGAACAAAATATCAACCTCATTAAACAGCCAAAGAAGAGCGCCTTTCTGGTCCAAGGTAAAAATAGCTTTGGCTTTTGCGTATGGCTACAGCAGCCTTTCCTTGTGGCTAGCTTCTTTGCTTTCGTTGATAACAGCCAGGGCCAGATTTTTCACCTTCCTACTTCTCTGTCGCTTCTGAGTTGCTCCAGATTCCTTTTCTCTTCCTTACTTAAAGCACAGAACACACACTTACTTAAAACCTTATCACTAAGAAAATATAAATGTATTCTTGCCTATTGATCTGTACTGGATACGGTGCGATAACGTTATTAGATTAGATTAGATTTACTTTCTTTCCAATTGATCCATAGTGAGAAGGTCCTCCAGGATGTAGAACCTGCCAGAGAAACAATAACACATGACAAATATTTGCAACTGAAACAAATGAGCTAATGTACCTTCCACAGGTCCCACGTGGAATGATCGTCATTTTTTAAATGAACAATATATGAAGGAATCATTTTACATACACTAATGCACTGAGTTTAAAATTTAAAAAAGTTTTATTTATTTATAAGGTAATAAATATGTAATAGAATTACTACAATACTTATTTACAATGAACACATTACTGCACTCAAATGGTGCAGAAGTTATATTGTACTTACACACACACACACACACACACACATTTATTTACAATGCACACATTACTGCACTAAATGGTGTGGAAGACATATTGTACTTTATATTGGTTCTACTGAGAAATTCATCAATTGAGTAGAAGGAGTTGGCCACCAATAAATCCTTTAGGCTTTTCTTAAACTGAATTTCACTAGTTGTTAAGCTTTTTATGGCTGCTGACAAGTTATTGAAAATGATTGTTCCTGAATAATGCACAACTTTTTGTACAAGAGTAAGAGACTTTAAATCCTGGTGAAGATTATTCTTATTTCTAGTATTGATTCCATGAATTGAGATGTTGGTTTGAAAAAGTGATATATTTTTAATGACAAATTTCATTAAGGAATAAATATATAGGGAAGCAGTTGTTAGAATCCCTAGTTCCCTAAAGAGGGTTCTGTGGGATGTTCTTGAGTTCACACCACATATAACTCTTACTGCAAGTTTTTGTGCTCAGAAAACTTTGGCCTGGTTTGATGAATTACCCCAAAAAATAATCCCATATGATATTATGGAATGAAAATAAGCATAGTATGCCAGCTCTTTCATTTTTGTGTCCCCTATGTCTGTCACAATTCTCATTGCAAATAGAAATTTGTTAAGACGCTTCAGCAGTTCTGTCGTGTGCTCCTCCCAGTTGAATTTATTATCAAGCTGCGATTCCAAGAATTTACTACTGTCCACTTCTTCTATCTGCTTGTCATCCTATGTTAGGCATATACTCGTGGGAAACCCCTTACAAGTTCTGAACTTTTTGTAGTGTGCATTTTCAAAGTTTACTGACGAATTGGCTCTGAACCAGTGATTAATGTCCACAAATATTTTATCAGCTGATCTTTCTAAGACTACACTTGATTTGCTATTTATTGCAATGTTTGTATCATCATCAAACAAAACGAACTTGTCATCTGGTAATGTTACTGATGAAAGGTCATTGATATACTCAAGAAAAAGTAACAGCCCTAAAATGGAACCTTGTGGGACCCTACATATAATTAGTTCCCAGTTGTATGATGCCTGATAACTTAATACATGTCTCTTTCGTCATATCATCCTTTGTTTCCTGCCAGAGATATAACATTTGAACCATTTTGCAGCATTTCCTGTGACACCATAATATTCTAATTTACTTAAAAGGATATGTGATTTACACAGTTAAATGCCTTTGACAGATCACAAAATATACCAGTTGCGTGCAATTTTTTGTCTAATGAATTAAGACATTTTCACTGTAAGTTTAGATAGCCTTCTCAATATCAGAACCCTTTAAAAATCCGAACTGTTACTTTGAAAGTATGTTATTTGAGATAAGATGATTATAAAGCACATTGTACATTACTTTTTGTAAAATTTTTGAGAATGTCGGTAAAAGTTTAATTGGACGGGAATTTGATGCTATTTCTTTATATTCCTTGTTAAACAATGGCTTAACTTCAGCATATTTCAACCATTCAGGAAATATTCCACTGATAAATGACTGGTTACACAGAAAGCTTAATATGTTACCTAACTCAGAATCACATTCTTTATTTAACTTTGTTGATATGTCATCATACCCACTAGATGTTTTTGATTTTAAAGATTTTATGATGGACAATATTTCTTCTCGTGTAGTGACAGTCAAATTCATATTATGGAAGTTACTTGAAGTGTCTGGTCTGAGGTATACCATAGTAGCAGCTAAAGAACCTGACAACCCCATCTTTTCAGTAACATTTATAAAATGTTTGTTAAAAAGTTCTGCAACACTATACACATCTGTCACCAATGTATCATTTACTCTTAATGCTATTTGTCCCTCTTCATGTCTGGTTCTACCAGTCTTCTGCTTCACTATATCTCATATTGTCTTTATTTTCTTATCTGATATGACTATCTTTTCCTTGTAATATATTTCCTTTGATGTTCGTATTACAGTGTTTAATATTTTGCAATATTTCTTGCAATGTACTATAGCATCATCATCAGTAATGTTTCAGATTGACAGATACAGTTTTCTTTTTGTTTTACAAGATATTTGTGACAGTTATCATCCCTGGCAACAGCAACATTGCACTTTGGCCCGTCACACACGCCAGTACAAGTCAGTGCATAGAACCATAGTTTAAGTCCCTCTTGCACTAAGCCAGTTTCTTCATATTCTTATATCATGCAATCTGAAGTCTCATATTGTTGAGTGGCCCTCAACAAAAAATAAGACTTCTTCATCAATATGAGAACTAACTTATTTTCGTTCTGTGTGGTATTGAAACTTACAGTTACTCAGGGAGACCATAGTTTTTCATTTGCATATGTGGCATCGTTGGATGCACAAAACTGTTCCTGCATTTTAGAAGAAAACACTATTCATTTAGAAGGTGAAATGGTATAATGAAAACGTTAACTTCTTCTGTCGGGAGTCGATCAAAGCATTCTTATAACAAACTATTCCAATAAGTGAAGGCTATTGCTTACGAATTTTGTTAGACTAAATAGCTGTGATGATTTTAACAAAGGGAAGGAACAGTTATTTATTATTATTATTATTGTTACTATATTTTATTATTATCAGCATTCTGCATGCTATCTTCAGTGATCAGATGATTTTCGTGTTAAAATAGTTATTACATCTTTGTTACAAATGCTGAAATTCCCTTGTACAAACGTAAATAATGTCTGTGATAACACCATGAGTTATTATTGTTCTACGAATAGTTCGAAAGCTGAAGCTGAGAAGCTGTTTAACGTAAATTATAATATTAGATTTTATTTACCTAAGATACAAATGGCTGCTGTACTGAACTGAGAGTGCTAAAGGATTGGTAAGATGTAACAATAAAATCTTGCCTTTCGCCTGGAATTTGTAATCGCTGATTTTTCCAAACCATTCTTCCAGTTTTCATCCTATGATAGTTGTTAGTAGAAACTTTCTGCTGTTATCACTCTGGATTAGTCTTTGGAGAACTATCTGCATTACATCCAGTTAATTCTGTTTCTAGACAGGGTGATTCAGCTGCCCCTACCGATGTCGTGTTACGCAACTCGCAATGTTATATCTGGCCTTCAAAAACTATGCTCGAGATTTTCATATTCTCTCGCTCGCTGCGTGCAATCTATTACTCCCACAGAACAAATGAACAGGACCTTTTTGTAGGAAACTTAGTGTAGTTAAATTTTGTACTGGGATACGTTTTCGTTAGAGGTCACAGTTTTTAAGTTATTCAAGAGGAACGACAAACGTAACCTTCAAACACAGCTCCACTCCCACACTCATCCCTCACCAGTGAGTCTTTCTAGTATGTTGTTTGTTGTACTTCCGCCCACCTCTGTACAAAAACTTCAGACTACCCGAATTATTCCCGATGTTCGACCTTCTTTGGCGTCTTTTGGTTGGGCTATTACGCCGCTAGCATAGACGGCTATATCGTGAAAATTATTAATTTAAACGTGCCTGTGAATGTAATGAAAGAAAACCGACTTTTGTAAACGTTACTCTCGAACTAATTACGTTGACAATTCTACCAGAAGGTAACCTTTACAAGCACAGTATTTTCGTAGTCAGAAGGCCTGAAGAATACAACGATGTAATTGTTTATTGTGTGCTGATAAAATTCACAAAATTGTTACGGAAAATTTACGAAAATGTCACTTTTATAGTTTGTAAATGATGAATTAATGCAGTAGCATAAGGAGGCCACTCAGTGAAGACTAAAAAGAGGTCTGATGTGGGAATTCATTTAGCGCAGTCGCAAATATTTGCACAGTGGCAGGAGAGAGTGTCATGAACAACATACTAGAAATTCTGGCCGTTGGTGGCCGAGCGTGGAACTGGGGGTGTATCTGAAGGTCACTTTTCTACGTCGTTCAGGAATAACTCGAGAACTGTACGAATTTTAGCTACATAAATTTCCCTCAAAAAGGGGCATGTTCGTTTTTCTTCGTTTTTATATAGGACTAATAGTTTGCGTTCAGTGGACGAGAGAATATGAAAACCTCGCTCGTGGTTAATGAAGGCCAAACATAACATTGCGGGTTGCATAACGCGACATCGTTAGGAGCAGCTGACTCACCCTGTTCGCATTTAAATAAGCTGCACTTAGGCATTTTTTGCTTCACTTCGTATGCTGTTATTGCTGCTGACGTTCATTTGCCTTCTTCTGTTTTCGTTTGTGACTGACGAGTGGTTTCAATGTGTTTTTGCACTCCGCAAGGATAAACTTGTCGTTGTCTCTCTCTCTCTTGCTCTCTCTCTCTCTCTCTCTCTCTCTCTCTGAAGTGTGCGTGCCTGTGAGTGTGCGTCTGTTTAGGGTCTTATTCAAGTTTCACACGTTTTGAATCAGTGGATTAAATGAGTAACTCATCAACAATATGTTTAAAAAACTAAGCCTCTTGCCTGCTATGTAGAGTTTGGATGAGCTGTTTGTCATATTTTACGTTTTACTTATGCTCTTTAGCTACCAAAATCGTAGGGAAAATTTCTGCTGCAGTAACAGTGTTCTTCACTTTTAAGTCTCCAGAAAGAGTTTTATTTGGTGGTGAACTTCTTGTTTAATACGAGTTGTTACTTGTTTTCTTTTTGTAGTGCGTGAATAATAAACATGTTATATTAAGCTGGTCTGAGGTAAACTAAAGCTACAAACCGTCGCATCAGGGTCGTTCACAACACACTAAGCAGGACAATACCCTATGTGTTTCTTTCTAACAGCAACCAGATTATGTGACGGGATGCGTAACTAGTATCCTGTAGTATTCTCTGATAGAAGAACCGTCTGTATCTGGATCTTGAGTGTTCTCAGAAGAGAGACTCTTCCGTCTTAGGTCGCCTTTTCTTGTGCAATACGTGTATATTTCTATTGTCTGTTGTCAAACCACAATTTATGGAAGATGTTTATATTTTATTAATAGGATTAAGCAGGAATAATTAATATTTGTCATGATGGAAATAATTGTGATAGCAAGGAATGTCTGCACCAAGGAATTGTTGGCAGGAGAGACCGCACATTGATATAATTTTAAAAAGGGCGGGAGAGACCACGTATGGATACATTTTAAGAAAAGAACGGGAAAGACCGCGCATTGATACATTTTTTAATGGTAGCAGGGATTGTCTGCACCAGGAAGAATTTCTGGCGGGAGAGACCGCACTTAGCGTTCCTAGGAAGTCAGTCGTAAGAGAGATGTGAAGAAAGTCGGTAGCAGGTCTGAAGTTAGAGGTTGAGAGGAACGGTGTGCCTGCCAGCCACCAGCTATGATTTACAAGAGATTATAAACGGATGTACAGAGACATCAGCCAGCTATTATAATAAGAGGAACTAATATTATTGAATTATTTTTTTGAGAAACTCAAGACTACTGGAGGTATGTTTGCACAATGCTAGTTGTAAGATTATTGTAAAAAGTAAGTCCCATTTGAACGTTTGTAAAATCATTTCATTCAGAATATAATTAATTTTTGCCAGCAATATTGCATTACTGATTATAATCCATCCCAAAAATCATCAACGTAAAACTGTGCAAAATTTTATTGTTGTCAAGAAAATGTTTAACTATGAATTACGAAACTGCAGTCAAATTAATTAAAGAATAATGTCAGATTTGCTATTAAAGAATAACGTCACCTTTGGTAATAAATACAGCCACTTATTATGACAGCCCACCAGCAGCTAATAGAGTATACTAAAACAGAGTTAAGTATATTCATGTCGCAGTTCGATGTAGCAGCAGGTGGCGCCCAGTAACAGTAAAAAAGGTAAGGAACAGTTTTGGGTTATTGCAGGTAACGACTGAGGGCCACGACGATGACACATTCTATGTTTCGTCGAAATAATCATAAAATCACTTTTAATAAGCAGCATTTAAATTTGTATGGGAAGATTGAGGAAGAGAATTAATTTCAAAGGGAAGATTTCATTTGTTATTACTAAGCAAGAGATAGAAATCCTAAGGGAAGGTTTTATAGGTTATTGTAGAAGGGAAGGTTGAGTAACAAAAGAGATATAGAAGAGACGGGAAGGTTTCACTTGTGCATAGTTGGTCCATCACTGGTTGATATAAGGTTATCTACGAAACTGACCCACGAAATCATTACCTTTTCGCTATTGGAGTCTTCATCAAAAAAATGACTTTGGGCAATAGTTACATCAGTATGGAGCAAGGTGCCGCAGTGGTTACGGCAGTGATCTCGTACTCGGCCGCAGTGGCATAATAGTTCCCACACAGTCTTTCCAACAAATGTTTTCCACACTGGGCTTGAATCTCCTGAAGCGAACTCTACGATAAAGTGTTCACCGCAATACTTTGTCACTAATTAAATCGACACGGATGGACATGACACTTGTTGCTCAAATTTGCACTTACGCGTAATGCACAAAGATAAGATGACATGCACACCAATTCCCACGAGATTTCTAGACCTCCAACAATGTTATTTCTGTGGTTAAATAAGAGGTTATTCCTATTAAGAATATACCAGTTCTTAATGAGCAGAACTCAATAAATTTGCTGCATCTCTTGTACAATAACTAAATGCATACGTAATCAGCCAAAGTTACAATTAAATCCTGAATGCAATCGAGTAAATACTGTCTCGCTCACATAATCTAGGGGAAATTTTCTGGCACGGACGTGGTGATGAATGTTGCCTTGGTACATTAAGCAAGTCAGTTTTCAAATTTATTTGCGGCTTATTTTTGTTCACATAATTTTTTTGTTCATGTGATTTTTAAGGTTCTGCACCTCAATCGATAAAATCGGAACCCTTACAGCATCGTCCTGTTGTCCATCTGTCTGTCTTACCCTGTCGGAATAATAATAACCCTTTTTCTCAGAAACAGGTAGACGCATCAAGTTGAAATTCATGTCTCATACGATGGTCTATGGTTCCTTGGCAGTGTAATAAATGTAATCTTCAAAGTCAATGAAATCAAAGGTACGGCCACTTATGCTACTTGTTTTGCTACTCGCAAACTCACTCATGAAAAGCTAAGGGGTACTTACCGTCGACCTAGAATCATGAATATTTCTTTTGGCATTTGTTATCCGAGGTCAAACACGAAATCAAAACAGTCAGTAGATCTGCGTTCAGACTGACTGGGTCGCTATGGTACAATTGAAACGTCAGGCAAGGAATGACTTTATTGCTCATGTGACACGTTTCGGAATTTATCCAGAATGTATATGTCATCAGATATCCAGGAAATGTTGCTGCACGTAGATATGATGTTTCAAGCTGTATGTGAAACAAATATTCGCAGACAGTCTGTACAATATATCAGAAGAAAGAGCCCAGTAAAATTTAGACGAGGAAGTGTCTATATGCATGTTGCGTGCGTCTATAGTTGCTTGCTGATCAAAGTTTCTGAGGAATATTTGTACAATCTGAAGAGGATTTAACAGATTATGTGCACCGGTTTGGGATGATAAGCGGAAGTTTAATGGAGATTCTCTTCTTTTGTAATTATTATGCGTTAATTTGACTGTACTTTTTATTTTCAACGTGAAGTTATTGTGTATTTATTTACTGATTTTTGTTCAAATAAACATAAAATATCAATGAATATGCTATGTACTGATGAGCCAAAACATTATTACCATCTACTTAACAGTCGGCCGATGTGGCCGAGCGGTTCTAGGCTTTTCAGTCTGGAACCGCGCGACCGCTACGGCACAGGTTCGAATCTTGCCTCGCGCATGGGTGTGTGTTATGTCCTTAGGTTAGTTAGGATTAACTAATTCTAAGTTCTAGGGGACTGATGAGCTCAGATGTTACATCCCATAGTGCTCAGAGCCATCTAATTAACAGCGTGTTGGTCCAAACCTGGAACGCAAGTCAGCAGTGATTCCTCATACCACGGATTCGACAAGCACTTTGTAGGTTTCCAGACGTTTGTGGCGCCAGATGCCTATGCATATGTTGTAAGTAGTCTGTTTAGGTTTTTATGTTGATAACGCCACGTAGCGCTCTGCATGAAAATCATTGACTGTGCTGTGTGCAGTCTGTGGCTGGTTGGACTCATTGTTGGAATATTCGCTACTGCAGTGTTGGGCAGTTGGATGTGAACAGCTCGTAGCGTTGTGCAGTTGGAGGTGAGGCGCCAGCAGTGGTGGATGTGGAGAGAGAGATGGCGGAGTTTTGAGAGGTACCTATAAGCGGACGACCTGGACGTGTGTCCGCGAGAAATAGGAAATTTGTAAAGATGGAGGACATGAATTGATATATATGTTGACTTTTGAACATTATCAAGGTAAATACATTGTTTGTACCCTATGAAAATCTTTCATTTGCTAACTATGCCTATCAGTAGTTAGTGCCTTCAGTAGTTAGAATCTTTTATTTAGCTGGCAGTATTGGCGCTCGCTGTATTGCAGTAGTTCGAGTAACGAAGATTTTTGTGAGGTAAGTGATTTGTGAAAGGTATAGGTTACTGTTAGTCAGGGGCCTTCTTTTGTAGGGATTATTGAAAGCCAGAATGCGTTGCGCTAAAAAAATATTGTGTGTCAGTTTAGTTATAGGTTAGGTTAGTGTTGTTGAACGTCCCGTCGATAACGAGGTCATTAGAGACGGAGCACAAGCTCGGGATAGGGAAGGATGGGGAAGGAAATCGGCCGTGCCCTTTCAAAGGAACCATCCCGGCATTTGCCTGAAACGATTTAGGGAAATCACGGAAAACCTAAACCAGGATGGCTGGAGACGGGATTGAACCGTCGTCCTCCCGAATGCGAGTCCAGTGTGCTAACCACTGCGCCACCTCGCTCGGTGTGTCAATTTAGTGTTGATCCGCATAAGTAAAGAGAGAAATGTCTGAATACGTTCAGTTTTGCTCAGCTGTTTGAAGATAAAATAACGTAGAAGTTTTCCAGCACCGTCATTCATAATTTTCCAAAGAGGACGTTTCAAGGTCACACACTTCCCACAATTTACGGACGGTTGGCTTGTGGGCTTGGAGCTGGCGTCCCTGTTGCGTTTCGTCGGATTCAGATAAGCCGAATTTGATGGCCAAGACATCAATGTGAGTTCACTATCACGCTCCTCAAAGCACAGCTGCGCAGTTCTGGCCTTGTGACACGGACGGTTATCCTGGATGGTGCCATCGCTGTTGAGGAAGACATCAAGCATAACGGGTTGCGAGTCACAGCTATCATAGTACCTTCGATTGCTGACGCTGATCCCATGGAAGCCCAGGAAAAAATATATATACAGTAGTGAAAGGAAATATTTTTTCTAATTCCTTAGTATCAAAGTTCCTAGAAATTTCATCACTAGTTTTAGCACCACAAGAAGGTAATTGTTTCCGAATTTGTCTTTCGATCCTTCAATAATTGACAATTTAAGTGACCTGTATCGGTAAGAAAGTAAATGGAATCTCCCAGTTCCACCTCACCTGCCCCCACAGGTGAGGCCCATGGCAGATTTCTTCTACTACTGCCGGTTTTTTCACTTACCCTCCAAACTGATATATTACACTAATTTATGAGATTATAACGATTGCATAAACCACGGAATAATGTAGATAGAGAGGTAAAAATTGACACACATGCTTGGAATGACATGGCGTTTTATTAGAACAAAAAAAACCAAAGTATTTCTAGACGCGTGAAAGATCTCTTTGGTGATGATCGTGTGCTCAGCCGCCACTTTCGTCATGCTTGGCCTCCCAGGTTCCCAGACCTCAGCCCGTGCGATTATTGGCTTTGGGGTTACCTGAAGTCGCAAGTGTATCGTGATCGACCGACATCTCTAGGGATGCTAAAAGACAATATCCGACGCCAATGCCTCACTATAGCTCCGGACATGCTTTACAATGCTGTTCGCAAGATTATTCCTCGACTACAATTATTGTTGAGGAATGGTGGTGGATATATTGAGCATTTCCTGTAAAGAACATCATCTTTGCTTTGTCTTACTTTGTTGTGCTAATTTTTGCTATTCTAATCAGATTAAGCGCCATCTGTCGGCCATTTTTTGAACGTTTGTAGTTTTTGGGGTTCTAATAAAACACCATGTCATTCCAATCATGTGTGTCAATTTATACCTCTCTATCTACATTATTCCGTGATTTATTCAGTTTTCAAATTTATACTGATCACCCGGTATTTTAAGCAATTACGAAAATGTAATGCACGAAAATTTAAAAGTTAATAAATAAAAAAATTACAAATTTTAAAAAATTAAAAATGCTGCTCTCACGGGCCTGCGTCCTTGGCGCGCTGCATGTTTCGAGCAGTCGTTCGCCTGGATGGCAGTGTATCTGGACACTACCATAGCCCTGGTTTAGCAAAAAAGGAGATCCATCCGACCAGGCTACACGATTCCATTATTCCGCGCTCCAAACTCGACGATCTTGTGGCCATTGTAATCATAACTGAGGATGTTGTTGGGTCAACAGGGGAACACGTAGGGATCCTCTGCTGTGAAATACCATGTCCAACACTGCGTTGAAGGATGAGCTCCCAAACACCTGTGGCTGCGCCAACACTTTACTCTGTCGCCAGATCTGCCACAGATCGCGGCCTGTCCTGCTTTAGAGAGCAGCCAAGCTTCCGATCCCTATGTTCTGTGATGAGGTGTGGACGTCCAACGTCTTATTCCGTAGTCGTGGTGTCAGCGTTCTTCAACCACGTGCCATAGATGCTGACGACAGTAGCACGCGAGCAGCCGACCAGGTTCACTGTTTCCGAGACACTCGGCTCCCAGGCACAGGGCCACAACTATCTGGCTTTTGTCAAAGTCGCTACTGTCGGTAGACTTCCGCATTCGCGCCACTTATTGTCGTTAGAATGAACCCCCATTCGTTTCTGCTCCGTTCGCTTCTTCTCTTACCACGTCACGTACCATTAGTGCCACCAGGCAGCATACAACTTGCGGTGGGCAGTGGTCATAACGTTTTGACTGATCAGTGTATCCTGTTATATATAAATTTATTTGTAAATGTACTCTTCCCTTGTTAATTTATGGAACGTAAAAATTTTACGATGTATACAGTCAAATAATATGTCCTTTAGGTCCAAACCAGCCCGCCCGGTTGGCCGTGTAGCACGGCTTTCCGGGCGGGAAGGAGCGCCGGTCCCCGCCACGAATCCGCCCGGCGGATTAGTGTTGAGGTCTGGTGAGCCGGCCAGTTTGTGGATGGTTTTTAGGCGGTTTTCCATCTGCCTCGGCGAATGCAGGCTGGTTCCCCTTATTCCGCCTCAGCTACACTATTTAGGCGATTGTTGCACATACAAGTTCTCCACGTATGCGTACCCCACCATTACTCTACTACGCAAACATAGGGGTTACTCTCGTCTGGTGTGAGACTTTCCCTGGGGGGGTCCACCGGGGGCCGAACCGAGGGGTGGATTGCGGTAGTCGTCGTGCGTTTGCGGGCCACTGCGGCTGCGGCGGGGACGGAGCTTCTCCGTCGTTTATTGGTCCCCGGTTAACATAACATAACATAGGTCAAAATCGACACTGTATTTTGAAATCGTTTTTGGAGACGGGAGACAGTTGACAGTGAAGAACGTCCAAAGGGGATAGAAGTCCATTAGTAACTGGACGGTTATGTAATGTGGCAAAGAATACGTATTTTGAACTGATGTTTAGATTGCAACGTGATGACAAGCTGCGGGAGAAAATATTGCAATTGAAAGGAGACAGAGTGATGGTGTTTGGAGAACTTGTCAGTGTAACGAATTATGTTGTCGGAGACTAAGTAATGACGTCGTGGTGAAAATTGTTAACAGCCTTTCAGATGGACGTTACGTATATAAAGTATACAGAGATTGGGAAAGCGGATAAAAAAATAAATTAATAAAAGAACGAGGGATGGATTGACAGACGGGAGAAGAAGCTGAGTTAATCTGATGCAGAATATTTTCAAGGAAGAAGAGAAAAAGAGAAGTAGTCTGATATTATTTAATTTCGTACAGCAGGTGTGTCAAGTCTGGAGTAGATTGATTACTGTTTGGACTATTGTGGGCAGAAGTACTGAAAGAAGAGTGTAACAGTTGCTGAATTTATGAGCTATTTTATATGTCAGTGAAGAGAAAGATGTAAGTGGGCTGTGGAAGATGAAGGAGCCGAGTTTATAAAGAAGTGAAATTAACTTTCATATTAGGTAGAGCAATTAGAACAAGCTTTATTATTTGTGGGAGCATAGAAAGCAATTTGAGTGTGAAGAGTGGAATTTCTCAGATAAATGTGAACTTCGATTGAGCAAATATCGCAGTAGCGTAGGAGTTCATAGTGTAAAGATAAACATCACGTTTTAACCAAATAACTCACCGAAAATCCATCCTGAAGCTTTTCCTGAATTATTCGAGATGTTTCATGTGCAGCAAATGGTCCTCTGATTGGTTTGAAAATGGTGGAAGCTAGGCTTCCGTGTAATCGAAGCAGTATTATTGATTTCGTAATAATATATTTTGAGGAAAGATACGGAGCAAATGAGATTATATTGATAGAGGAGTGATAAAAGCTAACTTTTAAGGTAGTCCAACTTTTTTATATTTGTAACTGCATAGTTCCCTAGTGTTAGAACGTTGTCTATGGCTGAAGTTTGCAGTAGAAGTTTTATAATGCAACATATGAACTTTCCTTATAATTGAAACTAGTGTCAAGGAAGGAAACTGGACGCAGGAGAGTTGTTGTGAAATATTTTTGTGAACTTGTTTAGGAATGAGATCATCATGAAAAGGTGTATCGCTGTGATTGCTTAGTGAAACATAGTTAAACTTGGAGTCTTTGTTCTCATTCATCAGTCATTAAGCTTGAGAGATTGCAGGGCACTCTCACTTCGGATATAGTGTTATGGTTCTTAATGTTCTTAGGGAAGATGATCTTTATTACTTGGTTGCTATACCTGAATACGATCTGACTTCTTTCATATGCTGAAATGGTTGGCAGTAGTTAACACTCTTGCTTGTGTGCTCTAGCGAAGGAATAGCGGTAAGCTTTACCTGCGTTCAAAGGAAGAGGGTGGTGATTTAAACGACTGCAGTAAAAGCCAATGGTGGCTGAGGGACGAGGGGTGCGTTTTTTCTGCGGAGCTTGGGTGAAAACATTTGTGGACTGCCCAGTTCCTCGGTCTCATTGTGCAGACACGTCGGATGGCGCCGGTCGGTCGGTCGCCCAGGTAGGCTGAATAGCGCCGAGGAGTCGCTGCTCCTATGGGCAGAGCATTGATGGCCGGCAATAAAGCAGAGGATTGGCCGTTGTTAGGCAGGAAGCTTCCGCGAATTTCCGTGGAACAGGTCAGTGGCGCCCAGGCGTCCAGACTCTGCTACAAAACGTATTTATGTTAGGCACGAAGCTTTTAGGGAGTTTATGGCCATTCTTTGGAAGTTAGAAATGGATACAATAGGGCAGATAAGGATCTTTTTATGGAGGGCTGTAGTTCCATCCAGGTCATGCTTTTAGCAAAGACACGGCGCAAACGCATGGGAAAGCGGCTCTGAAGCTGAATCTTTTTTCCTTTTCTCCCAATTAATTTTTAAAGTCGCTGGTTGGTCAAATCTGGGTATGCAGAGCAAGGGGCAGCCTCCCTGCTTTGAATGCTGTGCTCCGGCTCATGATTGTCTTGGGATAGAGTGAGAGTAGTCTATGATGTATATGTGCTTTGCTACCAAGCTGGGAAGGAAAGGTTCACTAGTAGAGAACTGCAGGTATTTACCTAAACGGTGAGACTTGTGTGCTTTGCTAGTGTGCCACTTAGAGCCTGTGCCAGTCACCATCTGAACTGTCAGAGGTACTACTTCTAGCATCACGCACACAACGAGTGATGCGTGGGTGTAATTATTTCTTTCGAGTCAGCCGTCTAAACATTTGACATAATCTGTCATGCCATAATCACGGCATGGAGTTCAAAGAATGGTTCAAATGTCTCTGAACACTATGGGACTTAACATCTGAGGTCATCAGTCCCCTAGAACTTAGAACTACTTAAACCTAACTAAAGTGATATCACACACTTCCATGCCAGAGGCAGGATTTGAACCTGCGATCGTAGTGGTCGCGCGGTTCCAGACTGAAGCGCCTAAAACCGCTCGGCCACAAAGGCCGGCTGGCATGGAGTCAAATTGGTTTGGCAGATCGGTAAACGGTCCACCTGCACACTGTAATCCACTGGGGTTTCAGAGGCTCACAGGGAAGTACCTGCTTTCCGAATTAGCCGAACGCGAGACCATGCACTTGCACTCTTTCGGGCGTGCGCCATTAGTAATAGATTGCTGCCGTCCATGACTCCAGTCGCTGAGAGCAGCGTGGTGTGCCGCCCTGACAAGCAGGATACGCTGATACGGCATAGGGCTCCAATATATGCTTCTCAGCACCCTGTTCTTTGGAGCCATATTTTTCTTTATGGAATAGTAGTGTACAGATGCTTGACTGTGGCGTAATTTTTGGGGCCGTACCTCCAATTCACATGTATGAAGTCAGGTAAAGCGAATAGTGCTCTGGTTAGTGTCGTGTGTTGTTCCCCAGCTGATCACTTTTTTCACCATAGACCGCATATAATTGAAAGCGTTTGTCCAATAAAAAATATGTTTGTATGCCGTTTCTGTAGCCAGTCTTTTTTCTCGTGATGTTAAGAACGAATAAGTCTATTGTTATTTAGACCACAGCTCCTCCCAGTGTTCTGATTAACATTACCTTATCGATTGTTATTGACGTCTTGGTTACAGTTGAGTGTAGGAAGCTTGCAAGCTTAGATCCCCATTTTTATTTTTACTTTCGTGACACTCTTTTGCGCACTCGCATTGCACATCCCGATTAGTGTACTGAGAACCATTTTACAGAAACTGGTAAGATATCATATTACATTTGCACATCGCAAATATGGGAAATGAAATTTGATTTTTGAGAGTCGTATCATTATTCCTAATAGCAACAAACTGCAGAGTAGACGGGCATGCGCACATGTAGGCCACTATATTTCATTACCATCAAAGTTCATGTCTAAGGTACGGTGATTGACAGAGTGTATTTATGAAAACAGTACCACATCAGTTCAGAGGCTTAATACCAGTAGATTTCAGTAAAGTGCTATCTTGTGAGTTTTCAAGCAGTTTAACGAGAAAGTCATATGCGTTAATTTTTATATTCATTTACTTTGTAATTACCATAACAGTTTTCGAACTGTGATTCCTTGCAAGACGAAAGAGTATTCAAGGCCAGCATTTTAATCTGAGTCGTTTGCTTTGGAGTCAGATGGTATACCATTGAAACCGAGTTGGTTTCTCATAGAAGAATTGTTTGATGTACCGGCTAGTCCAGAGTTCGCATCGTGTGAGTTCCACATATTTCAGTTCAAAATTAAATTTTCACACAGCTCTGTTGCGCTCCACCAACTTGACACTTACAAATGCGAGTTTAAATATTTAAGGAACTTTCAGCCTATTCATGGACTTCTTCGCTCCATTTTTATGGTTCCGTGCCTCACTCTGTAAAATGGTAACTCTTAATAGCAGGAGTATCCAATCTGTTACCCGCGGGACGCATGCGATCCAAAGCAAGTATCTGTTCGGCCTAGGAAGTGAACTTCTGTCATACGAACGCAAAAAATAGTTTACGTAAAGTTGTGATAAACTGAATGTTTCCAATTCGTAATTCGCACAACACGATTCTATTCTCTCATTGACGCTTCCTGTTCTTAATACTGGCGCTCTTGCCATATGTGTACCCCCAGAATTTCGTTCTTACAACTGGCCAACATGTTAGACGCGCTAGTTTGTTGTCTTACGGGCACGTTACATCTAAAATGTCAAATTAATTCCGTATTGCTTTTTCAGAATAAATAATCGTAAGTTAATGAATTCTAAATTATTGAAATGGATTAACTACACACATCCGACCGTCCACGCCACCCCCCCCCCCCAACCAACTTGTTTCACCTCGGAGGTTATTGTTAAGTATCTGTTGTTATAAAGGTATGCTACGGCATCTTTTTACAGTATAGATCCCTCTCGACAAATTTAAGAACCTGTTGCGGCAGACAACTCTCAGAAGCGTCTGGACGTTGCTGACGAGGTTCTCTGCTGCCGTTGTGTCGGGCTTCGCCGTCCCTCACTCTTCTCTTAAACTTCTCGAACCAGCCACGGCTTCCCTTAAACACTTCTTCGGCTGCTGATGATCCTGGCGTCTTCTTAACGAGTTCGGAGAAAATCATTCTTGCCTTCTCACAGATGATGTTCTCGTTAACAATGGCACCTTGCAGTTGATTTTTATTTGTCCATATAAGGAGCAAGCTTTCGATATCGTCCAGAATACGAAAGCGTTGTGTTGATACTCTTGTCACCCCCTGTGAAGCATCTGTCTCCTTAATCTGTTCCTTGTTCTTGAGGATAGTGCAGATAGTTGACATAGATCGATTGTATGTGCGTGCTAAATCAGCAATGCTCATACCACATTCGCGTTTTTCAGTGATCTTATGTTTCGTTTCTAAGGTCTTTTATTTCTCTTATGGTCGTCTTCTAGCGGCTTTATCTTCGGGGAAATTTCTACGAATGTTATTAAAACTTGCACACAAAAAAATCACTGTACAAACACAAGTTTAGAAAAATGTGTGATCACAATCTGCA
Organism: Schistocerca gregaria; assembly: GCF_023897955.1. Classification (NCBI taxonomy): domain Eukaryota; kingdom Metazoa; phylum Arthropoda; class Insecta; order Orthoptera; family Acrididae; genus Schistocerca; species Schistocerca gregaria. The sequence goes on from NC_064921.1 coordinate 263,238,888, forward strand.
CTGAGATATAGCAGAAAGAGCGCTAAACCGAGACTGCAGTACGTGCTAAAACATTGTTTATGTGCCGCCGCCGATAATGCAAGGTGTTCATGTTCTTGAGTGTTTCCTCCGCCGCTGGTGAGTGGCTGGAGACGTTACACTAAATCGTCGTCATTCTTTATGTGAAATATCGCCAGTTAAGCGACTCACTTTTTTACAATTTGTTTTGCTCGTTATGTGAATTGCGTATTATGGGAGGAGTGCAGGTTAAGCGAGGTTAGACTGTACTTCCGTTCAAAATTAAATTTCACATACTTCTGTTGCCCTGCACTAAGATTTACATATATGCATATCAAAATAAGTTTTACACATTTCGCAGATATCAACTTGAACCAGACACGAGTTTAAATAAACTATAAACTTTCACCTGTCGCCTTTTTCTGTCAGGATGCGTATTTATATAACAGTCCAATAATTTTTACAGTCAGATAAAAGTTTTGTTTTGCAGCCATATACGTATTAAAATTTTAATTATAACCTTTGACTTAGCAATTATTTTTAACATTTGTGACGCAAGTATTGAAGTAATTATACACTGTGTTCCATTACAGCAATCCGTTTTATTTTGCATATTTATTACCAGGCAATACCATAGATAAATTTTCTGGGGAACAGTTAACGTTTGCTTGTGCAGTAATAGAACTATTCTGTATTCTTAATATTTGTGAACACCGATTTTGTAAAAAATATTTTATTCTCAATTGTGAACTTTTGAAATACGAGAGAGTATAGTGCAAGTAACATTCTTTCATTTTATGTATTAGTTGTGTAATATGCGCTTAGAATAAATAATTCTGCTATTTGTCTTTGCTACTGCTAAGGATGTACTCCTAGTTAAAAGTATTTTTGTTTATTAAATCTTGAAGACAATGATTTTTATGGTGTATGCCACTTTGTGTTCCTTACTGAAGTGTAGATATTTCGTCGGACAGTGTCATCATCAGAAGTTTGGATTTTTATTTATTCAGTGAATTCTGTCAGTGGTAATTTATATATTTTTCTGTTTTTCTTAACGTGCATAGGAAGTGATTTTTGTAGTTACCTGTGTAGCGTAGATATTCTGTATGTGAGAGATTTCTTTTTTTTGTTTGTTTGCTGCTTTACTATAATTGTATTAAAATGTCCAGAGGTGTCAGAGCCAGGAAAAATGTTAGAACTGTAGTTGATGCAACTCATGATGAGGACAAATGAACAGGGATCCTTTCATGATACTGATCTAACTGAGACAGACAGGACAATGCCTGGCAAGAATGATCAGAGTAATTTTTCAGCATCAAACGTGGAACAAGAAAGTGCAATTGGGGATTCTGCTTTGGAAAATTTGGAAATTTGTGGTAAGGACTATGGGACCAAACTGCTGAGGTCGTCGGTCCCTAGGCTTACACTCAAATTAATCTAACTTAACCTAACTTACACTAAGGACAACACACACACCCATGCCCGAGGGAGTACTCGAACCTCCGATGGTGGAAACACGCGATCCGTGACAAGGTGCCTGAGACTGAGAAGTTGCAGCATTAGAAAATTGTAGCGAAATGCGGGAAGATCTGCAGCTGCTAGGCACTTGGCGCAGGGAGTGGCAACTGACCCTTAACATAGACAAAGTTAATGTATTGCGAATACATAGAAAGAAGGATCCTTTATTGTATGATTATATGATAGCGGAACAAACACTGGTAGCAGTTACTTCTGTAAAATATCTGGGAGAATGCGTGCGGAACGATTTGAAGTGGAATGATCATATAAAATTAATTGTTGGTAAGGCGGGTACCAGGTTGAGATTCATTGGGAGAGTCCTTAGAAAATGTAGTCCATCAACAAAGGAGGTGGCTTACAAAACACTCGTTCGACCAATACTTGAGTATTGCTCATCAGTGTGGGATCCGTACCAGATCGGGTTGACGGAGGAGATAGAGAAGATCCAAAGAAGAGCGGCGCGTTTCGTCACAAGGTTATTTGGTAACCGTGATAGCGTTACGGAGATGTTTAACAAACTCAAGTGGCAGACTCTGCAAGAGAGGCGCTCTGCATCGCGGTGTAGCTTGCTCACCAGGTTTCGAGAGCGTGCGTTTATGGATGAGGTATCGAATATATTGTTTCCCCCTACTTATACCTCCCGAGGAGATCACGAATGTAAAATTAGAGAGATTAGAGCGCGCACGGAGACTTTCAGACAGTCGTTCTGCGCGCGAACCATACGCAACTGGAACAGGAAAGGGAGGTAATGACAGTGGCACGTGAAGTGCCCTCCGCCACACGCCGTTGCGGAGTATAAATGTAGATGTAGATGTAGACTGCGCGGCTACCCTGCGCGGCCTCTGCTTTGGAAACTAAGTCTGTAGGATGTGATTTGTCACAACAGTTTTGCAGTTAAAAATTCAGGTTTTGCATCGACAACTGTTGGCCACACTAAGCCAAACTCTACACATTCGTGTAGCAATGCTAAATATGGGGACAGCGATATTTTCAAAGTATTTTAAAGGTGTCATCAGAGAACAATGAAGACCATGATAAAAATTTTTAAGAGCATTGCAGAAAGTTTGAAGAACGTGACAGAAAATTTGAGGAACGTGACAGAAAATTTGAAGAACGTGACAGAAGTATGGACAGAAAGTTAGGGCATATTGACAGCAATCTAGGACGGAATAATAAAAAAAATTGTAGAGGAACTTTTGGCCGATGTAAATGATTCAACTAAACAGGTAAAGCAAGATGCACATGAGGACTTTAACCTGTAACAAATAATGTAAGGTCATGAGTCGATCACACTGAAACGAGCAAAATTTCACAGTTACAACGGCAGTACAGTCAGTTTCATACCCTGACACAAAATTTTGAAGAGCAGTGTGCTTATCGTAAGGGTGAAGGCACAGAATTCGCTAGCCAAGAACAGCTACCAAACAGGTAGACGAACTTTCTGTAAGTCTGACCCAGCCGACTAGAAATGCAGACAAACATTCTGATGCTACACAGCTTTTTTCCTTTGCAGAATCGGAAGAACACCTTCGTCGTTTTAAACAGGCACAGATGGTCATTAGTCAACAGCACAAGACTGAAGTAAGGAATCTGGATGGCCGATTATCGTGCATTGAGCAGAAAATCAGTCACGGGCATGATGATGCTGATAGCCATACTTGGCGTATTTATACTCCTGACGAAGTTTATGATTTGTGTCACAGGTACACAGAAACACGGAACACAGTGCGTTACGCAGACGAGATAGCGCGGATGCCTCACCTAGCGCAAAAAATAATTTGCCCTCCCACCAGAGTGATTCGAAAGTTTAATATATTCGAAATTCTCCCAATGAGATGCACCCCAGAGAGTGGCTGCAACAATTCCAGGACTGTCTCCCACCTTCATGGCTAAGTAGTGATCATGGGTGGCTATTTATAATCTGAACCAGCCACAAGAATGAGAGCAGTTGCACAAAAATGCCAAACGGGAGGTGAATTTCATCACGCATTCTTTTCGACATACTGGTTTGAAGCTACATAAGACATAGTCAACAACAGTATCACAATGCTAAATAATTTTGAACAATTAGACTTTTCCAGCCCGGCAGATTATTTTCTACACATGCTAAACAAGAACCGCTTCTTACCGATTCTCTACAGTCCCTCTAAATTAATAGGAATTTGTTTGAAGAAATTGCTGAAAGACTTGCGACACATTATTTTGGCAGTACGCTTTAAAGATGACATTGAGGCTCTTCAAAACTTACTGCAAGAGCTTGAAGTCGACAGTGATGAATTTTACTTGCGAAATAAATACAGATACGGCAAAACACAAAATTTCCAATCACAACGAAACAGTTCATGTGACGGGTACTCTCCGAATCGGAACAACAATTACCAACAGAATAATTGTTCAAACAATTGGCCTACGAGTAATCAATCGTACTATCGTGACAATTTCAGAGACAGAAACAGAGGTTGTGGTTCTAGGAACCAAAGAAGCTACGGTAATAATAGCTATCCCAACAGAAATCAGTGTAATGAAAGAAATAACAGCAACTGGCGTGAAAAACGAAACTTTAATACAGATGGTGACACTGATTTCAGAACAACTAACTATCATTACAACGAAAGAGGTAATTGTTCCTGTGATTTCGAGTGATCGTAACAGTTACGATGAAATAAATAATCAGGAGAGGTGCGAGCGTAGAAACTTTAGTGTGGAACGACGCGCTGAAGTAATTGAGGTCAGATCAGCTAATTCACGTGACAGTGCTAGGCATGATGGGACGTTACAAAAACGATAAATAGCGCACACGGTAAACGATTCGTTTTTCGACACAGGGGGGCTTTCTACTCATACTGTAAATTTTGTACAGTGTGAAACTGTTAATAATCGAAAGGAGGGAGAGAGAGAGAGATGCAAAATAAAACAGAGTACAATCTTGCGAGTACACGAACTGATGAGGTCCAAGTACCGAACTTGAAAGAAATTAGTGTTTTAGACTAGCTAATTACATGCCTTGGTCAGGTGATGACGATGAAAATGAAACAGATGTGCATCCAACTAAAGTAAGGTAAGCAACTAATGACATGTAGAGGGTGTTGGTGACACTTTCTTAGGAAAAATATTTCATGATGTGAATTCAGAGGAGAGACGAATAAATTATTGGGGATATATTACCGGAAGAGAAGGTAGACAATCAGAACATTTTAATTCATCCTATTGTGTCATTATCTATTATAAAAGTTTCTTTATCAGCAGTACTAGACTCAGGTAATAGTATTTCGGTTACCAGTGAGACCGCTTTCGGGCAATGTCAAGAATTAACTGCTTGTCCAACATTTCCATTGTAAAGCGACAAAATTAAGAGTGTGATTACTGGAAAAACTGTGAAGATAAGGGAACAGACACGTTTAGATTTCACTGGCCAAGGTCATCAGTTATCTGCTAGTTTCTTAATAGTGCTTCTTCTCATCACAGAAATGATATTAGGTGTTGATTTCTTGAATAAATACAAGGATATTCTAAACTTTAATTATGCTAAGGTGAAAGCCGAATTAGACGGCAAGTTAGTCTGTTTGCAATTCGAGGATTGGATTTCAGAGGAGGAGAAGACATCAACTGTTTGAAATTTTTATCTCCGTCAAAAACACAACCTTCCAATGAAGCTGTTGGTCTAAATCGGGTACTTCTCAGGAGACGGAACAGTTGTTTGATACCTCTTAACTTATGTGTTAGAAAACAGGCAGCGTAGAGGTTGATTCTGAAGAAGATAGGCAAGAGTTATTCGATATCTCACAGTCATATGTTTAAGCCTTTGTCAACAAACCTGGTACCATATGAAATTTTCTGTACGAGTTTAACGTCAAGGGACATACGATGTTTTTCGTTGCACTCTATGTTATTCCACTGGTATACAAGGAAAGAGTAAAGAATGAGATCCAGTCCGTGTTAGCTCAGGGTGTCATTAAACCTGCCGTGAGTTCTTGCAACAGTCCACTTCATGTTGTTGAAAAATGAGTAAAGATGAGTATCCATCTCTCTATGATGGTTACATCAGCTGGCGACTGATGCCTCCTCGAGCTGGGTTTTACTATTCCTTCTTTTAACTAATGATGCATTCGACTTCTTCCAGTGTATTTCATTTAGGTAATTAGTGTAAATAGCTCTCTCCTACTATCCTAGTGTAAGTACAGTGAAGTAAGTTTTCAGACTGGTTTACCTTCCACTTCAAGAAATTATTTTCCTAACTGACGATTGCCGCGCGGGGTAGCCGCTCGGTCAGAGGCGCCTTGTCACGGTCCGTGCGGCTTCCCCCGTCGGAGGTTCGAGTCCTCCCTTTGGCGTGTGTGTGTGTGTTGTCCATAGCGTAAGTTAGTTTAAGTTAGATTAAGTAGAGTGTACGCTTAGGGACCGATGACCTCAGTAGTTTGGTCCCATAAGACCTTACCGCAAATTTCCAATAACTGACGATTAACGTAATTCGCAATGAACTATTGCTAATTTGTGAAAGATGTTTCGGAAGTCACTGTACTGAAGCTAATTTGAGATGTTTTGAAATAGTAGTATAAAGCAAACAATTCTCAGTTATTGACTACATGTAATACAGATAAGTGACCTTTCAGTTTCAAATGGCATAAAACTGGACACAACGTAAAGAATAACAGAGAAAGGATATAGTATGTCATTTATGTTGATGTGCTTATGATGTGGTTATATTCGGTGGTTGATTGGTTGATTTGGGGAAGGGGACCAAACAGCGAGGTCATCGGTCCCATCGGATTATGGAAGGAAGTCGCCAATGCCCTTTCAAAGGAACCATTCCAGCATCACCTTGAAGCGATTTAGAGAAATGGCGAAAAATCTAAATCAGGATCGCTGGACGAGGGTTTTTAACTGTCGTCCTCCAGAACGAAATAAAATGTTGATATTGAGCAGTAATTAAGTGGTACTCACGTTGAGCAGTAGTGAACGAATAATGTATTGAGTTATGATCTGTATCTAGGTGAAGAGATGTTTCGAAGAATAAGTATTTCAAGAATCCAATGAGGAGTAGAAGAAGATGTTATTTCAGCAGTGATTATATATGTGTTTTTCTATGGATTATTATTTCATGTAGCATTTGAGGGGTAAAGGAAGATTTTTTGTTTCAGTAATAACATGGTTTGAGGATAGAGATTCAGAAAATGAGATTATATTGTTAGAAGAATGATGAAAGCCAACTTTTAAGGGAATCCAGTTTTTTGCAAACTATGCAGTTTCTTATTGTTAGAACACTTCGCGTGGCTGAAGTCTGCAGCAGGAATTTTATAATTATTTTTCTCTTATAGTTGAAATAAATGTCAAGGAAGGCAACTGTACACAAGAGAGTTGTGAAATGTTCTTGCCAATTTGTCTAGGTGCTAGAACTTCATGAAGAGGTGTATTGTTGTCGTGGCTTAATGAAGGATCGTTAAACTTGGAGTTTTTGTTCCCATTTATCAGTTGTTGAGATTAGTTCTCCATTTTTCTTTTCAGTTTCAGGGCGCTGTCTGAACACTCGCATTGAGCGTCGAGAGTTGTGTACTCAGAAGCATTTCACAAAAATTTGTAAGATACAGTCTTCCACTGCACATCGCAAGTATGGCAAATGAAATTTGATTTTTGACAGTCACATCATTATTCCTAACAACAACAAATTGCAGAGTAGAAGGGCGTTCCGTGCTCAAAGGTAGGCCAATTAATATGGATACCATCGAAGTTCATGTCCATTGCAAGGCTCAATCATAGTTAGAGTGTATTTGTGAAAAGAATATCAAAACAGTTCAGAGGCTTAATTCCAGTAGATTTCAGTAAAGTGGCTATCTTGTGAATTTTCAAGCAGTTTAACCAGAAAGTCAGGTGCGTTAATTTTTTTATTAATTTACTGTGTAATTACTGTAACAGTTTTCGTAGATTGGTTGTTAGTAAGATTAAAAATAAAGATTAGCAATATCCAGGGCCAACATTCTATTCTGAATCGTTTTTCAGTCAACTGGAATATGTAAATTTTATTGATGGCTATATCTGAGCACTATGGGACTTAACATCTACGGTCATCAGTCCCCTAGAACTAAGAACTACTTAAACCTAACTAACCTAAGGACATCACACAACACCCAACCATCACGAAGCAGAGAAAATCCCTGACCCCGCCGGGAATCGAGCCCAGGAACCCGGGCGTGGGAAGCGAGAACGCTACCGCACGACCTCGAGATACGGGCCGTAAATTTTATTGAAAACGAATTGCTTTATCGCAGAGGATTTGTTTGACGTACCGAGTGTTCCGGATTTCGCATCGTTTATCGTGAGCTCTACATATTTTTCTTCAAAATTAAATATTCGCTTAGTTCTGTTGCCCTGCATCAACTTGAAACTTACAGACATAAGTTTAAATATGTGAGAAATTTTCAACCTATTGCTCGGCTACTTCGCTTCATTTTTACGGTTCCATGCCTCCGTCTATAAAAAGGAACCTTTGTGCACTATGTGATCAAAAGTACCCGGATACCTGGCTGAAATGACTTACAAGTTCGTGGCGCCCTTTCGGTAATGCTGGAATTCAATATAGCGTTAGGCCACTCATAGCCTTGATGACACCTTCCACTCGCATGCATGTTTCAGGTGCTGGAAGGTTTCTTGGGGAATGCAAGCCCATTCTTCACGGAGCGCTGCACTGAGAAGAGGCATCGATGCCGGTCGGTGAGGCCTGGAACGAAGTCGGCGCTTCCAAACATCCCAAAGGTGTCCTATAGGATTCAGGTCAGGACCGTGTGCATGTCAGCTTATTACAGGGGTGTTATTGTCATGCAACCACTCCGACATAGGCCGTGTGTTATGAACAGGTGCTCGATCGCTTTGAAAGATGCAATCGCCATCCTCGAATTGCTCTCCCACAGTGGGAAGCAAGAAGGTGCTTTAAGCATCTATGTTGGCCGGAGCTGCGGTATTGCCACGCAAAACAAGGGGTGCAAGCCTCCTCCATGAAAAACACAACCACACCATAACACCACCGCTCCGAATTTTACTGTTGACACTATACATGCTGGCAGATTATGTTCACCGGGCATTCGCCATGCCCACACTCTGCCTTGGCATCGCCAAATTGTGTACCGTGATTGGTCACTCCACACAAAGTTTTACCACTGTTCAGTCGCCCAATGTTTACGCTCCGTTTACCGGCGTGATGTGTGGCTTACGAACAGCCGCTCGACCATGAAAGCCAAGTTTTCTCACCTCCTGCTTAACCGTCATAGTACTTGCAGTGGATCCTGATTCAGTTTGGAATTTCTATATGATGGTCTGGATAGATGTCTGTCTATTACACTTTACGACCCTTTTCAACTGTCATCGATCTCTGTCAGTCAACAGGCGAGGTTGGCCTGTACACTTTTGCGCTGTACGTGACCCTTCACGTTTCCACTTGACTATCACACCGGACACAGTAGACCTAGGGGTGTTTAGGAGTGTCAAAATCTCGCTCACAGACGTATGACAGAAGTGATACCCAATCACCTGACCACGTTCGAAGTCCGCGAGTTCTGCGAAGCGCCCCAGTCTGCTCTCTCACGATGTAAATGACTACTGAGGTCGCTGATATGGAGTACCTGGCAGTAGGCGGCAGCAAAATGAACCTCATATGAAAAACGTATGTTTTTGGGTGTGTCACGATACTTTTGATCACATAGTGTAGCAGGAATGTTCAACCTCCTGACCACGGGCAGCATGTGGCCCAAAGCAAGTATCATTTCGGCCTAGAATTGAGGATCTATCACACTACCGCAAAAAAAAAAGTTTATGTGAAGTTACGATGAACTGAATATTTTCAATTTGTAACTCGCGCCACACGGTGCTGTTCTCTCGTTGATCGATCCTGCTCTTAATATTGGCGCCCGTGCCATATTTGAAACACAAAGTCTCGTTTGTTATAACCGGCCAATCTGTCAGACGCGCCGGTCTGCTATCCTACAGCTACAGCTACTTCATATCTAATATGTCAAATTACAATCATCTTGCTTTTTCAGAATAAATAACCATAAATTAATAAATTGTAAATCACTGAAATGGGTTAACTGTATCATCCGACGGTCCACGCCCTCTACCGTGCGGTTCAAAAACACTCGTCTTCTTCCAAGGTACCCAAGCCCCCTGTCTTATAGGATCGTTTTGTTTTTCGTCCGTGTATCTATATGTCTGATTGTTAAGAATCTTTTTTCTCAGAAACGAGCAGAGGTATCAAGTACAAATTTATACCACATATTAAGTTCTATGGTCCGTTGGTGGCGTAAAAATGTGAAGCTAAGTCAATGTAATCAAAAGATACGGACATTTGTCACATATTTGAGACTCGAAAACTCACTCATCAAAACCTGTAGGCACTCCTCATTGACCTATAATGGTGAAATTCGACAAGAAGCTAGGTATAACAGCACAAAGGAAAAGATCCTAAAACCGTTAATCTGTAACTACATCACACGAAAAAAATATTTCTTTTGTCAATTTGTCCGACTTGAAACTTGAAACTAAAACACTGGATGTATGAATTGAAAAACGTGGCCAACTTAAAAAAAAGAAAACTATCAAGTAACTTCGTTCTATAATGGGTCGTGCATTGTTAGTTGCATTCTTTGCCTAATAGCGGCACCAAACGACAAAAATGTAACAGTCTGCATACTATGAAAAATAGTGGCAACTTACACAGTGTAATTCGTTATTTTGAGGCGCGTTCGTTACTTTAAACAAAAAGGAAAATGGAAATTTTTGGAACGCACTGAAGATGTAAAGCAGTACGAAATACCGTAAGCTGTTACTGTCTTTCAACATAATCGTCAGCTTTAAATGATACACTATAATCAAATTCTATCACTAAGCATTAAAAAGATATGGTTCTGTAGCACGGTGGTTCTGTGTGTCTGATTACAAATCCAATACTAAAAATATAGTATTCAGTAGGTTCTAATGGCAAGGAAGGCGTTTCTGAAGAAAAATTTGTTAACATCGAGTATAGATTTAATTGTCAGGAAGTCGTTTCTGAAAGTATTTGTATGGAGTGTAGCCGTGTATGGAAGTGAAACGTGGACGATAAATAGTTTAGACAAGAAGAGAATAGAAGCTTTCGAAATGTGGTGCTACAGAAGATTAGATGGGTAGATCACATAACTAATGAGGAGGTATTGAATAGAATTGGGGAGAGGAAGATCTTGTGGCACAACTTGACTAGAAGAAGGGATCGCTTGGTAGGACATGTTTTGAGACATCGAGGGATCACCAATTTAGTATTGGAGGGCAGCGTGGAGGGTAAAAATCGTAGAGGGAGACCAAGAGATGAATACACTAAACAGATTCAGAAGGATGTAGGTTGCAGAAGGTACTGGGAGATGAAGGAGCTTGCACAGGATAGAGTAGCATGGAGAGCTGCATCAAACCAGTCTCAGGACTGAAGACCACAACAACAACAGGTTCTAAGGTCTTTCAGTTATTAACCTTTTGTTTTCCCTTAGGCAGTGTTTTTTATGTGTGAACAATGCAAAGTTGGCTGGTGCCTTGGATTCCATGCTTCCAATGATTTACTGAGTAAATCAGTCCTTACGGCCAACATAGGTAAAAGCGTACAATCTCCATTTCGTCCGCGTCTAGCATTATCGTTTTCAAACCATTCTTCAGGTCGCCGCTTCCACGTCTATAATTATCGTTTCCAAACAATCCTTCAGTCAATGACTGCCGTTGTTGACACCAAAAGAAGGTAATCCACTAAAAATCGTTCCTAATCAACCTCGAGCAACAACTTAATACTTGGTTTTGAGACCGGAAGTAGCGTGCGCACGTTATCGGTGTATGTTCCCGGTGTCTGCTCGTCCATTGGCGAGTCATTATTCAGTAGGAGGTCGGCGATCCAAAGCTCAAGGACACCAAGCGTCCTCGGTGGTGACAGACAGTGTGTCTACGACGTGCAGAATACTGGCAGCCAGAGCGTAGCTCAGATGCCAGCGCAACGAACTGTCGCAACACCGACACCGAGCTCCACACCTGACCGCAATACTCACTCGCGCCTACTGTCTCCACTGTTCATCCTCGGTACAGTCTTATTGCATGCTGATCTGCAAATCGCCAGTTCAGTTGGTAGTAGCTTCATCTAAGTACACGTTGTGCCGCCATAATCACGACGGAAATCTTTTTACATGACTCATCTGAGTACAAATGTCAGCTCCGTTAATGCACTCTCGTTTTACACCTCGTGTATGCGATATTGTCCTGATCTCCATAAGTTCATGTTGTATTGTATTGTATGTTAACCGGAGACCTAGAAACGACGGAGAGGCTCCGTTTCCCGCCGCAGCCGCAGTGGTCCACAACCCCACGACGACTACGGCAGTCCACTTCAACCCTCCACCGCCCCACACCGAACCCAGGGTTATTATGCGGTCTCACACCAGACTAGTGTAACCCCTATGTTTGCGTGGTAGAGTAATGGTGGTGTACGCGTAGGTGGAGAACTTGCTTGCACAGCAATCGCCGACATAGTGTAACTGAGGCGGAATAAGGGGAACCAGCCCGCATTCGCCGAGGCAGATGGAAAACCGCCTAAAAACCATCCACAGACTGGCCGGCTCACCGGACCTCGACACAAATCCGCCGGGCGGATTCGTGCCGGGGACCAGCCGCTCTTTCCCGCCCGGAAAGCCATGTAAGTACATGTTAGTATCCCATCAGTTTTGTCTCCTCCACTGTATGACCACCTGCTTAATGCCGCACCGATTCTGTCTGGTACGGATTCAACAAATCCTTGGTATGTCTCCAACCTTTTTTTTTTTTTTTGGGTCGTCAGTCTTCTGACTGGTTTAATGCCTAGGTAACAGAATTCCTTAAGTTCATCAACTCTGCGACCATCAATCCTGATGCTAAGTTTCTCACTGTTCTCATTTTTGCTACTTCTCATTACTTTCGACTTTCTTCGATTTACTCTGCATCCATATTCTGTACTCATTAGGTTGTTCATTACATTCAGCATATCATGTAATTCTTCGTTTTCATTCAGGATAGCAATGTCATCAGCGAATCGTATCACTGATATGCTTTCACCCCGAATTTTAATTCCACTACTGAACCTTTCTTTTATTTCCATCATTGCTTCTTCGATGTACAGATTGAACAGTATCTGGGAAAGATTACATCCCTCTCTAACACCGTTTCTAATCCGAACGCTTCGTTCTTGGTTCTCCAATCTTATTATTCCTTCCTGGCTCTTGTACATATTGTATATTACCTGTCTCTCCCTGTGGGTTATCCCTATTGTTCTCAGAATTTCGAATATGTTGCACCATTTTACATCGTTGAAAGCTTTTTTCAGGTAGACAAACCCAATGAATGTATCTTGATTTGTCTTTAGTCTTGCTTCTGTTATCACATAGAACCTCAGAATTACTTGTCTCTCTCGCGCTCTTACCTTTTCTAAAGCCAGACTGATGGTCATCTAGCACATCCTCAATTTTCTTTTCCATTCTTCTGCATATTATTCTTGTCAGCAACTTCGATGCATCAGCTGTTAAGCTGATTGTGCGACAATTCTCGCACTTTTCACTCTTGCAGTCTTCGGAATTGTGCGGAAGACAATTTTCCGGGAGTCAGATTGTATGTCGCTAGAGTCACACATTCTACACACCAACGTGAAGAGTCGTTTTGTTGCCACTTCCCCCAATGATTTTAGAAATTCTGATGGAATGTTATCTATCCCTTCTGCCTTATTTGACCGTAAGTCCTCCAAAGCTCTTTTAAATTCCGATTCTAATACTAGATCCCCTATCTCTTCTAAATTGACTCCTGTTTCTTCTTCTATCACTTCAGACAAGTATTCGTCATCATAGAGGCCTTCAATGTACTCTTTCCACCTATCCTCCATCTTCTCTGCATTTAACAGTGGAATTCCCCTTGCACTTTTTATGCTACCAACCTTCCTTTTAATTTCACCGACGGTTGTTTTGACTTGCCTATATGTTGAGTCAGTCCTTCTGACAATCATTTCTTTTTCAGTTTCTTCACATTTTTCGTGCAGCCATTTCGTCTTAGCTTCCTTGCACTTCCTATTTATTTCACTCCTCAGCGACTTGTATCTCTGCATTCCTCAATTTCCCTGAACATTTTTGTGCTTCCTTCTTTGATCGATCAACTGAAGTACTTCTTCCGTTACCCATGGTTTCTTCGCAGTTACCTTCTTTGTACCTATGATTTTCTTTCCAACTTCTGTGATGCCCGTTTTAGATATGTCCATTCCTCTTCAACTGTAGTGCCTACTGATCTATTACTTATTGCTGTATCTATAGCCTTAGAGAACTTGAAGTGTCTCTCGTCATCCCTTAGTACTTACGTATCCCACTTCTTTGCATATTGATTCTTCCTTACTAATCATTTGAACTTTAGCCTACTCTTCATCACTACTATATTGTGACCTGAGTATTTATCTGCTCCTGGGTACGCCTTATAATCCAGTATCTGATTTCGGAATCTCTGTCTCACCAAGATGTAATCTAGCTGAAATATTCCGGTATAATCCAGGTATACCACCTCCTATTGTGATTCTTGAACAGAGTATTCGCTATTACTAGCTGAAATTTATTACAGAACTCAATTAGTATTTTCCCTTTCTCATTCTTTGTCCCAATTCCTTACTCTTCTGTAATCTTTTTTTCTATTTCTTCTCGTATAATTGCATTCCAGTCCCCCATGCATTTTCATCTCCATTAATTTACTGTTTAGCCTTTCAATATCCTCATATATTTTCTTTATCTCTTCATCTTCAGCTTGCGATGTTGGCATGTATACCTGAACTATTGTCGTCAGTGTTGATTTGCTATCGATTGTGATAAGAACAACCATATTGCTGAACTGTTCACTGTAACACACTCTTTGCCCTACCTTTCTATTCATAAAGAATCCTACTCCCGTTATATCATTTTCTGCTGCTTTTGATATTACTCTGTACTCATCTGACCAGAAATCCTTGTCTTCTTTCCATTTCACTTCACTGGCCCCTACTGTATCTAGATTGAGCCTTAGCATTTCCCTTTTCAGAGTTTCTAGCTTTCGTACCACATTCAAGCTTCTAACATTCCACGCCCCGACCCGTAGGACGTTATTCTTTCGATGATTATTCAGTCTTTTTGTCATGGTCAGCTCCCCCTTATCTGTCCCCTCCTAGAGTTCCGAATGGGGAACTATTCCGGAATCTTTTGCTAATGGAGAGATCACCATGACACATTTCCTATTACAGGCCACTTGTCCGACGGATAGACAGTACTTCTCTTTAATGCAGTAGTTTCCATTGCCTTCTGCATCCTCATGCCGTTGATTACTTGCTGATTCTTCCCCCTTTAGGAGCTGTTTTCCATCCCAAAGACAAGAGAGTGCCCTGAACTTCTGTCAGCTTCTCCGCGCTCTTTGACAAGGCCGTTGGCAGAATAAGGTTGACTTCTTATACCGGAAGACTTCGGCCGCCAGTGCTGAATGTTACTCAAAATTTAAACGGTGGTGGGTTTCGAGCCTGGGACCGAGAACGTTTAGAATACTAATTAAGGTCGATACCTCAACATTACTGGTGCAACAACAGAACAGAGGTGCTACAACAGTCATAGGTACCGCCAAATGTTTAGGAAAAGGTCAAACAATTCGCTAAATTACGGCTTGTAGCCGCGGAGCCTGCAATCAGAAGTTTTCAATAGTTTTCAGATCAGCCGAGTTTGGTGGACAAGATGTCAATTAGAGGTCACTATCATGCTCCTCAAACCACTGTCCTTGTGACATAGACAGTAAAACTAGTGTCAGATGGCATGGTCGTTGAGGAAAACATCAAGTATCAAGGAATATAGGTGGTCGATGATAATCTTCACGGACTCTTCAGCTAACACAGTGCCTTAGACTACTACAGCAGGTGCCATGGAAGCCCAGGTGAATGCCCCCTACCGACCTGGGCCTGTGCAGCGTTACATGTCTCGAGCAGCCTTTCGCCTTGGCTCTGAGCGACTTAACTTCTGAGGTCATCAGTCCTCTAGAACTTAGAACTACTTAAACCTAACTAACCTAAGGACATCACACACATCCATGCCCGAGGCAGGATTCGAACCTGCGACCGTAGCGGTCGCTCTGTTCCAGACTGTAGCGCCTAGAACCTCTCGGCCACTCTGGCCGGCTCGTTCGCCTTGATGACCGTGTATGCGGACACGGTCATCTACCTGGTGTCACAAGAAACGTGATTCATCTTAACGAGTTACCGAATTCCACTGATTCACATTAGAATTTCGACGATCCCGTGCCCACTTACACCTTTGTCGACATGGAAGCACGAAGGTGTCGTCTGCTGCAGAGCCCATTTGTGCGCAAACTCTGTGATCTAAATCATGTCCCTTCGTCTTGCACACACAAGAATAAATTGTTGTAGGTAATTCATGAGTAAAATTAAAATGCTTAGATACGCGGCGTGATTTTTTTTTCTTACTTAAGGAATATCGTGTGGAATAAGTTGCCTTACTTTCCGAATTGCGTTAATACTAATGATGCAGTTGAGCAGTAGACTGCAATAATTGTATCACTATTAGATTAACACTGCATACTGTCGAGACTGGGGTCACATAGAAACAGAAAAAAAGGTGTCCATGGATGCCTTGGAACAGTGTCCCGAAACTAGAGAGCTCTATGCTTTTGTATAGTTCTTAGCTTTATCTTCTACGCTCACCAGTAGAAACTGAGACGTGACACTGTCGTCTGTGTAGTTCTCGGCGAAAGGCCAGCAGAAATGCGGCCTTGCACTCCAAAACAAAACATAGGAAACGGGTGGCTTAAGCTTCCTCAGCCTCACGCAGTGTAGCCAACACCGAAATACAACTGCTGATCGTCTAATCAGCTTGTTACAGGTGGCGCATCTGGGTCAGCATTTTATTATGCGAAATCTGCAGCGATTGAGTTGCCCAGAGCAGCAGTAAACAGGTTGCGAGTTGCTTTACGGGTTGCCCACTGTGTGTGCCCGGAGGTTGGCATTGCCTCACTGGGTCAGGGTCACCCCAGGCCGCGTCCTTAGAGGGGCCGTTTCCGCGATGTGCGGCACAAACCGAGCAGGAAACGGGCAGACCAGTTACACGTTACAGGAAAGGCAAGTAGATTTTTAAGCCACGGGGTGCTCCAGAAACCTGTTCGAAGCTCTTACTCGCTTCCGTGCTTTCGATGCAGCACTAAACAAGTTGTCATTTGATGTGACTGCAGCAACTTTGGAATGAAAGCCATTAGTTTTCTCTTTGTTATTAAAGTAGCTAGTAGCCGCAGTGCTATATACGTTATAGTCTACCCACTGGAAAGTGATGTCGGTGGTCAATAACAACAAGAGCTCTTCCGTGTCAAGGGTTCAACTGAATGTCTGAGAAGATGTGCAGACGTGCGGCCTTAGACTCAAGGAGAACAGATGATGAAATAATAAGTCTTCTGAAACTCAGGAAATACCGTTTTTGTGAAATGAAAATAACACACTAAATAAAGTAAAGGGTATCTTCAAATCCTAGCCTTGGGGACTTTCAACTTAATCATGTGGCAATCAAGAAGATTTCTAGCAAAGAAATCATGAATGTTAGGGTACTCAGGGGTGCAAACTTGGATTCAGACCACTACCTCTCTAAAATTAAGTTCAAAGTCATCCCAAACAGGAAACGCAGCATGAAACAAATTAAGGGCCGGAAGTATAGCACAGAAAAGATATTAAAATCAGATGAATTCACAAAAGCAACAGAAACCATTCAGACACAAAGCTGGGGGGATATCAAGGCTGAGCGGATAGAACCTAACAAAAAAAGTAAAAAACATGCCTGGTGGTCACTGGAATGTGATGCCCTCATTGAAACAAGAAAACAGGCATGGCAAAATTGGCAATCACAGAAAACAGAAGAAAGTAGACTGAATTTCATTACAGTTAGAAAACTGGTAGATAAAAATATAAAAAGGATTAAGAAGACACATGAAAACAAAACTCTCCTCCAAATTGATGAAGAATTTGCTAAAAACAACACAAGAAGCTTTCACAGAACTTTCAAACAAAGGTTATCAAGATACAAAGCACCCACCCTCCAATTTCGAGATGTAAATGGGACCATCGCTCACAACAACACGGAAAACTGCAAAATACTAGCAGGCTACTTTGAGAAACTCTTGAATTGTGAACCCACCCTTGAAAAATTTGAATCCATCCCAAACAACCGTGAGAAGCCGGATTCGGAACCACCGACGACTGAAGAACTACAGAAGGTCATTTCAGAACTTAAAAACAACAAGGCGTCCGGAGAAAATCAAATAGTGGCCGAACTATGGAAAAAGGCTGACACAAATGCAGTTAGATCCCTAAAGTGTGTTTTCGATCAAATCTGGACAGAAGAAGAGATCCCCACAGAATGGAGAACAGCTCTCATCCACCCTATCCACAAGAAAGGTTTGAAGACAGACCCCAACAATTACAGAGGAATATCACTGCTGGATATAACGTACAAGATTCTTTCTAAAGTCCTTTTGAACAGGGCAGAGCCGCAATTGGATCTGCAAATCGGAGAATGTCAGGGAGGTTTTAGAAAGGGCAGATCATGTTCGGAACAAATACTAAATCTCAAAAACATTATGGCGTACCAAAAATCAAGGGCAAAGACGTACGTAATCACCTTCATTGATTTCAAAAAAGCATATGATTCGATTGATAGAGAATCTCTGTTGTCAGTCCTGGAAGAAATGGGTTTGGATAAGAAAACAACTAATATTATAAAAGCTACCCTTACAAATACATTTTCGAAAGTTAAATTTATGGGCGATCTATCGGAACCCTTTGAAATAAAAACGGGAGTGCGACAGGGCGATAGGCTCTCGCCGTTGCTGTTCAATTGTGCGCTTGAGAAAGTAGTCAGAGAATGGAACACAAATATTAAGAGTGGTATAGACTGGGTTGCAAAAAGAAAAACCTTAAAGTAAATTGCATTGCTTTTGCAGATGATATGGCCCTGTTTGCTGAAACAATGGAAGAAGCACGGGAGCAAATCCTTGAACTAAAGAAACAAGCAGCTAAAATTGGTCTTCACATCTCCTCTGAAAAAACTAAGATATTGACAAACATCAAACACTCATGTAAATACCTCAACGTTCAAGAACAGAAGATTGAAATAGTAAAAGAATTCAAATATCTCGGAGAATGGATTAGTTGGAATGCTGGGGAAAGCAAAGCAATGGAATCCAGAAAAAATAAACTTGAATTGGCCTTCCAACTAACAAAAAATACATACAACAAAAAATCCCTTTCATGGGGGTCCAAAATGACACATTACAAGATAGTGATTAAGCCAGAAGCACTGTATGCAGCAGAAACACTTAACATGAATTTCAAAGGCCAAATGGAGAAACTTGAGGTAAAGGAAAGAAAAATTTTAAGAAAAATTATTGGGCCAAAATTTCAAGACAATAAGATTATATACATAAAAAATGAAACTCTCTACACGAAAATTGAAAAACTTTAAGATTCTATGCGAAAAAGGAGAATAATTTTTTATGGTCATCTTCTCAGAATGAATTCCAACAGATTAACTAAACAAATCTTTGACTTCTTCCGTAACCGAAAAACGAAGCCCAACTGGTTTAAAGAAACTGAGAAAGACCTAGTGGAATTAAAGATTTCAGAAAATTCACTTATTGATCGAACTGCTAAATTAATTACTAAAGATGAAAACATAAGGTTCCAAGACAAATCCACACAAAAGTCCAAACCCTTCATCTCGGAAGAAGAAAAGAGAAGAAGATCAGAAAGAATGAAGAAATACTGGGCCCTAAAAAAAGAACAACGCACAAAGAAATGATTGATCCAGCGTACCCCAAAGAGGGTGAAACGAAAGAAGAAGAAGAAGAAAGTAAAGGGAGTCTGTTGGAGAGTGCACAGCCCTGTACATACAGAATGTTTCATTACTACAAACCTTAAGCAGAGGACAATGAAACAGGCAGGTGACCCTAATAAACACAGATGCGGAAACTAATGCTTTCTTATATCCGAGCTATAAATATGCACTTGAGGACAAATATTCAAGTGTTACATGTCGCCACCATCATATGCAGGTGGGCTTTCAGCATGTCTCCTCATGGGTGCCCGCATACTTCCAAAAATCTCACAAAAATCCCAGGTGTGTTCCGAATGCAATCCCTATTTGTGTGGATCTCGAGGCATCGAATAAATGTTACGATAGACAAATGGTGTGCTCTAAGCAACATCGCTGATAGGATTTCAAGAACACTGCATGACGTCTATAGATAAGAAAATCCAGGCGGTAGATGTCGGACAGACACACAACAAACTCTACAATAGGACACTTGGGAGGACACAAATTCAGACACAGGCACAGACACTGATATAGGTGAGACACAGACTCATATCAAAAGGAATGTATCATCTGAAACAAATATATCACACAATTATAAGAATCACATACATAGCACATGATTGGTCCACGTCTTGAAACTGTACTTAAACAAGGAGACAATCGTCACATCTAAGGAGTATGTAGTAACGGGGGACGAAGCTCGACGTTGACCTTCCGAGGCCTCCCTTCCGCCTATTTCATTGGTGGACGGAAGCAGCATGATGCACAAAAACATGCAACCTAACGAATACATTCAAGTTTAGATATAGTAAAACATGCAGCTTAATGAATATGCCCCACATAAGCGCTTAAAACATGTAAGAAGTAGCACTAGTTCTCGAACAGTGCAAACAAATACACACAGAGGCTTTCACGCTGTATTTTGGCAATATAAGAAGACATCATTTTGTACTCTACTTCAGGTAGACAAGCTTGATGTTTCTGCTGAGCCGCCCCGCCCCCCCCCCCCCCTCCCACATGGAATAGCAACAACACGAACCATAATTTACATCTCATTTTCTTCTAAATTGGTACCATTTATAATTTTAACCTTTCATTTCTTTCCAATCATTTACTTTTCTGTGTATCTCTTTGTTCCTACTCTTGTTTTTGTTGCTCAAACAACTTTTCCGAGTAATGTGGAACAATGCATCAAAAATGTAAAATTTTAAAATATTGGTATTACTTTTAAAATATTAAGCAGCAGATTGTTAACTAAGCAATAAATGAAATGATAACCAACCACAGTGCGCTCCTGGAATTCATCGACCCTTTCAACAGGACTAGCGTACAGCGAATTTCTTTAAATATCACCAAACAAGAAAATCCAACGTGTTTATGTCAAGAGATCTGAGATGTGATGCTACTCGCAAGCCACGACCCATACACTTGTTGTCGAACCGCTGTTTACCATGTAAGAATGCTGTTTAGGTTTTATGTTGGTAACGCCACGTAGCGCTCTGTATGAAAATCACTGGCTGTGCTGTGTGCAGTCTGTGGCTAGTTTGCATTGTTGTCTGCCATTGTAGTGTTAGGCAGCTGGATGTTAACAGCGCTAGCGTTGCGCAGTTGGAGGTGAGCCGCCAGCTGTGGTGGATGTGGGGAGAAAGATGGCGGAGTTTTGAGAGCGGATGATCTGGATGTGTGTCCATCAGAGAGAGTAAATTTGTAAGACTGGATGCCATGAATATACTTTTGAACACTATTAAGGTAAATACATTGTTTGTTCCCTATCAAAATCTTTCATTGCTAATTATGCCTATGAATAGTTAGTGACTTCAGTAGTTAGAATCATTTATTTAGCTGGCAGTATTGGCGCTCGCTGTATTGTAGTAGTTCAAGTAAAGAAGTTTTTTGTGAGGTAAGTGATTCATGAAAGGCATAGGTTATTGTTAGTCAGGGTCATTCTTTTGTACGGATTATTAAAAGTCAGATTACGTTGCGCTAAAAATATTGTGCGTCAGTTTAGTGATGATCAGAATAAGTAAAGAGAGAAATGCCTGAGTACGTTCAGTTTTGCTCAGCTGTTTGAAAATCAAATAACGTAATTCAGTAATTTTTATAAGGGTGCGTTTCAACCAGTACTTATGTGCCAAGAGTGATTATAAAATCAAACTGGGGTAGTTTATCACTGTGTAATTCTGCCTCGCATTGAAAGTAGGCTTCAACATTAACACTGTTCTAACAATGGCATGACAGCGCTTACGCATATTTTGCAGTGGGGAAACCATCGGTTTGCCAACTGCGTTGCCGAAGAGGTAACACCGGTTCCCAACATATCACCAAAGTTAAGCGCAGTCGCGCTTGGTTAACACTTGGATGCGTCACTGTCCAGGTCTGCCTGGCAAGCGGGCTGCTCTCAGCCCTTGTGAGACCAACTGAAGAGCTACCTGATTGAGAAGCAGCGGCACTGGTCACAAAAACTGACAACCGCGAGGAGAGCTTTGTGCTAACTACATGCCCCTCCGTATCCGCATCTGGTGACGCCTTAGGGTTTTGGATGACACGGCGGTCGGTCGGCCTGTTCGGATGTTTTTCGTTCTTCTTGTTTTAAACCATCCGTTTCCGGTCCTATGTTAATTAAGATTATTTCCTTGTTTCATGTTCTTTACGCAACCTTTTAGTTTTACCCTATAACAGGCAAAAACCTTGCATAGGAAGTCAAAATCCCCTTCTGGGTAACATTTAGTGCCTCGCTGCATTGACGCCTGGCCACCTCCACACTCCTCCACGACGATCACTGTGGTGTTCACTAATTCGGAGGACAGTTTACCGTGTTGACAATACATCATGCCGAAATGCCTGAAACGATCATTTGATTGAGCACTGAATACAAGCCGTATTTTGTCGCTCAAGAGTGGAGACAGAGGGGGCCTACTGCACTGAGAATATACGTAGGTTAACCGTTACCTCCATTAAACGGGAGGCTGTATGTAGTGGCATCATATTGTGAACAGAATACTGAGAAACAAATTCCGATCAAAAAGCTACGAACTATTCAAGTATTAGGACGACGTAAAATTTTAGGTCGAAAAAACATTTGGGAACACCGTGAGAAGTATATGCTTCAACATAAATTCAGATGATAGCCAAGTCTGCAGGTCACGCTGTTGTATTTGGCGACGAACGCCATGACCTCAGATGTTAAGTCCCATAGTGCCCAGAGCCATTTGAACCATCTGAACGGCATTTCAGCAGTGCCTTCAATACGTTGCAAATGTCGGACGGGGTCAGAATAGTGTTCTGTGTAGTTGTGAGTGCATTATGTCGGAGTTGGCTGAATTTGAATGTGGGAAAATTGTTGCTGCTCGTATGTTGGGCGCTTCCGTAGCCGTGCGTGACCGAAGTTTCTAGAGACACCGCGTCAAAGATTTATACCGCATACAGGGAAAGCGGAGAAACATCATCCGCTAAGTCGCAACGCGCAGGAAAGTGTGTGTTGAGCGATCGTAACAGACAGTCATCGCATAGGATTGTGACGAAAAGCAAGAGGAGGACTTGTGCAGAAGTTAAGCGCTCCATAAGCTGGTATGTGCAGGGCGCGCTGAAATAGCAAAATCGCACATCAGTGATGTAAATGCCCCTAATAGGAAAACGTCGTGCCGAAGCGATAAAACGGACTATGGAGCAATGGAAAAAGTCTTATTTTACACCATTTGCAACTTCTGGCCGAGTTACGTCCCAAGAGTAGACATGGCGGAAGTCCGGTGCTGATTTCGGCAGCCATATCGTGGTATTACATGGGACCCATGGTTACTCTGCAAGGTTATATTACTGCTAAGGATTATGTGACCATTGTTGCTGATCACGTTCGTGCCATGGCAAAATATTTGTTCTCCAATGCCGATGCTGTGTCCCAAGACGACAATGCCACTTGTTCACACAGGTCGTATCGTGCAGGACAGGTTTTGTGAGCACGAAAGTGGACTGTCGCATCTTCCCTGATCACAACAGTCACCAGATCTCATTTTTACTGAGCCTTTCTGGTCAGCTTTGGAGAGATGGATGCGTGATCGTTATCCATCTCCATCATCGTTATCTGAATTTCCACTGTTTTGCTGGAACAATGGTATAGGATTCCTCTGAAAACCATAAAGGACTTTATTTATCCATCCCAAGGAGACATGAAGCTGATTTCAATGTCAACGATTTTCCTACATCTTATTAAGCATGGTAATATCTTGTGCTAATGGGTTTTGCATATTTTCATCAATCCCCTGCAAGAAAAGAAACTACATCCCATCAGTATGTTTAAAAACAAGGCATTCCCGTAACCAAGAGATGACGCACGTTTGTGCAGCGCCAATCGAAGGAGAGGTAGTAGGTTTGAATACTGTTAGCGTAAATAATATTCATCACCAGTGTGTGACCGGCAAGGAACAAAAATCCCGGATCTCGAGATGTCCAAAATTAAATTCCAAACCTCATGAAGAATGGGTATGTGTGGGTATGATTTCTTTCCATAATGGATCAAGGAACACCTTGAGTGTGACTTACACTCCTGGAAATGGAAAAAAGAACACATTGACACCGGTGTGTCAGACCCACCATACTTGCTCCGGACACTGCGAGAGGGCTGTACAAGCAATGATCACACGCACGGCACAGCGGACACACCAGGAACCGCGGTGTTGGCCGTCGAATGGTGCTAGCTGCGCAGCATTTGTGCACCGCCGCCGTCAGTGTCAGCCAGTTTGCCGTGGCATACGGAGCTCCATCGCAGTCTTTAACACTGGTAGCATGCCGCGACAGCGTGGACGTGAACCGTATGTGCAGTTTACGGACTTTGAGCGAGGGCGTATAGTGGGCATGCGGGAGGCCGGGTGGACGTACCGCCGAATTGCTCAACACGTGGGGCGTGAGGTCTGCACAGTACATCGATGTTGTCGCCAGTGGTCGGCGGAAGGTGCACGTGCCCGTCGACCTGGGACCGGACCGCAGCGACGCACGGATGCACGCCAAGACCGTAAGATCCTACGCAGTGCCGTAGGGGACCGCACCGCCACTTCCCAGCAAATTACGGACACTGTTGCTCCTGGGGTATCGGCGAGCACCATTCGCAACCGTCTCCATGAAGCTGGGCTACGGTCCCGCACACCGTTAGGCCGTCTTCCGCTCACGCCCCAACATCGTGCAGATCGCCTCCAGTGGTGTCGCGACAGGCGTGAATGGAGGGACGAATGGAGACGTGTCGTCTTCAGCGATGAGAGTCGCTTCTGCCTTGGTGCCAATGATGGTCGTATGCGTGTTTGGCGCCGTGCAGGTGAGCGCCACAATCAGGACTGCATACGACCGAGGCACACAGGGCCAACACCCGGCATCATGGTGTGGGGAGCGATCTCCTACACTGGCCGTACAACTCTGGTGATCGTCGAGGGGACACTGAATAGTGCACGGTACATCCAAACCGTCATCGAACCCATCGTTCTACAATTCCTAGACCGGCAAGGGAACTTGTTGTTCCAACAGGACAATGCACGTCCGCATGTATCCCGTGCCACCCAACGTGCTCTAGAAGGTGTAAGTCAACTACCCTGGCCAACAAGATCTCCGGATCTGTCCCCCATTGAGCATGTTTGGGACTGGATGAAGCGTCGTCTCACGCGGTCTGCACGTCCAGCACGAACGCTGGGCCAACTGAGGCGCCAGGTGGAAACGGCATGGCAAGCCGTTCCACAGGACTACATCCAGCATCTCTACGATCGTCTCCATGGGAGAATAGCAGCCTGCATTGCTGCGAAAGGTGGATATACACTGTACTAGTGCCGACATTGTGCATGCTCTGTTGCCTGTGTCTATGTGCCTGTGGTTCTGTCAGTGTGATCATGTATCTGACCCCAGGAATGTGTCAATAAAGTTTCCCCTTCCTGGGACAATGAATTCACGGTGTTCTTATTTCAATTTCCAGGAGTGTATATTACCAGCAGAGGATTTCTACAGCCAGCCAGTACTTATAAGTGAAGTTTATTTCATCGTCCTTTACTGGTTTAGTGGTTTTTCTTACCCGTCTACTGAACTTGCATATTTGTATTTAGTACATGACAAATGGTTCACATGGCTCTGAGAACTATGGGACTTAACATCTATGGTCTTCAGTCCCCTAGAACTTCGAACTACTTAAACCTAACTAACCTAAGGACATCACACAACAACCAGTCATCAAAAGGCAGAGAAAATCCCTGACCCCGCCGGGAATCGAACCCGGGAACCCGGGCACGGGAAGCGAGAACGCTACCGGACGACCACGAGCTGCGGACAGTACATGATACAAGAGGAGCCCATTCTTCTTTCTCCTCATAAACATGGCTATCACATTCTCAGTAGATGCATTGTAAACACTTTTGACGTCTCATACACGTGAGGCTACAGCAACGTCCTGTAACAGAATATTTAAAAGGAAAGGAAAGTTAGGACTGTTTAGATGATGTAACAACATCCCTCTTCAATAAGGCCCGCAAAACAAAATTTAGTCGTGTTAGCTTGTAAATAACAGGGTTAAAAAGAAGGGTATTATATAAAATATCAAACTGATTTCGTAGTACTAACATATATTTCATCTGCCAGCGACGTGTCAGTATTCCTCTTACATTGACGAAGACTTACATTATTACCTTATTCCAACATCTAAATATGTTCAGAAATAGTTTGGCTCGCCCAGCGACCGTTGTAACTAAAAAGCAATGTTAGTCTACTGTCCATATTTAATTACACAAAAGAAAACCTATTAACAATTTTGTAAACCTGTTGAATATTTGCATTTTCCATCGCTTATATAAAATATTCGTACCTGACTACGATGCCATAATTATTTTTGAAGGCATAATTCGAGATATCAGCACTCAAATTATAATCCACTACCATAATTATAAAAGTCTAGATAGCAAGGCACATTTATTAAAAGGTGACCGATTTCGATCATCATCTACAGATTTACAGCCGTATTTATGGACAGTGGCCGCTCATTCACTACCGTCATTCTGCGATTCCCGCACCATGCACAGCCAATGTCCATCAATATAACTGTGGGTCTGAAGATGATCATGTAATGATCGAAACCGGTCAACTTTTAATAAACGAGCCTTACTATTTGGACTGTTATAATTATTTTCAAAAAACTGTACCATAACTTATACTTCCATTAATCTGTTTTAATGGAATGCGTGATTTACAGTGGTCTTCTAAAGTGAAATATATGTGTTACTTTATTGCATGTCAGAGTTAATGTGCCAAAACGAGTGGTACATATCGATACATTTTGCACAAGTCAACTGTATGAAAATGGACTCTTACTTTCGTTTCCTGTTACGCTGCACCTTCACGTGTATGCGACTTAAAAGTTGAGTAGGAAAAGGGGAAGTGCAAATATTGACAGCAATATCTGACCTCATATTTGTCTACTTTACTAAACTCAAATGGACACATTCCGTAGTTTCGTGTGATAAGATCCTAAAGTTGGTAAAGGATACATTTGATCATATAAATAATGGCTACTCGTCCCAAATTTTTCCTTGGCAATAGAGACTGTCCACTCGTGGGATGAGACACTAATGTGGGTGGTTACCTTAGTGCTATTCGAGAGTATGGTCCCTGCTAGCATCTGGTTTCACTTCCTTTCTTCCCTTTAGCACCATTATCATCAGCAACAACACAAGCACTGCACTACATTAACGCGCTGAGTGGCCGTGCGGTTTGAGGCGCCATGTCACGGATTGCGCGGCTCCTCCCGCCGGAGGTTCGAGTCCTTCTAGGGGCATGGGTGGTGTGTGTATGTTGTTCTTATCATAAGTTAGTTTAAGTAGTGTGTAAATCTAGGGGCCGATCAACATTTTGGTCCGTTAGGGGAAAAAAAGAAAGAAAACTGCACTTCATTAGATAAATGCTACCGGGTTTGTTTTAGTTATGACACCGGACAAGCAAGTCGCCCTAATGACATTAACTGAAAACTATCGTTGGAGGCCATAAGCCACACCAGTAAACATACATGCAAAAATAGACCCTCCCAAACGGCGGATCAGTTAGCATTAGCTGGAATAAGTCGAATCGTACGTAAGCACGTGGATGTCCTTTCGTGGCTGTAGGTACGCAAGATATATGAGGCATGCATGATATAAAGAAGAGGAGACAGAAGAAGAACGTAATAATCCCAGTTACAAACAAAGCAGCTGTTGTGAGATGTGAATATCACAGAACCGTCAGTTTAATACAGCATGACTGCAAAATTCTGTTACGATTTTACAGAAGAATGGAAACGCCTGTTAAAAATCGATCTAAGAAAAGATCAGTTTGGGTCCCTAAGAAATGACTGACCACCGAAAGGAACAATAACTCCTGGACTAATCTGAGCAGGTAGACGGAAGATTTACGTTTATCGCATTTTTAGACTTAAAAAGAATGGAAAAGATGACTAGTATGCACTCTCCGAAATTCTGTAGGTAGAAGGGATCGTATACATGGAATGAAAGTCTATGTACAATTTGTAGAGAAATCAGACGATAGTTGTAAGAGTAGAAGGACATGAATGGGTGAAAATGGTTGAGACGGAAGTGAAACATGGCTGTAGTCTAGCCTTGATGTCATTCAGTCTGCACATTGAGCAAGAAGTAAAATATTCCAAGGAGAAGTTTGGAAAGGAGAAAGTAAATAAAGAAGATTGGAGTTTACCGGTGACATTTCAGTTCAGCCAGAGACTGTAAAAGGACTTGCAAGGGTAGTTGGATGAACAGGTTACAAGATGAAAATCAACAAAAGGAAAACTATGGTAATAAATGTAATCGAATTAGAGCTGACGATGTTGAGGGTTTTAGGTTAGGAAATTAGTTAGGAAATAAAACAGTAAAAGTAGCAGAGAAATTTTTCTAGTTGTAAATCAAAATAACTGACGACATCACGAGCAAAGGAAATATAAAATACAGACGTTAAATAACAACAAAGTTTCTCTGAAAAAGAGAAAACTGTTACATCGAATATAAATATAATTGTTAGGAAGCCTTCTCTGAAAGTATTTTTCTGACGCTTAGCCTTGTATGGAAGTGAAATGTGGATTATAAACACTTGAAATAAAGAGATAATAGAAGCTTTTGAAAAGTGTTGGTTCGATTTCTTTCATTACCGTGTTTTCATCAATGTGGTTCCCACTTCTACGCAGACAGACACATACGAATTACTCACAGGGTAAAAAGCGAGTTGGGAAATAGCAGGAAGATCCCTTTGAACGGACCAACTTCCCTGCATATCCTCCACTCACTAAGGCTTTTCGTGGTTTCCCTGAACGACCGACTTCCTTCCTTATCGTTTCCCTGTCCGCGCTTCTGCTCCAGCAACCTCGACGTTGACGAAACGCTAAAACCTAATTTTACCTCCTTTTTTACGGAAGTACGGGGAATCACTCACACTACAAAGATCTGGATAAGCTAAAATTCTGTTTCTGATTTATACTAAACAAATGGACTGACAACCAGAAGGTACTATGCATTATTAGAAGAAGAAGGAAAAAACAAAACGACGCACGACGAAGGAATTACTCGAATGGGACGAAAATCGGGAGACGTAATGTTCGTGTACAGACAAGCAAATGGTTACAGCTTTTAAAAAACTGGATGACTTATTCAAGAGAAAGACCTTCACTAACTTAAAGAGCCAATAATGCATTTGTTCGCCCCTGGCTATTAAGGAATCAGTTATTCGGCTTCGTATTGATTAATAGAGTTATTGATGCCGTCCTGAGGTACATAGTGCCAAATTCTGTCCAATTGGCGGGTTAAGTTGTCAAAATTCCGAGCTGGTTGGAGAGAGTAGCCCATAATGCTCCAAGCGTTGTCAATGGTGGAGAGGACCGGTGACCTGCTGGCGAAGGTAGGGTTTTGCAAGCATGAAGAAAAGCAGAAGAGACTCTGCTTTTCTTCGTGCTTGCAAAACCCTACCTTGGCCAGCAGGTCACGGGTCCTCTCCCCCCCCCCCCCCCCCTCCCCCAACTGACAAAGTTTGGAGCATTAGGGGCTGGTCCCTCTCAACCAGTTGGACATTTTGTTGATCTAACGCGCCAGTTTGACACAATTTAGCACATAATCCCTCAGGTAGACGTCCAACAACTTTATCAATCAATGCCATGCCAAATAGGTGCTTGAAAAAGGGCCAGGGATGGACTCCGTTTTACTGATTTGCCGAATTTGTCATTTTGTGAAGCTCTTTCTCTTGAATAAATTGTGCAGTTTTTCTGAAACTGTAATCACTTGTTTGTCTGTATGTATTACATATAAATCACATCTACTGATCTCTGTTCCATTCGGATAATTCCTTCGCCGTGCCCTTTTTTTAAGAATATTTGACGGCGACCCCTCTTTTTGGCAAATCTAGATAAAAGGAGTTAATGCATAGGGCACAGCATCAGAAATCTAAAGTCTGTCGATGACTTTGATTGATTCCAAACAAAGTTTTCACTCCAAGTTTATAAACGTTAACAAAAGTGCGATGTCGCTTATGGCCCAAGACAAGTAGAGGTTTTTCTTTTTTTCTTCTGCCTCTGATTATAATCCAGTTGTCAACAGTTTTGGCAGACCTTTTATAAATAACATCAACATCATCAGCTTTGGAGTTTAGGCCTCTAAGCCTGCTCCGTCTCCTTATTGGTCCTGCAATCTTCTACAGAGGTGTTTCTGTCTTTGATGAGCTGCTTATTTATATTGACAAGCTGTGTTGGGTGTCCTGGATTCAAGTATGGGTGCTGGCGCTGTAATAAGTAGTTTAAAAAAATGGTTAAAATGGCTCTGAGCACTATGGGACTCAACTGCTGTGGTCATAAGTCCCCTAGAACTTAGAACTACTTAAACCTAACTAACCTAAGGACATCACACACATCCATGCCCGAGGCAGGATTCGAACCTGCGACCGTAGCATTCACGCGGTTCCGGACTGAGCGCCTAGAACCGCTAGACCACCGCGGCCGGCAATCAGTAGTTCATGTGTTTCCTTATTTTATCGGTAATTCTTTCAGCTTCCAGATGTTCCCTTGTATGAAGGTCATGTTGTTGTTGTTGTGGTTGTTACTGTGATCTTCAGTCCGAAGGCTGGTTTGATGCAGTTCTTCAGGCTAATATATCCTGTACAAACCTCTTAATCTCTGAATAACGTCCTCAACTTCCATCCATTTGAACATGTTTACCGTAATCAACCTTTGGCCTCCCACTTTTTCTTCCCCTTTCCAGTTTTTCGTCCTACCCTCCCTTCTGTAACTATGTAGATTGTTGCTTGATGCACCAGGATATGTCGTGTCAACCAAACGCTTCCCATAGTCAACCTGACCCGTCATTCCCCCCCCCCCCCCCCCCCAATTTGGTTTAGTACCTCCTCATTAGTTATCTGAGTCTACCCATATAATGTTCAATATGTTTCTGTAGCAGCGACTTTTAAAAGTTCTATTCAATTCTTGCCTGAAATCTTTATTGTCCAAATTTCACTTCTGTATCGCCACAAATGCCTTCATAAGAAATTTATTAACACTTTAGTCTATATTCAGTGCTAACGAATTTCTTTTTTTTCCGAGGTGCTTTCCTTTCTACTGGCAGTCTTCGTTTTACACGCTTTCTACTTCTGTCGTTGTCGGTTATATTTCTCTCAAAATTGCAAATTTCTTCTACTACTCTTAATGTCTTATCTCCTAATATAACTCTCTTAGTATTGTCATATTTAATTCGATTACATTCCATTATCCTTGTTTTAATTTGGTTCATGTTCATCTTCGTGGTAGATGCCGAGGTGGGAATTCTGCAGTCGGTGACACACCGGACTAGAGCCACGTCTTTAACTAGTTTCATAGGAAACATTGTTAACAATCCAATGAACCGACGAGACAATCCTCTGTGATAGACACTACAGGCCTTTAGAAAACACTAAACAGGTGGAGGTCGGTTTCCATACTGTTGTTGCTGATACATCCAACACTGCTGAGAGTAATAAAAACACAAAAGCGAAAGGATGCAAGAGCGTTGCATAACAGCTGTTTTATGTATTTATTTATTTACATAGTTTACGCCCCCATTGGAGAACTAAAATCAAATATAATACAACAGAGTCTACAATGATTAAGTTTAGGTCTTAGTAGTCAGCAGTTCCAACGTTTCCAAAAATTCTTCATTCACTGTGATCTGGCTGCTTGTTCTTCTGCAGATATGGCAGACTTCTTCCGCTCTGATGGTTTGAATGTCAGCCGTGTGTATTTGTCCTTCAGAAGCAGTTTCTCTTCTCCGTGTTGAAATTGGCGTGTGGCGATGTTCAATTCATCGAGGTCACTTTGTGCTTCTTTAAACCAGATGTAGTCAAAAAGTTGCTTCAGGATTCTAATATTTGGTTGGCGACATATGTGGCCGAAAAATGCAATTCTCCTTTTCCGAATTTTATCAATAATGGATTCACTTTCTTTATACACTACTGACTTGGGCAAAAGTCTCCACTGCTCATTACCTTGATGTTTTGTACCGATAATTTTTCGGAGTATAATTACATCAACTTTCTGCAATTTGTCAGTTGTTGCTTGAGTATTTAGTTTGAATAGTATTTCACTTGCATACGTTACGTCCGGTTTAACGACGGAGGAGTAATGTCGAAATTTAGCATTTATTGAGAAAGGTAGTTTTTCGTAGGTTGGTCATGTGGTTCTCTGCGCTCGTTGTAGTTTTGATGCTCTACTATCTATTGATGCTCTTTCGTTAGCATTCCAGGTAATAATCTCAACAAGATGTTTAAAATTTTTTACTACTTTAAATTTTTTGATCATTATGGAGTACGTAATGGGATGTGTCAGCTGGGGAGCTGGGCATCAAAAATGGCTCTGAGCACTATGGGACTCAACTGCTGTGGTCATTAGTCCCCTAGAACTTAGAACTACTTAAACCTAACTAACCTAAGGACATCACACACATCCATGCCCGAGGCAGGATTCGAACCTGCGACCGTAGCAGTCACACGGTTCCGGACTGCGCGCCTAGAACCGCGAGACCACCGCGGCCGGCAGCTGGGCATCATTTCTATTTTCTCAAACGAAATTTTCAATCCAACCTTTGCCGCTAATCGTTCTAGTTGTTCTATCTGAACCTTTGCTTCATCAATATTGTTTGCTAACAGCGCCAAAACGTCTGCAAATGCAAGGCAGTTAAGTCGAATCATTCTTCCAGTCTTAACTGATGGTGGGCATATCTCGTTCCATTCACGCATGATTTTATCCAGCACACAATTGAACAATAATGGAGACAATCCATCGGCTTGTCGAAGGCCAGTATGAATCTCAAAAGGTTCAGAGAATTCATTTCATAATTCATCTCATTATAATTTGATCAGGACAGCTTCGTCCTGAACGAAAGCCTCCTTGATTTTCGCCTAGTTAACGATCAAGCTGTTCATAAATTCTGAAATACAGAACCATGGAAATTTTTTTATAAGTAATATGCTGCAGGGATATACCCCTACAATTATTTGGATCCGATCTATCTCCTTTTTTTGCAGCTGTTGGATTATTGCAACATTCCATTCCTCTGGTAACTTCTCAGTATTCCAGATGTCAGTAAGATGTTTGTGTAAGTTCAGAATAGTTTGTGCATTTGCATATTTCCAAAGTTCTGTCACTAGTCGATTCTTGCCTGCTGCTTCATAATTCCGAAGTGAGTTAATCGCTGCTTGTACTTCATCTGGATGTGGTTTGTTTCTTGGACAGGGGTCAAATTCCAAACGATGTTCAGGTTCCACGCTATTTAGTAACTGTTTGAAATATTTAGCCAATATCATTAAATTGTCATAATTGTTATGTGCTACCTTTCCGTTTGTATCCTTCATCATACGAGTAGATGGAGTGTATTTCGACTGGTACTGTTTGAATGTCTGATAGTAATCTCTTGCCTTGTGGCGATTGAAAGTATCCTCGATAGATTTTAGCGAGTCCTTTTGAAATTGCCTTTTGATCCTTCTAACTTCTTTCACGGTTGATCGTCTAGCATTTATTAATTCCTCCCTGGAGCTTTCAGCTCTCTTTTGTTGGTCGCTTAACCGGGCCTTATGTCTATGTTGGATCACTACATCGCATTCCTCATTCCACCAAGTATGTTTCTTGCGTTTCCATACAGGCGCTACTTCTTCAACCAAGACTTTTAATCGGCTGACAGTGGCTTCTAGAATGTCACTTAAAGGTATTCTTGATCTCTCGTAATATATATGTTTATTAATAATATAACTAGGGTCATATGTTCTCTTTGTATTTAGCTTTTGAGGTTTGCTTGTTCTTTTAGGTATCATTTTGATTTTAATTTTTGAAATGTTTTGGTACGAATAAACATCGACATCACGTAGCATGTTAACATAGATTTTCTTATGGAATTTCTGATCCATGGCCACATGATCTATCCGGAACTCTCCTTGCTTGACGTTTCGGCATTTCCATGTCATCAACTTCTCTGGTCTTCTCTTAATCGTTGTTGTCTTCAAATCCAATCCATTTGTAGTACAAAATTCAATTAACCGTTCCCCGTTCTTGTTTGTACGTTTATGCGCTGTCCATCGCCCCAACACACCTCGAAATTTCTTCTCTCGTCCGATCTTCGCATTACAGTCTCCCAGCAGAATTTTAAAGTTAGCCTTTTCAGTAGTTGCAGGGGCAAGTCTGGATAATTGACTGATCTGGCCTTGCAACATTAACCAAAACGGCCTTGCTGTGCTGGTACTGCGAACGGCTGAAAGCAAGGGGAAACTGCAGCCGTAATTTTTCCCGAGGACATGCAGCCTTACTGTATGATTAAATGATGATGCCGTCCTCTTGCGTAAAATATTCCGGAGGTAAAATAGTCCCCCATTCGGATCTCCGGGCGGGGACTACTCAGGAGGACGTCTTTATCAGGAGAAAGAAAACTGGCGTTCTACGGATCGGAGCGTGGAATGTCAGATCCCTTAATCGGGCAGGTAGGTTAGAAAATTTAAAAAGGGAAATGGATAGGTTAAAGTTAGATATAGTGGGAATTAGTGAAGCTCGGTGGCAGGAGGAACAAGACTTTTTGTCAGATGAATACAGGGTTATAAATACAAAATCAAATAGGGGTAATGCAGGAGTAGGTTTAATAATGAATAAAAAAATAGGAGTGCGGG
The DNA here is from genome assembly GCF_023897955.1 of Schistocerca gregaria. Classification (NCBI taxonomy): domain Eukaryota; kingdom Metazoa; phylum Arthropoda; class Insecta; order Orthoptera; family Acrididae; genus Schistocerca; species Schistocerca gregaria. The sequence continues at coordinate 263,273,438 of NC_064921.1, forward strand.
TAAGCTACTACAAACAGCATAGTGAACGCATTATTTTGGTCAAGATAGACACAAAGCCCATGCCTACTACAGTAGTACAAGTTTATATGCCAACTAGCTCTGCAGAGGATGAAGAAATTGATGAAATGTATGATGAGATAAAAGAAATTATTCAGGTAGTGAAGGGAGACGAAAATTTAATAGTCATGGGTGACTGGAATTCGTCAGTAGGAAAAGGGAGAGAAGGAAACATAGTAGGTGATTACGGATTGGGGCTAAGAAATGAAAGAGGAAGCCGTCTGGTAGAATTTTGCACAGAGCATAACTTAAACATAGCTAACACTTGGTTCAAGAATCATAAAAGAAGGTTGTATACATGGAAGAATCCTGGAGATACTAAAAGGTATCAGATAGATTATATAATGGTAAGACAGAGATTTAGGAATCAGGTTTTAAATTGTATGGCATTTCCAGAGCAGATGTGGACTCTGACCACAATCTATTGGCTATGACCTGTAGGTTAAAACTGAAGAAACTGAAAAAAGGTGGGAATTTAAGGACATGGGATCTGGATAAGCTGAAAGAACCAGAGGTTGTACAGAGTTTCAAGGAGAGCATAAGGGAACAATTGACAGCAATGGGGGAAAGAAACACAGTAGAAGAAGAATGGGTAGCTCTGAGGGATGAAGTAGTGAAGGCAGCAGAGGATAAAGTAGGTAAAAAGACGAGGGCTGCTAGAAATCCTTGGGTAACAGAAGAAATATTGAATTTAATTGATGAAAGGAGAAAATATAAAAATGCAGTAAATGAAGCAGGCAAAAAGGAATACAAACGTCTCAAAAATGAGATCGACAGGAAGTGCAAAATGGCTAAGCAGGGATGGCTAGAGGACAAATGCAAGGATGTAGAAGCTTATCTCACTAGGGGTAAGATAAATACTGCCTACAGGAAAATTAAAGAGACCTTTGGAGAGAAGAGAACCACGTGTATGAATTTCAAGAGCTCAGATGGCAACCCAGTTCTAAGCAAAGAATGGAAGGCAGAAAGGTGGAAGGAGTATATAGAAGGTTTATGCCAGGGCGATGTACTTGAGGACAATATTATGGAAATGGAAGAGGATGTAGATGAAGACGAAATGGGAGGTAAGATACTGCGTGAAGAGTTTGACAGAGCACTGAAAGACCTGAGTCGAAACAAGGCCCCCGGAGTAGACAACATTCCATTAGAACTACTGACGGCCTTGGGAGAGCCAGTCATGACAAAACTCTACCAGCTGGTGAGCAAGATGTATGAGACAGCTGAAATACCTTCAGACTTCAAGAAGAATATAATAATTCCAATCCCAAAGAAAGCAGGTGCTGACAGATGTGAAAATTACCGAACTATCAGTTTAATAAGTCACAGCTGCAAAATACTAACGCGAATTCTTTACAGACGAATGGAAAAACTGGTAGATGCGGACCTCGGGGAGGATCAGTTTGGATTCCGTAGAAATGTTGGAACACGTGACGCAATACTGACCTTACGACTTATCTTAGAAGAAAGATTAAGAAAAGGCAAACCTACGTTTCTAGCATTTGTAGACTTAGAGAAAGCTTTTGACGATGTTGACTGGAATACTCTCTTTCAAGTTCTGAAGGTGGCAGGGGTAAAATACAGGGAGCGAAAGGCTATTTACAATTTGTACAGAAACCAGATGGCAGTTATTAGAGTCGAGGGGCATGAAAGGGAAGCAGTGGTTTGGAAAGGAGTGAGACAGGGTTGTAGCCTCTCCTCGATGTTATTCAATCTGTATACTGAGCAAGCAGTAAAGGAAACAAAGAAAAATTTGGAGTAGGTATTAATCTTCATGGAGAAGAAGTAAAAACTTTGAGGTTCGCCGATGACATTGTAATTCTGTCAGAGACGGCAAAGGACTTGGAAGAGCAGTTGAACGGAATGGACAGTGTCTTGAAAAGAGGATATAAGATGAACATCAACAAAAGCAAAACGAGGATAATGGAATGTAGTCAAATTAAATCGGGTGATGCTGAGGGAATTAGATTAGGAAATGAGACACTTAAAGCAGTAAAGGAGTTTTGCTATTTAGGAAGTAAAATAACTGATGATGGTCGAAGTAGAGAGGATATAAAATGTAGACTGGCAATGGCAAGGAAAGCGTTTCTGAAGAAGAGAAATTTGTTAACATCGAATATAGATTTATGTATCAGGAAGTCGTTTCTGAAAGTATTTGTTTGGAGTGTAGCCATGTATGGAAGTGAAACAAGGACGATAACTAGTTTGGACAAGAAGAGAATAGAAGCTTTCGAAATGTGGTGCTACAGAAGAATGCTGAAGATAAGGTGGATAGATCACGTAACTAATGAGGAGGTATTGAATAGGATTGGGGAGAAGAGAAGTTTGTGGCACAACTTGACTAGAAGAAGGGATCGGTTGGTAGGACATGTTTTGAGGCATCAAGGGATCACAAATTTAGCATTGGAGGGCAGCGTGGAGGGTAAAAATCGTAGAGGGAGACCAAGAGATGAATACACTAAGCAGATTCAGAAGGATGTAGGTTGCAGTAGGTACGGGGAGATGAAGCAGCTTGCACAGGATAGAGTAGCATGGAGAGCTGCATCAAACCAGTCTTAGGACTGAAGACGACAACAACAACATCCGGTATAGTCCTTACCAGTTGATCACGTTCACCTCAGAACTTTTCCGTTCCATCCTTGTCAGTTCTATTTTTAACATTAGTCGCAGCATAAATATTTATCAGTGTGTGTCTTTTGTTTTCCACCGTCATTGTTAACAATGCCATTATTGAGGAATTGGGTGAGAAATCCTCAATGGAATCCAATATTCTATTATGTACCAAGAAACCCACACCGAAATGGGGAACATCTTCTACTACCCTTTCTTCTGGTTGTCCCTTATAAAGTCGATACCCAAAGTTTTGAACATGGCTGTATGGTTCAGTGACCGTTTATAAATTAAAATTGAAGCAAATGAGCCCTCAGTCACAGTTTTTTAGTCTTATTAACCAGGTTTCAACGCTTCTAAGAATGCCTTCATCAGAGTCCGTTGCAACCTGTGGGTGTACAGGTGTGAGCTGCCCTTAGAGGCTCGTCCCCACCCATTGCTTTTAAATATTTTTTGACTAAAGCCCTTCTGGCCTGTTATTTATTTTATACGTGATATGTAAGTACAGTGTCTATCTTGTATCGTTAGTCAATACTTACAGTTCTCTTATATGAAAAAAAAATTCTTCCCACAGATTTGTAACTATGTTGCAGACCACTTGTCTAAATTCTGATGAAGGCACTCTTACAAGTGTTGAAACCTGCTTAATAAGACTAAAAATTGTGACCGAAGTCTGATTTGTTTCTGTTTTGAAGTAGATACCCTCCTGATTCGATCGATTCCGTGGTTCAAATGGTTCAAATGACTTTAAGCACTATGGGACTTAACATCTGAGGTAATCAGTCCCCTAGAGTTAGAAGTACTTAAACCTAACTAACCTAAGGACATCACACACATCCATGCCCGAGGCACGATTCTAACCTACGACCGTAGCAGCACCGCGGTTCCAGACTGTAGCGCCTAGAACCGCTCGGCCTCAACGACCGGCGATCGGTTCCTGGTCAGAGCTGTTTTACAAGAAAAGATGCCTTCGTTTTCATATGAAAACTATCCAAGGTCATGTTCCAGAGTCTGATTCATAACCGAGCGAGGTGGCGCAGTGTTTAGCACTCTGAACTCGCATGCGGGAGGCGTGGGGAGGGTGGGAGGGGGGGGGGGGGGGAGGCTACGGTTGTAACCCGCGTCCGGCCATCCAGATTTAGGTTTACCGTAATTTCCCTAAATTGCTTCAGGTAAATGCCGGGATGGTTCGTTTGATAGGACACGGCCGATTTTCTTCCCCATCCTTCCCTAATCCGAGTATGTGCTCTGTCTCTAATGACCTCGACGAAGATGGGACGTTAAACACTGATCTCATCCTTCTTCTCTATTTCATTGCTCGTTGTTGCTGAAAGCTGACAGGATACACTGACAGCGCCCGCGCTGTAAAAGCACATTATATTCACAAAGCTAGAAACGTATAACTCGAAAACGTTCGGTTACGCGAAGCTATGACTATTAGGAATACACGAATATCTGTACCAATCACTTAAATTACGTTTTTTTTTTTTTTTCACGGCTTTCTAAGTCGTATACCTCCGTTGTCCTATTGACGAATTAATTTATAATAGGTGTTGAATTTGAATCAGTTTGTGGTCACTAGTGACATTGTGTTTAAAAAATGGTTCCAGGTACTATGGGACTTAACGTCGGAGGTCATCAGTCCCCTAGACCTAAAACTACTTAAACCTAAGGACGTCACACACATCCATGCCCGAGACAGGATTCGAACCTGCGACCATAGCAGCCGCGTGGTTGAGGACTGAAGCGCCTAGAACCGCTCGGCTACCGCGGCCGGCTCATTGTGTTTACTCTGAGACGACAAAAGTCATGGGGTGCCTCCTAATATCGTGTCGGATCACCTTTTGCGCAGCGTAGTGCGGTAACTTGACGTGGCATGGACATAACAAGTCGTTGGAAGTCCCTTGCAGAAGTATAGAGGCATGCTGACTCTAGCCTTGCACGATAGAGAAAGTGTGCCGGTGCAGAATTTTGTACACGAACTGACCTCTCGATGAATCAATGGTTTCACAGGGTCTGCATCACAATCGAATCCTGCCTCAGCTCTTACCAGCTGAAATCGGGACACATCTGACCAGGTCGCTGGCAGGCACTGACATATCTAAGCAAACGCCGCTGCTCTCGGTCGTTAAGTGAAGGCCGTCGGCCACTGCGTTGTCCGTGGTGAGAGGTATTGCCTGAAATTTGGAATTCTGGGCACACTCTTGACACTGTGGATCTCGGAATACCGTATTCCTCAAGAATTTCCGAAACTGAATGCCCCATGCCATTAACTCCAACTGGCATTCCACGTTCAAAGTCTATTAATTGCCGACGCGCGGCCATAATCTCGTTGGAAACTTTTTCACGTGAATCACCAGAGTTCAAATAACAGCTGCGCCAATGCACTGGCCTATACTTTGTCTACGTGATATTAGGGCCATGTGTATATGTGCATATCCTCATCCCGTGATTTTTAACACCTCTATGTAAGTGTTTATAGGCAGATTCTCAGAATATTACACGTGCTAAGCATTTCACATTTCGTTTTCTGACTTTGCCGCCTGATAATATTCTTAAAAGCATCGTTGTATAGCAACGTCACAGGTTATGCACACATTTAAGTTCTAGCGCTAATAGTGAACGTGCCACAAGAACATTCGACAATTTAATCAAGTTAAACCTGCGGCACTCCCGTTCTGTTAGTCAGTGTGCATCAACATGCGACAACCGTGCCAAAGAAACCCCTCCGCTCTATTGGTATTCAGACAAGTACATTGCCGAGCGGCCACTACTTCTGAACAGGGGTCAGGAGATGCTGTGAATTACGAGCGGTAAGTCAACGCTGCCATTGAGCTCAAGAAAAGGACGTTGTCCGCGAAATGTCTGCAGAGAAGGCCGTTTGAGGACGTATACCACTAGTTTCGCTTGCTCCGCATTACCAGGACAATTTGTGTTTAATGGTCTTAATTAACGCACTGTACTCACTAATCAAGACAGGCAGAAAAACGTTGGTTAAAAAGGCTAGGAAAAACAGCGTCCTTGAAGAGAGTGATTCTCACGAGAAGATTAGATGAAAATTGCATCGTCACCGTGAAACTTCAAAAGGCAAACAGAGAAACAGGACTTGAAACTCGTTACGGAGAAAAGTTGTGATGGAATCTACTGTGTACTTGCTGTCATATTCAAGGGAAAAAAGCAAACACCGCAAGAGGCAATAACAACTATTCGGCTGTCAGCATCCACGTGAGTCGTTGGACAATTAACAACGAAAATATCTGAAATAATCATACACACACTATAATTTTTTGCCACATGTGTTTAATATTTTTATTTGTTTTATCTGTTTACCCATAATTTTCTTTCCTACTTTTATCTGCAAGAATATATACAAATTTAACAAAAATCACACACACACACACACACACACACACACACACACACACACACACACACACACTAGCGCACGAGAGCAGTGTAACAGATAGTATATGGAATTTGATAACATTCTAATAAAACAAAAAATGGGCACTTGGTAGTATAATTACTAGATGCGAAGTACGACGGTTCTCATCATTATACGTTCACATAAAGAGAATTGATTTTTTCGCAAACTGCAGTGCTCTGGAACGTAATTATAGTAATTTTAGTAAAAAGATAGAATTTACTACGTAAAGATGTCAAATGAATTGTTGTTACACACAAACTTTTCCACTTGACTCTTTATATGTAGCAACTTTTGATACGTTTATAATATTAGTGGTATGTATTATCCCATGTGGAATTCAGGAAGCAGTGTTTACACTAACTTATTAACCACCGATTAAAAAAAAATTACCTTTGGTTTCCCAATAAGAAGAGTACAGGCCTTCCTACGAAGCAACCACTATCAAAAACGTATTCAGTAAGTCTGATAGGGAATCGTGGAGTACAAATGCATTTTTAATGCGGATGTTTCTCTAGGTTTTGTACTGAAAGTTAAATCACTCCCCTCCCGTGCATTTCTATCACTCTTGAAATTATCGTATTTTTTATATAAAAAGTGAGAGCATAACACTTTACAGAGTACATGTCGATACACTGAATCTCTGAGATGCATAATTTCATTTAGGGAGCTTGAAATGAGGGAGTAATATCGGACTCATCTTGGACTTTAATGTCTGTGTCCATCATCTGTGACATTTTATGTGACTTATAGAATATGTAGTTTTACCACATTCTGTATCACATGCTATGAACCTAAGTTGACACATTACATAGCACATCTACTATGAGGTAGGTGATGCAGTGACAACGCCTTATTTTTTATTTTATTTTTATATTTTATTTTTTAAATATATATATATATATATATATATATATATATATATATATATATATATATATATATATATATAGCCCCATACAGCCATCTCAACGCTGGAAATGTATACTGGCAACTCAGAGTATACGAGTAAACTAAATAAACGACAAATTCCAGCATAAAACAAATTTTACGCTCACGTTTTCTAATGAAACGAGTAAAAAAGACAAATACTTAACATACGATTCACTGAGTTAGTATGTTATAAAAATACTACTGGTAACACAAAAAAATGATAAATCGTCATTGGTACACATTTGGGGTATTCCCAGTTCATTACATTAAAAAGTGTGTACCTAAATTACCGATAGAATATCCTTTTTATGTCCTGTAAGAATTGTTTCAAAAGCTATGGATAGAGAATTGAATATTTATGCAGGTCTATACGTTCCATCTAAGCAGAACATGAGGACAGTTTAGAAGCACCAGTTTTGGATATTACAGGCACATGTATAGATACACCAGTTTCCAGACACATACGTATAGGAGATACATAGTGACATGCATTTACGGGCTGACCTTTCCATGTCGTGCTAAGTAGGCAGTTAGCCGTGCTTTAGTCTTCCACTAACACTATAATTGCCAATAGCGTTAGATTATCAGCACAGGAAACAATATAGGGATGTTGGCTTTGTTGACGAACTCGCATAATATGTTATACGTTGCTATAGAGTTGGATCCTAACAAGGTTTGGAAGCCGCTTGCAAATTAATGACCAAGAGCCCGAAGATTACTTGCAAGTACATTTACGTGATAAGTGTTCCGAGGACATTATAGGAATACATGGTTTGGATCGTATTCCTATCCGCAAACACACAGGGGAGTTTTGCTTGAGCCGATATAAGTATTTGTTGAACTTACAAAAATTAAATTTCAGCAGTGCCATAACTGTCGTAGCCGCACAAGATTAGCCGAGCGGTCTTAGGCACTGCAGTCATGGACTGTGCGAGTGGTCCCGGCGGAGGTTCGAGTCCTCCCTCGGGCATGGGTGTGTGTGTTTGTCCTTAGAATAATTTAGGTTAAGTAGTGTGTAAGCTTAGAGACTGATGACCTTAGCAGTTAAGTCCCATAAGATTTCACACACATTTGAACATTTTTGAACTGTCGTGAGGCTCCTCAATGTTGGTATCTTATATTACGTGGTACTCTTGGAATCATAGGGTGAAATAGTGACAACGTTTTCTTGGTTAACTGAGTAAGAAATTTCAGTATGTATAATGCTGTGGTCCTTAATTCACATTAACTATATAATATGAAAATAAAACCATGACGGAACTCTAAGTGAATTTGCATTTGTAACGTACTGTGTTTTGTTCCTATGAGTACTTTCGACACTCTGCTCCTACTGTTGAATTTATTGAATTTATCGTTTTAGGAATAAAAAACTGTTCAATAATACATACAATATATGCTGAAAGTATCCGGAGACCCTTAAAAACATATGTTTTTCTTATTAAGTGCACTGTGCTGCCACCTTCTGCCAGTTACTCCGTACCAGTGACCTCAGTAGTCATTAGACATCGTGAGAGAGCAGAATGGGGCGCTCCGCAGAACTCACGGACTTCGAACGTGATCGGGTGAACGGGTGTCACTTGTGTCATACGTCTGTACGCGAGATTTCCACACTCCTAAACATCCCTAAGTCCATTGTTTCCCATGTGATAGTGAAGTGGAAAAGTGAAGGGACACGTACAGCACAGAAGCGTACAGGCCGACGTCGTCTGTTGACTGACAGAGACCGCCGACAGCTGAAGAGGGTCGTAATGTGTAATAGGCAGACATCTATTCAGACCATCACACAGGAATTCCAAACTGCATCAGGATCCACTCCAAATACCATAATAGTTAGGTGGGAGGTGAGAAAACTTGGATTTCATGGTTGAGCGGCTGCTCATAAGCCATACATCACGCCAGTAAATGCCAAACGATGCCTCCCTTGGCGTAAGGAGTGTAAACATTGGACGGCAGAACAGTGGAAAAACGTTGTGTGGAGTGACGAATCACGGTGTACAATGTGGCGATGCGATGGCAGGGTGTGGGTGAGGCGAATGCCTGTGAACATCATCTGCCAGGGTTTGTAGCGCTAACAGTACAATTCGGAGGCGGTGGTGTTATGGTGTGGTCGTGTTTTTCATGGAGGGGACTTGCACCCCTTATTGTTTTGCTTGACACTATCACGGCAGAGACCTACATTGATGTTTTAAACATCTCCTTGCTTCCCACTGTTGAAGAGAATTCGGGGATGGCGATTGCAATTTTCAACACGATCGAGCACCTGTTCATGATGCACGGCCTGTGGCTGAGTGGTTACACGACAATAACATCCCTGTAATGGACTGGAGTGCGCAGAGTGTTGCCCTGAATCCGATAGAACACATTTGGGATGTTTTGGAACGCTGACTTCGAGCGATGCTTCACCGACTGACATCGATACCTTTCCTTAGTGCAGAACTCTGTGAAGAATGAGTTGCCATTCCCAAAGAAACCATCTGACACCTGACTGAACATATGCCTGCGAGATTGGAAGCTGTCATCAAGGGTGGGTCAACACCATATTGAATTCCAGCACTACCGATGGAGAGCGCCACGAACTTGTAAGTCTTTTCAGCCAGGTGACCTGATACTTTTGATCAAACAGTGTACATTGGATATCCTGAAAGCCACATTCTAAGTGTTCAAGGTCGTTAAAATTTATTCCGAGTTTTACATAGTTCACATTTTGGTTAGAACTGTTCAGCTATTACTGCAGTAGATTGATGCAAAGACTGTGTCAGCTGAAGACATATGCTGCATGCATTATGTGTCAAGGATACAAAATGCTGTTTCCACATCCGTATTAAAAGCCTCTGCATAACACATAGAACCCAAAGAGAATTGATGAACTACAGTAGCAGGACACAGCGAGTTCTGGTGGAGTTTTGATATAAAATTAATTGACCAAATAATTAAACATCAATTAATGCCCTATTCCCCTTCCCAATATTCTGGGAAATCCCCCCTTCCCTCTGGGAAGTCCTCCCTCCCTCTCCACCTTCCATCCCTCCCCCTATTGGTGGGAATATCAAATTTTACTAGGAAATTTTAATGTTCATGGTGAATTCAAATGCCAGTTACATTGTAGAGGATACAATAATAATAATAAAAATAATATATTCTTTATTTATAAAAATTAAGTTTGAATGCATGTTGGTATGGATGGATGTCATGTACCCTCTTTATTTAATCATTCTTGGGATGTGCATGTGTTATCCTGTTGGAAGAAATTCCTTGTTTAGTTCACAATACCATCACCAGAGGGCACTGGGGAAATCTACCCCCCTCCCCTTTCCCCACTTTGGAAATTGGTGGGAAAAGCTCAGTAGCTTATCTGGCTCAGTGGAAACAGGTGCAGTATGTGTAATGTGTACAGTTGATTAGATGTTGGTGTCAGACAGAGAGGACTTCAATGACTGTATTACCTGTAACATGCAGCTGAGGACTGCATCCATAGCATCCTACATGAGGATTGAGAAAAAATGATAATGGATGAGTGTAATAAGAGTACTTTTCTGCAAATAATAGTGACGCAATGGCATGTCACGAAGATACATTTTGCAGGTGACACACACGGTTACTTGTGCTGGAAGTATCTACCTGTTGTTAAATGGTTAATCAATCTGCCTCTTCCACAGTGCAGGAGGCGATCACATCCTCTTCTGTAGCCACAGACCGACTGATTTAGTTCATAAAATCTCCACCAGAGTGCAGGGAATGCGATGTGGCGGCACCAGATCCAGAAATATGATCACAACGTTAGCAATATAAGGTAGGCACGGTAGCTCACTGGTCTCAGTTGCAGTCAGTCAATGGAAGGGTCATGCAGTGTCTACAGCAGCAGCCGAGATAGTCCAGTGCCTCCTAATACAATAGGAAGAAGCAGAAAAGTAAGGACATACTGTTTAATAATAATATTACATGTCTGTCTGTAGTTGGTGTTATTATTATTGCATGTAACAGTTCTTTGTTCAGCAGCACACCAAGACCTGCAGTGGCAGTGACCTCCATCTTCTCAAGGCCTGCAGCAGCATAACAGCCCAGCTTTTCAGGACTTACAGTAGTGAAAGACGCCTTCAGCATGTGGGATCCTGTAGTGGAACTGGTCAGCATGGATGCACAAGACAAGGAACTGCTGTTGTCTATACCACTCATCGATTTGTGTGATGAAGACACCAAACAGCAGGGCATGGGTATACTTGTCCACAACTCACAGAAGTGCTCTGGTGCAAATCACTACTGGACTGAAACATATGCACCGTGCACTCAACCATAGAACATTCCTTTGCTACTACAAGGACAAAGTGTGGATGTAATGGATAAGAAGCCACCAGCTGCTTCCAGTGTGCTGCTGCTATTCATTTCTAGATATAGTTTAACTGCTACTAGATTAAACTCTCTGAATATTGGCATACTATCAGATATGACTGGCATGTGGTGATGGAAATTGAGAATGTGATGAAGAGTGCTAAAGTTCGGTTTACTCAGTTGGAATGAGATGAGGTATGTCATGTAATGCTATACATAAAAGCTCAGATGACTGCAGAGTATATAACCCATCCATTTCTCCCCTCAACATTTGCTATGATGGTCTGACAGTATCTATCACATCAGTTATCATGATGCAGCTCTCAGAGTGAAATATGGAGACCTATCCACTTATTCACAGCAATATATTGCTACAAAATTATTTGGAGTGAGCATGGTGCTAGCTTCTGAGTCAGAGAGATTGAGCCATTGACCACCATGTGTTCAAGCTGTGTTCAATTTTGTCGTGAACTATCATTGTGTTTATAGTATATACATGAATGATTTAGAACAATGCTTCAGTTCATGTATCAATGCAGTGCCAATGTAGCTGCTATTGCTCCAACAGGCATGGAATCGGTCCACATTAAATTTACTGACAGACCTGCGTTTTGTAATGCTCTTATCAGTTTGAGGGAAATACAGACAGAATTTAGTGCATGCAAGAAACAGTTATTTGGGAAATACTGCAATGCTGTGAAAAATGAATGAGTGGATATTAGTGATGTACTACATCATATGTACCATTGCTGAAGTTTAAATAAAAATAATATATTATCACAAATCTTTTGTCTTTCTTACTTCATAACCCTCTCACTATAATGTACAGATGTGTAGCCATCGTAGCTCAGTTGGTAACATACTTGTTACTGATTGTGCTATGGTGGGTACACATATTACTGTTACAAGTTTTTTTTTCTGTTAAGGTCCATTGCACATCAGTACCTGATGTAGAGGATATCGTGGTACGGTGGGTGAAGCATCCTCATCACAAGAACTTTGTTGTATATGACTGGTCCATGGTGAGATAGAAGACCAGAAGAAGAAGAAAAAGGATGGGATACTCCTTCCTGATAAGTGAGTGATGATTGTGGGTCCATCAAACTGCAACAACGCAAATGTTATCATGCCGCTGCTAATGCACCCAGATGGAGACCATTTTGAGCGTATATGGGTATTTTCAAGAACATTGTTTCAGCCCAAATACCAACTATAACAGGAGATATTGACGATGAGACATACATGTGATTAAATGAAAGCAGTGATCTCACTTCACAGGAAATGGTAAAGCTTAACATCATATTCGTATTTGCTGTGAAAGACCAGAATAAAGTTCGAAGGTATTTCTGTTTTGGTCTCCATATGTGTGTTGTATTTTATTTCGAGCAGACATATTCCAGAATCGCAGAACAGTTGGTGAAGGATAATGCAAACTTCATTATAGCCTTCAAACAAGACAATTTGAATTTCAGGTACTTCTATCAAGCATGTGCTGGAACTGACATGTCTTTCAATGAATTTGTTAAGGTATGTGGAGATTGCTGGAATGACACACACAGTATGGGTTTCTCATTATTGATATACAAGAAAACTGGATGACGGTAGGCATAGACACAACTTCAAGAGTTTCCATATTTATAGCTAAGAGAAGAGGCGATTGCATCAGAATACATCACACCATGGACAAATTCCCATGCATGTTGCATATTCAAACTCAGGGGATTGGATGTGCACAGACAGAACATTTGTTTGTGCATGTACTTCAGACTCTCAAATGTAAAGTTTGGGATGTACACAGGGAACTAGGAATATATTATCGAACTCCTATGAGATTCATGGACACATTAACTGATAGAGTTAATGTAACTGAAAAGACAGTACACGACTTATCCATAAAGATTGATGGAATTAAAAATGAAGGTGGACAAGAATGCATATAAGGTGCATCCTGCACAGAACACTGATTAGTGTTTAACAAGATGTCGATTCAGTGTAAATCTCCAAGGTGCAGAAGGCTCTCAAAAGAAATTGCAGCTGCTAATGTTAAGAGATTTAGAGTGGGAGCAAACACTAACACAAACCTTTAAGCCAGGTACTGAAACTCTCAGGCAACTCTCAGCAAAATTGCGCAATGACGACTATCAGACTGAAGAGTTCATTAACAATCGCAGTGATGCTAGAAAACACAGAATATATGGTGTCAGCATGGTATAGTCATATATGCTGGGTACATTGCCTATAAGTCTAACTGATAACACAATACAGATCGGTGATGTGTCCACTTAAACCTTATTTTCCTAAGACTTTCAAAAACGATACATTACTTACCAAAAGACCTGGAAATGTGTGGGGAAATATTAGAATTCTCAGATGTATATAAGAAACCTGATGGAAGACTGAAAAATACAGTGCAGTGTGGAATACAAATCAATTATAAAACCTACATTAGATGTGGAACATAGCAGCAGTGACGTTATTGACATTCAGCATAAAGGAGTGAACAATCGATTCTCACAGTACATATATATTATGATGAACCCAATGAACTAGTAGACTGACTATGACTGCTCATGGTATCAGCTGCTGCTGGTAATGCAGCTCATTCAGATGAGGTCGTTTCAGTTATTTTCGAGCTTAGAGAGAAAGGTATCATCGAATAAGTTTGGAGGCAGTAGTTAAAGAACTACTCAAACCAGCACTCAAAATGTACACTTGTAGACAAGTTATAATTAAAGGTTTGGATGACTTATGGCAAATTCATCTTGTAGATATGAGGGAATATTCACATGTGAATAACGGTTTCAAATACATTCTAATGGTTGCACTCCAGATTCGCTTGTGCATTATTAGAAAGGAAAAAATAAAACAGGAAGAGATGTTCTACAAATGTTGGAGCGATTGCTGCAGACACAGACAACTTGCTGGCCTAATGACCTTCAAACAGTTCATGCTGGAGACTTTCACAACAGATACTTGAAGACTGTAATGAAGTCGTATGGAATACACCACTAATCAATATTCACACACCTGAAGGCAAGTCTGAGCGGAACAGTGAAAGCTCAAATGTGGATGCACTTTAATCTTTGTGGTTCATACAAATGAATAGATATCCTCCTGCCTGCAAATAATTGCACAGTATTGTAGGACCAAATGTTACACAATAAAAATGAGACCAATCGATGATTATGATAATGGACTCCTAGATACAGTATACAAACGTTCTAAAATGATGGATCTGCACAAACAGAAGTTTAATGTAGATGATTTAGTATGTATTTTGCACAAGACATCATTTGAGAAGTCATACCTATCAAACTGGTTAAGTGAGTTATTTACAATTTCCCAAAGTGCAGAGAACAAATTCTAGAATCTACATCTTAAAGGAGTTGTAATGTAATTGGAGGATACTTTTACAGAGAGTAAATGCAGAATGGCTCAGAACGATATGTGCTTCTCATAGAATATGTCGTAAGGCGTTGGGGGAATAGGGCACTACTTAAATGGCTTGGGTTTCCGAAACACAAAAAATTGGATTGATGCCAACGAATTGTTATATAATGGGGTGCACAGACCACAACCAACATAGTAATACAACATGCATGAGAGGAGATGCTTTGGAGGAGTTGGTGGTATTCTTGACAAACTACTGGTCGAAGTACCCATTCCTGGATATAAATACTGTAGACCTGGCACACAGCTTCAAAAACGTTGGGTCATCAGTGATAAAGAGCTTAATCTGATTGATGAGGCATGTGTAACATGCTTGATAAGAGGTGCAGTAGAGGAGTTGGTGCTATTCTCGACAAACTATCGGTCGAATTACACAGTCCTGGATATAACTGTTGTGGGCCTGGAACAAAGCTTCAAAAACGTTGGGCAAGCCATGATAAGGGGATTAATCTGCTTGATGAGACATGCATGGAACATGACATTCCATACACAGCACATAAAGATCTTGCAGGACGTCACACTGAGGATCGAAATTTAGCTGATAACGCTATGGTAATATGTGTAAGAAGGCATGTTGGTATAGATCAATGCATCGCAGCATTTGCAGCTGATAAAATCGGGAGCACTAAAATTAAGCTGAACTTGGGCATGAATTTCAGCCAAGTTATGAACACTGCAAGTCCTGCACTAAAGAAGAAGGTGATGATGATGACAGTGAAGAAGAAGAAGAAGAAGAAGAAGAAGAAAGAAAGAAGATGGAACAAGGGTTTTTAAAAAACTGTATCCTGGAAGTGGTGTAGGCAGCTAAAAGCAGTCTGAAGCAGAAAGGAGCGAGAAGACTGATTAAAGCACCCAGGGTTCTGCCAATACCCCAGATGTCAGATGAAATCATTCCCTTCCCCATTCCAGTGTTTGCCAGTCTCTCAGCAGTGCGTTCGCTAGCTAGCGGGGCTGCGGCTGTTGCCAGGACAGTCGAAAAATGAAGGAAACTCCCAGGAACAACTAGAGGAAGCACAAAGAAATAACCACATAATGGAAGCAAGTGCCATCAGAAAAGAACTATGCTTGAGCCCATTCAAGAAAGGCCTAGGTCTCTTCATAAACAAAAACAAAACAAAACTCCTCTCTAGCCATCCTGCCAGATAGGCCGCTTACAGATACACAAAGTGAACATCATAAAAGCAGACGAAGTGCGAGGACAGGTTCCTCACTGGAAATGGAAGAAAAGAGGTGCTACTAACATATGTCTGGAAATTCATCATTGCCACAGTAGATGGCGCTCATGAATGAAAATTCCTCTAAGCACATATCACGTGTTCCTTGTGTGATGCATGCTGTGTGATATATGAGCGTAGTGTAAGCAGCAGAATGGTCTGGTTTTCATGTGGGGAACAAGCTGAGATGGTGTTTGTGTACGGTCAAAGCAATTTAAATGGTTGCGAGGCAACATGGCTATACTAAAACAAATACCCTCACGGATATCAACCACATCACACAATACTTCAAGCTGTTTTAGGCATTTGTGTGATCACGGGTCCTTTCAGGTGTATGAACATGCATGGAGGCGACAGACTGTGCACACACCAGATTTAGAGGACTGTGTTGTAGGAGATGTTGAGATGAATCCTAGTACAAGCTCTAGGCAAATAGCCTGCTAATATGGTGTAAGCTGGAGTCCAGTTACGTATATCCTGCACGACAACCAGGTGCATTGCATCCCATGGAGGCCACTTTTGAACATTTGCTGTGAAGTGGACGCGATGCAGCTCTGTACCGTGTTTCAAGATGATTTGTTGTCATTGGACACGCACTGTCCATTTCTGGACATATGTTCGTAGGACCTCATTTCCTCCACTTACAGTCAGGAATCAGTTGCTGCAGTTCATCAGCTTTAAAAATGTTCACCTAGTAGATCTACTTGTTACAGACCGTCGATAGTCGAACCTTGGGCTCCAGATCGCCGAGCTGAAGCCAGGACCCAACGCGTCGTATTTCGTCAGGAGGCCAGGCAAGTTCAGTAGCATCAAGGGGCAGTGCTGAGTGATACGGTGGTATTCGGAAGTATTCCTTTATTCAGCTAGTTTACAGAAGCAAAATGTCGGCGTGCCGCCCGCACGCTGTTCTGTGAGTCCAGCCAGCTCAGTAACTCCCTGTATGCAGACGCTGCTGCTGTTGTCATCAAGGCCATTCAGCTGGAAGTCGGACGCGCTCTGCCCGGTCGCCGCCTGATGATGCATTGCGTCTTGCGCCGAGTAGCTGCCCACGATTCCGGAGACAGCTACAGTCCCTGGTCCTCGCTGTCCTCTGCCACGTTTGGCCTGCTCTTTCCTACCATGGGACGAAGGTGGATGTAATGGACACCCGTGGCCCTCAGCCGCTGCTGCTTCCAGGACAGGACCGGACTGAAGCCCGCGCCCTCCTGTATGCGGTACCGCAACTTGTCGCTAGTGGTCCTTACCGGATGGCAACACCCGCTGCTGTCTCTGGCACTGCTGCAGTGCTGGCACGCCTCCCGCAGTGTACGCTCCGCCCGGACCCCAGTATGCCAGGTGGGAAGCGAACGTGGCCGTCCTGGACCCACTGCAGACCACTGTCACTGCCCTCCTTGAGGCAGGCTGTGCAGTCTCCAAGTACCCAATGGCCATTCTGTCCTGCCCTGGTGTTGTGTCACCGGAGTCGGAATACAGCCCGAACAAGTACATAGAAACAAGGTACAGATTTACACTGAATGTTTAGAACATCGCTGCCAGAGTGGCCTCTATAAGTCTAGAGCAGCACAGGTCCGACCCGACTCTTGACTGACCTGGGACACCCCTCAAGCTAAAAGAGCCTGACTATTTATACTGCTTTTCCCCTCACTTTTGACGCAGTGTCAGAGAGAGAGAGACAGAAACTATGGCAGTGGTAAATTCCCATACGTCAGCTACTTACACATCGCCACTGCCGGCTCTGGCCTACTGCCTCGCCTGATACATCGCAATAACTTAAAGCAGCGCTGCAGTTCGCTGCCTCGCTGTTGCTCCACTCCAAACAAATCGTACGTGCAATTTGCCACTGCAGCTCCGCGCCATGTTTACCCTGCCCGACCTACTGGCTGCCGACTTTTATCACACACTGCCAGCGGCCCCAGACTTCACGCCCAACCGCGCCCTTACTGAATTTTTAACAAAATTCCCCTTTCCTACGATTAAGACTAATCCTAGCACACCATACACGTTCCTTCTGAAGTTTATGAAGAAGGATATTTAAGGAGGTGCATTAAGCATCCGTTCACTAGTTGAGTCTTAGATGCAATGTCATATACTTTGTCTTTAAAATAACGATTGTCAACATTAAGTGCGATTTACTTTCCATCGACTGATTTAAGCCTTGGAGATTGGAGAATTGTGCTGAGTGGGCTGGAGACATATAACAACATTCCAAATATCACAGAGGCTAATAATAAACTGCAGCTGGAAATTGATGGTAAAAAAGAAATGATGGTGCATACTAGGTTTTAAAACACTGCGAACATCAATACACTTAAATGTGAAACAAAGATGGTGAATGCAACGATTGACTTTAACCTGAAAGGTTCAATAGAACGACTACTGATTTTTACAAAGGGAATGGTTCTGAAGAAGGATTCTAGTAAATTTCAAACATCTCATCAGACAGTGGATACACTCCCCATTAGTACAGTCTGTGTTGTGTAATACTGCAACAAACTCCTATCTCTATGACAGATTGCTCCATACAATTTACGGATTCTTCCACTCCGACTATTGAGACTCCGATCAACCTAGACAATTTACTGTGACAGTTCAGATATTGGATTATCTGGATGTGCGTATTGTGAATCAGAATAATCAGCTTGTTGACTTTTGGGTGAGGAAATCATAGTATTATTACATCTAAGAAAGGGAGGGTGTAGGGTATAAAACCGGTGCACACAACTCACAGAAAGGTACTTCACAGTTCTTAAATCAGTGGTCCTGAAACCCAGCTCAGTACAACTTTCCAACTCCAGTATGACAAGTGACCTATACGCCAGGAATGCTTCTTCCATAAACCTTATGCTTCAACTACATTAACAAGAACGACGAAATTAGGATTGTCATCCAGCATGAAGACGCTTTAACCCTTACACGTAAGACTTTCATGTATTTGGATGGAGCATTTACAGACAAGAACGGTACTGTTACAGTAGGATCGAAGCTTACAGTATTGATTTAGCATTCCTGTTTCAGGAGATATGATATGATCTTAGTGGGGTAGAGATTGATCAAATGCGTAATGTAAGACTCTGCATCGCCCTCGTATTTGAAAGGCTCAGAAAATGTAGGCTGATTCATAGACGTGTCAGTGGGTACAACAGTGGAAGAGTACAAGTGATTTGCTGCATGCATACCTCCAAAAATGCTTATGGGGTAATTTAAGGATATGCAGCGAATTATTATGAATGCTAAACAGGAACCTCTTCTGATTCGGAGTGCAAGCAGCGGATAACTCATGCATTCAAAGAGCCCAAGAGGAGAAGGAGACCATCACCAAAAAAAAAAAAGGTCTGTAGCAGACTAGGAGTGTCAAGCTTTTAAAAATTCTGAATGCTGCTGCATATCTGCCTGTAACTTTCCTTTCATGGAAGCTTTTTGAATACCTAGTGTTACCAAAATCAGATACACATGAGCTACTAAAACCTCTCTACCATTGAAAACTCCCAGATTTTAGCGCCATCATCGCTAGGTGCGTCTCTACGCAAGTTAGATCTGATGTGGAGTTCGTTGAGGTGAGCTCACATAGAGCTCGTAGAGAAAAGTATGTGAGTTGGAAGTGTGACATTCTTCCAGCACAGGATGTTGCAGTGACTTTTATATGAACAATGGCCAGCAGAGTGGCAAATAGAATAAATGGAAGGTTTACAAAACTTTAAATTTTGATTCACAGCTCTATAAACGAGAACTTGGAACACTGTTGCACAAACAACGAAACAAACATGCCAAATTTAAACAGATGAAAAATCCCAATGATGGGCGATCTTTTACAGAAGCTCAAAATTTAGCGCGGACTTCAATGTGAGATGCTTATAACAGTTTCCACAACGAATCTTTGTCACGAAACCTGGAAGAAAATCCAAAGAGATTCTGGTCGTATGTGAAGTATGTTAGCGGCAAGAAACAATCAATGCCTTCTCTGCGCGATAGCACTGGAGATACTTGTGGTGTCACCGTCAGACACCACACTTGCTAGGTGGTAGCCTTTAAATCGGCCGCAGTCCGTTAGTATACGTCGGACCCGCATGTCGCCACTATCAGTGATTGCAGACCGAGCGCCGCCACACGGCAGGTCTAGTCTAGAGAGACTCCCTTGCACTCGCCCCAGTTGTACAGCCAACTTTGCTAGCGATGGTTCACTCTCTACAAACGGTCTCATTTGCAGAGACGACAGTTTAGCATAGCTTTCAGCTACGTCATTTGCTACGACCTAGCGAGGTACCATATTCAGTTACTAAAACTACTTCAAGAATGTATTCTGAACAGATAATATTGTGAATCATGTACAATCAAGAGCGACGCTCATCATTAATGGATTAAAGTTAAGTATCAAATTAATTACGTCCGCTTTCTGAACTCTCATTCCTTGTCATGTTCCAGACCTCACGTCAGTATAGTTCCCTCCTCACGCCAGCCTGCGTGAGCTAAAATGCGTGCATTTCAGCCTCCACTCGTAACACGGTGTTGGCTCTTCTGCCAACACAAAATATATCGAAGACAGTGCTGCCAAACCAGAGTTAATAAACACAGCCTTCCAAAATGCCTTCACAAAAGAAGATGAAGTAAATATTCCAGAATTCGAATCGAGAGCAGCTGCCAACATGAGTAATGTAGAAATAAATATCCTCGGAGTAGTGAAGCAACTTAAATCACTCAATAAAAGCAAGTCTTCTGGCCCATACTGTATACCAGTTAGCATCCTTTTGGAGTATGCAGATGCATTAGCTCCATACTTAACAGTCATATACAACCGTTCGCTCGAAGAATGATCCGTACCCAAAGACTGGAAAGTTGCACAGGTCACACCAACAATCAAGAGAAGTAGTAGGAGCAGTGCATTAAATTACAGGCCCATACCATGCAGCAGGATTTTGGAAGATATATTGTGTTCTAACATTAAGAATAACGTCGAAGACAACGGTCTACTGACACACAGTCAACACGGATTTAGACATCTTTCTCGTGAAACACAAATAACTCTTTACTCACACGAAGTATTGAGTGCTATTGACAAGGGATTTCAAATGCATTCGGTATTTCTAGGTTTCCAGAAGGCTACTGGCACTGTACCACACAACCAGCTTATAATGAAATTGTGTGCTTATGAAATATCGTCTCAGTTATGTGACTAGATTTGTAATTTCCTGTCAGAGAGGTCACAGTTCGTAGTAACTAACGGAAAGTCGTAGAGTAAAACAGAAGTGATTTTTGGCGTTCCCCAAGGTAGTGTTATAGGCCCTTTGCTGTTCCTTGCCGGCCACGGTGGCCGAGCGGTTCATGGTGCTTCAGTCCAGAAACGCGCTACTGCTACGGTCGCAGGCTCGAATCCTGCCTCGGGCATGGATGTGTGTGATGTCCTTAGGTTAGTTAGGTTTAAGTAGTTCTATGTCTAAAACCTCAGATGTTAAGTCCCATAGTGCTTAGAGCCATTTTTTTGCTGTTCGTTATCTATATAAACGATTTGGGAAATTATCTGAGCAGCCATGTAAGGTTGTTTGCAGATGACGCTGTCGTTTATCAACGAATAAAGTCATCAGAAGATCAAAACAAATTGATAACGATTTAGAAAAGCTATCTGAATGGTGCGAAAATTGGCAGTTGACCCTAAATAACGAAAAGTGTGAGTTCATCCACATGAGTGCTAAAAGGAATTCGTTAAACTTCGGTTACATGATAAATCAGTCTAATCTAAAAGCCGTAAATTCAACTAAATACCTAGGTATTACAATTACGAACCACTTAAATTGGAAGCCGGGGTGGCCGAGTGGTTCTAGGCGCTTCATTCTGGAACCGAGCGACTGCTACGGTCCCAGGTTCGAATCCTGCTTCGGGCATGGAAATGTGTGATGTCCTTACGTTAGTTAGGTTTAAGTAGTTCTAAGTTCTAGGGCACTAATGACCTCCGATGCTAAGTCCCATAGTGTTCAGAGCCATTTGAACCATAGAAAATGTTGTGGGGAAGGCTAAGACTGCGTTTTATTGGCAGGACATTGAGAAAATGTAACAGATATGCTAAGGAGACTGCCGCAATTGCAGACAGAAAGTAAAGGCAAGATACAGGTCTATCTCTCCTTTTTTTGCCAAATCTGTGACAACAGCTAATGCTGCACCGTGGTCCGCTGTCCATTTCCATGCAGAAATTGAACAAAACTTTTTTTGTTTTGAATGTTGTTTATCCTTAATCTGTTTGAACTACTAAGCAGCAAGTCCATCCGTTTTAATACTTTTTTCTGAAGCTTCCCTTAGTCACGCACCATGCCCAACTAACACGCTATCCGGAGCATAGTTGTGTGATCCCCAAGAACTTTTCTTTTATTGCTTCCCTAGCCTAGACGCTAGGTGATGAATAACGACTTACATAATCTTCATCACAGTTCGCGGGGTTAGTCATCGTCTGAATCACACGTACAATGTACATTACGACCTTTCGCATGAAGAAATGCGAAATTTTATGCGTATCTTGTGATAAACGTGACACACTTCCTGTCTAAGCAGTAACATTTTCGCTGCAGCGGGAGCTTTTTCCATTTCTGAATAACATATAACAAAGTGACCGGTGGACGTTTATGAAAACACACATTATTTAAAAGACATGCCAAATCCCCAGTTTTGAAGATACAGCAATGAAATTTTTGGCCATGTTTTTGATGAAATAAGCACATTTACTGTTAAGTTCCTTGGATTATATATATTTAACTTTTTGTGAAATTTTATGTATATCTCCTTTTCTCAGATACTATTCAAGAGGTTTCCAGAAAATTTTCTGTGTGTAATCTCTTTTTATACAGTAAGCTTCACCCATGAGGTTTCCTGAATGTATAGAATAGGAGAATTTTAACAATATTTCAATCATAAGTCTGCAAGTATAATGTAAAATTCATGTAAAATTCCACGCACTTTGCCCCATATCTCAACTTACACTCAAGATTTCAAAATTTTCTCTGGAGACAACATTTATTGGATTTATAGAAATAAGTGTACAAAACTTCAAAATAGTAAACTTCATAGATTCTGAGAGAAAGATATATAAACTTCAAAAAACATAATTTTCAGGAAATGCGATTTAAAGAACAGCAAACTTATTTTTTCTTAAGTTTCCTCTTCAGAAGGCCCCAGATTTGTCTCAGGGTCCTCTCTCCCTTCAACGCTCAACGCTTCGCCTCTGGTTTCTTGTAAATCTGTTTTCCTAAAGATGTCTTGAGTGAAATTCCCTCTGTTAAATCCCATACCCTTCCTAATACCCTCATCCTTCCTACTTTTCCATCATTAAATATGAGAACTGTATTATAATTTCTGAAAATGTAGCAGATGAAAATGTTGTTTTAGTACATCGTTTCCATATGAATGACTTTAGAAACTCATTTGAATTCTGGATTTTGCCATGAACATACTTTTTCAGAATTTCACGACCGACCAGAGACCAGTTAGTGGGCTTGAAAACATACAGAATACAATTTGGGAGCCTCTTCTTGCGAATATAGGGGTTGTTATCCCTCTAAAGCCGGAGATATTGAAATGATGCTTCAAAAAATGAACATGGAAGGTCACGTCACACAGTTAATTATTTTTAGGAAATCCGGATGCAAATTCATCATCGCAGTTTTGAAAACTTATCGTCAGTCAGTTCTACTAATAAATAAAAAATAAACTGAACATTCACATTTCCGGATAATTTCATAAACATCTGCCCTTTAGGTCAGGTCTCATTCAAATAAGCAAAAAGTAGGTAAATTTTGGAATTAATTTTTTGAGACAATAAAAAGACTTATAAAGGATCTGTTTGGAGATTATGATTGATCATACTTCGAATTTTATTGTAGACCTTCAATAAAAAAAAGGCACCCATAGCTATGGTTTGATCAAGGGCCTGCGAGTTTGTAACACGCAGACTGCGTGCAGTATAGCCCCTCAGAGTTGTCTGAAATCAGAAACGAATAACATTAGTCGATTCTACCTTAAATTTATGGATGCTTATACCTAAGCGCAATGAAATAACCTTAAATTTAATAATATGGTGCTAATTAGAACTTTGAGTTACATTTTTGGAATTTTCCCACTCTTTGTGGCTTTACAAAAAGTGATTAATATTAAAAGATTTCAAATATTAAAGGTATAAGCTCCCAAGAAAAATGTTTACTTTTCTTGGGGTCAAAGGTAGAAGTTAGTAGATTGAACCGTTTTTATTTTATGCTGCAACCAGTTTTAAAAATAATTTTTTAAGAAAAACCTGTTTAACGTTTAGATAAAACTTTTATATGTGTTATTACTTCAGTTTGCATAAAACTTAAAACTTCATGTTATTATATATTTTCGATGTCACGAATTTAAGATTTTCAAAAGTCAAAATGGCTAATCCAGTGTGGCGGACCAAAAAAATATGTTTCAACCTATTTTTACAGAAGTTTAATTAAAAAAAAAAGGTGTTTTCGTTACTTACATGTAGTCTACATTTGCCAGACAGTATGTCGATCCTTCCTCCAACTCGTATTGTTCCTGGAGAGAAATTCCCTCGTTCTTCTTGGCGAGAAAAGCCGATATGGCTGAGGTAGATGTACTGCGTTCGGCAGCCTCCACACGTTGCTCGTCAGCCATCTCGGTGAATATGTTTGCATATTTTGCGAACGTGCATCATGGTTTTCTACCGGAGCCGGGTGTCTTCAGCCGAGAGCTTCCCGCTACGACCGTGACACTAGTTTCAACGATGGGCTGTAGAAACTTTTGTAACGCACGGATTAAAAAGCCCTTTTGTTCAAACATTCTAGACACATATAAGCGCTGTAAATCGTGTAAATCCGGTAAATGGTTCAGATGGCTCTGAGCACTATGGGACTTAACGTCGAAGGTCATCAGTCCCATAGAACTACTTAAACCTAACTAACGTAAGGACATCACACACATCCATGCCCGAGGTAGGATTCGAACCTGCGACCGTAGCGGTCACGCGGCTCCATTATCTTTACAAATTAAGACCTAGAAATTACAAATGGGTGATAACATGTGATAATATAACTCACAAAGTTTTTGTTTCCTCATTGATACACATCACTATGTGCACCCTCAGTGGCATCGATAATGTCTAATTGGAACTCCATTCAGGTACGATTCAACATCTCCAGGGTGACATGTTCAAATACATTGCGAATACACGCTTTGAAGTCCTGTAGGTCTCTAACCTTGGTTCGGTACATAAAATCCTTTAGCAAACTTCACAGTAATTGTGGTGTGAAGCGAGGGAAGGTGGTGGTTATCGTATTGAACCACCTCATCCAATCCACCTATCCGGAAACTTTTCATCTGGAAATCGACGGACATTTAGGGACCAGTGAGATGGTTGTTGTAATATGACATCAGGTTGCAATTCTTCTACTTATGTTACAGCAAACTCTTGTAACACGTACAGGTAAACACCATCGTTGACAGTAGGCTTGATGAAAAAGAATGGACCAATGGCTGTGCATCCGTCTGCACCAGTCATTGACCTTGGGACTGTCTGTTTCCACTTCACATGTAACACGAGGATGCTGTGAAACATGTATACAGACACAACGACGATTCGGTTTCCTGGCTTCATGAAACGTCACCTCACCGGGGAAACAAATCTTTTCCAGAAAGTCGTTGTTTGCGTTAATCTTGTGTAGCATATCCACTGTTCGCCCTGAGGTCTGTCCGTAATCTTTAACGCCTAAATCAGTTACTCCTTATAGGGATACGGTTGTAACCTCTTGTACGATGCATTCCACACTATTCGTGGCCTCATTTCCAACACTCTGCCCCCCGGACTCGGGACTCCTTGGAAACGCCTGCCGTACCTTGTCCACTTTGGCGTCTGAAACAAATGGGCGATTCGGCCCTTTTTGTGGATAAAACTCCACTTGTTTCTATAAATGAAGTATGCGAAGTCCGAATAGTTTGTCGGGACGGTGGGGCTCCCTTCCATACTGTGTTCGAAAGTTTCGTTGCACTTCGATATCCGACGCCGTGTGTATGAATCAAGCGACACACTAAGCTGCCTCTTGTCACATCCACGTTCTATGACGTTTTAAAGTTCAATCTTGCGTCAAAATTGCATCACCTAGAAGGTAAAAAAAACTTAATGAGCTATCTTATCACACATTGAAAACCATTTTTTTTATCTAGTGTAATTTTGAAGTTATTTAAGTCTTGAATTGTAAAGACAATTTATGGATGCCTTCTATTTTCATCTGGTGTGACAGAAAAGAAAAACATCGAGCTAGTAGATCATTTTAAATGGCTCTGAGCACTATGGGACTTAACATCTGAGGTCATCAGTCCGCTAGAACTGAGAACTACTTAAACCTAACTAACCTAAGGACATCACACACATCCATGCCCGAGGCAGGATTCGAACCTGCGACCGTAGCGGTCGCGCGGTTCCAGACAGTAGCGCCTAGAACCGCTCGGCCACTCCTGCCGGCGATCATTTTAACTACTTGGGTGGTGACACAACTTTTGAGTATGATAAAGATATAAGGAATAAATCGTCAAAATTTCTCGGTGTCTGTGGAACAACAGAAAAAAGCATTAAACAAAAATACAACTAGAGAAATCCAACTTAAATTCTGTAAAACGCCAGCTGTTCCAGAGCTATTTTATGGATCTGAGGCATGGATAGCCAACAACGAAGACATAAATCGAATAGTGGAGAGCGTCAGAAATTAAATTCCTCACATCAATTATAGGATGTAAATTAGAAGATAGAATAAGAAACAAAGATATTAGACATGAGCCTAAAATGTTTGCAATAACAACAAAAATTGACTCATATAATCAGAAACTGACGCAATATGTATACAAAATGCAACAAGGCAGATACCCTTAAAACGTTTTGCAGTACATGTGCAAAGGGGTAAGTGACTTAGGTCGGCCCTGGAAACGATTGAGCTAAGATGCTGAAGCCGGGGCCGGTTCCTCGAACCTAATCCGTGAATATAGGTGAAGATTTGACTTTCAGATTGTGTGACTACTCCGTCCACATCGTCTCTCAGACGTGGTGAGACATGCAGCTACCTGGTAAAAGTCCATCTGACTCTCTATCGAAAACGAACATACGCTGTGGGAACGAGAGCGGTTGCCGCAAGATTGCTACGTTGACCAAGGAAGGCACTGGCGAGCCTTAAGACGCGGTGTGCGAGTAAAAATTTGCGAAACCACAGGCCAGGAGATGATTCTTGCAAAGTAACCGCACTGAGTCGGATGAATAGGAGTGCTGATGACTTAGAAGACACTATGATGGAGAAATTGATTCTTTTGTTGTGTGTGAATAACGACTAGCTAAGGAATTTGGCTGAGTAAGTACCCCTTGTTAGGAATATTACACTCAGCCGTTTCCATTTAAGTCCATATTTATATTCTTTTACCGATTTAGGAGCTACATGACTCCATAATTAGACATACGCATAGCTATCCAAATAAGTCGAGCATGGAACCGAGCAACACATAAATGTACTTCGGGTATTATCTTATAGTCGGGAATATGGAGTACCGTGACTACTTATTCGTCGATTGGTGCTCCCTAGGGGGAGTCTCATGAACACATTCAGAATGGTCCCATGATCCTCTGTAGCGAGCTACGAAAGATGCATTTGTGACTTCAGGAAATATATGAATTTGAAACGAACTACATAAACAAATAACTGTTACAGAACTTTGTTTTGAAGTTAATAAACTGCACGGATTTGTTATCGAATCGTATTATTTTTCTGTTACTAATATGTAATTCTTTTAAGAGTTTAAGTTAAGGGAAACTCAGAATTTAATTTGTGTACACTAAATATCTTTTTTTTTGTCAAATTTACATGATTAACTGAATTTTTACTATCTCATTCCATATTTCCTAACTTTTCCATACTAACTTCCAAGTGCAACTTTTTTAAAAAAGGTTTTTTCAGTGGTAAGTTCTTTAAATATTATTGAGAGATACAAATATTTATTGCCAAATATTTGAAGTTTACGATAAAGTATGTTTGAGACCTGAGAATGAGTTCAGTTTAGAGAGACAAGTACAAAAGTAAACGGTATTCCGTAATAAACGAACTTCCTCTACGGAAGGTTCACTGTTCACGCCTTCTTCAGAAGCAAATGAGTGAAATACTTGAAACATATATTATTAGCACGTGCAGGTAAAGGCTTAGCTGGAGAGATAGTAGCGCAAAAAATTAAACTGTAAGTTGTAAAACAAAATGTTATATGAAAAACACAGTAGTCATACATGAGGAAAGGAACTGATATGTGAGGAGGTAAGACATTCGTGTCGCACTCAGCACATGGTACCTGCTCCGTTCACCGTCTCGGTTTGCCACCATTGGAGACTGGTCTGAAGATGGTGTAAGACGTCGTGGTCTCCTGACCTTCATTGCTTACATATTCCGCCCTCACAATCATATTCCGCACATCAAGATGCTTTATTCGAACCCAAACTCGATAAGATAGTCAGTGTTGTATGAATTTATGTAATCAATATGCAAATAACTAGTAAATCGCAAGTGCGCACCAAGATTGAAATACTCGAGGCTTGTGTACACACACACACACACACACACACACACACACACACACACACACACACACATTCAAGACACGGCGGTCGCACTGGCTTTTAGTTCGGGAGAGGCAAACTCCACACCAGGGGGCCGGTCCCTGCAGAGGACGAGTCAACCTATCTACGTCGGCAGGCGACCGCCCATAGAGCAGATAGCGTTTGCCCGAGTGAAACGGAGAACGACCCTGCGTTCGGCTTAAAAGCAAACTCAGTTACATTGTGTGGGAGCGCCCAGTCTACGCATCCTTTACAAACATAGCACGCAGTTTCAGAGGTTTTCACAGGGAGACAGCAAACGCCAAACGCCGATGCTACAGATTTTCGGATTGGTCACCTTAAACGAAACGTCATCCTCCCGTTTTAGAAGGGCAATGCTGATTGGTAGACGATATTCCTGACACCTTGAGCAGAAAGAGTAATGGAAGAGACTGAAAGATATACCCCTTCACGTCTGGCATGGAGAGGCGCCGTTCGATTGTCGCTCTTGGAGCTAGAACACGTAACGAGAGCGTGTGCGCTCGTACGTGTACTCAAAGAGCGAGGAACAAGTCTCTCCTAGTACTTCACTGGGAGAGCACCCCTGTCGAGAGCGAATCAGAGTGCAACTCTATACTGAGTCCTTGCGATTAAGCGTTTTCACTGTGTTGGCCACCACATTATTGTGTGGTGTGAACGACAAGAGTTATAGTTAAACGCCTGCGAGCGAATTTTTGAGTGGCATCGCGGTAGACTCGTTATGTGACTGGTTTACCACTCCAATAGTTAGACTAGGGGTGAATAGGAGCCCTTGGCGTCATCAAGGCATAGGGAGAGTTTGATTGGCGACAGTCAATCCAGATAGAACGAGAGTTATCTTATTTGTCAGCAGCGAGCGGCACAGACAGCAGTCATCGCAGCTTACAGTATTGTACGCTACAGCCCCATTATTTCTTCCACAACAGTACACTTCACTGCATTTCACACGCATCAGCCTTGACCGTACCTAGCAACATTCTAACGGATAATTATTCAAGTTGAGTAGGCGCAGCTCTCAGCCATTCTGCCAAGTCAACAACAATCTTAAACTTTGTATAGAAATTTCATTAGCGATTCCTATCCTTAAGAGGTAACTTCACATTCCGAAAAGAACCCAGAAATAACTTGTTCAGTTCATAACTAAAAGTGCCATTGTGATTTCTCAGAATTTTTCCAAAATAAATAATAATTTTCGTTAGTTTCATGTTTCTTTTACACTGACTAGCACTACTCCAGTACCCAAGTATCCCACTAGTTACGTAAGAAATTTTGTGAATTTTTGTGTCATTTCCTTACAGCAGATGATTCCAGAAGATATTTATTGCTGAATGTTTTCAGGCATTTCTCTTTAGAACGTTAGGAGCGTCTGTCTGACTTCTGTAGTAGTGTGGGGGTGGAAATTGCATCTTGCAGGAGCCACAGGGTAAAGGGTACGTCCCAGATTAATCAGTTGCGCAGAATGACAGAATAGCACACACGTCGCTCACAATGGTTTTAAATTGGCTGAAACCAGTAGCCACTTAAATAAAATGTTTTTTGTGCCATCAGGGCTGTTTTTATTTTATTTTTTTAATATTTCACTTATATCGCTAACCTCCAATTATGTTTACAGAAATTATGAATGGGATCTAAAAATGTGGAGATGACTAGTGTTTCAGGTAGGCAAGAAGCCGGTAGATTGTAACCGTCGTTTGGGATGGCGCAGCTGGTGTAGGTGAAAACTGAGAGCTGTGTTTTTTGGTCTGGGAGGGTCAGGTGGCTAAAACTGCTCCAGGAAAGAATATGGAGTACATGTAGATTGAGGAAGGTGGCATGTAGCTAGTAAGTACAACTGCAAAATGGCCACATATCGCACAAGAATTTGGGGGGGGGGGGCTGGTAAAACCTGGAAGGAGCAGAAGTGAATCCTACATGGACCTAGTTGATAACGGAGTGCAGAGTGTATTTCCGTAGAAATACTGGTCGCGGGACGTTGAACTCATGTTCAGTCAGTTAATAACTTCACTGAAAAATCAAAGAAACTAGTACACCTCCCTAATATCGTGTAGCGCCCAGGCGAGCACACAGAAGTGCCACAACGTGACGTCGCATGGACTCGACTAATGTCTGAAGTAGTGCTGGAGGGAATTGACACCCAGAATCCTGCAGGCCTGCCCATAAATCCGTAAGAGTACGAAGGGGTGGAGATCTCTTCTGAACAGCACGTGACAAGGCATCCCAGATATGCGCAATACGATTAATGTCTGAGAAGTTTGGTGGCGAGCAGAGGTGTTTAACTCAGAAGAATGTTCCTTGCGGTACACTGTAGCAGTTCTGGATTTGTGGGGTGTAGCATTGATCTGCTAGAATTGCCGAAGCCCGTCCGAATGCAAAAGTACATGAATGGATGCAGGTGATCAGACAGGATGCTTACGTACGTGTCACCTGTCAGAGTCGTATCTAGACGTATCATGGGCTCCATACACACCAATTTCACACGCTCCGCACCCCTACAGAGCCTCCATCAGCTTGAACAGTCCCCTGCTGACATGCAGCGTCCATGGATTCATTCATGCGGTTCTTTACACACCCGTACACTTCCGTCCGCTCGAAACAATTTGAAACGACTTGTTGGACCAAGCAACATGTTTCCAGTCGGTGTTGAGCGGCCCAAGCGAGGAGAAAAGCTTTGAGTAGTGCAGTCATCAAGGACACAAGAGGAGGCCTTCGGCTCCAAAAGCCCATATCGATGATGTTTCGTTGAATGGCTGACACTTGTTGATGGCCCAACATTGAAGTCTGCAGCACTTGCGCGGAGGGGTTGCACTTCTGGCACGTTGAACGATTCTACACAATCTTCGTTGGTCCCGTTCTTGCAGGATCTTTTTCCCACCGCAGCGATGTCGGAGATCTGATGTTTCACCGGATTCCTGATATTCACGATACACTCGTGAAATGCTCTTACGGGATAATCCCCGCTTCATCGCTACCTCGGATATACTATGTCCCATCGCTCGTGCGCCGACTATAACACCACGATTAAACTCACTTAAATCTTGATAACCTGCCATTGTGCACGAGTAAGCAATGTAACAACTGTACCAGACACTTGCTGACTTATACAGGTGTTGCCGACCACAGCGCCGTATTCTGTCGGTTTACATAGCTCTGTGTTTGAGTACGAATGCCTGAACCAGTTTCTTTGGGCCGTCAGTGTGTAACACTTAAAAGGTGATAATGTAAACTGTCTACAACTAGTTAGGTCAGGACAGCACGGGTATCTTGCAGTCTTGCACCACCTTGTTGAAAAATAACATTTCAGAAATCTTTTCAATTTCAAAAATGGTTCCAATGACTCTGAGCGCTATTGGGCTTAACTTCTGAGGTCATCAGTCCCCTAGAACTAAGAACTACTTAAACCTAACTAACCAAAGGACACCACACACATCCATGTCCGAGGCAGGATTCGAACCTGCGACCGTAGCGGTCGCGTGGTTGCAGACTGAAATGCCTAGAAACGCTCGGCCACCGCGGCCGGCAAGGAATAGCAAAGGGCCTACAACACTACCTTGGGGAACGCCAGAAATCACTTCTGTTTTACTCTACGACTTTCCTTTAGTTACTACGAACTGTGATCTTTTCAGGTCTCAGACTTCTAAGATGTAAGCCTATATATGCAGAGTTGAGCGACTAACTAAAATTTGTACCAATTCTTTTGGAGTTTAGGGATAAAATCAAGTGGAATGAAAGTAAATGGAAATTTGGAGGAAGGCGCTCTAATGTAGTCTGTGCAGTTGTGAAAATGTGTGTGAAATCTTATGGGACTTAACTGCTAAGGTCATCAGTCCCTAAGCTTACACGCTACTTAACCTAAATTATCCTAAGGACAAACACACACACCACACCCATGCCCGAGGGAGGACTCGAACCTCCGCCGGTTCAGAAATGGTTCAAATGGCTCTGAGCACTATGCGACTTAACTTCTGAGGTCATCAGTCGCCTAGAACTTAGAACTAATTAAAGCTAACTAACCTAAGGACATCACACACATCCATGCCCGAGGCAGGATTCGAACCTGCGACCGTAGCGGTCGCTCTGTTCCAGACTGAAGCGCCTAGAACCGCACGGCCACTCCTGCCGGCACCTCCGCCGGGATCAGCCGTCTGTGCAGTTGTGCCAAGTAACTGTGCCAGCGTAGTGTAATAGTTAATGTATCTGCCTCGTGAACACGAGACCTGGGTTCTAATCGCTTCAGTTTTTCATATTATACATCTACAAAATTAATTTTATCTTCGAAAATACACAGGTCATGTGCGCTTGTTGTACGAGTTAAACACTACAGCAGTAACAGATCGTAAGCGACAGGCTAGCACATCCCGATGCGGTGTGCGAAAACCTACGGCCCACAACCGCATACGTCCATCGAGGTGCTGTACGCAGAACAGGAAGTCGTCTGAAAAGACAGCGCCATTCCCCCTTCCGCGTCCCGTGTTGTGGGACGCAGCGCTGTCGGCGAGACTCTCTGCTGCCGCTACGCTGGCCACAACTGCTGACAGCCCTTGCTGCTCCAGGCGTCGTCGTACGCTGCGCTTCCTGACTGAAGGCACGTGGCGTGGCTGCACTCTCCTTTGTGGTCGAGCGAACACTATCTCTCTTCTCCCAGGTGCTAGACCAACCGAGATGGCGCAGTGGTTAGCATACTGGACTCAATTCGGGAGGACGACTATTCAACCCCGCGTCCGACCATCCTGATGTAGGTTTTCCGTGATTTGCCTATATCGCTTCAGGCAGATGTCGGGATGGTTCCTTTGAAACGGCACGGTCGACTACCTTCTCCATCCTACGGTCGCAGGTTCGAATCCTGCCTCGGGCATGGATGTGTGTGATGTCCTTAGTTTAGTTAGGTTTAAGTAGTTCTAAGTTGTAGGGGACTGATGACCTCAGAAGTTAAGTTCCATAGTGCTCAGAGCGACTTGACCCCCCCCCCCCCCCGGGCCGCGTCCGCTGCGGTGGCTTCTGCCGTGCAAAAGCGCCGGTCCTGCTGTCTTTCGCTTTCCCTATATCTGTCGTCTGAGATACTCTCAGAACTAACGCTATTAAGTTTCACTTGCCGCAGCCGTGGCCACCGAACCAAAAACTTGTGCTCGTCCCCTCCACCTCATGTAACTACATGACTCTAGCTACTACTGAAATCAGCGTTCAGCAACCATCTCTGACAACCTCACTCACCGCACAGCAAGTGATTATCTGTTCAATAAATAAAGTGAAAGAATCGTCGGTCAAACAGACCTGCCGTCTTTCAATTGTCACAGCAGTACAACATTCGTATCACGACACGTTTGCATGAATTAGTTTTGTGATCCTTTTGTGGTCTTCTCCTAGTACCGAACCCTATTGATGCAGCCTCTCACGGCTGCATTTTATGTACAAAGCATGTCATCATGGCCGTGGCGAGTTTGTGAGTTGTGAGCATTGCATAGACGAAATGCGATGCGGCACCGCCGAGAGCTCCATCGAACACATGGACACGGCTAGAAACGCGGCCAAATACCGTCAACTGATGATTGCGCAGCAGTATACAGCGACTCTGCGTCACAGTTCATTCTGGATACTGGATATATTTTCAATATCAATAACTTTATTTTTAGTGTGTAATTTCTACTATTACGAACTGCCCTTTGTTTATTTCACAACTACATCTACGTCGGCATCTACATGGATACTCTGCAAACCACTCTTACGTGCCTGGCAGTGGTTCATCGAACCACCTTCAAAATAATTCTCTATTATTCCAATCTCAAACAGCGCGTGGAAGAAACGAACATCTATATCTTTCCGGCACTGTGCAAGTTGGTAGTGCCTCCATAACAAGGTGGGCTGTGTTTGCAAGGAATGGACT
The DNA here is from genome assembly GCF_023897955.1 of Schistocerca gregaria. NCBI lineage: Eukaryota > Metazoa > Arthropoda > Insecta > Orthoptera > Acrididae > Schistocerca > Schistocerca gregaria. The sequence goes on from NC_064921.1 coordinate 263,307,940, forward strand.
GAGTCCTGTGTTCCAACTGAAGCGATCGTTGACTAGAAATGGTCATATTCGGCTACTTGGAAACATTTTGCAGCCATTCGTAGACTTCTTGTTCCCAAACAACGATGTGTCATCAAATCGGACCAGTCGTTCAAGATTGGTTTGAAGAACGTTCTGGACAGTTCGAGAAAACGATCGCTCGACATGAATCCCATCGAAAATTTACGAAGCATAATCGGGAGGTTTGTTCGTGCACAAAATCCTGGGCCGGCAAAACTTTCGCATTTATGGACAGCTGTAGAGAGAGAATTGCTCAATATTTCTGCAGAGGACTTCCAACAACTCGTTCAATCTACTGCTGCAATAAGCCTCGGAAAAAGAGGTCCTACACGATACTGGGAGGTGTCCCAGGCTTCCATTGCGTCACTGAACGAAACTGATGAATGAGGGGTTGTCACGTGGTGAAGCACCGATCATCCGATTCATGTGAGGTACTCGAATACAACCTTATCCACTATATCTGAAGGTCTGAATACCCTCGTGAACACTGTACCTTGAAATAAGTAGAAAATGTGTGGAAAGAAAAAATTAGATAAAGGAACAGGATGATGAAACATGTTTTGAGAAGTCAGCAAATAATCTCTGGGGTACAGGGTAAACCGTGGCAGGCTGCATCGAAACAGTCAGACGACTGGCGACAAAATAAACAAATAAAAAGTTGGGTAAGCTGCCCCGGCGCAGTGACACAGCGAGTGAGTGATGACCAGCAGAAGTCGGCGCATTTCAAAGAAGCCGCGCGTGACACATGCCGCTGCGGCTGCATCCACATTGTCTGAGGGCCAGGGCAGGACAGAGCGGGCCGGGGCGGGGCATTGTCGCGCCTTGTGTGAGTCAGGACGCCGCCGCCGCCGCCGCCATCCTGCGTGCTTCCCGCCGGACACGGCACGAGGAAGTCCCGTAAACAATAACACGGCCGGGTTTCCCACGCCCGCCTTGCCAGCTGCCTCTGCCGGTTCACGGACGCGCCGCGCGCTGTCACACGCCGCCTATGAGACGTCGCGCTGCACACCAAGTGTGTCGGGCCCTGATCTCTAACCGCGGCCGCCTCTACGTGACGTACTGCCATTGGATCATCCCCTGCTTTAGCGTCCCGTCAGCTTGCTCTTTATTCTCACCGCACCTGAGCTGGCAGTTGTTTCCATTTTCTACATCTCTCTCTCCCTCAACGTCCTCCCACCTCTATTTACAATGCCTGTTAAAAATGAGAAGTAACCAGAAGAAATGGTCGGATATTAATGTGACTTCGTCCACATATACGTCAACGGCGGGTATGTAAATGATTAAGAGGGTCAGTTCTCTCTGACATGTAGAACATAGACCAGAGTGCATTTGTGTCGTTTGCGTAGTGTTAGCAGCCCTGCAAGGGTGTAAAAGGTGTCTATCTTGAGAGTCGTCAGACGCATTTTCTCTAGTGTTCCGCCAAATACATCATTTTCATTTTTTTCAGCGCGTAGCTTGAGTCAGCCCAAACAAATACTGCTCATCAAGTCCTTCGCGCGACGTCCAGCGTCGATGGAAAGCGTCGTCTTGTTTACAGTTAAAAACGGTCATAGGACCGTTGCTATTCACAATATACATAAATGACCTGGTGGATGACATCGGAAGTTCACTGAGGCTTTTTGCAGATGATGCTGTGGTGTATCGAGAGGTTGCAACAATGGAAAATTGTACTGATATGCAGGAGGATCTGCAGCGAATTGACGCCTGGTGCACGGAATGGCAATTGAATCTCAATGTAGACAAGTGTAATGTGATGCGAATACATAGAAAGATAGGTCCCTTATCATTTAGCTACAAAATAGCAGGTCAGCAACTGGAAGCAGTTAATTCCATAAATTATCTGGGAGTACGCATCAGAAGTGATTTAAAATGGAATGATCATATAAAGTTGATCGTCGGTAAAGCAGATGCCAGACTGAGATTCATTGGAAGAATCCTAAGGAAATGCAATCCGACAACAAAGGAAGTAGGTTACAGTACGCTTGTTCGCCCACTGCTTGAATACTGCTCATCAATGTGGGATCCGCACCAGATAGGGTTGATAGAAAGAGAAGATCCAACTGAGAGCAGCGCTCTTCGTTACAGGATCATTTAGTAATCGCGAAAGCGTTACGGAGATGATAGATAAACTCCAGTGGAAGACTCTGCAGGAGAGACGCTCAGTAGCTCGGTACGGGCTTTTGTTAAAGTTTCGAGAACATACCTTCACCGTAGAGTCAAGCAGTATATTGCTCCCTCCTACGTATATCTCGCGAAGAGACCATGAGGATAAAATCAGAGAGATTAGAGCCCACACAGAAGCATACCGACAATCCTTCTTTCCACGTACAATACGAGACTGGAATAGAAGGGAGAACCGATAGAAGTACTCAGGGTACCCTCCGCCACACACCGTCAGGTGGCTTGCGGAGTATGGATGTAGATGTAGATGTAGATTATTTTAAACTGGAATTTTACGTGGCCATTCGGTAGAGCGGTCCGAGATCAGTCTAGTGCGTTATTCGCTCAATCAGTATGTATTAACAGGAGCAGTAAAACACGAAGAATAACGAGAACTCCAGCACCGACGGTACCGTCCAAGCCCACGCCAATTGCGACTGCCGTGCACAAGAGCTGCTCAATCGCTACTTGAGTAATTATTACTTTTTGTAAATTACTGTTCCTGTTAATACACATCGATCAACGAGTAACGCACTAGACTAACCTGGGACCGTACTCTCCAATTGCCATGCTTTTTCCATAGGTTCTAGGCGCTACAGTCTGGAAACGTGTGTCCGCTACGGTCGCAGGTTCGAATCCTGCTTCGGGCCGGATGTGTGTGATGTCCTTAGGTTAGTTGGGTTTAAGTAGTTCTTAGTCTAGGGGACTGATGACCTTAGTGCTCAGAGCCATTTGAACCATTTTTGAGCCTCTCCTGTGCCAAACTCTTCCTCAGAGTAGCACATGAAACTTGTCTTCAATTATTTACTGGATGTATTTCAATCTCTGTCTTCCTCTAACATTTTTGCCCTCTACAGCTCCCTCTAGTACCGTGGAAGTCATTCCCTGATGTCTTAACAGATATCCTGTGCCTTCGGCTTATCAGTGTTTTCCACATATTCCTTTCATCTCCGATTGTGCGCAGAATCTCCTCATTTCTTACCTTATCAGTCCACCTAATTTTCAACATTCGTCTGGAGCACGACATCTAAAATGCTTCGATTCTCTTCTGTTCCTGTTTCCCTACAGTCCATGTTTCACTGACATACAGTGCTGTACTCCAGACCACATTCTCAGAAATTTCACCACATCCACTTTAAAAATCAATTGTGTGTACTGGGAAGCCAGCCGCGGTGGCCGAGCAGTTGTAGGCGCTTCAGTCTCGAAACCGCGCGACCACTATGGTCGCAGGTTTGAATCCCGCCTCGGGCATGGATGTATGTGATGTCCTCAGGTTAGTTAAGTTTAAGTATTTCTAAGTTCTAGGGGACTGATGACTCTAGACCTTAAGACCCATAGTGTTCAGAGCCATTTGAACCATTTGTAATGGGAAACAAACGGACGCCTTCCGTCGAAGCTGCGCTGGCTCTAGCGACATGTTGGAAAAGAAATTCCAAATATTGGCCAAAGCAGCAGAGCAAATGCGCCTGACGACCAACTGGAGAGTCAGCCTGTATAAGGGGCGTGAAGAGCGTCTTATGTTGAATGATAACTGTCAAGCACAAGAAGATGCCGTTTACTCGTCAGAGACAACGTTATCAACACCTGCGAAAAGTCTGAAAGTGGTCTCATTGTCGGTCCCCATTTGCCCGACAAGCAGAATCGTGCAATATCCGGATTTGTCGGGCATTCGGATGTGACAGTGGCCTGGTGTTCCACTGCATGTAAACGTGATTGTAGGCATAGTCATCGTGAAGCTTCCGTCGACGAAGAACACCACTAGTCACAGTATTCGATCACCTATCAGCTATGGGTTTGTGGAGAAAACAGGGATTTCGTCTAGAATACTGTATTCTATCATATCCCTATTCCGATAGTAAAACAGATATAAACACGTAAAGACTAAGCGCCTCTGTTGCGTATTTGACTGTTTGTTCGTATAGATGGGCATTGATGACCTCAACAATAATGACGTGCCTTTAGCTGAGATGATACTACTCAAATAGGCCTCAGCTGTCTGTGTAGCAACCAGTTCGCGATAGTACACTGTGTGCGTCTAGCAGTTTGTCTGAGGAATGATCAGTTCATATCTGTACAGAGGAGACAGCGGATATTCGCTTGTAAGTGAACAGTACGCGAGCCTCTCCAAAATCTGTCTCAATAACACAAGGCCCTCTTCGTCAACATAGTTTAAAGGAGTACATAGCGGAAAAAAGGCAACGGCCTTGCCATAGTGGTTACACCAGTTCCCGTGAAATCGTCGAAGATAAGCGCCGTTGGGCGTGGCCGGCACTTGGATGGGTGACCATCCAGCAGCCATGTGCTGTTGCCATTTTTCGGGGTGCACTAAGCCTCGTGAAGCCAATTGAGGAGCTACTCGACCGAGTAGTGGCGGCTTCGGTCAAGAATAACATCATAACGACCGGAAGAGCAGTGTGCTGACCCGACGACCCTCCTACCCGCATCCCCCTCTTAGGATGACGCGGCGGTCGGATGGTCCCGGTACGCCACTCGTGGCCTGAAGACGGAGTGCTACATAGCGGAGAAAAATCATTTATTGCGCACACAAAATAAGGTGAAAATATTTCACTGGACACAGGAACACAAAACCTGAAGCGTGTAGCTATAGTCCTACGTGTTTGGAAGCAGTCGTCGAATGTTTGTCTGTCTTCGCTGGAGAAGGTATGGAGAGTTGGTGTGTAATGGTAACGGTGAAGCATGGTTGGGGGTCCATCATGTGATCAAGTGAGAATTAATGGAACATTAAAAATGGAATAATACCACATGATACTGATCGACAATGCAGTTCCATTTGGCAAAAGACATTGGTCGTCGGTTTGTTCTGCAGCAGGACAATGGTCCCAAACATACTTGTAAAGTGTGCAGAGAGTATGTCAGTAGAAAAGATAAATGTGGGGAGCTGAAGCATATAATGGCCAAGTCAGTCGCCTCACTTAAATTCCATCAATTCTTATTCGATTGACTTGACAGGGAGGTCAGAAAACTGAGGTCATCTGATGTTTATGGTCTATAAAATAATTTACAGTCGTGTTGGACTGCAATATCTGTAAAAATACTACCAAATCTTGTCTCCAGAACGCCAAGAATTTTGTGCAACTGTTCTGAGGGAAAGGGTGGATACTTCTAAGGGGCTAAAATCTAAATCATATTGTGTTGCACTTGCTGACAGAGAGGGAAATATTCATTTTCTTGGTGTGTTAACTTTGTACAATGTATATAGTTTATATCGTATGACCACTACCAGAGAGGATCGTTCTATTGTGCACCATGGACATCGTAACACTTTCACAGCTGCATCTGCTATCCACCAACACATACGAGTAATGGACTCTCTGGGGCATTCTGTGTCACTCTGCTGTGTGTTAATATCACAATATAAACGGCTGTCGTGACTGGGAAGCATGGACTGCTGATCAATGGCGTCACATTGTGTTCAGCAATGAATATCGACTCTGCACAACGCCGGATGACCATCGTCAGAGAGTTTGGTGGCGACCTGGGGAGAGGTCCCATGCTCCCATTGTTTTGGGAAGGCACAGCGGTGTTACTTTTATGTCGTGGTATAGAATGCCAATGGGTATGACTTTAGGACATGGATGGATGTCATTGAGGGAGTGGTGATGAACAGTGCATCACGTGTCTGTATGTGTTACCTCGCATGCGATGGTATTTTGGTATCAACAGGGCAACACTCGTCCACATAAGGCATGTGTATGTAATGAGTGGGATGTTGAGGTTCTCTCCATGCCCAGTAAGAGCTCCAGATCTGACTCCGATAGAGGATATTGATACCAAGTCGCCACTCAACTCCGTCCGAGTGCCTGTATCCAGAATATCACGAACTGTTATAAACAGTTGTGGACCAGCTTGTCTCAGGAGACGGTACCCTTACCAACCGAATCACTACATACATCCAGTCCAAAGTGTGTCTGATGTTATATTGATGAATAGGCTCATACCACCAAGTCCTTTTTAATTTGATTCAATTTCGTAAGCAGTGAAATATCATTGGATACCCTCTCAACCTGAAAAGTTCCATTTCGTTTCCACCTCCCCTATTGGGAACTCAATTTTTTTTTGAGCCAGTGTATCTGTCTATTAGCGTCAATCAATAAACAACAAACTGGAGGCTAGAAAATGAAAACTTCCGAAGGGATCTTAACGACATTGCTAGCAGAAGAAGGTGTTGTCCCCCTAAGAGTGTTGAGGCCCTGAACGCGCCGCTGCAGCGACGAGGGCACACAACGACGTGACGACAGAGCGAATACGTGCACGCTTCGATCGTCCCCTGCACTTAATCGTGTTGAAAACAGGGAAATAGAGACTACAAAGAAAACGAACCAAATGGTGCAGTGCATTCCCTGGCAGCGGAAGCAATGCGGGGAAAAAGAAATTAATCAACGAATGGCACAAATGTAAGAAGAGCACTGTATGTCTGTTGCAAGGGTCAAGCCGTGGCACAAACGATTCGAGGAAGGACGGATGTCGTTTGCCGATGACGCACGCTCTGCAACGCCACATCGTGTTACCTACACCGTTGTCCTGCTGGTGAGTGCCCTCATTATTCAAGACCGTCAAGATGCCACTGCCCAAGAGGGCGGACTGAGCATCGGAAATACAACCTACATTCAGTGTTCCCAATATACTTCAGTACTGTCAGTAAAGGCACCACACGCATTTGATCTTGTTTCGAAGTCTCCATTTCTCAGTGCATTGGATGGTCGAAGCGTGCTCGCTTAACTCTGTCATCACGTGGGCATGCGCCCATGACCCTCTAGCGGGGACTGTAAGCCCTCAGCTCTCTTATAGGGACCACATCTTCTTCCATAGGCAATGGCTTTAAGATCCCTTCGTCTGCATTCATTTTGCAGCCTCCAAATCATTTCTAATATTTCTCTTTGAAGTATTCAACACGGAAATTGAGGAATACTTTCATTTATTCAACACGCTATGATAACAGTCACAGTTCAAGTGAAGTAGCAGGTAACGTGAGCCGAGTCAAAGTCCACAAAGGGCACTTCAGTGCCTGTCAGTAGGGCTTGCGTGCTCCATCGAAGTCAAGGACTGTGCCGGCGGTAGCATAGCTACCGGCAGGATCACCAAGACACAGTAGTCTTGACAGAAGTCAGTCAAAGTGTGCTCCACAACATAGGAGCTCTAGAGTCGTTCCTAAAGGAGTAAACGTGGTACAGATCCCGGCTGAATAAGTTCTGGGATAAGAAGACACACTACACGAAGTTCCAACTATCCTCTTGTGGGCTAATGAGCAGGTCAAGAACAGGGAACTCTATTGCCCTCGAGGCTGGAAATAGTCCAAAAAGGCGGAGGAACGAGTAGTTGGTCAACAACATTAGGATGCAGAAGGTAATCCTTTGCTAGGCTCTTCCTCTCCAAATAAGTACTGCAACCTACATCTTTTCGAATATGCTTACAGTACTCATCTCTTGATCTCCCTCTACGACTTTTACCCCCTACACTTCAGTCCAACACTAAACTGGTGATCCCTTGACGTCTCAGAATGTGTCCTATCAACCACTCCGTTCTTTTGGCCAAGTTGTGCCAAAAAATTTTTGTCTCCCCAGTGCTATTAGCACTCTTCATTAGTTATGTGATCTGCCCATCAGATCTTTAGCACTCTTCCGTAGCAACACATTTCGAAACTTCTATTCTCCTTTTATCTAAACTGTTTATCGTACATGTTTCACTTGCCTGCATGGCTAAACTCCAGACAAATACCTTCAGCAAAGAGTTTCTAACGCATAAATCTATAATCTATGTTAACAAATTTCTCTTTCTCAGACATTCTTTCCTTGCTATTGTCAGTCTGAGTTTTATATCCTCTGTACTTCCACCATCGACAGTTATTTTACTGCCCGAAAAGCAAAACTCATCTACTACTTTAAGTGTCTCTTTCGCTAATGTGTTTCCCTTAGCATTACCTGATTTAATTAGACTATATTCCGTTATCCTTGTTTTGCATTTGTTGGTGTTCATCTTATATCCTCCTTTCAAGACACTGTCCATTCCGTTCAGCTCTCTGATAGAACTTTAACGTTATCGGCAAACCTCCAAGTTTGGATTTCTTCTCACTGAACAGTAATTCCAATTGCAAATTTTTCTTTTGCTTCCTTTACTGCTTGCTCAATGTGCAGATTGAATAACGTCGGAGATAGGCTACAATCCTGACTCACTCCCTTTTCAACAACTGTCTCCCCTTCATGCCCCTAGACTCTGCTAACTGTCGTCTGGTTTCTGAACAAGATGTAAATACCCTTTCGCTCCCTGTATTTTACCCCTCCTACCCTCAGAGAGTATACCAGTCAACATTGACAAAAGCTTTCTTTCAGTCTGCAATTGTTATAGATGTAGGTTTGCAACCCTTAACCTAAGTTCCAAGATAAATCGTACGGTCAGTATTGCCTATTGTATTCCTACATTTCTCCAGAACCCAAACTGATCCTCCTCGAGGTCTGCTTCTGCCAACTTCTTCCTTTCTTTTGTAAGGAATTCGTGTTAGTGTGTGGCAACTATGACCTATTAAACTGATAGTTCGGTAATTTTAATTCATTTCAGCAACTGCTTTGTTTTGAATTGGTATTACTACATTCTTCTCGAAGCCTGAGGGTATTTGGCCTGTCTCATACATCTTGCGCACCAGGTGGTAGACTTTCGTCACATCTGGCTCTCCCAAGGCTATCAGTACTTCTGACAGAATATCGTCTACTCCTGGGAGTTTGTTTCGACTTAGATCTTACAGAGCTTTGTCAGATTCTCCTCGAAATAGCATATCTCCCATGTCATCTTCATCTACGTTCACTTCCCTTTCTATAATATTGCTTTCATCTCCTTTGTACGGATCCTCTATACACTCTTCCGCCTTTCAGCTTTCCATTCTTTCCTTAGTACTGGTTTGTCATCTGAGCTGTTGTTTTTCATACAGCTGCTTCTCTTTTCCCCAAAGGTCTCTTTAATTTTATTGTAGGGTGTATGTGTCTTTCGCCTAGTGTAATATGCTCCTAAACTCTAACATTCGTCCTCTACCCATTCCGCTTAGCCACTTTGTATTTCCTGCCAGTCTCATTTTTTAAACGTTTGTATTCCCTTTTGCCTGCTTCATTAGCTGCATTTTGAAATTTTCTCTTTTCATCAGTTAAAGTCAATTTATCTTGTATTATCCAAGGATTTCTAGCAAGCCTTGTCTTTTTACCTATTTGATCATCTGCTGCTTTCACTATTTCATCTTTTAAAGCTACCCATTGTCTTCTATTGTATTCCTTTCCCCTGTTCTAGTCAGCTGTTGCCTAATGTTGCCTCTGAAGCTTTCGAGAGCCTCTGGTTCTTTCAGCATATCCATATCCCATCTCTTTAATTTCCTATATTTTTCCAATTTCTTCAGTTTTAATCTACAGTTCACAACCAATGGTAGTGTTGCTCCTCAGGGTGTGCGATATTTCCTTTTTGCTTGTTGTATTACTGTAATTGCATTAAAATGTCAAAAGTTATCACAGCTAGCTCAAATGCCAGAGCTGCAGTTGAAGTAACTTCTGATAATCCTGTAGATAGAGAAAGGACAGTTCAACAGGTTTCCTCTCACAATATTGACTTAACTGAAACAGATAGGACAATGCCTGACAGGATTGATCAGAGTAATTTTTGGGTATCAAACCTGGAACAAGAAAGTGCAGTCGAAGATTTTGGTTTGGAAACGGAGCTTGCAGGATGTCACATGCGACAACTGTCAGTTTCTGTAGTTAGTTATTCAGGTTTTGCATCCACAACTGTCGACCAAACTGAGCCAGTCACTACTACTTGCAGTAGTAGTGCCAAAGATAAGGACAATGATGTTTGGCATATTATATCATCAGAGATTAAAAATCTTAAGGAAGAAAATAAAAGTATTATAGACTGTGTTAGGGAAGAGATTAAGTGCTTCAAGGATGAGATGGAACATATTAGGCAAGATGTACGCAAGGAGTTTGACTCTATAATGAATGAGACATGTGCGGCAAACGACTCGTTTGCGATACAGAGAGTTCTGTCGTTCATACCATAAAAATCATGCATTCTGAACCCGTTAATGAACAAAATGAACAGTGTGAGCATATTATTGATCAAAATGAGGTGCAGATGTTAAATGAAATTGATCATACTACTACTACTAATATAGAAACTGTTGAGGACCAAACACTGCATTTAAGGGAAATCAGTGTTTTTGATTGGGTAGCTAATTACATGTCTTGGTCAGATGATGAAAATGAATGTGAAACAAATGTACATCCACAAGCTGTAGGAAACATATCTAATGGTGTGGTGGTGGATTTGGGGGACACTTTCTTAGGAGAAACATTTTGTGTCATGGACTCAGAGCACGGACGAATAAAGTTTGTCCAGTTTGATGACACTAGAGATACCTTGTTGGAAGAGAAACTAGACTTAATCCACACTATAGTGTCAGTTTGTGTTGCAGAGGTGTCTTTATGTACTGTATTAGACTCAGGTAGTCTTATTTCCGTTATCAGTGAAGCAGCTTTCAGGAATTAACAGTTTGTCCAACAATTCCATTGCAACGAACCAAAATAAGGGGTGTGATTACTGGAAAGACTGTAGCTATCGGAAATCAAACATTTTGGATTTCTCTTGCCAAGGTCATCAACTTCTTAATTGTGACTCCTCTTCCTACACAATGATATTAGGTATTGACTTCTTGACTGAATACAAAACTATTCTAAACTTTAATTATGCTAACGCGAAAGTCGAAATCAATGGCAAGTTAGTCTGTATGCAGTTCGAGGATTGGATTTCAAAGGAGGAAGAAGACATCAACTGTCTGAAATTTTTATCTTCGTCAAAACCACAACCTTTCACTGAACCTATCGAACACGAATCAAATATCTTTCAGGAGAGGCAACAGTCTTTTTGATATCTCTGAAACCATAGGTGAGAAAGAAAATAGCGTAGAGGATGCTTCTGAATCAGATAGGCGAGAGTTATTCGATATCTTACAGTCGCATTCTGAAGTCATGTCTCTGTGATGCGACTGCTGCTTTCTCGAGCTGGGTGTTACTATTCCTTCTTTTATTTCATGGTGCACTCTCTCCTACTATCCTATTGCTAGTATAGTGAAGTAAGTTTTGAGATTGGTTGACCTTCCACTACAAGAAATTATCCTCATAACTGGTGATAAATGTAATTTGCTATGAACTTTTGGTAATCTATGAATAATGTTTCAGAATTCTACTGCGTTGAAGCCATTTCCAAGATGTCTGAAAATAGTTATGTGAAGCTAACAATCCTCAGCTATTGACTGCTAGTAATACAGGAATATGAATTGCTTATTCCAGCTGGATATGTATATTGTGATAAACTGGACACACTATAAAGAAGGACAGAGAAAGGTTAAAGTATGACATTCATGTTAAGAAATACTGAGACCAAAAGTTAAAAACGATATGCTTATGATGTAGCTGTATTTGTGTGATGAAATATGTTATTAAGCAATAATGTAAGTAGTACTTACGCCAAGCAGTAAAGAAGGAATAATATATATTGAATTATGATGTATATGTAAGTGAAGAGATGATTTTTAAGAATAAATATTGCAGGAAGCCAACAAGGAGTAGAAGATGATGTTACTTCAGTAATAGTGATGTGTGTGGATTTTCTATGGATTATTATTTCAGACAACCAGTGAGAGGGAAAGGAAGATTTTTTTCTCAGTAATAATGTTCTATGTTACTCCGTAGGCTTTCCCAGCGTAATAAGTCTTGAAAGTCTTTTCAGGTTTGCTGTCGGATCCTAAAAACAACTCGATTCAATATTTCGGCGATCCTACTGTTTGCCACCTTCAGGACAGTGCTTCTGTTGTTGAGTCCTGCTGAGAACTGATGCCAAGGCTTTTTTTTCCTTTATTGTATTTCAATTCCCGATCGGAGTGGGCTGGCAGCAGCATATGCGCTGCTCTTCACCCTAAAGACATAGAACAAACAATAGAAGACATTTAAAAATAACAAAGGAGGAAAAAAAGGTGAACCTAGATATAAAAAAGGGGGAACATCATGGAAGACAATAGACAAAAAAGGGGCGACTGTAAAATGGAGATAAAAACTGTAAAAAAGTAGCGCACGCAGAAAACCACACTCTGGGACAATTAAAAGAACACAAGGCGCTGTATGACCGGATGATAAAAGGCTCGACTTATGGCATAGCACATAACAAACACTGACGGTAACACTCAAGTACAAGGGCAGCACACAATTAAAATCACACCTCTCGATGCACAGGAGAAACAGCACTAAACACAACAATGACATGGCACACTGACGATGATCAAAACGGAGGGTCTGCCAGGTTCAAGAAGAAGGGAAGAAGGGAGGGAGGGGAAGGGAGGGGGGAGATGGGCCAGGTAGGGAGATATGTGGGAGGAAAAGAGGGGTAAGGAGGAAAATCCGCTCTGGGAGAAGGAGGGGAGAGGAAAAAGGGGGCCATGGGAAGGGGGAACAAGGCTAGGTTGGAAGGAAGGGTATATGTCACGCCGAAGTTCATCATCCGGGAGGGGGTGGTGCTGGAATTTGCCCTGATGAAGGAGATGGAGGGTGTGGAGGTGGAGAGAGGGAGGGATACAGTGATAGAGGCGCGGCAACAGGCGGGGGGTGGAGAGGAAGGAGGAAACCAGGGGGTGAGGGGGTTCAAGCCTGCGGACAATGTAGAAGATGAGGAGATGTTGGAGGAACAGGAGGAGGTGGGGGGGATGCCAAGGCTGCAAATGGACGACCTATATGGGCCTCTGTACCGTCTACTGAGCATGCGCCGCCCTTCACAGTTGCTGCCCTCGAACCATAAGAGTGAGAAGAGGGCTCCGCCCTTAGCAGAACGCCGGCAGCAGCGATATATCGCACTCAGAGACTACTTTCGAACACTCGGAATGGCCGCACCGAAGAAAGTTCTTTTTCGATGCTGGCTAGTACAGGGTTCCGCGTACTGCTGAGAGGAAACCCATTGTCTCTATTAATCAAATTACCCCCAACCTACTTTCGATTACCTCTTCCTAAATACTGTTCCTCAAACAAGAAGTGCTGGCAACTATCTCAGTTTCGTCAAAGCAATGTTCTGCTACCGCCGATTTTTCTGGCTGTTGTAGCCTTCTATGACGACGATGTTCCATGCACCTGTCCTGAGCCGAGTGAATCGAACGGCCAATGTAAGCCTTCCCACACTGATACGAAATTTTATACGAGCAAGGCTTCCTAAGCCCCAGGTCATCCTTCAGAGACCCGAGTAGTGCCCTAATCTTGGAATGTGTATGAACACATTTTTTATGTTAAAGCTCCTTAAATTCTTGCAGTGTTAAACGATATGCCCCCAGAATAAGAAATAAAAGACACCGATCTACTCTCCTCTTAATGCACTACAGGGGATGGTCCAAACTCCATAGTGCGACGAATGTGCTTCTCAGAGTATCCATTTTCTTTAAAAACAGCCATCAAATGTGCAAGTTGGGCTATACTGTCCGCATCGGAAATACCGTATGCTCTGCGTATCAAGGTCCTAAGGACGCCACTGGGTTGGTGTGGTGGATGACAATCTTAGCATGCAGGTAACGATCAGTGTGCGTCGGCTTTAGGTGTCCCAGAGTACCATGTGGTTTTTTTGCAAATCATGACATCCCAGAATGGAAGCATCCTATCGCTATCAACCTCCTTGGTAAATCTAATGCTGGACTGAAGACAGTTGAAGTGGTCCAAAAATCTGTTGAGAACATCATATCCATGTGGTTAGACGAAAAAGGTATCATCTACATACCTCCAGAAGCACGTTGATTGCAGAGGCAAAGACCTCGGTGACATATCCTTGAAATCCTCCATAAATAAATTGGCTGCTATGGGTGATTAAGGGCTACCCATAGTCACCCCGTCATCCTGTTCAAAAATTTTGGCGTTAAATGAAAAATACGTAGATGTCATGACAAAGTATCACCAACTCTTCTTACAGTTTTTCACTGATCAACTCAAACTGGACGAATAGTGGGTGAAGTTTTGTCAGACGAATGTCTTGAGAATCCTTGTGGCCAGACTTCTAGTGTCGGAAATGACACCAGATCTGTCTGCCGACTGGAAGTCATGTTGACGATGCGTGGCACCCTGAGGGAGAGAGCCTAAGTGAGTGACACTGGCGGTGACGCTGGTCGCGTAGATGAATCTCGGAGAGCGACTATTGGTTGCAGGAAGGTAGAGGCGGGAAATCCAGGGGATTTTTGGGGACTAGAAGGCTGGCGGAGAGCAGCGGAGTGTGAGAACTGCAGGCTACCAATTACCCGCCCTGAAGTGGCGTAGAGTTTTGCACAGTGGAGCTCTTGTTGATGGAGAAAGGCCACGCATGAAGGGTCTGTCACTGGATGCGAACCAGAGCAATTTAAACACGGCCCCATGTATGAATCCGCTCCGTGTGGACCACCACACTTGCTTGCCCAATTATGAAAACGCCAGAAATTTCGGCATTGGGTGACTGGAGCGACTTACGGTTCCACTGGACAACGCATCCCCAGAATAACAACATGTGAGAGCCGAGCCTGGGAGTGGAACACCACCAAATAGACTGGAATCTGCACCGTTTGTTCAGGATGTGCATTATGTTTCTTAGTGTATCGTTTAATACTTGCGACAGGATATATGTTCTTCGTTGTGTCATGATTTCCTTGTCTCCCAAGCTGATGTCAACATCACGAATAATGAAATACGTATACAGCAGGAAGTTGGGAATATAGACATCAAACTTCGATATTTGAAAACAGGGACGCCTATCAAAGCGTTGGCAGCGGCAGTAGTTTTCAGTTCTATCTTGACTATTTTTGCCTGAAATGTCATGCTAGAGATGACAATTATAGGAAAATAATAATTTGCCTATCGACATAGGGTAGAGTCTGCCATCGTTCTAAGCTCTCAAATGGTTCAAATGGCTCTGAGCACTATGGGACTTTACATCTATGGTCATCAGTCCCCTAGAACGTAGAACTACTTAAACCTAACTAACCTAAGGACATCACACAACACCCACTCATCAATAGGCAGAGAAAATCACCGACCCCGCCGGGAATCGAACCCGGGAACACGGGCGTGGGAAGCGAGAACGCTACCGCACGACCACGAGCTGCGGACTTCTAAGCTCTCCACAAAGAAAATATAGGGGCCTGCATCTCATCGACTGTACCGGCTGTTGACAGTTGAACGTACGACCGAAGCAGTGGAAGTCAATGGTTGACCCTGATATCGTTCTGAGTTTGTCTGCACTGTACCATTACTAGAAGTGGTATCTCAGCCACAAATAACACAGTCTGGGACAGGAGGTTAGTTGACACACAGCCGTTTAGTAAAGGGGCCACATTCCTACTGCTAACTTACGGGGGCATTGGCTTCAAGCGTGAAACTTGAAGGGTCGTTGGGATGAGTGACTAACCTGATGCAACTGTTCTTGTTGGTTGTGATATTTCTGCATTAGCTGTTGTTATGGTTGCAACAGTTGAAACTCCTAGTGTTGAGCCAGTTGTTGCTGCTCCAACGGCAGTTGTTGATGATGGTTGTACAGAAACTGCTGTTCGGGTTGACGCTGTAGCCGCTGTTGTTGTTGATGGTGGTGTTGACGTTGGAGAAGCTGTGATCCGGAAGTGATAATTCATCCTGCTATATCTCACGATGAATGTCGGACTTCGGTAGCGACTGAACATCTGTCGCTGCTTGCTGATGGTAGATTTCTAGTACCGCCTGTACGAGCTGATCCGTACCAGGGGAATCGGCCATTTTACGGTGAACTATATACAACTACAGCCGCATACGTGTGACGAAGAAAACACACAGAATTCGGCGTACGCTACAAGCACGTAAACGCTTTTCCTCGAAAACTGACGATATAAGTAGGTAAATACTAGGAAGAGCACTACGAAGCACCACACTCGACAGCGAAACGTAAACCAAGCACGGCCACGCGCAGCGCACTAACGAGAACATCCGAACGCCGCGACAGGCGGAAGCGAACTCGTTAGTCTATTTTTGTTACACTCTGTACATACACTGAAGCGCCAAATAAACTGGTGCAGACATGCCTGTTCAAAAACAGAGATATGTGAACAGGCAAAATAAGGCGCTGCGGTCGGCAATGCCTACTGTATGTAAGACAAGAAGTGTCTGCCGCAGTTGTGAGATCGGTTACTGCTGCTAAAGTGGCACGTTAGCAAGATTTAAGTGAGTTTGAACGTGGTGTTACAGTCGGCGCACAAGCGATGGGACACAGTATCTCCGAGGTAGCGACGAAGTGAAGATTTTCCTGTACGATCATTTCACGAGTGTACCCTGAATATCAGGAATCCGGGAAAACTTTAATCTCCGACATCGCTGCAGCCGAAAAAAAAAAAATGCTGCAAGAACGGAACCAACGATGATGGAAGAGAATCGTTCAACGTGACAGAAAAGCAGCACTTCCGCAAATTGCTGCAGATTTCAATGCAGGGCCATCAATAAATGTCAACATGCGAACCATTCAACGAAACATCATCGATAATCGATTATGCCGAAGGCTCACTCGTGTACCCTTGATGATTGCACGACACAAAGCTTTACACCTCTCCTAGGCTCATCAACACAGCAATTGATCTGTTGATCACTGGAAACGTGTTCCCTTGTCGGACGAGTCTCGTTTCAAATTTCAAATTGTATCGAGTGCATGTACATGTACGGGTATGGAGACAACCTCATGAATCCATGGATCCTGATGTTAGCAGGGGACTGTTCAAGCTGGTCGAGGCTCTTTAATGTGTGAGACGTGTGCAATTGGAGAGATATGGGACTCCTGATACGTCTAGATACGACTCTGACAGTTGACACGTACGTAAGCATCCTGTCTGGTGAAGTGCATCCATTCATGGTTCAAATGGTTCAAATGGTTCAAATGTCTCTGAGCACTATGCGACTTAACTTCTGAGCTCATCAGTCGCCTAGAACTTTGAAATAATTAAACCTAACTAAAGTCAGGACATCACACACATCCATGCCCGAGGCAGGATTCGAACCTGCGACCGTAGCGGGCGCTCGGCTCCAGACTGTAGCGCCTAGAACCGCACGGCCACACCGGCCGGCCATTCATGTCCAGTGTGAGTTTCTACGGACTTGGGCTATTCCAACAGGTCAATCCGACATCCCACAGGTCCAGAATTGCTACAGAGTAGCTGTAGGAACACACTCCGCAGACATGAACATTATTGAGCATATATGTGTGTTGCCTTGCAACGTGCTGTTCAGAAGAGATCTCCACCCCTTCGTACTCTTGCGGATTTATGGACAACCCTACAGGATCCATGGCGTCAGTTCCCTCCAGTACTACTTCAGACATTAGTCGAGTCCATGCCTCGTCCTGTTGCGGCACTCCTGCTTGTTTATGGATGCCTACACGATATTGTGGAGGTGTAACCGTTTATTTCGTTCTCCAGTACAGAATTGAGAGGCGCTGATCTAGCGGGTAGAGCGCTAGATCCCTGCCCGGGAAGACCCGCGTAGGAGCGAGGACTTTTCCTCGTTCCTGTCCCTCCGCGACGGCCGCCAGTACACTCAGCCTGCCATCAAATAAGTAACGGGGACCTTTCCTGGGGGTAAGCGACAGCCAAGACGATGAGCCTGCTTCACTTTACCTGGAGTCAGGCCAATAGCTCGGCCATGCGCAACATCGACATTTGTTACTATGAAAAAAATAATACTAATGTACGGGAAAAATTTCGAAAAAGTAATGGAAAATGCCGCTATTCGATTGCATGCACCATTCACTCTACAGATGTGATTTCCAATTTTACTATCATGATTTGTTTAACGTTCATGTTATAATGAACATCAAAAAAATCCTGTAATATTATTTATATTCCCGCCCGGCAGCGATCTAACACGCTGCTTCTGGAGCTGGAAGGCGTGCCGGTCCCCGGCACGAATCCGCCCGACGGATTAGTGTCGAGGTCCGGTGTGCCGGCCAGTCTGTGGATGGTTTTTTAGATGGTTTTCCATCTGCCTCGGTGAATGCGGGCTGGTTCCCTTTATTCCGCCTCAGTTACACTGTGTCGGCGATTGCTCCGCGAATACTGTCTCCACGTACGCGTACAGCATAATTACTCAACAACACAAACATTTGGGGCTACACTCGTCTGGTATGAGATGTTATCGGGAAGGCCCTGGGTTCGGTTTGGGGCAGCGGTGGCTTGTTGTGGGGTTGTGAACCATTGAGGGCAACGGAGGGACGAAGTCTCTCCGTTGTTTCTAGGTCCCCAGTTCAATACACAATACACAAACAATCTGTATTATAGTGACTCATTTAAAAATATGTCAGTACACTGTGTTGACAGTCATGGAATAGCGATATGCACATACACAGATTGCGGTAGTATCGTGTATACAAAGTATGAAATGGCAGTGTATTGACGAAACTGACTTTTGAGTTCAGCGGATTCATTTGAAAAGTTTTCCGACGTGATTATGACAGAAAAACAGGAATTAACAGACATTGAACCGGAATGGTAGTTCGGAATTCGTTAGAGAATTCAATATACCGAGATCCACAGTGTCAAGAGCACGATGAGAATACCATATTTCTAGGA
This sequence comes from Schistocerca gregaria, assembly GCF_023897955.1. Taxonomy (NCBI): domain Eukaryota; kingdom Metazoa; phylum Arthropoda; class Insecta; order Orthoptera; family Acrididae; genus Schistocerca; species Schistocerca gregaria. The sequence goes on from NC_064921.1 coordinate 263,326,760, forward strand.
TTACCTCTCACCACGGACAATGCAGTGCCCGACAACCATGACTTAATGACCGAGAGCAGCGAGGTTTGCGTACGGTTGTCTGTGCAAACAGCCAAGCAATTCTGAGTGAAATAACAGTAAAAATGAATGCGGAACGTACGGCGAAGGTAGGCGTTGGGATGGTGTGACGAAATTTGGCGTTAACGGATTATAGCAGCAGACAGCACAGGGGAGTGCCTTTGCTAACAGTACGACATCGCCTGCAGCGCCTCTCCTGGGCACGTGACCTTATCAGTTGGATCCTAGACTGGAAAACCGAGACCTGGTCAGATGAATCCCAATTTCAGTAGGCAAGAGGATGGCCGACGAGAGGAATCCGTCGCAGGCCACATCAAACCTTTCGGAATACTGATGACGTAAAGAAAAGGTGTTAACATTTCAACCATTGCATCAACTCCAAATTGTTCTTAAGCCTTTTACAGCGTTCTTCATTATTTTTTGTGCCTGCAGTATATTAATCAATTACTAGTGATGTTCGTCGTGTCTTTACACACGAGAGAGCTGAAATGACATGAAAAGAAGAGAGGAAGATTAAGGTTTAGATTGTGTCACCGCTGAGGTCAACGTTGGCAGAGCACTAGCTTGATTTTGGGGAAAGTTCGGGAACGAAATCGGCGCCGACCTGTTGTAAATCCCATTACGCGATTAAGGGAAACCTAAATCTGGTTGCCCAGACGAGGATTTGACAAACCGTTGTCACGATTGGAAGTACAGGGTCTTAAACACTACGGGACCACGATTAATACTGACTGTTGCATTTACAAGGTAAATGGCAAATTTGAAGTGTCAAAAATATGAGCATACGTATCTTATGCTTATCAGATGCTCCATTCAGTATAATACTTAGGAACTACGATAAAATAGTCATTCTGACATGCCATACTGACCTCAGCGTCGAACGCAAAACCTTAACCTTCCTCTCTTCTTTTGATGTCATTTCAGGTCTCTCTTTTGTAAAGACACGACAAGCATCACTAGCAATAGATTAATATACTGCAGGCACAAAAAGCAAAGAAGTACGTTTTAAAAGGCTTAAGAACAGTTTGGAGCGGATGAAATGTATGAAATGGTAATACCTGTTTTCACGTCATCAGTATTCCGAATGGTTTGATGTGGACTGCAACTGATTCCCCTCTTGAGACATCCTTCTCATCTCAGACGACCACCTTCACTAAATGTCGTTTATTATTTGTTCGACGTGTTCCAATCTCTGTCTTCCCTTGCAGTGCTCGTCCTCTACGCCTGTCTCCAGTACCATGGAAGTTATTCCCCCAGGTTCTATCAAACTGTCTCTTGTTCTGTTCTACCGCCGATTATGCAGAAGATCACCTCATTGTCTTATCTTTCACTTAATTTCCAATGTCCAGCCGCTATAGATCATACACTTCGATTCTCTTTTTTTTCGTTAGTATTATATGATACCAAAAACTACAGCGAACGTTGCGAACGTTTCAGTCGGTACGGCAGGGGTAGGAAGGAGCAGCACAGGTTGAGCAGTGAAGTACCGTAAATTTTTCTTATCGGAATACGCAATTTATTACCAACACAATCAGCAACACAACTTCAAATTAATGAAAAAATGAAAAAGGGCCTGTTAGTGATATAACCTTAATAGAAAATGTTTAAAATAATACACACTGGGTACAGCAAAATCCTTAGAAAAAGTATATGGTCATTATGCAAGGCCAGCATACAAGGTTCGCTTGTTGTTGTTGTTGTTGTTGTTGTTGTTGTTGTTGTTGTGGTCTTCAGTCCTGAGACTGGTTTGATGCAGCTCTCCATGCAACTCTATCCTGTGCAAGCTTCTTCGTTACCCAGTACTTACTGCAGCCTACATCCTTCTGAATCTGCTTAGTGTATTCATCTCTTGGTCTCCCTCTACGATTTTTACCCTCCACGCTGCCCTCCAATGCTAAATTTGTGATCCCTTGATGCCTCAGAACGGGTCCTACCAACCGATTTCTTCTTCATGTCAAGTTGTGCCACGAACTCCATGATCCTCGTTTTGCTTTTGTTGATGTTCATCTTATATCCTCCTTTCAAGACACTGTGCATTCGCTTAAGTAATGCAAAAAAATCTTGAATAATATTTCTGAGTAACATGATCAGTGCCTAGTCTTCACGTAACATGAACGAAAATACGCAATAAATAGAACAAGAACTAATGAGTAAAAGGTCAAGCGATATTAGTGAAACAGAAAGCAGACTAACGAGGATAACACGGCAAATGCCATAACCCGATTTCTCAGAAACTTTGCTCAATGGAAAAAGAGGCAAAATAAGCGATCAAGTGTCTCGGCTTATCCATAGATACTCGAACGTTTCCGGCAAAGCGACGGTTAAAGTTTTCGAGGTACTTTAGATGCCTTTTGCCTTGCGACAGTCTCTGTCGAAATGGCGGCGCAATGGCTAGCGTCGCGGTCTCTTACAACTGGGTCCCTTTTCGAAACCCGATTTTTCTTTTTATTTATTTCTATCCTACCCATTTCGGTAGAAGGTTACTAATGAATGTTTGTTATCAAGTTACTGCATACAAGGGCGTTATATTAATTGCAAAATTACGACTTTATTTTCCAATAAGTGTCATACATTTATTATAAAATATATAGGCTATATGTATGGCATTTTCAAGAGTTACATTCAGTTTAAATTCTCATATTTTTATGTTTCATTCTTATATCAATTCTTACATTAATTCTTATAATTCATACTTATGTTTATTCTTGAAGAATATTTGGTACATTCCTTTGGATTATACCAATCATAAAAAGATTCGAAACATAGATTTATGTGGAAACAAAAGAAAAATTCGGAGTAGGTATTAAAATCCATGGAGAAGAAATAAAAATTTTGAGGTTCGCAGATGATATAGTAATTCTGTCAGAGACAGCAAAGGACTTGGAACAGCACTTGAATGGAATGGAAAGTGTCTTGAAAGGAGGATATAAGATGAACATCAACAAAAGCAAAACGAGGATAATGGAATGTAGTCGAATTAAGTCGGGTGATGCTGAAGGAATTAGATTACGAAATGAGACACTTAAAGTAGTAAAGGAGTTTTGCTATTTGGGGAGCAAAATAACTGATGATGGTCGAAGTAGAGAGGATATAAAATGTAGACTGGCAATGGCAAGGAAAGCGTTTCTGAAGAAGAGAAATTTGTTAACATCGAGTATAGATTTAAGTGTCAGGAAGTCGTTTCTGAAAGTATTTGTATGGAGTGTAGCCATGTATGGAAGTGAAACATGGACGATAAATAGTTTGGACAAGAAGAGAATAGATGCTTTCAAAATGTGGTGTTACAGAAGAATGCTGAAGATTAGATGGGTAGATCACATAACTAATGAGGAAGTATTGAATAGGATTGGGGAGAAGTTTGTGGCACTACTTGACCAGAAGAAGGGATCGGTTGGCAGGACATGTTCTGAGGCATCAAGGGATCACCAATTTAGTATTGGAGGGCAGCGTGGAGGGGCGACCGCAGTGGTCGTGCGGTTCTAGGCTCTGGAGTCCGGAGCCGCGCTGCAGCTACGGTCGCAGGTTCGAATCCTGCCTCGGGCATGGGTGTGTGTGATGTCCTTAGGTTAGTTAGGTTTAAGTAGTTCTAAGTTCTAGGGGACTGATGACCACGGCAGTTGAGTTCCATAGTGCTCAGAGCCATTTGAACCATTTGAACCAGCGTGGAGGGTAAATATCGTAGAGGGAGACCAAGAGATGAATACACTAAGCAGATTCAGAAGGATGTAGGTTGCAGTAGGTACTGGGAGATGAAGAAGCTTGCATAGGACAAAGTAGCATGGAGAGCTGCATCAAACCAGTCTCAGGACTGAAGACCACAACAACAACAACACGGCATCACGGAAGGAAGATTTGCCGCAGTGACATTTCTTCTTATTTCTTACACGAAAGAAAACATTGCTGAAGATTCCACGCGCCGGCAGTAATTTCACAGTAAACCACGCATTACAGATCACTTTAATGAAAACTGGCGCTTGCAGTCGATTACGAATCAAGATACACTACAGGAATTTCATCGAAAAAATTTCAAACAATTTTTTCATTCATTGTTTTCTTTATTCGCCAGGCATACAATCAGTAGACGAATACGATCGCCGATTTTATTTTGGTAGCGCTCTTGTATCACCTGCGCATGCGAGCTCTCCTTGGGTTGACTGTTTACTTTGGCAGCGTCAGTATTTCACCGTACGTGGCCACATACTGTGTCCTGGCAATGTGCATAGATTTTGTGGTATGTGTTTGTTTTATATTCAATATATCTCCTTTTCCGTTAATAAGCCACTGACTTGACACAAATTGTCCAGTCTTTTGGGATACCGCGTCACTTCCCCACAAGCCCGACCCCCCACCTCTCTTCTTTAATGTATCCGTTCAATAGGTCTTTATATGATTTCTTATGAATGTTCGTCTTACCGATGGAGTACCGTGAAGTAACCTGTTTACGTTTCACCGACCATTTTGGACTTGAATGTCTACACCCTGCTGATTTACATTCATTGTCGTACAGCCATTTAGCGGTTTATTCGTTTGGTCTGACAAAGAATGTTGAGTTCTCCATTTTGGGCCACGTAGCTCTTATCACTTACACAGAAACCCTCGAGCGCGAGGTCGCAAGTTCAATCTATAGTAAGGCTCATGTGAAAGCGTTAACAATTATGACATGAAAAATAAACTGCTAATGACTCACCGTGTGCAGTAAGATGGCGAATAAAATGAGTGTCCGGAAAGTGCAGAGACCAATTTTCTATGGGATGTATGTATTGCACTTCACAAAAAGAACATCGTCGACATTACAGGGATGTTCAAAACAAGCCATTAACTTTCACTATGAACACCGAATGCAAAATGGGACGTCACAGCGCTCACAAAGGTTCGCACCGTTAAGATCGAATACAATCCCCTTAGGAGTTACAAACCGTGCAAGACGTTCTACAAGGCAGGACGTTCAGATAGGTATCCACTCTTAGTAAATGCATATAGAATCATGTTGGTGTAACGGAGTGACGAGAACTGATGCAATGTGACGGCATGCAACCGAATGCGAAACAGTCTGTTGAGGCACTTATCGTGAAACTGGCTATCGTTTAAGGCGTAGCTGCAGATAGTGCTACAAAATGTCTAGTAGGCACGGAAAAAAAACAAATATCAGGAGGCTGAATTTGTAGAAAGGTTCCAGGTGCTATGAAATGCAGTGTCACACTTTTCAGGAGCAATAGTTTCCTCTAAAGAAGTATGACTTCTGTACGCTGACTCAAGTGACGTGGGTGTGCGATCTCGCAAGACCAAACGATTAATATTTAGGTCCCTTCAGGCGCGAATCGCAGAGGGGGGGGGGGGGGGGCTCGAAATCCTGTACGGCGTTCACCGTAGCCCGCTTGAATCATATATGACACATTCGCACGACAGTCAGCCTGGTGGTGTCGAACGCCGACACGCGCTGGAAGACATTTCATTCTCTGTCAGGAGGCGCACACGATGTTATTACGAAGAACATTCAAATGCGATTTTTGAATGAAAACTCGCTGCGTAATCTTATACATAGAATGTAGACGTTACTGCCACCGACTTAACACGGGTGCGCTGAAGAGCTAATCATTTGTTCATCGAAGCATGTGGACCACGTCATGCCAATTTAACTTCTATTGCACGCCTTCGTGGTGTTTCTGTCTTACATCTACATCTACGTGACTACTCTGCAATTCACAGTTAAGTGCTTGGCAGAGGGTTCATCGAACCACAATCATACTATCTCTCTACTATTCCACTCCCGAACAGCGAGCGGGAAAAACGAACACATAAACCTTTCTGTTCGAGCTCTGACGTCTCTTATTTTATTTTGATGATCATTCCTACCTATGTAGGCTGGACTCAACAAAATAGTTTCGCATTCGGAAGAGAAAGTTGGTGACTGAAATTTCGTAAAAAGGTCTCGCCGTGACGAAAAACGTCTATGCTGTAATGACTTCCATCCCAACTCATGTATCATATCTGCCACACTCTCTCCCCTATAACGTGATAATACAAAACGAGCTGCCCTTTTTTGCACCCTATCGATGTCCTCCGTCAATCCCACCTGGTAAGGATCCCACACCGCGCAGCAATATTCTAACAGAGGACGAACGAGTGTAGTGTAAGCTGTCTCTTTAGTGGACTTGTTGCATCTTCTAAGTGTCCTGCCAATGAAACGCAACCTTTGGCTCGTCTTCTCGACAATATTATCTATGTGGTCCTTCCAACTGAAGTTGTTCGTAATTTTAACACCCAGGTACTTAGTTGAATTGACAGCCTTGAGAATTGTACTATTTGTCGAGTAATCGAATTCCAACGGATTTCTTTTGGAACTCATGTGGATCATCTCACACTTTTCGTTATTTAGCGTCAACTGCCACCTGACACACCATACAGCAATCTTTTCTAAATCGTTTTGCAACTGATACTGGTCTTCGGATGACCTTACTAGACGGTAAATTACAGCATCATCTGCTAACAATCTAAGAGAACTGCTCAGATTGTCACCCAGGTCATTTATATAGATCAGGAACAGCAGAGGTCCCAGGACGCTTCCCTGGGGAACACCTGATATCACTGCAGTTTTACTCGATGATTTGCAGTCTATTACTACGAACTGCGACCTTCCTGACAGGAAATCACGAATCCAGTCGCACAACTGAGACGATACCCCATAGCGCCGCAGCTTGATTAGAAGTCGCTTGTGAGGAACGGTGTCAAAAGCTTTCCGGAAATCTAGAAATACGGAATCAACTTGAGATCCCCTGTCGATAGCGGCCATTACTTCGTGCGAATAAAAAGCTAGCTGCGTTGCACAAGAGCGATGTATTCTGAAGCCATGCTGATTACGTGTCAATAGATCGTTCCCTTCGAGGTGATTCATAATGTTTGAATACAGTATATGCTCCAAAACCCTACTGCAAACCAACGTCAATGATATAGGTTTGTAGTTAAATGGATTACTCCTACTATCCTTCTTGAACACTGCGCAATTTTCCAATCTGTAGGTACAGATCTATCGGTGAGCGAGCGGTTATATATGAGTGCTAAGTAGGGAGCTATAGTATCAGCGTAATCTGAAAGGAACCTAAGCGATATACAATCTGGACCTGAAGACTTCCCCGTATCAAGCGATTTGAGTTGCTTCGCAACCCCTAAGGTATCTACTTCTAAGAAACTCATGCTAGCAGATGTTCGTGTTTCAAATTCTGGAATATTCCATTCGTCTTCCCTGGTGAAGGAATTTCGGAAAACTGCGTTCAATAACTCCGCTTTAGCGGCACAGTCGTCGATAACAGTACTATCGGCACTGCGCAGCGAAGGTATTGACTGCGTCTTGCCGCTTGTGTACTTTACATACGACCAGAATTTCTTCGGATTTTCTACCAAATTTCGAGACAATGTTTCGTTGTGGAACCTATTAAAGGCATCTCGCATCGAAGTACGTGCCAAATTTCGGGCGTATGTAAATTTTAGCCCATCTTCGGGATTTCGCGTTCTTCTGAACTTCGCATGCTTTTTCCGTTGCCTCTGCAACAGCGTTCGGACCATTTTTGTGTACCACGGGGGATCTGTTCCATCTCTTACCAATTTATGAGGTATGAATATCTCAATTGCTGTTGCTACTATATCTTTGAATTTGAGCCACATCTCGTCTACATTCGCATAGTCAGTTCGGAAGGAATGGAAATTGTCTTTTAGGAAGGCTTCTAGTGACACTTTATCCGCTTTTTTAAATAAAATTATTTTGCGTTTGTTTCTGATGGATTTGGAAGAAATGGTATTGAGCCTAGCTACAACGACCTTGTGATCACTAATCCCTGTATCAGTCATGATGCTCTCTATCAGCTCTGGATTGTTTGTGGCTAAGAGGTCAAGTGTGTTTTCGCAACCATTTACAATTCGCGTGGGTTCGTGGACTAACTGCTCGAAATAATTTTCGGAGAAAGCATTTAGGACAATCTCGGAAGACGTTTTCTGCCTACCACCGGTTTTGAACAAGTATTTTTGCCAACATACCGAGGGTAGGTTGAAGTCCCCACCAACTATAACCGTATGAGTGGGGTATTTATTTGTTACGAGACTCAAACTTTCTCTGAACTGTTCCGCAACTGTATCATCGGAGCCTGGGGGTCGGTAGAAGGAGCCAATTATTAACTTAATTCGGCTGTTAAGTAAAACATCCACCTATACCAATTCGCATGGAGTATCTACTTCGACTTCACTACAAGATAAACCACTACTGACAGACACAAACACTCCACCACCAATTCTGCCTAATCTATCTTTCCTGAACACCGTCTGAGACTTCGTAAAAATTTCTGCAGAACTTATTTCAGGCTTTAGCCAGCTTTCTGTACCTATAACGATATCAGCTTCTGTGCTTTCTATTAGCGCTTGAAGCTCAGGGACTTTTCCAGCGCAACTACAACAATTTACAACTATAATTCCGACTGTTCCTTGATCCAAGCACGTCCTGTAATTGCCAAGCACCCTTTGACATTGCAGCCCATCCCGCACTTTCCCGAGGCCTTCTAACCTAAAAAACCGCCCAGTCCACGCCACACCGCCTCCGCTACCCGTGTAGCCGCCAGCTGAGTATAGTGAACTCCTGACCTATTCAGCGGAACCCGAAACCCCAACACCCTATGGCGCAAGTCAAGGAATCTGCAGCCAATACGGTCGCAAAACCGTCTGAGCCTCTGATTCATACCCTCCACCCGGCTCTGCACCAAAGGTCCGCAGTCGGTTCTGTCAACGATGCTGCAGATGGTGAGCTCTGCCTTCATCTCGTAAGCAAGCCTTCACCAAATCAGATAGCCGCTGGAATCCAGAGAGAATTTCCTCAGATCCAAAGCGACACACGTCATTAGTGCCGACATGTGCCACCACCTGCAGCTGGCTGCACCCTGTGCTCTTCATGGCATCCGGAAGAACCCTTTCCACATCAGGAATGACTCCTCCCGGAATGCACACGAAGTGCACACTGGCTTTCTTCCTTAGCCGCCGTATCCCCAAGGGGCCCCATTACGCGCCTAACATTGGAGCTCCCAACTACCAGTAAGCCCACCCTCTGCGATTGCCCGGACCTTGAAGGCTGAGAATGATCCTCTGAAACAGGGCAGGCAGCTGCATCTGGCTCAGCCAGAGACAGTGCCTGAAACCGGTTTGTCAGACGCACCGGGGAGGCTTTCTGATCAGCCTCCGGGGACGCCTTTCGCTGCCTGCCACGCCTTGGAACGACCTCCCAATCAACCACAGGCGAGGGCTCAGCCCCACTGCGGGCAGCAACCGGGGCAACCACAGCGGCAGACCGATCTGAGGACAGACGGGACGAGGTTGACATCCCCGTCATACCCAGGTCCGGCTCCCCACAGTGGTGCCCATTGGCAACAGCCTCAAGCTGCGCGACCGAAGTCAGCGCCGATTGCAGCTGTGAGCGAAGGGATGCCAAGTCAGCCCTCATCCGAACACAGCAATCGCAGTCCCTGTCCATTCTAATCGATGTTGAACAACAGTTACTGAAACACGAGTCCGTGCCTAGATAACGCAAGCGAAACACGCAAAGAATGTATCAACTAACCTGTAGAAATGCCTAACGACTGCGCTACAATCTGCTGAATATACGATTACAGTAACTAAAACTCGAAATTGCACCTCCTATACGAAACTCACACGCAATTTAAATAATAATCTACCAAGTAAACACTAAAGCGCGGTGCTACTTCTGTCAAATACTATAATACGTCCGAAATATATGAATTAAACAATGCAAGTACCCAAAAACACGCAAAGAAATTAATTAAACTATCTAACAAATAAGTAAGCTGGGGTTATACGACTTGCTGCTGCAGCTGCTTATCCAACGGCGGCAGGGAGCACAAGCAGAGTGTTTGTCGCAGAAGGGCTCTCTCTCAGTGGTGGTGTTTCCCCTTAACTGAAAAAAAGTCCGCGGGAAACGCGAAGGCCAGCTACCACTGTGGAGGACATCGTATACACTGAATATTCGTCGTAGGCCAGTGCAAGTTTGACTAGCTTTTCTACAAGAGGTAGTGCAAATCTGACTAGATTTTCTACAGCAGGACCGTTGGTTGTTTTTAGCTGCAAGAGGCAATCGAATGATGTCTTCAGTTGTCTTCAGAGTATCATTGGACACACAGAGCAATTAGTTTATACGATGAACATTTAACATACCAGGAGTAGTCCTATTTAGGGTGAAGTCAATAACTTCTACATTAGACTATGAATATTTCTTCATCATCAATCGCACAGCCTGCTCTTAGTTAGCAGAACTAACAAGTTAGTCCAAATCGTCAAACGCATGACTGTCAGCAAGGGATGAATTTCGCCGAATTTTGCTTTTTGTATCCACAACCAAAGAGTATTTCATATTACATTACTGATGTAATCTTTGCTGTAAAGTGATGGAAAAGAAGGTAAAGATAACTTGTAAGACATTCAGCCATACTCACTTCGATTAGAGAAATTCCAGTAACATCTGGTCTGGTAACCAAACCACAAACAGTGGCGGAAATAAAAGATACGGAACACAGCCATCATGCAACCTTAACATGAACTACTACTTCTTCATTTTCGTCAATTCAACGTTTAGACAATATGCCTATTCTGACTTCACATTTTTAAGTCTTTGCTTGGTCCTCCAACGTCTCTCTTTCTGATGGCTTGTACTTGTTCACAATAATGGAATTCTGTCTTCTTACGGGAATCGGCGAGATGCCGCGAGTAAAGAGGATAAAGAGCAAAGCACTGCATCAGTAGTGTGTGGTATAAGCTGAGAATTTGTGTCGGACAAGAAGCGTGCTAGGATAGTCCGTACGTTTGTGGTGACCTCTGTGCCCGGATGGTTCAGTGGTCAGTGCTTCTGATTAGTAAGCGGGAGACCTGGGTTTGACCCCGGTCTGGCATAAATTTTCAACATGCCCCATTGAGATAAATAGATCCCTGCTGGCAGTTAATATATTTAATTCATTTGTGTCTTGAATCATAGTGGCTGCAGGATCAAAATTATATTAGTTGTTTAGGAAATGTCCGTAAGAACAGACACCACATGTAGCAGCTGAATCACCTAAAACTAGCACCACAGATATTGCAGGAATGAAAAGTGCTATTCAGGTGCGATTTTTACAGAATGAATTGGAATTAATGAATCAACAGAAACGGTATTTTTTGTGCAGACATACACATTTTTAAATGGAACAATGCCTATTGACGTTAACAAACTTAAATCTGGGTAAATTAGAGTGTCAGAGGTGTTTGTTACAGTATTCTAGTTCGAGTTGTTTACGAGGTATCGAATTTTGAAAACTTCCCACCCCGACACTTGTATAATATTTGTGATAACAGATACTAATCCGGCTGGAGTGGCCGTGCGGTTGTAGGCGCTACAGCTTGGAACCGAGCGACCGCTATGGTCGCAGGTTCGACTCCTACCTCGGGCATGGATGTGTGTGATGTCCTTAGGTTAGGTTAGGTTTAATTAGTTCTAAGTTCTAGGTGACTGATGGCCTCAGAAGTTAAGTCGGATAGTGCTCAGAACCATTTGAACCATTTGAAGATACTAAAGAACAACACAAGTACATACTCTAGTTACGTGGATTCTGACCAGTAAAGAGACTACTGATCATCACAGATTGTGTTCAAAATGACCACCGGCAGCGGCATTACAACATAACGGTCGGATGAGGAACAAGTGCTGCACACGTGCGAGCATTTCAGCATTGATGTCCGAGCGGGCTGCAGTAACGCGTCGTGGCGTATCACGGGATGTAGTTGGTACGTCATTGTAGACAGCGTCTTTCAGATTTCCCCACAGTAAAAAGTCTACAGGCGTCAAATCCGTGCAACAGTGTGGCCAAGGTAAAAGACCTCTGCTTCAACGATGTGAAAAGAATTCGTGAAGACAAGCTGTGGTACTTCGTGCACCATGGACTGGACAGCCATAATTTTGGTACCACAGGTTCCTCCTAGTCTTCATAGAAAAGTCCTCTGGCATCCGTAGAAGATAGTCTGCTAGGAGGATGCGATACTGGTGCGCTTTCAGTGTTCCGTTTAAGAAAAACGGCCCTATGACCTGATGGTTCACAACCACACATCATACGTTTACACTCCAGGCTGACGTTCCACCTGACAGGTATTTTCAACAGACTAACAGTGATTGCTTCCGTGGTTACCTGACCACGATTGGTAAATGGGGCTTAATCACAAAACTAGACGCATGAAATATCTGGTGTGACCTATCTTAATGAGCATGTCAGAAGTTAATACAATTCTCATAATTGTGAATCGATAGTAATGGAAGACAAGAAATGAAACATCATCCCCTCCTTCCCCCACCTTCACCCCCTTCACACCCTACAACCAGGCATTAGCCGGGCAACATATGCATCTAACTCTGAGGTAAGTGGCTGGCTTTACTTAGCTCACGAGCGAATTCACCAACGTCCAATAAAACTGAGCACATCTTGAAACGCTACTCTCTGAAAATATTTTTGTTTGTTGTTGAACATGAAAACTAGAGTCTTAAGAAGCTGTTAATGTTATCTGACGTTTCTGGATTCGGCTGTTGGTTGCTAGATGCATATCATGATAAAATACGGCTAAGAACCGCACACGAATATCTGATTCTGGTCGCTTGCGGCCCGCGGGCCGCAATTTGAGGACCACCGGTCTAAACTTTAAAGCATGGTGCAAGTTCAAATCTTCGAAAGTGAGTGAATTCCTAAGAGACCAAACTGCTAAGGCCGTCGGTCCCTAGACTTACACACTACTTAAACTACACTCCTGGAAATTGAAATAAGAACACCGTGAATTCATTGTCCCAGGAAGGGGAAACTTTATTGACACATTCCTAGGGTCAGATACATCACATGATCACACTGACAGAACCACAGGCACATAGACACAGGCAACAGAGGATGCACAATGTCGGCACTAGTACAGTGTATATCCACCTTTCGCAGCAATGCAGGCTGCTATTCTCCCATGGAGACGATCGTAGAGATGCTGGATGTAGTCCTGTGGAATGGCTTGCCATGCCATTTCCACCTGGCGCCTCAGTTGGACTAGCGTCGTGCTGGACGTGAAGACCGCGTGAGACGACCCTTCATCCAGTCCCAAACATGCTCAATGGGGGACAGATCCGGAGATCTTGCTGGCCAGGGTAGTTGACTTACACCTTTTAGAGCACGTTGGGTGGCACGGGATACATGCGGACGTGCATTGTCCTGTTGGAACCACAAGTTCCCTTGCCGGTCTAGGAATGGTAGAACGATGGGTTCGATGACGGTTTGGATGTACCGTGCACTATTCAGTGTCCTCTCTACGATCACCAGAGGTGTACGGCCAGTGTAGGAGGTCGCTCCCCACACCATGATGCCGGGTGTTGGCCCTGTGTTCCTCGGTCGTTTGCAGTCCTGATTGTGGCGCTCACCTGCACGGCGCCAAACACGCATACGACCATCATTGGCACCAAGGCAGAAGCGACTCTCATCGCTGAAGACGACGAGTCTCCATTCGTCCCTCCATTCACGCCTGTCGCGACACCACTGGAGGCGGGCTGCACGATGTTGGGGCGTGAGCGGAAGACGGCCTAACGGTGTGCGGGACCGTAGCCCAGCTTCATGGAGACGGTTGCGAATGGTCCTCGCCGATCCCCAGGAGCAACAGTGTACCTAATTTGCTGGGAAGTGGCGGTGCGGTCCCCTACGGAACTGCGTAGGATCCTACGGTCTTGGCGTGCATCCGTGCGTCGCTGCGGTCCGGTCCCAGGTCGACGGGCACGTGCACCTTCCGCCGACCGCTGGCGACAACATCGATGTACTGTGGAGACCTCACGCCCCACGTGTTGAGCAATTCGGCGGTACGTCCACCCGGCCTCCCGCATGCCCACTATATGCCCTCGCTCAAAGTCCGTCAACTGCACATACGGTTCAGGTCCACGCTGTCGCGGCATGCTACCAGTGTTAAAGACTGCGATTGAGCTCCGTATGCCACGGCAAACTGGCTGACACTGACGGCGCAGGTGCACAGATGCTGCGCAGCTAGCGCCATTCGACGGCCAACAGCGCGGTTCCTGGTGTGTCAGCTGTGCCGTGCGTGTGATCATTGCTTGTACAGCCCTCTCGCAGTGTCCGGAGCAAGTATGGTGGGTCTGACACACCGGTGTCAATGTGTTCTTTTTTCCATTTCCAGAAGTGTAACTTACGCTAAGGACAACCCACACACAGAGGACTCGAACCTCCGGCGGGAGGGGCCGCCTAGTCGGTGAGATGGCGCTCCAAAGTGAGGAAAAATGGCTAAAGCATTATACATAAAAACTATGGTATAGTGAAACTGCAGCAACAAATAAATAATGACTATCCAATACAAGACTATTAGTTCTACACTCAGCAGCCAAAGAAACTGGTACACCTGCATAGTATCGCGTAGGGCCCCAGCGAGTACGCAGAACTGCCGCAACACGACGTGTCATGGAGTCGACTGATGTCTAAAGTAGTGCTGGAGGGAATTGACACCATGAATCCAGCAGGAATGTCCATAAATCCGCAAGAGTACGACGGGGTGGAGATCTCTTCCGAACAGCATGTTGCAAGGCATCCCAGATAGGCTAAATAATGTTCATTTCTAAGGAGTTTGGTGGCTAGCGGAAGTGTTTAAACACAGAAGAGTGTTCTTGGACCACTCTGTAGGAATTATGGTAGTGTGGGTTGTCTTTGTTGTCCTGCTTGAATTGCTCACGTCCGTCGGAGAGCACAATGGACATGAATGCAGGCTATCAGACAGGATACTTGCGTACGCGTCACCTGTCAGAGTCGTATCTAAACGTATCAAGGGCCCCATATAACTCCAATTGTACACGCCCCACACCACTACTGAGCCTCCACTAGCGTGAACAGTTCCCTGCTGACATGTAGGGTCCTTGTATTCATGAGGTTGTCTCCATACCCGTATACGTCCATCCGGTCGATACAATTTCAAACGACACTCATCCGACTAGGCAACAAATTTCCAGTCATCAACAGTCTAATGTCGGTTTGGACGGGCCCAGGCGAGGCGTAAAGCTTGGTTTCGTGCAGTCATGAAGGGTACACAAGTGGGCCTTCGTCTCCGAAAGCCTGTTTCGATGATGTTTCGTTAATGGATCGTACGCTGACACTTGTTGGTGGGCCAGCATTGAAATCTGCAGCAATTTGCTGGAGGGTTTCACTTCTGTCACGTTGAACAATTCTCTTCAGTCGTCATTGGTCTTGTTCTTGCAGGATTTTTTCCCGGCCGCAGCGATGTCGGAGATCTGATGTTTTACCGGAGTCCTTACATTCACGGTACATTCGTGAAATAGTAGTACAAGAAAATCCCCACTTCACCGCGGCCTCGGAGATGCTGCGTCCCATTGCTCGTGCGTTGACTATAACACCAGGTTCAAACGCACTTAAATCTCGATAATACCATTGTAGCAGCAGTAATCTAAGAATTGCGCCAGACACTTGTTGTCTTATATAGGCGTTGCCGAGCGCAGCGCCGTAATCTGCTTGTTTACGTATCTCTTTATTTGAATACGCATGCCTATACCAGTTTCTTTGGCTCTTCATTGTATGTCAATAGACGAGACCAACAGGATTTAGAAAGCTTAAAAGATGCAAAGCGGTCGGTCTAGATGAAATAAATATCAAACTTATGAAGTATGGAGGAACGCAGCGTGAGTTCAGGCTTTCACATTTGTTCAATGAATGGTGTAGGTGTTGTTAAGACCCTGCTTGGAAAATCGCAGAGAAAATTTCTATTTAAAAAAAAAAGGATTAAGAAATGACTACCACCGAGTTATAAGTCTTTAATATGGAGTTTATAAAAGTTATTGAAAACTGTTAAATAATCGTATACTGGGTGAATCACCTAAAAGTTGCAGCACAAATATTGCGGAAATCGAAAGTGCTATTGGTGTGCAGTTTTCACTGAATGGATTGGTAGTAAGGGGCTCGTATTATTAACCAACAAAGAGTAGTACTCTTAGCCAATAAACATATTGTAATAATAGTTATAAAATGTATTTGCTGAGCAAACATACGCTTTTTTTAAATGTAACAATGCCAATTGACATTAGCAAAGTAGAAGAACAGTAAATTAGAATGTGAGTTGTGTTTGCTTCAGGATTCTAGTGTGAGTCGTTTACGGCATATCGTATTTTGAAAAGTTTCCACACCGACTCTTGTTTGTTGCCAGTAATACAGCATAATTGCTAAGTACGATGTTGTTACGTTTGCTTACAGTGTGCTTGTGTGTTTCTTGGGACCACTGCGACTTGCTACTCAGTGCGTGGCAGTCCAAGCAGTAGGTCGGGAGCGGACCACGGGATTTACCAATGCACCAAAGCCGACGCTCATGATGTATGGGGAGTGTAGGGCGAATGCAGTTCGTTCTTGTACGATGTGTGCGGCAAGATATCCCAATAGACATCAACCACCTCTGCAGTTACTTAGTTATTTACCAACTTCTTCAAATGGTTCAAATGGCTCTGAGCACTATGGGACTTGACATCTATGGTCATCAGTCCCCTAGAACTTAGAACTACTTGAACCTAACTAACCTAAGGGCATCACACAACACCCAGTCATCACGAGACAGGGAAAATCCCTGACCCCGCCGGGAATCGAACCCGGGAGCCAGGGCGCGGTAAGCAAGAACGCTACCGCACGACCACGAGCTGCGGACCCAACCTCTTCAGCAAGTTACGTAAAAGTGGTAACGTAACAGCTAGGCAACGTGACAGGAGGAAACAAGAGACGACAGAAGAGAGCGGAATTAATGTCCTTGCTGCTTTTGCAGTTGATCCGTACGTTAGCTTCGCACGACGAAATGGCACGAGTTAGGCAAGTGTGCTATGCATTCTCCACCGACTCATACTGATCAGCTGATATGATACATAACTGAAAGAGAGGCGTTTAAAAAGTAACAATCATGTTTCATAACCTACATGATACTTTGTAACTATCGGTAGGTAAAAAAAAAAGATATATTGGAAGCAATAATAAACGAATAAACGGAAAGCAATTGTGCCGTGCGCAAACCCTCCCAAAAGTTATTTTGTATTTTCTCGACTTTGACCCCTCTGGTGGAGTCCGTGGTGGCATAGATTCTCTTTGCTAAAGATGATGAGGTTAGTGTTTAACGTCCCGTCGACAACGAGGTCATTAGAGACGGAGCGCAAGCTCGGGTTAGGGAAGGATGGGGAAGGAAATCGGCCGTGCTCTTTCCAAGGAACCATCCCGGCATTTGCCTGAAACGATTTAGGGAAATCACGGAAAACCTAAATCAGGATGGCCGGAGACGGGATTGAACCGTCGTCCTCCCGAATGCGAGTCCAGTGTGCTAACCACTGCGCCACCCCGCTCGGTTTTTGCTAAAGAGTATTTTGTGGGGTGAACGCGGTCTGCTAGGCGGCGCGTGGCGGTCAGCGAAGAGGTTTCGCCTTAGTAGCGGCACGAGGAAGGCGGCGAGTCGGGCAGGTGTTGGCACAAAACCCGTGTTTGCGTCGGAAAACGTCTTGTCTGGACCTGGAGTGGTGGCGTGGCTCCGTTGGGTTTCAAATGGTTCAAATGGCTCTGAGCACTACGGGACTTAACGTCTGAGGTCATCAGTCCCCTTGGCTTAGAACTACTTAAACCTAACTAACCTAAGGACATTACACACATCCGTGTCCGAGGCAGGATTCGAATCTGCGACCATAGCGGTCGCGCGGTTCCAGACTGAAGCGCCTAGAACCGTTTGGCCACACCAGCCGGCCAGTTGGGTTTGAAGCCGTTTGTTTGAAAAGAACGACCTCTTTTGGATTCAAGTGTTCGCTGGTCGCACTGCACTGGTACTCGTAGACGCATTGACAGTGAACGGTTTCTAGGCTTTCGGGTCATGTATCTGTTGTCCGGAAGAAATTGTAGGTCAAAGCAAAGTTGGAAGGTGCGTACTGTCGCTGCACCCACGTTGCATTGAGAACGAGTTCTTGTTCACTCCCTCGGAAGCTGAGTTCTACTACTCAGTAGCTGGTGATCTGTTTATTTTATCAGTTTATGTTGTAAAGGTTGTCTTTGAGTGTGTACTTGTGGACGCCATTTGTGTTGTGTGTATATGTGGGAGCGGTGGTAACTGTTTTTCAGGAGAAATTTCTTGTTAAAAAATTTGTTTCCTAAGCATGTCTGAATGAATGTTACTTACCACTGCCTACAGCTCCTGCCATTCAGTATTTGTTGGCAGTAATATCATAGTTCGTAAACTTTACAGGTGTCTAAAGAAGTGTACGTGGATGAACATTTTGCTATCTGATCGAAAGTATCTGGAGACCCCTATGTAACAGCGGAACGGTTCGGTCAGAAGAGCTCAGTGACTTAGAACATGGACTTGTCACTGGATTCCACACGATTAAACAATCCATCAGGAACATTTCAACCCTTCTAGAACTGCCCAACCCAACTGTTGGTGCTGTGATTGTGATTTGGAAACGCGAAGGAATAGCCACAGCTAAACCAAGACCGGGTAGTCCTCATGGACTCAGGCACAGGGACCATCGATACACAGAGGGTAGTTGTAAAAAATCGAATGAAATCAGCTGAACGAACCACTGGTGAATTCCAGGGTGCTGTCATAAGTTCATGTAGTACAATCTGAATAAGGAATTTAAAAAAATGGGGCACAGTGGTCAAGCAGCATCTCATAAGGCACCACATTTCTGTAGTCAGAAATCAATAATGCTTGAGGTGATATAAAGAGTGACGTCACTGGACAGTAGATGACTGGGAACGAATGATGTTGGATGATGAATCGCGATGTAGTTTGTGGCAATCCGATGGAAGGGTCTGAATTTAGAAAATGTCCTGAGAACGCTACCCGTCATGATGTGAGTGCCAACAGTTAAGTATGAAGAAAATGGCGTTACAAGATGGCAGTGTTTTTCGTGATTAGGGCGTGGTTCCCTTATCGAGCTTAAAAAACGCTAAATGCGGAGCCTGCCGCTGTGGACGAGTGGTTCTAGGCGCTTCAGTCCGGAACCGCGCTGCTGCTACGGTGGCAGGTTTGAATTGCTACGGTCGCAGGTTTGATTCCTGCCTCGGGCATGGATGTGTGTGATGTCCTTAGCTTGGTTAGGTTTCAGTAGTCCTAAGTCTAGGGGACTGATGTTAAGTCCCATAGTGCTTAGAGCCATTTGAACCATTTGAGCTAAATGCGGAAGGATATTAACACATTTTACAGCATTGTCTTCTGCGTACAGTAGAGGAACAGGTCCGGGACGATGATTTTTATCTGCGTGATAGTGCACCCTGTCATATAAGCGCATCTATGTGTAAGTAGGCTGTTTAGGTTTTTATATTGGTAACACCACGTAGCGCTCTGTATGAAAATCACTGATGTACTGTGTGCAGTCTGGCTGGTTGGCATTGTTGAAATATTCGCTATTGTAGTGTTGGGCTGTTGCGTGCGAACAGCGCATAGCGTTGTGCAGTTGGAGGTGAGCCGCCAGCAGTGGTGGATGTGGGGAAAGAGATGCCAGAGTTTTGAGAGCGGACGATCTGGACGTGTATCAGTTATAAAAACGACTGGATGTCATAGCTCGCTGTATTGCAGTAGTTCGAGTAACGAAGATTTTTGTGAGGTACGTGATTCATGAAAGGTATAGGTTATTGTTAATCAGGGCCATTCTTTTGTAGGGATTATTGAACGTCAGATTGAGCTGCGCTAAAAATATTGTGCGTCAATTTAGTGATGATCAGATTAAGTAAATAGACAAATGCCAGAGTATGTTCAGTTTTGGTCAGCTGTTTGAAAATCAAATAACGTAGAAGTTTACCAGCACAGTAATTCATAATTTTTCTAAGGGGACGTTTCATGGGAGGCAGTGGTTTGTGGACGATAACATACCTGAAATGTACTGACCTACCGAGTGTCCCCACCTGAACCCCGCAGAAAACCTTTGGTATGGATTAGAACGTCGCCGGCCGAAGTGGCCATGCGGTTCTGGGCACTGTAGTCTGGAACCGCGAGACCGCTACGGTCGCAGGTTCGAATCCTCCCTCGGGCATGGATGTGTGTGATGTCCTTAGATTAGTTAGGTTTAACTAGTTCTAAGTTCTAGGGGACTAATGACCTCAGCAGTTGAGTCCCATAATGCTCTGAGCCATTTGAACCATTAGAACGTCGACTTGGCTCCAATCCCGAGTCCAATATCATATTCGGACACACCACTGGAAATCTTTCCACCACGTTAAAGCAGTCGTGAAGGTGAAGGGCGGACACACGTCATATTAATGTCCTTTGATATGTGTCCGGACACTTTTGATTAATAGCGTATTTGAAGAAATTCATATTACTATGGTAGGCTGCTTTCAGCGAGGAAAGCTTCAATGATAACTAGTTAAGGTATATAGCGCCACTTTCAGGTCGATGTATAAAGCATTAAAACATCTTGGTAGGAAAAGTTAACACTTAGAACGTCACATTAGCAGCTGTATTGTCAAATTTGTTTCAACACCTGATGCTTTCCGCACATTTCGAACTTCTGATTTTTTTAAATTTAATTTTTCACTTCTGACAGGTTAATTAATAGTCTACAGCCAGCGACGAACAATAAAAAGAAAACATTGAAATCTACTTATTCATAGCAACAGAACAAAATCTCGTCATACTGAACGACAGCAGAAATATGCAAAGCAAACTCTATGAAAAATGCAACACAGTAAGGTTCTTCGTATCGTTCTAGCTACGAAGTAAAGAGCCAAAAAGTGTTCGGTATCGTGTCTTCAACTGGTACACCCCTTATACGAGCATGACAAGAATCTCACGAGGGTTTTTATACTAGTGTCCTGGGCGGGTAAAAGACTACACTTATTTGCTAGAATTTCTGCTCCAGAACCTGTTACTTTCCAGAAGAGGTAAGAACGTGTGCAAGTATTTTTTTAATATGAGATTTAGCTTTTTTGTGGGTGTGTGACGTTGGAGAAGCAACAGATAAATACAAATCTGATACAATGGCTCAAAGAAATGGTTCATTGCAGAGAAATAGAAGGACTAATGGGAAAGTTTCGCATGAGTTCAGTTGTGATGACTCATATCTCAAGGCTGTTAAATTAACGCGATGTACTGGATTCACGACTGTGCTGATTCATTTTTCCAGGCCTTCATGAAGTCATCAAAGATGAAGTGGCTCTTCGCACGTTCAGAATAATTCAGGCGGAGAAAAGAAAACTAACTACATATTTGTAAATGCTACAAACTCAACTCCAGACTTCTTTATTTCGGACTGATAGTGATCAGATGGTCTGCTAGAATACATGCACACTTAAGTCGTGTAAATGGCTTCATGCTATATTTCAAAGGTTCCTGCATGTTCCTGTCACACTTTCTCGCAATAGCAAACCAAGAGGCATTCCCGCACCATGCACCGCTGTAGCTAACTGCCCAATTAAGATGTCGCGTTTCGTTGGCGGGAACCACGCAATTAAACTCTCTTCATACTCAACAGACTTACATAAATCATATTTGGCTACTCTTGTATGTGTCGAACTGTTGGTGCTAATTGGCAGTTACATACACTACAGAATCGGCGCAGTTCTCGCACACGAGAATGCAAGTTCCATGTCGAAACGCATTGGTTTCACTTCAAATACATTGCCGACAGCACAGAAGAATCATTCACAGATGGAAAAGGGTGCTCTTCTAACGTTTTATGCATTAACATTTCATCATCGTATTTGCAATAAAGTCGTTTCACGTCATATTTACGGTTCAAAATTTCATCTCATCGACATTTGACTAATGGATTGTCACAACTGTTATACTTTCGGACCCTCTTTCTTATTTATAGATTTTTTTAGAGTGATGGGTTTGGGGCAGCTCAGAGGAGGGAAGCGGCCATGCTCTTTCAAAGGGACCATCCTGGAATTCGTGTTAACCGAATTAGTGAGAATCACAGCTGGCCCTAATCTCGATAGCCGTAAAGGAATTTGAACTGCGATCCTCCCAAAGATGAGACCTTTTCCTTAACCAGTACCCCATCTCACTCCATATTAAACTGAGAGATACAAGTAGCCAACCATCTTTGAGTTCATATTGTGTCCTGTAAACTATGGTTGTTGTCGGAAAATGCTAAACTGAGTGTATCAGGATAAACAACCGATGGTAAGAACTCAATATTTCTATTGGTAGAACGGGGTGCCACGTTCCTCTGGGGGGAGGTAGGTGGGAAGCGCAAGCAACGGACAGCTCGAAGGCAGTTACATGCTTTATTTATTTTCGAACAGTTTATTACAGAAGACTCGTGTTCACGTCAGGCAAGTGGTGGGTCGCCATCGAACCCACGACCCACAGTGCCCGATGGTTAGCAGTCATGAAGATGCCTGTACACACTATGGCCAGTACGACCCAATAGTGGGGTGGCCTTCCATAATGCATTCCACAGCAGCAATGTAGGCTGCCCACCTACGCCGCCAGCAAGGCGGGTGGCGAATCTGCCCAGATGTGGCGAGTGTACAAAGAGTAGACATTTGGGATCAAACCCTAGCCAAGACATCTGGCTGGCGGCCTCTGGTGCTGGCAGACACCCAGCGGATCGACATCTGGGAGGGTCTCAGTTCGACACTTGGCCCACCGGTGCTGCGGCTAAGGCCTCAAGCAGACTGTTCTGTCAGCGATTACAGCCCCACTGCGGAAACCCACACTTTAGCAAACGCCGACTCGATGACTCGTGGATTCGATGGCTCGCCGATTCAATGCCGCTTGCCAGCTGGATAGCCAGCATTTATATGTGCCAGGAAGGACCTGTTGGTGAGCAGAGACGCCAGGTATCACATACTCCACCTGACACAATGCCGCTAAAGTGTCCCAGGTTTCCTTAATACCGCTGGTCACTGACGGGACAGTTTTGCTGGTGTACTGAGAGATTTGTCCTGGTGTCAACGTGCTCCCTGTTTACTGTCCTTGCCAGCTGCATGGTAAAATTGCGCTACAGCGTAACACATTCATCCATCTGGGGCCAAATTAAATTTTTGCATTTTCCTTCGATACCTGTGTGGACAGCAGTTTGTCACCCATTTGCATAGCTCCTTCGTGGTCTTAGAGTGTAAGAACAATGCTTTAGTAAGCCATAGAGTTGCGTTGTGCAAGGCCGAGCGGTTCAGGGCGCTTTAGTCTGGAACCGCGCGACCGCTACGGTCGCAGGTTCGAATCCTGCCTCAGGCATGGATGTGTGTGATGTCCTTAGGTTGGTTAGGTTTACGTAGTTCTAAGTTCTATGGGATTGATGACCTCAGATGTTAAGTCCCATAGTGCTCAGAGCCATTTGAACCATAGTGCTTGACAGTGAATGATAAAATATAACAATTATGAAATATTGGAAGAAGGGAGCAGAGGCCTTCATTACGATAACCCAATGGGAATCCGCTTGTTTATTTGAAATGGAGTCCGGCGTCTATGCGAAAAAACCTAATTAGCTTTACGACAAGTATTATGTAACAGTCCTCTTGATGCAATTTTTATCGACATCCCTAAATATCAAAAGCAACTAATACATGACATGCAAACTATGTAAGAAACCATTTACCTCCAGATGTTAAAATAGTACACCTAACGTGTAAAACATTATAGAGTTGATAGTGAATGACAACATACAATTACAAAAAAATGAAGGAGGGAACAGGAACGTTTATTACCCAATCAGATGTGATGCGGCTATTTTATTTAGAATGGAGTACGACACATACTGGAAAAAATGCAGTTTTACAACACATACTATGTAACAGCCAACCTGGTGCACTTCACATCGACATCCAAAAAAAGACTCTGCCTGCCCAAACGAAACAAAATAAAACTTCATGCTCGTCACCATGACAAGTACTAAATACACAGCGTATATTCCTTACCGCGTCACGTGGCCTCAAAGTCACCCACGCGGTGTTTAGTCTCTCGGTTGGCAGTGGTCGTGATACTTCGGTTCCTCATCGTACAATACACAGGTGTACTGCTTATTTACTCTAACAACCGACTTCGATATGTAGTCGAACTGTGGTCGGGTTATTGCAACAGTAATCAGCTGCGCATCCTCAAAATGCAATTTTTATTATAAGTTTGAAATTTTCCTTTCGAGCAAAGTCTACAGGGAAGCTAATCATTAAATCCATTCTTCACTACTCAGTCTGAAACAGACTGAGTATTGAAAACTGGGTTGAGTGATTAGATATTCTGCAGATTTTGCTCTAATGGAAAGTTTCAAACTTATACGATTACACGCATGTGAATCACAGTTCATTACTGTTTTTACAATCCGAAGACGGTCAGACAGTACATCAAAATCGGTTGACACAATAAATAAACTGTACAGTTGTGTACTGTATAATTGTTTTCCAAAACTTCCTTGATGTTGTTTTTCATCGTCCACACTAAACTAAATATTACAAATTTACAAACAGCTTAATAAGTTGGTTGTTGTATATTTCGTCTCAGCAATGTTCCATTGTCTCAAAGTGCTCAGTAACGCAGGATCTGTCAACTGTAAAATTTCGAAACTAAAACCCTGAGATGTTACGTAGTACTCATTGATGAACAGGGCGTTCGAAGGCTCTTGTCATGCAGCATCCCGTAGCCTCAGCGTTAGATACAGGGATTCTTGATGCAGTCAGAACCCTTCGGTTGTCGCTGTTGTTGGTTTAGTTTTTACCAATGATCTGTCTAATCTTGCAATTGATTCCTCTATTTTTTGTCTTCGATAGAGCTACGTTCACTTATAGACGTGACTAGGGACTTAGTCCGTTGCGGTACAGTGATGGATGAGTTACCTGCTGTTCGAATACATATGGCAACTGCTTGGCTACTGACGACCGGTTCCATTCATCCGCAGCGAATGGTACGTGTAAAAAAGTGGAAGGTCAGTCTCCCATTGCGAAGGCCGTGCTGAGTTTGTCAGCTACCCTTTTCGTCAAAGTGGTTCTCAGAGAAGCACAATCTGCTACTGTGCGATAGGGCTTGTGACAGCTGGCAGGATGTACTCAGGTGTGGAGCTGTTTCGCAAGGCTGGGTGTGATTAGTGGCTGAAAAGCTAGCCCTAACATACCTTTAGCGAAATGGTTTGAGACAATGCTTACAGCTGATATCAAGATTTAAGTGAGTTTGAACGTAGTGTTATGGTCGGAGCACGAGCGATGGGACACAGCATCTCCGAGGTGGCGATGAAGTAGGGATTTACCCGCACGACACCATTTCACGAGTGTACCGTTCGCACAACGCTCTCCTCTGTCCTCAGAGTGGAAGGGGCTTGTAGTTTTAGACCCACTTTTAGGTGCTCTGTAGACACTGTTGAGAAAACAGCGTCTCGGCAGGGAAATGAACCAAATGCACACTCGGTTTGTATCCCGGGGAGAAATTATGCGTCAGGTGAAAGAGACCATCCCGTAAGCAAAAAGGAGCGCAGGTTGAAGCCAGCTTCAGATTGTCGCTCACTTCGGTCATTTGAGTTCTGAGGCCATTATTATTAGTTGCAATCGGAGACTGGCAGACTGGCAGATAGACAGCCTCATTCGTGAGGTTTCTGCCTCGCTGTCGATTTGCTCACTCGATCCAAGAACTGATCAGGACCATCGGGTCTGGAGCCGAGCAGAGAGTCTAAATCAGATGCTGTAGATTCCCGGACGTACGCTACACAGTGGAGACTTGTATAGTCGCCTTGGATAAGTCAGGTAAGCGCTATACGACATAAACGCCCACTTGGATGGCAAAGTACGTGTGGAATGCCCTTTCTTCTTTTAGGCTATGTGAAAATCCAAGACTCCAGTAAAAGAATCGGTAAAGTGCGACTAGGACTCACCCTCTGAGAGTCACTTAGAAACGTAATTATGAATTGTGTAAGCCTCCAGGGTTTCATGGGTGTAGTAACTGGCGTCTTATGTAAGTCTGCAGGCTTTCGTGGCGGTTGTCACTGAAGCTGAAGTTTACTAGTTTGTTATGTCGCGTCATATTTGTTCAAACAATCGACGTTTCGGCCCGTCTGCTGAGATCTTCTTCAGGATCCTGTGGTGTCCTCTGTATACTGAGCACTGTCAGAACGAGTGTTGCCTTTTCTTATAAAGGGGAGTTTCCCAGCACTTGTAATGGAAATATTGGCTAAAAAAAAAAGCGCCCCACAAATCAAACATCATCATGCCGGTCGGAGTGCCCGTGCGGTTCTAGGCGCTACAGTCTGGAGCCGAGCGACAGCTACGGTCGCAAGTTCGAATCCTGCTTCGGGCATGGATGTGTGTGATGTCCTTAGGATAGTTATGTTTAATTAGTTCTAAGTTCTAGACGAATGATGACCTCAGAAATTAAATCGCATAGTGCTCCGAGCCATTTGAACCAAACATCATCATCTTCAAAAGACTGCACAGCAAATCAGGGAGAGTGAGAATTTCAAAATGTTTTAGACTTCCAGAGTATTCGCAGCAATGCCCCAGAACTCTCAACTCTCTTAGGAAGCAGTCGCCTCTCCATCCTACTAGAAACTGCGAGTCGGCTGAAACCCGAAGAAGTGAGTCAATCCGTCTAAAAAGATACGTAACATTACATTAGAAATTTAGATCATTGAGACACTACTAGATTAAATGAAAATGCCTATTATCGAAGATCTGCACTCGAGTCAATTGATGAAAGGCACTAGAACCAAATTTGTTTAACTGTTCGACCTTCAGTGATCCACTTGCAATAGCTATCACATACAAAATACCTCTCCACGAGATACAAAACATTTCATACCTTACACTAGTTTTGTATCGGAAGAAATGGGTTAAACAGTGCTTTATCGTCCGACCTCAATGGTGCTCACAGTTTTGAGGAATCAGGCGGAACAGGAAGCAGTGCCCCACAGTGCGGTGAGAAAATACTCCCACTGCTGCGGTTTCTGAGCGGGTTAGTCACGGAGCGCACTCAGCTGGATGCTTCCCTAGAAGACTGCCTGAATCACACTGCGGAGGACACCCGCTGTCTACTCGTAGGCTGACCAGGCAGCGCAGGCCATCGCCCCAAAGTCCACAACTCTGCAAACGGTTGAATGGCTCACACTTCACGGTAATTAAATTTCAGGATCACAATAACTGAAGCGATAGGATGATGGGACAAGTGTTAAAAAACCAGGAAATGGCTTCCATGTCACTAGAGAGAGCCGTAGAGAGCAAAACTTGTACCAAAATGCACTTTCTTTCAGTCACCAGTCTTGTGACTGGTTTTGTGCGGCCATTCACGGATTTCTCCCTTCTGCCAAACTTTTCATCTCACAGTAGCAATTACGACCAACGTCCTCAATTATTTGCTGGATGTATTCTAAACTCTGTCTTCCTGTACAGTTTTTATCCCCTGCATCTTCCTCTAGTACCATGTAAGTTTTTCCCAGATGTCTTAACTGGTGTCCTACCATCCTGTCCCTTCTTCTTGTCAGTCTTCTCGATATACACTCATGCTCATAAATTAAGGATAAAGCTGATACATAGTGAAACAACGCCCCGGTGGGCGGTTTTGGGTTTAAATCACCTCGGGGTGTGACCAAGAGGTGCATCTGACCTGCGGTCGTCGCACGGTGGAGCTGGCAGCAGTCCACATACGCAGAGTTGTGTTGGTGCATGTGTGGAGACGTTTTCGGACGTGCTAATGGTGACTGTGTGTTGAAAATGGCTCAGAGAACACATATGGTTGACATTATGAGGGGTAGAATACTAGGACGACTGCAGACTGGTCAAACACAGCAGGCCGTAGCACGGGCCCTCTGTGTGCCACAAAGTGTGATATCGTTGCCATTCCAGCAAACAGGAAATGTGTCCAGGCGCTACACTACGGAACGTCCACAATGTACAACACCACAAGAAGACCGATATCTCACAATCAGTGCCCGCAGACGGCCACGGAGTACTGCAGGTAGCGTTGCTCGGGACCTTACCGCAGTCACTGGAACTGTTGTGACAAAAAAAAAAAAAAAAAAAAAAAAAAAAAAAAAAAAAAAAAAAAAAAACCACCTGCAGCCGTCCTTATGATTTTAATTTATTTTGTCGCTACCAGTTTCAACGCTTCATTGCGTCACAGTTGTCTCCAGACACACAGTTACAGACGACTGAACAGACATAGTTTATTCACCCAGAGACCTGCAAGGTGCATTCCACTGACCCCTGGACGCAGGAGAGCCCGTAAAGCCTCGTGTCAAGAACACAGTACATGGTCATTGGAACAGTGGTCCCAGATTATGTTCACGGACGAGTCCAGGTATAATCTGAACCGTGATTCTCGCCGGTTTTTCAACTCGTGTGAACCCCTTAATGTTCTTAAAAGGAACCTGTATGGAGGTCGTGGTTTGATTGTGTGGGGTGGGATTATGACTGGTGCACATACACCCCTGCATGCCTTTGACAGAGGAACTGTAACAGGTCAGGTGTATCGCGACGTCATTTTGCACCAGTACGTCCGCCTTTTCAGGGGTGATAACGCACGGCCCCAGCGAGCTGCCATCGTGGAGGAGTACCATGAAACAGAAGATATCAGGTGAATGGAATGGCCTGTCTGTTCTCCAGACCTAACCCCATCAAGCACGTCTGGGGTGCTCTCGGTAGACGTATCGCTGCACGTCTTCAAACCCCCACGACACTTCAGGAGTTCCGACAGGCCCTGGTGCAAGATCGGGAGCTACTCGACCACCTGATCCAGAGTATGCCAACCCGTTGTGCGGCCTGTGTAAGTGTACATGGCGATCATATCCCACATTGATGTCTGGGTACATGCGCAGGAAACAGTGGCGTTTTATAGCATATATGTTTCGGGACGGTTTTCTCAACTTACCACCAATACCATCGACTTAAAGATCTGTGTCGTGTGTGTTCCCTTTGTGCCTATGTTATTAGCGCCAGTTATGTGTAGTGCCACGTTGTGTATTTATTTCCTCATCGATTTTATGGGGAATCTCCTCGTTCCTGACTTTATCAGTCTACCTGATTTTCAACGTTCTTCTGTATCATAAAATCTCAAACACTTCTGTTCTCTTCTTCTCCAGTTTTCCCATGGTCCACATTACCCTACCACACATTGCTGTGCTCCAAACGTACATTCTCAGAATTTTGTTTCTCAGATTATGGCCGATGTTTGACTCTCATGCACATGAATGCCCTCTTTGGCTATACTAGTCTGTTTTTTTTATGTCCTTCTTCCGTCACGGTTATCTTAAGTTCATAGCTAATCTCATTTCTGCCACTCCTCATTTCTTTTGTCTTTTTTCGGTCACCCTAAACCTATGTTTTGTTCTCATTAGCCAATTCATTCTCCTCCAATTATTCATTGCCTACATTCAGTATAACAGTGTCACCAGCGAACCCTATCAATGAAATCCTTTCACCTTGAGAAATCCTTTCACTTTTGAACCTTTCTTTTATTTTCGTCATTGCTTCTTCGATATACAAATTCAACAGTAGTTGTGAAAAACTGCACCTTTTACGTTCCAAACACTTCTTTCTAATTCTTCCAGTCTTATTATTCCCTCTTGGTACTTGAACATTACCCATCTTTTTCTATAGCATTCTCCTAATTTTCTTTTTTCAAAATTTGGAGCATATTACACCATTTAAAATCGTCGAATGCTTCCGTGAACGTGCCGTGCTTTTTCTTCAGTCGTGATGCCATTGTCAGTCACAACGTCTGAACTACCTACCTTTATCTTTCCTAAAGAAAACTGATTGTCATCTAACAGATCCTCGATTTTCTTTTCCATTCTTTCGTATAATATTCTTGCCACCACTTGAATGCATCAGTTGTTAAGCTGACTGTGCGATAGTCGTCGCACCTCACTTCTCTTGCTATCTTTTGAATTGTGTTGATGATGTTTTCCGTAGTGGTATATACACAACAGATAACTGAGGACGTCTAGTGTAAGGTTTACTGTGAAATGAAAAATTGAAAAAAGTCAAATAAAAATAACATCAGCTACCCTAAACATATTCCAGCATTGTGCAATATTGTAAATGTGATTAAAGGTCTAGTCTCAAACGCTTACACATCGTAAAATGGGTACTTTGGTTTAACATGTAGTGATAATGATAGCCTAATGATGGTAATACATAGACCTACCTTTCAAACAGTAGCCTTTTAGATTTTTTTCCCGGAATATTTCTCTCCAGTAACTCTGCCAGTTTTTCAGGAAAGATACCACATTTGAAATGTACGTCTACTTTGATCATCTGCTTCATTTTACTTTTGAATTTCATTTTGAGGTTTTCAAACTATAGAAGTCTATACCATGTTTTGTGATATACCTATAGTTAGTTACTTGGTTTGATATTCAACCTATCATTTGCCCGATAAGTCTTAATGATGTGGAACATCAATTTGTTTGCAAATATGCCTCCATGCTGATCATTTGTTAGTTTTTTTTTTAATTAAAGGCAGATGTTAGTCAGAAAATCCTAGTGATCACCATTTACTTATTACAATAGATGGTCTTCTGCGGTATAGGAGGAGTCATCGAAGAGAAAAGTTTACAGTTTAGTATCAAATATTACTTTCCTGTCTGTCAGGCATTATGTATCACTTGTTAAGTGATCAAAACTTGCGGTTGCAGCATTGTGAACCACTGTTTGTATTACAGACAACCTTAATGTGGCGTAATGAACGTCTTTTTTTACTTCTGGCGCTGTAATCAGGTACATCATTGTTCCTGTTGAAACGCTTGGTCTATTTACAACAAACTTCTCGAGGGAATAATTATAGTGTGAAGCGGTTAGATTGCTGATAACACGGCGAGAAGTAGGCAGACACGACAAAAAAAGAGTGTTTACACAAGTTTTGGGCCAAAGCCTTCTTGGAAAAGGTAGCGAAGCCCGTACGCACAGCCACACAAACACACAAAATTCACACACACATGACAGCTGTCTCCGGCTGTTCTAGCCATAATCTCTTTTTAATAGGGGGGGGGGGGGGGAATGTGAACAATGAATAATTACCGGCCGGAGGAATTTCGGGCAAGGGATGCAGCACCAACATTCAGTGCGGTCACGTAACCGTGGGCTGTGCGATGACGAGGCCGTTGATACAGTGTCGCTTGGAGCGTTTTCGGTTTGGAAGGCAATGAACAACACAGGAAAGAATAAAAGTACCCAGCGCAGCCATAGTTCATTTATAAGGAAGAAAATAGTGCTTGAACAGCTCCGCTTACGAATGAAATGAGATTCATTTATACTTTAGATTACGATCGGATCGATTAGTACACCTGTAAACGACACAAGATGGCATTTTTGAAAAAACAACTACGTGTCGCACAGTCTTAGGACCGGACGCTGTTTGGGATACGACCACAAGAGTCGACATATATCCACAACGATCGAAACTGAGCACTGCACGTCAGACACCTTACGGGCAAATATCACCGTAGTGTAGTATGGAGGTATAAACGCGGTGAGCCTAATGTTTTCGGCTACGTAGGATAGCACACGTGGACTTCAAGTTTTTGACATAATGACAACTCTTTTCTTTTTTTGATGACGATGATGATGAAGTCCCATACTCCTTGACAGAGGGAAGGGGGCGACGCGGGAGACCCCCACCGCCGTACGAGTACTAGGTGGTTTGCTATTGCCTTTCTTTCGCTTTTTACTTCCCAAAAATATCTGAATCCTCGTAAAACATTGTTCATTTTCCTAAATAGGTCGTTTCCAAACAATGTGATTCATTCTCGTCGGACAGTACACGTACTAATAGCAACCCTTCGGCGTTGGTACTGAAAAGAGATTTTATTGTCCATACATCGCGTAATTGTGACTGTTTTTCATGGAGGTATATTTTTGTTGTTATTGGAGTGTTTCAAACACGTTTCCGATCCGCCTCAGATGCTGGTCAACAGGAGACGGAAAAGTCCCCGGACACCGCAAGCCCACATCCTGCTTGCGGAGGAGTGCCGTCAGGAACTGCGTGGCCCCGCTGCGTAACGTGGCAGGACGCGCTACGCACCGCGGCCCGAACGCTGAGGTAAGGCTCCTTCACCGTCATCGAGATTCCTTCCCTGAAAACATTACCAATCGCTGCCATTACAGCATTTCTTCTGCTGTTGATTCTTAGGCTCCGTACCCGCGATTTGTCAGTGAATTGCAGTTGTCTGTAGGCGCTCAGCCTAAACGTAATCCGAATCACGGGACCGCAGCAAATGACGTCACCACCCTTTGGCCATGAAAGAGATGTGAGGAGACGGTGGACGGCTTCTTATAATCACGCTGTATGTCAGAGTCTGACGGTTAAATTCGGAAGCTGTTGTAGTGTGTTATGAAGTGAGGACATTGGACATTATTGTGTTGCGTAGACTGCTCGGTTGTTTGGTGGTTTTGCATCCGGATCCTAAAATAAAAGGGAAGTGATTCTTCGCCGTCCAGCTGGCTGCCATCTTCACATGTCAAGATTAACCGCCCGAAACGTCTGAGGAGACGCCCATACATAGTATGTTTCATAAGGAATAGTAAGTTTTCTAGGACTGATTCTAAAAAAAAAATGTGTAACATGTGTCAAATTAATTGCGGAAGTATATGTGTTTAGAGAGATGAGTTTTATTTCGCCTGTTGGTACTCCATTCGCAGTGCTGTTACTTATCGACTGTCATTGCTTTGAAATTCAAATTGTGAAGTTGTGCTTGAGTTTACATAGCTCAATGTTACAACTGTGACTGATTTGTTGGCCATTTCTGCTGTGCCGTTTATGCACAGGGGACGGTTTTACGACTGCTGATTATCCCATAAGCGTTTTGTAATGTAATCGGTTCCGTTGCTTAAAGAGAACAAGGTTAGCACCCATTGCTTCGCTCGCTTATACTGACTGTATGGTCTGCACAGACACTTTTTTTCTTTAATGGAATTTTTGTGTTGTTCACAAATTGCAGCTTCTTCTAAGCTTTTCACGCTTACAAGTATGGTCTCTCCCAAATGAACTTCTGACCAAAACCCGATCTGGTAAATGGAGTAGGAGGTCTCTGGTAATCCTGTTTAACCCCCGTCTCGCTCCTTAGACGCTGAATATCTGAAAACACTGAAATATCTATGTCTTTTTATTTCTAACCGAGATATAAAATACCAATTTCCATTAAAATGATTTACTCAGAAAACCTTCACAAACTGTTTTACCCCTTAGGGGTTGAATTTCCAAAATTGCTGGTACAAGTATTTTTTAATTTCTGTCCGAGAAACTAAATACCAATTTTCACAGTTCTACCTTCAAAATTGGCTTAATACGGATACATTTTCAAAAACCTTTCCGTCTCCTACTTCACCCCCTTAGGGAGTAATTTCCAAAAATCCCTTGCTGAAATAAATGAAATGAGGGTATGGCATTGTTGGCCGGGATGCCCATTGCGGGGGAGTTCGGCGGCCGTATTGCAGACCCTGTTGGCGCCTCTTCGGCAACTTGTGGGTCAATGATGGTGAAGGACACACAACACCCAGTCCCCTGCCGGCAATCGAACCCAGGCCACCTGCAGGATAGGCGGAAACGCTACCGCTACGCTACGGAGGCGGACAATCCCTTGCTAAACGATGCCTATAGTGTTAAATCAGTATCTTCTACAAATTTCAAGTTTCTATCCTTAGCTGTTTGGCCTGGGCGATGATGAATCAGTCAGTCACTCAGACTGTCAGGACGTTTCCTTTTAGGTACAGAGAAGGTAAGGCAGAAGATTTTCTAACCACAGAATACCAGAATAAAAAGTGTTTACTCGTGTTATAGTAAATGGCGCGAGTGTGGTACACTGCCCAATAATTATACTTCAACTGAGAGCTCAAATTAACAAAGTATTGATGAAGCAGAAGACATTATTCAGCTTGTAGAGCGTATCCCTTCAATAGGCACGCCTAGTTTTTGCTAGTATCGGTATTCCACATACAAAAATATCGAGGACATCACGTATGCACAGTCTCTATCCTTATCATTCACAAGGGCGTCAACACCTTCGAGAAGGAGATCAAGGCTGACGATTAGTACTTTATCGTTGACTTATTGCAAACCTCGGAATAATCACATTAATAGTGTTTACTGATGGTTAATAGTGTTTAGTGATGGTCGGTTTCAATTTGTGACAGCAGTAAAGTACTCGTAACTCACATAGGCGGTCCGGAAAGTACCCACATACGTTTGTGCAGAAACATTCTCAAAAACGCTTCTCTACAAATGTAGTAGCAAGGATGCGACTGTTCTTCGAACACGATAGTGCGCTGGACATTATGGTCGCCAGGCGCCACTTCATCTAACCCTAACATTCCCCGGAGGACTGCTCGGTAGAAAGAGTCACGCCTCTTGGCCACCAGGATCCACGGACCTTACCACTTAAGGTTTCTGTTTCTGGATTGGTACATGTAAGGCAAAGACAAGGGACAAATTAATCGTTCGGATTGTGAACTGTGCTGCCCTCATAAGAGAACACCACAACGATCCCAGAAGCGCTACATGTTTGTTGTCAAGGGAAATCGAAACTGCGTACAAGTCGGAGGTGGAATTTATAAAAATCAACTTAGAACTTAAACGTTTATCTTTGCTTACAAACTTCTCTGAATATTTGTTTAGGTTATGTTTTAACAGTTCTATCTCAGAACCCAGTTAAAAATGGACACATGTTACGGAGAGTATTATCCAATGCCAACTCCGAAAACATTTGCTATTGTTCTTCAAAAACTGCGCATAGCCGGCCGTGGTGGTCTCGCGGTTCTAGGCGCGCAGTCCGGAACCGTGCGACTGCTACGGTCGCACGTTCGAATCCTGCCTCGGGCATGGATGTGTGTGATGTCCTTAGGTTAGTTAGGTTTAAGTAGTTCTAAGTTCTAGGGGACTGATGACCACAGCAGTTGAGTCCCATAGTGCTCAGAGCCATTTGAACCATTCTGAACTGCGCATAGAGGATTCTGGAGACAGGGCTCTGAGGTCGGCAACGTTGAGGCAAGCGTGCATTTGGAGATACGTTGACGACACCTTGTAATATGGCCACCTGGCCACATGGAACATTTGCTCTTAATCGAGTCATAGAACAATGCAGTTCTTCTCATTCCAGCATTAAGTTTATGATGTGCTTGATTGATGAAAAGGCCCCTTTCATCAATGTCTTGGTATACATAGGGAATGACAGACTTAAGGACATACCCTTTAGCGCAAATCTTTGGACACCGACCGATATCTGAATGCAACGAGCTGCTATCCACCGCGTCAACGCAGAAATGGCCCTTAGAATGCAGGTTCTGGGAGTACATGCCTTAACAGATTACCAAAATAAACTGAACACCTGAAGACTGCGTCCAAGCAGATTGGTTACTCTGATAAGCAACATTGCTGCATCTTGGAGTTTGGACCATCGCCGGAAACACAAAAAGATGGGTGTGAAATAGTTGCTCACTTTCCTTACGCTGGAAGCGATCCTTCTAAAATTGTGAAGATTTTTGGAAAGATCTAAGATCAAGACTTTCTGCTGTCCACCAGTCAAGATTACAGGGCTCCTTGGCCTTGTTAAGAATAATTTTGCGACTAACGAATCCCGAAGTATATAAAATCTCATGGTCTTGCGCAAAAGCTGACATAGGCCAAACAATTCCTATGGTCCAAGATATGTGTTCTGAATATCGTCGCCATACACGACTTCAACAGGTGGAAATATCTGCCACGTTCGGGCGCTATTTAACCGGGGCACTGGATCAAATATGACGACACTCGGATACGAGGGCGTGCTGAAAACTAAAGCCTCCGATTTTTTAAATGTGAAATCTGTAAAAGCTTTTCAAATAAAAATCCGAACTTTACTTTTATTGTACATCTTTAGTCTTCATGTCCACGTTTTTGCTCCAAATTATAGTGTGTAATGTGGCGGTTTGCAACGTAGCTATGTCGGTGCTTGAGAATCACCATGCCGTAATCGATCCGAATTCTCTGATGTTGTCCACGTAATCGTATGTAGCACCCCCTCCTTCAGTGCGTCAGTGTCAGACAACACACGAGCGCTGTAACATACGTAACAAAAAAATGTTCAAATGTGTGTGAAATCTTATGGGACTTAAGTGCTAAGGTCATCAGTCCCTAAACTTACACACTACTTCACCTAAATTATCCTAAGGACAAATACACACACACTCACGCCCGAGGGAGGACTCGAACCTCCGCCAGGACCAGCCGCATAGGCCATGACTATAGCGCCTAAGACTGCTCGGCTAATCCCGCGCGCCGCGACATACGTAACAATCCTCCACACAGTCTCGACTTGGCCGCATCCGATGTTTCTCTGTTTACAAAGCTTAAAGAACACTTCACTTCCAGAGTGATGAAGCGGTTCAAGCGGAAGTGAGGTTGTAGCTCCGTCAGCAAGTCAGACATTCCACCGTGACGGTATCAATAAACAGTCTTTCGTTAGGAGAAATGTGTTCATCGCCAGGGTGGCTATATTCATAAATAAATATGCAGACACGAAAAATAAAAATGTAGAGTGCTAGTAAAGTCGGTTTTACTTAAAAAGCTTTAGGAGTTTCCTCATAAAGAATTCGGAGGCATTACTTTTCAGCACGCTCTCGTAATTGTTGTGAGCCTCGGTATTGGACAAGGGACGCTGCAGAGGCAAAGCTGTTAGATTAGCAGGTAATTTCATTAACCGAGGCAACAGTTTCTCTTATGCAAAACGTGGAACGCCGTTTCACCATGTATCCCCCGGAAAACGCATGTGGCACGGTCGGCAGCATATTTAGTGGCAATTATCTTGATTACGATACATCCCTGCTCGCAGCGTTCACCAGTGGTGGCGCTGCAGTGCACTTTGCTAAGGTGCAGTAATTATTTGCTAAGGGCTGCACCGACGGCAAATGCCTTCTGTGGACTGTACAGGGGCAACAGATCTGGCTTCTCAGAAGTTCAGCTTAGCATACGAAGATGGGAGTCAATTTGAACGCCGGCAGTTCATATCACTTTGATTCCGGGGGTTGTACTATAAACCTGACAAACATAGTTCTAGATGTCGTTGATAATTCTGTCGAATACCTCGATGGCTCCACTGTTATTTGGTGAAAGTAAACCACTCGTATGGTGCGACTTAATAGTCAAAACGTAAATCGTGTTCACATTACCATCAAAAATTCTCCTTAGAATGTTCAGTATACACTGTAAACGCAAGTTAAAGCTCGAGTATTACAATATTTTAATTATTTGTTTACTGGTATGCTAGTGCACTTTTTTTAAGCTAGAAGCTATGCGATATTAAAAGTTTGCAACTAGACCAATCTACTGCGTATAGCCTTGTATTGTCTTCATGGTTAGAAACATATTCTTCAATAATTTTGCCTAATAGGAGTGTTCAGTGACATACAGTCACATACGTTTAGTTGCACTTTCATAATTATTTAAAATAGTTCTGGTGAGAAGGGCATTCAAGAAATTTGTAACGCATTTCATTCATTCCAAACAGCATTCAGAATCGACACTCTTTATACTTTGAAGACAATAAACTTCTTAACGAAGCATACCACCGACGATGCACAACCGGAGTGTTTAACAGGAAGCCAGCGATAGGATATATTTGCACAGCTTGTATTTACTAACGCCCTTACTGCTACAAGAGTAATGATTTTGTCCTGAACGCGGCTGTAATGATACATGAAAATATCCATCTATAGAAATATATATGCCGTGGAGGCATATTTGCGGTCGAATTTGTGAACATTCGTTTAAGAATAGACTTATGTTGTGGAGTGAAAATTTGTTTGCATTCTTTTAAAATAAAATTAAACAAACATTTCTTGACCATGTGATACTAAACAAAATTCAGTAATGTAAATGGCCTACAACTACCCATATTTTTAATAAAGAAAATGTATCTTGACGAGTACGACATTAGTTTTATGTCGTTCGAAGGCGATCGTGATAGTTAAAATAGCTGAAACTATTTTTTTTATATTTTCTGACACAACCACAACTCTCTTTGCAAATGACCGGTTTAATTTAGTCCGTTTAAGACGGCCGTATTCAGTATGTAAAGTATTAAAATGTTTGTGTATTTTAAAATATCTCATTTGAAATACATTAGTATTATCAAGTAATCAGATAATAAAATTTTCATACAAAGCTTCTGTACATTTCCATGCGTTGTCGTTAACTTTAAAGTATTCTGCTACATTTCATATAGTAGAACGGAAAGGTAAAATAAAATTTCATACACTGTTAATATCTACTGTTGGTTACAAAAACGTTAAAAATATACATATGTCGTAATCCAATTCGTTAAAATATGGGAACAAAACATTCTGCCTAACGAAACAATTTATTTTTATTTTTAGATCGGAAGATGGACGTTTAAGACTGTCGAAACGGGTCATGGTAAAGATAACAGTGACTGTGAAGACAAAATAAAAGAGGGAAAAATTATACGAGTACCTTATTTGTAAACCTATAATAGCGTGAGATGCCACAAATATGATCCATGGAACATGCAAATAACTAACTAATTAACTGTAGAACTGAAGAATAAGTGCTTGGATTTACTGAGTTTGTATAAGAATTTTTACATTTTCTTCCTTTACAACATCAGATGACCGGAAGTTTTTGCAATATTGTTATACGGGTACACAATAAGGGCCAAGATATCTCAAACATTCATAACAAATGCCAGAAGTGATTCCTGACTGAAAGAAAGACATAATCTTCCTATGAGTAAATGCTGAGATTCGCTGTCATTATTATTCAGCACCGACCAGCAAAGACGCTCGATTAATATCTAGGTCTCTTGAAACAACTGTAGAGTCATTATGGATACGCTGTTCCAGGTCTTAAGCAGAGAAGAGTATGCTACACTTTTCACTTGACCTCACAACATTATTCCGATATCTCAAGATCAGGAGACCGATCAGGCCAATTTTTTTGGACATCTACGTCCGATCCACCGTCTTTAGGTGTTGTTCGGGACATGGGTACATTTAACAAAGTGCGCTGGGGCTCCGTCATGTATGTAACATTTGACGCTGTCGAGTTCTAGGGATCTGTTTCCTGTAGTATAGACAGCGTGTCCCTCAAGAAGAAGTGTACTGATCCACTCATTCGTCGTGGTTGCATGCAGAATGCATTCATGTTATCATGGATAATACCACACCACGCATCGCGTCCAAATCGACATTGATGACCAACGATAACAGTACCAAAGGGATTAGTACCTGTCCATATCTAAGTGATACACAAGTTTGTGGAACTGTTTCGGCCTATTATCGTGCCATAGGTGAACTAAATATTGTGTGGATATGTGGTATCAAATTTTATGCAACTTCACCATCTCACTGCTCGCTGTAGGTCACATGTTAATAGGAATTTTGTCTCATTTTTTATGCTAAGAGCCGCCCTCCGATATTTTGAATGTTTATAAAAACTATAAGTTCGGAAACCTCCGAGTCCGTAGTTTTCGTGCTCTCAGGTTTGAGGGGCAGTTGAACGTGAGAGGAGACCCTGCCTAGGAAGACATGTTGACCCGCGCTCCGTGAGTAATGCATCTACAGAGTGCTCCGGAAGACGCGGTTACGCTTCCGCGAAGCCTCGTTTACTCATTCAGAGTCAACGGCGGGGAGTCTCGGCTACAGACACATACTTTGTCCTACTTCGTGGCAAAACCGAGTGCCTTCTTGTAACCTGAAAACCAAACGTTCCAGAGTGCGTGTCTAATAAACGTACGGTCGTATATTAAATGTGTGGATAATTGTTGCGGTAGTCGTATACTTCTCAGAACTTCACAGCAGATTTTTTGTCGATAGCTCACAGAATTTTGTGATGTTTACCTTTTTTGTTTTTAGTCATCCGTCATCTGAGTACTTTTGATGAGGCCAGCCACGAATTACCCTCCTGCGCCAAACTGTTCACCTTACAATAGCACTTGTACCCTACGTCCTCAATTTTTTGTTGGACATACTCCAATCCCTGTCTTGCTCGGCAGATTTTACTCTCTACAGCTCCCTCTAGTACCTCTATTGGATGACGCCTCTACACATTTCCTGTGATCCTGTCCTTTCTTCTTTTTAGTGCTTTCCGCATGCACCATCCTTCGCCAATTCTGAAGATAACCTCCTCATTCCTTACGTTATCAGTGAACCTCATTTTCAACATTTTTTGTAGTTTCACAACTCAAATGCTGCGATTCTCTTCTGTTCCTGTTTTTCTACAGTCCATGATTTACTGTGATGCAATGCTCTGCTCTAAACGGACACTCTCTGATATTTCTTCGTCATATTAAGGCCTATTTTTGATAGCAGTAGCCTTCCTTTGTCCAGAGATGCTCTATTTGCGTGTGCTAAACTGCTTTTTATATCCTCCCAGCTTCGTCCATCATGGGTTATTTCGCTTCCAAAGTAACAGAATTACTTATCTTCGTCTCCTTCTCGATCACCAACTTTGATGATACGTTTCTCGCTGCTCTCATCTCTGCTACTTCTTATTTCTTCCGTTTTTCTTCGGTGTACTCTTAATCCATATCCTGTGGTCGTTAAGAGTGTTCATTCCAGTCAACAGCTCCTATAATTCTTCACTGACAATAGAAATACCATGGGTGAATCTTATCATTGCTATCTTTTCACCTTGAATTTTAATTCCACTCTTGTACCTTTCTTCTATTCCTTTCATTGCTTCTTCACTGTATAGATTGAACAGTAGGGGCTGAAGACTGGAACCCTGTCTTACACCCTCTTTAACCAGAGCACTTCGTACATGGTCTTCCAATCTTATTGATCTTTCTTGGTTCTTCTACGTATTGTTTATTACTCGTGTTTCCCGATGGCTCGTTCCTATTATTCTCAGAATTGTGAGCGTCTTACATCTTACATTGTTGACACTTCTTCTGGGTCGACAAATCTTATGAACGTGTCTTGATTTATCTTCAGTCTTGAGCCCATTTTGAAGTGCAACGTAAGAACTCCCTCTCCGCTGCCTTCACCTTTCCTAAAGTCAAACTTATCATCATCTAACACTTCTCAAATTTTATTTTCCATTCTTCTGTATATTATTCTTGTTAGCGTCTTGGATGCATGAGCTTTTAAGCTGATTGTGGATTAATTCTTGCACTTGTCGGTTCTTGCTATCTTCAAAATGCAATAGATGATATTTTCCAGAAAGTCTGATGGTATGTTGCCAGTCTGTTAGACTGTATACACCAATTCTATGAAAATCCTTTGGTGTCAACTATAACTTCACACATATCCTGAAAAACGTTCTTAAGTTTTGTAATCAGAGCTCAGGGTAAAGATCTGTATATGTAAATATCACTGTGGCAGTTCAGTAAATTCTTGAGTCGTGATATATTATAATATTGTTTTTGGGAAAAAATGTACTAAATCTGACTGTGTGAGCTGCATTATCTTTGTTAATCTAAAATTCTATAGATAACAGTTTAATTTAACTTGTACATATACAATATCACAACGTAATGGGATACGTGAAATTTATAATAATAGTAGTAATGTATTTGATACGCCTGGACGTACAGTCAATTTTAAACTTTTCCCTTATTTTTCTACGCCAAGAGTCTTGCCATTTTTTGTTCAAGTCCTCTACATCGTTACAAGAAGACTTAAATGTTGACTCACTTGTAACGTCGTTTATATACTGTGTGCTCCAGTCGATTACAGTTATCAACCGCTTTCACGTTGTGCACAAATAGCTGTTTTGCTTTACAATGTAAAGTCTGTACAATGTTGTGAGTACTGACCAATTACGTCGTTTAGGAGTGGCCTCGCAAACACGATTTCACTGACCTTTGCACCCTCGCCAGTTCTCGACAACAGAAAACAATAAAACTACTCAATGCAAAATTTCCTCTGCATCTGTGTAAGACATCATCAAACAAATCGATCTGATAATTACGTTTTTTCCATTATTAAGTCGGCTGCTCAAATGTGTGTGAAGCCATTACGATATTTCTGTGTTATAGCGAAATATGATTAAGGAATATTCCGGTATACTGATAATTTTTACTTTATGGACCGTCTGAGTGCAACTGAATGAAACACAATTTTTACGCCATACGCGTTTTGCCTTTATTTTTTGTGGGCTGTGTATGCATGTGTGTGTGTGTGTGTGTGTGTGTGTGAGAGAGAGAGAGAGAGAGAGAGAGAGAGAGAGAGAGTGCAGAAGGCGAAGGGGGGGGAAATTTTTTTGTGGGATGAGTGAGTGTGGGCCGGCCGGTGTGGCCGTGTGGTTCTAGGCGCTACAGTCTGGAACAGAGCGACCGCTACGGTCGCAGGTTCGAATCTTGCCTCGGGCATGGATGTGTGTGATGTCCTTAAGTTAGTTAGGTTTAAGTAGTTCTAAGTTCTAGGGAACTGATGACCACAGATGTTAAGCCCCATAGTGCTCAGAGCCATTTGAACCATTTGAGTGAGTGTGTATGTGATATGGGCTGTGTGTGTTTATTTGTGTGTGTGTGTGTGTGTGTGTGTACCCAGAAGGTGAACGGGGGGGGGGGGGATTTTTTTCTGGTTATGTGAGGGACGATTTTTACCTTATTTCTTTTATTACGTGTAGTAGGGAGCCTGTGCTGATGTGTGTTTGTTCATTTGTCACATGTTTGTTTTCAGTGACGGTTTTCTGAATGTGGAAGTCTTCTTGCATCCGTATGAGATGTTTGTCATGACTGCCTATTCTCATTACTTTCATTTCTTGTTCCATGTTTGTAGGATGATGGTTATGGTGTTTAAACGTTCTGCAAATGTGGAATGGTTTGTTTCATACTTCCAAACCAAGATGTATTCTTTGTATCGTTTTAAAATTCCTGCATTTCATGCCTATCATCACAATTTTGAGATTAAAGTTTATATATTCCTGTTTGTTTGAATTTGTTCCTCTTGGTAGCTGGTTGGCTTAGGTGTGATTGGAGGGTTTGCCCAGTCTTGTATGCTATTTGCAATCCCTGTCTCTTAGGATGTTACTAACTCTGAATGTTAATTTATGTGTGTGAGTCATAGTGTACCATCTGGTTCTTTCCTGTGTGGTGTTGTCAGTGTGTGTGTTTGATGAGCGTGTTTTTAAGTTTGCAGCTTGTGAGTTCTCTTGTATTCGAGAAATGTAGTGTTTGTTTTGTATTTGTGTTTTTAATTTTTGATCGGGCCTGTGAACTTCATGTGTGTCATACCTATTTTTCCTAGCTATGTGTATGACCGTACTCTTTTCTTTTTCATAGTATCTCTTGTTGACTGGGATTCTGTTTAATCTATGTAACATACGTGTTAATGCTGCATGTTTCTGGTTGTAAGGAAGCTTAGGCGTGGAATGTATTATTGTGTCTGTGGCTGTTGGTTTTCTAAAAATGTTAAATGTATGAAACTTCCTGGCAGATTAAAACTGTTTGCCGGACCGACACTCGAACTCGGGACCTTTGTCTTTCAGGGGCAAGTGCTCTACCAACTGAGCTACCCAAGCACGACTCACTCCCTGTCCTCACAGCTTTACGTTTGCCAGTATCTCGTCTCCTATCTTCCAAACTTTACAGAAGCTCTCCTGCGAGCCTTGCAGAACTAGCACTCCTGGAAGAAAGGATATTGCGGAGACATGGCTTAGCCACAGCCTGGGGGATGTTTCCAGAATGAGATTTTCACTCTACAGCGGAGTGTGCGCTGATATGAAACTTCCTGGCAGATTAAAACTGTGTGCCATACCAAGATGGTAGAGCACTTGCCCGTGAAAGGCAAAGGTCCCGAGTTCCAGTGTCGGTCCGGCACACAGTTTTAATCTGCCTGTTTCATATCAGCGCACACTCCGCTGCAGAGTGAAAATCTCATTCTGGATGTTAAATATATGTTTGCCGTTTTATTTTGTTATTGTACTTCAAGAGTAAATTTTATATTCTGATGAGCTTTGTTGATTTCGTAGTGGAATTTGACTATCTTTTCACTTGGCTCTTCTACCAGACAAAAGATGTCATCCACATATCTGTACCATTATACGATTTTGAAACTTTCATTAGTGCTTATCTTTTCAAATATCTGATTTTCTAGATGGCTAATTAAAATGTTAGCTAATGTTCCTGATACTGTGGTGCCCATGGACAGGCCATCACTTTGCAGATAATATTTATTCTCAACCTGAAAGTAGTTTTGTTCAGTTGTCAGTCTGAGCTTATCTGTTATTTCTTTTATTGATTCTGTGGTGTGATTACGGTTCTGTGACAGGGATGGAGGTATACATATTTTCTATGTCAAATGAAATCAGTGAAGCTATGTGTGGTCGCTGTATGTTCTGTATGTGCTCTATTAGCTTTCCTGTGTTTATCCCTTTTCTGTTGTTTTCTACTTTATAGTGTTTTCTAACTTTTGGAGGTGTTTGGAAATGTGGTATGTTGGGACTTTCTTGAAGTTAATAACAGCCCTCATGGACATTCCGTCTTTATGTACCATTGGTTGACTGCGGAGTGTTGATGCTTGTGGCTTTTTCTGTGTTGTGTAATATTTCTGGTTG
The DNA here is from genome assembly GCF_023897955.1 of Schistocerca gregaria. NCBI lineage: Eukaryota > Metazoa > Arthropoda > Insecta > Orthoptera > Acrididae > Schistocerca > Schistocerca gregaria. The sequence continues at coordinate 263,371,286 of NC_064921.1, forward strand.
TCTGTGAGTGTGAGTTCAATGTTTTTCAGTGTTTGTTTCAGGTTTGCCTGGAATCGTGTAGTTGGATCTGAATTCAGTTATTGTATGGCGTTGGTGTTTATGTAGTCCTTGGTTTTTGTGATATATTGATCCTTGTCCATGAATACTGTTACATTTCCCTTGTCTGCTTTTTTTGTTAATACGCCGTTGTTTGTTAACTTTTGTTTTAACCTTTTCACGGTGGCTGCTTCTGTTTGGTTGTTATTATTGTATGTATACTGTGTTTGTTTTATTACGCCTTTTATTTCTATTTTACTATTTCTCTTGTCAGTCCTACGTTTATTTCACAATTATTTTGTTGTTCTTCACGTGTAAGGATGTGTTCAGTTTCTACTACAATATTTTCTATGTATTGGTTGTTTACCTTGCTATTGGTACAGTGTTTTAGCCCTTTTTCCAAGAGCATTTTTTTCTTTTTCGTATAGTTCTATCTCTGTTAGGTTAACTAAAAGTGAATGGAATGTGTGTTGATGTTCTTGTCGTTTCATGTTTATAATGTAGATGTATTTTTGTGTCATTTTTACTGTTAATTTCATTATCTCCTGTTTATGCTAGTTTTGTAGAAAACTTTTAAAAAAATCCCCCTCCTTCATCTTCTGGACACACACACACACACACACACACACACACACACACACACACACACACACAAGCAGAATAACTGTGTATTACAAATTTCAATTCTAGTACCATTTTGCGTTTGATGTCATGCTGCTGTCAACGTAACTGCTTTTGTATTAGGAGTACTTTTAGGGCCTGATGATGACAAAGTGTCTCATCGAAACCGGTTGCCAATAAATTAACAAAATTAGATGACGGTAGTGTTGGAATATGTAATATTCGTATTGGCTGTTATCCTCTCCACCTCGCCGAAATTAGATTTACTGTTCTATACTGAATTAGAGATGACGCAATCAAAGGTTATGATAGTTCCCGTGAATAAAAAATCAAAAGCCTATCCCAACGAAGACCACATGATACTTCAGACTGATGGTGCATACTTTGACGAAGCCCTCGCATATCAACCAGTGGGAAGTGTGGGGCAACCAAGGGTTAGACTGGAATCAGGTGGTCTCCGAATAGCCCAGTCTGCCTAATCTACAGGGAGATGATGAATGATGGGACTGAGTCAATGTGCTCAGGTTGGGTGGGCACATTTCCGTAATATTCTGGTTCTTCTTTGTGTAAGCAAGCGTGTGTGTATGCGTGGGTTTATTCGTGTGTGTGTGTGTGTGTGTGTGTGTGTGTGTGTGTGTGTGTGTGTGTGTGTGTGTGTGTTTGCGTTTGTGGCATTTTAAACGCGTACCTACACGATCATCGGATGATCTGAGTCATGTAGTATGAGATCACTGCAAACAGCACGGGCCCTCCCGCCGGAGGTTCGAGTCCTCCCTCGGGCATGGGTGTTCTTGTTGTTCTCAGCATAAGTTAGTTTAAGTAGTGTGTAAGCCTATGGACCGATGTCGTCAACAGTTTAGTCCCTAGGAGTTCAACACATTTGAACATTTGAATTGCAGGACAGCAAAAGACGGAAGTCCTGTCCCTAAACCGATGCACCATGAATCCCCCGCGTAAGGTGGAAATTGGTCTGGTGGTGCTACGGACCTCAGCCCAGTGACGAAGGAAATGGAGGAAGAGAGCCGACCACACGGGAAGTTGCCAGCCTGCAGTCGCGGCCAGCCGGTACCTGGAAGACTTCTGACTCAGGTCTCGTGTCGCCTTCCAGTAAGAGGTCGCTCCTTCCAGAACATGTGGCAGCAGGTCTGCTAGCTTGATGTCGTGTGACAGTTTTATTGCACCCTAATTTCCTATTGAGGGCTTCCGAGTTGCACCATTTGCATTCTCAGATAACGCAAGTGTGCACGATGATTGTTTGAGTCCACGCAACAACCTCACTAGATGTCTGAAAGAAAAACGTATCCACCTGTCGCATGGAAAGAGGAGACTGCACTATCTTTCACATTTTGTGCTCCAGCGGGGTCTGAGATAAATTGTATAGTCCTTGAAACCTGCTCTGATTTATGGAATCTAACGCAAGACAAGACGTTGACTCCAAATCCTAGGCAGCGAAAAGTGGAAATCTATATTCAAAGTTGAAATTAATTCCCTTCCTATGCGCCTGATGTAGCGTTGGACAAGGAGGTACCCAGCACCAACTCTGATGGTGGAAGAAACATTCGTGAGCCCTACTTGGCTGGCAAGCGTATAGTGGCTGAAGTAAACCTTTATAGTGGCTGAAGTAAAACTTTGCTCCCGTGTTACACGAAGGCTTGTGGCACTTCGTAGGGGCAGTTCGGCAGTACCCTTGATGTTATTCCAGAGGTACAGGCCATTATTACGTTTCAGGATTTATCCTCCCTGCTCCATTCACTTTCATAGTCTTATCCTCCTTATCTTCTTTTTCCCTTTCCTTCTGCACCCAAGTATTTTCGTTGTACGGAGTTCACTTTGTCAATCAACATTCACCACTAGTTTCAAGCCAAAGTGTTCCCTGCACAGAGGTGTGCAATACTCATATCTTCATTGAGTGTAATGCCCATCGTTCCTTTGGTCTTCCTCATGATATTTATCGATCAGTACTGAGCTGATAAGCAGGCATTATTGATTAAGACGTGGCATTTGGTGATAAACACGTTTAAAATGATGGAAATTCTAAGGAACATTAAGTGACCACCGAGACAGGAAAATAATCTGACAGCTGTGTAGAAAGGAGCCCGCAGTCAACAAAACAAGAAACAGTAAGGCAAAACTTACAAGAGTAAGTAGTCATGTTCGGCAAGGAAGCAGCAATTCGCTTTTGCTGCTCAACAGGCACGCTTATGATGTATGAAACATTTGTGTGGAATTCCAGCGCTGCGCTGGCAGGACCAGCAACTTTATTTAATCTCACTGTTTCTTTAATTTTGGGTCACAGTTGTGTCACAATTGACTTAATGGTGGAAGTTTGGAAAGTACGTTGTAAATAAACTAATAGATTCAAAAATAATCGCCATTAATTACAATTTGAACGCAAATAACGCAGAAAATTAAAGAATTTATAAGACTAAACATCTGTGATCATGCATGCATTGAGATAATAACTAGAGGAGAGTGTTGTACTTAGACGATAGTGTACTCTCATTATGTGTTTTGGTCGGTTCTTTAGTCCAGCGGCTGCCCTTAGAACAACATGTAGAAAACGCACATTGGGATCCCCGTAAGCAATTTCCACTATTTTCTACAGTTTTTGTTGTCTGGATATGATGACGTGTTTTGTAGAGCATTTGTCAATATTTAGAATTCTGCGCGCGTAAGTGCTGTGCAGTATATTAAAGCTATCTGAAATATGTTGTTAATTCTACAGTTATAGAATTTTATGGCATGTGAAATACTATATCTTTCTAAAACTTGTTTACATAACGAACTTGTTTACGTAACTTGTGACTGGTTAAACGATACTTCTTCGGTCCTGCACCGTCTTGTGCCCTGAAACAGAAAATGGTATTTTACAATGTAACATGTGATATTTATAAGTTACCTGCATTTCGTTAATGTCGTAACAGTTTAAAAATGGAAATTTGTGATTGTTTCCCATAGCTTCAATTTCAAAACACATTTAAATTTTACGTGGTTTTTGGTAACACTTCTCTTTAACGTATCACATAGACAACGAAATACAGTATGGGCAAGATTTTTCTTGATCGCAACCCTTATAAATTCAATAGTTTATTTGATCGTAGGCAAATGACCCTGTTGTAACATGAAACATGTTTTCACATTTGGAAAAACGCTAATTTCTGGGATTAATTCTTTTATTTTCAGAAAAGAACTGCAGCACATAAGAAGTGAACACCATTATTTAAAACCAGTATGGGAAAATATATTAAACTTCTATTAAACGGTTAGCTATAGGCGAAAGCCTACAAAGTATTCCAAATTACAACACCCCCCCCCCCCCCCTATATAATGTGAAGTCTTAAAAATGCTTACATTTGCAGTTGATGTAACAATAAATGTAAACATAGTCTTCAAAAGGCAATAGAAGGAGTGTTAAGGTATTTTTATAAAAACAGCACAAAAATAAATAACAAGGAAACTGAAAGTTTAGTAGCTACATACCAATAGCAGCTAAAGCAAAGCTGGCTGGTGAGAAACTGAAATGAGACGCTATTTGTATCTAAGTAAATATTAAATGGTGCATAAGTTCGCAGCTTTTTTGTTTTGCTTTGCAGGTATTCCTGTTGCTATGGGTTTGTTTATTATTGATTGTCATTTTTTTATTTGTAGTCCACTTTCGCTACTTGAGTTTACATACTATCATTTTGTCAGTTGCAGATAGTGAGTGGAGCTGTGGAGCTAGAAAATGGAATGCCAAGTGGAGAAATCGCATTTCAGACCTATTGTTCTGTTTGAGTTCAATAGAGGGGTGACAGCGGTGGAAGGAGACAGAAACACTTGCACCTTGTATGGGGATAATGCCATTGGACAGCATACAGCAAGAAAATGGACGTCTGGTTTTAAGGAAGATTGCTTTGACATTGGTGACGCTACAGGTTCAGCAAGACGGTTGGGGCTTCAAGATGATCGTCTGGAGGCTTAATGCACAGTGATGCACGTCATTGTATTCGAGAACTGGCAAATGTGATGAACTGTGATCATTCCATCATCGTTAGACATTTGAATGCAATGCGGAAGATTCAAAAATCGGGTCTATGGGTACCACATGCTCTGAGCCAAAATCACAAAAATCAAAGGGGGGACATTTGCGCATCTCTACTTGCTCGTCCCCAATTGGCTCGTGATCAGCACCGACCATTCGTATCCTGTATCGTTACTGGTGACGTGAAATGGTGTCTCTATGCTAACATAAGGAAAAGAAAGGAATGGTTGAACCCTTACGAAGCAGCAGCTCCCTATAGAAAGACCTCACAAAAATCAGAGGGGGGCCATTTGTGCGTCTGTGCTTGCTCGTCATCAATTGGCTCATGATCAAGACCGACCATTCGTATCCTGTATCGTTACTGGTGACGTGAAATGATGTCTCTATGCTAACATAAGGAAAAGAAAGGAATGGTTGAACCCTTACGAAGCAGCAGGTCCCTATAGAAAGACGTCACAAAAATCGGAGGGGGGCCATTTGTGCGTCTGTGCTTGCTCGTCATCAATTGGCTCATGAACAAGACCGACCGTTCGTATCCTGTATCGTTACTGGTGACGTGAAATGATGTCTCTATGCTAACATAAGGAAAAGAAAGAAATGGTTGAACCCTTACGAAGCAGCAGCTCCCCGTAGAAAGACCTCACAAAAATCAGAGGGGGGCCATTTGTGCGTCTCTGCTTGCTCGTCATCAATTGGCTCATGAACAACACCGACCGTTCGTATCCCGTATCGTTACTGGTGACGTGAAATGGTGTCTCTATGCTAACATGAGGAAAAGAGAGGAAAGGTTGAGCTCTTACGAAGCAGCAGCTCCCCGTAGAAAGACCTGCGCGCTTCCACAAAAAGACAATGTTATGCATCCGGCGGAACAGCGACAGTGTTCTGTACTAAGAATTGCTTCCCCGAGGTGTATCCACCACAGTTGACATTTATTGTCAACAACTGAGACGTCTCGCAGACGCAGTCCAAGAACAACGAGTGGGTGAAGTGATACTACTCCACGTTTACGACTGCCCGCATTCTGCTAGACTGCCCATAAATAATATACTGGAGTTGCGTTGGAAGCCCATTCCGCACCTACCTTATTCATCTGATCTTGCGCCCTCAGATTTTCATCTTTTCCGCTCTCTAACGAACAACATTCAAGAAGCTTTCTTTCCGGATGAAAATGCGCTACGAACATGGCTCGACGAGATTTTCGCCTCGAAACCAAGTGATTTCTAATGGCCGGCCGCTGTGGCCGAGCGGTTCTAGGCTCTTCAGTCCGGAACCGAGCTGCTACTACGGTTGCAGGTTCGAATCCTGCCTCGGGCATGGATGTGTGTGATGTGCTTAGTTAGGTTTAAGTAGTTCTAAGTCTAGGAGACTGATGACCTCAGATGTTAAGTCCCATAGCGCATAGAGCCACTAGAAGTGTTTTCTAATGTCGCGGAATCGAAAAGTAACCCTAGAGTTGGCAGACTATTGTAAATAGTGAAGGAGAATATATTATTGATGACTGAAGTCTCGGTTATAAGTGTATGTTGTTTATGAAAAAACGCTACAAACTTACGCAGCAACCCTATAGGTAGCTAACTAGAGTGGGGAAGGAGGTGGAGACTGCCATCAAATTAAACGCAAAACTGCACAAGCTAAACACGCATTCAGTAATAAGAAGGAATTACCACATCGATCAAAATTACTTTAGGCACAGGAAAGTAGTGTGTAAAGACTATTAGTGTCCTGTGTGACTCAGACATATGGACGCTAGGAGAGATAGTACGAAGAGGTTATGTCCATGACACATGATGTTGGATAGGAGGCCCAGAGACCGGAAACAGACGGAAAGACCATGGGGGTGTATTCAGCGACGTAGGAGAGAAAAGATTGCTGCGGAATTTCACTTCTTATGTTCAGCATTGTCTTTTCATAGTGAGGAAAAGATGCACGAGGAAGATTAAAGCTTCGGTACATGAAGCAGGTAACACTGAATCTGAAATTATGAAAAATACTTACCTGGCGTATGCGACACAGTAAACTTACAAACGTACTGTGAACAGAAGAGACTTGTGGGAGATAGTGATAAACGAGGGAAGATATATGCTGCCGACCAAACAATTGACAGAGAGTAAAAGAAGATACAACGTGGTTGACAAAAAGGCAAACTATCGGATGTGCAACTTCATGCAAGACTTTGTACTAGAAAACATAGTATTTCTTTTCTGCTTGGCACATTATGTGCTAAAGCTGTGCGTTCGTCGAGATGCGGAATTAACTTTCTAGAAACCTTCCACTTTCTGACGCACTGGCCCCGAAGTCTCTTGCAGTAATTGTCTGGTTCAAATGGCTGTGAGCACTGTGGGACTCAACATCTGAGGTTATCAGTCCCCTGCAGCTTAGAACTACTTAAATAACTAACCTAAGGACATCACACACATCCATGCTCGAGGCAGGATTCGAACCTGCCACTGTAGCGTCGCGCGGTTCCAGATTGAAGCGCCTAGAACCGCTCGGCCACTGCGGCCGGCTCTTGCAGTAATTACTAACCGTCTTAGTTTAGTTTCCTGTAGTATTTTATTTTGATTTAGTTAAGCAAAAGACGGTGAATAAGCAGAGAATGTGACTGAAAGGAGGAAAACCGCACGGGAAGTCACATTTGGAGGTCTCTGCCGCACCGAATTCAAATTGTTCTAGAACACAGGCAGTTCACCTTTCCACCAGCCTGGCTTGCGTCACAGTTCCCTCCAAGGAAGCACAATTTGCGTGTTTCTTAGCAGGGGAGCCCGCAACTTTTCACCTCAGTGGGGGCAAAGCATTTTCCTCATACATTTGGCTTAGAAAGTTTGAGGTCATTGCTATCTGCTCATCATTTTCTCCTGTTAGCTTCTGCACTACGCTTTTAATACCTGGTCAGTGTTATAAACATAAACAAGCTAACAGTATAATTATAGAAAAACCTATCTTTACATTCCCATATCTTTCATTTTTCCGCCATTTATGCAACTTTCTATTGTTTCATAGTATGTTCTGTTCTCTCTGTTAAATGTTTTTCTGCCATTAAAATATTTTCCACGTTTTGCGGCTTTGAACCACTACCACAAGCTTCAACATCGATTTGCAAATCGATCTATTTGGTAACTACGTCTTGCACTCACCATGCACAAACCTGCAGGGTAATTACGATATTACGTAACACAATGCTGTACAGTTCGTTTCTGATAAGGCAACTGTTTCGGCGCAGGGAGTTGATACTTCGGACAACGCATCAACTAAATCATTTAGGCTTCTGTGAGAAATATAGGTGGCATTTACAGGGGCATACGCAAAATGTTTCTGCAATGTTTCATCACGTCATTATAAATTGTGTAAATCATCAGAAGCAGCATTTTGATTTGTTTTTCCTCGTAAAGGCAAATCACAAGGAACATCTGATTTCAACTCAGCACGAATAATTTGTGCTAATATCGAAAGATTCTCGTTGACGGAATTTTCTATAAAACCAACATTCAAAAAAAAAAAAGTGGTTCAAATGGCTCTAAGCACTATGGGACTTAGCACCTCAGGTCTAAGAACTACTAAAACCTAACTAACCTATGGACATCACACACATCCCTGCCCGATGCAGGATTTGAACCTGCGACCGTAGCAGCAGCGCGGTTTCGGACTGAAGCGCCTAGAACCGCTCTGCCACAGCGGTCGGCCGGAACATTCAAAACATGTACATATTTACATAATGAAAATGGGTAAAATATGTAAGTAAATACACTATGTGATCAAAAGTTCCGGACACCCCACAAAACATACGTTTTTCATATTAGGTGCATTGTGCTGCCACCTATTGCCAGGTACTCCATACCAGCCACCTCAGAAATCATAAGACATCGTGAGAGAGCAGAATGGGTCGCTCTGCGGAAGGCACGGACTTCGAACGTGGTCAGGTGATTGAATGTCACTTGTGTCATACGTCTGCACGCGAGATTTCCACATTCCTAAATATTCCTAGCTCCACTATTTCCGCTGTGATACTGAAGTGGAAACGTGAAGGTGCACGTACAATACAAAAGCGTACAGGCCAACCTCGTCTGTTACCTGAGAGAGACCGCCGACAGTTGAAGATGTTCGTAATGTGTAATAAGCAGACGTGTATCCAGATCATCACACAGGAATTCCAAACTGCATCAGGATCCACTGCAAGTACCATGACAGGTAGGCGGGAGGTGAGAAAACTTGGATTTCATGGTCGAGCGGCACCTCATAAACCACACAGTACACCGGTAAATGCCAAACGACGCCTCTCTTGGTGTAAGGAGCGTAAACATTGGATGACTGAACAGTGAAAAAACGGTGTGTGGGGTGACGAATCACGGTACACAATGTGACGATCCGATGGCAAGGTGTGGGTATGGCGAATGCCCGGTGAACATCATTCGCCAGTGTGTGTAGTGCCAACATTAAAATTCGGAGGCGGTGGTTTTATGGTGTGGTCGTGTTTTTCATGCAGGGGGCTTGCACCCCTTGTTATTTTGCGTGGCACAATGACAGCACAGGCCTACATTGATGTTTTAAGCACCTTCTTGCTTCTCACTGTTGAAGAGCAGTTCAGGGACGGTGCTTGCAGATTTCAACACGATCGATCTCCTATTGATAGTGCACGGCCTGTGGCGGAGTGGTTAGACGACAATAACATCCCTGTAATGGACTGGCCTGCACAGAGTCCTGAATCACTTAGAACGCCTTTGGGATGTTTTGGAACGGCGACTTCGTGCCAGGCCTCACCGACAGACATTGATACCTCTCCTCAGTGCAGCATTCCGTGAAGAATGGGCTGCCATTCCCCAAGAAACCTTCCAGCACCTGACTGGACGTATGACTGAGAGAGTGGAAGCTGTCATCAAGGCTAAGAAAGGGCCAACACCATATTGAATTCCAGCATTACCGATGGATCGCGCCACCAACTTGTAAGTCATTTTCAGCCAGGTGTCCGGATACTATTGACCGCATAGTGTATGTAATATCCCGAAAATATTTTATTACATATTTAACACAAAGCATTAATTTCTACCAGATCTGCTTCTCAACTACATTTGCCTACTATATTACCGTAATATGCACTTAAATGTACCAGAAACTCGAAAAGTACAAAGAACGTAATTTTACATTACTTAATTTCTTATTTTGAAAGTCTACACTATGCTAACAAAAGAAAATTATTTTCGATCACCTCTGTCTACTCAAATAAAAACTTAACTGAAATTTCTAACGAACCCTACCTTGTCTTTCACTCTGAAGCGCAATGAACAACCAAGAACTTCTCAAAATTCTGTGTAGTGTTAGAACTTCGCCGAGCAGAAAAAATATTTTTATATGACCAATATGATCTCTCCACGTCACAACACGTCGACGGTGGAAATTTTAGGTGAAATATTCCTGGAAAGATCTCCGCTGGAACGCCCTCTTCTCCCGCAACAGAGAATAGTGCAGATATATTGTAGCAAATATCGGTAGCCTGATTTTTTGCCAACACAGCGACAAACATATTCACTAATTCCTCTCCAATATCGCTTCTAACGACAGCATCCATTTGAGATATTCTACAATTTATTACGATTTCTGGAAATGCAGCCCAAAGATTTTAATTCTTTCAAGCTGCTGGACTGGAAGCAAAAATTGATGAGAACTATGTTTAGTGAAAGAATTTTGTACTTCTCGTAGTAAAACTGAAGATTCTCTCGTAAATGAACCTTAAAAGAATTCGTTATAAAATCATACAGCTTCAATTCACGTATCCCATCTCGTTACGATGGGCACAGGCGGCAAAGCTAGGTTCGACCGTAGTTCTGGTATAGAGTGACAAACGATAATCACTTTCGTGATATATGAAATTATTTCAGTTATTTTATTTACTTCTGGATATCTACTGCGCATTTCTTTGGCGCCATTTTTCAGTGCCTTGGACAGACCATTGCAGTGGATCTAAAGGTGCATAGAATATGCATTCGACATGTAGTCTACAGCATCTGAATACACAACTGTAAATTTTGCTTCTTGAATTCCTTCAGGTCACAACCCTTTTAACACTATCATTCACAAAACGTGCCACCGTTGAATGATTTGTGCAAGAAATGAAATTGTCAATGAAACATCCAGAAACGTCCGTCGTTTTGTCGACGGATATTCATATGCAATGGTTAGTGAAAAGCGCTACAGACTTTTCACAGCCTCCCAATAACAAATACCTAAATAATTTTTCCTTAATGCCGATTCATCGGAAACCTGTTGCTCGCAATACTTTTGTAGAAACGCACGGTGTTCAGGAACTTGAATTTTGTACCATGAAATATTCGCAGCTATCATAGTGTGAAAGTTTGCTGTTACACTGCTAATTTCAATATTCACTTTGCTGTTTTTTTACATTTCAGTTATTTCGCATACTAGTTGTTAGACACTTACTGCAAAGATGAAACTCTTTACCTAAGAGCCAGTGATCTCTATACTGCCTGGAAGCCGAAGCCGGCCGTGGTGGCCGAGCGGTTCTAGGCGCTTCAGTCCGGAACCGCGTGACTGCTACGGTCGCAGGTTCGAATCCTGCCTCGGGCATGGATGTGTGTGGTGTCCTTAGGTTAGTTAGGTTTAAGTAGTTCTAAGTTCTAGGGGACTGATTACCTCTGATGTTAAGTCCCATAGTGCTCAGAGCCATTTGAACCATTTGAACAAAAAATCGGTCTGCAATTCTTTGTCACGCAGAAACCGATGGAAATTTGTTTGCCAAACTACAACTTGGCGGACGATGCAAAGCACCTGAATGTGCAGACACGCTGAAGTTCTGTACTACTCAGAGACCAGATATCTACAGCCAGGTTGTATAGAGACACTGCTAAAATCGATTGTGACAGTTTAGTCATCTTTGATATATGATTTTGTTAGTCATTCAAGACGCACACGTGCTGCATTATTAACCACACCGCTCTGCAAAACCACAAGGGCGTCAGATAAAGAAACATAACACTGTTTCTACTCGGTGGAAATGAATGAAAGTGCCTGGGAATGTTGGCAGAGGTCCGCCAGTGATGCACGTAGCACATGGCATGAGGTGAGCGTGAATCTAGCGCCACGCAGGGCCAGTCGCGCAACAAGAGACAGCTGGAGGAACAGGAAAAGACTACTTGTCAATCAGAGAGCAGTTACGTTGCACTATAATGGTTTCTTCACTACAACGTAGCCCGGAGACAACATACGCATGGCTTCAAAAGGGGAAGAATGATCAGGAAACAGGAAGAAGGACGAAGTGTGGCGAGTGTAACCCATGCAATGTTTCACGTGCATGGGAAACGGTCTGAACCACCGGCACTGCTGCATGACGGAGAGCACGTGGCCGACCATGGTCAACTACAGCGGCATTTGACCGTTACATTCTGCAGCAAGTAAGAAGGGGACTACATCAAGCGAATTGCGATGCACGCAACCTCACGCTCCACTGTGGCACGGTAAATGCATGGGGATGGTTTCTTTGCCTGACGAACAGCAAGTTGTGTTCAATTGACACCCGAACTTCGGCGGCACAAATAGCAACGGTGACAAAAGCGCAGCGTCTGGACCAACGAGGAATGGAGTCGCGTGTGTTTCTCGGATGAGAAGAGATTCGCATGAGTTGTGATGCTGGACGTACCCTCATTTGAAGAGAGATGAGAGCATGTAATGTACCAAGGAACATTGCCTGATCTTTTTGATGATGCAGGTGTTACAGTGTGGACAGGTATAGTGTGGCAACTACGTTGGTGGTGGAATGAAACGCGGCGAGGACACCTTGCCAACAACCTTGTGGCCAGCATTGGAGCACGTTGCCGTCCGTGGTGATCACACATCCTATTAAAAACCATGTCCCGTCTTTTGTAATGTTCAGGAGACCACCGTACAACCCTGTGACTTAGTGTAATTATTGTCTTTGAATAAAAGTGTCGTGTCGGATCGTCACATTGGATATTTATATCAGTCATCTTCTGTGCTATGCTGTAGGAGCAATTACAATGTATAGTCGAAATTTCATCGAGCTGTATTGCTTGGTAGTAGCACTCATGCGAAAGTTGCTTTCATCCTTAATTTTTGCACACCATTGTAGTTTCTTGATTCTCGTCGGGAAATTACTGTAACCTTCGCGTGCTTGACACATGTCCCCCATGCTGATATCTGGTTTTTGTTTCTTTGTGAGGTTGTTTATCTCGAGGTCCGTTACAGACTTTCTTTGCTGTTACTTCATCGGAATAGTAGCACAGTCCCTTTCTATGAATCTTCGCATATGCTTTCTAACTTATATTGAATTTGGTCTGTTTGATTTTTTATGTATTTGTGTGCCACGTATTGCTGTGACTTATTTACTTTTCTGAAGTCAGTTATACGAGTTGACACTCAATATTTTTTAAATTCAAGTTTCCTTACTGTTCAATTTCCTGTTTAAGCGACTTAGGCTGACTAACACTCTGCATTCAGTACAATATCGCAGGATGTGAGACGAATCTTTTGTCTTCAGCAGCTGGTAGCATCTGATGCGTTTCCCACTGCAATTAACATCAAAAGTAAAGTAATCACTTCGAATATCATACCTCACATTTCCTTGCGTGTTTTTTAACCGAAAAGACAGGTATTGGTGCTGACGCAGACGATAGAGACACAGTGCTTCGTAGTAAACAAAGTGTGTCTCTTCGATACCTGATAATTAATAGCACACTGGGTCCACATGCCGATTTGCACTGGAAATGGCAATAAGTCAGCTTCCATAAATTCTTTTGTGCTTGCTCAAATACTTAAACGATTGCTTACATTCACTTAAATTCAGGTTTCCTCTGTTAAGCCCACTGTAAATCGTAGCGCTAATGAAGTACAGGTTCACTCGCAAGGTAACTTTCCAAAAATTATTTTCAGTCGGATGGCGTTGCTAAATATGATTCATATGTCGAAACTCTGTACACGAGAGGGCATTTTTCTGAAAACAGGACATTTTCGGAATTACTTTCCTAGGTAATCCCATTTTTAAAAAGAAGCAGGAACTTTACAAGCAGAGCGCTTATCACTCAAAAATTCATTTTTGGAATTTTAAGTCTTTTGCATCCGTGTGAATATGATATGCTTCTTAGACACTGCACTGCTTTGTTCTTTGCGAGCGCGCCACTACGTGCATGTTTCTAGTTGCGACTTCATAGAGCAACCGATCTGCTCATTGCACGCTCGTTAGAGAACAATGTTTCATCAGTAGTGTAAATATCGCCTGTCGCGAACCAAGACCTTAATTTCAATGATAATTTAAATGTAACAGGAGCTGAATCTGTAGAAGTTATTAGTAGCTGGGCAACTATGGGCCATTAGCCTTTTGTGTGTCCTGCAGCCGATCTCGACAGCACACGACACCCTTTACCACACACACTAATAGCTAATATAGTGCTACACCCCGTATTTTTGTTGTATCTGCTTTGTTATTGAGGGCTGAGATTCCGAATCTTAGAAATTTAAGCAGAAGCAAATCGTTCATAATGCAGCTCAAAGTCCAGTTAACCTAGTATTATTGCATCAAAGTAATGTTTAAAGAAAATTCACGTTCTGTCGTCTGCTGTTGTGACTCGGTCGGATTCGGGTATTTTTCTAAGCAAGCGGCCTTCTGAAGACGTAAGGAAATATGAAGAAGAGTAAACTACGATAACATGTAATTTTATACAACATGAAGTTAAAATCTATAAAAATATGTGCTTATAGTGAAATGTGTAGCGGTAAAATGAAACATGCAAATGCTGATAGCCTAATTTATGAAAATTTATACTTAAGATGTTCGTAGAAGTGAGGGAAAAAATGTACAATTACTTAATAATCCGAATTCCAGTCATAATATTAACAAAATTATTTGACTTTTCGTTTGCGTCTTCATGTCATTCGAGATTCATATGCATTTCCCAGATTTTTTAAATTGATGTATGGATGAGTTATGAATGATGGCTGTCGTGCCAGTTCCATCGAAATGTTCTATTTATGCCACCTGTGTTATTCTTGAAATTAAAATTATTGTCAGGTTGCCCTCTTATACTTACCTGAATCGTCACTCTCCTTTTCTGCAACGTAACTTCCGACACTGGAAACACTGCCGAGGAGACTACCATCCTTTCATCAAAGTACTTGAAGCCAGCATAGCTAGTGTCTAGGTTTATATTTCTCTTTACCAGTACATACTAGAATTTTTAATAGACATATATGAATTGGCCTCACCGTTTTCTTGTGATATTTCATCGCAACTAGTATAGTTTTTCGATCCCTTCTTATCATTTTCGGTTTTCATTCGTTTATAGGGTACATAAACTCACGAATGTCGGTCTTTTTTTCACTTTATGCACTGCTATTAGAACACTGAATTTGGCAATAGTTCAAATGACGACGACTTCCAATTTTTAACGACAAGTTGTTATCAGTGGATACACATTACACATGAACGCCGCTTCGGCAGATGAAGGGAAATATGACACAATATGCTACTTTAAATAAGCACCTGACAGTTACCTACCATTATTTGGATTTTGAAGGCGTAAGTTTTTGTCGAGAGAGCTTTTTCGTGTAATTGTTTTGTTGCACCAGTAGCTGTTTGTGGTTTATGAAAATGTGCGCGCCGAGTGACGTGGGAGCTGAGCGGGTGACTTTTTCGTTCCCTAGGGAAGCACGGTTCCAAGACGGAACTCTTACAATGGATATCCTTCTTAAGGAGGCCGCCTACACATGATGAAGATTCCTCACTCAGTCGACTGCCAGATTCACTTCCTTTTATTATTGAGCGTCAGTATCGACTGCAGTTTGTTGACTGGTTATGGGAATGGAAATTTAATATTTCCTTTCCCGTCGTATAGGTACCCTTCTGTAACTGATCTTCCATGTGTGATGTCATTTTAAGAAATTATACCACTTTTTAAATGTTTGTAGTTTAACGTTTGTTTATGACACATCAACAAATTCTTGTAATGTTGGCACGGAAGAACAATTTAAGTGCCGGTTAGGAAAAACTGAACAATGTTACTCAGTAATGTTTTGATATATGTCGAAAATACATTGATATTTCATCTGCTTATTAGCAGCGTCGCGTCAGTTTCTGATTTATACTAGGTACGGGTATCGAAACAAAAATATCGATATTTTGTACTGATATTGTACCAAACGTAATTTACTTCTACGAAATCTCGATATTCATGTTCGATTGTTCACATTAATTTTTGAAAGAAAAATAATAAAGTATTGACTCTAGATGTTTCAGTAAATATTGAAAGACATTCGCTCTACAAGCACGTGTTGTCCGACAACAGGTGTTCCCTCAATTCTGAGAACTTCTGCAAGCCGACTGTCGTACATTGTAGTACCTCTGAAACGCCAAAACCGACATATGTCCTTGAAAAACCAAACAGCTATCTCTGGTTTGAAAACAGATTTATTATCCGTCTTGACTGCACTATTATTTTTTAATAGCAAGTTTCTCTTCACCATTAACCGGCTCGGTATCTGAATGTATTGATTACAAGGGTAACCAGTCCAACTGTCAGAAAGTTTACATGCTACTTCAAATAACAAGAATAGCTCTAAGAACGTTATTCAAATATTTTAGGACATCTTCAAAAGATGAGGTTTCCTATAGAGAAAAATAGCGACTTTAAATTAAATTTTATAATTTCAATATCAAACTCCTGTCAAGTTTTCCATTATTCTCGTCCATTTTATAAATGTTTTATATCATCTTTATTTTTAGTACATTTTAGAGATGATTTCCTAGGTGTTTTAGGTCATAAAAACCCTCCTCCTACGATTACAGGTACTTTTAATATTACTAAAGTGAATGAATTCTCACTAGAGGCAGCTGCTCCTCCTCCCCACTGCCCTCCCCCTCACCTCCCCTTCCCTTCCTTTGCTTACGCCCCTGTTTCTCAGTACCCACTATTCGTGGTAGCTGAAGAGCGCTTGGCTGCCAAGTTGATTGAAAGCTCTCAGTTTCTCCGTTCGTTGTTGGATGGTAACCCATGCTGATTATCCAGTGAAGCATGCGTTACGAGCAACATTGCGATGGTAGTTAGCTAGCTGTTCCTGGAGCAACATAGGACCTTTTTAACATATTTGATAATAGACAGAGCCAGTCAGTTGCGCTGTAAAATTAGAACTGTGCGAACACAACCGAAGAAGGCGCAAATCTGGTACCGGGATTTAACTGAATGTGTTGTCACAGTT
Source organism: Schistocerca gregaria (assembly GCF_023897955.1). NCBI lineage: Eukaryota > Metazoa > Arthropoda > Insecta > Orthoptera > Acrididae > Schistocerca > Schistocerca gregaria. The sequence goes on from NC_064921.1 coordinate 263,388,177, forward strand.
GTATCGGTGTACAGCGTCATAACAAATTGGTAAATAAGGTTCCTTCATAAATTCCAAATAGGCTAAAGGAAATAGAATCAATTTTTGCAAAGATACGACTAATTTAGAATTATTAGATCCCATGAAGATAAATCGGCCGCTTTCTGTGTATCAATGTGATGAAATGTTTACAGCAAAAGATGACCTCTTTCTAAGATTAAGGTCATAAACCAGAGACACGTTATGTGGTGTACTATACAAACACTTTATCCTTGAGAGCCTTCGTAAGAGAAGCCAATAAACAATGCTGTATGGGAGCCTGCAAGGCAGCTGTCACCCACACGCAAGAAATGTGTGACGAATACTGGACGACAGATCAGCTGTGTGAACTATCCTGGAAGAGATAGTAATGAAGAGGTATTTTAAAAGGAAAATTTTAATGAAGCAAAAAACCAGCCGACTGGCGTTGAAACGATTTTCGCCGTGAAGGTTATGTATTAGGCACGGCCCGTAGAGACAGCTTCGGTTTGCAATTCTCCAGTTTCCTTTTTCCCGCTGCGATTCACGAGGCAAAGTGCTTATCTTCGCCGCACTGCTAGGTGCTAAGACACGCGTAACACATTCAGAAGAAGATCCATATTGTAATAATGTTTTCCTTCAAAGTCAGAACTGTATTTTATGTATGATTTACTATCCCTAATGAAAGGTTACTTGATAAAAAATGTTGCGGTTGGCAAAAAATGCCCATCAGAAATCAATATTGTTTTACGAAGCCAATAATTAAAATTTTTTGATGTGTGTCAAATTGTTAGCAATGGGAAGAGAGAGTTGGTTTGGGAGGGGGGAACAAGGGGAGGGGACAGTGCATGAAGTACAAAAGACACATTCAAAATGCTCCATTCCCCGTCAGGTTGAATATGGAATTGTCAAGCAGTTTTGGATGTATTAAATCATTGACAAATATTAAACATTTTCAAAATCAGTTATTTATATATTGGAGTCTGATGTTTCAGTTGAGCGTTGTAACACTACAAACAAATTGCCAAGAATATCTAACGGCGCTGTTATACACAACTCACTTCTACAGCATTAGTCATTTTTATGCTTGCTGTATCAAATTAGATAATGTGTAATGGTTTATATTAACAATAATTTACTAATTGTAGTCTTACCCACACAAAAGCTACTTCGTCATGGTTGCTTGTTACATTAATTGGCAGAAATTCCATAGATCTTAGTTTTTCCGTAATGTAAACGAGGACTAACTACTCCAGTTAAATAATGAATCGACACTCAGAAAGAAATGTTCTAACTCAGGGACGAATTTTATTTACTAAATTGCTGCTAGACAGCATGACGACAACGTAACCCTACGGAAGGAGGCACGAGCAAATGAGTGCAATATTTTAAGGACGATCAGTCTGACCTGTCACGAATTTAAATCGCTGAATAGACAATACAGACAAAACAATGTGCGGAAGATCTGGAAAAATATGTTTGGCATCAGAGAAATGAAAAATTGGCCGTTAAGGAGTGGAGACGTAAGTTCAACAACAAGGATCCATACAGTAAGAATGACACCTGGACCATAAGAGTAACGTCGTAGAATAAGCAGGCTCCTTGGAATTGTGGTCTTCTAGGAAACTCTTTACATTTACATGAAGTGCAAAGAGAACGAATAAGTCGGTATTACACCAAATGAAACTGCTCCTTGGGTCTGACGCCGAAACAAAATCCAACCTACTCTACTCTGGGCAGTTCATGAGAAGACAAGATTCGCTTGAAAAGACCCTAATGCAGGCGAAGATCGAAGGGAGCACAGGATGAGATAGATTGATGGCATCATAGGAGTAATGGATTCCACCCTGTAAAGTCTTTGAGAAATAGTGCAGCACAGATGAAATTAACTTGCTTTAGTTCATGGGGCCAAGGGGAGAAAGAATCGACGAAACGACTAGACAGAGAGAGGGTAAAGAACGACTAGGAGAGAGAGGGAGGGAGGGAGAGAAACGACTGGAGAGAGAGAGAGAGAGAGAGAGAGAGAGAGAGGAGAGATACCGTAAAGTACTTTTTTCCTTGCGCTTCTAATGGAAGGTCCATTTTGTGAATCTAGGGGATGTCTAATTGCAACAATGTAATCGAAATACGGTAAGCAAAAGCGATATAGTGAGAGTCGTAAAAGTGGATTATTAAAAAATGACAGTATAATGTTGAAAATAATACACGGTAAATTGCAGATTGTTTCAGCTGATGTTTAAGGGGAAACAGAAACAAAGCATAAAGTTGCCATACAACTTGGCACTTCTAAACAAAATTCAGAGATTAATAAGAAATTGTTAAATGATACGGAAAGAATGCATAGCGCGTAATATACAGGCAAAGATAAAATCAACGGAGTGGGAAACAGAAGACGACAACTGAAAGACACGGAAAGGCACATTAAAAGCCGTAAAAAATTGCTTCAAAGCAAGATAACACGTGATGGCCGAAAATGAGACATTAGTTGTCGAAGAAAGAAGTGCACGGAAACGTGTAGCAGATGGAGGGACAATGCAGTATTATCTCTGCAAAGTCGCCAAGGATCTCGTATCGGATAGAGCAACAGAGGAAGAGAAAAATGCAGGAAATGTCAATGATTAAAGTTTGCAAAGCAGATTATTATTTATTGTAGTGGATGCAACACTCGTAGTCGAACAGAAGCTGCACTCAATACAACTCATTTAGCTGCCGTGAGATACGAAGATGTCTATAGGCAAAATCTGGTAAACAACCGGCATGTAGAAGGGAGTTAAGTTTCATATCCTTGCCATCACTTCCATATGCTTGTCTTGGGACTACAGCGAGTGATGGGGAATCTAAGTAAAGATCCGAAACTTTTTACACCATTTCTGTTCTGCGGAATCACACTTGCCGTAGGATGTCTTACATAAAGGGGACACTGCTGCTGGACCTCCCTGTACCACGTCACATGCAAGCTGCTAAGGCTCTCTAAGACCACCATTTCAGAATGTCATTCGGCGTGGAGTCAGCGACTTTTACGCCCCCACTACCTAAGAAACGAAGGATCTTTCTTCCATTGCAGATTATAGCGTCAATAGATCCGCCATCTTGGTACCACTGCAGTTCGTTTGAGTTACATTTCTATATTGTGCGGAAGACTATCATTATCATAGTCATTACTCTCAAAACCCTCACCATTTGTATCTATAACCGGAATTTTGTTTATCTTTTAGAATATGCTATCGTACCTATGATTATTTACAGAAGACCGGAAAAACTGGTAAAAGCCGATTTAGGTTCCGGGGAAACGAAGGAACCCTTAGGCTTATCTTTCAAGATAAGTTAAAGACAGGCAAACCGGCGTTTATAACATCTGTGAATTTAGGGAAAGCTTTTAACAATGATGACTGACTATTTGAAATTTTGATAGCAGGGATAAAATAAAGGGAGGGAAAGGTTATCGACAATTTGAACAGAAACCAGACTGCAGCTGTAAGAGCTGCAGAGGACATGAAAGTTGCAGTGGAGAAGGGAATGAGACAATATTATAGCAAATCACCGATGTTAAGCAGTCTCTAGATTGAGCAAGCCGTGAAGAAAACCAAGGGGAAATTTGGAAAATCAACTAACATTCAACGAGGCAAAATAAAAACGTTGAAGTTTGCCGTTGACACTTTAGTTCTGCCAGAGACGACAAAGAATGGACGGCGAACGGAATGGATAGTGTCTTGAAAAGAGATTATAAGATGAACATGAAGTAAATCAGAACATAGGTAATGGAATGTAAACGACTTAAATCATGCGGTGCTGAGGGATTTAGATTAGGAAATGTGAAACTAAAGGTAGATGAGTCACTACGTCTTTTAGTACATCCCCTGTTATTTGGTCCAGACGCTTGTGGTCAGTATGTTAGTGGATCACGCGAGGCTGCGTGGTCTTTTGCACGTCGCATGGCACTTCGTCACCACGTGGATGTTGTCAGCGTTGTGACCTCACACTTCTCGATGCGCTCACGTGAAGCCGGTGTGATCACACGAGACGCATCACGAACGTAGAACACTGCATGTCTGTGGGCGTCGGATAAACATCCCGTGTGGTTTTGAGAGCACGCACCAGTTCCAACAGGGGACATTGTTTCGCGTTTGCGTAATTCTCTCATACAGATGCGGTGTGGTCTGCACTACTATCCTTTCCTTTATAAATCATGCAAAAATATCGCACGTGTGCAGCAAGCAGTGAATTACCTTCATGATTTCCGCATCGTACAGAGGTTACACTGTCATTGCTTGTCAGTGATAACCATTGCCGTTCACCTGATAGCTCAGATACAGCCTGGAAGGCGAGAGTTCACCAAGGACAAGGCTGTAGTCAGCAAGTGTGATGGAACCGCTCTTGTTCTGCTATATACATAAACTGGATGAGCAGCAATCTGCAGATATTTTCTGATCAAGCCGTAGCGTACGGGCAAGTGTCGTGGTTGAATGACGGTAGGAGGATAGAGGGTTAGTTACACAGAATTTCTATTTTATGCGATGAATCTCTGCATATTACAGACATATACAAGCAAATTAGGATAAGTACAAAAAACAATCCTGTGATGTTCGAATACAGTACAATACATAACTTCAAATGTTTTCCGAGATAAAACACATTTAATGTACATTGTTATTTATTCTCTGTGTTATTCACAACGTACCACATTAATGTAGGCGAACAGTTTGATGTAGGTCACTCGTGATCTATCGAGTTAGAAAACTACCTCAAATTGGCCTCAAGAACTACCCAAGCTATAGCGCAAGCGCGCCGCACAAGATTTTCGACATTCTCGCACTGTCTTCGCGCAAGCTATTAGTCCCACAGAAGAAACGAATAGGAACTTTTTGTAGAGAATTTAATGTGGGCTTCGGTGGCGTGTGATGTTATCGCGTTATTCAAGAAAAAGGTACAAAAGTGATGTTAAATGTGTTCTACCTCTGAAACCATTCGGAGTAGGACACACGTCCATATGAATTTTTTTGTTTAGAGTAACTAATACCAACACTCCTCAAAGGATGCACCTTCCTTGCTCACTCATCCTGTACATACCTAACGTTGCAAAGCAATATGAAATGGGACGATCATTCAAGAACGGTAGAAGAGAAAATAAATGGTTGACATTGGTTTATTGTGAGATTTTCAGTAAAGTGTGGTTCATCTATAAAAGATACCGCGTGTAGAGCACTAGTGCGACCGATTCTTGAGTACTTCTCGAGTGTTTGGGATCCGCACCAGGTCGGATTAAAAGAAGACATCGAAGCAATTCAGATGCACGCTGCAAGATTTGTGACCTTTAGGTTCGAACAACATGCGAGTAAAATGGCGATGGTTGGTGAGCTCAAATTGGAGACTCTGGAGGTAAAGCGACGACATTTTCGCAGAACGCCATTGAGAAAATTTACTGCAGACCAGTTATACTGCCGGCAACATACATTTCGCGTAAAGACCGCCAAGACAAAGCGAGAGAAATTACGCCTCGTACAGATGCTTGAAAGTTGTTAAATTTTAAAAGACGTACCGTAACGTGTGGAGTTGCATCTGACACAATAATGGAATAGCTACTGACAGCACAAAATGAGCATAAATTAATAACTGTTCCTAAAAATTATAAAAAAATTTCTGGTATCTGCCTGCCAGTTTTAAAACATTCTCTAACGTCTCCTAACAACTGTACTTCAATGCTCCGGTGCGCAACAGATAACTTATACCTCGTCTTGCCGCTGCAACTGCGTGACCAGCAACACGGTAAAATAATTCGAAAGAAATACTGCGGGCCATGCAGAGTGCAACGAATGGTCACAATTACTGCCATATATGTTTTATATAGCAGTTGAATGAGAAGGAGGGGTTTGCTCAACAATCCTTAAGTGGTGTAAAAATGAATGAAACCAGTAAAAACTTTTAATGTAGTATATTCAGAAAATTGATAATTTAAACACTGACAGACTTTACACAGACCTTTCCTTTTGTTCGACCGTATGATTAGCAACAACTTTAATTATTCTATGGCCACAACAAAGATACGAATATTACTCTCAGTGTATGCAAACACTAATCTGACAAAATCTTTCCAGTGCGCAAGCAAGCAAAAACTGCGCGAAAAGGAAAATTACCAAAAATCCTAAACTAATACGAAAGCGTCCTCCGGTGCTACTACCACGATCACGGCGGGCTGCGACCACTCATGTCGCGTCGCTTATCCCAATCGCATTCTGCGTCCGACGACTTCCGACACTATATATGGAGATGGTATCTGTTCTTTCGGACATGTCCGAAAGAACAGTTACCATGCAGCGCTCTAGAAACAAATGATAATTAAATCAAGACCCTACGCTATCGACAGGTGTTGACATACATCAACGGGGACAGTTGAAAATGTGTGCCACGACCGGGACGTGAACCCGGGATCTCCTGCTTACAGGGCAGACTCTCTGTCCATCTGAGCCATTGACCATAGTACGACTGCATGGATTTATCCCTTGCAAGCTCCCCGTGATAGACGCATTCCCAACTTAATGTCCACGCACTACATTCGTAGTGCCTCTGTCCATTACACTCTTTAGTGCGTGGACATTAAGTTGGGAATCTGGGTCTCATGGGGAGCGTGCAAGGGATAAATCCATGCAGTCGCGCTGTCCTCTGTGCCCTCGGTGGCTCATTTGGATAGAGCGTCTGCCATGTAAGCAGGGTATCCCTGTTTCGAGTCTTGGTCGCGGCACATAATTTGAGCTGTCCCCATTGATGTATATCAACGCCTGTCGACAGCGTAGGGTCTTGATTTAATTATCATTACTTCCGAAACTTGTCAGCAACGGTTCTGTTCGCTCCCTACTACTGGCGATAATAATGTCTCAGAGTTCGTTTATGCACACCACAGCATAATCAGTGGCCAACTTTCTGATGAAATATTAACGTCCAACTTTTAGGCTTATAAATCGTCGTTTTCCCATTGTTGTATTTTGGAGTAGAACAGGAAAGGCATTCCACCACGCACTGTATGGCGGCTTGAGGAGTGTGTCTGTGGCGCAAAGCAAGTGTACCTCCAGCCGTCCCTTAACCCTTAACTGCCCGAAAATTGGATATTTAAATTTATTTTCAATTTTTTAAATTCTTGTGCATCTAAGTAGTGCATATAAGCTATTATTTGACTCTTCTCTGTCTTAGTTTGTCTGTAACATAACGTGTCCATATGGACACGCTGGGCACTCAGATGCATATTTGAAATAGTTTCTGTGATATTCCAATACATTTGAAGATATGTTTTATTAATCAGATTTTTAATACAAGTAAGGCAAAATTTGAATAAAATATTTCTTACAAACCAATTTATAACACCATACATAAAATAATTCACAATCACTTGTTTCACTGACTATCATGGTACACTTCAAAGCATTCTAGACACAGTCCTACATCACATTTCCCACATTTTGAGCTGATGATTTCTGCTTGCAGTACAAACCTACACATCTTCTCTTCTTCTCAGTTTTCTTGGTATAGTGCTTTATGCCATCCTATCTGATATCACTTGGAATAAGCGATTTCTATCCACATTTAGGACTTATAGACGGCCTGCCTGTTCCTTTTACGGGATTCATATATCTTTTTAGGTAAACTTGTACAATTTCTCTTCTGAATTCAAGTTGAATGGTCCTAGCTCCCGTTCCTTTCTTCAGCTGCCACGCATTGTGTACAGATACGTCAATCAGCCAAGAAAGTAAAGCCCAGTACCACTTCTTGTTTCGAGTGTTTATTCTGCACATGGCAATGTTTTCATCCATCCTATCCACTCCTCCCATGTGTTTATTATAGGCTGTGATAATTTGAGGACGTTGTACTTGAACTGTCTTCTTCTTCTTTGCGGAATATCTTTTTACAAATGGTACAGGTTCAACTCCTTCACAGGTAGAAGCTACAGTAGTCACTGAATTGTCCACCCGTTTTGTGACTATAACACCATCATCCTTGCAAAGTGAGGATTCAAAATACCCCCTTTCCTTTTTAACTAGAGCTTTCTTTGAGAAACTTGGGCACGATTTGGGAACTCTGTTTTCTCTGATGGTGCCTGTTGCTCCATAGCCCTTTTCTCTCAGGTATGACAGAACAGAAAAACCTGTAAATAGGTTGTCAAAGAAAAAGTGGAATGGCAGTAGCTTTACATCCAGTGTCAAATCATCTATCATGAGTGGGGCAGTAGTCTTACCAAACTGTGCTTCATATACTGTATTTGGATTGGATGATTTTCCTTGATAAAAGGAAAAATTTACCAGATATCCAGAAGTAGTGCATAAACACCACCCTTTATATCCAAATCGTATCGATTTCCCCCTGATAAATTGCTTGCAAGAGTATCTCCCAAAATATTTTATCATTCATTAATCGTAAGACAGATGTCTTATTACATTTGTCTCTTACTATTTCAATTAAGGGTCTAATTTTCCACATCTTGTCTTTTTCATCAAATTTGTTATTGTTGTTACAGTGCAGAAATCTAAGAATTTATTCAAAACGATTTCTCGTCATGGCATTGCATACAAAATCGTTTCGTGTGTCTAAATTTGAACCCCAGTATAACCTCTTACTAGGGAGAGAGCTATATCTACTTAGAATGAGGATTCGCAGAAAACGCCTCATTCCTTCACGAGTTATATTAGGATTTGGAGAGTTCTTGAAAAATGCGTAGTTGTTTGACTCTTCTACTAGGAATTGTATCAAATCGTCATCAAAGAATAATTTGAAAATTTCCACTGCAGACTTATCAACATACGTGTCAAAGCATGGATCAGGAAAAGACTTCAAATTTCAAATTAGTGCACCATGAACCCAGGTTTTTTGCACATTTCTGTTCCTGTAATCTATATTTCGGAATTTTTTTTTGTGTGTGTGTGTGTCTGTTAATCTTAATTCAGCTTCAGCCCGGAGTTGTCTAGGATTGAGATTATCTGCTATTCCTCCTCCATCCTCATCACCCGAATCCTTGTCCGTGGGGACTGCTGGATCAGAAGGTATGATGTAAATTCCATCAGCCTGAGGAGCGTTTGAATCCTTAAACAGGATGTCTAAAACATCCTGCACAGTCAAACACCTGTATGCGTCTGATCACTGAAGTTAAGCGCTGTCGGGCTTCACTAATACTTGGATGGGTGACCGTGATCGTCCGCGGAGCGCTGCTGCCGAAAGAGGTGCACTCCCCCATTGTGAGCAGCTAGTTGACTGAGAAGTAGCGGCTCCGGTCACGAAAACTGAGAACGGCCGGGGGAGTGGTGAGCTGATCCCATGGCGCTCCACATCCGTATCCAGCGACGCCTGTTGGTTGACGAGAACACGGCAGCAGTTGGTCGGTCTAAGCCTTCCAAGGCTTGTTAGGACGTAATTTAGTTTTAGTTAGAACTGAACTCTGAGTTTAAAATTGTGTACCCTTCACTTAGTAGTAAAGTTGCTGATCATTTTCTGAGCAACATAGTCGCCACAGATGAGACGTGGATCGTTTATGATACCTCTCAATCGGAACGACAATCAGTAGAATGGAGACACACAGCCTCTAAAACCAAACAAACATTGACTCCTCGAAAAGTCTTGTATACCTTTTTTGGGGTAAACGCGGCATAGTATTTGTTCATTTTTAGCAAGAGGTGAAAGTATCAATGAAAATGTGTTCACCTGAGACGCTTGTGAAACTGCGTTGCTCAATACTCTATACGCTCCATGGATTTGATTCGTGATACATTTCAAACAAGACATGACAGCTCTTACAGGACTTCGATTGGAGTCAGTTTCACCACCTTCCGTTCAGTCATGGCCTGGCTCTTGGCGGTATCTATCTCTTCTTGTACCTGGTAACTTTCCTTAGTGGTCAAAAATTCAACATCGATGTCGAGCTCAAAGAACATGTTAACGCATTGTTAATAACACAGGCGACAATGTTCTATGAGGAAAACCTATAAGAAGTGTTGTGATGGTTATGAAACATACCTAGAAATGATGGGAGCTATGCGGAACGTCAGTTCAAGATTTGTATTTTTTTCAATACAGAGTTTTTTCTACCCGTTTTGTTTTTACTACGTCATAATTTTCCTTGTGGAAGATCGCGTGGCACTACCTGCACAAAATATTCAGTGCAGCTCGTGGTCTTGAGGTAGCGTTCTCGCTTCCCGAGCACGAAGTCCCGGGTTCGATTCCCACAGGGGTTAGGGATTTTTCCTGCCTCGAGATGACTGGGTGTTGTTGTGTCGTCTTTATCATCATAATTCATCCCCATTCGGTCGGAGGCAGGCAATGGCAAACCAACACCGCTAGGACCTTGCCTCGTCGGCCGTACGGGTCTCCCGTATCGTTCCCTACGCTCCTCGGAGTATGGGACCTTATCATCATCATGTATAAACTGGTCATGTAAGTATTATTATACCTCTGTGTGTTTAGCCGTAAAATTTGTTGAGAAAAAGGCTTTCTTAAAAGGTTAGACGTTTAATTTATGAATACAAGTTCTTGGGTCAGTTTTAAATATTCAAGTATGACCTCCATGATGTTAGGTGGTGAATGGTTTCACAATATTCTGCAAAGTCATTTGTCATAGTAATAATGCCAAATATTTGTATCATAGCAGTGACGTTGATGGTGTGTAATGACACGCTCCAATGCACTTACAGTGAAGTGACAAAGTCATGGGGCACCGCTTAAAATGGTGTCGGACCACCTTTTGCCCAGAGTAGTGCAGTAACTGGACGTGGCATGGACTTAACAAGTCGTTGGAAGCTCATGCAGAAATACTGAACCATGCTGCCTTTATAGCCGTCCATAGCTCCGAAAGTGCGGAGTTTTGTACACTAGCTGAACTCTCGATTGTGGCCCGTAAATATTCGATGGGATTCACGTCGGGCAATCTGAGTGGCCAAATAATTCGCTCGAACTGTCCAGAATGTCCTTCAAACTAGTCACGAACAACTGTGGACCATTCAAATTGCGTGTTTGTATCCACAAAAATTCCATTCCTGATTAGCTGCAAATGATCCCCAAATAGGTGAACTTAACCAGTTCCAACTAAGTTATTAATAAAATTACTAATTATTTTCCCAATCAATGATCGATTCAGCTGGATCAGAGGACCCAGCGCATTTCATGTAAACACTGCCCACACCATTATGAAGCCACTACCAACCTGAGTCCATGGCTTCTTTGGGTCTACTGTCAGCTCTCACCAACCGAAATCGTGCCTCATGTTAGCAGGTTTTCCAGTCGTCTAGAGTCCAACAAATGAGGTCACTAGCCCAGGAGAGGCGTCCCACACTGATTTCTGCGGTAATTTCACTCACTGTTGCTTGTCTTTTAGCGCTGACAACTCTACGCAAACGCCGCTGCTCTCGGTCGTTATCTCAGAGCCGTCAGCCTACTGCGCCTTCCGTGGTGAGAGGTAATGTTTGCAATTGGGTATTCTCGGCATACTCTTGTCACTGTGGATATCGGAATATTGAATTCCGCAACGATTTCCGAAACGAAATGTCTCATGTATCCAGCTGCAACTACAATTTCGCTTTCAAAGTCTGTTAATTATCATCGCGCGGCCATGATCACGTCGGAAACCCTTCACATGAAACACCTGAGTATAAGTGACAGTTCTCCCAATGCACTGCCCTTTCAAACCTTGTGAGCCGCGCGGGATTAGCCGAGCGGTCAGGGGCACTGCAGTCATGGACTGTGCGGCTGGCCCCGACGGTGGTTCGAGTCCTCCCTCTGGCATGGGTGTGTGTGTTTCTCCTTAGGGTAATTTAGGTTAAGTAGTGTGTAAGCTTAGGGACTGATGACCTTAGCAGTTAAGTCCCATAAGATTTCACACACCTTTTTTTTTAATCTTATGTACACGATACCGCCGCCATCCGTAAATGAGCCTTTCGCTATCCCGCGGCTTGTCACTTCAGTGTATAATGGTAGTCTGCATTTACTATTTATTTACAAAAGAATAGCTACTGGCATAGTCATGTTGCTCAATAGTTTTGGGCCTATGTTGTGGTTCCCTGCTGACGGAATCTAGATTGTTAGCTGGCAGCGTTTATTGGCACCTGGAATTACGTAGCTTGTTAAAAAACCTAACTGACGCTAGTGGTCACGGTAGAATTGTCGGTGCCGGAGGTGTCCGAAAGACCAAAATTTCCCACGTCTCGAGCTCCTTCCGCTTCCCTTTCCGCCGAAAACTTCCTGCTTATCTCTCTGCCGCGTACGTCAGCGTTCTGTGGCAAGTCTACCTACAGCCCGTCGATTCTGGAGACTTCTAGCACGCTTCTACGCAAAACCATCCATACACTGCTTTAGCGTCAGCATCCCCCTTCCTTCCGCCGTGTTCTGTGGATTCCCGAAGCTGTACACTTCCTCTCGCAGCCGATCACTACATGAGAATGCGTTTCGAAATGTTGCTGTCGCAGTATTAAACATACAAAATGGTTCGAATGGCTCTAAATACTATGGGACTTAATATCTGAGGTCATCAGTCCCCTAGACTTAAAACTACTTAAACCTAACTAACCTAAGGACATCACACACATCCATGGCCGAGGCAGGATTCGAAGCTGCGACAGTAGCAGCAGCGTGGTTCCGCACTGAAGCGCCTAGAACCGCTCGGCCACAGCAGCCGGCATTAAACATACACATGCGCAAACAACATACATACTCAGTACAAGTAACTAGCATTTTAATTTTTATCTGAAAAAATGGAGAACACTCTCGTAGAAATAAATTAAAACAAATCCAACCTTCCAATTCCGATCGAGGTTTTAGGGATATTTGCTTATGGTTGTCTGGAAAATGCCGAAGCTGGTAAGCTCCTCCTATATGTTACTAATTCGGAATTCCTCGCTGAAAGACTTCTAGCATTACTTGCCGCGATACACTATTTTTAGGCATCTTTACGTCCTCACTGTGTGCTCAGGACTGAAAAGAGTGGCATGATGCGATCGACGGGAATACTACAGACGCTGCCCAACACATCTGTGCAAAGTTTCAAAGGATTTTCGCTGTGGTTTCCATTTCACGTTCGATTGGACCACGCAAGCCAAACCTGATTTGCATCCTCGTAGTGGCGCTAACAGCACCACTCTTATGCGACAGGCGCGAAACTGAAATAGGCATCACCTTGCAGACGTAGAGCCACACCTACCAACTTTCTTTTTTGTCGCACAACTCCTTCTCGGTGCTGACATTTTTTTCGTCAGCATAATTCGCAAATACGCAGCAACAGCGTAGACGTTTGACCCGTGTCCTCCCGCTAACATTTCCTTCACAACAGCAAGCCAATTACGTTGTTTATAGAGATCTCGTGCCTCGCAAAAGCGTGGAGCAGACGGGCTCTCAAAGGGACGCATTTCATGATTTCTTACAGCTAAGAAAAAGAGAATAGAACTGTTACAGAGTACTCGGTAGAAGGTTTAACGTTTTACGCTCTGTCCGTATTTCGTGTAAAGATTCTTAAAAACACTCCAGAACACTCCATGAATTATTTTTCATGTGATCAACCTGCTGATAGGCTCGTAGCACTTAGCCCAGTATATAGCTCTCCTTCCGGCAGTTTTCAAATGGACAGTGTGCAAACTAGTAATAGCTTCACCAACACAAGTACTGTCTGTTTATACTTCAACGAGCTCCTCGGCGAGGCCTTGAAGACCCAAGGGATGTGGACCAGTCCCTGTATCATCCTCCGCCTTGCGGCGTCATGCTGTTGCTGTATGGAGTGGCACGTGATTAGCAAACAGCTCTCCTGTCGTGCTGCGGACTTTCCAGTCCGTGCAGCTGCTACTTCTCGTTCGGCTAGCTCCTCAGTTGACATCACGAGGCGGAGTATATTCAAAGGGCGTTCAAAAAGTTTTCCACACTCGTCTCTAATTTTTCTATTTTTTGCCGGAGGAGGTAAATTTTTTTGTGAACGTACTTGGAACATTTAGCTATACGTTGAGCCTACTGAATGTAGCCTAATCAGCTGTGACGCATCTGGCCCAACATTCTTTCCATGACGTCGTAAGACGTGTATATTTATATTGTCTATTAGCAAGCCACAATTTATGAAAGATGTTTTTATTTTATTACTATAATTAAGTAGTAACAATTAATATTTGTCATTTTGGAAATAGTTATGGTAGCAGGGAATGTCTGCACCAAAGTATTATTGGCGGTTTGAAGAATCGTTTACATAATATAACTAATTTTTGCAGCAATATTGCATTACTAATTACAATCCATCCCAAAAACCATCAACGTAAAATTTTGCAAAATTTTATTGTCGTCAAGAAAAAGTTTAACTATGAATTACGTTACTTCAGTCAAATTAATTAAAGAATAACGTCAGCTTTGCTATTAAAGAATAACGTCAGCTTTGGTAATAAATACAGCCTCTTAATATGACAGCCCACCAGCAGCTAATAGAGTATAGTAAAACAGAGTAAGTGTATTCACGGCGCACTTCGATGTAGCAGTCAGATGGCGATCCAGTAACAGTAAAAAAGGTAAGGAGCAGTTTTTGGTTATTGCAGATAACGACTGAGGGCCACGACGACGTCACATTCTATGTTTCGTCGAAATAATCAGCAAATCACTTTTAATAAGCAGCATTTAAATTTGTATGCGAAGATTGCACTTATTATTATTTAGAAAGAGGATTAATTTCAGAGGAAAGATTTCATTTGTTATTATTAAGCAAGAGAAAGAAATCCTAAGGGAAGGTTTCATAGGTAATTGTAGAATGGATGGTTGCGCAACAAAAGAGATGTAGAAGAGACGGGAAGGTTTCAATGTAAATGAACTTTGGTACAATTCTGGGGATTGACTTTCACACCATTGCTTGACACAGGAAATTAAGTCTTTTTCGCTATTAAATGTTTTACCGTGCAAGTGGGCCTTCAGACGACCAAAGAAGTAAAAATCAGACGGAACCAAGTGCGGACTGTAGGGAGAATGGGGAACAATTTTCCAACCCATTTGTCCGATATTCTCCTGCGTCATAAGGAATGTATGGGGTTTGACATTGTCATGGTGTAGTCTGTACCAGTGATACTACACTACCAATGACGAACGAGACGTTTCAGAGGGCTGTCGTATCGTCACAAATCTGTCATTTTGGATGATTTGATCAATGGCTCCTTATTCACATCACTCACTGCCGTCGATGGTCTACCGCATCGTGCATTGTCCAGTAGAGAGAAATCAACTTTAAACCTCTGCAACCAGTGCTGGATACTGCTGCGATCCACTGTTTCCTCCCCATAAAAAGGGAGCAACTTCCTGTGAGTCATCGCCAGTCTTGAACTGCATCACGGACCGTTGTCGCAATCTGACAGCTACTACAAGGGCCATTATGGGTCAACTGTAAATAAAAGAAAATACTTTTATACACCAAGTTATAGCTAAATGTTCCAAGTATGTTCACAAGAAATTTCATTCTCATCCTGCAAAAAATAAAAAATAAAATAAAGACGACTGTGCAAAACGTTTTGAATACGTTTGTTTTGACTTGAGACACTTAAATTTCTCGTATATGACGCAATGCATGGAAAAATGTTGTGTATGTAAAGTTAATATACACTCCTGGAAATGGAAAAAAAGATCACATTGACACCGGTGTGTCAGACCCAC
Organism: Schistocerca gregaria; assembly: GCF_023897955.1. NCBI lineage: Eukaryota > Metazoa > Arthropoda > Insecta > Orthoptera > Acrididae > Schistocerca > Schistocerca gregaria. Next base: position 263,403,801 of record NC_064921.1, read on the forward strand.
CATACTTGCTCCGGACACTGCGAGAGGGCTGTACAAGCAATGATCACAAGCACGGCACAGCGGACACACCTGGAACCGCGGTGTTGGCCGTCGAATGACGCTAGCTGCGCAGCATTTGTGCACCGCCGCCGTCAATTTCAGCCAGTTGGCCGTGGCATACGGAGCTCCATCGCAGTCTTTAACACTGGTAGCATGCCGCGACAGCGTGGACGTGAACCGTACGTGCAGTTGACGGACTTTGAGCGAGGGCGTATAGTGGGCATGCGGGAGGCCGGGTGGACGTACCGCCGAATTGCTCAACACGTGGGGCGTGAGGTCTTCACAGTACATCGATGTTGTCGCCAGTGGTCGGCGGAAGGCGCACGTGCCCGTCGACCTGGGACCGGACCGCAGCGACGCACGGATGCACGCCAAGACCGTAGGATCCTACGCAGTTCCGTAGGGGACCGCACCGCCACTTCCCAGCAAATTAGGGACACTGTTGCTCCTGGGGTATCGGCGAGGACCATTCGCAACCGTCTCCATGAAGCTGGGCTAAGGTCCCGCACACCGTTAGGCCGTCTTCCGCTCACGCCCCAACATCGTGCAGCCCGCCTCCAGTGGTGTCGCGACAGGCGTGAATGGAGGAACGAATGGAGACGTGTCATCTTCAGCGATGAGAGTCGCTTCTGCCTTGGTGCCAATGATGGTCGTATGCGTGTTTGGCGCCGTGCAGGTGAGCGCCACAATCAGGACTGCATACGACCGAGGCACACAGGGCCAACACCCGGCATCATGGTGTGGGGAGCGATCTCCTACACTGGCCGTACACCTCTGGTGATCGTCGAGGGGACACTGAATAGTGCACGGTACATCCAAGCCGTCATCGAACCCATCATTCTACCATTCCTAGACCGGCAAGGGAACTTGCTGTTCCAACAGGACAATGCACGTCCGCATGTATCCCGTGCCACCCAACGTGCTCTAGAAGGTGTAAGTCAACTACCCTGGCCAGCAAGATCTCCGGATCTGTCCCCCATTGAGCATGTTTGGGACTGGATGAAGGGTCGTCTCACGCGGTCTGCACGTCCAGCACGAACGCTGGTCCAACTGAGGCGCCAGGTGGAAATGGCATGGCAAGCCGTTCCACAGGACTACATCCAGCATCTCTACGATCGTCTCCATGGGAGAATAGCAGCCTGCATTGCTGCGAAAGGTGGATATACAGGTACACTGTACTAGTGCCGACATTGTGCATGCTCTGTTGCCTGTGTCTATGTGCCTGTGGTTCTGTCAGTGTGATCATGTGATGTATCTGACCCCAGGAATGAGTCAATAAAGTTTCCCCTTACTGGGACAATGAATTCACGGTGTTCTTATTTCAATTTCCAGGAGTGTACATAAAAAAGATAACTATTTGTGCTACAGCTGACAACCTCCTAACGCTGCGTGGTCGGATTTAATATTGTGTGTTCAAATGGGCTCCACCAAAACAATTACCCTCACGGCCACCAGCCACATCAGACAACATTTCAAGCCCTTTTGGGTGTTTGTGCATACATCAGATTTGGAGGACCCGGTTCTACAGCGCCCTGATAGGAATCCTAGTACAAGCTCCAGGCAAGTGGCTCTCCAACATGGTGTAAATCAAAGTGTGATTACGTGTACCCTGCATGAAAATCCAATGGAGGCAAGTCTGAGCATCTGTTGTGACGTGGATGCTATGCGAATCTGCAGCTCTGTGCTGTGTTACAGGACGATATGATGTTGTTGCACCAACACCGTCTACTTACAGACACAAATTCTGTAAGCAGGATGACTAAAACACAGCGAACACAGATTATCTACAATTTTTAGAGAAACCATACTGCAGCAGGGTTGTTGTTGTGGTCTTCAGTCCTGAGACTGGTTTCATGCAGCTCTCCATGCTACTCTATCCTGTGCAAGCTTCTTCATCTCCCAGTACTTACTGCAACCTACATCCTTTTGAATCTGCTTGGTGTATTCATCTCTTGGTCTCCATCTACGAGTTTTACCCTCCACGCTGCCCTCCAGTACTAAATTGGTGATCCCTTGATGCCTTAGAACATGTCCTACCAACCAATCCCTTCTTCTAGTCAAGTTGTGCCACAAACTCCTCTTCTCCCCAATTCTATTCACTACCTCCTCATTAGATATGTGACCTACCCATCTAATCTTCAGCATTCTTCTGTAGCACCACATTTCGAAAGCTTCTATTTTCTTCTTGTCTAATCTATTTATCGTCCATATCTCACTTCCATACATGGCTACACTCCATACAAATAGTTTCAGAAACGACTTCCTGACACTTAAATCAATACTCAATGTTAACAAATTCCTCTTCTTCAGAAACGTTTTCCTTCCCTTTGCCAGTCTACATTTTATATCCTCTCTACTTCGACCATCATCATTTATTTTGCTCCCCAAATAGCAAAACTCCTTGACTACTTTAAGTGTCTCATTTCCTAATCTAATTCCCTCAGCAACACCGGACTTAATTCAACTACATTCCATTATCTTCGTTTTGCTTTTGTTGAAGTTCATCTTATGTCCTCCTTTCAAGACACTGTCCATTCCGTTCAACTGCTCTTCCAAGTCCTTTGCTGTCTCTGACAGAATTATAATATCATCGCCGAACCTCAAAGTTTTTACTTCTTCTCCATGGATTTTAATCCCTACTCCGAATTTTTCTTTTGTTTCCTTTACTGCTTGTTCAATATACAGATTGATTAGCATCGGGGAGAGGCTACATCCCTGTCTCACTCCCTTTCATGTCCCTCGACTCTTATAACTGCCATCTTTATTCTGTACAAATTGTAAATAGCCTTTCGCTCCATTTATTTTACCCCTGCCACCTTCAGAATTTGAAAGAGAGTGTTCCAGTCAACATTGTCAAAGGCTTTCTCTAAGCCTGCAAATGCTAGTAAACGTGGGTTTGCCTTTTCTTAATCTTTCTTCTAAGATAATTCGTAAGGTCAGTATTGCCTCACGTGTTCCAACATTTCTACGGAATCCAAACTGATCTTCCCCGAGATCGGCTTCTACCAGTTTTTCCATTCGTCTGTAAATAATTCGCGTTAGTATTTTGCAGCTGTGACTTATTAAACTGATAGTTCGGTAATTTTCACATCTGTCAACATCTGCCTTCTTTGGGATTTGAATTGATATATTCTTCTTGAAGTCTGAGGGAATTTCGCCTATCTCATACATCTTGCTCACCAGATGGTAGAGTTTTGTCAAGACTGGGTCTCCCAAGGCTGTCAGAAGTCCTAATGGAACGTTGTCTACTCCCGGGGCCTTGTTTCGACTTAGGTCTTTCAGAGCTCTGTCAAACTCTTCACGCAGTATCATATCTCCCATTTCATCTTCATCTACTTCCTCTTCCATTTCCATAATATTGTCCTCAAGAACATCGCCCCTGGGGAAGGTAATGGAATTAAATCTGATTAGGAAATGAGACCTTGCAATGAGTTTTGCTATTTGGGCAGCAAAATAATTGACGAAGATTGGAGAAGAGAGAAACTAAATTGCAGACGTGCAATAAAAAGAGGAGCATTTTTGAAAAATATAAATTTGTTAACAGTGAATACAAATTTTAGCATTACGAATTCTATTTGCCAGGTACTGGTCCAGTGTTCTCTTGCACTGAAATGATAGTTGTATACACGATAAACAGTTCGGAGAAGAAGTGAATAAAAGCTTTTGAAATGTGCTGCCGAAGAACAATCTTAAAGATTAGATGCGTAGAGTGAACAACCAATTAGGAGGTACTGAATTGAATTGGGAACAAAAGGAATTTATTGCACAACTTTACTAAAATAAGGGATCAGTTGGGGGAACATATTTTGAGACATCAAGCGATAGTTAGTTCTGTAGTGGTGCACCGTCGTGTTGAGATTACAAGCTCTCGCCGACAAAAGTGGTACAGTCTCCAAGAACTGTGGCAACACATATCTGAGGAACACCAGGTAACATGGAGAGTCAAAAGAGAAGGCAGCGAATAAGCTACGTTGTTGAGCGGTGTAAGCTGTATATATCCATAGCACAATATACATACATTTCCGGCCAATGGTCTCCTATTTCTATATAATCGTTTGTGAACCCACCATCACCTGTTTCAAACTAACCAGAAAAATGGCTCTGAGCACTATGGGACTTAACATCTGTGGTCATCAGTCCCCTAGAACTTAGAACTACTTAAACCTAACTAACCTAAGGACATCACACACATCAATGCCCGAGGCAGGATTCGAACCTGTGACCGTAGCAGTCACGCGGTTCCGGACTGAGGGCCTAGAACCGCTAGACCACCGCGGCCGGCTCAAACTGACCCAAAAGGTTTGAGCTACCCTGTATGTCAGGCTGTGTTTCTCTCAACTGTGTGTGCATGTTTCTTTAGAGATATACTACCGGCTCATAAATACTATAGATACATAAGTTTTTTGTAGCTGTGAAACCAATTGTTTACTGAATACGTCCTACTGCGCAAACAGAGGTACGATTGAATGTCCAATACATTTCCAAGAGGGCGCTGAGTCACAGTCAGCAGAATGAACTGTGCCAAGATACAATAAAGAAAGATGCCACCAGCTCAAGTTGGGTAGGCTCTTCAGAAACGAAACTAATCCAGCTGGTAACATAATGTGTAGTGCCTCACTAAGTTGTAGAACTTCCTTTGTACTTACTTAACTCTTTCGTATACGTTTGGTAGGGACTGAATTATATACTTAGTTACGCTGCTCTAGAAACACACGTGGGAAAACACGAAAGTTAGAGTGAAGAATTAACTGTACATATAATGGATACTCTCAATACGCAAAAGATAAAACGATTTAAGGCATGTTTATTGCAGTTTCTAACCGTAGGACTTTTGCGACAACGTGATTACAACAGTAACTCACAAGAGTGAGAAGAAATTATGAGTTGGACGACACTGTATCACAGTATTACAGAAAATGTAGATACAGTCTTAAATCTTTCATAACAGCAACTCGCATAAACCCAGCCGGCAAACTGTGAGTTCAGGCCACGCGACTCATGGGTCTGAAAAAAGAAAAAAAAGGAGCACTCACCCAGAGCGGAGTAAGAATAGCTTTGAGCGTAGTAGGGCTTGACACCTACTCCTTCACACTAGGTAGGTCTGATGATTCCCCAGTTAGACATGCAGCCAATGCTTCATTATTCGTTTAAAAGAGTCTCACCATAAACGCTACTGAACAGTAACCGAATTGCAACATGACTGCAGGAAAGTAGCAAAATAACAAACTAAAATGCATTTGCAGGCAATAGTTGCAACTCCTAAGCATGCTGCAGCTCCGCATTTTACATTATGTCCTTCTCACAGGACCCGAGCTTTGCTAATCATCTGTGGCCAGAAACACCCCGTCACAGGTTATCGATCACGGGGCGACTCTTGCCTAAAAACGTTTGTTCACCCAAGCGACCAGCGATATGTTTCCCACATAGTTTATGGAGTATCAGTATATGCTTGCTGTAAAAATGTGCAAAACGTTGGCGGTAACGGAGGCCAACTTGTGGTCCGTCTTGTAAGGTCAGCACCTTGCGAGGGGCGTGGCCAAAGTAAGGGTTGCGCAGTTCAGACCACGGAAATGATCAGCTTATTTAGGAGATTTCCATTGACACTCTATCCGTGTTGCAGATAACTCTTTAGTTAAGAACAAGAATAGGGTATCACTCTCTCTGCAAGTTACTGCAAACATTATTATTGGCTGCTGACATGATCGTACTGGAGTATGGTGTCAGGGTAGTGGATGATGAGATTGAGGTCTATAGCAGAAATGTGGCTAACATGATTAATACATACCAAGTCTCTCTGTTGGTAGTGGTGCCTGTACTGTAGCTAGTATGTATCCATACGGCCCAAGTGCCGTGGCGTGGTTTGAAATCCATCTAGGACGTTTGTCATCTGCCAAAGTATTCGGAGCTCATGGTATAGAAAAATTGTACTTAAAACGAATGTGGAGTTACTTTAGGTCTTAGGAGATGGTGTTTCTTAGGATACAGGCAATACGTTGATAATAAATAGGTTATGTCTCGATAGTACGACATAAGACACAAAACGCTAGGTGTCAAATCATTGAACTGATACACAATAGATGGCATTTCACGATATCAGTAATCAGCTTTTGGAAACGATAGATCACATTTAGTGGATAATGTTTTTGTTTGTGAAATTATTCTCGTTTGTAAGTCATGCACTATAGTGGGGCGTGTTGGTCTTGCTACTTAAAGCACTGCACGCTATTCGCAGTTTTTTGCTTTGCTTCTCAGCCTTTAGTGCGCCTTACTAGTTGCTCACATTTATATGCAAATTTCTGAATCTAGCATGATCTATGAATCATTTGAGATCACTGGCATGTTTGTGTGTTACAGTTATACAGGGTGGGGCAAATAAAAGTGGTCCGGAGAACAGAGTTCCAGGGTACAAAGAAACGCAGCAGAGGAAAGGAAACACGATAAGAACCTGACTATAGCAGATGTTGAAAGTGAGCACCATTCATCCCTTCGAACTTTTGATCCCTGGTCCGTAAGTTGCTTAAGACGGATCGAAAGTGCACTGCTGGAACTGCTGGAGTCTCCTCTGAAATGTTCTGCTGCAGTCGTTGCGATACACAGACTTGAGGACTCCGCACAGAAAGTAGTCGCACACTGACAGACCAGGTGACCTTGGTGGCCAGCTAGGGCTGCGACCCAACTGACCTCTGCTAACAGCTCTGTCAGGCGTGAAGACTGAGTAAATGTGCTCTGCCGGCTATATGGGTACGTGCTCCATCCCGTTGGTAGTAACTGTAGGCCACGGGATGTGGTTATATGCATACATTCACGTCCAGTTGTATCCACTCGTCTGGGCCACTTTTATTTGCCCCACCTCGTATAAGGATCAAGATGTGTACAGAACAATATTGATGTCTCATACGCATAACTCATAAACGATGGGCTACAAAAGACATGTTCCTTGATTAGATTATGTTAGATTAGATTCAGATTTCGTTCTATAGACTTAAAAATGAGATGATTCTCGTGGGTGTCGAACATATCAGAAAGTGTAACATTAGAAACATAAAGCATTTGAATATAATACTTACTACCCTGATCATTTGTCATGAGATTGTCAAAGTAGGTGAATACATTAAGTTGAAATTGCTAATATTTACAGAATAAATATACTGCCAGAATGAAATATTGTTATGTACTTTTAATAAATTTATCATACACAAAATATGTAATCTTGAATGTTGTGACCAAGTGCTGTCAAAACTGAAATCTAACAGACATTTTTATTTAAGCTTGTCTATCAGCTCCTGTTAAGATATTCATCTATAGAGTAGAAGAAGCTGCCTATCAAAAAGCCTTCCAGATTCTGTTTACACCGTGCTTTATCTGATGCCAAGTTTTTAATGGTTGCTGGCAGTTTATAAAATTAGTCTTTCTGAATATTGGACCCCTTTTTAGTCGAAGGTAAATGATTGTAGGCCTTTATGTACACTGTTCTTATTCCTAGTATTAATACTATGTATTGCGCTATTGGATCGAAATAGAGATATATCATTTGCAACAAATTTCATTAAGAAATTAATGTCCTGAGAAGCAGTAGTTAGAATACAAATTTCCATGAAAAGGTTTCTACATGATGTTCTTGAATTTACACCAGAAATGCTTTTGCGCGCTAAAATTTTTCCTCGCTTTGATGAGTTAACCCAGAATATTATCCCAGATGACATAATAGAATGGAAGTAAGCAAAGCATGCAAGTTTTTTTATATTTATGTCTGCTACGTCTGATATCAAATACAGACTTGTTTAAGCGTTTCAGCAAATCTCTGCTATATCCTTCTCACTTGAATTTACTATCCTGTTGTAATCCCAGAAATTTAACACTGTCAACCTCTTCGATCTGCATCTCTTCATATGTTATACATAAGCTGAAATGAAGTATCTTACAATTTCTGAACTGCATATAGTGGGTCTTTTCAGAGCTTAATGACAGTCAATTAGCTTGGAGCCACCTATTAATGTCACTGAAAATATTATTAACAGCTATTTCTAAATCTATACTTGGTACTTATTGCAATGTTTGTACCATCTGCAAACAAAACAAACTTAGCATCTGGAAATGTAGAACACGAGAGGTAATTAATGTACACAAGAAAAAGTAACGGACCCAAGATGAACCGTGAGGAACACGACGTGTAATTAAGTCCCACTCAGGTGAAGACTGACTGCTTACTGCACAGATATTTCGCAACGACATACATTGTTTCCTGCTACTTAGATAAAGCCAAAACCATTTCGGAGCATTGCCGGTGACTTCATAATATTCTAACTTAATTAAGAGAATGCTGTGATTCTCACAGTCAAAGGCTTTTGACAGGTCACAGAAAATGCCAGTAGCCTCTAATTTATTGTGTAATGATTTAAGTACATTCTCACTGTAAGTATAAATGGCTTTCTCTCTATTAGAACCCTTAGGAAACCAAACTGTGACTTGGACAATGTATTATTGGCGGTCAGATGCGTTAGGACACGCTTGAATGCAATATTTTCAAATATTTTTGAAAAAGGCGGCAAAAATGAAATTGACCGATAGTTTGATGGTATCTGTTTATCGAATTTCTTGTAAAGAGGCTTAACATCAGCATATATTAGCCAGTCTGGAAATGTTACGCTGATAAGATATTGGTTACACAAATAAGATAGAACTCAGCTCACATGACCACTTGATTAACTTCGTTGATATGTTATCATACCCATTAGAATACTTATATTCTGAGTATTTTATGATGGATGCTACTTTTTTGGTAGACGTGAGTGTCATTTACATTTTACTGAAGTTATTTTTAAAGAGTGGTCTGTACTCCAATGCACGGTTCACCGAAGCTTGACAAAAAATGAACGTGTTTTAATACGCCTGTCAAAGTTTGTCATTGTGGACTTAAAATGCAACTATAATTGGAATGTTTTCCTTAATTTCTCATTGGGCTTCAACTGTCGTCATTACGCGGGAGGGAACACGAGTAGCATAGAGTCAGAAGGAAAGGCTTCCAAGGCCTGTGTTTACTAGAGTTAAAACTTCCTGGCGGAGAGGCCGCGACCCATGTATAAAACTGTTCACTGAAATTGTAGCTGCCGATTTTTCTGTAGATGTCAAGCTCGACGATACATCAGAGAGTACATTTCTATATCGACCAAGGCCTGAGAGTGTTAGTTTTAACTGAAGAGCTACTGCTGTGCGTATTACATTCTCTTCGCTTGTTGGACCGGGACATCTCATAGGTGCTCGCAGCGTAGGAAAGCGAGAAGCATCGGTTGAACCAGGGCTGGGAAGAAGTCTGACCATTTTTCAGTGAACCAAGTAATCCAGCACTTAGGCGGCGTTGCTTAACGAATTTTTGGGAGAACAGTATCACTTTCATTGGACAAGGATTACAAAAATGGTTCAAATGGCTCTGAGCACTTAACATCTGAGGTCATCAGTTCCCTAGAACTTAGAACTACTTAAACCTAATTAACCTAAGGACATCACACATATCCATGCCCGAGGCAGGATTCGAACCTGCGACCGTAGCGACAAGGATTACAGCTAAAAGTCATTTCTTCATGTTTAACCACCTCGATCAGTAAAATCTACCGACGTCGCCACCTGCGAGGATGGCTCCTCTACCGAAAAGCCCTGCGTGACGTAGTCGCGTAGTATTGACAAGTGCTGACACACCGACCTGCCGTATAATACCACTACACACAGCGCCGTCTGACGCATACGGGAAGCCGGCACGTTTGTCAGACCGCCTCTTCCGTTCGCTTTCAGAAGAGAAAGAAAGAAAACAGTGCTTTATGACAAGCAGTCTGTCAACACCCCGTGTCATAACCAGAGAATCTATGAGACAATATGTACACAATGCTCTGTAGAAGGTACCGACTCCTGATCGCACGGGAATCTTTCATCGTCAGCTGTGAGTGGTGACTAGTACGTACAGTAAATGGTAACCAAACTTTTTGACCTGAATAACTTACTTCTACATGATAGCTCGTGTGACGAGCGTGTTTAGCGTAAATAGTCGGATCGAACGTCGACATTAAATTAAGTACATCTGTTGTTTTAATGACACCCTAGATGGAGTCTTAGCCCCAATGGTGTGATCAAGAGTAATAGGCAATGCACCAGCCCCGCGTTTTACACCCTCCGCTTTTTCGGCGTCATCATTACAAATGCGGAATCAACACAACCACCTACGTAAAACAGTCACAATTAAAAAACAACGCTTACAGTTCGTGAGGGAAATGTGCCAACGTGCGCGAAGGAAGATGCGCTTTCCAAGTAGATGCCTTGACGAAGTCTACGCTGTCTCCTAGTCAATGATACTGCACGAGTATACATTTATTGCAATCATATCATAGAGGGGTCCATCCGAAATTCGATTCCAGTTTTAAGTTCCCATAAACTAGCCACAAATGAAGTAAGCGATTATCCACGAATGTATCTACTGACTAATAAAAGACACCAAAGTTGCTTGTTTCACAGTAACGTTTTATTCTTCAACTAGCTACTGGTTTTTGCTCTAACACTAGTTGTAGAATAGAATATATAAATGAAAGTAACAGCTTTGGTGCCTCTACATATTGTCATTTTTCAAACATATTGATGCTGTAGAACTCGACCTGTGTTTCTTTTATCTCCTTCCAAAAGTACATTAGGATTGAGATATTTCTCAATCTTTTTGGAAGTGAGACGGTGCCCATGGAGGAAGTGAAGGAAAATAAATTGGCCCTACTTAAAATCTTATCCCTTGACAGACCACATAAAATAAACACATAACGACGTGATGTTATTCTCAAATAAGCAAAAGCCTCGAAAATCGACAAGTTCACATTATCAATGACTCATCATTTCCTGTCTTCTTATGATTCTGTTAGACCAAGTAATTTGGGATTCTATTCACCTTCAGTAGAGACATCAGATGTACCCTTACAAAATTTATTTGCGAAGCTAATCCTTTGCCAGAATTTGCTAGCCACGTTGTTTCATTTTCTGAACTGGTCACATACGAAGTCAGAAAAAAAGTAGAACTAACTTCAACATCGAGGTAACTCAAATGCTGCAACTGGTCACACATAACGCTGATCCACTATTTACAGATTGAGACTGCACAAAACAATTTCCTGATATTGGTTGGCTACCTATAATGGTGACTGCAAATCTATAAATACATCCTCTCACGCTAGACAAGACACTGACCATTCCTGTGAACGTTCTTCGCTTAAAAAGATTGGTAGCAGGAAAAAGAAAGTTAAGGGTCCTTCGCATGATTTCCAGGAGTAGACATGGAAGCCGTACAATGGACAAATCCGAACTGGGTTCTTCAATAGATTAATGATCAGGATAATCTCACCCTGTCACCTTACATTACGTTACTTGATATAGTTTTGAGAATGGTACTATTACAGGACATTTACTAACAGCTATTTCAACTTATTTCTGGGCAGAGGAAAAGTGAGAAGTTGTTAGATGAAGGTCAGTTTGGATCAAGGAAAGGTAAAGGCACGAAAAAGGCAGATCTGACGCTCCGCTTGATAATAGAAACGGGAGTTAAGAAATATCCATGCACGTTCATAGGATTTAGATCAAGACACTTTCATTGGATATAAATCAAGACGCTTTCTTAGGATTTGTCGATCTAAAAAGCGTTCGACAACTTAAAACGGAACAAGATGACTTTTTTAAGAAAAACAGGTATATGTTGTAGAAAAAGTCGGTGATATATAATACGTAGAAGAACCAGCCAAGAATAATGAATATACAAGCCCAGTAGAGAAGAACTCGGATTAAAAAATACGTAGGGCGTTGATTCTCTCCTTGTATGGTGAAGACGATTGAAGGAATAAAATTATAGGTTCGAGAGTGCGATAATAGTTCAAGGTGAAGTGATATCAGTAATAATATTTGCCAAGTTCATTGCTTTTCTAGGTGAACGTGAGGTAGAATTATCGAACCTCAACAGGTTTGAAGATGCTAGAGCACGCAGTATAAACTAAGAGTCATTCGAAGAAAGACATTAATATTAAGAAATAGCGGAAATGAGATAAGCGTTAGTTTCAACATCGAAACTGAGAACCACGAAGTAGACGAAGAGAAGAAATTAAGTTATCTTTCTAGCAAAATAAATGGTGACGTACGAAGCAAGGAGGACGAAAAAGCAGAACTGCAAGGCAAAAAGACGTTTACTATTACCATAGGCACTCATAAGACGAAGAAATTCCTCCTAATTTACGTATGGAGCCCAGGTTGTATGGAACTGAATCATGGACTCTGGAAAAACCGGGAAACAATGAAAGCGTATGAGATGTCCTGTTGCAGAACAGTGCTGAAAATTAAGCGGACTGATATTAAATGAGGGTATATTGTTTTGTGCGGGTTTAGCTGGCGTCCCCTAGTGGCGAGATGACATAACCTGGTACATGTAGTGATACTTAGAACACAGCAATTTTCGAAGAAAAACATTTTATTTTATCAAAAGTTGAGTTAACTTCCTTTACAAAGAACAAATTGTTCAAAGAGTAAATCTCGCCGAGAGAATAGCGTTTCGCTTGGATGTATGAACAATAGGATTAACTTAAATGTGTGAACAAACAATGAATCCTCCAAGAAAAATAAATTCTGTATACTATTATGGCTACCTACAGTTTTTCAAATACAGCTGGATCAATATTTTAGATCAACCATAAACGTAGAAGTTTGGCACTCGCATATTTGAGCACGTGGGTTCAGTTCCCGCACAATTTTTCTTTGGTCATGTCCAACTGAATCCATCTGAACGACGCCCTCAGAAAACGTAAGCCGGATGGTGTGGCCGAGCGGTTCTAGGCTCTTCAGTCTGGACCCGCGCGACCGCTACTGTCGCAGGTTCGAATCCTGCCTCGGGCGTGGATGTGTGTGATGTCCTTAGGTTAGTCAGGTTTAAATAGTTCTCAGTTCTAGGGGACTAATGACCTCAGATGTTAAGTCCCATAGTGCTCAGTCATTTGATTTGAACCAGAAACTGTAGATGAAATTTCAAATCGACGTTCCCTGGAAACTTTCTTTTTTTCCAGCCATTGTTGGATTGCTGTAGAGGTGTGATTGTGCGGAAAAGACTAATTCTATCTGGGATGATATGTATTTATTCACTTTTATAGAAATAGTTTCTTCTTCAATGAACAATAATGGAGGGTTCAGATGGCATAGGTGTGGGCTGACCCCATACCTGTGACAACTAGCCCCACGGCGATATCAAAAACGCAATGAATGCCACACACTACGAAACGATGGAAACAAAAGATTATGGTGCATGCATACAACAACAGTTAACCACTCTTTCGAAAACTGCCATCAGCATCACCTCAATTCAATCTGCAGTTTCACCAGAACAAACAAATTTACTCACCAGTCAGAAAAAACTATTAAACAGGAGTCCTTCTCTCATGATCACTCCAAATGGACTGAAGGTACGGTGGACGTTGCACCTTTATGTAAACACTCCACCAGCAGAATTCGACGGTGACAGAAAATAGAGGCCAAATAACCCCGGTCTGCCGCACCATCGTAGTAAAGGATATTTGGCCATGTACGATCTTCTGTACTTAGAGAAGAATGAGGTCACATTCGCACAGACAGCTCAGTCAAACAAAATATATCGAAAAGTACAGGTGCGTCATAAACATGGAATGTAATGAAAGATTCTGTCGTATTAAGAATGATGTGATAGAAGGTTGCAGCTAACAGCCAATGTTTACGATTCAGGAGTAATGAAGAAAGTGCACGAAAATTACGACTTAGGAACAGAAATGTAACGGAAGCAGATGTCAATGTTAAACTTCTAAGATGACGTAGCTCATACGGTCAAAAGAAAGGCAGAGCATAAGAAATCATTATTCCCCTGTAGAAAAGAAAAGTGGAAAAACCTCATGAGAAAGAAGTATTACATATAATGAACAATATACGTAGCACAGAAACATAACGAAAATAAAATCTCTAAAGAGAATAAAGACTTTCTAGATGTTATAACCGTGGGAAACACGCAGTAATCATTTTTTTTAGTCATCAGTCTTCTGACTGCTTTGATGCGGCCCGCCACTAATTCCTCTCCTGTGCCAACCTCTTCATCTCAGAGTAGCACTGGCTACCTACGTGCTCAACTCTTTATTGGATGTATTCCAATCTCTGTCTTCCTATACAGTTTTTTCCCTCTACAGGTCCCTCTAGTACCAAGGAAGTCATTCCCTGTCATCCTATCCCTTCTTCTTGTCAGTGTTTTCCACATAGTTCTTCCCTCTTCGATTCTAGGCACAACCTCCCCATTCCTTACCTTGTTAGTTAGTCCACCTTATTTTCAACATAAATATGTAGCACCACGACTCAAATGCCTTAGTTCTCTTCTGTTTCGGTTTTTCCACAGTCCGCGTTTCACTATCATACAATGCCGTGCTCCAAACGTACATTTTCAGAAACTTCTTCCTCAAATTAAGGCCTACCACGTGGGAGCAATAGCAATAACTTTAAAAGAAATCTGTTATCTAGGAGGGAAGATTACACAGAATTATAGAAGGAAGATATCGCTGTTTGATACAAACGAGGAATTCGCTCGAAAGTTCTTTTTTAAATAATTAAAAATGTGACTGAAGTACTGTCTCTGATTGCAAGCTCTGAGCTGTAATAATAAATGAACTGTCGTAACGAAACTTGTGCTATCGTAATGTGAAAGCAAAGCTGTACTGTAATAATAATTAATTGTCGTAATGAGAAGGCAAGTAATTCACAATGTAAAAGTTATCAATCTGACTACAAGAATTTTGAACGGTATAAACTGCCTGAATAATGAACTTTGACATGAAACCTAGAGTAATTGGTTTTACAAAACTGATCACAAAACCTGTCTCTGGATAAAATAAGTTAACGCTGATTAAAAAAATTCAAAATATTTTGTCCTTACCTCTTTTCTGGGCAAATCTGGATAATGCATTGCGGTACTGCTCTGTCTTGTGCGCCGCTATGCTAAAGCTGCAAATTACTGAATCTACGCTGAGACACTCGAGAGATGCAATCAGTTTACTTTTAATTGCAAATCTAACTGTTTTTTGAACACCCTTGGTTCCTTAAACCATTAAAAATTGAAAGAGAAAGGTTGGTAAAAAATGAAATATGCGCGTAAATGACAACACTAAGTTTTTGGTATACTGTGAAGAAGTGTTCAAGTCACGTTTTATATTTAATGAACTTCTTAACATCCAACCAATACACTTTCCTACTTCTCAAACCTAGCAGCTCTCAAATGGTTCAAATGGTTCAAATGGCTCTGAGCACTATGGGACTCAACTGCCTTGGTCAGTAGACCCCTAGATCTTAGAACTACTTAAATCTAACTAACCTAAGGACATCACGCACATCCATGCCCGAGGCAGGATTCGAACCTGCGACCGTAGCAGCAGTGTGGTTCCGGACTGAAGCGCCTAGAACTGCTAGGTCACAGCGGCCGGAGAAGGTCTACAGTGTCTGAGACTTATATATGTTTGACACTGAGTCAAATCCGAAAGTTGTATTATTCTTGAAAAATCAAGTTAGCCAAGATTGCTAGTAATTCTTTTTATTACTGTGACTGGTTTCGACAGGTAGTAGCTGTCACCACTCTAGTGTCAAGCGTTCAGTGTATACTGGGGCAGCAGCACAAGATGTATGTTCTAATTGTGTGTAATTGACTGTGTGACAGGTTGAAGTTTGCTGGCACGTTTCATTTGGCGCAATATCACTGGGTGACTTTCAGCATTGTAACAAGCTTGCACAAGTGATAATGTTACAAGATCCGATCATGACTGTGTAGATCTGTCGAAACCATCACAGAATTGCTAGCGATCTTAGTAAACTTTATTCTTCAAGAATAACATAACTTTCGAGTTACCTCCCCGTGGTGGTTAATAGGCGACACATAGGTCATTCCAGTCGTGTAATACGAATATTTGAACGGTTTTTTAATAATGATTCCTCGCACGGAACTTGCAGTGGGTTATAACGTAAATTGGTATGCATGCACGTGGCGTTACGGAGGCTCCACTTGTTCGTTTTCAAGTTGGTACGTGATTTACGGCATCAAGTAATATGTATTTATTGCGTTGCGTTATCTAGTCAGTCCTATCATCCTCTCTTGCGTTAGGAATATTTTATTGTTTTTCTGGAAGAGAATCTTTAATTTCATACTTTTCACTAGAACATCGATTTATGATACATAAACCGAGTATCCACGTGAGACTTTTATCTATCTGCATAGCTTGAGTACAGTATAGTATTTCTGTTAATTATTTTTTTCCTCCTAAACTATTCATTTACTCGTGGAGGTAAGATTCCCTGCCACCGTCTTGTCGACACTTGTTGTTAAAATCTTCGTCCCGTCATTGATAAGCCAGTGTGTGGTAAAGGAAGACTTCAATCGTACACAGCTATTTCATACCATTAATAGTAAATATCCGGCTCTTACTTGAGTAATTTACAGATGTGTCAAGCTATCTTTTGGAAGCCGTTCCGGAATGTAGATTTTGTTTTTTATTTACATCGTGAGCGATTTGATAATCATTTCAATGATAAATCTTTTCGAGTCCAAGTTCAGTATTATACTTACAAGGGAAAAATCATCAAAACACTGCTTTTGGCTGTAAGGTGAAAGCCGGTGGGAGTGGCCGTGCGGTTCTAGGCGCTACAGTCTGGAACCGAGCGACCGCTACGGTCGCAGGATCGAATCCTGCCTCGGACATGGATGTGTGTGATGTCTTTAGGTTAGTTATGTTTAATTAGTTCTAAGTTCTAGGCGACTGATGACCTCAGACGTTAAGTCGCATAGTGCTCAGAGCCATTTTTTTTTTTTTTGTAATCTGAAAGTACACATATTTTATAATTTTTGGTGGGATTCATGACTGATCACCTACCACTTAATGCTCAACTACACACCTGTGTAAACTCATTTACCGGTGCGCATATTTACGTAAGTGTGTCTGTTCTGTGCAATTTTTTTTAATTACTTGTGCTAAGATGGCGTTTTCAATTGAATACATGGAGATTAACACATATTTTGGAGCATAGCTTCACAGACAAGTCTTTAGCTGCCTACTCATTATTGTAGATCAGTATCATGTCGCAATACATGCTTTACAAGTTTTAACTAACAATACGAAGGATGAATGGAAAGTAATAACTCCAGTTTCGTTAATTGGTTGGGATGGGAATATTTTAATAAATAAAACACAGAAATAAACCACAGAACGTGCTTCGTTAATTACCAGTGTTCACTTTTCCACATAATCACCAGTTAGTTGGATACATTTCTGTCAACGATGAACAAGTTTTCTGTAGCCGTCACGCAAGAAGTTGACACACTGTTTCCGCAACCACAGTCTCACAGTTCTCTCAACGTCTTCATCAGAAGCATAACGATGTCCCCGCAGACCGTCTTTCATTAGCGGAAACAGATGGGAGTCAAACGGTGCTAAATCTGGACTGTACGGAGAATGCCGTACGGAGGTGAGATTCAATCTCTGAAGTTCTAGTGTGGTGGCACGTGAAGTATGTGGTTTGGCATTGTCATGCTGCAGGTAAACATTTCCCTTTCCCTTTAGGACCCTTCTTAGCCGTCGTTTCAGAGTTCGCAGTGTAGTCATGTAACGCTCTGAATTTATTGTTGTTCCACGATCAAGGAAATCAACATTGATAGCACCACCTGCATCCCAGAACAAGATTTTTCCAGCTGAGGGCTGCTCCTTGAATTTCTTTTTCTGGGGCGAGTCTTCCTGTCGATATTACATAAGCTGACCTTTCGTCTCTGGGTCGTAATGGTTTACCCTGTCACAAAAAAAAAAAAAAAAAAAGAATGAAGAAAGGCGTCACCTTCATTCTCGTAATGCGAGAGGAGTTTCTGGCAAATTTCAAGTCTGTGCGGTTTCATTTTAGGAGTCAGCATCCGGGATACCCATCGTGCACAGATCTTCCGATAGCCAAGCAAAGCAATAATGTGACCCACACATTCTTGTGAAATGCCGATTGTGCTTGCAGTTTCTCTCTGCTTGATATGACAATTGTGCTAAATCAATCTGGCAACATTTTGCTTGCGAAACTCGGTACTTGCTGTCACAGGACACCCAACTCTTTGTTTGTCACGCTGGTTAGATGTTTCCTCAACGTCTTTAAACTTACCAACGACGCACAGTACTCACATCAACACAGTCACCATAAACTGCTTTCATTCTCTGATGAATCTCCTTGGGCGTGGCACCTTCTGCTCTCACGAATTCATTGACCGCTCGTTGCTTAAATCGCATTGACCGACCGTCTGCGCAGGATGCCATACATACCAATGCTGCCAACTGTTAACAGTTACGAAGGCGGAGGCATTACTTTTCTGTCAACCCTCGTGACACGGGAAACATGTCTTTGT
Organism: Schistocerca gregaria; assembly: GCF_023897955.1. Taxonomy (NCBI): domain Eukaryota; kingdom Metazoa; phylum Arthropoda; class Insecta; order Orthoptera; family Acrididae; genus Schistocerca; species Schistocerca gregaria. Next base: position 263,422,267 of record NC_064921.1, read on the forward strand.
TCTCCTAGCCTCAAGCTGTCGCACTGTACTTGACAAAAATTCCCTACATTGTCCACTGTAATGCAGCGAAAACAGCAGATCGAAACCCCTGAACAAGGGCGGGGGGGGGGGGGGGGGGGGGGGGTAGGAAGACACTGCCTCACTGAACATGATAATAAACGAACAGTGGCTGTATCGTTATACAGACTTATGGTGTAAGCAGGAGGCGGGGGATCACCCTGCGGAAAGTATGTACAATAAAATAGTACATCCAATAACTATGGAGGAACTTCAGGAGCCTTGCAATTATTTAGTAGCTAAGGATATAAGAGTGGCCTGTCTTTAACTGCTTGACCCTATCGGTGCAGACGGGAAGTCTGTGTTTCACTGGCATCCTTGTCCTTCACTTTCATCTATTTTTGAGGATAGTTCCACTCTCTTTAATAGAAAGCGCTCCTTTCAAGAGCTATCCAACGTTACAAAAAATGCAACGTTTTGGGGGCTAAATCAGTTAATCTTGTTAGCACAGAGAAAACTTCTATAGCCCGTTTAAAATTACTTGATAGATGACGTCTGTCACCTGCCATTACATTTTGCCATATCGGTTGCCGGCTACTACACGGCTGTAGGCGACACACAAAACGGCTGCTCAGTTCACAAATACTGTTATGTGTAACGCAAAGCAGTGTTGGAAGTGGCCGCCGCGATGTATGCTGGAAATGCGAGGTGCTCTGTCGGCAGCTGATTTTAACTGATCAATGACTTAACTGCGGTGGACGACGCGTTCTGCAGCCTGGATTTAAATTCATTTCCTAAGCTAACCTGCCGGCCTCGGTGGCCGAGCGGTTGTAGGCGCTTCAGTCCGGAACAGCGCGACTGCTATGGTTCAGGTTCGAATCCTGCCTCGGGCATGGATGTGTGTGATGTCCCTAGGTTACTTAGATTTAAGTAGTTCTACGTTCTAGGGGACTGATGACCTCAGATGTTAAGTCCCATAGTGCTCAGAGCCATTTTTGAACCTAAGCTAACCACAGACTCGTGAAATGCTGTGTATCCAAGAAAACAGCGGTCAGCAATCTGAGGCAGAACTAACATCACGATCGCTTTGTTCACGCCCATTAAAGTTAACCTCTATGTGCAAAATCAAAACAGGAAAAAAAATCAGTTTCAGCGCTAAAAGCAAACAGTAATTTGTAACTATCATTGGTTACCTGAGACTATCATTACACTGGCTGCACCAGCTGACTCGTTAACGGCCGATGAGCAGTTATTGTTCGCACTTGGTTATATATTACACGCGACACAGGCAGTTTTCAGACGAAAAGAGAATGATAGGAAAAAAATAAGAGCAAGTAAAAAAAAGTAAGTACCACGTTCAAAATAATGTGACAAATAATTAGAAATAAAAATTACATTTAAACTGATTAATTGAGTAAAGATTATATTCAGTCTTTTGATTAAATTTAGAAATAAAAAACTAGTTGCATGTAACAAGATTCAAACCTTCGACCTTCACCACTCCAGGTTAATACGCTATCCATCACTATACGCTACAACACTGAATTATCTATTTAAATTTGTGACTGTGGTTGCCCAGTCATAATGATGAATTAGAGCCTTCAAAAATTCGGCTTCACACAATTTCGTGCGAAGGTTATCTGATGCAAACCGATCTTAGAAATGTTACTAACTTTGTATGTGACGCTAAATCGCGTCTTGTGCGAAAGTATCAAGTAATGTTTAGTAAGTGCTGTGCTTGAAACGCGTGTATTTCATTAGCATCGTTGTGTGAGTGCGCGCCATTTGTGATTAAATACAAAATAAAAGTGCCAGACCCATAATTCGGGATCCAAACACATCCAGAGAGAGTGCCGAACAAGGAATTGGAAGTGAATTGACCAATTGTAGTGGAAGTTTGGTGTGACGTTGAGAGCTCTGATTGGAAGAAATCAGCTCCAACGCGTGATGTCTCAACTATCAAGTAATTTTAATCAGGATTATCGTATATTCATTCGATGAAAATCTTGTTACGGAATTTTGAACCGTTTATGAAAAACTTGGATTGTCGTGGGACAACCTGTACATTGAGATGAATTTTTACATGTGTAATTAGCGTGTTTCTAGACTGACTTCATCAAATGCTATGTGCACGTTTCGTGAGAAGCCTCCGATAAGAAACAATGGGGACTCCCGATGACAAGCCGAGGCGTTTACGAGCAGTCCACGCGCCCTGCTCGCAGTGTGTGAGTCAACCAGCGCTAACGGTTCTGTACTCCAAGTACAGAACACTACAGCGATGCGTTAAGCGAGGGCAACGCATGCCGAAGCTTACGAGTCTGTATCAGCGTCTTGGATTGTGTCCAACTGTCCAGCGCCTGTGGTACTGAAGACGTTTACAGTGCGCCACAAATATTTGCTTCGGATGCACTGTAGCTCCTGCAATGCGGACAGGCATCTCGCGACAGAGTTTCCATCTCGAAATTTATAAATTAGAGTGCGTTATTAGACCGACAGTTCCATTCGCGAATTCCTGTCAGTACTTCATGGATCTCTGCTTTGATGCTGTTCTTGGTCATTCTGATTCCATGATATCGTCAATAGTTCGCACATTATCACAATATCTGTTGAACAACTTAGCCACAGGAAAGATGGAAGCTAATGGAGACGTGCTGCCCCGGCTTATGCGTTGGTTTAAACTTTGACTGTTACCCTCGAGCGGTTCTGGACGCTACAGTCTGGAACCGCGCAACCACTACGGTCGCAGGTTCGAATCCTGCCTCGGGCATGGATGTGTGTGATGTCCTTAGGTTAGTTAAGTTTAAATAGTTCTAAGTCTAGGGGACTCATGACCACAGAAGTTAAGTCCCATAGTGCTCAGAGCCATGTGAACCATTTTTTGACTGTTAGTCTGCGTTTGGTTTCCCACAGTTATTGAGGTTATGCCGTGGTTCTTCCCCTTTCTACGTGTGGCTGCAGCGGCGTGTATCGATATTCGAAACTTTTACTATCTTTGGTCTGGTGTTGACAGTTTCCGGCTAGCCGGTGTGTGGCAGTCTGTCGGTTGGCGAAGGTTTGGCCACCATCTGGTGGAGTTTAACTGTATTTTGGTTATTTGAAGACCAAGTGCAACAGCGGAATTTTTTGCCTTGTGGCCGTTAGCGTTCCGGTTACCTGCCCCGATTGCTGACGTAAAATTCAGGCAGTGTCCTTTCCTCACCGTGTTGTCGCTGTCCAACACGTGTGTGTAGTTTCGACAGCTTATGCATACTTGGTTGTGGGCGGTTACGCCTTTTACTTTTTGGCATTGGTGTTCCTTGTGTACTGGTCGGGTGGAAAGCAAGTCGTCTTGTTGATGGGTAAGTTGACTGTCTCTTGTTTGGGCTGCCGGCGGATCGGATATAGTTGGACCGTCTACCTGTCTCCCCTAAGCGAACGTTAATATTTCAAGTGCAGACCGATCCCCGGAACCTTCTGAGCGCCGTTGGCTGTACTGCCTTTTCTTATTGGTGTTTGGTTGTGTATTTCAATGGCTCATAGCCGATGGTTTGAATCTGTATGCTTTTCGTTGGGTTTTAAATAATGGACCTTCAGCCGTTTTAAAATTGACAGTTCCTTTCTTGTCAAGTCTTGCATTTTTTGGGCCTCCAGCCTCATTGAAATATTATTTAAGGATAAAATCTTGCGCCTTCTGTCTTTTGAATATTTATTGTAGTTGTGTTTTAAATCATGGACCATTAGCTGTTTTAAAAATTAAAGAGGTTGTGCCCTTCAAATGGTGCAAATGGCTCTGAGCACTATGGGACTTAACATCTGTGGTCATCAGTCCCCTAGAACTACTTAAACCTAACTAATCTAAGGACATCACACACATGCATGCCGAAGGCAGGATTCGAACCTGCGACCGTAGCAGTCGCGCGGGTTGTGCCCTTAAGCCATAAGATTGTGTGACATATTCTGTCTATAGTTAAGCTCGGAAATTTGTGCTGTAATGTTTGGGCAACTAAATAAAGCTATATGTGTTCGAATGTAACTGACAGCCGCTCATTTTTGGCCCCTTTGCACAATTCCAACTACCTGTTCTGTCCTGCGAATTTAACAAGGCGTTTCACTCATTTTAATGTGGGAAGAAAGTTTCTCACGACGACTTATTATGCAAAAATGTTATCAGTCTTCATGCAGCCTCAAATTAAATACTCCAGCTTTCGACGATCATCACTATAGTAGTCAGGAGAAACTGACGGCACTGGAGCAGCTACTGTGTCTCCTTTACGTATAAGAAAAAAATGGCATTTGATTGGTAGTCCTATGTCATTGTGACGTTATGTTGTGAAAGATCATGTTGATTTTTGCGTTTGAGGAACACGCCTAAAGTTAAAATCCCTTCACTCGCCTTCGTTCTATTCGTTGTGTCGACGATACATTCACGACCTAGCTGCATGGCGTTAAAGCTCCTCACTAGTTTCTCTAAAAGCAGATATTTCTGCTCTCGTATCTCAATATATACACACGTCAGTGTGTCGGTTGTTTTTTTCTCTGCATCGAACAGTCTCCTCACAAACATCTCAGATTATCTGCTACCCGGTGTTTTCTGTATCGTCTTAACTGCAGGACTACTCCTGTCACTATAGACTAACAGACTTGCACCCACACTTCAACACCTTACCAGCTGCCCTGGGGGAAATTAGCATTAATGGCATGCTCTCGGCACATGTACTTGAAGGTACTACCAAAACTAAAAACATACGACCTGTAATATCTATAATTATTAGCCTGCAAATTACGTCAACACTGATGTAATGTTGTTTAGTGCACCGTCTTCAGTCGCCAGCCGAAATACCTGCACTTGTAATAGTTACACTCTGTACACAAGTAATGAGTCCACCCTAAGAAACAGTCCATTATCGAGGCGAAGAAGAGAAAAACTGTAATTTTCCGCTGCTTTAGTTGAATATAAATAATATGGACGCCTAGGACACTCCACACCGCAAGCCAACACACCGACGGTACAGCAAAACTCGAAATTGGACAAATCAGTTTCTCCAGGACACAAGGTCACAAATAAATATAAAATTACTTTTAATGGTCTCTGAATCTACTTATTAATGTTCACCAAAAAGCGGAAGATATCAGAAAGCACATTAATACCTATTGACGGAAATACGCCAATGATCTTATGAAAGTTGATTGTCGATGCCGAGGGACTACAGAGCAAATAACATAACGACCCAATGCGATCAGTGGCGCCAATAGCATACTTATATCTGCATGATCTCTGGCATAATGACTTCATGATAACTTACTCGAGTTTCTACACTCATCTGACGCTGCAAGAAAACTGAGAAAATTTATCTGTTACAGTAGAAATAACTGTTTAATTCAAATTAATGTACGTACACGTTTCTCCTCCAGCCACAAAAGCACCTTCAGTCAAAAGAAAAAAAAAAACGAAAAAAAAAAATTCGGTGTCAATATTACGTCACCAGAATGTGAGGGACCGAGACTAGAACTCGGGACCTTTGCCTTTCGTGGGCAAGTGATCTACCAACTGAGCTTCCCAAGCAAGACTCACGCCCCGTCCTCACAGCTTTAATTCCGCCAGTACGTCGTCTCCTACCTTGGTAGAGCACTTGCCCGTGAAAGGCAAAGGTTCCGAGTTCGAGTCTCTGTCCGGCACACAGTTTTAATCTGCCAGGAAGTTCCAAAATTACTTCAGTTTATCTAGTGTTAACAACGAACAATGTTGTATAGTGTACATATAAAAATATGATATTAGTAAATTATTGTTAAAAATACCGGCTTCCTTACCAGTGTGCTACATAACATAGCATTGAAACACAGATAATGGTGCAGTCCAGGATATCTCTCAATCACAACACTTAATAGCGCTCCACGATGTACATACGAAAATAATTACAGACAAAAGTGTGTCTCAAGTTCTAGCTCAGCATCAGTACAACTGCACAAAGGAATCCATTTGGTACTAATATGGCGGATGTCCCACTATTCTGCACAGATAATCACAATCTTTCTAAAGAGAACTTTTGATATCGTTTGGGAAACACAATGTGGCCTTCATGCTGACAAGATTTAAGACCTCTCAACTTTTATCAATGGGGATAATTGAAACAAGAGGCCCGTAAGGAAACACCGACTGAAGAGGAAGTGAAATGCCACGAATTGTGTCACACACTATCTAATGAAAAGTATCCTGATACCTATTAGCAAACATTAATGTGTATTGCGTCCACCCTTCGCCTTTTTGATGGCTTGACCACAGCTAGGGACACATTCAGTGAGGTATGTTAAGGTCTTTGGAGCAATGGCGCCCTTCTTCCTCATGAGCCTAAATCAGAAAAGGTATCGTATTGCGTACTGTGACCTGGAGCAATGACGACTTTTTAACTCATCCCAAAGGTGTTCGGGACTCGGGGAATGCCAGTACAGTTCAGGAATGTGATTCATCACAAATCATTTCCTCATAGATGGTGCTACATAACAGGGTACATTGTCATCTATTTCTAGTTGCTCCTCTGCTGTGTACAGTACACAACGCTGTAAGATATGTCCTTATCCTTCCACGTTTAGAGTGTTCTGAAGCGCAATAAGGGGACCACACACAACAAGAACCCCCTCAATGCTTCATCCTTGGCAGCACACGTGGCGGCAAGTAACGTTCTCCAGGCATTCGGTAAACCCAAAGACTTCCATCGGATTGCCACAGGGCATACCATGATTCATCACCTCAGGTACCCGTTTCCAGTCAGCCACTGATCAGTGTCATCGCTCTTTACACCACCTCAAGGATCTTAGCATTGACTACAGAAATATGAGCCGGCCGTTGTGACCGAGCGGTTCTAGAAGCTTCAGTCTGGAACCGCGCTGCTGCTACGGTCGCAGGTTCGAATCCTGCCCCGGGCGTGGATGTGTGTGTTGTCCTTAGGTTTGTTAGGTTTAAGTAGTTAAGTCCCATAGTGCTCAGAGCCATTTGAACCATTTTGAACAGAAACCTGTGGTTTATGAGGGGTTGCTCGACCATTCTACCCATTCTTTTTAACTCCTTATGCACAGTCGCTGTGCCAGCCGGACTGCTTGTAATGCTTTGGACCACACCAATGATCCCTTCCGCAGATTTCATTCGATTTTTTACAACTGTCCTCCGCAATGCTCGACGGTCATCGTCCGTCAGGTATGCCTGAACTTGGTTTAGTTCTGGATCCTGTTTCCTCATTTATACTTTAGAATTGCATTGCCAACTTCGGCATGATGGGTTTATTACTCAGGTGACATCCAATCGCTAGTCCACGTTCAAACAGCTTTCTCTGTCGACAACTCTGCACTCCCCGCCTCCTTTCATAGTGGCGGGTCCGCCTCTCGTGGCATTCCGGAAGACTTAGTGGTGCCTGGATACTTTTGATAAGATAGCGAGGTCGCAGAAAATTTCACTGAGATCCAGGATTTTGTTTTATGTATTACGTAAAATGGAGGAGCTTTTTCTGCTAATTACTTTCTGACAGTATCACCTTTAAATATGCTGACCCGATGTGCATGAGTACCTGTTTGTATTCAGGTCTCAAGGTGGTTGTCATAGACCGAAATTAATTACCTGGTGTCAAATATTGTGGGCCGTGGCAGGGACAGAGAAATACATAACGTATGACTTATAAAAAGATATGGCGTGTGCCATATAACACGACCAGTGCTTCGGATGAAATTGAAAGTAGTGATCTTCTTCATGTATTGCTTCCACAGTTGAACAATATGACTTTTAAGGAAATCATCACAGCTGCTATGACAGGTGCATTTATTAAGTTACAACCGATTCGTGGCTTAATTGACGTAACCAAAATAACTGCGCTGGCTGTTATAAATTGCTTTTTGGCATGTATCAATATTCAAGCACGCAGAAGTGCCTGATCACTACTTGGAATGGGTTCGACTAATGTCTGAAGTAGTATTGGAGGGAACTGACGTAATGAATACTGCAGGGCTGACCATAAATCCGTAAGAGTGCGAAGGGGTGCAGATCTCTTCTGAACAGCACGTTGCAAAGCATCTCAATGCTCAAATATTTACATGTCTGGGAAGTTTGGTGGCTAGCGGAAGTGTTTAAAGACAGAAGAAGGTCCTGGAGCCGCTTTGTAGCAATTATGGACGTGTGAGGTGTCGCATTGTCCTGCTGGAATTGTCCGTCTCAATGCGCAACGGACATTAGTGGATGCAGGTGCCCAGAGACGATGCTTACGTACGTGTCACCTGTCAGAGCCGTATCTAGACGTATCAGGGGGGTACCATATCACTACAGTTGCACACGGCACACACCATTACGCAGCCTCCATTAGCTTGAACAGTCGCTTACTGACCTGCAGGGTCCATGGATTCATGAGGTTGTCTCCATACCTGTACACGTCCATGCGCTCCACACAATTTGAAACGAGATTCGTCCGACCAGGCAACATGTTTCAAGTCATCAACAGTCCAATGTCGGTGTTGACGGGCCCAGGCGAGGTGTAAAGCTTTGTGTCGTGGCAGTCATCAAGGACACACGCGTAGTCGTTCGGCTCCGAAATCCCATATCGATGACGTTTCGTTCAATGGTTCCCGAGCTGACAGTTGTCGACGGCTCAGCACTAAAGTCTGCAGCAATGTGCGGAAGGGCTGCATTTCTGTTGAACGATTCTCTTCAGTCGTCCTTGGTCCCGTTCCTGCAGTATGTTTTTTCGGCCGCAACGATATCAGAGCTTTGATGCTTTACACTCGCGGAATGGTTGTACGGGAAAATCCCCACTTCATCGCTTCCTCGGAGATGCTGTGTGCCATCGCTCGTGCGCCGTCTATAACAGCACATTCAAACTCACTTAAATCTTGAGAACCTGCCATTGTAGCAGCAGTAACCGATCTAACAACAGCGCCAACTCTTGTTGTCTTGTATAAGCGCTGCCGAAGGTAGCGCCGTATTCTGCCTGTTTACGTATCATCGTATGTGAATACGCATGCCTGTATCAGTTTCTTTGGCACTACAATGTAATAACCACACAGACTGTGGCTGAGTGACGCGTTTGTTTAAATTTAGTACAATAGGACAGGCATATATTGGGCCTCTTCTCCTAACCGCTGCGCAGGCGCTGTTAACTAGTTACAATTTGATCACATTCAACACTTTTTACACTATTGCTGTTGTCCATGAATTCTCTTTCGAGTATCCCAAAAAATTGTATTGTTCCATTAACAAAACAATGATTGCAGCAGTTATGAAGCTATAAACTGTTTGCGTGTGTCACAAAATTTGCCGCATTGTGGGCCATAACTTAGTGAAAACCACAGTTCCGTACTCTTACTCGTTCTTTAGATTTTGCCTGGCGTGCCTCTGCCGCCTCACCCTCCATAATCTGCAAGCCAGCTTGTGATTTACGGCGGAGGGTGTTCGGGTAAGACTAACTTCCCCACCTCTGCATCCCCTCCACTTTTTCCCTGTACCCATCGCGAATGGCGTTCGACAAGAACGACGGTCCATAATAATCTGTTTCAATCCGAATCTCTGATTTTACCATTAGGGCCGCTTCACTACATTTAAATGGGAATCAGCAATTTGTTGGTTGACTCTTCTTCGATTTTAATGGTCGCCGTTCTCGTGATGCACGACGGCTGTCGTGAGTAGTGTCTGCCATTTTGGTTAGAGGACCATCTTCCTGACACTCACGCACTTTCTACGCGAACTCCTTACGAAATGTTATACTCTCCTTTGGATCTGTTCTATCTCTATCTCCTCTATTAACCCTGTCTGGTAAGGGACACGGAGTTATGGGAAATGTCAAACAATTGTTCGAATGAAGCTATTTTGTGAATGCATCACAACTATTTTGTTAAAATACAATCGTTAGTAGTAGATCAAGGGAAGCAGTGGTTGAGAAGGGAGTGAGACAGGGTTGTAGCCTCTCCCTGATGTTAGTCAATCTGTATATTCAGCAAGCAGTGAAGGAAACAAAAGAAAAATTCGGAGTAGGTATTTAAATCCATGGAGAAGAAATAAAAACTTTGAGGTTCACCGATGACATCGTAATTCTGTCAGAGACAGTAAAAGGACTTGGAAGAGCAGTTGAACGGAATGGATAGTGTCTTGAAAGGAGGATATAAGATGAACATCAACAAAAGCAAAACGAGGATAATGGAATGTAGTCGACTTAAGTCTGGTGATGCTGAGCGTATTAGATTAGGAAATGAGACACTTAAAGTAGTAAAGGAGTTTAGCTATTTGGGGAGAAAAATAACTGATGATGGTCGAAGTAGAGAGGATATAAAATGTAGAGTGGCAATGGCAAGGAAAGTGTTTCTGAAGAAGAGAAATTTGTTAACATCAAGTATAGATTTAAGTGTCAGGAAGTCGTTTCTGGAAGTATTTGTATGGAGTGTAGCCATGTATGGAAGTGGAACATAGACAATAAATAGTTTAGACAAGAAGGGAAAAGAAGCTTTCGAAATGTGGTGCTACAGAAGAATGCTGAAGATTAGATGGGTAGATCACATAGCTAATGAGGAGTTGTTGAATAGGATTGGGGAGAAGAGAAGTTTGTGGCACAACTTGATTAGAATAAGGGATCGGTTGGTAGAACATGTTCTGAGGCATCAAGGGATCACCAATTTAGAACTGGAGGGCAGCGTGGAGGGTAAAAATCGTAGAGGGAGACCAAGAGATGAATACACCAAGCAGATTCAGAATGATGTAGGTTGCAGTAGGTACTGGGAGATGAAGAAGCTTGCACAGGATAGAGTAGCATGGAGAGCTGCATCAAACCAGTCTTAGGACTGAAGACCACAACAACAACAACAACAACAACAAGTTGTATATCATGCAAGGAAGAGTTTGCTCCCAATCAGTGGAGAGTGTCGTGGCGAGGGACCTGCATACAAGGCTTACCAGTGGCAGAAACAGGAGTTTCGCCGAAATGAAGCCTAGAGGGCCAGATTGATATCTTTTTGGTGCAAAGTCGTGTATGAGTTGCCATATACACTTGTTTGCACATAGTAAGGAAATATCAACAAATAACATTTTTTAAAAAATCTTCAGTCTTTTGCCTGTTTTGACGCGACCCTCCTACGCAAAATTCTTCCTTCACTAATATCCAGCGTCTTAGATTATTCTTTGTATATACTTCATGTGGAATTTTCCTACAATTTTTGACTGCTACGACCTCCTCTGGTACTACGTAAGTTATTCCTTTCTGTCTTAACACATGTCCTACCACGTGTCTCTTCCTCAAATATGTGCCTTTTACGTGTCACTTTCCTTGCAAATTATGCGGACCTCCTTATCTTATGAGTACACTTAATTTTCAGCATTCTGCAACACCAAATTTCAGACACTTCGGTTCTCTTCTTTTCTAGATCTCACATAGTCCACGAGTAACTACGATACAATGCTGTACTACATAAATATATTTTTGGAAATTTGTTTCTCACATTAATGCCCACCTTGGATATTACCACACTTCTTTCAGCCAATAATGCCTTCTTTGTCTTTCTAATCTGTTTTTATATCCTCCTCGCTTCGTTCATCATATGTGTTATTTTACTTCCATGGCACCAGAACTCCGTAACTTCGTCTACTACATGGTACTCATTTTCGATAATAAGTTTATTCTTAATCTTATTTCAGTTACCCTCATTACTTTCGTCGTTCCTTGTTTAGTTTCAGTCCATATTCTCTACTCATTAGACTGTTCACACCATTCAACACACCCTGTGATTCTTCCTCAGTTTCCCTGAGAACAGCAGTGACAACAGTGAATCGTATCTTTGACAGCCCTTCAACCTGAATTTTAATCGCACCCCTGGATATTTCTTTGATTCCTGCCATTTTTCCTCGATTTACAGGTTGAAAGCAGCGATATTGGGCAAACTAATGAACAGTTTACACCTGAGTTGAGTTTGTCGTTGCCACAGCACCTCCGGAAAAAAATAATACATGGAACGTGCCTGCGTCTTCTGCGAGTAATCCGCGTTTGAGAGCAAGGCGGTATGCGTGCTGTTAACGGAAATGGCAGAAGAAGCTTATGATACCCACCTTGCTCAAGTGGCATCAAATTTTATGTATATTACGAAGTTTAGAGAATGACTATGAAACTGAGAGAGGGCTGGTAATGAGGTTAATAGTTTACTCTTCAGTTGTTGAAAGACAGTGGCAAATTTTAATTTCGGTGACAGAGGTGTTAGCAGTGGATTGCCGCGGTCTATAATTGGCATCAGACCGGTACTTAACGTCATGTACGCGGACAACACAACCACGATTTCAAACAATTCGATTCGATGAGCAGCCCCCACAAATTTAATCAGGTAATCTTACTACCAGAACTGGAAGCTCCGAGCAACAAATTTCTCACACTTTATACTGCAACATCACCTACGAACTTAGTCGTGTTTCCTTCCTGCTATTAGGTCGATGTGTAAGTTCGAAGCGTTTTTGTTCTGCATGTTGGTATTCCGGTTGCTATCGTTTATTTATAGATTGTCACTTTTTTAAATTGTAGTTAACTGTTGCTATACGTGTCCATATGCTGTCATTTTGTCGTTTGGAGATACTGAGTGAAGCTGTGGACGCCAGGAAATGGAGTGCCGAGTGGAGGAAGCAGGAAGATTTCCGACATATGCTTCTCTTTGAGTTGCGTAGAGGGTTGACGGCTGTGGAGGCAGCCAGAAATATTTGCACCGTGTTTGGGGATAATGTCATTGGGCAGAGCCCACAATAAAATGTTTTTCTCGTTTTAAGGAGGATCATTTTGACATTAGAGACTCTCCACGCTCAGAAAGACCTTCGGGGTTTGACAAAGATCGTTTAAAGGTATTAATCCACAGTGATACATGCCAGTGTACTCGATATGTGGCAGACGTGATGAACTGTAATTATTTCACCGTCGTGTGACATTTGGATGAAATGAGGAAGATCGAAAAATCGGGTGTATGGGTACCGCATTCTCTAAGGTAAAATCACAAAATTCTGCTGCTTGTTCGTCATCAATTGACATGCAGTCAGCTCCGACCTTTCCTATCTCGTATCGTTACTGGTGACGAGAAATGGTGCCTCTATACTAACGTAAGGAAAAGAAAGAAATGGTTGAGTTGAAGCAAAGCAGCAACTCCCCATACAAAGACCTTCGGGCATCTACAGAAGATAATGTTATGTATGTGTGTGGTGTACTGTGAGTTGCTTCACCGAAGTGTAACCATCACTGCTGACATTTACTGTCAACGGCGAGACAGCTTGCAGACGAAATCCAAGAAGAACGACCAGGAAAATCGCGTGAAGTGATGTTACCCAACGATAACGCCCGCACGCATTGTGCTAGATGGCAAAAAGCTCTATACAAGAGATGGATTGGGAACTTATTCATCTAATCTTGTGCCCTCAGATTTTCACGTCTTCCGCTCTCTATCGAACAACCTTCAACGAATTTTCTTGCCGAATAAAAATGCTCTCCGAACACGACTCGACGGCTTCTTCGGCTCAAAACCATGTGATTTGTACAGTCGCGGGATCGAAAAGTTACACCAACGTTGGGGGGTCTGCCGTAAATAGTGAAGTAAAATGCATTATTGATGACAAATGAATCTTTCGTGTTTAACTTATGGAGAAACGGTACGAACTTACGCACCAACCCAAATATTAAAGATGGACAGTATGTAGCACTTCCTTCCCAGTGTTGCAATTTTAATGGCTAGCAATGGACTTTCTAAAACTATATATAAAAGGAAAATTTGATTAGCTCCCCAGCTATAAAATATGATCAAAGTCTCTCCCATACCAGGCCACCAAATTTTTGCAGTGCCCTACATCGCTTTCCTCCATTCGTTCCTCGTAACGTCCGCCCCAATAGCTGAACGGACGCCGGCACGGTGGCTCAGTGTGTTCGGTCAGGGAGTTGACTGCTCTCTGTTATAAAAAAAACCGAGTGATTGCATCTACAACGATCTTCAAAACGGATGTCGTGTGAAGTTCCCGGCGACGAAAAAAAAAAAAAAGGTCAGCGCATTGGAATGCCACGCACGGGGGCCCGGGTTCGATTCCCGGCTGGGGAGGAAGATTTTCTCCCCTCAGGGACTGGGTGTTGTGCTGTCCTAATCATCATTTCATCACCATTGACGACGCGCAAGTCGCCCAATGATACGGTCCCTAGATTATTACACCTGACAACATCGATTTCCATCACAGTATCATAAACGTAACGTTTTCATGTTTTACTAATAACTTGATAAAATTTCGGTACATGAAATACGGCGGAAGATAGTAACTTGTTCATGTCCAACACCACGAGTGAGGAATTCTATGGCAGACAAAAAGGGAATAAAGAAATAAAAGAAAAAGAAAATAGGAGTTCTTTGGTTCTCAGGAACCAATGACCACACGAAACATCTGAACGTGTCGAAAATGCATGACAAGTCATGGTGATCAAAATCTTGATTCGTTTGCTCATTTCTTTCGCTGTACTTCCCCTAGAATCAGCGTGTGTTTCGCCACGGGGCGATGACGCGGCCGTCTTGAAGAGCAGTGACGGAGTCGAAACGTGCTGGGCGTGTCCGGCGCCAAGCGGCCACCGACGGCCAGCGAGCCCGCTCCCACGTAAGGAAGCGCCGAGCAGTCTGGTGCAACCGTGGGCCACGTCATGCTCTTCCACAGAATGATTATGAAACATAATATGCTACTCTGTGCGACGCAGAGTGGAATAAAAATGCCGATCTCGAATGATCTGTGGCTAAAGAATGAGGAACGAAGTAATGTTAGTGTTTTAAGTTCTTGTCGACACTGAGCTGCTACAGGCCGAGAACTACTCTGAAGAGCCAAAGAAACTGGAACACCTGCCTAGTATCGTGTAGGGTCCCAGCGAGCACGCAGAAGTGCCGCAGCACGACGTGGCATGGACTCAACTAACATCTGCAGTAGTTCTGAGGGGAACTGACAGCATGAATCCTGCAGGGCTGTTCATAAATCAGTTAAAGTACGAAGGGGGGGGGCGGGGGGGGGGTGGAGTGGCAAGGCATTCCAGATTTCCCTGCTGACATGCAGGGTCCATGGATTCGTGAGGTTGTCTCCATATCCGTACACGTACATCCGCTTGATACGATTTGAAACGAGACTCGTCCTGCCGGGCAATGTGTTTCCAGTCATCAATAATGTTAAAGTCTGGGGAGTTTGGTGGCCAGTGGAAGTGTTTGAACATAGAAGAGTGTTCCTGGAGCTGCTCTGTAGCAATTCTGGAAGTGTGGAGTGTCGCTTTGTCCTGCTGGAATTGTCGAAGTCCGTCGGAATGCGCAACGGACATGCTTGTGATCAGACAGGATGCTTACGTACGTGTCACTTGTCGGAGTTGTATCTAGACATATAGGGGGTCATACCACTCCAACTGCACACGCCCCACACCATTACAGAGCCTCCACCAACTTGAACAGTTCCCTGCTAACATGCAGGGTCCATGGTTTCATGAGGGTGTCTCCATATCCGTACACGTCCATCCGCTCGATACAATTTGAAGCAAGACTCGTCCGACCAGGCAATACGTTTCCAGTCATGAACAGTCCAATGTCGGTGTTTACGGCCCCAGGCGAGGCGTAAAGCTTTGTGTCGTGTGGTCATCAAGGGTCCATGATTGTGCCTTAGGTTCCGAAAGCCCATATCAATGATGTTTCGTTGGAAGGTTCTCACGCTGAAACTTGTTGATAGCCCAGCATTGAAATCTGCAGTAATTTTCGTCGTTGGTTCCATTCTTGAAGGATCTTATTCCGGCCGCGGCGATGTCGGAGATTTGATGTTTTACACTCGTGAAATGGTTCGTACTGGCAAATCCCCACTTCATCACTACATCGGAGACGCTGTGTCCCATCGCTCGTGTGTCGACTATAACACCACGTTCAGACTCACTTATATCTTGATATCCTGCCATTGTAGCAGCAGTAGCCGATGTAACAACTGCACCAGAATACGGTCCTCCGATGGGCGTTGCCGAACGCAGGACCGTATTCTGCCTGTTCACATATCTCTGTTTTTGAGTACACATGCCTATAACATTTCTTTGGCCCTTCTGTGTACGAGGCGTGTTTTTTGAGTACGTACTGTTTTGAAATTTAAAAAAGATGTGCTAATACATCTCAATAATTTTATTTTCACACGAAAGTCTGTACCTTAATCTCCTTTTCTACATAATTTCCGTCAATATTGAAGCACTAGTCATAACGCTGTACCTGTTTTTGAATACCCTTCACGTAGAAGTCTGCCACCTGACTTGTTAACCGCTACAGCGCCACTGTTTTGACTTCATGCTCGACTTGAAGACGCTGGCCGCCTGGTGTTTCTTCACGTGCAGGAACAGATGATAGTCGCTGGGCGCAAGATCGGGGCTGTATGAAGGATGATCTAGAGTTTCCCATCGAAAAGATGTGGTGAGAAATTTGGTCTGATTCGCCACATGCGGACGGGCATTGTCTTGCAGCAAAACGATGCCCTTGCTCAACTTCCAAGGACTGTTGCTTTGATTCTGGCTTGAGAAAGGCCACCCATGTTGCATCGCCCGTAAAAATTTGGCTTAAGAAATCGTCACCGTCGTTCTGGTACCGCTCAAGGAAAGTCAATGCACTGTCTAAACTTTTGGTTTTGTGCACACCCGTCAACATTTCCGGTACCCAACGTGCGCACAATTTTCCGTAATTCTAGTGCTCGGTCACAATGCCACACAAAACAATACGAGAAACATTAGGAAAGTCATCCCGCAAGGAGGAAATCGTAAAGCGTCTGTTTTCTCTTATCTTATTGTCCACTTCCTGCACTAAACTTTCATTAACGACTGAAGGACGCCCACTCCGTTGTTCATAGATAGATAAATATCGATCGCTTTTAGGCCTTTAGCACTAAGAAATCTTATAACAGCCCGTACTTCACAGTCGGCGGGACTCACAATTATCGGAGGCATCTTAAACACTCAGTACACAACGTAAACAAGGAAGAATCAGACTGTAATAGCGTCAGTGCGTAGATTAAGGTACAGGCTTTCAAGTAAAAAAAAATTATTGAGATAGCACGTCTTTTTTTAATTTCAAAACGGTGCTTACTTAAAAAACACGCCTCGTAGTTCGTTTGCACGAGGATGGAGAAAATAACTGCCCGCATCGTTAGCTTCGGCAATTGTCAAAGCATTCGCTCAAGGCATTAACGTGGAGTTACTTACTGAAACCACGAACAAACTTAAATCAAGATGGAAGACATACAAACTAGCTACAACTAAATACAGGTCCTGTACCAGTACCACTGCCGCTAAACCGAAGACGTAGTCACGCACTTACGTTGCGGTATTGTTCTGTACAAAGCAATAAAATGACGCATCGCAATAAGGAGCACACTGATAGACCAAGCCCTCACAGTTTCGTGACAAATACAACGGTGATCTGGAAACAGGGTGCAGCGGAGGAACAGCTGTCTGCTGTGGATGATACATGCGTTGCGTTCCCGTGTCGGCGGCGTAACATCGCCCGGCGGGGGAAATGACATCACAATGGATCTCGCAAACATACTGCTCTGCATATTATTCGCGCTTCTCTGTAATACACCCGGCGTGGTGGCTGTGGGGACTACCTTAATACACTCCTGGAAATGGAAAAAAGAACACACTGACACCGGTGTGTCAGACCCACCATACTTGCTCCGCACACTGCGAGAGGGCTGTACAAGCAATGATCACACGCACGGCACAGCGGACACACCAGGAACCGCGGTGTTGGCCGTCGAATGGCGCTAGCTGCGCAGCATTTGTGCACCGCCGCCGTCAGTGTCAGCCAGTTTGCCGTGGCATACGGAGCTCCATCGCAAACACTGGTAGCATGCCGCGACAGCGTGGACGTGAACCGTATGTGCAGTTGACGGACTTTGAGCGAGGGCGTATAGTGGGCATGCGGGAGGCCGGGTGGACGTACCGCCGAATTGCTCAACACGTGGGGCGTGAGGTCTCCACAGTACATCGATGTTGTCGCCAGTGGTCGGCGGAAGGTGCACGTTCCCGTCGACCTGGGACCGGACCGCAGCGACGCACGGATGCACGCCAAGACCGTAGGATCCTACGCAGTGCCGTAGGGGACCGCACCGCCACTTCCCAGCAAATTAGGGACACTGTTGCTCCTGGGGTATCGGCGAGGACCATTCGCAACCGTCTCCATGAAGCTGGGCTACGGTCCCGCACACCGTTAGGCCGTCTTCCGCTCACGCCCCAACATCGTACAGCCCGCCTCCAGTGGTGTCGCGACAGGCGTGAATGGAGGGACGAATGGAGACGTGTCGTCTTCAGCGATGAGAGTCGCTTCTGCCTTGGTGCCAATGATGGTCGTATGCGTGTTTGGCGCAGTGCAGGTGAGCGCCACAATCAGGACTGCATACGACCGAGGCACACAGGGCCAACACCCGGCATCATGGTGTGGGGAGCGATCTCCTACACTGGCCGTACACCTCTGGTGATCGTCGAGGGGACACTGAATAGTGCAAAGTACATCCAAACCGTCATCGAACCCATCGTTCTACCATTCCTAGACCGGCAAGGGAACTTGCTGTTCCAACAGGACAATGCACGTCAGCATGTATCCCGTGCCACCCAACGTGCTCTAGAAGGTGTAGGTCAACTACCCTGGCCAGCAAGATCTCCGGATCTGTCCCCCATTGAGCATGTTTGGGACTGGATGAAGCGTCGTCTCACGCGGTCTGCACGTCCAGCACGAACGCTGTTCCAACTGAGGCGCCAGGTGGAAATGGCATGGCAAACCGTTCCACAGGACTACATCCAGCATCTCTACGATCGTCTCCATGGGAGAATAGCAGCCTGCATTGCTGCGAAAGGTGGATATACACTGTACTAGTGCCGACATTGTGCATGCTCCGTTGCCTGTGTCTATGTGCCTGTGGTTCTGTCAGTGTGTATGTGATGTATCTGACCCTAGGAATGTGTCAATAAAATTTCCCCTTCCTGGGACAATGAATTCACGGTGTTCTTATTTCAATTTCCAGGAGTGTAGATACAAATAGAAGGAATTCAACAGTTACCCCTCGCTGCAAACCTGCTTTGAGATAATTATCGGACGGAATCTACTGTCACATACCATCTGCTTTTGCATACAGAGTGAAAATTATTGAACTATACGAAAAACGTAAATTAATTACCAACTAAAGGATGCACACACTTTATTCAACACGCAAATGTTACTAGAGATATTCGGATTTAGGTCATGGCATGTTCGATATGCCTGCCATCATTGGCGATGATGTGGCGCAGACGAACAGCGAAATTCTGTATGAACATCGATGCTGTCGATGACCTCTTGAATTGCTGTTTACAGCTGAGCAATAGGTTTGGGGTTATTGCTGTACACCTTGTCTTTAATGTAGCCCCACAAAAATAAGTCGGTTAAGTTCAGATCCGGAGAATACGGTGGCCAATCGAGGCACATGCCAGTGATATCTGGGCACCCCAGAGCCAAAATTCCGCGCCCAGAATGGCTCCTTCAGGTCGTCAAAACTCTAGTTGTTCGATGGAGTCGAACTCCGTCTTGCATCAACCACATGTGACTGGACACTGCACACCACACAGTCACCCGTTGACGACGAAAACACTTCTCGATAACGCAATGAGGATTCTCAGACCCCCAAATGCACCAGTTTTTCTTATTGATGAACCCATCCAAATGAAAGTGGGATTTGTCGCTAAACGAACCATATTCACATCAAAATTACCATCATTTCCCGCGGTCATCCGTCCAGTCTGAACGTTCTAACGCAAACCGTTCAGAAGTTATGACGATTTTATTTCTTATAGTTCATAATTGTCACGCTGTACGAAAACAATGTAAGTAGATTTAACGACAAGAGAGAAAAAAACATAGCCAAGATCGCAAAGAATAGTGACAATAACAATAGCATACGTTGCATTGTATGCTGAGCTAAGATCGGTAGCGACTTAAAGCAGATGACTATTGGTCCGAAGTCGTGCATCTTCTTGCGGCTTTTTTTGTTGATTCTGTTACTGCCATCAGCTAAGACTTCTTGAGAAGTTCGCCATTTGTAAACGCTACAGGAGAAATCGAAAAAGAGACGTTATTACCTGTGATCCAAGTAAAAACACTTTTTTTACTCTCTATTATTTTATTTAAAGACATATACACAGTGCAGTCGTTACCAATCTGAAGGCCCCCCCACTCCAAACCGCAATCTATCCTTTTCGAGGACGTGTGTGACATATGACAAAGGTACACAGCTTACTAAAAACATTCCTTTCCATCTCCCTCCCCCCTCCCAGCGATGGAAAATACACGATACTCAGTCGACACCCTGCCGTAGAATCAAAGAGTTTTTAATTGTCCCTTTTAATCATTATCACTGAGGGTGTTCGTTACAGTCACACGATTCATGCGTGCTTAGGGTCTTCATTGTCACTCTGCATGGCGGCCTCTAGATACAGCTTGATGATATAATTCAATTTTGGATAAAATAATTTTGGGTATTGGGCCGCGTCGTTGTTAACTACTAAACCAAATCAACTGCCGACGTTTCGACTGACTTGCTGCGGCCCTCTTCAGGACTCCCTCAAGGGGACCAAAACAGGTAGGTCTAAAATTCGGCAGCTGAGTTGATTGAGTTGCTTACAACGACACGGCTCAATACCAAAAATCATTTTATCCAAAATGACACTGGCGGTGGAGGCCTGAGAACCTAAACAATTTAAGTATCTCTAAATTTGATAGCTTCTAGCTTCATACACTAGAGCACTGGGCATACGTTGTGTCCGACAGGGAGAGCTGGAGCACTTTCAACCTGTGCTCATGGAAAACGGATATTCGTCACGTCAGATTTGCACAGCTTTAGAGAGAAGTAAACGTCAGCAGTTAAAAGACGATGAGGAGGTGTTCAAGCCCACTGGGATCCTCCGTTATGTACTCAGCAGTTCGTGTAAATTATGCAGAATTCTAAACAAAGGTGATGTGAAAGTAATCTTTAGGTCACTTAAAAAACCTATGGTTTTTTGGCTCATAAAGAATGGTCTTGGTTTGTGGCAAGGCCTACATTAGCCACACCAAATGTACAACCATGAAAGATGTGTGGAACATGATCATTACACTCACCTTTCACAGCCCAGGACGTTTGCAAAAGCTGAGCACTGTATCTCTGCAGGACATTCTATGGATTATTACGTAATTCTTAGAATGGAGAGAATGTACATCGTCACGTCACCATTATCTTGTCACGAATATCATTTATTTTACATTTTAAAATTACATATATGCAAATTGTAAATTATACAGCGTGTTTCAGGAGGAAAAGTAGAAGTTGATAGCGAAGACTAAATCGAATAAAACATTTCATGTAACATGTGTCCAATTTTTATTGATTACAGAAATGTAGCTGTTAGGATGTTATACAAACAAATATGCGTGGTTAGTAAACAAAGGCAAAATTGGTTTTCATGAATTCCACCTCTGACTTCAATGAGCTTTCGAATTCTCTTCACAAAAGCAGTTGTAACATTTCTTAGGTCTTCCTGCCGCTCATTTATGCACGCCATTTCTTGTATGCAGTGAAAGCTCTGCGTTTGTTTACGACTGCCTTCTAACTACTGAGTAATATCTTCTGTTGGGGACAGAGCCAGTCTCACGACGTTTAGCAAAAACAAGAGTAAACGCTGCTGACTCTGGTACTCTGCTATCAGGAAAACGTCTACCATACCCTCTGCAAGGAACGGCAGCGTTTCCACAACAAAATCCACCCACAAATATTTTATTTACGTACTCAGCATTCGTTAATACTCGAAGCACGCTTAAACGAAACAGCGAAATTTTTGCAACAAATCTGAATAACAGTTGACAAACTCCACTACGTAAACTCAAACATAACTGCACAGTTACAGTGAATAAATAACCTCTGCAACACCAACATGCGAAATGAATACTTATCCCTGCAATCAATTGTATCTCTGTAGCTGACAAAAATTGGGCACGAGTTGTACAGGGTGCCTCAACAGCAATAGCCTATATTCATGGATATAAAAACTTATTTTTATGTCATAGTTTGTCTTTTAAAAAGAAGTGATCTTCTTAAAGCGCTGCACATAATTTAGGCCTATTATACACTTTTACTTTATTACTGACTCAGTTACAAAAACATTTCACTGTAGAAAGGTTCTTACGACTACACTTATAACAGGATAAAAGAATGTCGTTTATCCTTGCTTGACTGGTGACTTACTCATGTTTTATTTTTTATGCCACTAGAGTCACGTAGAACGTTCTATTATAACTTCAATGTGAAGGTACTGCAGAACAGTACGTCATCGGAGGATAAATACGGCACACAATAGCATTTACGTAACGTAAAGCAGTTTCACTACAGATGCAGTTATAGTCTACTGTATGGATACTGTCCCAGTGAGACTGGTTCGTAAGTATTCTGGTAGATCGTATTGTCTCCTCCACGTTACTACCATTACCTCTGAGATGCTGAAGCCAGTAAAAAATTCTTCAACTTGGAGTTTTAACATACCTGACCAACTGTCGTCACCCGTGTATGACTCAGGGCCTCTACCAAATGATATTGTTTGGCTCCTTATTTGATCACCTGTTGTTTGCTTCGTATGCCGTCGATAACCTCTAAATAATATCTGAACCTGAGATCTACGTAATATTTATTTTTGGTAAGTTAACGTGTTGCCCAATTCGTAACCCTTAAGAGAGAATTACTGTATTTGATAGGGTAATTTAAACAACACAATTTGTTTCGAGTGCACTCAAGCATTATTTCTTAAGCCGTCAGCTAGCTTTCACACAAATACAGAAATCTTTTCGAAAAAATAGGTTTCAATCTTTTTCTCATCTGCACCTTCGGGACGATTTATGTGCCTGGGTTCCTAATTCTTTCCTATAGTCTAAATTGTACTTAGGATACGAAGTCTGCAACGATTTCATAAACCTATGGAATAGTAATAAAACTTTACAATAACAAATTACATACTATAAACGTAACGTTACCTTCAAAGTTACACGTAATGAAATTGCACATAGTAATCAAAATATAAATCAACAAATTAAACTGTTTAAATTGACATATCGAAGATTAGTTGAATTGAACACAAGATATCACAGAAATATTTCTTAGTTCTATTTTCCACGCCAGCGCATAGGTCATGCAGCCAACGTTTACATTTCAAACACTGACTCGTGCCTTCTTCTCGATTTCCGTACACAACTGGCGTAACCAGTTCACTCTACCCGTAATTTTTTAAAATACTTGTAAAAGTTTTTATCTATCAGTCTATACTGTATAGGTTTGTGCATGGATTTCTTCTTTTTATTTGCCCTCCTTCGGCTTCTACTTCCTTTCTGTAAGAACTTGATGTTAATTCCATTCTTGGTTTAGGTTGTTTCTTATTTTTCTTGACAGGTGTTGTTACACACAGGGTAGGATAATTTATTCAAGTGAGGCTATTTGTTGACTGATAATTTCGTCAAGTGTTGCAACGTTGTTTTCGGATCCACATTCTTGAGGACCTGCGGAAGGTCCAGACTGATGACTGAGTGATACTGCAACTTTAGGCGGCCTTCCACATTTTCTCACTGTTTTTTTTCCGTCAGTCAACTTTTGGTCTGATTGATTAACATTATGGACGGAAGTAGTTAGAAATTGCTCTTCTTTGACGACATTTCTATCACATGGTCACAAACCTTGTGCCTTAAAACCGTCTACTGATCTGGAGTATGTAGTACCCAGGAGTTCTGCAACGTTAGCTTGTTTTATGACACTGCAAGGGTTTGAACGTAGCCACGAAGATGCTGCTGCGTTGTAGCTGTTTTGAACTGCCTCTAAATTTTTGGTATTTGTGGTACTTCCATCCAGTAAAAGTAAAATTCGTTTCTGGTTTCTTTTCTCTACTTTTGTACATGTTGTGAAATGTTCTTGCAAGCGGACAAACAGTTCTGAAGTTGTCCATCCATTTGTCGAGCATCTAAAAAGCTGTGTTTGGTGGAGCTGCCCTCTTAAAGATATCAGTCATTACGCTGCCCTTAAGTATTAACACCGGAGATATGATCTCCCTTGCTGCATTCATTGTAGATAAACACGTCGTCGTAAAACCCCTTTCCCCACTTTTTACTGCGTCCTCATCATTTGCCTTTTTAGGCAATTACCTTAGGCGGTTTGTGAACTGTGGATCATGCGGTTTCATCCATGTTATATATTTGGTCAGCAGTAAACTTGTGATCATCTAGTGTTACCTCATATTTATCATTAACACGCTCTTTACTCAGTAAAGCTTCGTCCATATCCTCCTATCCTCCTGCTTCCACTTATTTACTCTCTCTTCGTCATATTAAAAAATGGTTCAAATGGCTCTGAGCACTATGGGACTCAACTGCTGTGGTTATCAGTCCCCTAGAACTTAGAACTACTTAAACCTAACTAACCTAAGGACATCACACACATCCATGCCCGAGGCAGGATTCGAACCTGCGACCGTAGCAATCGCACGGTTCCGGACTGCGCGCCTAGAACCGCGAGACCACCGCGGCCGGCGTCATATTACTAATCTGAAACAACGCCTAAGCCGTATCGGTACCATTAACGAATTCTCTACAGGTTCGGCTTTGGCTTGGGACCTCTACCATTTCAGACCAGTATTGCAGGCTTGACCTCAAATTTTTCTGCCGTTTGATAATGCTTTAATGAATGGCAGAGAACCACGAATATAGACGTGATACAAAAAAAAAAATACTTTACCATCATACTCTACTCAGAAATCGCTTACAAATGAGCGAGAGATTGTAATAAAAATTGTTCAACAAACCATCTTGTTAATTATTTCTTTGTCACGTCAGGCAACGATCCGCCCACTTGCTCTAGTTGCTCGCACGACTATTTAGTTCAGTTTTACACCACCTGATATGGCATTTCATACACTTCGGATAAAATATTACAGGAGTACGACTTTGGCTGTAATAGGTCTAACGCAACTTTACCCTATATTGGCAGAGTGCTAAATCCACAACTACGAAGAAAATACATCGTTGATGTCTTTTTGTCTCGAGGTGCAGTTCCATAGTTTAGTTTGATATCTGAGGGTTACTTTAAGTTTGGTAATGTCTATTTCTTTCACTTGCAGCAGAAATAAAACCAATTGAATGAAACACATGCACATAGCTTAGAAGTCCTGTATGGCTGACGTCAGGGTTGCCAACATAAGATTACTTCAAACGAAATTCTGGGACACACACGCACACACACACACACACACACACACACACACACACACACATACACACACACACACAGCATGTGTCGTCCTCCACTTGACGCAGCCAATCAAACCTGAGCACTTCCAGCTTAAGCAGCTCCCCTTGTGACGTCATTGTTGATTTGTTGAGTAAGTCTCGAGTCCAATTATGGCAAAGTGAAACATTTTTAAAGTTATCGATGTACCGTTATTGGTGTTTTAATTAATAAATATTAATTAAAAATCATCTTTCTTTAAAACTAGTTGGGTGAAACAAGGTATTTTATTCTACTGTTTCAGCCGATAGAGTTCAATGTCAAAAAAATAAAACGAGAAGTGTTCTCATTAGTCATGATGGGATTAGCTCACAGAAATGCTCCATTAAACTTTTTTATTCCCTTGTGAAAAGAGGTGGCGCTGACTTCCTGTACGTGGCAAGAATAATTTCTAAAAGGGGAACCAAAGCTGAGAGTTTCATTCCCATTACGCCACAAGTGATAGAGTTAATACACTCTCATCTCGGTACGAATAATTATGTAAATGTATTACGTCATCTGAAATACCAAAATGGGTTTTCAGCTGCACGAGCGACGTATTGCTGTGGTTAAGACATGGGACCACGATAATGAAAGAGCGAGGTTCGGCCTCCGTCCTGCCGTAATGATTTAGATTTCCTTTGATTTTATTAATCCGTTTCAGGTAAATATCAGAATAATCCATTCGGAAGGTAATGGATGTTTGCACTTCGTGCTTGTGCACGTAAACTACTTGTACATATTTGACGATCTCGATGTCGACACTAAACTCCAACCTCTCATTCTTCCTTGCTTCCTTCCTTCGCTCTTGAAAGTTTGTCCACCACATTCTAATTTCTGCTCAAAGTCCACCTCACTGACAACCTATACGAAGACGTAGTATTTCTTGCTCGGTAGCATACTGGCCCTGTTAAACACTAGCGTCCAGCCACTTGGGCTGAATGCTGATTAATCGTTCGTCACTCACACGGCCCTCTCACTGAACTTTCATATAATCATCAAGATCGCAACTGCACATTCCACGGTAAATGAAACGAACATCTGCATAAAGTGCCACGCTAGGAAGTGGTAGTCACAGAGCAAATCTTGATTTTGAAGACCTCACTGAGCAAAGTTTCGCTTGCCATTTATAGACATTTCAGATACGTTTTGGTTCAGACAGATAATAGGAAAATATGAGTGTTTTTCGTACAGAAATAATTCTTCTACCATTTTTCTGACCATCCTGATTTAGATTTTCACAATACTTGCCCTTTGTTGAAGCTGATGTTGTCTGCGAGACACCAAGGGGAATGTTTAACAGATGCTGAAGAGGTGTTTACAGCGCCTTTGCACAATAATGTGTTAGATTACGCTATTGGTGATAAGTCACTGGGAACAGTAACCGCCTTAAAGCACCTCAGAGTACCCGTTCGGAGAGACTTGAAGCTAAATGACCACATAAAATTAACTGTAGAAAATTCAAATGCCAGTGTGAGATTCTAGGGAAAAATTTCAAAGAACGTTAGAGTTATTGCGCCGATTGTTGAAAATTGCTCATTAGCCAGAGACGCTTGCCAGGTTGGATTAATAGAAGATGCAGGCAAGATCCAACGAAGAGCGGGGCCTTTCACCACGGGATCGTTCACTAAGCGCAGAGCGTTACGACCATGATCAACAAACCTCAGTGGCAGACGATGCAAGAGAGGCGTTGTGCCAAATGCAGAGCATTACTGTTCAAATTTAGAAAGCGTACGTTATAACAGGTTAGGCCACACATTCCTTCCTCCTAGAAAACCTGTGTAAAATGTCCAGCACCAGAAAATCAGAGAAATTGGGCTTATCGATAATCGTCCTTCCTGCACAGAGAGAAGATGGTAGTGGCTCCGGCAGTACCCGCCACTACATACCGTCAAGTGCCTTACGGAGTACAGATGAAGTTATTGGAACACAGAGGTTTATGTATGAAAACAGGAAACGTAACAGTCATACAACAAACATGCCGTTGTAAAAGCGGTATTGTATGGAACACTTTAAAAGCGTATGAAATACAGTCACTAGGCACCCGACACATATATCAGCTCGTGGACAATAGTGGCTTCATTAGTTTCTCATTGTTGTTGTTAAGATCTTCAGCAAGGAAACTTGTTAGATGCAGCTCTCCTCGCTGCTCCACCCTGTGCAAGTTTCTTCATCTCCAAGTGAGCACTGCAACCTACAATACATTTGAACTGCTTCTTCTATTCACCTCTTGGTCTTCCTCAACAGTTTCTGCCCCCTCCCCTCCCCCCCCCCCATCCCACACACACACGTACACGTCCCTCCAATGCTAATTTGCTGATTTCTTGATATCTCAGTCATTTCTATTTGAGGCTACACCCCACACAAATACCTTTAGAAAACACTTCCCACAAATTGCTATGAGATGTTAACAAATTCCTCTTTTTCAGAAATGCTATTCTTGCTGTAGCCAGTCTACAAATGGCTCTGAGCACTATGAGACATAACTTCTGAGGTCATCAGTCCCCCAGAACTTTGAAGTACTTAAACCTAACTAGCCTAAGGACATCACACCACTCATGCCCAAGGCAGGATTCGAAACAGCGCGGTTCCGGACTGATGCGCCTAGAACCGCTCGGTCACCGCCAGTCTACATTATATCGTATGCGCATCGGCCAATATTGGTTATTTTGATGTCCAAATTGCAAAACTCATCACCTATTTTTAGTGTCTCATTTCCTAACCTAATTCCCTCAACATCGACTGATTTAATTTGACCACTGTCTATTGCATTACCCTATTTTACTTTTGTTCATGTTCAACTTGAACCCTCCTTTGAAGACACTCTCCTTTCCGTCCAACTGTCCTTCGAAGTCCTTTCTGTGTCTGAAAGCCTTACAATGCCATCGGCGAAACCTCAAGGATTTATTTTTTCTCTTTGAATTCCTTCTTCAGATTTTTCATAGATTTCCTTTACTGACAACTCAATGTACAGATTAAACGGCATCGAGGATAGGGTAAAACTCTGTCTCACTCCCTTCTCAACTGTTGCTTCCCTTACATGTCAGTATTGCCTGGCATGTTCCTACGTTTCTCCAAAATCGAAACTGATCTTTCATGTGGTCGGCTTCTCCCAGTTTTGCCAATTTTCTGTAAATAATTCGTGTCAGTTGTAGCCGAAAAGACTTAATGTAAGGGGTCGACCTCATAAAAACGTATCAGTTACTTAGAAGGACGTTTATGGTTTAATGTCCTATCACCAAAGGGGTCACAAGATTGTGGAGTACGAACCGTCGCAGGAATGTGTTCTAAAGATATCTTTTTGTCTTTTTTGTTTCGATCTGTTTCTTCGCCATTTTTCGTCAGTGGTTCTTTGGGATGGCGCATGACGTCTTTCAAATTCCATCGATAACAACTTAACTCCTTTTTGTTTATTGTATGACAAAGGGTCGGGGCCAGTCCCCTCACCGAACAGACTGAGGTACCGTGCGAATGACTGAGCTATCCAAGCACGAGCTGCGGTCCGCCGTCGGAGTTTTACTTACTCCAGCGCCCTCTTTCCTACCTTTCAAACTTTGCAGAAGCTTTTTTGCGTTCCTGGCGGAACTAACACTCGTGGAAGAAAATATATTGCGGGGGAAATGGCTCAGCGGCAGCCTGGGGGATTTTTTCTAGAAATTTTAAGCGGAAATTAGGAAATCTGCCAGCTTTTGTTCCGAGGAACTATCCCAAAATTCGTCTTAAGCTATTCAAGAAAATCACAGGAAACTTCCTGGCAGGTTAAAACTGTGTCCCGGACCGAGACTCAGACTCCGGGCCTTTGGAATTGAAGCTGTGAGAACGGATTGTGAGTCGTGCCTGGGTAGCTCAATTGGTAGAGCACTTGCCCGCTAGAGACAAAGGTCCCCGGTTCGAGGCTCGGTCCGTCTCACAGTTTTAATCTGTCAGTAAGATTCATATCAGCGTACATTCCACTGCAGAGTGAAAGTCTCATTCCGCAGGTTATCTAAATCGAAATGGCCGGACTGGGTTTTGGACTGAGGTTCTCAAGAAAGCGAGTCCACTGTGTTGCTAGTGAACCACTTTGCTCGGTAGCCGGTTCATAACCTGTTACGACAACACTGATTGGTGAGGAAGTGGTATAAAATTGTTGACAACTAAATCATGCCCCAAAGATTAACTAGTGAACCTCTTTGTGACGCATTCCATGATATAACTGTCGATTGTAGAACTGAAACTCACGGTTCACGAGGAGTAAGGTTGCAACGATCCCTTCTCAAAGAAAACTGTGCGCAATCAGGAAAGTGCTTCGGCACCATAGTCCACGTGATCCAACTTACACAACTGCACCACCATCGGCGAATGTACCGTTGACTGCGTGAACTAACATGATTAGACTCCCTGTTTAAGTACAGGAGATAAACTGTGTATTGCGTATTGAACCAGAGACATAGAAACGACTGAGGCTTCGTCGCGCCGTAGTCCTCAGTGATTCACAACCCCGCAACAGGCCACAGCAGTTCACCCACCTCGCCGCCGCCCCATACCGACCCCGGGGTTACTGTGCGGTTCGGTCCGCAGTGAATCTCCCCGGGAACGTCTAATACCAGACGAGTGTGTGTGTGGTAGAGTAATTATGGTGTACGCGTACGTGGAAATGGTGTTCGCGCAGCAGTCGACGACGTAGTGTAATTGAGGCGGAATAAGGAGAACCAGCCCGCATTCACCGAGGCAGATGGAAAAGAGCCTTAAATACCATTACACAGAGTGGCCGGCACACCGGATCTCGCTTCTAATCCGCCGGGCGGATTCGTGCCTGGGACCGGCACTCATTCCCGCTTGGGAAGCAGCGCCTTAGACGTCGCGGCTAGCCTGGCGGGCTTAAGAGATGCATACTATGCAGCGGTATAAGGCCACAACCTTATAGTATTAGAGTTACCATACAGCTACTGTACAACATGTATGTTTCGAATGTTAACTACCAGTAAAACCCTGATTCTTTTTTTTTTTTTTTTTAAATCGATCTCTCACGTATAAAACGGCTTTCAAACTTCTGATTACTTTAAACATGAGGTAATATGATAAATATTTGACGTTAAGCCTGTAAGCGAGAAAAATCTTAGAAAAGATCTGAAATTACGTTTCGAATTTGTTGGAAGTCGGTAAGTTATCTCATCATCATCATCATCAAACACTGCATGCTTATAGTCTGATTAATTTGCGTCCCATTTTAAGCAAAAGCTAGTTTTTCACATACCTCAATGTGTATGACTTCATATCTCCTGAACCCAACGATATAAATTTGCAGGTAAATTCAATATTACGTGTGGACACTGTCTGCAAATTGTGTTGTGAATGGAACAAGTAATAACGCAATAATAAACAAAACGTCATGCCTGAGGCGGAAATTTTATGGCACGAACGGCGTAAATGTCGTAAGTGATAGATCTGTGCCTCGTGATGACTGGCTGTTGTGTGATGTCCTTAGGTTAGTTAAGTTTAAGTAGTTCTAAGTTCTAGGGGACTGATGACCATAGATGTCAAGTCCCATAGTGCACAGAAACATTTTTTCATCATTTCTTGAGGGTGTGAGCGAGAAAAAGTTTCTTCTAAAACTATGTTTAAAGTCTGTTGAAAGTCACTAAGTGTTCTAATTCTCAATATTGGATAACTATAGTCTGGGTATTTGCGCGAGGTGAGCTGTGTAGCTCATGACATATACACAGCTCTAAGTGTAATACTTGACCTACTGTGTTAAACGTTTACATCTCTTAATGAGTATACATCCAAATTTTTAAATTCGGCGAATAGTTACAAAAAATACTGAAAATCTAATTTTCTTGCGCTAGGAAATCATTAGATAGGGAATCTGCAACTGGTTAATTAGGTGCTATGAACCACGTTAGCCGGCCGCCGTGGCCGAGCGGTTTTAGGCGCTACAGTCTGGAACCGCACGACCGCTACGGTCGCAGGTTCGAATCCTGCCTCGGGCATAGATGTGTGTGATGTCCTTAGGTTAGTTAGGTTTAAGTAGTTCTAGGGGACTGATGACCTCAGAGCCATTTGAACCATTTTTTTGAACCGCGTTAGCTGTTTAGTGTTATAAAGAAACTACTCGCCATTGTTGTTTCATCGCTAGCCTAGTCCTGTTTCAGTGCAAAACCATAGATTAAAAGAATCCTGATGCCTAACTTTATTAGTGTGACTTTGGGAATGCATGTAAACTAAGGGAATAGCAATGAAAGTGATCGGCACTTTTCGTCATGGATTCGTTTAGTAGGCGCTCGAACGTTGTGAAGGTGATCAACAGCTTCCAATGGCAGACGCTACAAGAGAAGTGTTGTGAGCCACGGAGATGTTTACCGCTGAAATTCCGAGAGCACACCTTGCGAGAGGAATCAGTCAACAGATTACGTCCTCCCACACATGCCTGACTAAATGGCCAAGATGAGAAAATTAGAGGACATCGAGCTCATGGTGATGTTTATCGATAATCGCTCCTACAACGCGCCATTCGTGAAAGTGGAAAAATGATATTGACTGCCGGCCGCGGTGGTCTCGCGGTTCTAGGCGCTTCAGTCCGGAACCGTGCGACTGCTACGGTCGCAGGTTCGAATCCTGCCTCGGGCATGGATGTGTGTGATGTCCTTAGGTTGGTTAGGTTTAAGTAGTTCTAAGTTCTAGGGGATTAATGACCACAGCAGTTGAGTCCCATAGTGCTCAGAGCCATTTGAACCATTTTTGATATTGATAACAGAAGTACCCTCTGCCACACAGCATAAGACGGCTTGAGAAGCATATACTCATATGTATAAGTTCGTATTTTCCTTGGCAGGTTTGTGAATTCCACTGACCAAATAAAGGCTTGAAGCAAACTGGACTGGCATTAGCCACTGGGAACATTCGGGCATGCACTCTGAATGACAAGCAGCGGACGACACACACGTGGGCCTGCCCCAGGGCTCTGCCAACGGCCATTCACTCGCGCCTCTGACCGCAAACGCGCCTTCCACTGTACGGGGAACGTCTTTCTGGGAATCGCGTAGCACCAGTGACAATGCAGTATTCGAATTTCGGTTAACACCGTTGAAGGAAGTACCGATCGCTAAGTGTTCGACGTAAGACCCACTGACGCACCATTGGGGATGCAGCCGGAATAAATCTGGCAGAATGCTTTTGTAAGCATTGTGGTAAGAGAGCTAGTTCATCTATTTAAATGTACGGGGTCTGGGATAAGTAAAGGGACAAAATCTGAGAATGGGTTCCTCAAACGAAAAGATAATGTCTTGTTATATTAACATCTGGATTTAAATCCATACATTTCTGGATAATAGACCATGATACTGCTGGAAATCGCTATTTACATACTTCTTACATCTTCACAATTTCAAATAACAGTGGTCAAAATAAATACTGTATATTGCCAAAACGTTAATACTGAACTTAGTGTCCGAGAAATACATTAAGATATCAACAGTTTTTTTTTTAGCTCTAACGGAAGCAGTCCATGGTTTTATGGTTTTACACTGAGGGGCTGTATGTGCAGTCTATGACAAAAGTGTCACCTGTAAACACTGCAGTACTTGTGCTGTGAGTCATTACGACAGTTATGTTGTTCGGACAACAATAACGTACAATCAGAGTTACTCCACCGGAGCAAGGAATGAGACAGGCGGACGTCGCAGCGAATGTCGTGAGTCAGTGATGTTACTGGACTCTGCAACAAGTCTCTATAGACAGTATCACTTGAAGATCGTCAAAGAAGTGGCTGGGGAAAGAAAACAAGAGGATTGCAGGACCCGTATCTGCGTATAACAGCAAGTAGAAACCTTCAACACAACGCTACACGTCTACGGCGGAAGTTCCGAATAGCTACAGGAGTGCAAGTGTCGGCGCAAATGATACAAAATAGTATGTATGCAGGCTTTCGTGACCGTTGTCACTTAAGTTAAAATATTATGTGTTGTTAGGCAGCATTATATTTCTTCAAACAATCGACGTTTCGAACCCTCTGCTGGGATTTTTTCAGTCTCCGGTGGACACCAGAAGCTACTGAAGAAGATCCCAGCAGAGCAGTCGAAACATTGATTGGAGAAATATAAAACAGGCTAACAATCCAGAAGATTTTAACTTTAAAGACAAAATAGGCTTCATGAGCAGAGATTACGTGCCACAAGACCTTTCAAGGCTCCACCTGTAAATCGCGTTCGGAGAGTGCCTCATATCGCAAGGGCAGGAAACCACTCTTTGTGGATTAGCCAATGGGACGCAACGCGCTTTTCTGATGAAACCTGTATTAGTTTCCGCCATGACGCCGGCCGCTGTGGCCGAGCGGTTCTGGGCGCTTCAGTCCAGAACCGCGCTGCTGCTACGGTCTCAGGTTCAAATCCTGCCTCTGGCATTGGTGTGTGATGTCCTTAGGTTAGCTAGGTTTAAGTAGTTCTAAGTCTAGGGGACTGATGACGTCAGATGTTAAGTCCCATAGTGCTTAGAGCCATTTGAACCTTTTTTTTCCGCCATGACAATAATGATAATCGTGTGTGGAGGCAATTTGGACAACGTTTACACCATAACAGTATCACAGACCGCCATCCTTATGAAGGCGGTTCAGTCATTTTTTGGGATGACTTCATGTATGGCCACACGACACCCCTTGTCCTAATACATGGGAGGATGGTGTGAAGTATGCGGACGACATCCTTGCATGCATTGTGACTCCATTTTGTGAAGACATTGGAGCGGGATTCACGCTGATGGACGACAACGTGCACCCCCATTGTCACAATTTTTTCTACACCTTCCTAGAGGAACAAAGAATCAGTTAGATAGACAAATGGTTCAAATGGCTCTAAGCACTATGGGACTTAACATCTGAGGTCATCAGTCCCATAGACTTAGAACTACTGAAACCTAACTAACCTAAGGACATCATACGCATCCATGCCCGAGGCAGGATTCGAACCTGCGACGGTGGAAGAAGCCCGGTTCCGAACTGAAGCGCCTAGAACCGCTCGGTCACAGCTGCCGGCTTTGGATAGACAGATCTCAGCTGCATTGATAATGTTTGGGTCATGCTAATACGAGGCTCTGTAACTGTCATGTCCCACTGGAGATCTCGAACAACGACTGGGCATCAAAGGTCGCTTGGCCACATTGCTAAACAGCATACCTAACCGCATTCAAAACTGTCTCCAATTACGAGGAGCGACAATTGATTTATAAACAACGTGTTATGAAATAAGACACTGAGAAGAAACTGTACGTCTGAATTAGAAACTTTGGCAGGTTTTTTTTCGCTTTTTGTTTGTATTTATCAAGTGGAAATGTGTTTATCTTCTTTATTTTTTTTATTATGACTGACACAGCAAAATCAGTGTTGCTTCCTGTCCAATATCGAAATCAAGAAATATGCAACATCTATTTTGACCACTGAATTTGATCAAAATGCACCTAATCCATTTGAAAACAACTTCCTCAACAGTCATACGGTGACGTTCTTAATTTTACTAGCCTACCAGGCCCTTCACAAATATTTTCAAATGCTAGAGCAATCCAACTTCGCAGATAATACACAAACTCGAATGGAGTAGCAAGACCAAACACTTGTCACGTCTCCATAAGAAATTATCAGTGAGTCGACGTACAGTGAATGACATGACCATACCACGGGACCATCATGGCCTATCTATTGCGCTTGCTAAACGCTACACCGTAGAAAGAAAAAGTTTGAACCTTGTCAGAGAAAGTGTGTGCGAAGAAACATTCTCTAGCTACACTGTCAGAAGATTGTGCAATAAGTTCTATTACATTCACCATATCAGTCTTTCTGGAAAGAATTGTGGCTCCATTAATTGTCCCCCCTTAGTTCACTTGTCCTACGTTAGTGGATACCGACGCTAACAGCGTTCCTTGAAAGCGCTGCAGCTTCTTGACAACATATTCGTCAGGCGTTCCAAAGCTATGCCGCACGTCTTCAGAGAGCAGTTATTTCGCAATAGTACTTGGCCCATATGTTCATCTACTTTTCCTTCGCTTCAGGAACAGCCTTCCACAGCTGTAACTATTTTTTAACTAACACTGTTGTTTTCTTATTTTTCCTTTTTCATTTCAGTCGAGGTACGAAGCACCTTTCTTCAGTAACGTCATTAAGCTGTTATTCAGATGCTATGCGAGCTGTGAAATTTTTCTACTAACCAAATAAAAGAATAGAGCAATAAACTAGGAACAAATAAGGATGAAATAAATGAAATGTATTCGCAGTTGCGAAATCGAGCAACCATCTGCTGTATAAGGGAATGACGACAATGAGAATTTGTTTCAGACCGGGACTCGAACCGGGATTTCTCGCTTTCCGCATGTCCGCAGAAACATTGAATCGTTCCCCTTGACAACACAAGCACTCCAGTATCGTAAATAAAGACTAAGTGCTCACCAAGCAGCGCTTGGTGACACAAACATATTAGCTTGTTACAAAGATTGACTGGATGCTAAATGAGAACATTGACTTGAGGTCAGACACGAGGTGACACAATGACTGCAGACACGTGGCCTGCAAGCGAACTGGTCTTATTGACCTTACACTCTGGGTTTTAGAATCACTCAAGTTTGCACTGACACTGCGTGAACATAGCTCCGCTAACGTTCAACACTTGTCATGTGTCTCCCCACACCATTCGGTCCCTGGAAGTCTGGTGTACCACGGGTAAGATTGCCGGAGGGCTTACTGCCAAATGCTAATGTATCGAACGTCGGTATTCTGAGCTGGGTGAAAGACTATTGGGCGAAGTAGACTGTAAGAACTCAGGCAATGGCTTGACACCACAGAATAAATCCCGCTGCTTCTGAGCCCGCACATTGACACATGACGTTTGGCTATGAAATCAGTGAACAAGACGCCTCCCATGGAGGTCGTCCAGGTATGTGTACCAACGTGTTCACATACAGAATAAAGAGGTGGGAGACCTCTACGAAGAGTTACAGAAGCTCATAAATGACAGCAAATGCCACTATAAGTTTACAGAGGAGGATTTTAATGAGAAAGTACGATGAAAATTATAATTCTGTCCTTCAGTAAGGTACTTTGGATATGGTATTATCGGTCATACCTTAGTAAAATTTGCCGGAAAACAAGGAAGGAAGATTAGGTTTTACCTCCCATCGACAAAGAGATCATAAGTGGCGTAGCACAAACTCGGTTTGAGAAAGAACAGAAAAGAATCATTCGAGTCATTTTCAGAGGAACTATCCTGCTCTTTGCTTTAAGCAATTTAGGAAAATCGCGAAAAGCGTAAACCTGAATACCCGGGCGGAGATATGAACCGTCATACTCCTAAACGCGTGTCCATTGCCTTACCGCCATGCCGTCTCCTTGGTCTGGGCATTTCCCAACAGCCTAACTGTAACAGATTTAATGATATTTTCTCTAAGAAAAGAAATAGAAACTAGTTTTGGCAAAGATCTTGTTGAAGTAAATTATTAAACTCACTCCAATTACAATGTGTTGGAGGTGACAGTCCTAAGCAGCTTTCGAAGTGCAAGTGATTGTTGGCACAGTAGATAAGGAGTAAACATAAGTAAAAAGTTAGAGAGAAACAGACTCACGAAGTTAGAATAGTATGTTGCAAAATTAAGATTACATTAACTTAAATGAGATGGGAAATTATTTAACCGAGGTACTTAAGCAATCTGCAAAAGATGTTGCCATTACGAAGGAAGCAAAAGAGAAGATAATCTCGAACATGTACTCTCTTCAGACGATGAACTTCCATCCAGTCGCTCGTAGACCAGTCTGAAGATACCAAAATGAAAGCCCAAGTTTTAAATTCCGCATTCAAGAAATCATTCACACAAGAGAATCGTACAAACATACCGTAGTTTGGCCGTCGTACAGAGTCCCATACGGATGACGTAGTAATAAGCATCTTTGGCGTAGAGAATCAACTCAAAGAGTTGAAAACAAAAAACAAAACCAGGTCCGGACGGAGACCCACTTCTGTATTACAGAGAGCACTTTACGGCTCTGGCGCATTACTTAGCTTGCATTTGTCGCGAATCTCTCGACCAACGCGAAGTTCCAAGGGGCTGGAAAAAAGCGCAGGTGACTCCTGTACACAAGATCGGAAACAGAAAGGATCCGAAAAATTGCAAATAAATATCTTTAATACCGGTTTTCTGCATAATTCCAGAACATATTCTCAGTTTGTATATAACAAATTTTCTTAAGATCGAGAAACTCATGTTCGCGAATTAGCATGGTTTTAGAAAGCATCGCTCGTGCGAAACTCAGCTTGCCCTTTTCTCACATGATACACTGCAAACTATGAATGAAGGGTAACAGGCAGATTCCATATTTCTAGAATTCCGGAACGCGTCTGACACGGTGCCCTATTTCATGCTGTTAACGAAGGTACGAGCTTGTGGAATACGTTCACAGATATATGAGTGGTTCGAAGACTTCAGAAATAATGAAGCCAGTATGTTGTCCTCGACGACGAGTGTTCATCAGGGACATGGATGTTGTCAGGAGTGTCCCAGAGAAGTACGATAGGACCGATGTTGTTCACTATATACATGAATGATTTGGCGGACGTTGTGGGCAGCAATCTGTGGCTGTTTGCTGACGATGCTATGGTGTACGGGAAGGTGTCGAAGCTGAGTGACTGTAGGACGGTCCAAGATGACTTAGACAAATTTTCTAGTTGGTGTGATGGGTAGCAGCTGGATCGAAATATAGAAAAATGTAAGGTGATGCGGATGCGTAGGAAGAACAAACCAGTAATGTTCGGATACAGCACTAGAAGTGTTCTGCTTGACGTAGTCAAGTCGTTTAAATATCTGGGCGTAATGTTGCAGTGCGATATGATGTGGAAAAACCTTATGCGGACAGGCGAATGGTATACTTCGGTTTATTAGGAGAATTTTGGGAATGTGTGGTTCACCTGTAAAGGAGGCTGCATGTAGGACGCTGGTGCGACCTATCTGTGAATACAGCTTGAGTGTCTAGGTTCCGTAGCAGGTCGGATTGAAGGAGGACATCGAAGCAATTCAGAGGCGGGCTCCTAGATTTGTTACCGATAGGTTCGAACAACTCGCAGGTGTTATGAAGATGCTTCGGGAACTCAAATGGAAATCCCTGGAGGGATTTCGAGGAACACTATTGAGAAAATTTAGAGAACCAGCATTTTAAGCTGACTGCAGAACTATCGTACTGCCGCCAACACACGTTTCGGACGAGGACCACGTAGGTAAGATACAAAAAATTAGGTCTCATACGGATGTTTGCAGACAGCCATTTTTCACTCGCTCTTTCTGTGAGTCGAACAAGAAAGGAAGCGACTAGTAGTGGTATAGCGCACCGTCCTCCACACACCATATGATGGCTCTTGTAGTAAATGAAGTTGTAGATTGCGCCATTCTTTTTGCACAATGTTCTTAGAGTGGGACGACGCGTGTAACTGAAGTCCGCTCGAACATGTAAGTTTCTAAACAAATTAACAAAGGTACATGTTTTACTGTCAGTAGCAGTTCATTGTAGGATGCTGTGGAACGAAGGATTCCACGAGACGCAAACGAAACCGCAGGTTACTCCAGTCTTCAAGAAGGGTCGTTGGACATATACATTTAATTGTAGGCCTACTTCGCCGACGTCAATCTGTTGCACAGTTGTGGAACACGACTTATGCTATGCATTACGAGTTTTCTGGAGAACGAAAATCTGCAGTATCAAAAGCAACATGGATTGCGGAAACAGAGATTTTGAAAACCCAATTCGCTCTGTCCATTTATGAAATAGAGCATACGGTACTCAACGACACACAGGTTGACAACTTCTTCCTTGAATTTCGGAAGATCTTTCATACAGTTCCACATAGTTCAAATGGTTCAAGTGGCTCTAAGCACTATCGGACTTAACATCAGAGGTCATCAGTCCCCTGGACTTAGAACTACTTAAACCTAACTCAACTAACGACATCACACACATCCATGCCCCGGGCAGAATCCGAACCTGCGACCGTACCAGCAGCGCGGTTCCTGACTGAAGCGCCTAGAACAGCTCGGCCACAGCGGCTGGTAGTTCCACTTAGTCATTTAGTGAATAAAACAAGAGCGCACCCGGTATCGGATCACACTTGTGACTGAATTCAGGACTTTTAGACACAGAGAGGTCAACACTTCTTTCTTAACGGGATGAAATATGTAGATGTTTCAGTAACCAAACTGATTGTAACAGGGCCGTTACAGCTTATAATGCGTATAAATTAACTAGCTCCTTGAGGCTTTTCAGAGACTCTCATTTGTAACGCCAGAAGACTGACTTGAAATGCAGGCAGACAATCTATTGATTAAAAACTCTGAGGAGACATCCTTACTCCACTTGCCGGCTGAATCTCAGCGCTATTTCATCTCTGACAGTCGAACAAAATTAAACTAAAAGAAAAATAATCAATAGCAAAATAATATCTAATTATATTCAAATCAGTATATGGGAGTCAACAGTTCGAGCGTCATCGCACTAATGTGGATTAAGTACGAGCAGAGCTCATAATACTACTTAAGCTCAGCGGTATAGGCCGTATTTTGTTACACATTTTACAAAACTGTATCACACGTCACATTATACAAAAACTTAAAAGTTTGTTCAATTACTTTCCAGGTGTAGTTCAATATTACTTGGATTTACTTTCAACAGACACTGGAGCATTAGCGTGCTATCTGAATTCACTAAACCCCTCCCTTTTACTTTTACAAGATTTTTTTCGGAAGTTACAGAAACAACGACAAACACAAGCAGCAGAAAAATTCTTTTACAATACATACTGTTGTCATGTACGCTTTATCGCTGTGTTCCAAGTATACAAATTCGTCTACTATTTCCATAGGTTAATAATTAATCTTTGTATTCTTCTAACGACATAATGATTCCCATTATCTTCGTGAAACTGTATTTCATCTTGAGGCCTACGTTCTTACTTTTGTATATAGT
Source organism: Schistocerca gregaria (assembly GCF_023897955.1). Lineage (NCBI taxonomy): Eukaryota > Metazoa > Arthropoda > Insecta > Orthoptera > Acrididae > Schistocerca > Schistocerca gregaria. The sequence continues at coordinate 263,462,511 of NC_064921.1, forward strand.
CTTGAAGAAACTGATGTATGTTGATTGCATCCATTAATTCTCATATGCTACCATCACAAAAAGTAGTAATTGATTGCCGGTCGCTGTGGCCGAGCGGTTCTAGGCGCTTCAGTCCAGAACCGCGCTGCAGCTACGGTCGCAGGTTCGAATCCTGCCTCGGGCATGGATGTGTGTGTTGTCCTTAGGTTAGTTAGATTTAAGTAGTTCTAAGTCTAGGGGACTGATGGCCTCAGATGTTAAGTCCCATAGTGCTTAGAGCCATTTGAAATAATTGATTTTTGTCCTATAACTTCATTGCTAACCTACAAAACGTTCACTATGCAACACCTATTAATAAAGCCAGCTCGTCTATTTTCGTGGTTAAAGTCTGAAGGCTATTAGTGAAAACACATCTTCCCTGCTCCGTTTATTGTAGATTCCGTAATTAGAGCATCCTTCGATCTACGTGTTATCGTTAGCTGACCCAAGAAGTCTGTGAATAGTTGCGCCTGTTATACTCTCAGCACCTCTTCCACTGTCTCTTATGTGCACGTGCTGTTGTTCTGAGAAATAACTGATAGAAAGAAAAAAAAAAGAATTACAGGTTGCGGCGGTTCCGAATTATTTAGCTCTAAAGCTACACACTCTATGATAAGAGAGATGGCACATAATGTATGAGGAAATTAAATGAAACAAGAAGTTTAGTGTTACCAGTCACTATTTATTTTATCTCCACGACGCGTTACAAAGGTTTAAACCTCAATCATCAAGTGGTGGACTTACATTTGCTAGTATATATATATATATATATATATATATATATATATATATATATATATATATATTGTGTTAAGATTTTTGGAGGAACGTATGGCACTGTGTAGTGTAGAAACAAAACACTCTTTCAGAACATGGTTTTGGATTTCTTTTGACAAAAAAGTAAACGTATGTCTAACAGTAAAAAATAAAATAAGTAAAATAGAGTATCTCCAGTGGTCACGGGTTCCTTTCCCTGTCATAACACATCACATATTTCGTAAACAAATATTGCGTCTGGGAACTATTAGGTACAAGGTTGATGTAGCAATAGGGAAACATTATCACAGAGTACAAAGACTATACATCGCAACAACATTATTACATAACAAATTTTAAAGCATTTTGGAGATCTTTGTCTTGAAGTGTTGGATACGTGCGTTGGAATAAATATTGCAGGTGGTATATAAATCCGATTTTGTCAAGTTAATATAGCTTAAACTTGATATTCCTTTAGATAATCAGGTGACATGTTGCAAACCTTAAGTACAATAATTATGGTGGCTACAGTGGTAAAATTGTACATAAATAACAATCTTGGTTGGGATTCACAGATAGAAATGAAAGGCTGGAGGTAGAGGGAGAGGAAGGGAAAGAGAATGTGAAGGGGAGAGAGAGAATAGGAGTGACTGGATGAGGGTAAACATTCCAAGGCAAGGGGTTCTTAAGATTATATCTGTTACATGTAATAACTGCCTAAAGGTTGCTGTAATACATTGATTAATGCTTTAAAATATGCAGACGGAGGTTCAGTTTGTGCCATTAGTTGATGTACACATAGCTTCAAGCTGACAGCGGGTACAGCTGTTGGTGTAATGGTATATTTATAAATGACGTCAATGCCATGTACGTTTGAGGGATGGTATGCTGACGTAAGCAAATATTTATGTAAAATACTAAGGCGTGTGTGTGTGTGTGTGTGTGTGTGTGTGTGTGTGTGTGTGTGTGTGTGTGTGTGCACATTGCAAATTTAATAATGTAGGCAGCGGCTGAAAACAGAGATGATACGACTAAATGTTGTCATTTAAGCTGGATTCAGGTTATTTTCTTTGGTGTTTGTATATTTGGAGAGTTTCAAGAATGTGTAGATTGTTGGCTTTGGGTTGGATATGTCGTATGCTGATACTTGTGTTGTTAATATGGTGTTTTGTTTCATACAGGTGGGTGGCTACTGCTGATGTGTGGTGTTTCTTTCTTTTTTTTTCAGTGCTGCTATGTTGTCTTTTAATAGAATCTAAAATTATCTGACTGTCTGGCCTATGTAGAAGCAGTCACAGTCCAACCATTCAGTTTTGTACACACCTGTGTGATGAAGTGGTTTTCGAGTGTTGTTGTGGGGTAACTTCTGTCCAGTCTAGTTGTCTCTGGTAGAGGATATGATTAAGCCTTCCCGTTTGGCAATCTGATATGAAACGTTACCTACAAAGGAGGTCCTATACAGTCAATTTACGGTACGTCTCTCAGAGTTTCACTGCAAGGTACGGCTAACCAGTAGAATCGTCCGCACCTCGTGGTCTTGCGGTAGCGTTCTCGCTTCCCACATACGGGGTCCCGGGTTCGATTCGCGGCAGGGTCAGGGATTTTCCCTCCTCGAGATGACAGGGTGTTGTGTCGTCTTCATCATCATCATTCATTCCCATTACAGTCGGAGGAAGGCATTGGCAAACCACCTCGGCTAGGACCTTGCCTATTCGGCGGTGCGGGTCTCCGGCACCGTCCCCTACGCTCCTCGGAGTATGGGACCTCAGCATCATCAATCAGTAGAACAGCCTGTCTCTTGCATATGAGCGGGTAAAACCGCCTGAAGCTCAGACGGTTCGTTCAGCGCAGCTGACGTCGCGACGTGCGACACGGGGCGCCGTTATGCGGGCTGCTTGCTATTCCACGGCGCTACGCCGGTGGGCCGGGCATTTCCCGCCAGTCAGAGGGTGACTGGCAGACAGTCGATCGGGTCGGGCAGGAGAGCGCAGAACGGAACACAGATCTCAGCATGCGGAGCACGGCCCGGGCGAGACGCGGCCACGTGCCATGCGCCGCGACGTTGCGTAACGCACAGCTGACCGGAAACTTCCATTCCGCGGAATCGCACGATACTGCGGACAGGCTCCCAACACGTCATTCAGCAGCGCTTGTCTCACACATGGAATCCGCTGTTTCACCCTTCAACTTCTTAGTGTTTGTTAAAATGTTCTGGAAGCAGAGATTTTGTAAACTATATAAAATCAGTGAAAAAACAGTTTATATCGCGATGATACTTTATTAAATCGACCGGTATCGGCCTAAACTTAGGCCATCTTCAGACATCACCATCAGCTGAAGTTGGCGGTGCGTAGAACAGTCAGTTGACCTGAGTCGCTGAAACTGCGGCTGTGCACTGTGCACTAAGGACAACTGACTATTCTAAACACCGTCAACTTCAGCTGATGGTGCCGTCTGAAGATGGTCTACGCCTACGCCGAAACCGGTCATTTTAATAAAGCATAATCTCGATCTAGCCTACTTTTTTTTCTTATCTGTTGCCGTGCTCGAATCGCTAGAGGGAAGAAAGATTACTAAGGGTTTCCACAGCTCTTTATCATCTTGGAGAAAATCAGCCTGATATCACCTCCATAGAGGGTGGTCGCAAACAGTCTGAAAAGCTTGTACTTCTGTTGTAGGGGACGTTGTACTGAGAAATAATTGTTAGGTAAAAATTCTATAAGTTGCTCTGTTTCTGAGTTATTTGGCCGATTAAGTCTTCGTGCGCACAAATTCAAGCACTTACGCGAGCTAAAAAGCGGTAATGCCGTGACATCTGTGAGCCCGTGAATTACCACTTGCTGAAATGCTCATTACCAGCTAAAATGTGTCTTTTTCGGAAGTGATAAATGTAACCTAGGTGAGGAAAGCTACGTTTGTTCGGTTTGAGGAAACCAAACGTCAAACACGTTTGGCGAGAGTGTCTTTAGTAGGCTCCTCGAATTTGCGCTGGTGACGACCTAATCAGCTAACTTCAAAGCTAAATAATTCTGAACCGGTGAAACGTATCGATTTTTTTGTTTTGTTGTCAGTTATTTCTCAGCACTCCATCCCCCTGCACCGAGAGATGTGCCGGAGTGGTTAGCATACTGGACTCGCATTCTGGAGGATGACGATTCAAAACCGCGTAAGGCTATCCTGATTTCGGTTTTCCGTGATTTCCCTAAATCGCTCCAGGCAAATGCCGGGATCGTTCCTTTTAAAGGATACGGTAGATTTCCTTCCCCATCCTTGAAACAATCCAAGTTTGTGCTCCCTCTCTAATGCCCTCGATTCGACTGAACATTAAAACCTACTGTTCCTTTGTTTTACATCCTCTGCGGCACCCTTGCAAGATGTTCAGACTCTTTCTAACCACCCTTTATGTTCAGCTCTGATATAACACCTTCCGACCGATGGATGGCTTGAGGAAGGCCGTGTCTGTAGAAGTCCGCATTTTTGCTGTCCTAGAAACGAAAAAAATGGTTCAAATGGCTCTGAGCACTATGGGACTCAACTTCTGTGGTCATCAGTCCCCTAGAACTTAGTACTACTTAAACCTAACTAACCTAAGGACATCACACACACCCATGCCCGAGGTAGGATTCGAACCTGCGACCGTAGCAGCAGCGCGGCTCCGGACGAGAAACGTTCCACCTCGAGAATTGCCTTGTCATCATCCTGGAAATGCCTCACACACAATAGTTTCGTCATCCGAGGAAAGAGGAGGAAATTACTGGGTGCTAAGTCACGAGAATAAGCGGGTGAGGCCAAATTTTGGTAACCCCTAAGAAGCAACCTATGTGGCTCTGCCCATCTTCAGTGAGGTAGGACTGTGGCTCTCAATCTTTCTGAGACAGTTACCCCTGAGTTCAATCAGACATTAGCTAACATGCCCAACCCCCACTCCCTGACCCCCACTAATATCAATATTATCGCCTCACTAATCTTTAGAAACAAAAGTGTCCGCATCTCGTGGTCGTGCGGTAGCGTTCTCGCTTCCCACGCTCGGGTTCCCGGGTTCGATTCCCTGCGGGGTCAGGGATTTTCTCTGCCTCGTGATGGCTGGGTGTTGTGTGATGTCCTTAGGTTAGTTAGGTTTAAGTAGTTCTAAGTTCTAGGGGACTGATGACCATAGATGTTAAGTCCCATAGTGCTCAGTCCCATTTGAACCATTTTTTTTAGAATCAAAAGTAATTTTCTCTTAGAATACTTTTATTTCTAAAATGGCGGAATATGGATGATATTAGTGTTCCATTAAACCACAAACACAAACTAATGATTCAATAAGACATTCTTAATAGAATGATGAAGCAATTCTCATCGCCTGGCGAGTGCTACCTAGAACTCCTACAACACCTCGTTACCTTGAGGACAGACACTTGTTGCACAACATGCTTCCTCTGCACAACTTCTCTCCCTAGTGATACTTGCTTCAACGATGTCATAAACACTCGTTTAATATCAACCGAGTTAAAATGATCCGTCTCCATAGACGAGCAGCTAGTACGACAGATCCTCATGTGGGGGATCCATGTTTGATTCCCGATACTGCTGAGGATTTTCCATTGCTGGAAGAACTGGACCGGGGTGCACACAGCTTCCTGCTGTCGTTTGAAGGGCTACCTGGTTGAGAGGTAGCGGCTCCAAGGTCTAAGAGTCGACTACTGCCGGTAGTGCGGTGCTGATACCATGCTCCTCCATACCGCATCCGAGGACACGGCGGTCAGTCGGCTATCGCGTGGGCTTCAGGGCCCGATCGCGGGGTATCCTTTCCTTTTCTAGTTAAAATGTGTACTATCCTTAATGTTCGTAAACCGCTTGATTGCTGGGCTATTTACTTCTGAACTGGCAGAAATTGGAAGACTTCAGGCTATTAATGCTTTGTGTATAAGCAAACCACATAATAATAATAATAATGTGTAGGCCCTACGGCACAGTTACTATTGTGTTGCGTTGCCAGTTACTTCGTTTATCTCTTCCGAAGTGAATAATAAAGTAATTTCACGTTCACTGCGAGAACCACCTACAACTCTGAGAAGGCATTTTTATGAGATATTGGAGCACATGTGATACCAATCTTACTGTTGTAAATGCATGGTACAAAGTGCATGGTATGTCTGAATGTCTGATGGGGAGGGGGGGGGGGGGGTGGCAATGTGAGGAAGATGATGTTCAGAAATTCAGTTCACAAGCTGTAACCTTCACCACATTGAGTCACGGTTCGATGCCAGTATCTGAAAGAAATACATACTTATTGTTAACTTCGGTAATCAGTATTATTCCTGCGAAATAGTGATAATAGTAATCGTATTTTCAAAATAATGTACGAGGGTCGTAATAAGCAGTGCCCCACTTTTTTTTTTTAAAAAGCCATGAATGTGCATAGACAAACGTCCTTGTTGGTACTTCACATTTGATATTACTGTTCGTTTTTGGAGCATCAGCTGCGACCAGCTTTGCGAAAGAAGCGGTGACACTTTCTGCGCAACCCACCCATCATTTTGCACGACAATGCGCAGGCGCTTACAGCGCAAGCTGTGGCTGCTCTGTTCGGTCGACGGGACTGGGAAGTACTGTACCATCCACCGTACTCCACGGACTTAAGTCCTTGAGTCTTTGATTTGATTCCGAAAATGAAGGAACCACTTCGTGGCATTCGATTCGGAACTGTTCCACAGACTCTACAGGCAGTAGACCGCTCCATTCACACCATCAACAGAGCAGGCTCTGCTAACGGTATACTACGCCTTCCACATCGCTGGCAACAGGGTCTACACAACGATGGTGACTACTTTGAAGGACAGTAACAGGTGCGAACATGTAACTCTTTTGTATCGGTTGTGAATAAATAGTTGCCACTATTTAAGTTTCAACCCTCATACTGGACATTAATACACATCTTATCATACAAATAATTAATAAGCTTTAACAGAGAATTATGTATATCTGAAAGCTAATATCTTTATTGCCGTATACCCGAACATCATCACCTGCTGTAGCCCGGTGGCAGTTTGCTGACAGGCGACACTTGTTGACAAAATCGAAACAGGAGCACAAAGCGGTGGCCCCTCTGATTCAGGTTACAACTTAATTATACAGACAGTGACTTTCTTTGTGCTCGATGTTCCATTGGCAACGATAAGAAGAGCAATATGAAGGTGCGAAGTAATCTCTACCGTTCCCTTATCAGAAAACTGCGGAGTCCATATGTAGGGGAAGGCGGGACAAGACGGGGAGATGGGGTAAGACGGGGAAGGGCTATAAGCTGCAGTTAAGAGTGCTGCCATCTATGGATAGCTACGTCAACATCATCAATACACAGGTCCCAGTGCGTTGACATTGCTGAACCTTAGTTTCACGGCAGTTTCTTCGAGTTCGCAAGGTACGTACAATTGTTGTACTGATTTGCAATGTTTTACACCTTTCGAGGACCTAAAACATGTGTTTCGTGAACATTTGTCCAGACTGTATGTATAGCAATGAATAGTACGTCTTCTTAACAGTAAACTGCTGTGTCATTAATCAATGTTCACTAAATACTGCTCATGCAGGCGTAACATAACCCGACAGCGTGTTAGGGGGAAAGACGGGGTGGGGCAAGATGGGGAGCTTCCCCGTTGCCCCTACTATTTGTCCAACCATTGCGTTCTTATCGTCTCATGTGTTTACCTCACTGCGGGTTTTGAACACGTACATTATACGTTGAATACAATTGTAAATAGAATGGTATTCGTTATTCCAACGTTTCCTAATTGATTACAAAGTGTGCCTTAGGCTATATGGTGAATAAAAATACACAGAACGTGCAAAGTCAGTATTCTTGCTATGCTTTAACGACTGACTATTGGAAATATGGTATTTACTATATAGTATAGTTTACCACGAATTATCTGACTCAATAGTACGTTTCACGTGTTTTATTTCAGATTGTTCGCAAGTATCGGCGACAAACGTCTAGGCAAGATTGGTCATTGGAGTCAATGGAAGGCGCTGTAAATGCTGTTATAAAAGGTCATGCGGGTTCTTTCAGGGCTGCTCGACAGTTCAACGTGCCACAGACAACGATTGAACGACAAGTGGCAAATAAACGTGCTAATCCTGGCTATACAGTTGTGAAAAGGTTAGGACCAATCACTAGTGTGTTTACCCCAGAACAAGAGGCAGAACTTAAAGACTACTACAGATGGAGGGGTAGTATTTTGGCCTAACACTTAAACAACTTTGTGAACTTGCTTTTCAGCTAGCTGAACGAAACAACATCAAACATCCATTTAATACTGCAGCCAAATCTGCTGCAAGAGATTGGTTAAATGGGTTTCTTGCACGAAATCCTACCTTAACAATACGAAAACCAGAGGCCACATCAATCACACGAGCAATGGGGTTTAATCGAGTTGCTGCAGATCAGTTTTTCGATATGTTAGAAAGTCAATTAGACACATTCAAGTTTACGGGAGACAGAATTATCAATTGCGATTCCAAAAGGTCTCACAAAGGTAGTTGCTTTGAAAGGGCGCAGACAGGTGGGAGCAGTTACTTCTACAGAAAGAGGCCAGGCTGTGACTGTAGAAATCTGTTTTTCAGCGTCGGGGTGCTACGTACCACCTACGTTAATTTATCCTCGAAAACGAATGCAACAAGCGTTTCAGACTGGCTTGCCCCCTGGTGCCTGGGCAGAAGTCCCAGAAAAAAATGGTTCAAATGGCTCTAAGCACTATGCGACTTAACTTCTGAGGTCATCAGTCGCCTAGAACTTAGAACTAATTCAACCTAACTAACCTAAGGGCATCACACACATCCGTGCCCGAGGCAGGATTCGAACTTGCGACCGTAGCGGTCGCTCGGTTCCAGACGGTAGCGCCTAGAACCGCACGGCCACTCCGGCCGGCAGAAGTCCAAGAAACTGGCTGCATGACAAAAGAACTATTTTTGACTTGGGTTAAGAAGTTTATTGCATTTACTGGAGCGTCAAAGGAAAGACCAATACTTCTCATATTGGACGGCCACAAAACGCACACCATGAATTTAGAACTGATAGATGTGGCCAGCAAAAATGGGGTTGTCTTGCTGTGTTTGCCACCACACTTCTCACACCGTCTTCAACCAATGGACGTGGCATTTATGAAACCTGGCAGTAAATTTTACGAAGATGAAGTAAGATCGTGGCTTCTCACCCATCCTGGAAAAGTTGTTGCGCTGCATCAGATCGCAAGTTTATTCGGAAAGGCCTTCATTAATTCAGCTACAATGTCCACAGCAGTGAACGGGTTTCAGAAAACAGGCATTTGGCCTGTAAACAGAAATGTGTTCCAAGAAAATGATTACGTTCCCTGTTCAACTACAGACATTCATCAAGCTCACACATCTGAATCTACAGAAACGGAATACCAAATACCAGAGATGTTGTCAAGACGTAAAACACCTAAATAATTAACAACTGACGATGAAGCCTCTGTTCCGTCTAACTTTCAGGTTACCAGCCCTCAAATGGTGTTTGTTGTTCCAAATGTGGATGAAAAAAAAGGAAACCATCTAACAGGCATGGAAAACCCGTTGTTTTAACCGAATCTCCTTATAGGAGTGAACTATCTGAAGCAATTAAACGAAAAGGGGTCCCCAAACGTGCTGCATATAAACGAAAACTCTTTTCAAAGATGTTCAATATACCTGGGGTACCACTAAAAGGACATAATGATAACGAAAAAGTGTCGAACGTTACTGACGTCTTAACCACCCCTTCATGCTCAAGGGATAATAAACTGAGGTCGAATGAAAACAAAGAAGAGAGTGAAAAATCTTTATACTGCTATGACTTCTCTGAAGGAGGCTGGATACGGTGTATTAGCTATGGACGCTGGGCCCACGACACTTGTACAGGGATGGAAGGTGATGATGACGAGGCTGTCCACATTTCTGTACTATGTGAAAGTAAGAGGCCTAAATAAAAAGTAATACCTGATTCTACAATTCGCTGAACCATGTTTCGAAACCTTATCGTCACATGATTTCGTTATTCCAGTCCTTATTTAAGCTTTAGAGATGAAGTCATGCTAGTTCCCCATCCTACCCCGCACATGGGGCAAGACGGGGAATTGGTAGTTTATGTTTGAAATCGAGATATTAACTAAATGTAACAAGTTTGCAGCTTTCTGTACATGCTATTGTAATTCAATGGTTAAGTAAACAAATGATAATCAAACCTACTTGAATTTGTTTATTTTTGTCCCTTTTGTAAGGGTTTAAAGTTAGCTTCCCCATCTTGCCCCGCCTCCCCTATATGAATATGTAGATTTGAGAATCTATTTAAGCATCTGGAGAAATTTAATATTTTTCCAGTGAGAGTTCTGGAGAAAGTTTGAGTCAAATTCTGTTTTAATTCCAGATCAGTTTCTGTTTCTCTTGTAAGGAACAGTCGGTGTCGTACAGTAATGTAAAGAGAAATAGATTCCTTCTGTTTGATGTCGTCTCATAACCGGTGCGTGTAGCGGTTAGCACTTGCAATACGATTTCTCGATCAACGTAGCCAGGGGTTACCTAACGTTCCCTCATTCGAAACTGGAGACATAGGACGTGTAATGTCTCTTGCAGCGGTCTCTCCGCGATATTTTCAGAAATTTTATAAATTATATAACTCAGTCCATATCTCGAAATATCTCTTCTTATCTTACCGATTATCAATGCAAAGTAGTTTCAAGCCCAATTATTCCTTGGAGAGTCAATTTACTCCATGGAATAGCTTCTCTGCTATCTATGTTTTCTCTTATGAAAAGAATGAAGGAATTCTTGCCGATTAGTCGCGAAAGAAGGAGGATGTATATGTATGTATTGTTGAGCTAGTCGCCATCTTGATGAGATTCTGTATGAGAAGGAATTTAATACATGAACTAAACTAAAGTAAGTGTGTTCGCGTATTATTTAACTGATTATTATTGACAGTGTCTGCTTATTACGCTGTGTTGCACGGGATCAGTGGGGAACGTCTGATTTACACTGGACGAACCTGCTGTTTTGTATGCTGAAGATATCCAGTTACTTCAAATAAATAGGCTAACAAGGTCTTACCAGCAGATCTCCGGTCTTCCCCATGTTGTTGTTGTTGTGGTCTTCAGAAACTGGTTTGATGCAGCTCTCCATGCTAATCTATCCTGTGCAAGCTCCTTCATCTCCCAGTACCTTCTGCAACCTACTTCCTTCTGAACCTGCTTAGTGTATTCATCTCTCGGTCTCCCTCTACGATTTTTACCCTCCACGCTGCCCTCCAATGCTAAATTTGTGATCCCTTGATGCCTCAGAACATGTCCTACCAACCGATCCCTTCTTCTAATCAAGTTGTGCCACAAACTTTTCTTCTCCCCAATTCTATTCAATACCTCATTATTTACGTGATCTACCCACCTAATCTTCAACATTCTTCTGTAGCACCACATTTCAAAAGCTTCTATTCTCTTCTTGTCCAAACTATTTATTGTCCATGTTTCACTTCCATACATGGCTACACTCCACGCAAATACTTTCAGAAACGACCTCCTGACACTTAAATCTATACTCGATGTTAACAAATTTCTCTTCGTCAGAAACGCTTTCCTTGCCATTGCCAGTCTACATTTTATATCCTCTCTACTTCGACCATCATCAGTTATTTTGCTCCCCAAATAGCAAAACTCCTTTCCTACTTTAAGTGTCTCATTTCCTAATCTAATTCCTCAGCATCACCCGAATTAATTCGACTACATTCCATTATCCTCGTTTTGCTTTTGTTGATGTTCATCTTATACCCTCCTTTCATGACACTGTCCATTCCATTCAACTGCTCTTCCAAGTCCTTTGCTGTCTGTGACAGAATTACAATTCCCCATGTGATCACCGAAAGTTAATAATTATTACAAATGTTTCCAGGAGATTGACTGACAATTTTCGTCACACTGAGACTTCGAAATTGCTTCACTGCCTTATGGAATTTAAGTTAAGCTCAATTTAATCAGGATAGAACAGTATTGAACTGTGTGAATGTTATAAGCCTGCTTTGTGAATGAAAATTCCCTTAACATACGCATATTTTTTACTATCCTGAACAGTGAAGCTAAATCAGACCGGAGGTTTCTTAAATTTTTGAATACCACAAAAAAATTATTAGAGACGGATGACGCACTAGTCGAAACAGCAGTCTGTCATTCGCGAGAAACAGATGTCTGACTGCGACTGGATATCCCGATGGACGTTTGACTGGTTTCCTCATATCATTACGACGAATCTCAAACTGGTATCTTCTAGCACGGTTGCACCATTCTGCAACTAAGTTCATAACTAAGGATCCCGATATTCACTGTTAAGCGAATTGTTATTCCTTACACTTTGTAAAGCCTTAAATCACTTCAACACCCTACCGTGCTTCATATCCACAACACGACGCCGGCAAACAAAGAGGAAAAGTATTCGTCACTCTCTTAATCGTCACGGCGCGCAGTTTCCTTCTCGCTCAGTATGAGGTCATTCACTGCAACGCTGTGACGTCACCAAAATCAGCCGGCCGCGGTGGTCTCGCGGTTCTAGGCGCGCAGTCCGGAACCGTGTGACTGCTACGGTCGCAGGTTCGAATCCTGCCTCGGGCATGGATGTATGTAATGTCCTTAGGTTAGTTAGGTTTAAGTAGTTCTAAGTTCTAGGGGACTGAAGACCACAGCAGTTGAGTCCCATAGTGCTCAGTGCCATTTGAACCAAAATCAGTGTGTCAGTATTTATCACACTAATCTGCACGATCAGCAAGCTTACCAACGCTGTATGATATCAGCTCTATTCACTGCCCACACGAAGTCGCCTCTGCAGTAGTATCCTGGTGTCATGGTTGAAAGAGACTGTGTTCAGGTCCTGCTGTGAGCTGTGAAATATCATTCTCCTTGTTTCCTAAATGGGGGTGAGGCCGTGTTAGGTCACTTCAGCAACATTTTAGATGGAGTAGTATACATTTGCTTAACAATGGAAGGCTTGTGGAATATCAGAACAAGTATGCGACTTCCTATACAGGGTGTTACAAAAAGGTACGGCCAAACTTTCAGGAAACATTCCTCACACACAAAGAAAGAAAATATGTTATGTGGACATGTGTCCGGAAACGCTTACTTTCCATGTTAGAGCTCATTCTCTTCAAATCACATTAATCATGGAATGGAAACACACAGCAACAGAACGTACCAGCGTGACTTCAAACACTTTGTTGCAGGAAATGTTCAAAATGTCCTCCGTTAGCGAGGATACATGCATCCACCCTCCGTCGCATGGAATCCCTGATGCGCTGATGCAGCCCTGGAGAATGGCGTATTGTATCACAGCCGTCCACAATAAGAGCACAAAGAGTCTCTACATTTGGTACCGGGGTTTCATAGACAAGAGCTTTCAAATGCCCTCATAAATGAAAGTCAAGAGGGTTGAGGTCAGGAGAGCGTGGAGGCCATGGAATTGGTCCGCCTGTACCAATCCATCGGTCACCGAATCTGTTGTTGAGAAGCGTACGAACACTTCGACTGAAATGTGCAGGAGCTCCATCGTGCATGAACCACATGTTGCGTCGTACTTGTAAAGGCACATGTTCTAGCAGCACAGGTAGAGTATCCCGTACGAAATCATGATAACGTGCTCCATTGAGCGAAGGTGGAAGAACATACTGATGAAACTAAAATGAACTCTAACATGGAAATTAAGCGTTTCCGGACACATGTCCACATAACATCTTTTCTTTATTTGTGCGTGAGGAATGTTTTCTGAAAGTTTGGCCGTACCTTTTCGTAACATACTGTATAACATCATACACCGGACGCCATTTTTAATGGGGAGATGTCAGAAGCGCAAGCAGCGTCTGTCCTACTTTAAAATAGTGTGATTGGAGAAACATAAGTTAATGCTGATGAGTAAACATGTGATGTTCGGATACAGTATTGCTGAAGTCTTGCTTGACACAGTCAACTGGTTTAAATATCTGAGCGTAACTTTGCAAAACGATATGAGATGGATCGAGCTTGTGAGAACTATGGTAGGCAAAGCGAATGGTCGACATCGGTTTATTGCGAGAATTTCAGGAAAGAGTGGTTCACCTGTGAAGGAGACCGCATATAGGACGCTGGTGCAACTCCTTCTCCATTAACTGCTCGAGTGTTTGGGATCTGTACGAGGTCGGACTGAAAGAAGACATCAAAGCGATACAGAGTCAGGCTGCTAAATTTGTTACCGGTAGGTTCGATCACACGCAAGTGTTACTGGGATGCTTCGGGAACTCAAATGGTAATCCTTGGAGAGAAGACGACGTTCTTTACGAGAAAGACTATTGAGAAAACTTAGAGAACCGGAAGTTGAAACTGACTGCCGAACGATTCTACTGCCGCCCACATACATTACGAGTAAGGACAACGAAGATAAGATACAAGAAATCACGGCTGGTACGGAGGCATATAGATAGTCGTTTGTCCCTCGTTCTATTTGCGAGTGGAACAGGAAATGAAATGACAAGTAGTGGTACAGGGTACCCTCAGCCACACACCGCATGGTGGCTTGCGGAGTATCTATGTAGATGTAGATGAGAGAGATTAGAGGTATAAAAACTCGCCCCACCTCGCTCCAAAATTTCCACTTCTGTGATGTTACGGTGGACGTCATGCCTCCGTGAGTGAAGGGTTTTGAGGAGCGAGATAAAGAGTGAAGCTCTCGATCAGAGTTACGTCCCGCCTCACTTTGGGAAGGAGTTTCCAAAGAGCAAGTTAAAGACTGATGTTCTCGAGCCACAAAAAATTTCGCCTCACAACCTTCACTGTTCACTGAATTCTCGAGACTATATAGTCTTCAGCCTTTTAGCCGTTCTGGTGTGTTCACATGGACACGGCGATTTTCTAGGAATTTTTAGTTGTAAACATAATGAAATTAAAATGTAATGAACAGGCACACATATCACAAAGCAAACTTTATACAAACATCAAAAAAAGTTTTGCAACACCCCGCTTCCAAGAACTCCTGAAGATAGACGTTGACTATGGATATTGTATCACAGACACAGTCCCTTTGACTGTTCAGAGACGTCAGTAATCCCCCCCCCCCCCCTCCCCAAGGATGTAAACATCCATACATGACCAGCGTCTATTAGACGGAGGGGGTCCGACAGCCCATCAGTTCCAGTCATTCCACCAGGAAGGAGATACATGGCTCGTGTTGTCTGTAGTTCAACCATGCCTAGACGGTCAATACCGCGATTCGATCGCGTCCACATTGTTACTTTGTGCCACGAAGGCCTCCAACAGGGGAAATGTCCAGGCGTCTCGGAGTGAACCAAAGCGATGTTGTTCGGACATGGAGAAGATACACTAATGACCTCAGAAGTTAAGACCCATAGTGCTCAGAGCCATTTTTTGGAGGAGATACAGAGAAACAGGAACTGTCAATGAGATGCATCGCTCAGGCCGGCCAAGGGCAACTACTGCAATGGATGACCGCTACCTACGGATTATGGCTCGGAGGAAACCTGACAGCAAGCCACCATGTTGAATAATGCTTTTCCTGCCGCCACAGGACGTCGTGTTATGACTAAAACTGTGCGCAACAGGCTGAATGATGCGCAACTTGACTCCCGACGCCTATGGCGATGTCCTTTCTTTGCAACCACGACACCATGCATCGCGGTACAGATGAGCCCAACAACATGTCGAATGGACCTCTCTGGATTGGCATCACGTTCTCTTCACCGATGAGTGTCGCATATGCCTTCAACCAGACAATCGTCAGTGAAATGTTCGGAGGCAACCCAGTCAGGCTGAACGCATTAGACACACTGTCCAGCGAGTGGAGCAACATGGAGGTTCCCTGCTGTTTTTGGGTGGCATTATATGGGCCGACGTACGCTGCTAGTGGTCATGGAAGGCTCCGTAACGGCTGTAGGATACGTGAATGCCAGTGCAACCATATCGGCAGCATACTGGCGAGGCATTCGTCTTCATGGACGACAATTCGATTCCCCATCGTGCACATCTTGTGAATGACTTCCTTCAGGATAACGACACTAGAGTGGCCAGCATGTTCTACCGACATGGACCCTTGGGAACATGCCTGGCATAGACTCAAAAGGGCTGTTTATGGAAGACGTGGCATACCAACCACTCTGAGGGATCTATACCCAAGCCCCCTTGAGTTGTGGGACAATCTGGACCAACATTGCCTCGATGAACTTGTGGATAGTATGCCACGACGAATAAAGACATGCATCAGTGCAAGAGGACGTGCTACTCGTTATTAGAGGTACTGGTGTGTACAGCAATGCGGACCACCATCTCTGAAGGTCACGCTGTATGGTGGTGCAACACGCAATGCGTACTTTTCATGAGCAATAAATGAAGGCGGAAATGATGTTCATGTTGATCTCTGTTCCAATTTTCTGTACAGTTTCTGGAACTCTCGTCACCGAGGTGATGCAAAACGTTTTTTGATGTGTGTAAATTCGTTTTATCTAGCAAAGAATATAAATGAAACCTATCAAAAGAGCAAAGCATTATCCTTAAACAAAGTATAACTGGTAAATCTGTAAACTCCAGCCAAGAAAATTCGCTGTTATTTTGTATTTGTAAAGTGACATTGTGACACTTGATTCTGTCACAAATGTAAAGTTTCGACACCGAGTTAAAAAAGCTATCAGCTCGGTTTATTCGTTCTATGTATACTATGTCGTGATGATTAAAATTCGAACTACTAAGCCGAGCAAAAGATTTTACAAGCAACTGTAAATTGTTTTCGTGTTTAGATTTTGATAAAATAAAACCTAAGTGCTGCCTCAAGTTGTGGTCAAGTTACCTGGAAATCCACGAAATTTCTTGTAGTAGTTTTGGAGATTAGTGTGTTCAAACATACAAACAGACAAACACAACAATTTTAGATGAAATTTTAAATCATATTGTCTTTTTTCTGCGCTTCGATTTTTATGAAATGAAACTTGATCGTTGCCCCAAGCTACGCTCAATTTGCCTGTGTAAACCCCATGAAAATTTGCCTAGTAGTTAGTGCGTTGAAACAGACACGACAGTTTCACAGTTTTCTTTTTAGTAAAGACAGATTATACTAATGCAGGGGGTTTTATAGTCTCTACATGAAACATCTGGAGGTGATAGGTCATGTCAGCGGGAACAACTTCTTTTCAGAGACAAAATGTTCGCTAACACTTTCCGGCAACGTTAGGCGTCCTTTAGTCATCACTGGCACCGAGACGACGAGATTTCACCCTTATAGTAGGTCTACCAATGAGATGTGCTGCATACTACTTATCCCAGTAAATGGTTAGAGCGGTTTTCGACAAGAAAACCTTGAGGTGGGATGTCTCTATGCGGAGAAAGGTATTTTAGATGCGAAGGCTAACCTCTTCCATATGGAACAGGTGACTGGATTATAGAAAACTCACAAGGCATACGCACTTGTCAGGGTCCTAAGCCCTACCACCTCTCAGAGGCATAACTAATACAAAAAGACGGCTTGTGTTGCCGGGAAATGTCGGCGAACATTTTTTCTCCAACAGAAGTTCTTTCTTATGACGCTTAATGCAAAGACTTTGGGTTTCAACAAACACACTCCACTATATACCATGTGTTGGCTACAGAAGAAGCGATTTGGATGAACAGTAAAGAAGCTATTTTCGTTTAAAAAAATGCCATGATCGACCACACGTTTGTGATAATGAAATTAACAGGAATTCACTGCATGTCGTATGATCAGTAAAAACAAAAATTAAAGTCAATGGGTTAATTTTTTTGGGTCACCAATCTTCTGACTGGTCTGTTATGACCTGCTCGTAGCAGGTGCCAACGTTTTCATGTCACAGAATCCCTTGAAGTCCGTGTCCTCAGATTTTGTTGAATGTTTGTCAATATGTCTTCCTCTAATGTTTTTACCTTCTATATATCCCTCTAGTACTGTGGTTACCATCCCTGTTACAACTACCAACTTAGTGGCAAAATGAATCTTTTTGAGTGGTAGAAACCAAAAAGGGTGGATTTTGTCTGAGTTACAAAATTATTTTTTGAAAGATTATTATTACTGTTATTGTAAATATTGTAAGACTCTACGGCACGAGGTGGATGTGTAGCTAGTCAAACGACTGTACGACTACATATTCTTCACATATCCACCCCGTAAGTATGTATATGTGTACTGCAGATCTATAACAACAAAAGTGAGACATGTAACAATTGCTAAATATCTCATGAAAATTTCTTCTAGAAGGTGTAGGTAGTTACTGCAATGGACTGGAAATTGTTTCATTCCTCACTTGGAAAGAGATGAACACACTATTTGGCAGCACAACACAACAGTAACTACAGAAAAGTTACCAAAGGGCTGTACATGGTATCATTATTATTATTGTTGTTAGTGACAGTGGCCACACAAAAACATCAGCAATCTGATGTCTACATCTACATCTACATCCATACTCCGCAAGCCACCTGACGGTGTGTGGCGGAGGGTACCCTGAGTACCTCTATCGGTTCTCCCTTATATTCCAGTCTCGTATTGTTCGTGGAAAGAAGGATTGTCTGTATGCTTCTGTGTGGGCTCTAATCTCTCTGATTTTATCCTCATGATCTCTTCGCGAGACATACGTAGGAGGGAGCAATATACTGCTTGACTCATCGGTGAAGGTGTTTTCTCGAAACTTCAACAAAAGCCCGTACCGAGCTATTGAGCGTCTCTCCTGCAGAGCCTTCCACTGGAGTTTATCTATCATCTCCGTAACGCTTTAGTGATTACTAAATGATCCTGTAACGCAGCGCGATGCTCTCCGTTGGATCTTCTCTATCTCTTCTATCAACCCTATCTGGTACCGATCCCACACTGCTGAGCAGTATTCAATTAGTGGGCGAACAAGGGTACTGTAACCTACTTCGTTTGTTTTCGGATTGCATTTACTTAGGATTCTTCCAATGAATCTCAGTCTGGCTTCTGCTTTACCGACGATCAACTTTATATGATCATTCCATTTAAATCACTCCAAAAGCGTACTCCCAGATAATTTATGGAATTAACTGCTTCCAGTTGCCGACCTGCTATTTTGTAGCTAAATGATAAGGGATCTATCTTTCTATGTATTCGCAGCATTTTACACTTGTCTACATTGAGATTCAATTGCCATTCCCTGCACCATGCGTCAATTCGCTGCAGATCCTCCTGCATTTCAGTACAATTTTTCATTGTTAAAACCTCTCGATGTACCACAGTATCATCTGTAAAAAGCCTCAGTGAACTTCCGACGTCATCCACAAGGTCATTTATGTATACTGTGAATAGCAACGGTCCTACGACACTCCCCTGCGGCACACCTAAAATCACTCTTACTTCGGAAGACTTCTCTCCATTGAGAATGACATGCTCCGTTCTGTTATCTAGGAACTCCTCGATCCAATCACACAATTGTCTGATAGTCCGTATGCTCTTACTTTGTTCATTAAACGACTGTGGGGAACTGCGTCAAACGCCTTGCGGAAGTCAAGAAACACGGCATCTACCTGTGAACCTGTGTCTATGGCCCTCTGAGTCTCGTGGACGAATAGCGCGAGCTGGGTTTCACACGACTTCTTTTTCGAAACCCATGCTGATTTCTACAGAGTAGATTTCTAGTCTCCAGAAAAGTCATTACACTCGAACATAATACGTGTTCCATAATTCTACAACTGATCGACGTTAGAGATATAGGTCTATAGTTCTGCACATCTGTTCGACGTCCCTTCTTGAAAACGGGGATGACCTGTGCCCTTTTCCAATCCTTTGGAACGCTTCGCTCTTGTAGAGCTGCAAGAAGGGCGGCAAGTTCCTTCGTGTACTCTGTGTAAAATCGAACTGGTATCCCATCAGGTCCAGCGACCTTTCCTCTTTTGAGCGATTTTAATTGTTTCACTATTGTCTTCCAATTTCTGCCAGAGAAGAAGTAAGGTTTTCAGTAATCAAGTGATTTACAAACAGTAAGTATAGTTAGGCTTTTTAATATCGTCACAGAGTACTGGAGAAGCAGCTGTCACAAGGTACAGGAGTGGTGCAGAAGGAGCATATTTCCTTCACTGTGGCTTGTTTACTTTCTTTTCTGAGAGTGAAATTTAGGTACCACTCCCAATTTACCAGGAATTGTTTCACCATTCATTCTAATGTGCACACATACACACACACACACACATCTTGAACTCAACACATGGAAAATATACATGGCATTCACTATTTATAAATGTGAATGCAGAATTTTTAGTGTTGTAGCAACACCAATAAAAACAAGGAACCGAGTGGCCTTGAAACATGACTTACAGTATACATGGACTGTAAAAAAACCAAATACAAAAACTATTGTTAGAAAAAAACAATAAACACTAACCAACTGATTAATTCTTGGTTTAATGAAGCACCAACAAAAAGCAAGTATAATTTATCTTTCGCCATTTTAAAAATAAGTGTTCAATGAAAATTTATTTTCATTCTGATTTGGTGCTAAATTGGAGAATGTGGGAGGAGAGGAGGTGAAGGAGGGAGAGGGTACCAATTTATATCTGATTGCACTCATGGGCAGTTCCACAGATCACGTATTTGACGTTCCATAATGATGGCGAATGTGTCAGTTTAACATAAGGTTTCTTTACATGATATAATTAAATGCTTCTTTTTTGCAATTACTACTTCATACCTAAAAATTCATCTACTGAGTAGAAGGAGTCATCACTCAGAAATTCTTTTAATTTGTTTTTAAATGCTGGTTAGCTATCTGTCAGACTTTTAATGCTATTTGGTAAATGATCAAAGACTTTTGTAATTCATCCCTTTCTGTGCCAAATCATATTTACCCCAGAATTTTGGAGATCATCCTTTTTTCTAGTGTTGTAGGTGTGCACTTTGCTATTATTTTTAATTGGGATGTGTTATTAATAATAAATTTCATAAATGAATATATGTACTGTGAAGAAACTGTGAATATCCTTAGTTCCTTAAATAAGTGTGTGCAAGGTGATCTTGGGTGGGTTCCAGTTCTGGTTACACAGTTGTGTGCAATGAATAGTTTTCCTATTAATGATGAATGGCCCCAGAATATGGTGCCACATGAAAACAGTGATCAAAACTAGACATAGTAGGTTAATTTACTGATATACTTATCGCCAAAACTTGCAAAAACCATAGTAGCATAAGTAGCTGAACTCAAACACTTCAGCAGATCATCAATATGTTTCTGCCAATTCAATTTCTCATCAACATGCATAACCAGAAATTTTGAATATTTGCCTTAGCTATAGACTCCTGTTCAAAGCCTATATTTATCATTGCTGTAATGCCATTTGCTGTACAGAACTGTATATACTGTGTTTTCTCAAGATTTGGTGAGAGTCCATTTGTAGAAAACAATTTAATAAATTTCTGAAAGATTTTATTTACAACTTCCTCAGTTAATTCTTGTTTTTAGGTGTGAATTCTATACTTGTATCATCAGTAAATGGAGCTAGCTCTGCATCTTTATGAATATAGAGTTGCAAGTCATTAAAATATGTATTCAAAATAATAAGGGACCCAAGACTGGACCCTGTGGGACACTTTTCTTGATACATCCACGGTTAGAGGCCTTTGCTGATTTTTGTGCACTATATGCACTGTTAATTTCAACCTTCTGCATTCTCCAGTTAAATATGAATTACACCATTTGTACACTGTCCCACTCATACCACAATTACTTAAGATTATCTAGAATAATTTCGTGATTCACACAGTCAAAAGCCTTCGAGAAATCGCAAAATGGGTGATATTCAGTTATTCAGATAATTTAATATGTGACCAGTGTAAGTACATAAGGTTTTTCTGTTGATAAGCCTTTCTGAAAACCAAACTGGCATTTTGTTCGGACTCCATTTTTACAGATACGTGAAACTACTCTTGGATTCATTTCTTTTCAAATATTTTGGCTACAGCCATCAGAAGTGAGACTGGCTGGTAGTTGTTAGCATCAGAGCTATGCCCCTTCTTAAGCAATGGTTTAAGAATAGCATATTTCAGCCTATTTGGAAAAATGCCTTGTTTCAGTGGGCTACTACGTATGTGGCTGAAAATCCTAAATCACACTTATTTGTTGGGATAAATGCCATCAATTCCATGCCAGCTTTTACTTTTGAGTGAATTTATTACCTTCCTAGCTTATTTTCTCTACAATACTTAAAAATTATTATTAAAATTTTTATATTATTAAAATATTTATTACCTTCCTAATTTCAGTAGAATGAATTTCAGTTTTATCAAATCGCATAGCTTTTTCCTCTTCCATATACAGCCTTGCATTTTCTGATGAATATTTTTTACTTCTGCCTTTTTTTAAACAAACTTTTCATTGAGTTTCATAGAAATACAGTCTTCCTATGTTCTCAGTTGCCCTGTTTCCCCTTTAACAATATTCCAAATTGTTTTAAACTGATCATCATTAGTAAGCCACAATTTTTCAGATATTTTCTCTTAGGAAAACTGTTTTCAAATATACTCATGAAGGTATCGTGGAATTGGATAAATTTTAAATTAGCATCAGGATCCCTGCACACTTCATCCCAGACCAGCTGTTGCAAGCTTTCCCTAAAGTTTTCAGTTGAATTCATTGTTTAGAAGGACTGTTTTGCATTACCGTATGGAGCTACGTCATATCCTGTAACTAACTGTGCATCATAATCAGAAAGACCATTCTTAACTGGAAAAGTTTTTGTTTGATTAAATTTATCTTGTTTTATAAAATTTTTATCTAGTAGTGTGCTGCTTTCCTGTACTACTGAGGAGAAAATCAATAACTGATGTTAAATTGAAAGAAACAAGCAATACTTCAAGGTCATTCTTTCTATTAGACTGTTCCAGAAAATCTTCATCTGAATGTTCACAAATAATAATTTGCTTCCCACTGCTGACAGATAGCAGGACAAAGAACCAAAGTTTTTCAGAAATACCTGAAAAATTCCCAATGGGGACCTTCACACAGCCTCAAGCATAAAATTACTATTATTTAGTTTGAGCTCAAAGGTACATGCTTCTAAATGCTGCTCTACACAACCATTTAGTTTTTTAAGTTTCCACACTATGATAAACTTTAACAGATATGGCAGCTCCTCCTCTCTCCACTGTGTCTCTATTTACATGTACAGAAAGCTTACTTCCACCTACAATTACCTTTTCCATATCTGCGACTATACGATTTTCAGATAGGTACAGTACATCAATTCTAACCTCATTTTCTAAAACTTTAAACAAACAAGAAGCTCATCTACTTTGTTCTTTAATCCCCTGATATTCTAATGCAATACACTAACATTATTTTTTACTGCACAGTTATGAGAATTTTGTGATTTACTAACAATAATTTTCACTGTACTTTTATTGAGGATCTTGTGATATTTTAATATCTCTAGCATCCACCTGTCTGAGCTTCTCATTAGACTTAATTTCATTCAATGTTGAATCATTGTACAGTGGTCTTAGCCTACAAAAAGGTATTCCCATGAGTTTCAGAGCCGCCCTCCTCCCTTTTTTCAGGATTTTTCTGTCATCACAGGCTAATGTGATGCAGGCTACACCTTGTGAAGTCCCACCTACCACTAACATCAACAGGAACCAAACCGATGTCTAACATAGTAGCCACATGAAGCAACTGAGCTAATTGCATATGACCCTCCTGACAGAGCTGTTCTACATCTGCATCTACATCCATATTCCGCAATCCACCATACGGTGCGCGGCGGAGGGTACCTCGTTCCACAACTAGCATCTTCTCTCCCTGTTCCACTCCCAAACAGAAAGAGGGAAAAATGACTGCCTGTATGCCTCTGTACGAGCCCTAATCTTATCTAATTTTTATGGTCTTTCTACGAAATATAAGTTGGCGGCAGTAAAATTGTACTGCAGTCAGCCTCAAATGCTGGTTCTCTAAATTTCCTCAGTAGTGATTCGCGAAAAGAACGCCTCCTTTCCTCTAGAGACTCCCACCCGAGTTCCTGAAGCATTTCCGTAACACTCGCGTGGTGATCAAACCTACCAGTAACAAAGGTAGCAGCCCGTCTCTGAGTTGCTTCTATGTCCTCCCTCAATCCGACCTGATAGGGATCCCAAGCGCTCGAACAGTACCCAAGAATAGGTCGTATTAGTGTTTTATAAGCGGCCTCCTTTACAGATGAACTACATCTTCACAAGATTCTACCAATGAACCGAAGACGACTTCCACCTTCCCCACAACTGCCATTACATGCTTGTCCTACTTCATATCGCTGTGCAATGTTACGCCCAAATATTTAAACGACGTGACTGTGTCAAGGTTTACACTACTAATGGAATATTCAAACATTCTTTTTCCTATTCATCTGCATTAATTTACATTTATCTATATTTAGAGTTAGCTGCCATTCTTTACACCGATCAAAATCCTGTCCAAATCATCTTGTATCCTTCTACAGTCACTCAACGAGGACACCTTCCCGCACACCACAGCATCATCAGCAAACAGCCACACTTTGCTATCCACCCTATCTAAAATATCATTTATGTAGATAGAAAACAACAGCGGACCTACCACACTTCCCTGGGGCACTCCAGATGATACCCTCACCTCCGATGAACACTCACCATCTAGGACAACATACTGGGTTCTATTATTTAAGAAGTCTTCGAGCCACTCACATATTTGGGAACCAATCCCATATGCTCGTACCTTAGTTAGGAGTCTGCAGTGGGGTACCGAGTCAAACGCTTTCCGGAAGTCAAGGAATATGGCATCCGTCTGATACCGTTCATCCATGGTTCGCCAGATATCATGTGAAAAAGGGCAAGTGGCGTTTCGCAGGAGCGATGCTTTCTAAAGCCGTGCTGATGCATGGACAGCAACTTCTCTGTCTCATGGAAATTCATTATATTCGAACTGAGAATATGTTCGAGAATCCTGCAACAAATGTTAAGGATATTGGTCTTTAATTTTGAGGATCAGTCCTTCTACCCTTCTTATATATAGGCGTCACCTGCGCCTTTTTCTAGTCGCTCGTTGGCAAGAGATTCCCGATAAACGCAAGCTAAGTAAGGAGTCAATGCAGTAGAGTACTCTCTGTAAAACCGAATTGGAATTCCATTAGGATCAGGCGATTTATTTATTTTCAACCCATTCAGCTGCTTCACAACCCCAGGGATGTCTATCACTATGTCCTCCATACGGGAATCTGTACGAGACTCAAACGGCGGTATGTTTGTACGATCCTCCTGCGTGAAAGATTTCTCAAATGCTAAATTAAAAATTTCAGCTTTCGTTTTGGTTTCTTCCGCTGCCAGGCCAGACAGACCAGTGAGTGACTGGATGGAAGCCTTCGACCCGCTTACCGATTTTACATAAGACCACAATTTCCTTGGGTTTTGCTAAGGTATGACGGTAGTAGTGGATGCATGCTTCGCCCATTGCTCTTTTTACAGCAGCACGAATCTCTACTAACTTTTACCTGTCCTCATTCTCCCGATCTGTCTTGTACCGCGAGTGCAATTGTCTTTGCTTCCTGAGCATTCTCCGAATTGTGCTGTTAAACCACGGTGGGTCTTTTCCGTCCGTAAACCACTTTTTCGGCACATACTCGTCCAATGAGTGATTTACAATATGTTTAAAATTTGCCCATTTATCTTCTACGTCCATCGTACAGGAAGTAAATGAAGTCGATTCATTTACTAAGTGGGATGCTAACAACTGCTTATCTTCTCTTTCTAGTAAGAATATTCTCCTAGCCTTCTTGACCGACTTTTTAACTTTCGTAACCATAGCAGTAATGACAACATCATGATCACTAATCCCTGTCTCAAAACTGACACCGTCGATGAGATCTGGTCTGTTCGTGGCTACCAGATCTAAAATATTTCCATTACGCTTTGGCTGTCTATTTAGCTGCTCAAGACAGTTTTCGGATAATGTGTTCAAAGTAATTCACACGACGACTTGTTTGTACCACCTGTAATGAATCTATAAACATCCCAGTCTATACTAGGTAGGTTGAAGTCGCCTCCGACTAATATAGCATGATCCATGTACTTCTGCGATACAGAGTGTAGACTCCCTTTGAATGATTGTAGAACTGTCACGGTAGAACCTGGTGGCCGGTAATAACACCCAATAGTTAACTTTATTTCCCCTAGCCCTGTTAAAAGTGTCCAGATAACTTCACAGTCACGCTCTACTTCGACCTCAGTAGACACAATATTTTTGTCAACTGCAATGAAGACACCACCTCCTACGGTGTCTAATCTGTGTTTCCGATACACGTTCCAACCCTCACTAAATATTTCAGAACTTTCTATCGCAGGTTTCAGACAGGTCTCAGTCCCGAGAATAATTTGCGCACCACACGCCTCGTGGAGGGCAGTAAATTCAGGAACTTTATTCCGAACACTCTGAAAATTTACTGGTAATATCTTGATAGCTAAAGTGTCTTTACACTGAGCGCGTCCTGATTTCCCTGCCTGCACGTCGACTGGTGAGTGTTCATCAGGACACCTCGCACTACTGCCTAGCCTAAAAAGCCTCCATGTGCAGTTAGGGCCGATTATACTGCATGAAAGCAGGAACCAAGCCAACACTTGTGTAGTTCGTTTCAGAGGGTATTTTTTATCACGTCACACTCAATATTGTAGCCCTGATCCCCATCGATACTGTTTCCTGCTCCACCCACTTTCACAACATGATCCTGCTTTGTAAAACCATTGCACAACGATCCTACATTCTCTGTCACTTGGCTAAGACATGCACTGGGCTTGAACAGACTTGTGACCTGGCACATGTCAGCTAATTTTTCCTGCAGCATCTGGCTCACACCTCTTCCATGACTACTGCCTAACAACAGAACTATCCTCCTACTTTCGACTTTTATTAAAACAGTTGGTTTCCTGTTGAGAGTTTGTTGAGTATTAAGTACGCTTTCATCTGCTTGAGGCTCTTCCTTAGATAACTGAGGTAGCAAGCAAAGACTGTTTGTGCCAATGATGAAACTGTCAGATACTATTCTCTTTCTGTGGCCCTGCCCCTTGCTACCACTTCCCACCTGTTCTCACCCGTCTCCCACCTTAAGCTCATCAGTTCCATTCTAGCAGCAACCAGTTCAGCCTTGAGGGCTATGATCTCCCCTTCCTGTTCAGCTGGTTTTTCATCCCTTAGACATATTTGCAATGCCATGGACGAGACCCATTTACTTCCCCAATTCCCATGCCACTAAATTCCTGCAATGCAACCATCTGTCACAACAGCTGCGTAGAACCCCAGAATTAACTTTCTTACTGCAGCTCAAACACTTCTCGCTCATGTTTGTTTACAATCATTTTATAAAATTTAACTACACAATAACAATAATATTCTATTAGCGACAGATCGAAAGAGTCACCAAAGTTATGTGGAACAGTAATATATGTGAAACTTCCAGGCAGATTAAAACTGTGTGGCGGACCGAGACTCGAACTCGGGACCTTTGCCTGTCGCGGCAAGAGCTCTACCAGCTTTTTTTTTTTACTTTACCACTTTTTTTTACTTTTTTTTATGTCAGGCTTACCACCTTTGCTGACATACATTTTGTTGCACTACCGCATAAACAGTGTCTACAATGGCCAAATGTTGACAAATAGTGCCTAATTAGAAAATTAATTAATTAAGGAAATGAATAAAACTGAAAATGCCCAAATGAAAGACATGAAGACATTGCGGATAGTACAAATGTAAAAGAAACATGCTCCTGTAGCAATGAAATGAAATTCGTGTCGGGAGCGACACCTGCTCACGACCCGACGTTCGATAGAACAAGAGAGCCATCTATCGACTCGTTCTCCAGACGTTGGTGTAAGACTGGGTCGTCTTCTCGAAATTAACTAAGGGTCCGTAAGTGTGATCGATGTCTATCTCATCTCTCACCCGACACTCCCCAACTGGCCGATGGGTCGTTAAATGTAATTCGCAAGTAATTAGCGAAGTCTTGCCCATATTTCTTATGCTGTTGCAGCTTCGTGTGTCCATCCAGGAGAAAATGCCAAAAATCAATTTTGTCCTTTTCCGATTCGTTATACACGTAGCCCACCTCCATTTCCCGTACCCATGTCACTGCATTGGTTTTTTGGACCGGAAAATAAGATTCTTGGGGGGAAAAAAAGTGTGTCTGATGAAATTGTGTGAGGGGCGGAACGTAACAGGAACGCCAATATCCGTTGTGTCAAGTGCCACACTGGAACCGTCCCACTACATGCTAAACGACGTTCATCAGTGTCCACTGTTGCGCAGCCTAAACATAGTGGAATGTCTGCTAAATGAATTGCGTGCCGCCGTTGATTCGTTGCGAACTTCCTATTTACCACCACATACCATGTTGAGCGTACCGACGTTGGGAGGTAAACGTTCCGTATAACGCGCCATATCTGTCGCCAGTTCTTGTCTGGGTACTTCTTTTCCAGGGTATTCCTGGGACACCGGTGCAGTAAGAGTTGGTATACATCTCACGTCGTCGGTAGTCGTGTTGTTAGGAAGCTCCAAAAAAAAGACTTGAAATGTGACAGCTTCGGTGAAACATGGCCCACATTGACCGGGGCAGCATTGAAGTGGGCGCTAGTAGATCGGCCAACGCATCCGAGATATTGCGAAATTGACCGCGCCACTGTCGGAAAATCGTACTGACGAATAACGCCCGTGGCTTTTCATATACGTTCACTAGACCAAGTCCACCCTCTCCAGGTGGTAGCGTAGCGTTGTGTATTGGATCTTAAACGGGTGTCCCACACTCACGTAGGTTCCGAAAGTTGCTTGTTATCCGTGATGCCATTGTGCGCGTTAAAGGCAGGACATGCGCTACGTGAGTGAGTCTCGGTGCTGGGTATACGTTAACATAGGTCACCCTCTGAATCATATCCAACGCTCTCAATTTCTGTAACAGCACTACTGTCCGCATCAGCTTCAATATGCGTCGGTAGTTATCCGCTGCTGTCCGCTGCACATCCGCGTTGAACGTAATACCTTGGCATTTTATGGTCTTAACTAACATGAGCGGGCCTTCCTCCCCCGGTTGTAATACTCGACCGACATTCATGCAGCGTGATTTCTGTAGATTAAGCACGCTTCCTGCCGCCATCCCGTATCGCTGAATCCATGCCAACGCCGTACATACTTCTTCGCCTGTCCGTGCCACCAGCATCACATCGTCAGCATAAGCGCGGCAATGGAAGGTCAGTTGTACTCCCTCCAACCGTCTTCGGAGACCATATAGACAGGGTTCCAAAGCCACTGCATGCAAAAATATCGAAAGGGGGCAACCTTGACGAACTGACCTTGAAATAACAATGTAGTCAGTGCCCCTCCCATTCACCGAGACCGTTGATCGCACGCCGTGTAACAGTCGCATGATCACTAGAATTAAGGGCTGTGGGATTCCCTATCTGCCCATTACCGCATGCAAAAAGGTGTGATCCACTCTGTCGAACGCATGATTGAAGTCAATAGCGACGAGTGCCCCATGCACCCGGCATGCCCCTGCTAATGCGATGATATCTCGGTAGTCACCGAGAGCCGTATGTACGTTATTCTTACCGCCGAGGCAAGTTTGATCTATGAGGAGTCTATCAGAAATTGAATGCCCCAGGCGAGCCCCAAAGGATGCGCGCGAAAATCTTATAGTCGCAGTACAAGAGAGTGAGTGGCCTATAATCTCCTGGCCTTCTGCCACCGCGTGGTTTGGGTATTGGGATGATGATGCCCTCGTGAATTCGGCAGGTATCTCAGTCTGCGGTAACAGGAGTTCGTTGTACATCTGAATCCAGGTTCGTTCCATGAGGTGTGCAAAGGCGCGGTAAAATTCAATTGGGAAGCCGTCCTGTCCTGTGGACTTGTTCGGAGCCCCCTGGCAATTGCATCCGTCAGCTCGTCCTCTGTTATCGCTGTGATGAAAGTCTCTGCATCCAGTGGTGGTCCTCTATCTGGCATTTCCGAGATGACATCATGTAGTGTCTCGTGGTTGACTTGTACAGGTCCATAGTCAGTAAACACAGGCGCAATATCACGCTGGTGCACAACTTGCTGGCCAGTTTCATAGATTAGTTCCTTGATCAATGTCCTGCGTCGTCGTTGGCGTTCACGTACTACGTGGTGCATGGAGGGGGTTTCAGCAGCAACTGTGTCCGCCAATCTCAGCCGCACCATTATACCTTCCATTCTTAGTCTCGCCAGCTGTAATAACTTGGATTTATCCTGCGCATGGCCGTGTGCCTTTCCCGCGATGGTTGTTGGGTCATCAGCTCCCTCAGGGCTGTAAAATAAAAATCAGACGTCGTGCGGTTCCACTGCGATTTGTCCTGCCCGTATCGTATCAACGTTCTCCGTAACGTTGGTTTTGCGCATTTAATCCACCACTGGAGAACCGAGGTGTATGCTCGTTGGTGGCGAACGCAGGTCTCCCAGGCCGCCTCTATCGTCCGGCGACATTCAGTGTCACGTAAAAGTGCACAATTCATTTTCCAGTGACCCTTACTACGCCATATCTTCTGACGCGTTAGTGAAATCGTTCAGACGTACGCCATATGATCAGTAAAAGCCGCTAGCCAGATTTCGGCATCCAGTATCGCCTTCCGTAGAGCTCGTGTCACATACACTCTATCAAGTCTACTCGCCGAGTGTCCCGTTACAAACGTATAACCCGGTCTGTTGCCATGCTGCAGTTCCCAGGTATCCAGAAGCGCCATTTCGGTAATCAACGCACGCAGTTCCCTGTATGGCACATAATGAGATACTTGGTCCTTTTTGTCGACGACACAAAGTCGCCGCCCACTACATAGTTATCATAGCGTCCAGCGAACAACGGTGCTATCTCTTCGGTTTAAAAGGTCGCCCTTTCTCTTCGTTTTGTAGAGCCAGATGGCGCGTATAAATTGATGAAACGAACGCCGTCGACAGTGATCGCTATGCCACGTGCCGAAGGGAGAGACATGATGTCCTCCAGTCCTATTCCTTCCCTGGTGAGAATCACTACACCGCATCCACTTTCATCGTGCACTGAATAATGTGCCTCGTAGCCGTAGAACTCTGGCGGCGATGTGAAACGCACTTCTTGTAGGAGTACAACATCCACGTCCGCAGCGCGTAACATATCTTTCAGCATTTGAATTTTAAGCGGTGTCCGAATGCCATTAATATTTATCGTGGTAATGCGGTACGCCTGGCGTGTGTTCATCAGTTGTAGGGCGGTGTCATTAAGCGTCTATCTGCACCCCCGGCGCTCCTCTCCACACTAAGTTGTTCAACATTTCCCGAACCCTCCCGGCCTCTGGCCAGGACTATCCTCAATCGTCGCCTTCGTATCTTCATTCTGTTCCTGTTGGTCCATTTCTTGCGCCCAGTCCCCCAGTATATTTCCGGAACTGGTCGAAGGATGGGAGGCAACGATGTCACCGCTCTGATGTTGGACAGTTGTCATCTCCACTTCTGCCTTCCGGTCACCAGAAGGAGAGTTCAAGTTATCGTCGCTGTGTAATTCCTGCACCGTCATCTCGGTATCTGTTGAATCCAGTGGTCTCAGGTCGATACTGTCGTTGTCGTCCACTGTCCCCTCGGGACTATGGCTATCGTCAGCAGAAGTCAGTCGACGCTTCTTTGTTCTCTTCGGCGTTGTTTCCGTTGCCTTGCTTCCGCATCGGCTGTTTGGACTGCGTATCCTCCGTCTTGGTCCTGGCCTATCACGCTCTCGGTGGAAGCACTGGCAGCCACCACGGATGAGCCTGGAGCGGCCGTCAGCTGCACCTCTTGTGTGGTGTCCTGTGTCTGCTGTGGTGGAACCGGTGGTCGGAGTTCCAGTCCGTTGGTGTCCATGTTCTCTATAGGGGGCAGCTGCTGGTGCCCATAGGAAATCCCCCTCACCGCCTCTCAGGGAATCCACAGAGGTCAACGGTAAGACAGTCATCTGTTGTGGCGCCTGAACGTCATCCCGTGGAGTTTGCACGAAACGTCGCTGGAGGCATTCCGAGCGGACGTGACCTTCTTTCCCGCACCCCGAGCAAGTGCGAGGTTGCCCATCATAGATTATAATCGCTCGACAACCTCCTACGTACAAATAAGAGAGGACGTGCTTTCGCAGTTCTATCCGTATTTGTCTCAAACCCCATTTAAAACGGGGTACGTGGTAATACTCGTCCATTTTTCGGCCGTATGGTCGAAAAGCGTCGGTAACAAGTTCAGCCGGGACCTCAAACGGAAGTTCGAAGACTCGTATAGTGCGGATCCCCATTCCCGTGTGATCGACCGTAACCGGACCAACATTCCCGTCGGCATTACAGAAACGATACCCGTTCGGTGATCGCTGTAGAAGTCTTTCGCAAGCAGCCTCGTCACCTAGCTTGACATAGATGACGCTTGAAACGATCGATAAATTGATTCCCACGATTTCCTGTGGATCGATTTTTACCTCTTCTCTTAAGAAACGTTCAATCTCGTGTGCCTTTGGTCGTGTGTAGTCGTTCGCAAAACTGAACTTCAAAGTCGTTTTTCTGTACGAGTGTGCCATCTCGTTTTAGACCCACAACACCGCACACGCGAAGCTGCTCCGGCGTAAACAAGCAGGCGCGCGCACCACAGCGCGGCCGGCAGGCAACACGGTCCGCACTGTGTCACTGCCGAAGGCAGACTGCCAGCTGAGCTACCGAAGCACGACTCACCCCTGGTCTCACAGCTTTACTTCTGCCAGTATCTCGTCTCCTACCTTCCAAACTTTACAGAAGCTTCCCTGCTAACCTTGCAGAACTAGCACTCCTGAAAGAAAGGATATTGAGGAGACATGGCTTAGCCACAGCCTGGGGGGTGTTTCCAGAATGAGATTTTCACTCTGCAGAGGAGTGTGCGCTGATATGAAACTTCCTGGCAGATTAAAACTGTGTGCCCGACCGAGGTTCGCTGGAGAGCTTCTGTAAAGTTTGGAAGGTAGGAGACGAGATATTGGCAGAAGTAAAGCTGTGAGACCGGGCGTGAGTCGTGCTTCGGTAGCTCTGATGGATCACAGTTCGGCGCTAGCGGCCGTGCGAAGCGGAGGTCCGATACTTCGGCCTGTGCGGCGTGTCCGAGTGTTCGTTTACTTGTGGACTTAGTCTGCGCGCGGGATAGTAACAACGATCATGGCGAACAAGTACAGGAAAACTACATGACGATTCAATTTCTGCAAAGACTACGAACGACCAAAGGCTTTAGCAGTGGAACGATTCATTCGAGAGCGAAGTCAAGATACCGCCAAACGATATTGTCGGAATTCACGTGTCCATCATTAGTCCCACGGTGTATGTTAAGATGGTAAATGACGCGGCGTGTGACAGAATTCTACAGGCGACAAAAGCAGGTCTCCGATTTTGCTATAGTGACGGGAATGTCGGCACGGTAACTGTAGAACATGCTGGTCTTGATGTACGGACAATACGTGTTTTTGAGCTGCCATTTGAACTCCCGGCTGAAGAAGTTATCGGTGCTTTTAAGCCATACGGCACGGAACATGGTCACAAAGGAGAGCGCTGGACACAATTCGCCACGTACCCCGTTCTTAACGGAGTGCGACAGATCACTATTGATCTTCAGAAGCATGTACCGTCCTATCTGACAATTGGTGGCTGTCGGGCGGTGGTGATTTACGATGGTCAACCACGTACATGTTCTGGCTGTTGCCAGGAGTTACATCTCACGTCGAACTGTATGCAACGGTGGATTACGCAACTGCCTTCAGATGTGCGGGAGCCGTCGCCGGCGATGACATTACTACCGATCACCTATGCCAAAACCCTCACTGCGTCCGCTGATGACCGAAAGGACACAGCCCCGGTGGAAGATCAAGATGGCACTCTCCGAAACCTTGTCGCAGACGTCGGGATGACAGATGATGCTGCTCCATCGAGCATACAATCTACGGCGACAACATCAGATGAGACGGAACTCCCACCAAGCACACCGATAGTACACGAAGCAGTTCCAGCCACTACGGATGCTGTTCCGTCTGGAACCCACTGTGTGATGACAACATCAGTTTCGACCGAACTCCCGCCAAGTACAACGATTGGACTCGAAACACTTCCAGTTCCTACGGATGCTTTTCTGTCGGGCAGACGTGATTCCCTACACTCTGAGGACACGGAATGAAGATCACGCAATCAACGTTCCCCGAAAAGGAGGAAACGGCGGCCGTCGCACGACATCTCCTCGGGATGACTCCCCTTTCCCCGACGACGATGTGCCTG
The DNA here is from genome assembly GCF_023897955.1 of Schistocerca gregaria. Taxonomy (NCBI): domain Eukaryota; kingdom Metazoa; phylum Arthropoda; class Insecta; order Orthoptera; family Acrididae; genus Schistocerca; species Schistocerca gregaria. The sequence goes on from NC_064921.1 coordinate 263,496,555, forward strand.
TGGAGCAAGACGACACAACAGCCTCTACGAAACAGGATGAGGCAGTGGAAACTGTTCGATCAGACCCACATCGGTCTGTCACTTTGACGGTACCGGGACGTGGTTATGCTGAAGAGGAATCACAGCCAGTTGGCTCTCCAGACGCAGATGCTGTGGCTATGGACACGAATATATCAGTGCCTGAAAAGATGAGGTATGACGATATTGAGGAGGCGCCGGACGTCATACAGAGGCAGCCGGCACTCACGAAGTCGGCCTAATAATTGCTGAAGGTGAAGGGAGAGGGGGAGAGAACGTCTTCTAACTCAACCTCCAGTGCCGATGCAGGTAGATGTTATTGAGTGGGATTCAACGCCACGCGAACCGTATTGCAACATTAAATATAAATGACGTGCGTTCACTGGCCAAAATACACCTACTGAAGGAAACGATTTGGGCATCTGATGTGGATATTGCTTTGCTGCAGGAAGTCCACATAGCTAAACTCGCATACATCGCAGGCTACCAATCGTATTCGTCACATGGAGATCACAATGGGAGTGGGGTGGCAGTTTACGTGCGAGATGGCTTCCCAGTGGCAAACGTGTGTTATCTTCCGTCGGCCAGGGGAATGGCTTTCACGACGTTTGGGACACGCATCATCAATCTTTATGCACCGTCGGGAAATAATCGGCGGCGGGAAAGGGCGTGATTTTATGCAGAAGACATTGCCCCACTATTCCATGGACGTTATGAATGTGTAATAATTGGTGGAGATTTCACCTGTGTTCTCAGCCAGAAAGACCAATGGCCGAAAGTAAACATCAGCCAAGAGTTGCGAATCGTTGTCAACGATCTTGTACATAGTGGCACGTGGGAATTACGACATGGCGATGCACCGGGATACACCTATGTGACAAGTCATTCGGCGAGCAGATTAGATCGCATTTATATCTCACAGGCTCATGCAAATGATGTCCAGGAGGCGGAACGCTGGCCATTGGCATTTTCCGATCACAGCGCTGACATCTGTACGGCGCTTCTTCCCCGTAGAGAGGTGTGGAACAGTAAGGCCCTGTGGAAACTAAAGAGTCAACATCTACATGATCCTGAATGCCGTCAACGGACCCTTGAGACATGGACGATGTGCGAGCGAAGGGTTGGAAGGTATGCGACGAAGCTTGATTGGTGGCTGACTTGTGCTAAACCGGCGCTTCACCGTACGTTCATCTCATATAGCAGGGAGATGGCAAAATGACGCCGCCGTACGGCCTACTTTTATTTGCAGCACTGCGCGACCTGGATGACAGTCTGCCGGGACCGGACGTCTGGATCGAACGCAAAAGGGTAAAAGCTAAACTAGTGGCTTTAACTCGGAAACATCTTCAGGGAACCATGGTGCATGCCAGATGTCACGATACGATAAGGCACGAGATTCCATCCGTGCATCACGTCGTGAATGAACGAAAGCACCGACGACGCGTTTTGGTACGGGAATTAATTACCCGCGAAGACCGAAGAGTGACGCGTCAAGCGGACATTGTCTCTGCATTCGTCGACCATTACCAACATACCTATCGGGAAGAAGCAGCCCCTGTCGATGACCTCGACCGTATAGCCACGTACGTCTCCCGTACACTGACGGTGGAAGCCGCGGGAACCTTACTGGAAGCCATTAGCTGTAAGGAAGTGCATGATGCGATCGAACAAGGTGCGTTGAATCGGTCCCCAGGGATTGATGGGCTTCCTGCTGAATTTTATCGAGAATTTCGCAACGAAATGGCACCGCGATGGACGGAAATGTACAACAAGATGTTAAATTCCGATGCGCCTATTCCACCGGTTTATATGGAAGGCCTCTTGGTACCAGTACATAAACCGATGCCAGGAATTACGGTCACACTTTATCGCCCTATCACCCTGCTTAATGTCGACTATAAGATCTTTGCTCGGTTGCTAGCGTCCCGATGTCGTATGTTAATTCGTAGTGTTCTCTCTCCAGAACAGACGACACCGGGTGGATCGGTGAATGTGCAAACAGCTACTGGCGAATGCCGTGATGTGATAGCGCTGGCGGAGGAGTGCCGGCTTAAAGCGGCGATGGTGGCGGTTGATTTTGACAGTGCTTTTGATAAGGTGCGCCACAGCTATCTGTACGCTGTACTGGAACAAATGGGTTTTCCAGACCGTTTTACTGGTCTCATTAGAAGGATTTATAGGGGCGCACAATCCTTGGTAGAGGTTAATGGGCGTATAGCAGGGCCCATTCAAATTCGACGATCCATTCGCCAGGGCTGCCCTCTTTTGATGCTGCTGTTCGCAATAGCGTTGGAACCATTAATTGGGAGGCTAACCAATTCTCTTTCTGGGATGGAACTACGGGGCTACATACACCTTCAAATGTCGAGCCTATGCGTTCTGAGGAAGAGGTGAAGACGGTCGTTGAACTGTTGTTGGATCACAGTGTGACGGGGGGGGGGGGGGGGGGGTAGTGCAGTGAACATGAACAAATCGGCGGCAATGCCGGTTGGAAGGGGCCTTCTTACGCCGGAAGAAATCAGTCCGTTTCCTTATGTGCAACGATTCCGCTATCTTGGCATCGACTTTACCTCATCTGTAAAACATACTGCAGCAGTTAACTACCAACGTATTTTACAGACAACATGTACCATGGTCCGACAACATCTCCTACGGCGCCTTAATCCTTTGCAGCGAGTCGAGTATCTAAACACTTATGTGGTTTCTCGAATGATGCATATTTCGCAGATCCTGCTACTACCACTCACGTTCGGACGTCGACTTCAATCAGCTCTAGGCTATTTTGCGATGGTTCGATCGCCCCTCAAGGTGCGATACGAAACGCTCACGCTCCCTACGGACAAGAGGGGACTCGGACTTACGAATGTTCACTGCCGAGCGACGGCGCTCCTTCTAGGCACGATGTACAAGCAATGGCGTAGCGGGCGTGATTCCCTTACATCCCGCCTACTGGATCTCCTGATTCCAGCGTCCCTCACACCTCCGGTGGCGGTGGGCAACATTATGCCACATTTTGAGCATGTATCAACATTTATCGTGGAATTTAGTTATTTCAGAGACGAGCTTCCGTGCACGAGACCGCCATTCGCGAAGGATTTTTATGTTTGGCTGCTACGACGGATAAGTCGTAATATCATTGAACTCAAACACCCCAGGTTGCATTGGCCGAAGATTTGGAGACATGTGCACCAAAAATTCCTTCCTACCTTCGTTCGGGCACTGTGGTTCTCTGTCGCCTTTGGCAAGTTCAACACCAACCAACGGCTCCATGCAATTGGACCAGTGGACACTAAACTATGCCCGAAATGTCGCCAAGTGGATGACGACCATCACCGCTTAACTTGTATCACGGTGGAGGACGTCTGGCTCCTAGGAAGACAGATGGTGACCCCGCAACACATTACACATGCTTCCTTCTTACATCCGGAGAGTGACTACTTTCCGGCGACTAAATCACAGTCGATCATCTGGGTCAAAGGTTGGACGATCGCGTACCTCTATGGAGATGCTGCCAAGTCGCAACTTGACTTTTGGGATTTCTTGCAGCAAGCCCACAGTGAGGTTCGTAGATGGTCACGCTATCGGAAAACCTTTGCCAACTATCTTCAGCCAGTCTTCCTCGACCCCCCACGCAGTTGGGATGTGCCGGGTGCAGTCGGTGTGCACATTTGACAGCTAATAATGAACCTCAAGTTTCTCTCTCCACTCAAAATGTAATGCACATACTATACGATGAAATGATCTACATGTTCCTTTTAACAGAGTGATCCTTATTGAAAATAAAAAAATAAAAAAACAACAACAAAAAAGATGGTAGAGCACTTGCCCGCGAAAGGCAAAGGTCCCGAGTTCGAGTCTCGGTCCGGCACACAGTTTTAATCTGCCAGAAAGTTTCATATCAGCGCACACTCCGCAGCAGAGTGAAAATCTCATTCTGGAGTAATATATGTGTATAATATTAATATAGTAACGTAATACACATAAAATAAAGTCAAAACTCAAAACTTGTGATAGTCACAGAATGGGTGCAAACCACTCGTCTTTTTCCATGGAAGCCATTTTCTGATGTCACAAAATACGTCCTATTACGCTGTCCCTTCTTCTTGACTGTGTTTTTCCATATGTTACTTTCTTTGTTGATTCTGATGACAGCTACCTCGCTCTTATCCTCTTATCCTAACAGTGCACCTAATTTTCAACTTCCTTGTACAGCGCCACTTCTCAAATGTTTCGATTCTCTTCTTTTTCGGTTTTCCCAGAGTCCATAATTAACTTCCACACAACGCCGTGTTCCAAAACGTACATCTTCATAAATTTCGTCCTCAGATTAAGGCCAATGTTTTATTTCTAGTATGCTTCTTCTTGCTATGAATGTCTTCTTCGCCTGTACCAGACTGTGTTTTATGTCCTCCTTGCTTCGTCCATAATGTGTTATTTTGCTTCCAAGCTTGCAGAATTCTTTCACTTCGCCAGCTGCATGGTCCCCAATTTTAGTAGTAATTTTCTCATTAGTCTAATTTCCTTAAGTCCTCATTACTTTCGTCTTTCTTCGACTTACTGAGCCCATTTTCTGTGCTCAGTATATCACTTCATTACATCCTGTAATTCTGCCTCGCTTTCACTGATGTTCAAAGAATCTTGTCATTGGTACCCTTTCACCCTGTATATTCATCCCTCTTTTGAGTTTCACCTTATATTTCCAACATTGCTTCTTGATGAAGTTACGAGGGCGTGCTGAAAAGTAATGCCTCAGAATTTTCTACGAGGCGTTTTGAAAAGTGAAACCTCCGAATTTTTTATGTGAAAGCTCTTAAAGCTTTTTAAATAAACCAAACGTTACAAACATTCAACATCTTTAATCTTCATGTCTGCGTGTTTGCAGCTCTCTGCCGCTAGATGGCTTCGAATTATAGTGTGTGAAATGGCGATGTGTAACGTAACTACTTCGGTGCGTGAGAAACAGCGTGCTGTAATCGAGTTTCGTATTCCAACACTTAGTTCACACTTGTGGAGTGCCCCCCCCCCCCTTCTGCACGGGAATGCCAGACCACAGGCGAGCGCAGCAGTATATGCAACAATCTGACGTCTTGCGTTCGCTGCCATTCATCATGCTCCATGCAGTCCCGACTTGGCCCCATTCGATTTTCATCTATTTCCGAAAATGAAAGAACACCTTCGAGGACTTCAGTTTGATCGTGATGAAGTGGTGCAAGCAGAGGTGAGGATGTGGCTTCGTTAATTAAGTCAAACATCCTACAGTGACGGCACCAACAAACAGACCTTCGTTGGGAGGAATTTGTCGGTCGTCAGGGTGACTATATTGAGAAATAAATGTGTAGACATCTTTGCGCTATGGTCTTCATTCTTAGTTACTTGCATTGTTGTAGGTCTGTATTTTATTGAACATCATTGCTCCTCCTTCTCTCATCGATTAGTTTAAGTAATGCCCCCGTTCTTCCGCAGTTACGTTCCTTGAACCTATAAGTTTGCCCATCCAACGTCTGTGATCGTGCTTTCTGGATATATCCTTTCCTCTTCATCCGAACTGCCAGTTGTGATGTCTATCATCTGTTCACTGTCCTACACAGCTTCAAACACAACTCACAAAACCTCAGTAATACAGTATCCGGGTGATTATTCTAGATGATGCTCTTAAACTTCAGACTACTCTTCGTCATTACTAAATTATGATGTTCGTTTCTACCTGTTCCTGTGTATGCCTTAGAATCTGATATTTGATTTCGGAACTTGTACCTGACCATGATGCAATCCAGCTGGAATCTTCCCATGTCTCCTGGCCTTTCCTAGGTATACCTCCTCATCTTGGAATTATTGAACAGTGCATTTACTGTTACTAGCTGAAATTTATTACAGAAATCAATTAGTCGTTCTGCTGTCTCATTCCTAATACCCAACCGATATTCTCCCTTAGCTCTCACATCTATTGCTTCCTAAACAGCAGCGTTGCAATCTCGCATGTGTATTACATTGTCATTTCCCGTTACGTAATGAGTTACACGCTCAATGTCCTCATATACTCTCTGTCTTTTCACCTTCATATTATGACACAGGATAATTATCTGAATTATTGTTGTTCGCGTTGGTTTGCTGTCGATACTGATGAGAATAATCCTATCATAGTAACTCGGCCTTTGCCGTAAAATCCTACTGAGACAAATCGCACTTCCGCTACACGATTTTCTGCTGCTCTTGATATTACTTTATATATGGGTTACCAGACATTCATGTCTTACTTCCATTTCAGTTCACCAAGCCTCCAGTATCTACACTAAGCCTATCCTACTTTCCTTGACAGATTTTCGACCTTCCTTACCAAAATGAGCCTTCTGACGTTTTGCGCTCCGACCCGTAGAGTGTCACCCTTTCGTTCGTTATTGATATTCTCATGGTTACCTCCTCTTTACCAGTCTTCTCCCAGAAATCCAAAACAGAGGTTAATCCGGAATGCTTTGGCAATGGAGAGAGGCCACATATCCCGTTGATACACAGTCTTTAATGCAGTGGTTTCCATTGACTTCTACATCTTCGTACCGATGATCTCTGACTTCCGCTTTTGAACATATGAGACGGTTTTTTTTACACAAGCAGGCATCAGCTAATGCTGTAAACCAGAGATTTAGGTCATTTATTAGGTGTGTTATTCGTGAACAGTACCCATAACAAAATATATGTCGAAATTCACCATAGCGGAGTGAAAAGTTTATTGAGTTGTTTAACTGGCAGCAGCTGAACACTGTGCTACGTTTTTCAATCGTTACGTCGCATTCAAGACTCCATCATTTGTACCTGTTCGTCGAACATTCCTCCTTTACAGCGATGCTGTTCCATAGACTCGAGTAGAATAACAGACAATGACATGAAAGCTATTCTCGTTAGCGTACAAAGACGACAAACATTCAGGGTTCTTCATCCGTATTGTCATGTTGTCTGTAGTTGCTGTATAATTACTTAACGTTTATGAAATCCGTATTTGCTAGTACTAAAAATATGTATCTATTTTACCATGCGAATTTTTTATTCATTGAAAACATCATCAGGAGTCTGGAATCAAACATATTTACATTTGTGATTTGCTTCTAGTTCTAAAAACAGCTCGATTCATAAGCTGTTGAGGCATGGTTTTGGTCTAATTTCACTTTGGCTTGTAGCACTACATATCTCCTGACTTAAAACGCAACTAAATATTCCACCGCTCATGTTTGTTTACGTTCTTCTGACTAAACGGAGGACCGTGTAATTTTGCATAAGTAGACTGCCAACTTATTTCCTAATTTTAGATTTTACCTACTAAACGTTATTTTGATCTCCGATTTGCCGTATATGTTCTTTGTCGTTTTCTTCATGGTAATATGTCTTGATTTATTATGTGAGTGGGATGAGGAGTTAGTATGAGCTGTCATGATCTAGTTCTTGGATGGTGGGGCAGGGGGTGGGGGAGTCAAAAAGCAATGTAGACGTTAAATGCAAAGGTGAGGGAAAAAGGGGAGGAGGTGTAGCAGTCACGAAGAGGGTGAAAGGGGTAGCGGAAAGAGAGAGGTGAAGAGAGAGAGGGAGGGAGAGCTTTTCAAATTCAGTTCCCGTCTTCAAAGGTTTTGTATACTTACCATGGCAGTGTCTGTACATGGTGCCGCGTAATATTTTAAACAGCTGTCACAGATCAAACCAACGTTTCGACCACAGTTACAGAGCCCTTCTCCTTGATCTACCGGTCAATACGACGTAGTACCATTCCCAGAAAACTTTCATGTTAACTGACTTTGGCTTCGGGGGTGTAAACAATTTTATTTGGTTACTAAGCAGCTGTTTATTGTGTGTTATTGCTCTGCGTACGTATTAGTTTTCTTGAAATGTGAGGAAATATCTGTTTTTAATGCTTCTTAGGTTCACCAAATACTTTTCTGTTGTTGTCGACCAGTGATATTTCTGTTTAAGGAAGCTTGCAAATTGTTGGTGACTTTTGTTGTGAGAAAATAAACATACGGTTTACTGGCAGAACCCTCGACACAGAACATAAGAAAAACACCAGGGCGTGAAAATATGCACCACTGCAGAGTGATAATTCATTCTGGACAATAGAGAGTAATTAATATGGCTGTAAAGTACAGTCGACCACGCACTACCCACTGCCCTGGGCGTATAAATAGCCGCACATGCAGAAGTAGGGTAAGTTCCTCATTTAGCTGTAACACAAGAGCTGAATTCTTCGAGTGCGAGCCTCTTCCAGTTAGGAGCAACTGATCTGCCCTTCTCTCTTCTGCTTTTATGTCACTTTCGCCTTGAACGGGCCGATGAGAATGTTCCGTGCCCTCGTTCATTCTCCTCAGCCCGAGAATGAGTAAATTGTTCGTCCGCCCACTAAAGTCGTAAAATTTCAGCGCGGCTTCCCCGAAACACTGCTCAGTTGTTTCTTCTCCGCCGCTTCCCGTTGTGGATGCGACACGTAGCGGCCAAGCCAAACGTGTCAGTGGCGTGTTGCGTTCTTCGAACGGAACAGCTGAAGCTGCTCAGAGTAAACAAACAATCGAAGGCTGAAAATAATATTTGCTCTGTGTATCTTTCCTCTGCGGAAAGCTAATATAAAGGAGTAGGGAACAAAGATGCGCACGTAGCACGTGGTACATCAAATAATTCCCAAGTTCACCTCGTCCTCCTAGCCACACATTTCGATCAATCGGGCAACATAAACAGTTCTCCTGGTCGAAGAAGTGCAAACGAACAGGATATAAATACGCATCTTGATAACCTGCAACTAAATTAGCTCCAGAATGCACTAAAATACTTCTATGTACACACTTAGTGTGGTCGAGGAATCCAACAGACGTATGTTAAACATATGTTTAGTCCTTTTGGTCCAATCTGTATGGTGCAAGTCACCTACATAATTTCTCAAATTTTCCACGCTCAGATCAGTATGCACTGGCTGTACCAGCAGTGTTGATAAAAGGGAAAGTAGTATTCTTAACGCCTACTTCATATATTCATCAGTTGTTGTCAGGTATTTGTTCTCCGTTGTACGGATCAAAGGTACTGCATTACTGTGCTTTTTTTATTCAGATGCAGGCTATCATGACTGAGACACCCATAACGCTATCAAAAGGTATAATTTTTTGTGTATCAAAAAGTAGCATCGTTCAATGCCTTACGCACTTAGAAATGAAGATACCATCTTATGACATGAGGGCTGTTCCTGATATCTTCTCCATTTTTTGTGCCCTTTAAAAAATACTTGCAAATGTTAAAAGTGCTAACCCTCGGATACCGAATGCAATAAGAGTCGTATAATGCAAATTACTTTTCTTTACTCATCCGACACAGTGAATAACTCTGCTTTTTAACCGCCAATTTTGATTGACATACAGTCGCTTTGTTATTATTGTTATTTTTATTATTTGTTTTACGGACATCTTTGGACACTCTAGTCAGTTATACAAAGGTTTATACAGGTTGTTGTTATTCAATAATATAATTCAGTTCAATAATAATGCAATGAGACAATTCAATAATAGAGTGGTTGTACAAGAATTATTCCATTTTATTATTATATGAAGGTTTTTTTTCCCTCTTCTGTCTGCCCAACACTTCTTCATGATTTTATATTTTCTTTCTTTCTTCATCTGATATCACTATTCCTGCAGTCCTTCCTTTGTAGTCTTGTTTGTGTGTCTGGTTTTATCTGCTATGGTTTTTAGGTCATATAATGTAATTTGGAGTTCTCTTAAATCTTCCTTAATTTTTACTTCACGTTGTTTATTTATGGATGTCCTAATCACTCTTCTTTCAATTTTATTGTCCCTACAGGTCCTGTTTTATTGTTTTCAAGATGGCTTCAGGTGAATTTTTAAATCTGATTGTGTAACTGTTTTATAATATTTTAATTTTGCAGCTATAGATAGGCTTTTTTGTTGTACGTGTTTTTGGCATATAATTTAGCTAGTTTAGTTTTTTTTCTACTTTGCCATGTTGGTTTCTCGTTTAGAATATATGTTATGGCTTCATCTTAATATTTAAATTTATTAACAATTTTGGTTCCCTGTTCTTCTACAGTAATTTTGTTTTACAAGTCGTCGGCGAGAAAGCATAATCTCTCCCTCTGTTTAATGATATTCTGAGGCCAGTTTTCTCTGCTACTTCTTGTAGTGATTTAGCTTGTTGTCTCGTTCCTTTAACATTGCTGGCTAGGAGACCAAGATCATCGGCAAATCCCCAGTAGTTTCAACTTATATCTTTTTTCACACTTCCCATTATTATGTTCTCTGGGTTGTCATTGCACCATTCTCTCATTATTTATTCCAGTGCACAGTTGAACAGTTATGGTGGTAGACAGTCATTGCGTCTTACGCCTTGTTTTTTAATGAGAAATGGTTCAGAAATTTCTCCTCTTAACTTCATTTTCGGTTTTGTGTCGGTTACAGTAAGTTATATTACTTTCATCAGTTTTGTACAGAATCCTTGATCCCTTAAAAATTTTAATAGTGAAGGTCTAGGAAGACAGTCATATGCCTTCTTAAAGCTTACAAATGTTATTCCCAGAGATACGTTCCGTTTCCTATATTATAATATAATCAATTTTAAATTAATGATCTGCCCTGCACAGCTTCTCCAGGTCTCAGAGCTCCATTGTATTCCCTTGATTCTTCCATAAGCATTTGTATTAACTAAGCGAAACACATTATGCCTTGTTTCGCGAAACTCTATTATTTTGTTACCACCTTGGTTTCAGGTTATAAGCCCTTTTCCCAGTACACAACTGTTTCCAAAGATGGTAACCAAGCTAAGATAAAAACAAATAAACGTCTTAATCTACGTCTTCTCGACTTAAACTATTAAATTTATCTCTTTTCACAGTTATATTTGTATTATATTACCTAATGACATTCATTACGATAACATTTGCTCCAACTGTAACCAAACACACTGAAATAGAGTTGTGTGCACAGAAATGGGCATCTGACAAAGGGTTTTGTATCATTTTCTATGTCCCACAGACATTAGGTACATGTTTCTTCAATTTAAAGGATAAGTAGCCTGCCATAAAAAGCAAGGTTTATAAGACCATCTACCAAGAGTGTGAGTCCTGCTGTAAGGGGCAGACTAGACAGTTTCTCTATAATGGGCTCAGAGAACACCATAGAAGCCAGAAGCCAGATCCATACTTTGTTGGACATCGTTGAAACCAGAATCATAAATATATAATAGATCTAAAAGTCTTACATATGGAGAGAAAGGGCGTAAATTCGACTCAGTTAGGAAGATTAAAAATTAAAGAAGAAATGTCTGTTTCCACATTTACTACTGAACCAGCAGACTCATTTCAGTTATTCAACCCTTTTAGGTAAAGCAGCAACTTCTACAGAGGAATAGAAGCTTGGTACCATCATTTGTAAATAGATAATCACACAAATAGCCATTCCTATCCGCTTAACTGAATTCCAGCGTACGTTTAGTTACAGTTAATGTTGTCGTAATGGAGGTCATGAGATTGTACAATATATATTTAACTGTGTCATAATAGTCAGAGGGATAACGTTTATGTTTTTAGTCGACAAACAATAGATGCAGAAGTTGACATGCGTTGGTGTTTGCTTGGCTGCCAGCTTTGGAATCAGTTGTGTACTAGAAACTGGTATTATAATCCGAAACCTAGACCACAAAAAATTATATAGTTTTGTGAAGCAAGTTAAGAAAGTGTTTCATTTAGTTAAAACAATGTACAATATTTCACCAAGATCCCGCAATTGAACCAATTAAAATGATTGCAATCGCTTTATTCCAAGTTCTCTTCTACCTCTGTCTTCACCTCCAAGGAGAAACATGTGGAAAAGAGAATGTGGAAGTATAAGGACACTAATCACCATCTGGAAACATTGCGTGCTCATCCATGTTTTCATTCTAAGTTCTCAATCTCAAAGCTATTTCAGAATGAATTAAAATCTTAATTGCTGTTAAATAAACTAAGAGATTAACTTATGAGGTCATTGTGAATTAATTCTTACCACGTCCTATGTTTTCAGTCTTCTCTGAAAGATGTTGTTTGTTGGTGAACTTGGCTTCGATTTCCTACAGCGAGACTTCTGCAGCAAAGTCGAAACAATCTTGACACCTTGTGGACGGGTCCCCTGTTTCAATACTTGTGAGGTAATGATTCTCATTTATTAAGTGGCAAGTGGCTCTTAGCACTATGGGACTCAACTTCTGAGGTAATCAGTCCCATAGAACTTGTAACTACTTCAACCTAAATAACCTAAGGACGTCCTACACACCCATGCCAGAGGCAGGATTCGAACCTGCGACCAGACTAAAGCGCCTAGAACCGCTTGGCCACACCGATTTATTAAGTGTTCTGCGAAACTGGAATGTGTGTTGGCACTCTTTAGAGCTGCACTGTGTTCTGTGTACGTTGTTCGGGAATTCCTCCATGTTTGCCTTTTGTATTGGGATTGGTAGAAGTTGCAAGTGACTTATCTGTGCGGTGTTGCTAAATTTGTCCATTGTTCTATTCTCTGAGCTTAGTCATTTTTGTGTTGTGCTGACAGGATCCCTTGCTTCTTCATTATGTTTCCAGTTCTATGGACTGTCATTTTATTATGTGTCAGTATGTATCATTTGTTATTTTTTCAAGTGCAGTGTGGTCTGCTTTCTTATCTGAAACCTCTTTCTGTGTTTTCACACTCTTCTGTTGAGCATTTCTAGTGATTAGCCACGTTCGTTACCTTTCTTTTTTTATCTCGTTAAGCTTGTATATGATGTCTGCTTCGTATTCATTTTCAGTAGCAATTTGTTTGATTACCTTCAGTTCGTATGTGAAATTTTGTGGTTTGAGAGGTGTTTTGTTTAACCTATGGAGCGTGTTTGTGAAACTGTCATATTTATGTGTTGTTGGGTGTGTTATGGACAACAGACCTGGTGGATGTACGTTTTTTCTACATGAAAATTCATGTTGGTTGTTGTTTTGTTATTGTAGGGCCCAGGAAATTTAGTTTCTTGTTCTTTTCGGTTTCCATTGTGAAGTCTATTTGTGGGTGTACAGTGCTGAAGTTATTGTGTAGCTCTTCTGTTCTACTTTGTATTTAATCCATGACACGAATTATGTCATCCACATATCGGTAACAATATTTTTTGTACCCTTTTTCTTTCATAATGTTGTTGAATATTATGTTCTCTGTACGATCCAAGTCCCTATTATTGGAAATACGAGTTGTTGAATGTAAAATAATTTTGTTCCGTGATTATCTTTAGGGCAGATGAGATTTCATTTATCTGTGTGTCTCGAACTTCGTTGTTCTTCATTTGTTATTCTTAATGCTTATGGTTTCTGCTGTGGGTTCATGTGTGTACATGGACCTAACATCAAATGATACCACTGCTGTTGTTTGAAGGGGGGGGGGGGGATACTGATATTCTTAATTTTCCCTATAACGTCTCCTGTGTCTTTAAGGTGTCTGTTGTTGACGTATGTGTAGGTTTTCTGTAGGAATGTGTGCATGTGTCTCCATAGTGTGACTTTAGAGAAAACTTACACATGTAATATAACAGAGTTTTCATTTTTCACATTTTGCAATAAAGAAACCCACTGAAGATGTCGGTCTTTCGACGAATTATTTTGGGGAATTAAATAAACAAAAAGTGTTGCGTCAAGACGGACGCACAGTTCCACATACCAAAAGTAAGGTCTCCTATTTTTTTATAAGTACATAGACTTTTTTTCTACACTGGTTTCATCAGTTTACAGCTTGAACATTTAGCTATTTTTCAACATAATCACCATTTCTGTCGATGCATTTTTGCAGACGCTGTGGCAGTTTTTGTATTCCCATGTCATACCAGCTGGCCGCCAGCTCCGCGGCTTTGGCGAAGAAGGATGCCGCCACTGGCGTGATTGTTGCTTGGTCTCAGGTGTAAAGTGGTATGCCCAGGTTTCGTCACCCGTGACAATTGAGTCCAGAAAGTTGCCCTGTTCGGTTGCAAGGCGGTGAAGAAATGCGCGGGAAGCATCAACTCGTTGCCACATGTGGTCCTTAGTCAGCATGCGTGGCACCCATCTTGCACATACCTTCCGGTAGTTCAATGTTTCCGTTAAAATTCTGTGAGCGCTGCTTCGGGAAACCTCGTGAACCAACGTGCAGTGATCACCCAGGGTGATCCGCCGATCTTCACGCATGCTTTGCTCAACCTTCAACACTGTCTCCTCAGAAACTGATGGACTCCCGCTCCGTTTTTTGGCGTGAATTTCTGTCCGATCTCGCTGCAAACTCTCTACACCAGTTACGAAAATTTTTGACATCCATGCACGACTCACCATACCCTTCTGTCAATTGGGGATGGATTTCAATCGGCGCAGTGCCCTTCGCGTTCAAAAACAGAATAACTGCGCGCAATTCGCACTTGGTGGTAACATCCATGTGAACTCCATTCTCAACGACTGCCAAGCCAAGACTGAGTGTCTCAGCACGGCGTGCGTATGTTTACACATAGTGCGTGAAGCACTCTTCATAACAGTGTGACTAACTGCCACACGAACAGAGTTCAATACTTATAAAAAAAAAAAAATAGGAGACCTTACTTTTGGGGTTACCCTCGTAGCTTTTTGACTCCACAATGCTGACAACTCTACAGAGTAGAGCAGTATCGAAGAATGTCCAGAGAAAATGGCTAGGTCTGTCATGTCGCTACAATAAGACGCTCTGTATGAACTGACAGAAACTTGGCACTGGAAGACAGAAATTCAAGACTGACTTGTACATGATTTCACACTTTCCAGTGCCTTCACCGCACAATGGGTAGCCACGATATAAACTTGTAAGCAAAACTTAAGAACAAAGTTACTATGTTTCGTGCCTTCCTAAGACCTAGTCCGCAAACCTAAATAAGCGTTTATGATTAGCCCTACCCCTACCCAAGCATTTTGTCACTTTTTATTACATTAACTGTAATTTTTGCTACAAGATGTACTGTATGCATATGACGTTTCTTGTGGCTATACTTCTGATTACTGCTTTTCTGTATGTGATTTTTGGCATTCGTTGCCTTCATTTGTGTATGATATGCTGCCACCGTGCTTCCACTTTAGTTTTCTTGCGTGGCTCTCCAACCACGGATGTTCAGTTCCTATTCAATATGGCACACTAAAGCTGACTCAGTACATTGTATGGTGTCTTTTCCCTTAATTGCTATGTATAAAATCTACCTATACCACATTTGTACAATGTGTTCGCAACTTGTAATTGGTTTTGTAAAAATCTGTTTTATGAATCTGATGGTGATATTTTTAAAACGCGTAATTAAAAACATTGGTCAAAAAAATACCTGTGGCTATTTTACTATTACCACATCGTCCGTAATAGCTATTCCCATACTCCTATCTACTATCATCATGGGCGCACAACTCATTCGTGATTTTACATCACAAATGAAAGTCATTTGTTATACATTTCTTCATATTTTTCATGTGTCCACTTTACCTTCCTTTCCCGCACTCCGTATGTATTTCATTCCTAAGTGACTTGTATTTCTATATTCTTGAATTTTCCTGAATGTTTTTGTACTTCCTTCTTTCGTCGATCAACTGAAGTATTTCTTCTGCTACGCTTGATTTGTTTGTGGTTACCTTCCTTGTACCTACGTTTTTCTCTCCAACTTCTTTGATTGTCCTTTTTTAGAGATGTCTATTCTTCTTCACTAGAACTGCCCACTGAACCGTACCATATCGCAGTAACCATAGCCTCAGAGACTTCAAGCCTATGTCTTCACTTCTGAGTATTTCCGTATCCTTCTTCTTGATTCCACCTCACTGGCCTTTTAAAGTTCAGCCTACTCATCATCATTACCAAACTGTTATCTTAGTCTATATCTGCTCCTAGGTACGCCTTACAGTCTAATATCAGATTTCGAAATCTCTGCATACCATGATGTAATCTAACTGAAATATTCCTGTACCTCAAGGGGTCTTCCAAGCATATCTCCTCTCCGTGCGATTCTTGAACAGAGTATTCGCTATTACCATTTCAAATTTCTTGCAGAACTAAAGTAGTCCTTCCCCTCTCTCATTCCTGGTGGAAAGCCCACATTTTCTCGCAACTCTTTCTTCTATCCCTCCCCTACAACCGCGTTCCAAAACCCAATGTCACTTTACGTTCTGACGTACCCGTGCAATATCCTCTTATACTTTCTCTATCTCTTCATCTATTTGCTCCGTCGGCATGTATACGTGAACTATTATTATCGGTGTTGGTTTGCTGTCGATTCTGATGAGAACGAGCCTATCACTGAACTGTTCACAGTAACGCATTCTCTATCCTACCTTCCTATTCATAAGCACATCCTACTGTTGTTATACCATTTTCTGTTGCTGTTGATATTATCCCATAATCGTCTGACCATAAATCCTTGTGTTCTTTCCATTTCACTTTACTAACGCCCACTGTATCTAGACTAAACTTTAGCATTTCCCTGTTCCAGATTTTGTTGCTTATCCAACACGTTCAAAGTGCTAACATTGCAAGTCTCAACTCGTAGAACGTAACCGTTGCGTTGGTTATTCAAGCTTTTTCTCATTGTCACCTCCCCCTTGGCAGTATCCTCCCGGAGATCCGAATGGGGAGTAGTCCGGAATCTTTTGCCAATGGAGAGGTCATCGTCATACTTTTCAACTACAGGCCACATGTCCTGTGGATAAGCGTTATGTATCTTTGATGCAGTGGTTTCCATTGCGTTCTGCACCTTCAAACCATTGATCGTTGCTGATTCTTCCGCCTTTTGGGGGCAGTTTGCCATCCCAAGGGCAAGAGAGTACTCTAAATTTCTGTCCTCTCCTCCGCCTTCTTCAACAAGACCAATACCTGAATGAAGGGGACTTGTTATGCCAGAAGTGTTAGACCGTCATTCCTGATTGCTTTTATCCAAAATTTAAGCTGTGGCGGGGTTCTAATCCGGAACTGAGGACATTTTGATCACTAATCAAAGATACTACCCACTTTTCTTGTACTACTTGAACATAATATGACCATCATATCCTCTATATTCAAGGTGTACTTCCTTATTGGATGTTCTTTTTTTTAGTCTTTCCTTTCACTCTTCTATAATGTCTTTTTCATGTTTTCTTCATTTTCCGTTCCACACTTATCATCGATTGCTGAAAAACCCAAGTACTTTCCTGTTGGAAACTAAACAGATCACTTTTTCTTTAAGTGTTGGTGCTGTTGGTGGATATAAAATATGTGTTCAGTAAATAAGAGTCACCATGGAGCAGCGCAATTATAATGTTAGGTTTCGGGAATATATCCCCAGTTGTTGAAGTTTCTAGTTAAGTTTCTTGTAACGTTACAACCCGTAGAAACTGTGTCTAGACGAATGAGCTATAGTATCGAAGGATTCGAACTTTTTCGAGTAGAACCGATTAGATTTCAAGTCCAGTTCAGCTTGAGGTTGGGTGGAGACAAGGTCCAATCCCGAGGCCTGGCCATGGTGCCCCCTGCCGCCTTTCACTATGCCTGTCCCCCTTACATGGTACTGCCCCTTTTAATTTTTTTAAATATTTCTTAGTTTTATTTACTTATTTATTTTTTAAGCCTTATAATTTGCTACTCAAAAAGAATGAAGCAAAGTCGGAGTTAACGCTGCATGGCTTCCGCCATTTAAAAAATAAACAAAAATTCATTCGCTGTTGTTGCCTGAAACTATTTTCTTGTTTATTTTCTTTTTGCCGACTAAAAAGAAAACAAGGCAGACAGAGGAATAAAAATGAAATGAACTGTGTAACAGTAAGCCTGAAATGGGATTATGACCAGAATACCACAAGGACCGGTTAATTCAACCGATACCTTGACGATGAAATACAAGGTTCAACATATTGAAGAATAAGTGGCGATGCTGTATCCGGCGCAAACATTTCCAGAATGCAGTGGTCATATATTGGTGGAAGGCGAGTGGGTCCATATCGCCCCTTCCATCTACAATGTAATGCACAAGTGGCCTAACAATCATGCAGTGGTATTTGACTTTGCTCTCGGAAAGCAGAAGTAGTCTGAACGTAACGGGATATCATCCGAAAAGGCAGTCTCAACGAATCGAATTAGAAACGCTGGTTGGTTTTTAAATCAGTGCCAGTTTGCATCGTGATTATGACAGGTAAATTTGAGTTGTAGAGTGTCTATGGCTGGACAGCGACTGCACATGTCCGTGACGCTTACGTCCAATACGAAATAGGCCCTCATGGGTCGATAACAGATTGTGTACCAGATGAAACCAAAAGGACGCCACCGCCACTGGTAGAACAGGAAAGTTAGGATGGAACCACGCCTTCTTCCAAGAAATTTGCGGTGACGCCTGTTCAACTAGTGCCATACAGTCAGTCCCTTTCCCACACATTAACAAAAATGTGGAAGTGAGACGTTGCCTCTGTATAATATCAGCCCCCAAATAACTGACAGTAACACAAAATTTTTAAGTGTAAATTCTCTCGACCAGAATCGACAGGAGGGGGGAGAAGGATCTTAGTGTTTAACGTCCCGTCGACAACGAGGTCATTAGAGACGGAGCGCAAGCTCGGGTGAGGGAAGGATGGGGAAGGAAATCGGCCGTGCCCTTTCAATGGAACCATCCCGGCATTTGCCTGAAGCGATTTAGGGAAATCACGGAAAACCTAAATCAGGATGGCCGGAGACGGGATTGAACCGTCGTCCTCCCGAATGCGAGTCCAGTGTGCTAACCACTGCGCCACCTCGCTCGGTTAGCATCAACAGGCGGATCAAGACTGCCTGGCTGATGACAGTAAGATAACCGAAGCGTGAATGTGTGGATTGCGTGAGAGATAGTCATCACGGTGCGCCGAACAAATAAAACAGACGCTTTCCTTTGAATTGTAGTGGCAACTTCTGCCACCGAATGTAACAGCAACACCAAATGTAGTGGGAAGAGGTAGAACGCACCATATTAAGACTTGTCCGAGCTTTCCAAGTGATTTACTGTTTCCAGCTACCCGCAATGCTGAGGACACCACTTCGCTGTCTGCCAAAAGGCTTGCCATGGAATGGATGCCTCAGCGACCCATACATGTACTGTGTGTCGGCCTGTACGCCAGCGGAGTTGCAGCGTCGTTAGGATGCTGGCAGTCCACTCAGCGGTCTGCGTCCCTGCCAACTCAGCGCCGCTCTGTGTGAGCCGCAGGCAGCCAGCTGCGTGCTTCTCGCCGGCATCGCTGCGATCGCAGCAATGACAAGCGCCACCGATCCGGCGTCCGAATCTGCGGCCCCCGCCTCAGGATGCCTCTGCCCGTGCTAGCAAGCCGTGGAGTGGCCCGCCACTGGCTGGCTACCGACCCCGCACTGGCCTCAGAGGGTCGAACCAGCGACCCGCCTTGGACTGGAACCCTGGTGCTCCATCTGCTGCTGCATGTAGCCGGTAGTGTGACATGCGCCGCCGTCCAGGAGAGCTGACAATGAATCTCATTAGAAACCCGCACCTATTTATACGCGGCTGTGTGCATCACGTACTCATAACACACTAAGTTGGCCATTGGGCCCCTGCTGCTTGTGATTTGCGACATACAAAACCGATAGGTATACTATTTCAGCAATTTGACAGCTCTGTGGCATCTATTCTATTTTGCAACTGATGGTATGCGTAACTCACAGCGTCTGGCTGTAACTTGTGCTCAGAATACTGCACAAAACTAACTTTCCTTATCTTAAACGGTGGTGCCTCTGCAGAATATCGGAAAACCCAAAACCCCCGAGAGAACGTGCACACGAAACCACCTCGTATCATAATCGAAAAATGTGATACTTCCTTAAGAAACGACTAGACAATGGGAAGGGCCAAAATCTGAGTGATGTAATATGCTTTGCATAAGACATATGTACCCAGAACCTGAGCGTTCTGAAGCAGGTTAAGGGAACGCCGTTCATGTTCCTGGATTGCACTTTTTGTCTCCATAACCGACTTCCAGTTCAGTGTAGCGATTTGCAGTGGAGACCGTCAATAATGTCCTCCTGAGATTTATGTCTATCAACCACCATCGCCCACGAGATGACAGCATTGTAAAATCATCAACCGACAGATGCCTGCCGCGCGGGATTAGCAGAGCGGTCTGGGCGCTGCAATCATGGACTGGGCGGCTGTCCCGGCGGAGGTTCGAATCCTCCATCGGGCATGGGTGTGTGTATTTGTCCTTAGGATAATTTAGGTTAAGTAGTGTGTAAGTTTAGGGACTGATGACCTTAGCAGTTAAGTCCCATAAGACTTCAACACATTTGAACAGATGCCTTTGTTGATGCATGCACCAGATAGCCTACAAAACAAAAATCATTCAGTGTAGCTTTGAGCAATGGAATGTCAGCGGGTGAGCGGGGTAACACCATCACATCGTCCTCGTATGCACGCACTGAGATCGTCTTGCAAGTAGGCTGTTTAGGTTTTTTTATTTGTAACACCACCTCTGTATGAAAATCACTGGCTGTGCTGTGGGCAGTCTGTGGCTGGTTGGCATTGTTGTAATACTCGCCATTGTAGCGTTAGGCAGTTGGCTGTTAGCGGCGCGTAGCGTTGCGCAGTTGCAGGTGAGCCGCCATCAGTGGTGGATGTGGCGAGAGAGATGGCGGAGTTTTGAAATTTGTAAGACTGACTGTCATGAACTGCTATATATATTATGACTATTAAGGTAAATACATTGTTTGTTCTCTATCAAAATCTTTCATTCGCTAACTATGCATATCAGTAGTTACTGCCTTCCGTAGTTTGAATCTTTTATTTAGCTGGCAGTAGTGGCGCTCGCTGTACTGCAGTAGTTCGAGTAAGCAAGATTTTTGTGAGGTAAGTGATATGTGAAACGTATAGGTTAATGTTAGTCAGGGCCATTCTTTTGTAGGGATTTTTGAAAGTCAGATTGCGTTGCGCTAAAAGTATTGTGTGTCAGTTTAAGCACAGTCTTGTATAAGTGTTCGAAGGGGACGTTTCAGTCTCGCCCAAGAGTTTCAAACTTTGTAACTGAGTGACGATTTTTCGAAGAACGTGCTCAAGTGCTAGAACAAACAACGACACTGAAAGCGGACTTCCCTGAGGAAAAAGCCTACGGATGGTAATCGGGGCTGTCAACTGGCCAATGACAGATACTGAAGCTTGGATATACCTAAGCGAATTATACAAGACCACGCGTTCGTCAATTGTGAACAAAAGGGCCTCCAGTACCTGCACCAGGAAACCATGGCTGACCCGGTTCAACGCCTTGCAGGATCCAAAATTCCATAGCACCAGGAGCATCACGACATTCCGCTACAGGAGTCAGCATAGAAGGATCAGGAATACTAATTTAAATGGTTAGCTACAGCTTCCCTCATAAATTCAGACGGTCGGCTATTCACCGCCCTTATAGACCTATAATCAAAATTTAATAAGGTAATTGGACGAAATTTATTAGTTGCTACCAGACCAGAAGTTTAAGGAATTAACACAAACCATCCTCTCAACATTTCGTTCAAAAGATATGTAATACCCAAGAAAATGTCCGAAACGCATATAAAACTCCTTAGGGAGACCGCCCAACCCCGGCGACATACGAGAAAGCGAGCTGACAATATGGTCATAGACATCGTCACAATGCGCAACCGCTACGGTCGCAGGTTCGAATCCTGCCTCGGGCATGGATGTGTGTGATGTCCTAAGGTTGGTTAGGATTAAGTAGTTCTAAGTTCTATGGGACTGATGACCTCAGAAGTTAAGTCCCATAGTGCTCAGAGCCATTTGAACCATTTGAACATCGTCACAATGAAAAACTTCTAAAAACACAGCACTATGAGCAGGTGTGGCCAGAGCCTGAAGAAATAATTCAGTTTACAGAAACATGTATAACGTGCTGCCCAACACAGAAATGATATAGGGCATGCAAGAAGCCGTTTTTCGCGGTCACTACATTGCCGTCCTTTGTCTCGAGAGATTTAGTGCATGCACGTCGACGACGAATCTGATGTTGAATCAGATGATACAAAGAAGTCAGTTCATCCGCTAACGCGGAAATCGGTTTGTATGGCATCCTTAATCCTTCCACTTGACGCTGCTTCAACCATAATAATTGCACCTTCGCGGGCACGACGTCTGCAATCCGTAGCGGAGCCTGATGAGCACCTTCATAAATGTCACGTAAGACAGAGTAATTAAATTCTTGCGTCCTCTGGAATTACCGCGCTTTATCAGCGCAGAATCTTATCAGCTTGCCTGAGCTTCGGCTTTGACACTTAAACCCGCCATTCCGAAATAGAGGCGTATCGCGCAGTTCAACGAGGACTTCGTTCCCACACTTCTCGGATCACCTCTTCGAGAGAGGGATCCTCGAAGAACGCTACATTCCGCATCCAAGGCAATCGAAGCAATTTCACCGACTGTCGCTTGTGAGTTAAAGTAACAGCCACAGTACAGTGATCAGTGAAGCTCGCGGAGATGACATCGACGGCCAAAATCCTATCACGCATCCTATCAAATAAACAAAATCTGTCAAGTCTACTGTTAGAAGCAGCAATAAAATAGGTGTATCTGATAAGAGTCAGACAGTTTTAACTTTCTGGGATCGATCTAAATGTTGCAATTCCCGACATAAATTAAAACTGATCGACAACTATGAAGCAACACGGACTCGGCAGTCGGGAACGTAGCCGGTTCCAGAACATTAACTAAAGCACATGCAGTTAAGAAGTCGCAGAGGCCCACTTCGTACGAAATACACATAAGAGGGGTCAGACACCAGAACATCTGGGTCGACAGGTAGTATTTCTTGGCTACCAATCGCCTCCATTGGAGTAACAATGGTTGGTCGTTCCGACGTCATCTGAATGAGTGACATCAAGGGAACAGGTAATTTTAGCGGCACCTTCATCAGAAGGCTCAACAACTTCCCTACCCTTGAGCGGTTCCGGAAGAGTTACCTCAACCATGGGCTGTGATACTAGGAGGAAACTAGAGACATCAGCAGCTGTTTTCGGACTATCGACCCCATCAAGAATGCAGGGCTCAAATCAAGATACATCAACGGACAAAGTCTTTTGTGTTGTACTGCGGACACTGCCGCCTCGACAACAACAATTTCATGACCGTCGGAAACTCAGGAGCAATAAGCTGTGCATCCCTGTGTCGTTCCATTGCACCCGGAGAAGACATGGCACCAACCTCGTGAGCAGTAGAAACGAGATTAGCTAACGTCAGTTTTCAACACTGTCCAAATGACAGCTTCAATACAAATTCCTGCCGCGGGCAATCAGATCTAAGATGGTTACTTTCATTTCAGAGAAAGCGTGTCCCCACCTGCCCACTATACGTTATATGATGGCGGTAACCACGGACCTGTAGACGGGAAGGAATGTTACTTTTGATTACCATCTCCACTGAACGGTTCCCGCTATACCACTGCGACCGATGTTGAGTGGACCAGCGTTCGCTCCTTAAGGAAACAGACGTCAGTTTCCGGCTGGAGATTGAACACTTGGACGTTGATATAATCCATTTCCGCTTTATCAAGAAGCACTATAGTAATAGTCACATCACAATCTTTAAAGAGAACTTGAGGATAATGACGGAAAAGCAACCTATCTACTTGTAGTGAGTCCAAAAACTTTACGAAAATGACATGGTTAGCAGAATTAAAATAGTCGGTATGAACTTGATCAGGTGTTAAATTAATTGTATCAACGAGCTAATCATGGAGCTCCAAAGCTCCGGGCTGCACAGAATGTGTGGATTCGTCGAAACTAAAGCCGGTTGTATGTTTTCTTGCAATCCACTTGGAATCCATGGCGGGCAGTATAAGCGGACTACGCCGCAGACAACGGACACACAAAACAACTAACGCTGCGGACCAAACAACGATGCGACACACAGGAAGATACAAACAGGGCCGAGGAAAAACAACGCAGGCGCAGGCGCGCGACAATGCGGTGTGGTGATGATCTTGTAATCTTCCCACTCGGCTTTCGAGGCGGCACTGAACCTTTAAACCACAGCTCATTATGATATCGTCCCAATACTTAGCAAACTGTGGAACGGGTTGCGGCTGTTTCTTATTGTAGGACTCTTGGAACGACTGGTAGGCACTTATTATTGTGCAACCTGAACCATATCTTTTCAGTGTATGCTGCATTTCCATGTTCAACAGCAATTGTTGGTATGCAAGCACAAAGTTTACTTTAAAAAATACTGCTTGCCAACTTGGATGACTATCTTTCTAAGTGTGGCATGGGGTACATGTCTCGTACTACATGTCTAGTACTTTCTGTCTATGTGTGATCATCTTAAAATCAAAATCGTATGGGCTTCCTGGCTACGCTCACTAACTCGATGGAGTTGCTCTTAGAAGCCATTGAGTCTGTAACCTGTCACGTTCTGCGTTTAAAGCATCTTTTACAGCAAAGGGAATGAGGCGTGCTTGAAAGAATTTTGATGCTGTCGACAGGTCCAGGATGACATGAGTTGTATATTCTGACTGTTTAACGCTGAAACCTGCTTATGTAGGTCATATCGTGCTAGGAAAGGGATATCATCATGTCCTAAATTGACAGTTTCTTCTAATTTTCTCCTCGCTTCCGTATTCAAGCAATTTACTTCCTGTTATGGTTCCAACCTTATCTCAGTCTTCCAGAGCCTCATTTTGCTTTTGCATTGAATTTCTTTATTTTTACTGAGAATTATTCAGAATCTGTTCTTTGTAGGCGTTCTTTCTACACTGAAGTGCCAAATAAATTGGTGTAGGCACGCGTATTCAAATACAGAGACATATAAACAGGGAGAATACGGTGCTTCGGTCGGCAACACCTATATAAGACAAGTGTCTGGCGCAGTTGTTAGATCGGTAAATGCTGCTACAATGGCAGGTTATCAAGATTTATGTGAAAGTGGTGTTATAGTCGGCGCACGAGGGATGGTGACACAGCATCTCCGAGGTAGTGACGAAATGTGGATTTTCCCCTACGACCATTTCACGAATGTACCCTGAATATCAGGAATCCGATAAAATATCAAATATCCGACATCGCTGCAGCAGAAAAAAATATCCTGCAAGAACGGGACCAACGACGACTGAAGAGAATCTTTCAACGTGACAGAAGTGCAACCCCTTCCGTAGATTGCTGCAGATTTCAAAGCTGGGCCATCACCAAGTGTCAGCGTGCGAACCATTCAACGAAACATCATCGATATGGGCTTTCGGAGCCGAAGGCCCACTCGTATACACTTGATGACTGCACGGTACAAAGGTTTACGACTCGCCAGGGCCCGTCAACACCGACATTAGACTGTTGATGACTGGAAACATGTTGCCTGTTCGGAGGGTCTCGTTTCTAATTGTATCGAGCGGATGGACATGTACGGGTATGGAGATAACCTCATGAATTCACGGACCCTGCATGTCAGCACTGGGCTGTTCAAGCTGATGGAAGCTCTGTAATGGTGTGGGGCTCGTGCAGCTGGAGTGATATGGGGCCCTTGATACGTCTAGATACGACTCTGACAGATGACACATACGTAAACATCCCGTCTGACCACCTGCATCCATTCATGTCCGTTGTGCATTGTCCAGCAGGACAATGCGACGCCCCACATGTCCAAAATTGCTACAGGGTGGCTCCAGGAACACTTTTGAGTTTAAACACTTCCGCTGGCCACCAAACTTCCCAGACATGAACATTATTGAGGATATCTGGTATGCCTTGCAACGTGCTGTTCATAAAAGATCTCCACCCACTCGAACTCTTACGGTTTTATGGACAGCCCTGCAGAATTCAAGGTGTCAGTTCCTTCCAGCGCTACTTCAGACATCATTCAAGTCCATGCCACGTCGTGTTTCGACAGTTCTGCGTGCTCGTTGGGGCCTGTACTACTACCTCCTTTCTGCGTAATTGTTGTGGTGTAGAATTAATTTTGCTATTTCGTATAAGTCAGTGCCAGTTGCTACGTGTGGTTTGAAATACGCACGCAGGCGTCGGTAACAACCTACAGCGAAGATCCTGTGTCGTAGCAGTATAAATTGTGAATACTGTTTTTGGAACGCCACGTATATTTTGAGCGCGAGTAAATGCGTCTTAATATACGTAGCGTGACCTAATCTCAATACGCAGGCAAAAAGTTGTTTATTATTAACGTAAATGTTACGCTCTCTTTCAATGAATACCTACGTTACCTGCAACTAACACAGCAATAATACAGAGCCTCAAATGATTTCTTTTCCCAGCAAATTAATCTAATGTTACACAGAATGAAAGAATGGTACAAACACCTGGTATCACGGAAAGAATTACAAAGAATTTCTTTAACTTTATCTCTTTAAGTATTGAGTTAACTTTTAATAATTTGAATTAACTGAAAACATTTTAAATCAGAGGCTAAGCCTCACCTAAGCCTTGCGGTGTTAAATCTCTGAATAAGTTTGGTAATGAAAAATATTAACTACCTTTAATACTGAAAACTGTAAAAATTGATAAAAGCGCTTAGAATTGTTTCCCTTTGCCAGTGAAGCTCCCAAACCCGGAAATATTTTTTAGTACACGTAATGGCGGAGTCATCGTCACCGAAACAATCGAAGCCAGGTGGGCAAGCGACAGCAATATTATTATTATTCGTTTTAAATAATTTTTACGTCGAGGGAGAGGTATTTTTGAAACGAAACATAAGATACGTTCAATTAACAATATACTGTAACCATAAAGCTCTTTACAGACGAATGGAAAAACTGGTAGAAGCCGACCTCCGGAAAGGAAGATAGATTAAGGAAAAGAAAAAGATTTGGAAATTTGTGGTAAGTTTCTATGGGACCAAACTGCCAAGATCATCGGCCCTTCGGCTTACACACTACTTAATCTAACTTAAACTAACTTACGCTAAGAACAACACATACACCCATCCCCGAGGCAGGACTCGAACCTCCGACTGGGAGAGCAGCGAGAACCATTGCAAGGCGCCCAAGGCCGTGCGGCTACAGAGCTCGGCAAGGAAACGAAAAATCTAAGTTTCTAGCATTTTTATACTTAGAGAAAGCTTTTGACATGTTGACTGGAATACTCCCTTTCAAATTCTGAAGGTGGCAGAAGTCAAATACAGGTAGCAATGGCTATTTACAATTTGTATAGAAACCAGACGACAGTTATAAGTGTCGCTTGGCTTGAAAAGGAAGCAGTGGTTGGGAAGGGAATGAGACATGTTTGTATCCTATGTCCAATATATATATATATATATATATATATATATATATATATATATATATATATATATATACTCCTGGAAATGGAAAACAGAACACATTGACACCGGTGTGTCAGACCCACCATACTTGCTCCGGACACTGCGAGAGGGCTGTACAAGCAATGATCACACGCACGGCACAGCGGACACACCAGGAACCGCGGTCTTGGCCGTCGAATGGCGCTAGCTGCGCAGCATTTGTGCACCGCCGCCGTCAGTGTCAGCCGGTTTGCTGTGGCATACGGAGCTCCATCGCAGTCTTTAACACTGGTAGCATGCCGCGACAGCGTGGACGTGAACCGTATGTGCAGTTGACGGACTTTGAGCGAGGGCGTATAGTGGGCATGCGGGAGGCCGGGTGGACGTACCGCCGAATTGCTCAACACGTGGGGCGTGAGGTCTCCACAGTACATCGATGTTGTCGCCAGTGGTCGGCGGAAGGTGCACGTGCCCGTCGACCTGGGACCGGACCGCAGCGACGCACGGATGCACGCCAAGACCGTAGGATCCTACGCAGTGCCGCAGGGGACCGCACCGCCACTGCCCAGCAAATTAGGGACACTGTTGCTCCTGGGGTATCGGCGAGGACCATTCGCAACCGTCTCCATGAAGCTGGGCTACGGTCCCGCACACCGTTAGGACGTCTTCCGCTCACGCCCCAACATCGTGCAGCCCGCCTCCAGTGGTGTCGCGACAGGCGTGAATGGAGGGACGAATGGAGATGTGTCGTCTTCAGCGATGAGAGTCGCTTCTGCCTTGGTGCCAATGATGGTCGTATGCGTGTTTGGCGCCGTGCAGGTGAGCGCCACAATCAGGACTGCATACGACCGAGGCACACAGGGCCAACACCCGGCATCATGGTGTGGGGAGCGATCTCCTACACTGGGCGTACACCTCTGGTGATCGTCGAGGGGACACTGAATAGTGCACGGTACATCCAAACCGTCATCAAACCCATCGTTCTACCATTCCTAGACCGGCAAGGGAACTTGCTGTTCCAACAGGACAATGCACGTCCGCATGTATCCCGTGCCACCCAACGTGCTCTAGAAGGTGTAAGTCAACTACCCTGGCCAGCAAGATCTCCGGATCTGTCCCCCATTGAGCATGTTTGGGACTGGATGAAGCGTCGTCTCACGCGGTCTGCACGTCCAGCACGAACGCTGGTCCAACTGAGGCGCCAGGTGGAAATGGCATGGCAAGCCGTTCCACAGGACTACATCCAGCATCTCTACGATCGTCTCCATGGGAGAATAGCAGCCTGCATTGCTGCGAAAGGTGGATATACACTGTACTATTGCCGACATTGTGCATACTCTGTTGCCTGTGTCTATGTGCCTGTGGTTCTGTCAGTGGGATCATGTGATGTATCTGACCCCAGGAATGTGTCAATAAAGTTTCCCCTTCCTGGGACAATGAATTCACGGTGTTCTTATTTCAATTTCCATGAGTGTATATCAGGAACAGCAGAGGTCCCAGGACGCTTCCCCAGGGAACACCTGATATCACTTCAGTTTTACTCGATGATTTGCCGTCTATTACTACGAACTGCGACCTTCCTGACAGGAAATCATGAATCCAGTCGTACAACTGAGACGATACCCCACAGGCCCGCAGCTTGATTAGAAGTCGCTTGTGAGGATTGGTGTCAAAAGCTTACCGGAAATATAGAAATACGGAATCAACTTGAGATCCCCTGTCGTTAGCGGCCATTACTTCGTGAGAATAAAGAGCTAGCTGCGTCGCACAAGAATGATGTTTACTGAAACCATGCTGATTGCGTATCAATAGATCGTTCCCTTCGAGGTGATTCATAATGTTTGAATACAGTATATGCTCCAAAACCCTACTGCAAACCGACGTCAATGATATAGGTCTGTAGTTCGATGGATTACTCCTACTACCCTTCTTAAACACTGGTGCGACCTGCGCAATTTTCCAATCTGTAGGTACAGATCTATCGGTGAGCGAGCGGTTGCATATGATTGCTAAGTAGGGAGCTATTGTATCAGCGTAATCTGAAAGGAACCTAATCGGTATACAATCTGAACCTGAAGACTTGCCCGTATCAAGCGATTTGAGTTGCTTCACAACCCGTGAGGATCTACTTCTAAGAAACTCATGCTAGCGGCTGTTCGTGTTTCAAATTCTGGAATATTCCATTCGTCTTCCCTGGTGAAGCAATTTCGGAAAACTGCGTTCAATAACTCCGCTTTAGCGGCACAATCGTCGGTAACAGTACCATCGGCACTGCGCAGCGAAGGTATTGACTGCGTCTTGCCGCTTGTGTACTTTACACACGACCAGAATTTCTTCAGATTTTCTACCAATTTTCTAGACTATGTTTCGTTGTGGAACCTATTAAAGGCATCTCGCATTGAAGTCCGTGCCAAATTTCGCGCGTCTGTAAATTTTAGCCAATCTTCGCGATTTCGCGTTCTTCTGAACTTTGCATACTTTCTCCGTTGCCTCTACAATAGCGTTCCGATCTGTTTAGCGTACCATGGAGGATCAGTTCCATCTCTTACCAATTTACCAATTTACCAATCTCTTACCAATTTATGAGTCTCTCAATTGCTATTGCTACTATATCTTTGAATTTGAGCCATATCTCCTCTACATTTGCATAGTCAGTTCGGAAGTAATGGAGACCGTCTCTTAGGAAGGCTTCTAGTGACACTTTATACGCTTTTTTAATTAAAATAATTTTGCGTTTGTTTCTGGTGGATTTGGAAGAAACAGTATTGAGCCTAGCTACAACGATCTTGTGATCAGTAATACCTGTATCAATCATGATGCTCTGTATTAGCTTTGGATTGTTTGTGGCTAAGAGGTCTAGTATGTTTTCGCAACCATTTACAATTCGCGTGAGTTCGTGGACTAACTGCTCGAAATAATTTTCGGAGAAAGCATTTAGGACAATCTCGGAAGATGTTTTCTGCCTACCACCGGTTTTGAACAAGTATTTTTGCCAACATATCGAGGGAAGATTGAAGTCCCCACCAACTATTACCTCCAATCATCCAATTCGCATGGAGTATCTACTTCAACTTCAAGATAAACCACTACTGACAGACACAAACACTCCACCACCAATTCTGTCCAATCTATCTTTCCTGAACACCGTCTGAGACTTCGTAAAAATTTCTGCAGAACTTATTACAGGCTTTAGACAACTTTCTGTACCTATAACGATTTCAGCTTCTGTGCTTTCTATTAGCGCTTGAAGCTCAGCGACTTTCCGAGCACAACTACAACAATTTACAACTACAATTCCGACAGTTCCTTGATCCAAGCACGTCCTGTATTTGCCATGCACCCTTTGAGATTGCAGCCCACCCCGTACTTTCCTGAGGCCTTCTAACCTAAAAAACCGACCAGTCCACGCCACACAGCCTGCGCTACCCGTGTAGCCGCCAGCTGAGTGTAATGAACTCCTGACCTCTTCAGCGCAACCCGAAACCCCACCACCCTATGACGCAAGTCAAGGAATCTGCAGCCAACACGGTCACAAAACCGTCTGAGCCTCTGTTTCAGACCCTCCACCCGGCTCTGCACCAAAGGTCCGCAGTCGGTTCTGTCAACGATGCTGCAATTGGTGAGCTCCGCCTTCATCTCTTAACTAAGACCGGCATCCTTCACCAAATCAAATCTATCGTCTCTCGACCGCCGTGTTTCGCCGTGCTTCATCCATTCCTACCAACGTAGTCGTATGACATCACTCCTATTCAAATATCGAGCGATTCGCCGATTACTCCAACAGGCTTCTTTCAGCCCAACTCTGAGGTTTACATATGCGTATATTGTTCAGCCCCTGTATGCGAGACATATTTACTGTCCAACTAAGTGCACCGAATGTTATTTGCAAGAGCGTTATGCCCTGGCACGTACATGTCCCTTGTTCTCTATCCTTGCCAGGTGCGCAGTAAAACTGTGCTTCAGCATCACATATTCATCCACTGGCCGCCAAGGTTCATAAATTTGCATTTCCGTCGAGACCTGTATCAATATCAGTTTCTGATCAATT
This sequence comes from Schistocerca gregaria, assembly GCF_023897955.1. NCBI lineage: Eukaryota > Metazoa > Arthropoda > Insecta > Orthoptera > Acrididae > Schistocerca > Schistocerca gregaria. Next base: position 263,527,828 of record NC_064921.1, read on the forward strand.
TGCATAAATCCTTCGTGGTACGTCGTTTTCCCCTCTGGGTGTATGTGCCAACGGCCTCGCCGCAGCGGTAAAGCCGGTTCCCGTCAGATCACCGAAGTTAAGTGCTGTCGAGCTGAGCTAGTACTTGGATGGGTGACCATTCCGTCTGCCGAGAGCTGTTGGCAAGCGGAGTGCACTCAGACCTTGCGAGGCAAACTAAGGAGCTACTTGACTGAGAAGTAGCGGCTTCAGTCTCGGAAACTGACGTACGGCAGGGAGAGCGGTGTGCTGACCACTTGCCCCTCCATATCCGCATCCAGTGACGCCTGTGGGCTGAGGATGACACGGAGGCCGTCGGTACCGCTGGGCCTTCCAAGGCCTATTCGGACGTAGTTTACTTTAGTTTAGTGCTGGGTGTATGTGGAGTGCATAGACAATCACCATAAAATAAATAAATAAATACAGAAAAAATGAGACATTAATTAAGACTAAAATGGAAAAGAAGAAAAATTGCAGAAATTTGAGGATGAGGGCAACAACTGAGTTGTGTTTGGTCATTTATTATGAAATCAGGGTTGTGCGCCACGTGTTTAAGGATTTCAGTGCTTCCAATACATTAAGGTTTTGGCGTTTTATTGCTGTGTAGAAGAGATGGGACCATGGGTGGCAGCTGTGGCCTCCGCTGAGTACATAGTCAACAAATGTGGAGTCAAAATTCTGTACCCTTCAGCCTCTTTAATGTTCAGCCAACCTAGTTGCTATTTCTCCACATAATAAACCAATACAAAACTTAGCACAATCAGGCATGTTATTTTGTACACTCCAATATTTCATTCACCTTGTGAACAACTCTCTGGAGGACTTTTCTTTCCTAGAAAGTCAGCGTAAATAAGTACTTTTGATACTGACAAATCATTCAGCTGTATCCCAGAGTTTATTTTAAAACTCCATTTTCGAATAGTGCTGTCGATGTAGACATTAAATAAGGTAGTGGATAAATTACATCCTTGTATCACACCATTCTGTATTGGTTTGGGACTGTTTGTCGACCATCTAGATCCAACACAAAAGAGTTTTCTCGGATCTCTGAATTCTCGATGCAGATGATAAAGGTATCATCTATACTTCATTTATTTCAGTCTTTTTTCTTAAAACATTATGGAAGGCATTCTCAGAATTTATAAATATGAAGTATTTTGTTGTTAACCTCTCATGGTTTTTCGTATTTGTCGGTGGCACTAATATCTTACTCACTAGGCCGTTGAAGCCAATGAGGTACACAGCTGACGCTAGTGTGTCGTTTATTTTCGCAGGTCTCCCGTGGGTTCCTCCACTGATAATGTGCAGCTTGTTTTGAAGCGGTGCCGACAACGCTCAGGGTTTGTTACCTTTCGGCGATGTCGGCAGGTCTTATGTGTGTATCCGCGGAACAGAACGAGGCCAAGCGTTGAGGTGTACTTAGCAGCTACGAGCGGTCGTCCAGTAGTAAATAACTTTTCGCCAGACCCTGTAGCCAACGTTCATCACAGCATTACGCTTATTGGGTCAAACATATGACCACCCGTCAACGTTAACAATTAATTCTGGAAGTTAGTGATGTTCCATGACTTCGAACTCGCGACGCGTAATACAAAAGGTGGATCCAGTCGTATGGTGATTAAACTGGTACTTGAATGATAACGTAAGAGTTGGATGTAGAGTCTTGAGATGTCAGTGCACGTGAATGGATGAGAATGTGTGAGCAGTAGATGTGTTCACGTTTGGTTTAACAGCTTTTGTGATGGTAAAGAAACTAATTTCAGCCACCAGTTAAAATTTATTTTATCACCCTTTATCTGTTTCTGGTATTTCCATACCCATCTACAGAAGACATCCATTTCCTTTTAGTACTAGTATGAGAAAGGGGTAATTATATGAACAAAATTCGCGCGGGATTAGCCGAGCGGTCAATTGCGCTGCAGTCATGGACTGTGCGGCTTGTCCCGGCGGAGGTTCGAGTCCTCCCTCGGGCATGGGTGTGAGTGTTTGTCCTTAGGATAATTTAGTTTACGTAGTGTGTAAACTTAGGGACTGATGACCTTAGCAGTTAAGTCCCATAGGATTTCACACACATTTGAACATTTTTGAACAAAATTCCACACCTAGACTACATACAATAATTTAAAAAGTAATCAGTTCAAATTTCTATCTCCTGAGAAATCTGGGATTGTGTGGTTATGAAGACAGTCATTATTTAGTTTACAAAATGTATTTCATTGCTCCTTACTGAACTAGGATGTTTCCATACCCATCCACGCATGTTGCACGCTTAGTACCAATATCACAAACTCTACGGACTCAAAATCACACATTAAACTACAATATTAAAAAAAAAATCTCACTCGGTTTAAATTTTCCACGACCACCTACGCATGAAAATTGTGACCAACGAGAAAAATGATAAGTTCAGAAAGTACGCGACACGCCTCATAGTCTCAGGGATTCATTATTGGCCGAATTGTGGATTATGTGGAGCAAAAGGATTTCGGTAAGCAAGGGATTTGTACCGGATTTGTTAATGAAAAAAAAACGAATCACACTTGGAAAATTTTGTAGTTTCCATTAGTACTTGTGACCAAAATTCTACTTTTGTACTACTGCCAGAACACATCAGAAATTATTTGAACAGAGTTGTAGGCTTCCTTGGAGTTACGCTGTTACGCCAGTGAATCACATTATCTGTCTCAAACGTAGAAACAAGTATACCTTTTCAGAGCTCTCAGCATGAGACACACGTAGCGAAACGAGACCGCGAAACTTGTGTTTCGAACAGACTATTTCCTCGTCATGCACCAGTCCACAGAGGTGTAGCTGCAAGGCGAAGTGAGTGGTTTAAATATCCAATCTGCCATCCTCAATGACGTTTCCTGTGGCGACCAAATCAGTTAAAGCAGATACTAAGACAATTCCTTTGCAAGGACCGCACTCGGTTTTCTGCTTCATCCTTGTCCAGTCCAATTCTGTGTTCCGTCCCAAATGACACAGTATCGTAGTGACGTGAGAAACGTGATGAACAAGTCCTTTATTTGATACTTTGATTTGCTTATTCGTCATAATTCAACCATATCCATTATTTCTTCGACCCTCTGCAAAGATTTCACAAACCATCTGCTTTCAATCTTCGTGAATTGCTGTCCCTGGACAATTGACGCGTGCAGCCAAGTATCAATTACTTGCACAGATAATTTCGTGACGAATTTCAGCAGTTACACGCTGCAAAGGCGGAGGAACACACCGTGAAGTGTGTGGTTATCATCTGGATATAGGTTTTAAGGTAGTGTGCTGCCCAAAGCGTAAGTGAGTTACGCAGGGAACCGGTATTCAGAAAGACTGGACTACGTCAGCACAGTACTCTACTGTAAGGGAACATCAACTCTCGAAGGTTCAAAACTGGCTCTGAGCACTATGGGACTTAACTTCTGAGGTCATCAGTCGCCTAGAACTTAGAACTACTTAAACCTTACTCACCTAAGGACATCACACAAATCCATGCCCGAGGCAGGATTCGAACCGGCGACCGTAGCGGTCGCGCGGCTCCAGACTGTAGCGCCTAGAACCACTCACACACTCCGGCCGGCAACTCTCGAAGGTACTGGGGTACCAAATAGAGTATAGGCTAATTTCCTGTCAGGAAAACGGAAAATTTATTCATATGAGATCAGACGTTGCTATAACTTCCTAGTGGGAATGACGCTACCCGTAATTTGGTTGCGTTTTCCAGCAATTTTTATGTCATTTACTTCATTCCACAAGCGTTAACAAAGTTGCTCGGAACCCAGATATTTGGCAACAGCTTCAGTTGTCGTCGGACTTCCTCTTCGATAGTAGAGTCTCACTTAAGATTTCCGTCTTCCTGGTTCCTGTCGAATATTACATGAGGCCAGAAAGATATGCTTTTTATTGCAACACTTGGACAGAAGTGTCTACTTGTACAGAATGGTTTTGGTTTCTTCTAGAGCCTTCTGTGAATACATCTAGCACGTCGCGGCAGTTACAACTCCACCGGCTGCAAAGATACTTTGAGTCACTTGGCATTACTCATACGGGAGGCGCTGTCACCACTACGATAATTGTCTGACTCTGTCGTTCATGAGTTATACTAGAGAAGACAAAAAAGGCACTTGGCAAATTAAGCTTCTGCTGCTGTTAGTTCTACTGCTACTTGGACAGTACTGAAAACAAAACGAAGCTGGATTTCCGCACACTTATTGGGGCCGAATCGCACAATAACACTGGGATCGGTGTGGTGCGACAGTGGGGTGTGTGGACTGCTGTGGCCTGTTGTCGGATTGTGTACCACTACCACTGAGGGCTACGGTGGGACGAAGCCTCTCCGTCGTTTCTAGGTCCCCGGTTCCATACACACACACAATAAATCTCAGCAGTACTAATCATTTACAAGTGCACTATCTAAAAGTATCCGGCACTCCTATGTAATGCGGAACTCATCACTAGATCCCACGAGAGGCAGACCCACCAGAATAAAACGAAGTGGGGAGTATCGTGCTGTCCGTAGACAAACAGTAGCACCAACCTGGGTCAGTCAGGAGGACCTCCTAACTTCCGACCAGTCTTTAGATGTCACCTGAGCAACTAATCCATCAGGTAAATTTTAACCCTTTTATGGTTATCGAAGTCGGCTGTTTTGATCGCGCAGTGGAAACGCGAGGAAACAATCAAAGGTAAACCAATACCAGTTAGGTATTATGTATTAGCTGGTAGGGACCGTCGAACATTTGGTTGTAAAATGTCGCATGAAATCAGTGGAAGAAATCACTCATGATTTCCAAAGTGCTACCAGAATTTCAGCTGGCTCAATGACTGTGCATAGGGACTTCTGTAGTCACTGCTAAGCGACGATTGGTGTGATGCACATAGCGAAGCCATTGGACACTGCATAAATGAAAATGAGTGATTTGGAACAATGAAACACGCTATACCCAGCGGCAATCCGATGGAGTGGTTTGGATTTGGCGAATGCCTGGAGAACGTTATCTGCTGTTAAATTTAGTGCCAACAGTATAGCACAGAGGAAGTGGTGCTGTGGAAAGAAGGTGTTGTTACTGCTTAGGGTGTGGTCCCTTTATTGCGCTTAAGAAATCATTAAATCCGTAAGGGTAAGAACACATTTTACAGCGATGTGTACTTCGTACGGGGAATACGATATTTATATCAGCATGGTAATGAATCCTGTCATAAAGGAGCATCTGTTTTGCAATCGCTTACGGACAATAACATTGCTGAAATGGACTGACGTGCCCAGAGACTCGACCGGAACCCAATGGAACACCTTTGGGATGGGTTAAAACGTCGACTTAGCTCCGTAACCTAGCGTCCAAGATCACTACCTTCTCTGGTTTCAGTTCTTGAGGATGAATGGGTTTCCATTCCTCCACAGATGTTCAAACACTTCATTGAAAGTGTGTTCAGCAAATTTGAAGCAGTCATAAATGTGAAGGGTGGAACCTGACGTATTAATGTCTACTTATAGGAATCTAGATACTCTTGATCAGATAGTGTACTCGTGCTGTACCAAAGAGATACATCATTTTTGTAAATTTCATACTCATAATAATCTCGAACATAAGTTCTTCAATAGGCTGTAATTTCACGAGGGTCACTCCAAAAGAAATGCACACTATTTTTGTAAAAATCCAGTTTTCATTCTGCATGTGGGAAAGTTTTACAGTGTGTAGATACATCACTCCCGTTTGTTTTGAAACTTGTTGTTGTTGTTGTTGTCTTCAGTCCTGAGACTGGTTTGATGCAGCTCTCCATGCTACTCTATCCTGTGCAAGCTGCTTCATCTCCCAGTACCTACTGCAACCTACATCCTTCTGAATCTGCTTGGTGTACTCATCTCTCGGTCTCCCTCTACGATTTTTACCCTCCACGCTGCCCTCCAATGCTAAATTTGTGATCCCTTGATGCCTCAAAACATGTCCTACCAACCGATCCCTTCTTCTAGTCAAGTTGTGCCACAAACTTCTCTTCTCCCCAATCCTATTCAATACCTCCTCATTAGTTACGTGATCTATCCACCTTATCTTCAGTATTCTTCTGTAGCACCACATTTCGAAAGCTTCTATTCTCTTCTTGTCCAAACTAGTTATCGTCCATGTTTCACTTCCATACATGGCTACACTCCAAACAAATACTTTCAGAAAGGACTTCCTGATACATAAATCTATATTCGATGTTAACAAATTTCTCTTCTTCAGAAACGCTTTCCTTGCCATTGCCAGTCTACATTTTATATCCTCTCTACTTCGACCATCATCAGTTATTTTACTTCCTAAATAGCAAAACTCCTTTACTACTTTATGTGCCTCATTTCCTAATCTAATTCCCTCAGCATCACCCGATTTAATTTGACTACATTCCATTATCCTCGTTTTGCTTTTGTTAATGTTCATCTTATATCCTCCTTTCAAGACACTGTCCATTCCGTTCAACTGCTCTTCCAAGTCCTTTGCCGTCTCTGACAGAATTACAATGTCATCGGCGAACCTCAAAGTTTTTACTTCGTCTCCATGAATTTTAATACCTACTCCAAATTTTTCTTTTGTTTCCTTTACTGCTTGCTCAATATACAGATTGAATAACATCGGGGAGAGGCTACAACCCTGTCTCACTCCTTTCCCAACCACTGCTTCCCTTTCATGCCCCTCGACTCTTATTACTGCCATCTGGTTTCTGTACAAATTATAAATAGCCTTTCGCTCCCTGTATTTTACCCCTGCCACCTTTAGAATTTGAAAAAGAGTATTCCAGTCAACATTGTCAAAAGCTTTCTCTAAGTCTACAAATGCTAGAAACGTAGGTTTGCCTTTTCTTAATCTTTCTTCTAAGATAAGTCGTAAGGTCAGTATTGCCTCACGTGTTCCAACATTTCTACGGAATCCAAACTGATCTTCCCCGAGGTCTGCATCTATCAGTTTTTCCATTCGTCTGTAAAGAATTCGCGTTAGTATTTTGCAGCCGTGGCTTATTAAACTTATAGTTCGGTAATTTTCACATCTGTCAGCACCTGCTTTCTTTGGGATTGGAATTATTATATTCTTCTTGAAGTCTGAGGGTATTTCGCCTGTCTCATACATCTTGCTCACCAGCTGGTAGAGTTTTGTCATTACTGGCTCTCCCAAGGCCGTCAGTAGTTCTAATGGAATGTTGTCTACTCCGGGGGCCTTGTTTCGACTCAGGTCTTTCAGTGCTCTGTCAAACTCTTCACGCAGTATCGTATCTCCCATTTCGTCTTCATCTACATCCTCTTCTATTTCCATAATATTGTCCTCAAGTACATCGCTCTTGTATAAACCTTCTATATACTCCTTCCACCTTTTTGCCTTCCCTTCTTTGCTTAGAACTGGGCTGCCATCTGAGCTCTTGATATTCATACACGTGGTTCTCTTCTCTCCAAAGGTCTCTTTAATTTTCCTGTAGGCAATATCTATCTTACCCCTAGTGAGATAAGCTTCTACATCCTTACATTTGTCCTCTAGCCATCCCTGTTTAGCCATTTTGCACTTCCTGTCGATCTCATTTTTGAGACGTTTGTATTCCTTTTTGCCTGCTTCATTTACTGCATTTTTATATTTTCTCCTTTCATCAATTAAATTCAATATTTCTTCTGTTACCCAAGGATTTCTAGCAGCCCTCGTCTTTGTACCTACTTTATCCTCTGCTGCCTTCACTACTACATCCCTCAGAGCTACCCATTCTTCTTCTACTGTATTTCTTTCCCCTATTCCTGTCAATTGTTCCCTTATGCTCTCTCTGAAACTCTGTACAACCTCTGGTTCTTTCAGTTTATCCAGGTCCCATCTCCTTAATTTCCCACATTTTTGCAGTTTCTTCAGTTTTAATCTACAGGTCATAACCAATAGATTGTGGTCAGAGTCCACATCTGCCCCTGGAAATGTCTTACAACTTAAAACCTGGTTCCTAAATCTCTGTCTTACCATTATATAATCTATCTGATACCTTTTAGTATCTCCAGGGTTCTTCCACGTATACAACCTTTTTTCGTGATTCTTAAACCAAGTGTTAGCTATGATTAAGTTGTGCTCTGTGCAAAATTCTACTAGGCGGCTTCCTCTTTCATTTCTTAGCCCCAATCCATATTCACCTACTATGTTTCCTTCTCTCCCTTTTCCTACACTCGAATTCCAGTCACCCATTACTATTAAATTTTCGTCTCCCTTCACTATCTGAATAATTTCTTTTATTTCATCGTATATTTCTTCAATTTCTTCATCATCTGCAGAGCTAGTTGGCATATAAACTTGTACTACTGTAGTAGGTGTGGGCTTCGTATCTATCTTGGCCACAATAATGCGTTCACTATGCTGTTTGTAGTAGCTTACCCGCATTCCTATTTTCCTATTCATTATTAAACCTACTCCTGCATTACCCCTATTTGATTTTGTGTTTATAACCCTGTAGTCACCTGACCAGAAGTCTTGTTCCTCCTGCCACCGAACTTCACTAATTCCCACTATATCTAACTTTAACCTATCCATTTCCCTTTTTAAATTTTCTAACCTACCTGCCCGATTAAGGGATCTGACATTCCACGCTCCGATCCGTAGAACGCCAGTTTTCTTTCTCCTGATAACGACATCCTCCTGAGTAGTCCCCGCCCGGAGATCCGAATGGGGGACTATTTTACCTCCGGAATATTTTACCCAAGAGGATGCCATCATCATTTAATCATACAGTAAAGCTGCATGTCCTCGGGAAAAATTACGGCTGTAGTTTCCCCTTGCTTTCAGCCGTTCGCAGTACCAGCACAGCAAAGCCGTTTTGGTTAATGTTGCAAGGCCAGATCAGTCAATCATCCAGACTGTTGCCCCTGCAACTACTGAAAAGGCTGCTGCCCCTCTTCAGGAACCACACGTTTGTCTGGCCTCTCAACAGATACCCCTCCGTTGTGGTTGCACCTACGGTACGGCCATCTGTATCGCTGAGGCACGCAAGCCTCCCCACCAACGGCAAGGTCCATGGTTCATGGGGGGAGGTTTTGAAACTTAGTTCAACCTATTACCGTGAGTGGCGCCGTCACAGCACGTCTTCAAGATGGCTGCTGCACTTGACGTTCGTCAGAAGCAACGTGCTGTCTTAGAATCCACAAGAGGTTGAAAAATGTGTATGGAGATGCTGCTGTCGATCGCAGTACGGTGGGCAAGCAGGTTACGTGATGAAAGCGGGCACGGCAATATTTAGGATTGTCCTGACAGTGGCAGACCTCGTACTGCACACACTCCAGACAATGTGCAGAGAGTTAACGAATTGTTGACTGTTGACAGACGCATCACAGTGAACGCATTGTCACGCTACGTTGGGATAGAAGAAGGGAGTGTTTGCAGAATACTGAAAGTGTTGGCGTTAAAAAAGGTTTGTGCCAGGAGGGGGTTCCCATGGTGTTGACAGTGGCTCGCAAAGAAACAAGAAAAACGGTATGCAGCGAACTTTTGGAACAGCACGAGAATGGTGGAGATGAATTTCTTGGAAGAATTGTGACAGGTGATGAAACATGGCTCCATCATTTTTCACCAGAGACGAAGAGGCAAGCAATGGAGTGGCATCATGCAAATTCACCCAAAAAAAAAAATTCAAAACCATACTTTCTGCTGGAAAAGTTATGGCTGCGGTGTTTTTCGATTCCGAAGGATTCTTGCTTGTGGACATCATGCCAAGTGGAACCACCATAAATTGTGATGGATATGCGACGACACTGAAGAAACTTCAAGCTCGACAGAGTCGTGTTCGTCCACATCGGTAAAAGCTGGATGTTTTGCTGTTGCACAACAATGCACAGCCACATGTCAGTCAAAAAACCATGGAAGCGATCACAAAACTCGGATGGACAACACTGAAACACCCACCTTACAGTCCTGACCTGACTCCATGCGACTATCACCTCTTTGGGAAACTGAAAGGCTCTCTTAGTGGAGCAAGGTTTGAAGATGACTCCCTTGTGCAAGCCGCCAAACATTGGATCCAACAGGTTGGTCCAGAATTTTACCGTGCGGGTATATAGGCGCTGGTTCCAAGATGGCGTAAGGCAGTTGAGAGGGATGGAAACTATGTAGAGAAATGAAAATATTGTTCCTAAAGGATGTATCTGCACACTGTAAAACTATCAAACATGTAGAACAAAAGATGGATTTAAAAAAATACTGTGCAATTCTTTTGAAGTGACCCTCGTATGTTAGGTTTCTTTCCTGCCATGTGCATTACGCTCCGTTTAAGTTTCAACATATTCATCACATAATTCCTGAGTTTTCATTAATTCTGTAAAGTCAATGTAACAGTAAAATCAGCTCGCATAATATTAACGATACACTGATTAGCCAAAACGGTATGACCACCGCCCACCGCTGTGGTAACAAAATTATTTAAGCGGAGCAGGCATGAACGGGGGATAACTCTACCATAGATAAGGGCGGCAAATGGGGAAATCCACTGAGATAAGCGACTTTGGCAAAGGGCAGATTATTACACTACTGACCATTAAAATTGCTACACCGAGAAGAAATGCAGATGATAAACGGGTATTCATTGGACAAATATATTATACTAGAACTGACATGTGATTACAGTTTCACGCAATTTGGGTGCATACATCCTGAGAAATCAGTACCCAGAGCAACCACCTCTGGCCGTAATAACGGCCTTCATACGCCTGGGCATTGAGTCAAACAGAGCTTGGTGGTGTGTACAGGTACAGCTGCCCATGCAGCTTCAACACGATACCACAGTTCATCAAGAGTAGTGACTGGCGTATTGTGACGAGCCAGTTGCTCGGCCACCATTGACTAGACGTTTTCAATTGGTCAAGATCTGGAGAATGTTCTGGCCAGGGCAGCAGTCGAACATTTTCTGTATCCAGAAAGGCCCGTACAGGACCTACAACATGCGGTCGTGCATTATCCAGCCGAAATGTAGGGTTTCGCAGGGATCGAAGTAAGCGTAGAACCACGGGTCGTAACACATCTGAAATATAACGTCCACTGTTCAAAGTGCCGTCAACTCGAACAAGAGGTGACCGAGACGTGTAACAAATGGCACCCCATACCATCACGCCGGGTGATACGCCGGTATGGTGATTACGAATACATGCTTCCAATGTGCGTTCACCGAGATGTCGCCAAACGCGGAAGCGACCATCATGATGCTGTAAACCGAACCTGCATTCATCCGAAAAAAATGACATTTTGCCATCGTGCACCCAGATTCGTCGTTGAGTACACCGTCGCAAGCACTCCTGTCTGTGATGCAGCGTCAAGGGTAACCGCAGCCGTGGTCTCCGAGCTGATAGTCCATGCTGCTGCAAACCTCGTCGAACTGTTCGTGCAGATGGTTGTTGTCTTGTAAACGTCCCCATTTGTTGACTCAGGGATCGAGACATGGTTGCACGATCCGTTACAGCCATGCGGGTAAGATTCCTGATATCTCGACTGCTAGTGATACAAGGCCGTTGGGATCCAGCACGACGTTCCGTATTATCCTCCTGAACCCAACGATTCCATATTGCCGGCCAGAGTGGCCAAGCGGTTCTAGGTGCTGCAGTCTGGAACCACGTGACCACTACGGTCGCAAGTTCGAATCCTGACTCGGGAATGGATGTATGTGACGTCCTTAGGTTAGTTAGGTTTAAGTAGTTCTAATTTCTAGGGGACTGATGACGTCAGAAGTTAAGTCCCTTAGTGCTCAGAGTCATTTGAACCATTTTGTATTACATATTCTGCTAACAGTCATTGGATCTCGACCAACGCGAGCAGCAATGTCGCGATACGATAAACCGCAATCGCGATAGGCTACAACCCGACCTTTATCAGTCAGAAACGTGATGGTACGCATTTATCCTCCTTACACGAGGCATCACAACAACGTTTCAGCAGGCAAGGCAGGTCAACTGCTGTTTGTGTATGAGAAATCGATTGGAAACTTTCCTCATGTCAGCACGTTGTACGTGTCGCCACCGGCGCCAACCTTATTTGAATGCTCTGAAAAGCTGATCATTTGCATATCACAGCATCTTCTTGCTGTCGGTTAAATTTCGCGTCTGTAGCACGTCATCTGCGTGGTGTAGCGATTTGAGCATGTGAACGAGTATCTCGTAAACGGCGAAGCTGGTCGAATATTCAAGTGCTGCTGTCTTGTCCTGTCGTGAGCATCTACGGTAAGACGTAGGACAGTGAAACTATTACTAGGCGCTAAGCGATTGGACGTCCACGACAGTTCACAAAACTTGGGGTTCTGAGGCTTGTCTGCTCTGTAAAGTAGGATAGAAGGTGATCTGTGGCATCTCTGTAGAAAGAGCACAATTCTGGTGCCTGCTCAAGAGTTTCGTAGCAACCATTCAGCGTACATTCTTGAACGTGGAACGCCGTAGCAGACCACCCCTAAGTTTTCACATTTTGACCAGACGACGTTGTCAATTACGACTGCAGTAGGCACGGGGCCTCGGGATTCCGCCTGCGATCAATGGAAGTGTGCGGGTCTTCAAGTTAATCACATTTTTGCTTCACAAACGCCCGCAACGAAGTGATCTTGCAACGCGCCACGGGCGCAGGCTGGTGAGTGCAGCTTTATGCTAGGGGAGACATTCTCCTGCGCTTGCATGGGATCTGTGGTAGTAATCGAAGAAACGCTGACTGCTCCGAACCACATGCATCCATTCATGCTTGATGTCTTCCCTGACGACGATGTCATCTTTCAACGGATTAATTGTCAATGTCTCGAAGCCATAACCATTCTACAGTGGTTTCAGGAGCATTATAGTTAACTCACGTTGATGGCGACCATATTCGGATGGTACAAATCCATCTGGGTCGCTATCGAGCGCCATCACTGCGTAAGCAAAATCGGCGGCCCTTATTGGCCCTATGCACTATGGGACTTAACATCTGAGGTTATCAGCCCCCTAGACTTAGAACTACGTAAAACTAACTAACACAATAACATCAAACACATCCATGCCCAAGGTAGGATTTGAACCTGCGACCGTAGCAGCCGCGTAGTTTCGGACTGAAGGGCCTATAATCGCTTGGTCATAACGGCCGGCGGCCGTTATTTACGCGAATTACATGACCCGTGCGTAGACATCTAATGCCACATACCTTCACAAGCCTACCAACAAATTGTCCGACTCCTGATACGCATATTCAGCGACGTATATTGCTTGGATAAGCAAGCTATTACGCAGGTGGTCATAATGTTTTCGCTCGTCAGTATATGTTCGGATATTGCTGATCTGCGCACAAATGACACATTTTATTGATACGTTTAAGAGTGCGGCAAGAGTGAAGCGTATACCATTTATGGAGATGGCGGGTGCAGCTGCAGTGGGGAGTTATGATCCTGTTCGTGAAGCACAAGTTAGAGCTAACCGCAATAGCGTAGCTGTAATACCAGGGCGGTGAATAATTATGAAGTTTGCTTCCATACGCGGACCAGGTTGTCAGCCACGTTTCGTCCTGCTCTGACTCGGACGTGCCTGGTGCCTGTTGCTTACAACCTCGATGGTGACTTACCATGTCAGTTACCAAAAGTTTTCCACATACTTTCTTCCATTTTGCACCTTTACTTTGATAATTTGGTTCATAGTGTCGCATAGGCTCACAGTTAGAAATATGAAGTCCTTGTCATATCCGAAAGAAAACGACGTCTCTGAGAAACGAAAGAAATATTTCTTCCCTTAAAACAGAGCTTCCTTATTAGGAGAGATTAAAGTCAAAGCATCTTCAGTTTTTTTTTAACCTACCCATCTAATCGTCAGTACTCTCCCATAGCACGACATAAGTTTCTTTCTTTTTACATCTGTACTGCTTATCGTCCAAGTTAAAATTTCATGCAAGCCTAGACTCGAGAAATATACTTCCAGGAAGGCGACCTAACCCTTAAGTTTTATGTTATATGCAAAAATATTTCCCTCTTTCAGAATTGTTTTTCTTGCTGTCCTCAGTCTGCTTCTATATCCACTCTGCTTCGTCCATCGTCACTTATCTTGCTATCCAAATAGAAAACCTCGTCTGTTACTTTTAGTGGCGCATTTAATAATCTAATTCCCTCGTTATAACCTGACATTAATTTTTCTTATTTTTCTTTTGTTAATCTTCGTCTTATAACCTCCTTTAAAGACTTTTTTACGGTCTACTAACGTCCAAGTTCTTTTCCGTCTCTGACAAAACTGCAGCGGCTTCCGCAGATGATTCAAATGGCTCTGAGCACTATGGGCTTAACTGCTGAGGTCATCAGTCCACTAGAACTTAGAACTACTTAAACCTAACTAACCTAAAGACATCACACTCATCCATGACCGAGGCAGTATTCGAACCTGCGACCCCAGCGGTCGCGCGGTTCCAGATTGTAGCGCCTAGACCGCTCGGCCACCCTGGCCGGCGCTTCCGCTGATCTCAGCGGTTAACACATTGGATCTGCATTAAGGAGGACGACGGTCCAAACACACGTCCGTCCATCCAGATTTAGGTTTTCCTTGCTTTCCCTAAATCTCTCGCTAAGCAAATGCGAGGATGATTCCTTTGAAAGGGTATGGCCGATTTCCTTCCCCATTCCTTGACGCTCTCCGCCTCTAATGACCTCGTTGTCGATAGGACGTTAAACCCAATCTTCTTTCCTTCTTCCTTCACAAATCTTAATTTATTGTTATTGCTTCCCCCTGAACTTTAATTCTGTTTTCATACTTCTCTTTAGTTAGTTTTTCTCATATGCCGTCAGTCTGAAACCTAGTTTGATGCCTGTCTCAAGGCTAATCTACCCTGTGCAAACCTCTTCATCTCTGCATAAATACTGCATCTTACATCCATCTCAATCTGCTTATCGTATTTATGCCCACGCCCTTGTCTGCAATTTTTATCTCTACTCGTCCATCAGTTTCCAAATTCGCAATTCTTTGCTGCCTCAGGAGGAGCACAACAGTTTTCTGTAGCACCACATTTCAAAACTTTCTATTCCCTTCTTTTCTGAACTGCTTATAGTCACATCTGACTTCCATTCAAGGCTGCACTCCAGAAAAAGTCTCAGAATAGTCTTCCTATCACGTAAGTTTATGTTACTGATAAATGTTAACAAAATACTCTTTTTGATGAATATGTTTCTTGCTACTGCAGTTCGATACATTATACCCTCTCCATTTTGACCATCGTCAGTTATTTTGCTCTCCAAATACTAAAACTCAAGTACTACTTTCAGTGTCTCATTCCCTGATCTGATTCTTGTTTTAATTCGCCTACATTCTATTACCCTTTTCTTGCTTTTGTTGGTGTTCATTTTATAATCTCTGTTCAAAATACTATCAATTCCGCCCTTTTCAGCTCTTTACCGTCACTGACGAAGGATTTAATTAATTTATTAATTATTATTTGCGCCGTGTGTGAAATACGTTGTTTGGCACAAACGAAAAGAGACTGATGATACAGATCTGTGTACTTATTACATACATCGTCAGAGCAAAAAATTTTGAGACTGAGCGAATAAAAAATTAGAGAAAAGTTAAGAAGGTGGTTTTAAAGCTTTAGGTCTTCTATGTAGTCTCCCCACACTTGAGTAAAAATCACAAAACATTCATTCAACCATGTGTACCTCCCAGAAAAGTCCTTCTTTGGGATATTGTTCAACTCACATTTCACATTCGCACCTTCTTTGATGATGACGAACCATCAGAGACTCATTCTGCACTTTATAGTTTTGTGGTAGATTCATATTCATAGCATTAATCTCGTCACTGAAGTCACGGCAGACAATTACGTGGAGCTGCCCTTTGTTCGAGAGCCGAAGTGTGTGGGACACATTTTCCCCTTCATCAAAACATTCTAAAGAATGTACTGAAACCTCAATTTAGAGGTATTCACTTCGTTGGTCCATTGCGATTTGTGACACAACACTGACACACCAAGGCCGCATATCCACCACTCACAGTACTTACTTAGTTTTATTGATTCCTTTAGATTCACTTTCTCTTTTTTTATAATACGTCGTGTTTTTCAGGTCTTTTGAAGTTGTTACATGTTTTGATTGTTAACCAAGTTATATCACTGCATAATAATTCAAATAATATTTTAATAATAATAAAAATAGTGATAATAATAACAAGTGATAATTAAAAAAGGAAATTACATATTCGGGAACGTATTATGTATCAGCTTATATCTATATAGTGAGGTGACCAAAGTCATGGGAGATCGATATGCACATATACAGAAAACGGTAGCGTCGCTTACACAACGTACAAAAGGGCAGTGCATTGGGAGAGCAGTCATTTGTACTCAGGTGACTCAAGCGAAGGATTTTCGCCGTGGACGCACGACAGGAATTAACAGGCTTTGAACAGCGGAATGATAGTTGGAGCCAGACGCATGGGACATCCCACTTCGGAAATCATCAGGGAATTCAGTATTCCAAGATACACAGCGTCAAGAATTTACCGAGGATACCAAATTTCAGGCATTACCTCTCACCCCGGACAACACTGTGGGTGACGGCCTTCACTTAACGACAGAGAGCAGCAACATTAACGTAATCAGTACTAGCCTTCAAGCAACACTGCGTGAAATAAAGCAAAAATTAATGTGGGACGTATCAAGAACGTGTCCTTTAGGACAGTGCGGCGAAATTTGGCGTTATTGGGCAATGGCAACTGAGGACTGACGCCAGTTTCTTTGGTAACAGCATGGCATTGCCTGCAGCGCCTCTTCTGGGTTCCTGGCCATATCGATTGGAGCCTAGACGTCTGGAAAACCGTAGCCTGGTCATAACCGGTTTTAGTTGGTAAAATCTCATGGTAGGATTCGACTGTGGTGCAGATCCCACGAAGCCATGGACCCAAGTTGTGAACAACCAACGTACAGGCTGGTGGTGGTTCCATAATGGTGTAGGCTGCGTTAATATGGAATGGCGGAAACTATCCAGAGAAAGTCTAATTACAAAGTTTCAAGAACCAGCTTTAAGTAATGACTCTAGGAACACATTGCAAACCGATTCATGTCGATCCCGTTGGGATCGTGATGACAAGATTAGACAGAGGCATTTAAACAATCATACTTCCCGCGCTCAATACGTGAATGGAACTGAATAAACCCAAATAACTGGTACAATGGGAAGTACCCTCTTCCATGCACTTCACAGTGGTTTGCATAATGTAGCTGTAGATGATAATAATAGAGAAACGACCACATAATTCACAATTGCACGTCTATATTAATAAAATAAAAATTGAACTTGGGATCACCCTCAGAATATCATTGGGTGTCCTTCATACGTGCTCAGGTTGCAGTGGTACGTGATGACTCATGTTGTGTCTTCCAGGGCCATAGTGTGGGGGAGGTGGTGTGTTACACTTGTGAAGCGCATCAGCATACCTGATTGGCCATGATCTGGTTTTGATCTCGTTTCGCAAGCTAGCTGAAAGCCGGCTGAGGTAACAGTAGTGCCCAGGTGATATAGTGCATGTTATGAAACAGCATGTAACAGCGAATACACACGACTTTCTACCGTCAGTGACAGTTTAAAAACTACCCAAATAAAACTTAAATTAAAAATTAAAAGGAAAGACTCAAGAAACTCTAAAAACTAAGAGAAAAATATGTATTAATATAAGCAGTAATATTTTGACCCAATCGTCGTCACGTCGGGGGAACCACTAAATAAACAAAACAAAAAAAGCTAACAGCAGCTTTCCAGAACAGCATACTTTCATTATTGCTAGGTCTAAGACTGCAAGTATGGTGTATTTTTAATATTTTGGAAGACGAATGACGACTTGTAAGAAGACATAAAAAAGTTTCACTTGCGGATATGTTAAAAACCTATGAAAATATCTATTTTTAAAGATAGTGGGTGAATATGGATTGGGGCTAAGAAATGAAAAAGGAAGCCGCCTGGTAGAATTTTGCACAGAGCATAACTTAATCATAGCTAACACTTGATTCAAGAATAATAAAAGAATGTCGTATACATGGAAGAATCCTGGAGATACTAGAAGGTATCACATATATTATATGATGGTAAGACAGAGATTTAGGAACCAGGATTTCAATTGTAAGACATTTCCATGGGCAGATGTGCACCCTGACCACAATTTATTGGTTATGTACTGTAGATTAAAACTGAAGAAACTGCAAAAAGGTGGGAATTTAATGAGATGGGACCGGATAAACTGAAAGAAACAAAGTTGCAGAGTATTTCAGAGGGAGCATTAGGGAGCGATTAACAAGAACGGGGGAAAGAAATACAGTAAAAGAAGAATGGTTAGCTTTGAGAGATGAAACACTGAAGGCAGCAGAGGATGAAGTAGGTAAAAAGACGAGGGATGGTAGAAATTCATGGCTAACATAAGAGATCTTGAATTTAATTGCAGAAAAGAGAAAATATAAAAAGATGTAAATGAAGCAGGCAAAAAGGAATACAAACGTCTCAAAAATGAGATCGACAGGAAGTGCAAAATGACTAAGCAGTACAAATGTAATGATGTGAAGCGATATATCACTAGGAGTAAGATAGATACTGCCTACAGGAAAATTAAAGAGAGCTTTGGAGAACAGAGAATCGCTTCTATGAATATCAAGAGCTCAGATGAAAAACCAAATTTTAGGAAAGAACGGAAGCCAGGAAGATGGAAGGAGTATATAGGGGGTCTATACAAGGGCGATGTACTTGAGGGCAACATTATGAAAGAGAACGTAGATGAAGATGAAATGGGAGATATGCTACTGCGAGAAGAGTTGGACAGAGCGCTGAAAGACCTAAGTCGAAACAAGGCCCCAGGAGTAGACAACATTCCATTAGACCTACTAATCGCCTTATGAGAGACAGCCATGACAAAACTCTACCATCTGGTGAGCGAAATACCCTCGGACTTCAAGAAGAATATAATAATTACAATCCTAAAGAAAGCAGATGTTGACAGATGTGAAAATTACCGAAATTAAGTCACAGCTGCAAAACACTAACGCGAACACTAACGCGAATTCTTTTGCCGGCCACGGTGGTCTAGCGGTTCTAAGCGCTCAGTCCGGAACCGCGCGACTGCTATGGTCGCAGGTTCGGATCCTGCCTAGGGCATGGATGTGTGTGATGTCCTTAGGTTAGTTAGGTTTAAGTAGTTCTAAGTTCTACGGGACTGATGACCATAGATGTTAAATCCCATAGTGCTCAGAGCCATTTGAGCCATTTTTGAGCGAATTATTTACAGACGAATGGAAAAATTGGTAGAAGGCGACCTCGGGGAAGATCCGTTTGGATTGCGTAGAAATATTGGAACACGTGAGGCAATACTATCCCTACGACTTATCATAGAAGAAAGATTAAGGAAAGGCAGACCTACGTTCCTAGCATTTGTAGACTTAGAGAAAGCTTTTGACAATGTTGACTGGAATATTCTCTTTCAAATTATAAAGTTGGCAGGTGTAAAATACAGGGAGCGAAAGGCTATTTACAATTTGTACAGAAACAAGATGGCAGTTATAAAGGTCAAGGGGCACGAAAGGGAAGCAGTCGTTGTGGAGGGAGTGAGACAGGGTTGTAGCCTCTCCCTGATGTTATTCAATCTGTATATTGAGCAAGCAGTAAAGGAAATAAAAGAAAAATTCGGAGTAGGTATTAAAATCCATGGAGAAGAAATAAAAACTTTGAGGTTCGCCGCTGACATTGTAATTCTGCCAGAGACAGCAAAGGACTTGGAAGAGCAGTTGAAGAGAATGGACAGTGTCTTGAAAGGAGGATATAAGATGAACATCAACAAAAGAAAAACGAAGATAATGGAATCTAGTCGAGTGAACTCTGGTGATGCTAAGGGAATTAGATTAGGAAATGAGACACTTAAAGTAGTAAAGGAGTTTTGCTATTGGGGAGCAAAATAACTGGTGATGGTCGAAGTAGAGAGGATATAAAATGTAGGCTGGTAATGGCAAGGAAAGCTTTTTTGAAGAAGAGAAATTTGTTAACATCGAGTATAGATTTAAATTCCAGGAAGTCGTTTCTGAAAGTATTTGTATGGAGTGTAGCCATGTATGGAAGTGAAACATGGACGATAAATAGTTTAGGCAAGAAGAGAATAGAAGCTTTCGAAATGTGGTGCTATAGAAGAATGCTGAATAATGGGTAGATCACATAACTAATGAGGAGGTATTGAACAGAATTGGGGAGAAGAGGAGTTTGTGGCACAACTTGACAAGAAGAAGGGGTCGGTTGGTAGGGCATATTCTAAGCCATCAGGGGATCAGCAATTTAGTATTGGAGGGTAGCGTGGAGGGTAAAAATCGTAGAGAGAGACCGAGAGATGAATGCACTAAGCAGATTCAGAAGGATGTAGGTTGCAGTAGTTAGAGATGAAGAAGGTTGCACAGGATAGAGTAGCATGAAGAGCTGCAGCAAACCAGTCTCAGGACTGAAGACCACAACAACAACAACAAATCATTTTCTTGAAAGATAAGCACCTGACTACGCTATATTTCTTCCTATGGCTGAGGCCTTGGGGGGTGGGAGTGGGGGTAGCCCCCCTTGCCTCCGGGTGTTGGTGCCCTTTGCCGTCCATTGCTTAAAAACCTGTACAATTTAAGTCGAAATCTGTATTATTTGTGAGTGAGAGAAAATATTTAATTTTTCCTTTAGTGTATTCTTGCTGTTTGGTCACAAATTTATACTCTCCTTCTTAGAAAGTAAAAAGCTTCTAATTTCAGTGGTAGGAACTGAACGATTACGTTATTACGTAGACAAAGTTATCAATGCTACCAGTTTCAGAGCCGGCCGCTGTGGACGAGCGGTACCAGGAGCTTCAATCCAGAACCGTATTGTTGCTAGGATCGCAGGTTCGAATCCTGCCTCGGGCATGGATGAGTGTGATGTCCTTATGTTAGTTACGTTTAAGTAGTTCTAAGTCTAGGGGATTGATGACCTCAGATGTTGAGTCACACTGTGCTTAGAGCCCTTTGAAACAATTTAAGAAAACATACAAAGCTACATTTGGGCTAAACTAGAATAACGATATCTACAGAGATTTGTTAAGAAACAGTCAAACTTGCGAAACTGACAGATCTGTTAGTTGCATTAATCCCTGAACATTATGGAAGAGGGTGTACATTTGCTTAACATACACGTATCGAACGATTCTAGAGGAATTGCATGATGGTATGTACCTGCTGAAAACATCTGCCTTTCAGACGTTCCGTAATATTAAATTACTGAGCTATTTGACGCAGTGGTTAAGGCAACGGCTTTGTATTCGAAAAAAAAATTTATTTGAGAATTTTTTATGTGAGAACTCTTGAAAGCTTTTAAAATTAAACAAACGTTATATACATACTACATATACCTTTATTCTTCATACCTACGTATTTTCAGTCCTCTTCGGCTTGAGGGCTCCGAATTGTAGCATCTAACATGGCAGTGTGTAACCTAACTATGAAATATGGAACATGGTAGCAGTCAGCGACTGTGGAATTATGGATGCAATGGGAATCACACAGCCAAACGGTTGCACGTCAAAAGTTTATTCAAAACTTTACCTAGTTTCGACAGATATGAACCCATCTTCCACAGAAGAGGTAATAACATGCGTCACGTACTGCGTAAAAAGCTCTTTTCGCGTAACATATGACATGTACTATTACTACTTCTGTCTAAAGCTAGATAAATGTATGAATAAACTTTTGACGTTCAGCTGGGTGTCTGTGTGATTCCCATTGCATCAATAACTCCTAACGACGTCGGTGAGCGAAAAACAGCGTGCTGTAATCGAGTTTTGAATTCGAAGAGTTAGTGCACGCAAGGAGTACCCTCCATTTCAGCATGACAATGCCAGACCACATACGATCGCTGCGACATCATCAACAGTCCTACGGCTTAGTTTCACTGTCAGCGATCGACCTCGACACAGCACCCACTTGGCCGCATCCAATTTTCGTCTGTTTGCAAAACTAAAAGAACGCTTTCGAGGACTTCTCTTTGATAGTTTATTTATAGATCTATAGTGTCAAAAGTATATCGTGAGATCCTTGCGGTATGTGGATTCTCGATGAGAGCCTCAGTAGCTGTCAAGAAGGTCTTTCTGATTTCAGCCTAGGATGTGCGGGCTGACCACCATATAGTGGATGGGCTTCCTTCGTTGTGGTCTTACTTTTCTCATATCTCGCAGCTACCTCACGTCTGATTTCAGGACGAGCTATGCCAGCGAGGCGATGGAGTTTGTCCACAGGAGTAGATCTTAAGCGACCCGTGATAATCCGTCAAGACTCATTTAGAGCCACATCTACGTTCCTGGCATGACTGGACTTGTACCATACCAAACATTCATATTCAGCAGTGGAATAACTCAGAGCAAGCGCACTTGAGCGCACAGTGCATGGATTAGCACCCCATGATGTACTTGTCAGTTTTCTCACTGTGTTATTTCAGGCTGCCACTTTCTGTTTGGTGTTTAGGCAATGCTTTTTATATATTAGAGAGATCCAGAGTTAATCCAAGATATTTGGGAGTAGGATTATGTTCGAGTATGATGATGCCTCCCCAGGATATATTTTAGGATCTATTTGCCTGTTTATTCTTCAGGTGGAAAGCGCAAGTCTGAGTCTTGGCAGGATTAGGTTTCAAGTAATTCCCATGATAGTAAACAGTGAATTCTCCCAAAGATTTTGATAGCGTATCTTCTACAGTCTCAAAACAGTCAGCCTGAGTAATGATGAAGCGATGCAAGCATAGGTGAAGCTGTGTCTCCATCAACAACATCAAAAATTCTACAGTGACGGTATCAACAAATTGGTCTCTCGTTGTGAGAAATGAGTTCGTCGCCAGGGTGACTCCGTTGAGAGATAAATACGTAGACATGAAGAATATAGATGTTGAAAGTTATTAACAATTTTTATTTAAAATCTTTAAGATTTTTCACGCAAAAAAAATGGTTCAAATGGCTCTGAGCACTATGGGACTTAACATCTGTGGTCATCAGTCCCCTAGAACTTAGAACTACTTAAACCTAACTAACCTAAGGACATCACACACATCCATGCCCGAGGCAGGATTCGAACCTGCGACCGTAGCAGTCGCGCGGTTCCGGACTGCGCGCCTAGAACCGCTAGACCACCGCGGCCGGCCACGCAAAAAAAAAAAATCGGTGGCATAAGTTTTCAGCACGCCCTTGTAGGAGACGCAGCGAATGACAACACTGGACCAGAGAAACATCAAGCGGGAGAATACCACAGCACCAGGTTCGATAATATACGGTTACGATGCATGACAACGGAGAGCGTCTGACAACGTCTGCTCGCATGCCGAAACTGCTAATGAGATTACCACTACTGACCTTCAGGTCACCACGTGTCTCAAGGCGATGTTCTTTGCAGGTGTGTTCCGTCACGATTAGAATTATAAGCACTCGAACTACTAGCACCGGGAGCCACTTCCAGTTTTCTAAAGAATACTGCTTCCGTTATTCTCTCAATGCTGTTGACGGAAGCACTCTCCGCGTAAGAGAGCGACACAAGAATAAATTTGTAGTCTTTCACGTAACTGCTAACACAAGTGTCCAGCCACAGCTAGATCATAAAATATTCTCTCCATCTGTTCCTCAGCCAATGATCTGTAGCTTCACCAACAACTGAAGCTGGAGACTTAACAATACCTCTGTGTAGATTTTATATCTTGCAAATACTGCTTTTGCACCTCTTTCTGCATCTCAAACTATTTCCTACTGGATAGCGCTTTATTGATATGACGATGGAGTTGAAACTGTTAATAAGCTTGAAGACAATTTTTTAGAACATCAGTGAAAAATAGGTGTTTGAATGTACAACAAAATTTATTATTATTACCATTTTGGTTGCAGTTCACGTCACATTTGAACTTAATTTCTGAACACAGGGCCGTACCGAGACCACGGGCAGATTGGCCCCCACCAACGGCGCAGGCACAGAAGGGGCGCAAAAACTGACCAATTAAAAAAAGCGAGGAAGACTAATTAAGAATTAACCAGGAGAGCCACGTTAGTTTTCCTGTCCCACGGCTTCCCATCTTCTGCGAGATGAAGCCTTTCCTTCGACACAAGACTGAAAACGTACGCTGTGCTCTCTGTGGTATTTCGCAAAAGTAGCACACAAGGAAGTGCCTACTACCGAACTTGCGTCACTTACGTGCCAACAGTGCATTTGGTTCTACAGCTGCTGCCTACGCAGCTAGCTCACGTTCAACTACACTACCGGCCATTAAAATTGCTACATCACAAAGATTACGTGCTACAGACGCGAAATTTAACCGACAGGAAGAAGATGCTATGATATGCAAATGATTAGCTTTTCGGAGCATTCACACACGGTTGACGCTGGTGGCGATACCTACACCGTGCTGACACGAGGAAACTTTCCAACAGATTTCTCATACACAAACAGCAGTTGACCGGCGTTGCCTGGTGAAACGTTGTTGTGATGCCTCGTGTAAGGAGGAGGAATGCGTACCATCAGGTTTCCGACTTTGATAAAGGTCGGATTGTAGCCTTTCGCGATTGCGGTTTATCGTATCGCGACATTGCTGCTCGCGTTGGTCGAGATCCAATGGCTGTTAGCAGAATATGGAATCGGTGGGTTCAGGAGGGTAATACGGAACGCAGTGCTGTATCCCAACGGCCTCGTATCACTAGCAGTCGAGATGAAAGGCATCTTGTCCACATGGCTGTAACGGATCGTGCAGCCACATCTCGATCCCTGAGTCAACTGATGGGGACGTTTGCAAGACAACAACCATCTGCACGAACAGTTCGACGACGTTTGCAGCAGCATGCACTATCAGCTCGGAGTCCATGGCTTAGGTTACCCTTGACGCTGCATCACAGACAGCAGCGTCTGGGATGGTGTAGTCAACGACGAACCCGGGTGCACGAATCGCAACTCATCATTTTTTTTTTCGGATGAATCCAGGTTCTGTTTACATCATCATGACGGTCGCATCCGTGTTTGACCACATCGCGGTGAACGCACATTGCAAGCGTGTATTCGTCATCGCCATACTGGCGTATTACCCGCCGTGATGGTATGGGGTGCCATTGGTCTCAGTAACCTCTTGTTCGCAATGACGGCACTTTGAACAGTGGACGTTACATTTCAGATGTGTTACGTCCCCGTGCTTCTACCCTTCATTCGATCCCTGCGAAACCCTACATTTCAGCAGGATAATGCACGACCGCATGTTGCAGGTCCTGTATGGCCCTTTCTGGATACAGAAAATGTTCGACTGGTGCCCTGGCCAGAAAATTCTCCAGATCTCTCACCAATTGAAAACGTCTTGTCAATGGTGGCCGAGCAACTGGCTCGTCACAATACGCCAGTCACTACTCTTGATGAACTGTGGTATCGTGTTGAAGCTGTACCTGTACACGCCATCCAAGCTCTGTTTGACTCAATGCCCAGGCGTATCAAGGCTGTTAATAGGGCCAGAGGGGGTTTTTCTGGGTACTGATGTCTCAGCATTTATGCACCCAAATTACGTGAAAATGTAATCACATGTCAGTTCTAGTGTAGCAATTTTATTGGCCAGTAGTGTATGTTTCTGCTGCTACTAAGGGCGTTCAAAAAGTAATGCCAGACATTTTTTCTCTGCCAGTTACAGTTGAAAAAATTGTTGTGGGACATCGTGGAACATACCCGCTTCAGCCCGTATACTTTAATGAAGTTTCGATAGGTAGCGGCGGTATACGTAGCCTTCAAAATGGCGTCTGTAAGGAAGGTGTGTTCCAAGTAGAGACTTGTCACTGAGTTTCTTTTGCGGAAAACCAGAGCATCGCACATATTCATAAGCGCTTGCAGAATGTCTACGGAGACCTGGCAGTCAACAACATCACGTTGAGTCGTTGGGCAAGGCGTCTCTCATCGAGGCAACAAGGTCGCGCAAACCATTCCGATCTCCCGCGTGCCAGCCGGTCGCAAACAGCTGCGACTCCTGCAGTGTTGGAACGTGCGGACACTTTCTTTCTAGGTCAACGATAGATCACAATCAGACACCTTGCTGCTCAACTGGGCAACACTGTTGCGGGCGCTGACATATTGGTCCACCATCTGGGCTACTCAACGTGTGTGGCCACTGGGTTTCTCTCCGCCTAACAGAAGACCATAAAGAGCAACGGAGAACCACTGCGCTGAAGTGTTTGCGCGTTAAGAGCCTGAGTGTGACATTTTTTTGTAGAGCATCGCGACAGGCGATGAAACATCGGTTCATCACTTCAAACCGGAAACGAAGCGACACGCTCAACCATTAAAGTCATGGCGAAGCGCTTCTGGGATTCCAGAGGAGTTATTTTGTTTGGTGTCCTACCTCATGTGCAAGAATCAACTCTGAAGTGCACTGTGCTACGTTTAGGAAACTGAAGAAACATCAGCGTGTTCGTCACCCAAAAAATGCAAACGAACTTCTGATTCTCCATGACAGCGCAAGACTTCACACAAATCTGTGTACCCAAGACGAACTCACAAAACTTTATTGAACTGTTCTTCCTCATCCACCCACAGCCTGGACCTCGCACCTTCCGACTTCAATCTTTTTGGCGCAATGAAGAATAAATTCTGCGAAAAATTGGGTTTTGTAGCAAAAGGATGGGAAATAACATGTTGTATAAAACCAACAACCTGCTTTCACAAGAAAAATGTGTTGCATTACTGATTGAACGCTCCTCGTACTTCGCTACTGTACTGTAGAATCTCAAAGATTGGCCACCGGGGTCTTGACATAAAATAATATGCTGTTTAATTAAAAGCTTCCTATTTTTACCGATTTCTGCCAACTGAAGACTGGAGTGAAAATGTTTAAGCAAAACAGCTTCGAAATATTTGATGGCATTTCATCTCACGTTAATTTCCCGTTAGGGAAGCGTTAAATGAGAGCCCTGTAACTTATTTTGAAAAATATGCTGCAGTTTTGGTGTCAAATGTCACAGAATAACGATACAGCAAATCTAGTTAAAGAAATAGCTGCTTTCAGTTTCCAGTAGCAAGAGACGATGAAGAACACGGACACAGATAACCGTTTCGGTATATTGAATTTTTTTCTTTTCGATGTATGGCTTCAGAGATGATTGTTAAAACGTTGAAATAACTTTGAGGATATCTGTGACACTTTCAGCGCAGTCTCAGCAAATTAAAGATGTTAAAAAAAACTACATAATGTCGAGTATAGATGGTCGACAGAATACGATACAGCTGCTAAATTTGCCGTGAGTACCTCTATAAATGAGTTTTCTTCGCTCAAAACAATGAAACGAAAAGCGAAATTATACTAAGAATAAATTTCTTGGAAAAGAATGTATATTCAACACTTAATTACAGCCTTTTTTCTTTTATTTCCTATTCATGATTCTTACATTCTTAATACTTTAACAGGAGCAAATAAAATCTATTTTATTATACACCATGATAAAATCAGTGTACAGTAACTGACACAAAAAATAAGACATAGATTTTGTTTTACTTTCAATTCTTTAAGAATTTTTTGTGCAATTTATAATATATTTACTTCAATCATATATTAAATTCGTTGTATGCAATTCTTTTCGTCTTCAAACTTCTGTTAAGGAATATTTTTCAATGCTTCAGTTTTTTTAGCCTGTATCTGTGTGGAAAAAATTGCAGGTGGCTCAGCTTTGGCAGTGTTCCAGGGGCGGAGGATAACCTTGGTACGGCTCTGTGCTTCATACATTCTCAGATACACTCAGCTTCCATGGAATATATCAACGAATGACAATCTTCGATGATTTTCGCTGCTAACAAAAAACATACAATATCTCTGCACATTGGTTCGGGGAAGACCTCAATTCTTCATATAATGTGCAGACTTGGTTAACTCTTCTCACAACAACTGATCCAGTTTACAGAAACGAGAAACAGTTCCAGTTTTCTACAGCTTATAAGTAATAGAGGAGGTTCAAGTCATTTTTAACGAACAGCTGGTCATCATACACACATGTATCTGTACGAATTACTGTTGTAACACGAACTCGAAACAGAGAACTACGTCAGAGTTAACATGCGACTTGTCTCCAGAAATTTGGTTCTTAGAGTTGACAAACATACAAAGATTTTTACCAAAAATATCACTAAACAGTCGTATGTTCTCAGAAGTTGTTATTTTATGTACACGACCAATTTCGGTATCTTGTTAATGCCATCTTCAGGCCCCTATGCACTGCATGTATCGAGAATCATATACGTAGATGCAGGCATTACCGGAGCTGTCAGCACCAGGATCCCTTGAATTTTTTGTGGATGAGTATTTTGAAGACTTGACAACAACACAAAAATCAAGTCTAAAACTCTAAACTCCGTCCGAATAGGTCTCGGAAGACCCAACGATACTGACCGACCGCCGTGTCATCCTCATGTTACAGGCGTGAGTGAGTGCAGATACGGAGAAGCGTAATGTCAGCACATCGCTATCCCGGCCACTGTCAGTTTTCGTGATCGAAGCCGCCACTTCTCAGTCAAGTAGCTTCTCAATTGGCCTCCCAAGGGTTGAGTGCATCCTACTTACCAAGAGCGCTCGTCGGACCGGACGGTCACCCATCCAAATGTTATCCAAGCCCGACAGCGCTTAACTTCGGTAATCTGACGGGAACCAGTGTTACCCCTGCGGCAAGGTCGTTGACATAAGTCAAGCCTCCGAAGTGTAAATACAATAACAACTTATGAAAACATACAGCGTCTGGTGATTTTGCTGAGGTAAATATCTGACCGTTCGCTGTCGGCATTCACGATAGATCAACACAGCATAGAAAGAGAACGATGAGCAAATATGGTAGCACAATTTCTCGTCACTTTTACACGTCTATGTGTTTCAAACACAAGAGTTATGACGGTATTGACTATTTCTAATTTTCTTAAATGGAATTCGATTAACCTGCCACTTGGTTTTATATGTATTCTTCCTAATCTTCTTATCTCGCATATTGGCTCTTTCTGTTAACTTAATTCTTAACATCCGTCTATGGTAAATCATTACAAATCCTGCATATTTTTCCTGCATTAGTTTTCGAAAGGGCATGACTTTTCTTTCACTGTCTGGTTTACTCCGTACATATGTTTCAGAAACTTCTTTCTCAGTGAAGTGCCGAGAAGACCTGTCAAGTATATTTCCTGAAGAGAGCTTTATCCGCATGCGCCACTCTGATTAGGATACATCTATTGCTTCTGCTACAAGCAGTCTTACATAATATAATCATTTCATTTTATCTACAATTTCTAATTTAGCTTTGATGTTCATCTAGTCTGTATCAATTTTTCTACTAATTTCCTAACCACATCCTTACTTTCAGTAATTGCGTTTTATCACGCTCTTATTTCTGTACCTCTTCCAGCATTTCTCCCATGGACACTGCTGCTAACGCTCAAAGTTTTACTCTGCCTGTCTGTAATTTGTCTTTATTGCTGTACTTTTCATGAAGCAATGTAAACAATCAGTACGCCGGGAAAATTTCAAACATCACAATGTAAACTGTTTTCTTTTCTTTCAGCACTGCAGTAACCTCTAAATCTTGTATAAAGTTGTAAATTTGATGTAACTTATTACATGCTTATTGCAATGAATGTTATGCAAAATGTGTAGACGGCCGGTTTGGATATCAGAGTGGGGCTAATGGCTCTAATCTTGCCAAGTTAAATAAAGCAACAAATAAATAAAAGAAACCATTAAGAATTAAGTTTTCTCTGTACTCTTATCCCTCATTCTCTGCTAAGTAGATACTGCAGTCCATTCAACAGAAATACTTCTAAAAATTTGTTGCACTTGTCCAAACGGCTTTCTTTTGTTTTATATGATTTGTTGTTGTTGATCGAAAGTATCACTTCTTTCATTCCTTTTCCGATATAAATGAAAAACAACAAGGACGCAAAGCTACAACGCTGTGATTCAATATTTCTAACGAAAGCTATTTCTTTCTCTTGATTTAACGAATTTTATAACGTTCATAGGTGGTTCCGATTCCATGTTAAGCTGTAGTTCCCCTTTCTCCGATTGGAAAAATTGGGTATATTAAGGACACTTAAGATGCCGAACTGGTATCCAACGGAAAGATTTGCCATTGAGCCACTACTACCATTACTGGACTTTTTTGTACATATTATATTTACTAGCTTGACTCTGCACTTTTTGCACAGTCTTCTTATAATTTTGACACCTAATGCCAACAGACAGTATTTGAAGGAGTAGCCGGGTTCATATCACGACGTAGTTTCAAGTGTGCTTATTGTTCTACCACTGATAAGTGCTAAGTCTATACGACTCCATATTTTCTCTCCATTCTTTCGACAATACGTTTATTTGCTAGCTCCTCTTCGCTCCAATCTTTATTTTCTTTATACATTCACATTTACAATTAGACTGATGTGACATTTTCTCTGTTAAATCTTCTAAACGTAAGTTCTTGCAGTTGTAATTTCCACCAAGTACATTGTCACTATGCTGACAGAGATTGCTAATTCTAAAATATAACTCTCTCAGAAGTACCATGCGTCTATTCTAAAGAAGTACAGTACTTAAGTAAGTCGATATTTCGAAATAATGGAAGACACTCTCAGGTCCCGAGTTCGAGTCTCGGTCGGGCACACAGTTTTAATCTGCCAGGAAGTTTCATATCAGCGCACACTCCGCTGCGGAGTGAAAATCTCATTCTGGAAACATCCCCCAGGCTGTGGCTAAGCCATGTCTCCGCAATATCCTTTCTTTCAGGAGTGCTAGTTCTGCAAGGTTCGCAGGAGAGCTTCTGTAAAGTTTGGAAGGTAGGAGACGAGGTACTGGCAGAAGTAAAGCTGTGAGTACTGGGCGTGAGTCGTGCTTCGGTAGCTAAGTTGGTAGAGCACTTGCCCGTGAAAGGCAAAGGTCCCGAGTTCGAGTCTCGGTCGGGCACATAGTTTTAATCTGCCAGGAAGTTTCACTCTCAGCTGTTTACATGTAAACAACGAAAAAATTTACAGTGAACCGGACGGTTTAGGATCTACGGTATAGACGACTAGGTTGAACATATGTGCCAGGCCCTACCAGGGGAAAGTTTGTGATAACTAACCGACAAAAGTACTATCTTAGAACAATTTTAGGATTAAAAGCTTAATATCTAGCTAGCTGCGCTCCATGGTGTTCCACACAGTTGACCAGCCATTTATAAAAAATGCCTCGGTGTGTATTTATTCCAATCTATCTTTCCATCTCCATCCTTCTCTCTCTGTGCATATCCTCCTTCAGCCCCTCTCTGTGCACCTCAACCTCCCCCTCTCTACCTCATCAATCCGCCACTCTTTGCGAGCTCGTGCTCCCTCTTTCCCACTCCATCTCCCCCTCCCCCTCTCATCTCCTCTACCCTCTTTCTGTCCACCTCCTCCTCCTTCTGTCTCTCCATCTCCTCTTCTTTGTTTCCTCTGTCCATTTTTTCCATCCCTCTTCTTTCGATCCATTTCTTCCTCCCCCTCACTCTGTCCATCTCCTCCTCCCCCCTGTCTGTCTCCGTCTGTTCCTTCCCCTGTCTGTCTGTCCATCTCCATTTCCCTCCTTTTCCCCTCACGTTATCACCCCCACCGCAATAGAAGGTTGTTGGCTCTTATCCCCGTGATGTTTCCTTCAAGATCGTAACTAATATGTGTACCAAATTTGATGGAGATCGTTCCACGGTTTAGGACGATCTTTGTACCCTTGGCTTTGCCCATGTGCGTAAATATCAAATATATTTCACAGCACTTTAACGTATTTGTACACATATTTCAGCTGTACCCCAGTGAACAGTTTCATTTTCAGACAGTTCAACGTTTACGAAGTCGTATGTTCTGAAATATCTGTAGTACAGTGATATAATTTAGCTGGTAGATCGAGTGATATATGTCGCTACAGTCTGCTAAATGTTATTGTTTTGGCAGTAATTAAGTGTTAAATAAAAACATCCTACATGATGCGGCAGTTTTTCACGTATGTTAGTATTTGATGTCTTATCCCCTAAACTATATGTCATACAGTTATATATTTTTGTTGATATTCAGCGAAATATCAATACTGCGTGCGAAATGTGTTGCGAACAGAGTTAGTAGCAAAGTAGTAACAAATTTAAACGTCATATATGGTGCGGCAGTTTTTTACACATCTCAGTGTTTCTGATGTCATATTTCCTGAACTATGAGTAATAAAATGATATAATTTTGCTGGTACATACTGTCTGTAAAATGTGTAGCGAATACAGGTTGTAGTAAAGAAGTGCTAAAATTAAAACGTCACCCTTCATGTGGCAGGTTTAGTGCATGAACAACGAAAATATAGTAAGCAATACCTTTTTCCCTTTCTTCTTTTGATTAAGTATTGTTTGCTCTTTTTCCAGAACGTATTAGCACAGAAGTGATATAGCGGATCGAGTTTTTTGCTGTGTTGCAGCAAGTGGAAGGAACCTGCAAGGCCAGCTGTTTACACTCAAAAACAGTGAAAGGCTTCGCCCAATCGCCACTCCCGAGATGCAGAGACGTGCGCTGCATTTAGCGGATGAACATTCCGGAACCAATGCGCGATGATTGGCTGTAGCGTGATACGTGAGTAATCCTCTTGTCTGAGCTGTCTCTCATGAACAACTGCTTCAAGGAAAGAGCGATTATATATGCTGAAGAGATGACGGAAATAATACCGTCGATGTACGTTGCGTTGACTTCCTCCTGTGAACAAGTGTCGTGAATGGAAGTCACGTCGAGCGCCTCCTATGAACAAGTGTTCATATTCTCAAGGTATGCGTTTCCGGACCCTCGCAAAATTCGACTCGTTTTACTCGTTTTGACCAGTACTACCAGCTTTCAAAATATTCTACGCCTTTGAAAATTATATATTTGTTTCTTTTATAAACAACCTGAAGAACTTCTTCCTATTCGAACAGTGTTTTCGTTTGTTGTTTGGCTTACCCTATGATGGACCGTACGGTCCTACAAAAAAAGGGAATGGCGTCGTCATTACAAAGAAGCATAACCTAGGATTGTGCAAAATGAGGGACAATATCGGTTGTGTCGACTTGAAAGGACCTCATGAACCATCCCAGAGAAAACAAGGACAACTGAAATCTGAATGTCTGCATTACGCTTTGCACTCAGCTCCTCTTAAATACGAATCAAGTGTCATAAAAATTGTGTCTCGCACTTGTCGCATTCCGTCTCTATGAATTCTCCTTTTTTATTATTTCGTCGGGATCCATATTAAGAGATGTGTGCGTTATGTATTGCACCCTATGGTTTCCTATTTAGTATTTTTTTTTTTTTTCAATTTCGCTTAGTCCAACTAATATCTTCGAATGTTTCATATTCTATTTCAAGTGTATCTTTTTTTCTCTTAACTTTAAACTCTTATAGAATTCCACCTTTCTCGTCACTATAATGGACCACATCACTCATTAATTATATTTTTTCTCTTCGTTTCTCACCAGTTTCGTCTTACTTCACATCTTCTTATAACTCTCTCAAACGATTATGCATGAACATGGATATTCCAACGCTCATTTCTTATTACAAGGCACCTAATCGTCATTAGCGAGATCTCTCTTAGGTGATGAACACCATGGTTTGAGGAAATGACGCTTGCGTAGCGACTGTGTATTTAAAAACAGTTGAGAACGAACGAGAGTTCAGCTTAGAGAGAAATATTTTATAGATTAACTTTAGAAAAGCAGTTGGCCAATTTTCGAGCAACAGGATTTGAGAAACTATGAAAGAGAAGACTAACTAAATTATTTATGAAAAGTCGTAAGAAGTTTCTAGACGGATAATGTCACCAAAACTGGCGTTGGACGGGTGGGCAGAAAATCTTGGATGCAGTAACGAACCAGAAAGTGTCCCTTATCAGAATACCTTTTTAAAAGCTATACCGACTCATCTATAAAAATACTGCCATAACAATACACAGTAGTTTAGAGTCGGTAACACAACTTGCTGATGCTCACGCTTTACTCTCACACAATGAGACTGTCCTCCGACTGATCGTGCATCATCTTCTCTTTTAAACTATAACCCAGAGATATCGTTAAACATATC
The DNA here is from genome assembly GCF_023897955.1 of Schistocerca gregaria. Classification (NCBI taxonomy): domain Eukaryota; kingdom Metazoa; phylum Arthropoda; class Insecta; order Orthoptera; family Acrididae; genus Schistocerca; species Schistocerca gregaria. The sequence goes on from NC_064921.1 coordinate 263,561,874, forward strand.
TAAAATCATGGCGTTCATGGGAAAATATTCAGCCAGTTGGCTGATTGAATCTAACAATAACATAAACGAGCAGAGCAAGAAATTCAATTAATAAGAATATTTGATATTTGGTTATAAGAAGGTCTGAAAAACAAATAAACTGATACTTATGTGAAACACTATTGGATAACAGTTCCCAAGACAACCAGGAAGGTCACACGAACAAAATTGCATAGTACGATAGCAATAACTATGTTGTTGCATGGTTGTGGGGAATGGATTCTAAACAGAAAGGGAAAGAGGGCTTCTAAAACAGCGAACGTGAAATTCCATAGAAGAATTGCTGCACATAGCATTAGAGATGGAATGAAAAACGTAAACAGACAGAAGTTATGTTTGATGTTAATGTAAATACAGTATAACAAAAAAGTAAGTAAAAAAGACAAATGACCTGCGAAAAGAACTTTCAGAGAGGTAGTCTTACAGTTTTAATTACCACCTCAAATAAAAAAGTTACGTGATTAATTTTTTGTCTACAGTCATAGTATGCACTGACAGCCCTTCCGTACGGTACCGTAGCAGCCGCTGGGTAAGCCAAAACACAACGGAGCAGCCCACTGAGAAAAATGCAGTATCGTGAGGTACTTCTTTTTCTGCATTTCACTCTCAAAGACGCTGAAACAAGCAATCCATGCTTGCTTGGTGGAAGCTTATAGCAATAATGCACCTTTGTATGGCACGTATGACGAAAAAGGAAGTGTCAGATCATATCTCAGTAAGTGGAATTGCTCGTGCTCGAAGACCGGCGTATCACAAAAATGCTATAGTGGAAAAAGTGGAAATCCAATACTGAATCAGCTTTCAGAGTCTTGCAGGCTAGGTACTGCGACTCTCATATCAGTATCAGCGGAAATTTTCAGTTGTGTCAGACAAATCTAGATCACTTCCTTAGTCGCTTAATTGTTACAGTCGAGCAAAGCAAGTGGTGAAAACATGTGGATTCCGTACAACCGCAAAAGGCATTAGACCCAACCATCATCGGGCAAGTTGATGCTGAGTGTGTTTTGAGTCTGCTATTGTGTAATCCTAACACATTAGGCTCCTAAGGAGCAAATCGTCACTGGAGCATCTTCTGCATCGCGCAAATCTCAAGAGGCTACGAGAGAGGAAGAAGCGACACGAGAAGACGTGCCCCACGACGACGCCTCGCGACGCCCCAGCTCATTCTGTACACAGGACACAAATGCTTCATCTTTTGGCTATCAAATTTTGCCTCACCCAAATCCAATACCCCTGACATAGCACCCACTGCCTTTTTTTCTCTTTCCATGGATGAAGAAAAATTGCTTGGCAAGCGTTTCCAGTATGAGAACGAGGCAACTTTCAGGTGGAACGTTTCCTAAAACAGTAGAGTCGCATGACAAGACTGCATGGGAGACACCGAGGGGCAAGTTCAGCTGCCTGCTCGAAAAGGTTTTCCCTACCCTTCAGGCACACTACAGCCTTTAATTCACGAAGTGTGAGATTTCTGTGTGAATTCTACCTGGTACGTGTAGATGACTGTAATATGCATAGTGTGTGTGTGTGTGTGTGTGTGTGTGTGTGTGTGTGTGTGTGTGTGTAGTGTGGTGTCGTGTTTACGTTAAATGATGATGAGAGAAGAGAGAGTGAACCCAGTGCCGTCAGATAGTCTACTCCTCTCGAATAGCACCTAGGAACCGTAAAGCTTAACGTCCCCAATCGACGGACAGAACACCATCAATAGTGACACATGGCCTCGCTCAGCGAGACTGCGGAGAAATTTGAGATTTAATCCAGGACACTTGTGTGAAGTCTGCCGATAAGGAACGTTACACCATCGTCTCAACTCCCATTTGTCGGGAAGTCGAGGGGAAAAGTGCCAACAGCACGTGACGTATACCGATCCACGTACCGGCCTCACCCGGCGATGCTTCGGAGTTCTGATGGGAATTGCTGTATTTAGCGAGACCAGACTGTTGACGGAACGTTTCCTGGACATCAAAAATACAGACTTCTACCGTCAAGTTCTCCACCAAGTTTTCCATCGGCCGGGAAAAAGCTGTCAATTGAAGGACAAATATTTAGAGAAGGACTAACAAAATCCCCAGAGTTCATGTGGCATTTTGATATTTTCGAGGTGATAATTAAAACTTCATCACTAGTCCTCGTTCATACATATTGATCAGAGAGATGTTGGGAACCGGAAGAGAAAGTGGACGATGACCTTGTAATTTTTATTTGAACCGAACTGACTGCATGGTTCAAAATAAAGGGAAGATGTCTTTCTTGGCCTTGCTAGAGTACTTTCGGAAGACGATTCATTGCTACTCCTCATAATCCCTCATAATCTATATCCATGTATCCCACACAGACTTCTTCGTCATATTCACTAAACAGTTGCTCCAGTTTTTTCTAAAATCAACTTTTCTGTTCTCATCTAACAAAGCATATCCAATGCAACTCCCAAAAAATTAGTTACTGCCACCTAGATCCTAGTTTTTGCATTTCTCAGATCTATTTCACCTTCGGTTCCACATTCCGAAACAGCAAAAACGAGACAAACCTTTTTTGGCATGTGTCCTTTCGTGTCATTTTTTAGATGTCTGTGGGTATATCGTAGGTTAGTGCAGACTTGTATCCTTCTCACATGAAATCTGGCATCAAAAAGGTTTAAAGTACATTACTAAGTACATAACCTGTTTACAATAATTATGCTTGTTGTTGCTGGGTGCTTTCCTTTAACGGCCATACGCTAAGTTTTTGCATTTCTCAGATCTATTTCACCTTCGGTTCCACATTCCGAAACAGCAAAAACGAGACAAACCTTTTTTGGCATGTGTCCTTTCGTGTCATTTTTTAGATGTCTGTGGGTATATCGTAGGTTAGTGCAGACTTGTATCCTTCTCACATGAAATCTGGCATCAAAAAGGTTTAAAGTACATTACTAAGTTGCTGGGTGCTTTCCTTTAACGGCCATACGCTAAGTTTTGTTCACAGATTTTTATCGTACTTTGTTGCTGTTACATGTAAACTAATAAATGCGTTTTTAAGGACTGCCAGCATGCTGAAGGTGAAACAGAAATGCAACTTTTTCTTTGTTGAAATAAATCATTGGAATTCCGTCATAAGTTGATTAAGAAGTATCCTTTACTTAATGGTGGTGACTATTTCGCATACTTGACTGCATTTCAGTTACTTACGAAGACGGATGGTATAAGAATGGACACAATGTCCGAAACTAGTCGCCACCAGTAAATAAAGGATAGATTGATGCAACATAGGACGGAATTCCAAACATTTATCTTAACAACTGTTTGTTCCAGTTTATCTGCATTACACTCTTGTAATAGATAGATCATCCGTCCATGAACATTCGTTGTCCACGTATCACAGATACATTTTCTTAATTTAGTCACATATTCCCCCTCTTTCATAATTGCCAGTTTGATACGTTGGCAGTTACGTGATTAACATTCACGGCACTGCATCAGTGAGGGACGGGGTGGCTGCTTCTGCAGAGCTCGCGAGCTGTTCGCTGATCCCTCATTGCAGATAACACATTCGACGTGAAGGTGGCCCGCGCAGTGGACGAAACACGTTCGGCTGGAACATACCATAAAACACACTCTAAGATACACGCAGCACGAAGGAATTATCCGAATGGGACGGAAATTGATAGATTTGATGTACATGAACAGACAGACAAATAGTTACTGTTTCAGAAAGTTTGGATGATTCATTCAAGAGAAAGAGCTTCACAAATTGAGCAAGTCAATAACGCAGTGATCCACCTCTGTCCCTGTGCAAGCAGTCATTCGACTCGGCACTGATTGGCGCGTCAGATCGTAAAAATCCCGAACGGGTTGGGGCAGCTCTGCCCACAATGTTCCAGACACTTTCAATTGGGCCGGCCGCGGTGGTCTCGCGGTTCTAGGCGTGCAGTCCGGAACCGTGCGACTGCTACGGTCGCAGGTTCGAATCCTGCCTCGGGCATGGATGTGTGTGATGTCCTTAGGTTAGTTAGGTTTAAGTAGTTCTAAGTTCTAGGGGACTGATGACCTCAGAAGTTGAGTCCCATAGTGCTCAGAGCCATTTGAACCATTTTTGAACTTTCAATTGGGAAGATGTTTGGCGACCTTGCCAAGGTAGCGTTTGGCAAGCACGAAGACAAGAAGGAGAAGTTCTCGCCGTGTGCGGGCGCAAATTATCTTGCTGAAGTGTAAGCCCCGGATGGCTTGCCATGAAGGGCAACAGAAAGGGGCGTAGAATGTCGTCGACGTACCACTGAACTGTAAGAATGTCGCAGATGACAAACAAAGGGGTAATGCTACGAAATGAAATAGCACCCCAGGTCATCACTCCTAGCTGACCGCTGTGGTCGAGCGGTTCTAGGCGCTTCAGTCCGGAACCGCGCGACTGCTACGGTTGCAGGTTCGAATCCTGCCTCGGGCATGGATGTGTGTGATGTCCTTAGGTTAGTTAGGTTTAAGTAGTTCTAAGTTCTAGGGGACTGATGACCTCAGAAGTTGAGTCCCATAGTGCTCAGAGCCATTTGAACCATTTTTGAACTTTCAATTGGGAAGATGTTTGGCGACCTTGCCAAGGTAGCGTTTGGCAAGCACAAAGACAAGAAGGAGAAGTTCTCGCCGTGTGCGGGCGCAAATTATCTTGCTGAAGTGTAAGCCCCGGATGGCTTGCCATGAAGGGCAACAGAAAGGGGCGTAGAATGTCGTCGACGTACCACTGAACTGTAAGAATGTCGCAGATGACAAACAAAGGGGTAATGCTACGAAATGAAATAGCACCCCAGGTCATCACTCCTAGCTGACCGCTGTGGTCGAGCGGTTCTAGGCGCTTCAGTCCGGAACCGCGCGACTGCTACGGTTGCAGGTTCGAATCCTGCCTCGGGCATGGATGTGTGTGATGTCCTTAGGTTAGTTAGGTTTAAGTAGTTGTAAGTTATAGGGGACTGATGACCTCAGATTTTAAGTCCCATAGTGCTCAGAGCCATTTGAACCATTTGTCATCACTCCAGGAAGTCGGTCCGTATGGCGGGCGACGGTCAGGTTACTGTCCATCGCTGTCTGGAGCGTCTCCAGACAAGTCTTTGCTGGTCATCGGGGCTCAGTTTGAAGTGGGTCTCATCACTAAAAAGTGTTGTGACCGTAGAAAATTTTAATTTTTATTCCTGTTTTTGTGACCATAATAAGAGTCCAGGCTCCATAGGCAGTCAGCCGATATTCAAGTATAGTCTACCAGGACGTAGGGACAAGATAAGCGGCGGGGGCTGCCAAGTATGGCTTGCTGATGAAATAACTTAGTGTTTGACTTCCTGCCAGAGGAAGCAGCACGAATCAAACTTGCGCAATGGAAGATGCAAACACTTGGGCGATAACACAGCAAGAGAGAGCGTCAGTCCCGTGCGGAAAAGACTCGTGTGGAACCAAATTAAGTTGTCTGCAGCTAGAAACGAAAGTGTCGTGTGGAACCGAAGGCATTCTTGCACAAGCCGACCAATTAGAAACGAGAGTGTCGTGTGGAACCATAGGCATTCTTGTGCAATCCGATCACTTAGAAATGGTCGTGTGAAACAAATTAACTCTTGTGCATCCAAGTACATGAGAAACGAAATAAAAGGACAGTCAGCGGAATAGCTAGAGGCAGAGATTCAGATGCGGATTCAGAGTCAGTGCCGGCAGTTTGGAGATTCCCCAGCGAGACGCCAGTAGGGCCGAGTAGGCCCGTAGCAGCCGATACAGCTGATGAAGACTTCAACTACGAGAAGCCGGTGATAGACTCTGGTGGACGCTCAGCAACTGCAGGTCAAGTAGGATTTTTAGAGTTTCATTGGAATAGTATTGAACAGAGGCTGTCAGTCTTTGTCTCAATTACTTAGAGAGAGTTCAGTGCTAACCAAGAACACGTGATTGCTTTGTACTTGTTTCTTATATGTGCCGTCAATTAGCTTTGAAGAAGCAAGTCCGAATAAACAGACTGAATTTTACTAAGGGGTTTATGGTCCAACACCTCACATAAGTATATGTGAGAATAAACTTGACAGAAACTAACCAATCTTTTCTGCCTATTGCAATTCTGTAACCTATTTTCAGGAAACTTACTTGCTTCAAACCAAGGAGATTCTCTCCCTCTAATTTCCGATATAAAGGTTGACAGCAATTTATAACTAACCCATTGTCGTTAACGTCCCGATTGCGCTGCGCAGTTAGCACTTACTTCATTCTTGTATAGTGAGGCTGGGCTGGGACGCGACAAGACAGTTGAGCTCCAGTCAATGAGATTCCAAGGCGAATGTGTGAGAGGCCACTCCAATCGGGCTTGTTGGTGTAAACAGGTGAATGGTATATGGAGAAGGGTGTGCTGGCACCTCAGCCCCCTTTCTGTAAGCCGCCTGCTCAAGGTGCCTATCATCACTGAAGCGCCAGTCGCACGTCGGATTAATGATAATGATGAATCGGGGGATCCGAGTGCCCCTCTGACGATGGCTCAGTCCTCACCTTCTATCGTCTCTCCAGGTCGACCGCTTCCTTCTTTACTCAATGTTCGGCCATGATTCACCCATTTCAGTCAACATAGTGGCATCGCTCCTATTAAAATGCAGAGTGGTTCGCCGATTACTCCAACTGGATTCTTTGAGTCTAACTACACGTCCTCTCTCAAATGCTGACATCTGCGTATACTGTTCATGCGCCTGTCTGTGAGGCATAGTTAGTGTCCATATGCGTACACGGAATGAGACGAAAGACTTTATGCCCTGGTATCGACATGTCCCATGTTTATTACACTTACCAGCTGAGCGGAGAAATAGCGCTGCAGCGTCACACATTCATTCGTTAGTAAATAAGGTTTACAATTTTGTGTTTTACTGTTGACACCTATATGAATATCAATTCGCGACAAATTTCCAGAACTCCTTCGTAGTGCAATGTTTCTTTTTTTTCCTTAGAGTGCATGTAGTGCGTATACAGCTGTCCATAAATGATGTGTACTCTTAGGGATTAAGTATAGGTTGAAACCTTGCTACAAGTCAAAAAAGTCTTTTGCGTTTGGCACCACTTGAGACGTCATTATTCGCATTCACTGTAAGAACGTCCGTTCCGTGACCAAGAAGGCAACGTGAATCCGCTACGATGCTTCACCAACCACTGTAGAACAACTGTGGCCTTGTGCTAAGCGCAGAGCCGGCCGTGGTGGCCGAGCGGTTCTAGTCGCTACAGTCTGGAACCGCGCGACCGCTACGGTCGCAGGTTCGAATCCTGCCTCGGGCATGGATGTGTGTGACGTCCTTAGGTTAGTTAGGTTTAAGTAGTTCTACGTTCTAGGGGACTGATGACCTCAGAAGTTAAGTCCCATAGTGTTCAGAGCCATTTTGCTAAGCACAGAACATCCTGCAGGAAGACCTTTGTAGTCAGTGAAGACATCCAGCATGAAGGAGTTTAAATTGCCCGCAGTAATGTTCATATGAAAGGAGGTACACGGCTCGTGTGGTCTCTAGTTCAACCATGCCTAGACAGTCAAAACAGCGGCTCGATCACGTCCGCGTTGTTACTTTGTGCCAGGAAGGAGATACGGAGAGACAAGAACCGTCGATGACATGCCTCGCTCAGGATGCTCAAGGGCTACTACTGCTTTGGATGAACGCTAGCTACGGATTATGGCTCGGAGAAACTATGACAGCAAACCACCATGTTGAATAATGCTTTTCGCAGCCACAGGACGTCTTCTTACAAAGCAAACTGTGCGCAATAGGCTGCATGATGCGCAACTTCACTCCCGATTTCCATGGCGAGGTCCATCTTCGCAACCACTACACCACGCAGCGCGTACAGATGGGCCCAACAACATGCCGAATGGACTGCTCAAGAATGGCATCACGTTCTCTTCACTGATGAGTGTAGCACATGCCTTCAACCAGACAACAGTCGGAGACGTGTTTGGAGGCAATCCGGTCAGGCTGAACGCCTTAGTCACACTGTCCAGAGAGTACATCAAGGTGTAAGTTCCCAGCTGTTTTGGGGTCGCATTATGTGGGACCGACGCAAGCCGCTGGTGGTCATGGAAGGCGCCATAACGGCTGCATAATACCTCAATGTCATCTTCCGACCGATAGTGCAACCATATCGGCGTGGCATTCGTCTTCATGGACGACAACTCGCGCCCCCATCGTGCACATCTTGTGAATGACTTCCTTCAGGATAACGACATCGCTTGACTAGAGTGACCAGCGTGTTCTCCCGACACAAACTCTATGGAACCTGCCTGGGATAGAGTGAAAAGGGCTGTTTATGGACGACATAACCCACCAACCACTTTGAGGGATCTACGCCGAATGGCCGTTGAGGAGTGGGACAATCTGGATCAACAGTACCTTGATGAACTTGTGGATAGTATGTAGTATGCCACGACGAATACAGGCATGCATCAATGCAGGAGAACATGTTGCTGGTTATGGGTGTGTACAGTAATCTGGACCACCACCTCTGAAGGTCTCGCTGTATGGTCGTACAGCATGCAATGTGTGGTTTTCATAAGCAATAAAAAGGGCGGAATTATGTTTATGTTGATCTCTGTTCCATTTTTGTGTACAGGTTCCTGAAATCTCGAAAAGCAGATGATGCAAAACATTTTTTGGTGCGTGTATAAAGGAACGTTTTGGAATTACCTACCGTTGCCTTAGAAACAGCATCAAGAAAACTGTGTCGAATGCCAGCAACCAAGCCTGGAAACAAACTGGTTAACAAGCAACACGAGACTGCCCTCCTCGTATCCACAACAAGACCCAGCAAGTGAGCGCTTCTATGCCTGGGAAGAAAGCTGCAGCATTTGGACAAACGAGGCATCCGTCTACACGTAGCCGGCCTCCAAGGAACACCCAGCCACAACGAACCTTCAGTTTAGAATCACACGGCTGTACAAGGATCATAAATACGGAAACTGAAGGGCTTCTCCTGAAATGAAATACTGCTATATGTTTAACTAGCTTAGCGCCCGCTGCTCCGTTCGCGTTTGCATGGTAATTACAACAACAATAATTTTATAAACACATATTGGACCTGCTGAAAAATTATTGTACTGAATATCCGTTTCTTTTACTATGAAGTTTTGACAAAGCTGATTTGTCATGGTGATTGTGGAATAGCCTTCTTTGATTTAGTTCACAAACAGCAACACGTTCTAAACGTTTTACTCCAATTAAGGCCACTGAAGGACGGTGTCCTCCAAATGTACTTCTGAGCAAAAAGCGAGTCTGCTACCTGAAGTCGGAGATATTTGTTTATCCTGCCTTTTGAGTTTTTGTGGTGATATTTCCGTAGAAACTTTCATCCCCTAAAACATATTTCCTTATTTCTAAACGAGAAGTTAATCACCAATTTTCACTGATTTAACTTTAAAATTGTTTTAACACAGTGAAATATTTTCAATATAATTTGACCCCCTATTTCACCCCCTTAGGAGTTCAGTGTTTCGAAAACACTGAAATATGTATTCTTTTAATTCCAGCCGAGAAGCCAGATACAAATTTTCACATATTTAGCTTCTAAGATCCTTTCGTAATGAAATATTTCCATTAAAACTTTCTTCCCCAGTTTCACCCTCTTAGGAGTTAAAATTTGCGAAAACACTTAAACATATATTTTTTTGTTTCCAACCGAGAAACCAAATACAAATTTTCATTTATTTAACTTTAAAGACGCTTTCATAACGAATTATTGTCACAAATGTTTTCACTCCCTATTTCACCCCTTTTAGGGTTGAATTCCCACTGAAACACAGATTTATTTACTTCTGATCGAGAATCGAAACACCAATTTTGGTAGTTCTAACTTCAAAATTGCCTGAAGAGCGACATGTTTCCAAAAAGACCTTTCGTCTCCTTTGTCACCTTCTTACAGGTGGAATTTCGAAAAATCCTTTCTTAAACGATGCCTGCAGTACAAGATCAACAACCTCTCCAAATTTCATGTTTCTATACTTCAAGATTTGGGCTGGGCGATGAATGAGTCAATCCGTCAGAATATTTCCTTTTATATATAGAGATTAACTATATTAACTCGAAAAGATAATATTAAAGGTTTCAAAAAAATTTGAATATCCATCATAACATAATATTGCCCTAACCGCGGCGGCGGCGTAGTGCCTTTTTCGAGCGTAGTGCCACTCCTGAATGACGCCATAAACGAACACCTGATTTAACAAGAAAAATTATTCATCCGACCAGGCAACACGTTTCCATAGATCCACGGACGAGTCTCGATGATCCCGTACCCAATTCAAACGTAATCTACGATGTCTTTGCGTGAACACGGGAACACGGTAGGGGTAGGGATTGTCTACTGCCAAGCCTCATGTTCAACAATGTGCCCTTAATAGTGTGCACTTGTGCCTGTACCACCACTGTATTCCATCGTCAGATCTGCCACAGATCGACGCCTAGCCTGCTTTACAGAGTAGAGAAGCTTTACCCCCTCCACGTTCTATCAGGTGTTGACGTCCAACACTTTGATACCTCCTCATCGTATCGCCATGCTTCAGCCACTTTCCATAGATGTTCAGAACAGCACAATGAGAACAGACGACCAAGTTCGCTGTACCCGAGATGCTCGTCCCCTGGCGCCGAGCCACAACGATATTCGCTTTTAGTTCAAGCATTCTATGGCTGTCTAATGTTAAATTGACAAAAAAATTACCTGAAAAAATATGAACGTATAGGAACTTAAATTTTTGTTGGACTTACTGCTTCGTGAAACTCGATCAAAGATGGCGAACATGGCCAAAAAACTTTTTCTAAAATAAGTAAAAAACTGTAGATCCGCTCGACAAATATTAAAGGAGAAAAATGTAGGGTTTAAAAAATACATCGGTTGGTCCTTTAGATGTACCGATTGTTTAGTTACGTTTCGAGATACATTGTTAAAACCGTTGAAAGTCCCGTTAACATTCACGTCAATTAATTATTTTTCGAGACATACCCTAAGTGATCAAAAGTATCCGGACACTCCCAAAACATACGTTTTTCATATTAGGTGAATTCTGCAGCCACGCACTGCCAGCTACTCCGTATCAACGGCCTCAGTAGTCATTAGACATCGTGAGAGAGCAGAATGGGGCGCTCCGCGGAACTCACGGACATCGAACGTGGTCAGGTGATTGGGTGTCACTTCTGTGATACGCCTGTACGCGAGATTTCCACACTCTTAAACATCCCTAGGTCCACTGTTTCCGACGTGATAGTGAAGTGGAAACGTGAAAGGACACATACAGCACAGAAGCGTACAGGTCGACCTCGTCTGTTGGCTGACAGAGGCCGCCGACAGTTGAAGGGGGTCGTAATGTGTAATAGACCATCACACAGGAATTCCATACTGCATCAGATTCCACTGTAAGTACTAGGACAGGTAGGTGGGAGGTGAGAAAACTTGGATTTCATATGGTCGACCGGCTGCTCATAAGCCACACATCACGCTGGTAAATACGAAACGACGCCTCGGTTGGAGTAAGGAGCGTAAACATTGGACGACTGAACAGTAGAAAAACGTTGTGTGGAGTGACGAATCACGGTACACGCTGACGAGATCGGATGGCAGGTTGTAGGTATGGCGAAAGCTCGGTAAACGTCTTCTGCCAGGGTGTGTAGTGCCAACAGTAAAATTCGGAGGCGGTGGTGTTTTGGTGTGATCGTGTTTTTCACGAAGGGGGCTTGCACCCGTTGTTGTTTTGCATGTCACTATCACAGAACAGGCCTACATTGATGTTTTAAGCACCTTCTTGCTTTCCACTGTTGAAGAGCAATACGGGGATGGCGACTGCATTTTTCAACACGATCGAGCAGCTGTTCGTAAGGCAGGGCCTGTCGCGGAATGGTTACACGACAATAACATACTCGTAATGGACTGGCGTGCACAGAGTCCTGACCTCAATCCCATAGTACACCTTTTGGATGTTTCTGAACGCCGACCTCACCGAGCGACATCGATACCTCTCCTCAGTGTAGCACTCCGTGAAAAATGGACTGCCATTGCCCATGAAACCTTCCGGCCCCTGATTGAACGTATGCCTGCGAGAGTGGAAGGTGGCATCAAGGCTAAGGGTAGGCCAACACCATATTGAATTCCGGCATTACTGATGGAGGGCGCCACGCCAGGTGTACGGATACTTTTGATCACATAGTGTATACATATATTTTAAAAAACGCACTCTCGATAATTGTCTAGATCTTGTCAATGGATAGCCCCACAGTAACGGTTTAGGCTTGTCTCCTTTGCAAAGAGTTTAGCTATCTTTAAATAATTTTACGATTTTATTAATTACAGTAGAGTCTCCATATCATATCTTCGGTTATCCGAAAGTTCTGTGTTATGCGACCCTTTAACCGCGCCGGCGGTGCGCCAGCCCACGACAGGTCAGTGACTAACGTGTTGTTTGTTGATACTCAGTTCATTGTCGCCGTTTGCTACTCCTCACTCCTCAGTGCTAACTTAGATCTGTAGTGGAGTGGACGTGTTGCACTTTGTTTATTGTAAAAATTTGTGGTGATGGCTTCGAAACGGAAAAAGGTGGTCGTTTCAATGGAAAAAAACTTAAAGCTTACAAAGAATAGACAATAGTGAAACTTTATTAAAAGTGGCGCAAGATTATAACGTCGGGAAAACAGCAGTTGGAGGCTGGAAAAGGACCCGCAATGAAATTGAGAAGTGGTGTTCTCAGCAAGCAAACGCGGTTGTTTTGGAAGATCGGAAAACCATGAAAAAATGTGATTATGAAAAAGTAAGTGAAGCTTTGTGCCTATGGTTTACTCAACATACAGGTAAAGTTATACCCATGTCGGGACATATTTTGCAGGAGAAGCCTTAAAGTTTTGTAACGAACTAAACGAAGGTGAACATGATTTCACAGCTAGGGTAGGCTGGCTCGATAGATGGAAGAAAAGATACGGAATTCGGCAACTTAATGTCTGTGGTGAAAAGCTTTCAGCAAATTTTGAAGCTGTTCAATTGTTTAGGAATAAACTTCACAAGGTATTTGACAAGGAAAACTTAACAGGCGATCAAATTTTTTACTGCTACGAAACTGGTCTCAATTTAAAATGTTACCGGAAGAAACATTAGCGTCAAAGGCCGAAAAGGCAGCGCCAGGCTACAAACGTAGCAAAGAAAGAGTGACAATTCTTGCATGCAGTAACGCCACAGCAAATTTGAAAATGATACTATCTACGATAGGTAAGCCAAAAAAACCGAGAGCATTTAAAAATGTATCTAAAAATGCTTTACCAGTGAAATATTACAACCAAAAAAATGCTTGGATGAGTTCAGACATTTTTAAAGAATGGTTTTTCAACGAGTTCGTTCCACAAACTGAGAAGTTTCTAAAAGTCAACAACTTGCCCCGCAAAGCACTATTGCTTCTAGACAATGCCATTTGTCATCCTAATGAAGATGAATTTCAAGATCAAGATATAAAGGCCTTGTTTTTGCCTCCAAATGTCACATTCTTATATCAGCCTATGGACTGAGGGACCTTAGAGACACTGAAGAGAAACTACCGCAGAAACTTGCTTGGACAAGAGAGATGACATGCTAGAACAGTTGTGCCGTATTAATTTGAAAGACGTAGCTTATGACGTGGCCCAATCTTGGGAGAGTGTTGGAGCAAATACAATTGCAAAATTCTAGAAAATTTTGCTACAGGAAAATCAAGAAAATTCTCCAGATGATGAAAGTCTACAGCAGCAGACCGAATCAGAAAATATTACCCTACTTTCATTGTTTCGAAAAGTTCCGGGATGTGCTGATGCCACAGAAGAGGACATAAATGAATGCATTGTCCAAGATGAAGAATTTGAAGTGACAGATCAAGAAATATTCAACATGGTAAACAAAAAAGAAGAAGACGAAGAAGCGGATACAGCGGAGGGAAGTACGCCCAACATTTCTCACAACAAAGGACACAAGGCCATAGAAACTGCTTTAAAATATGTAGAGCAACTGGAAGAAACATCGTCTACCGATGTTTTACTTCTGAAGAGACTACATGATTTGCCGGCTGGAGTGACGGTGCGGTTTTAGGCGCTCCAGTCTGGAACCGCGTGACCGCTACGGTCGCAGGTTCGAATTCTGCCTCGGGCATGGATGTGTGTGATGTCCTTAGGTTAGTTAGGTTTAAGTAGTTCTAAGTTCTAGGAGACTGATGACCGCAGCAGTTAAGTCCCATAGTGCTCAGAGCCATTTGAACCATTTGAACTACATGATTTAGCGGCAAAAATACGGCAAACAGCACCAAACAAATGACAATTACTAACTTCTTCACACAATAAATATCTATTCAGTCTAATTTGGTTTGTATTGTATTAAATGTTTAACTCATTTGGCCTAATTTAGTTGATTTTTTGTATTTTTTGTATTATTTTCCGTGTTATCCGACCTTCCCACTTATCCGACCTTGCCGCGGCCGGTTTAGGTCGGATAATCGAGACTCTACTGTATAAGGATCAAAAAATGACATAGTAAAACTTTCACTTTTGTTGGGGATGTTTTCTTTAACTATCACTGTTTTTATTCTGTGAAAATAACTTTTATGGAAATATATTGTTAATATCTTCTTACGAATTTAAAAAAAAAATTACGACCTTCTATAGCCGAAATAAATAACTGTTTTTGAACAAAAAAACAATGTGGATGCAATTAATATTTTACAGCAATGCACTTGATGTAGGTTAATATTGAATAGTTATACTTCTAAAAAAATACTGTAATATGTTTATCAGATTTTTAGTATTAATAACTGAGTAATAAAGTGAAGCGTGCTAGGCTAAATGTGTCAGCCGGAACGAGCAACAACAGAATAGAGGGAATCGACGCACTCTCCCTCTGACGACATAGTCTTTGATCTCTCCGCTCCTGACAAGTACAAAAATCCCTTTTTACTTACCATGGAGTAGCTTGACAAGATAAACATGAATGCTATATTTTCTGCGCGAGAAAACGGTGCGAAGATATTTCCTGCACAAAATTCCCCTCCACAAAAATGTTCCCGCTCCAGCTGACACACTGCGCTCCAGCACGCTGCCCTTTACTACTCAGGTGCCAATACTAAAAATCAATTAAACATATTCTAATATTTTTTCTTGAAATATAACCGTTCAATATTAAACTGTGTCAAGCGCACCGCTGTAAAACGTTATTTGCGTCTCTTCATTTTGTTAATGTTCTCTGGCTACATTTTTTTTACATTCATGACCAAATGTCAGTAATTTCTTTCGTTAAAAGTTTTTTTTTAAATAAGAATTGAGATAGTTAGGTAAAGAACAAACGCACTGTTTTTGAAGTCATTTCTTAATGCTTACAATTAATAAAATCGTAAAAAGTTATTTAATAGCATGCTAGCATAATTTGCGAACCAAATAAGCCTACAACCGTTACTGTCCGGCTGTACACTGAGAAGAACTAGACATTGCTCCTTTTTTTTAAAAAAAAAATCTATATATCTCGAAAAGTAATTGATTTTTAAAAAATTTTCAACCCCTACTTTTTTGACGTACCACGAGTTATTCTTGCAGTAAATAACAAGTATAGTCATGTGAACGTTAACGAATCCTTAACGTGAATGTTAACGAGATTTTTTAACAGTTTTTACGATATATTACGAAACCTAACAAATCAATCAATACTTCTAAAAAAGCCGTCCGAAGTGGCCGAGCGGTTCTAGGCGCTACAGCCTGGAACCGCGGGACCGCTACGGCCGCAGATTCGAATCCTGCCTTGGGCATGGATATGTGTGATGTTCTTAGGTTAGGTATGTTTAAGTAGGTTTAAGTAGTTCTAAGTTCTAGGGGACTGATGGCCTCAGAAGTTAAGTCCCATAGTGCTCAGAGCCATTTGAACCATTTGAACATCTAAAAAACAATTCACAGGTCTTTTTAAGCCCTAAAACTTTCTCCAGTAATATTTTTACAAAAACATTTTTTGTCAGTTAGCCCATTTTATGGTCATGTTCGCCATTTTGGATGGAGCTTCATGAAACAGAAACTCTGATTATAATTTAATTTATTGTACACTCATATTTTTTGTTTTCAGGTAATCATTTCTGCAATTACTTCTCAATAATGCTTGGACTATTTGTCAAAGTCGCTTATATCAGCGGAACCAGGCAAGGTGGCGCAGTAGTCAGCACACAGGACTCGCATTTGGTACGATAACGGCTCAAACCTGCGTTCGGCCATCCAGACCTAGGTTTCCGTGATTTCCCTAAATCGCTCCAGGCAAATGCCGGATGGTTCCTCTGAAAGAGCACAGCCATGTCCTTCCCGGTCCTTGACACAATCTGATCTCCGTCTCTAATGACCTCGATGTCGACGGGACGTTATACCTAATCTTCCTTCCTTTCTTCCTTCCTCATATCAAGTCGACTTCCTCATCTGCTGCCCGTATCATCGCTAGAACGACCCTCACTCATCACGTGCCCGCATAGTCACTAGGCGTTGTTTCGTCTTGCTGTGGACAGCGGTTATAATGTTTTGATTCATCAGTGACATCCACCCGAGCCTTCTTGAGCTGTCACCATAGCAACTGATCAGTATTCCACCGGCGAGACACTTGTTGGCACAGACCCTTGTTGGCACAGACATTGTGCACGGCTTGCTACAGAACACAGCATCGCAGCTTCCTGTTTCGGTGAGATGTGCTCACAACATCCGAGGCGTCCCCCCCCCCCCTCCCCCCTCCCCTGTAACTGCCACTGCGGTCTTGTGAATGAGACGCGACAGGCTTCCCAAGGGGGCCTGTCCTTCCCCCGGCGCCTCAGCAACGATATTTATGTATATCGTGCTTGGAATTCTGCTCGCGTTCTGCCGTACTTGCGGCGATCTCTGAATACTTGACTGCTACCAGTGGCTCCTCTGACACGTACCTGATTATTTTAAGGACAAAAAATAAAAAGGTGAAGAGAGGTATTTGCATATTGCCGTAAACTTGACACTTGTTGCCCTCGCAGATGCTGTGCGTAGCTTCACAATGACTGCACAACAATGGGATCTTCACGTCCTTCTCTGCGTAACAGACGAGTATATGTCCTCGAGTTGCTTGGTTGGAGGCCCATCCACTAGTATATCCTCTTCAGTCCTGAGCTTAGATTTTATGAACGAAAAGTTTATACTGGTGGTCAACGTACTAATCTGGGACAAAATGAGATTAGCATACTAAATGTTAAAAATTTGTGTCATGCACCAAAACTTTAGAACATATTCTAAGTGTGATATCAAATAACTGAAATATATACAATACTCAGAAAACTCAATATTAAACGTCTAAACTTATCAACACCATGTCACTGGAATGTAAAAGTATAGACCAAAACAAGTGATGAACTGAGAGAATTTGATGTAAAGTATATGCTACAATTAAGCACAGCGAGTTTAGTTTATTGTCTGAGCTAGAAAAAAATTAAATTTGAGTGTAATTAATAGGCTACATAAAAACCAATTAGGACATGCAACAACGCTATTGGAAATCGTTCTTCAGGAAAACTTGTTACAATCTATAGGTAGCGTCCTCATGAATATCTGAGGAGGTCATGTGTAGCTGGCTGTTATTTCGATCAGGTGAAGACAGTCGTCTGAATGAGTGTGACGGTGCAAGGACAGTTGATGTCAGGACCCTATATCCTCACAAGTCATAATATTTACTATTCTTGTCATTGTTAAGGTTTTGCCCTCTACAGCCCCCTCTAGTACTATGAAAGTCATTCGCTGATGTCTAAACAGATGTCTTACTACCCTATCGCTTCTTCTTGTCAGTGTCTCCCTCATATTCCTTTACTCGTCGACTGTGCGGAGAACCTCCTCATTCCTTACCTTATCAGTTCTCCTAATTTTCAATATTCTTCTGTAGCACAATATCTCAAATACTTCAATTCTCCTCTGTTCCGGTTTCCCCACAGTTCATCTTTAACTACCATACAATGCTCTGCCCCAAAATTACATTCTCAGAAATTTCCTCCTCAAATTAAGGTCTATGATACTAGTAGACTTCTCTTGGCCAGCAATGCCCTTTTCCAGAGCTAGTCTGCTTTTTATGTCCTCCTTGCTCCGTGTCTCATGGGTTATTTTGCTACCTAGGTAACAGAATCCCTTAACTTTATCTACCTCGTGATCAGTAATCGTGATGTTTAGTTTCCCACTCTTCTCATTTCAGCTACTTCTCATTACTTTCGTCTTTCTTCGATTTATTCTCAATCCATATTCTGTACTTATTAGCCTGTTCATTCCGTCAATCCGAGCACTTCGTTCTTGGTCTTCCGGTCTTATTGCTCCCCCCCCCCCCCCTTGGTCTTTGGACATATTGTATATTACCCGCCTTTCCCCATGGCTTACATTATTTCTCCCAGAATTTTCCACCATTTTACATTGTCGAATGCCTTTTCCAGGTCAACAAATCCAACGAAGGTGCCTCGATTTTTCTTCGGTCTTTCTTCCAGTATCAGCCTTTCTGGTGCCTTTACCTTTCCTACAGCCAGTTTGACCCTCAATTTTCTTTTCCATTCTTCTGTATATTACTCTTGTCAGCGACTTGGGTGGATGAACTGTTAATCTGGTTGTGCGACAATTCTCGCATTTGTAGGTTCTTGCTCTCTTCCGAATTGTGTAGATTGTATTTTCCTAAAGTCTGATTATATATCGTCAGTCTCATACATTCTACACACCAATGTGTATAGTCATTTTGTTGACACTTCTCCCACTGTAGGAATTCCGATGGAATGTTATCTATCCCTTCTGCCTTATTTGATCTTCAGTCGTACTAAACTCTTTTAAATTCCACCTATCCGCTGTCTCCTCTGCATTTAACAATGGTATTCGCACTGCAATTTTAATGTTGCAGCCCTTGCTTTTAATCTCACCAAAGGTGCAGAGACTGTCCTTCCGACAATTATTTCTCTTTTGATTTTTTCACATTTTTCATACAGCCATTTCTCCTTAGCTTCCCTGCATTTCCTATTTATTTAGTTCCTAAGTGACTTGTTTTTCCGTATTTTTTAAATTCCCTGAAAATTTTTTTACTTCCTTCGTCCATCGATCTAATGTTTCTTTTGTTATCCATGGTGACTTCGCAATTATCTTCCTTGTACCTACATTTTTCTTTCCAGCTTCTGTGATCGCCGTTTTTAGAGATGGCCATTCTTCTTCAACTGAACTGTTTACTTAACTATTCATTATCACAGTATTTATAGTCTCAAAGAACTTCAAGCGTGCCTCTTCATTCCGTAGTATTTCTGTATCCTCCTTCCTTGAGCGTTGATTCTTTCTAATTAGTCTCATAAATTTCAGCCCACTCTTCATCATTACCATATTGTGATCTGAGTTCATACAACAGTGTATTCGTCATTGCAGAAAATTAGTCTTCTTCATCTCTCATTCCTACTAACAAGCCCACATTCTCCCATAACTCTTTCTTTTGTTCCCTTGCCTACAACCGATTTCCTGTCTCCCATGACGATTAGATTTTCATCTCCCTTTACCATTCAGTATCCTCATATACTTTATCTATCTCTTCGCCCACTGCTTGCGACGTCAGCACTTGTACCCTTACTGTTGTTGTCAGTATCGGTTTGCTGTCGGTTCGGATGAGAACAACCTTATCACTCACTTTCTCACTGTAACACACTTCTCTGCCTTATCTTCCAATACATGAAGATCCCTACTCACGTTATGCCATTTTCTCCTGCTATTGATATTACTCTACTCTCGTCTGACCAAAAATCCATGTCTTCTTTCCATGTCACCTCACTGACTCCCTTTTTACCTATATTGGGCCTCTGCATTTTCCATTTCAGATTTTCTAGCTTCTCTACCTCGTTCAGACTTCTAACATTCCACGCCTCAACTCGTTGACAGTTATTCAATTTCTTTCTTATGGTCACCTCCCACTAGGCTGTCACCTCCCGGGGATCCGAACGGAGGCTAGTCCGGAATCTTCTGCCAATGGAGAGATAATCACTGTGGATATACATTACCTACCTGTAATGTAGTGATTTCCACCGTCTTCCGCATCCTCACGCCACTGATGATTGCTAATTCTTCCGCCTTCAGTGTAAGTTTCGTTCCCCAAGTACAAGACAGTGCTTTGAACTTCTGGCCGCTCCTCCGTCCTCATCGACAGGGCTGTTGACAGAAAGAGGGGGACTTTTTATGCCTGACGTCATTGGTCACTATTACTGGTGATTTTTATTCAAAATTTAAGCAGTGGCGAGGTTCTAACCCAGGAACGAGGACGTTTTGATTACTAGTCAGAGACGCTGTCCCTAAGATACCGAAGGCAAATCCTTGTTGTTTTTGTGGTCTCCAGTCCAGAGTCTGGTTTGATGCAGCTCTCCATGCTACTCTATCCTGTGCAAGCTTCTTCATCTCCCAGTACGTACTGCAGCCCACATCCTTCTGAATCTGCATAGTGTATTCATCTCTTGGTCTCCCTCTACGATTTTTACGTTCCACACTGCCCTCCAATACTAAATTGGTTTCCTTTACTGCTTGCTCAATATCCAGATTGAATAGCGTCAGGGAGAGGCTACAACCTTTTCTCACTCCCTTCCCAACCACTGCTTCCCTTCCATGTCCCTCGACTCTTATAACTGCCATCTGCTTTCTGTACAAATTGTAAATAGTCTTTCGCTCCTGTATTTTACCCCTACCACCTTCAGAAGTTGACAGAGAGTATTCCAGCTAACACTGTCAAAAGTTTTTTGTCTAAGTCTACAAATGCTAGAAACGTAGTGTTGTGTACATAGTTCCGCGTAGTCAGCGCGTACACAACTTTCCCACTAGAGAGCGCCCCGCTAAGCACAACAGCGCCGGCGCAGCGCTCGTCCGTCTCTGCACTAGGAGATGGCGCTGCCATAGTGATGGACCAAATTCTGCTTCCGCCGATCCGCGTATTAATATGTAACGCAGCCAATGAGATTGCTGCTAACGTAGAACCTTTTCTCCTCGCGGATCACACTCGCGCAGTGATACAAGAACGCGCGTGGTATTATAACAAGTGTACAGACCTACGATTAGTGAGTCTGCATTTGTCTGCAACAGTCGGTACCAGTCTGCATTAGTCTGCACCAGTCTGTAGGAGTTCTACATTTGTCTGTGCCAGTCTATAGCCAAGTTTCAGTCTGCGCCTAATAAGATTACCATATTCATGTACATGGCCATGAAGATAAATGTATAGACACCTGTGGCAAGTATCAGAGATATATGTGAGAATAAGATTAACGTACCAATACCAAAGGAACTTCAGATTGTCAATTGTAAATAGCTTCCAGAACTAAGTTAAGTAATTTTTATACTTCTTATTATTTTAATAAATATGTGTGAAAATTAATCAAGTTCTGTTTAAAGTTGGTCACCATCAATCTGCTACTCTAAGCGTGCAAATGGCATTTCTATCGTCTGACCTAACGGCAGAAGATAAACACGCCACGATAAGCCCACGAGACATATTGCTGACACTCGCCTACTTCGTTAGAGCGTCAAGTCAAATAATCTTATGGTGTGTGTACTGAAGGTCTTACAGTACGCACACCACACGTAGGTTTGCCTTTCCTTAATCTTTCTTCTAAGACAAGTCGTAGAGTCAGTATTGCCTCACGTGTTCCAACATTTCTACGGAATCCAAACTGATCTTCCCCGAGGTCGGCTTCTACCAGTTTTTCCATTCGTCTGTAAAGAATTCGCGTAAGTATTTTGCAGTTGTGACTTATTAAACTGATAGTTTGGTAATTTTCACATCAGTCAACACCTGCTTTCTTTAGGATTGAAACTATTATATTCTTCTCGAAGTCTGAGGGAATTTCGCCTATCTCATACATCTTGCTCACCAGATGGTAGAGTTTTCTCAAGACTGGCTCTCCCAAGATTGTCAGTAGTTCTAATGGAATGTTGTCTACTCCCGGAGCCTTGTTTCGACACAGGTCTTTCAGTGCTCTGTCAAACTCTTCACGCAGTATCATATCTCCCATTTCATCTTTATCTACATCCTCTTCCATTTCCATAATATTGCCCTGAAGTACATCACCCTTGTATAGACCCTCTATATACTCCTTCCACCTTTCTGCTTTCCCTTCTATGCGTAGAACTGGGTTTCCATCTGAGCTCTTGATATCCATTCAAGTGGTTCTCTTTTCTCCAAAAGTCTCTTTAATTTTCTTGCAGGGTGTATCTGTCTTGCCCCTCGTGAGATAAGCCTCTACATCCTTACATTTGTCTTCTGGCCATCCCTGCTTAGCCATTTTACACTTCCTGTCGATCTCATTTTTGAGACGTTTGTATTCCTTTTTGCCTGCTTCACTTAGTGCATTTTTGTATTTTCTGATTTTATCAATTAAATTCAGTATCTCTTCTGTTACCCAAAGATTTCTACTAGCCCTCGTCTCTTTACCTACTTGATCCTCTGCTGCCTTCACTATTTCATTCCTCAAAGCTACCCATTCTTCTACTACTGTATTGCTTTCCCCCATTCCAGTCAATTGTTCTTTTGTGGTCTCCCTAAAACTCTGTACAACCTCTGGGCCGGCCGCGGTGGTCTAGCGGTTCTAGGCGCGCAGTCCGGAACAGCGTGACTGCTACGGTCACAGGTTCGAATCCTACCTCGGGCATGGATGTGTGTGATTTCCTTAGGTTAGTTAGGTTTAAGTAGTTCTAAGTTCTAGGGGACTGATGACCACTGATGTTAAGTCCCATAGTGCTCGGAGCCATTTGAACAACCTCTGGTTCTTTCAGTTTATCCAGGTCCCATCTCCTTAAATTCCCACCTTTTTGCAGTTTCTTCAGTTTAATCAAAACCAATAGATTGTGGTCAGAGTCCACATCTACCCCTGGAAATGTCTTACAATTTAAAACCTGGTTCCTAAATCTCTGTCTTACCATTATAAAATCTATCTGATACCTTCTAGTATTTCCAGAGTTCTTCCATGTATACAACCTTCTTTCATAATTCTTGAACCAAGTGTTAGCTATGATTAAGTTATGCTCTGTGCAACATTCTACCAGGCAGTTTCCTCTGTCATTTCTTAGCCCAATCCATATTCACCTATTACGTTTCCTTCTCTTCCTTTTCCTACTGTCGAATTCTCCCTTCTCTACCTGAATAATTTCTTTTATCTCATCATACATTTCGTCAATTTCTTCATCTGCAGAGCTAGTTGGCATATAAACTTGTACTACTGTAGTAGGCGTGGGCTTCGTGTCTATCTTGGCCACAAGAATGCGTTCACTATGCTGCTTGTAGTAGCTTACTCGCACACCTATTTTTTATTCATTATTAGACCTATTCCTGCTTTACCCCTATTTGATTTTGTATTTATAACGCTGTATTCAGCTAACCAAAAGTCTTATTCCTCCTGCCACCGAACTTACTATATTTAAATTTAACCTATCCATTTCCCTTTTTAAATTTTCTAACCTACCTGCCCGATTAAGGGATCTGACATTCCACTCTCCGATCCGTAGAACGCCAGTTTTCTTTCTCCTGATAACGACGTCCTCCGGAGATCCGAATGGGGGACTATTTTACCTCCGGAATATTTTACCCAAGAGGACGCCATTATCATTTAATCATACAATAAAGCTACATGCCCTCGGGAAAAATTACCGCTGTAGTTTCCCCTTGCTTTCAGCCGTTCGCAGTACCAGCACAGCAACGCTATTTTGGCTAGTGTTACAGGGCCAGAACAGTCAATCATCCAGACTGTTGCCCCTGCAACTACTGTAAAGGCTGATGCCCCTCTTCAGGAACCACACGTTTGTCTGGCCTTTCAACAGATATCTCTCCGTTGTGGTTGCACCTACGGCACAGCTATGTGTGTCGCTGAGGCACGCAAGCCTCCCCACCAACGGAAACGTCCATGGTTCATGGGGTTAAGGGGGAAATCCTTAGTGGGAAGAAAATATGAGAAACACTCTGGGTTAATTTAACAGAGAATGCCAGAATATGCAAACAGTTTCACGGTGCAAGGCGACTGCGCATGCTAGGGTTTAGCATTGCAAGTCTTCATTGTTGAGTAAGAAGAACCGAAAAAGGCTACTTGTGTGCGTTGGGCCTTTCACAATTTTAAGAATCCCACATCCTGGAGGGTATCTACTTGGTTATCATGGAACAAATCGAATTTAAGAAAATCATGCCATAAAGATGTAAAGGAGTATTTTTCTTATTTTGAGGGGGGCTCATACCTAATGAAGAGTAGATGATAATTATTGAAAGATAACGATGTTGTATATAGCCATGATTTACTATCTAAGAAGGTAATATAAGTTAGTTAAAATTTTGTTCACAGCGAAGAGCTACAAGAAATGTTCTGCGTAATGTGATGTTGAATGTTTCTATGTTTAGGAACTAATAACATTCTTTTTCTTCGACAAATAACTAGAAGGATTAACATGTATTGTAAATATAGGGTAAATATATGTTTATCTATTTCAGTTATTAGTCCAAAATTTTTGATGGTTTTTATGTAGTAGTAAGTTTGAGATTTTTGAAATGATAAAGTTTAATTTCATTTTTGTTTGATAAAAACATGGATTCATACTTAGATTTAGATGGGAATAAGTTGGAAGTAATGGTTATTTCTTAGAAATACGAATTTTGTGCCATTCTAATGGATGATAAAGTACTTAATTTCTGGAGATTTACAAGCTGTAAATACATCAGCCAGTACCTATAGAGGTAGCTGGTGAAGGTGATTTATAGTAGTGAAGTGCTGGTCTGTGTCTTGTACTAAGAGTTTTCCTTTATGTGAACAATCAACACAGTTTCAAGAACCAGATTAATTCAATATTATATTATATTCAATATAATATATTGAATATGCCCCTATGGATTTTTTTCCGATTAAGAAAGTACAAAGAGGCAAATACATGAAATTTGTGGAGTAACCCAATTTCTAACAGGAGATATGATTACCTCCACGTGCCACAACTTGCATGGTTCCGAGCGTCATGGGCAACGCAGTTCTTGAAGATCAAACCCAATTCCTGTTCCGTTCACACTTGCTTCTCAATCTAGAAGGACCTCCCTTTTACCACCTTCCAGAACTTCACCTTCACTTCTGAGTCAACTCGACATCCTGGCTATGGTGACTTCATATCCAACCACCGACTAACCGTTTTGACAATTTTATGATTTAATGAAGTCCCACTGTAACAGCATGCACTACAGATGACCGATTGCCAGTATTTAATCACAGATGATTATCGAACAGAATCATATTCCTTTTAGCTAATATTCTATTCTGTGCTTGTAACACAAATGTTAAGATTCTTAAATGAGCAACGTGTTCAACAACCCTTGTGGGTTCCTCAACTATCCAAGTGTATTCAATAGATTTCATTTACTCACTAAAATTAGTAACTGAAGAAGAGGACGGGCACAAGATTGGCGAGTCTCTCTCGGCGTTTTCCATGCTTTTCTTTCGAGACTGGCACGGAAGCGGAGACTTGAAAATAATCATACCATAGCAAACTAGCTATTCCATTGTTAAGCGAACAACAAGTCCAGTCAACCTATTAGGTAGCCTGTTAATACATACTACCTCCGCTAAAGTATTGTAATTGCTTTTGCTGTCACTGTGTACTGCACAGCATTAAGACACAACCTTATGACATTTTCTTGTCTCTAAACAGTCCTGAGTGGTAACGAAAATTGCTTTAAAAGACTTTCTTTCCCACGAGAGGTACTGTAATAGCTCAACTGTGTTGTGTAACTGATGATCAGCTTTGCGACTAACACGTTAATTGTTCGCGTCGTTATGAGATGTTCAATAGATAAGGTGAATCACGTAACAATAGCCAATGCTTAGCGCGCAAAAGTTATGAAAATGAAATTGATTTAACGACCAGGCGAATTTTATCGCCTGCAAGGAAAAATGTTTAAACCGTGCAGTGCGTGGAGTTATTCTTTGACTTCATCTCTCACGCAGAGAAATTACATACACTACTGGCCATTAAAATTGCTACACCACGAAGATGACGTGCTACAACGCGAAATTTAACGGATAGGAAGGAGATGCTGTGATGTGCAAATGATTAGCTTTTCAGAGCATTCACACAAGGTTGGCGCCGGTGGCAACACTTACAACGTGCTGACATGAGGAAAGTTTCCAACCGATTTCTCAAACACAAACAGCAGTTGACCAGCGTTGCCTCGTGAAACGTTGTTGTCATGCCTCGTGTAAGGAGGAGAAATGCGTACCATCACATTTCCGACTTTGATAAAGGTCGAATTGTAGCCTGTCGGGATTGCGGTTTATCGTATCACGACATTGTTGCTCGCGTTGGTCGAGACCCAATATCTGTTAGCAGAATATGGAATCAGTGGGTTCAGGAGGGTAATACGGAACGCAGTGCTGGATCCCAACAGCCTCGCATCACTAGCAATCGAGAAGATAGGAATCTTACCCGCATGGCTATAACGGATCGTGCAGCCACGTCTCGATCCCTGAGTCAACTGATGGGGACGTTTGCAAGACAACAACCATCTGCACGAACAGTTCGACTACGTTTGCAGCTGCATGGACTATCAGCTCGGAGACCATGTCTGCGATTACCCTTGACGCTGCATCTCAGACAGGAGCACCTGCGATGGTGTACTCAACGACGAACCTGGGTGCACGAATGGCAAAACGTAATTTTTTTTTCCATGAATCCAGGTTCTGTTTATAGCATCATGGTGGTCGCAACTGTGTTTGGCGACATCGCGGTGAACGCACATTGGAAGCGTGTATTCGTCATCGCCATACTGGCGTATCACCAGGCGTGATGGCATTGACGGAACTTGAACAGTGGAAGTTACACCCGTGGCTCTACCCCTCATCCGATCCCTGTGAAACCCCACATTTCAGCCCTACATTACAGCAGGATAATGCACGATCGCATGTTGCAGGTCCTGTACGGGCCCTTCTGGATACAGAAAATGTTCGGCTGCTGCCCTGGCCACCACATTCTCCAGATCTCTCACCAATTGAAAACGTCTGGTCAATGGTGGCCGAGCAAATGTTTCGTCACAATACGCCAGTAACTACTCTTCAACTGTGGTATCGTGTTGAAGCTGCATGGGCAGCTGTACATGTACACGCCATCCAAGCTCTGTTTGACTCAATGCTCAGGCGTATCAATGCTGTTATTACGGCCAGAGGTGGTTGTTCCGGCTTCTGATTTCTCAGGATCGATGCACCCAATTTGCGTGAAAATTTAATCACATGCCAGTTCTAGTATAATATATTTGTCCAATGAATACCAGTTTATCATCTGCATTTCTTATTGGTGTAGCAATCTTAATGGCCGGTAGTGTAATTCTTTACGGCTAGAAGTTCATTTAAACACAATGGCGTAGGTTTGTGTAGTAAGAAAGGAAGTTAATGTTCTAAGATTATAGTAAAAGGTTCAACTGAACAACTTGTATTAGAAGGTAAAAAACATGTAATTTGCTTACAAGACTGCTGGAATATGAAGAATGTATTAGTACACGCATAGACAGGCGCCTCCAAAGAAGAGTGATTGGCGGTTCGAGCCTGCACACGGTCCAGTTCCAGCGAATTCGATCCCTTTTCAACGGAAATGTCTTTAAAGATTTCTCTCAATCGAATGCCAGCCTTCAGTATTCACTGGAGGCTATTACATATCACCTACCTCGTCTAGCGGTAATCTTTAGTAACATGAGCTGAAGTTACAGTTGTCTACACAGTTCAACAGCAACTACGGCTCTTAGCAGTAGAGAATCTTCGAGTTCCACAATATTTTTGCTTTCAGCTGTACAAATCGGCCTCGACTATGATATTCAAGTACTATAAATATATTTGAAAAAGGAGCTAATTAAATCAACGGTTTAGAAACTTATACTCCTTTCCCTGGGTCAGGTAAACAGTAATAACGTTAGCATCAAGTAACATTTTAATTTTCAGTTAAACGAAATCAGCTTCTTTTTTTTTTTTTTTTTTTAAGAACATTCCAAGCAAATACTTTTTCCATAAATAATAAAAAGCGTTGCTACGATCTTTTCTGAGTAGTGGTAGAAAAGTGGAGTAACTTGAAATATTTACAAAAATCAACGCGAGTTTATGATAAAGTGTTAAGTGGATCGTTGTTGACCGTCGTTCCAAAAAAATGGCTCTGAGCGCTATGGGACTTAACATCTGAGGTCAACAGTCCCTTAGAACGTAGAACTACTTAAACCTGACTAACCTAAGGACATCACACACATCCATAACCGAGGCAGTGTTCGAACTTGCGACCGTAGCAGTCGCGCGGTTCCAGACTGAAACGCTTAGAACCGCTCGGCCACGACGGGCGGCGTTGACCGTCGTCGTTATTTAATTTGCATGCTATAGGAGAAAAGAAATAAATGGCAGTAAATTTCAAAACAGAGTTAAAAATGCAGGAAGAGGAAATTTAGTAATAATGCTCACAGACGACACTGTTCTTTTGGCAAAACCAAGGTGATTTTGAGATAGTTTGACGGAATGGAAGCTTACTTATCGTAAATAAATGAAAGACAAAAGTAATGAGTGCCAGTAGAAATGAGCATAGTGACTTACCAAGTTTCAAATCCAAAATCTGCTCTTATGTAATATGGACGTTAAGTGGTCGTACGGTCGTACGTTTCTACTTGCTTACCTGGCGCACAGCTTTAAACAGAAATGGCCGTGGGGAAACTTTAGGATAACAAGTTTGAAGGAACTGAAGGTTGCACCGCAGAAAAGCTGTTAGACGTAAGTCGACATATGAAGCTCAGAATACTGGGAGAAACAGGCAAGAAAAGAAATGTAAACTCCTTACAACTAACAAGATAAAGCGGTATTAGCTACGGCATCCAGAAATAATTAACTTAGCGGACAACGGAAATATTACAGATGCTCACAGACTTCAATGCGTGAAACAAGTTGTACATGGTGTAGGATTTAGTACATAAGTATACAGAGATCAGAAGATTAGACCAAGGTAGAAAAAGACGGACAGCATCGAACCAGGCAGAAGACTGGTAGATGGAGGGAGAGAAAGAGAGAGAGAGAGAGAGAGAGAGAAAGAGAGAGAGAGTGGGTCAGGGAAACATCCATTCTGAAACTCATACTACAACATACTCAGGTACTGCTGCCTGAATACGATCCCTACCAAAATTGTCTGCTTAATAAACGGTTTCAATCACTTGAGAAATGTCCCGTAAATGCTTGGCATATGGATTCAACCATCACACTGAGGAAGATCTTAAAAGTTTCATAGTCTCATAGATCTTGGAAGTATTCAACAGAATGAAACACAACTGGGCACCGAAAGGGGAAGGAACAATAAGATTGAACATTCAGTGAACTCCGGGAGTTGGTGTCCAGACTAGAATTAATGTTATGACAGGAAATAAAACATGACGGAGGAAGGTGTCAATGTATGTAGTGCGATAAATCCTTTCCGGTCAAGTGGCAGTTTGTTAGTACTGATAAATAAAAAATGATAAACAAAGTATTGCATTTCATATTCCGAATTATTTTCTACCCTAAACTCTGACACAGAAATGTACAATCAGGAGTGAGATATACGCTCTTGATTGCCTATTGTAACCTCTTTCCCCTTTACATTTGCTGATTCTTAATTGAAACAGTTTTTTTTTCTGTGGTGATCTGACATGGCTAAGAGATATGTGGCAGAGAGAACACGCTTCGTAGGAAACCTGACATTGTTGCCTATATAAAAACATGTCCTTTTCTGTAAAAAAAATATTTAACCCATCCGTGCTATTAGAATGGCAAGGTTGCTTTGAAAGCAGAGCAGTTCATACCATTTACTTCGTTTATTGAATTCGTAAGCAGAACACTTCCTACGAATGGATAGTCCTAACAAAGCTCATAACAACAGTTAAACTTAGTTTCACTTCACACTGAAGTTTGCCACTGATATGTTGCTTTTCCAAAATTACCATCATATTATAGAAATTTATGCTCGGTTTAATAATTGTTCTATACAGGATACAGCCTGCTAAAGGATACTACTGGTTCAGAATGATGATACAGATTTGTCTGCTGATTTCTAACGTATTTACACACACATCCTCCGCAAATAGACTGGTAGATGGAGGGAGAGAGAGAAAGAGAGAGAGAGAGAGAAAGAGGGAGAGTGGGTCAGGGAAATATCCATTCTGAAACTCATACTACAACGTACTCAGGTACTACTGCCTAAAACACGAAAACAAGATTATTTCCTAGTAAAGATACTAGGAGCTGGCAAAATTTCTTGTGACATGAATATAAGTCTGCGTGATACCGAGCTGATGATACATCCGATGCAAAATATCAATATTTTTGATACGTCAGAAATTGACTAACATTTTAATGTTAGTTTTGAAGCGTTATTATTTAAATTTGTTGTATGAGAGAGTTGGATCAATGTTGATTTGCACCAACTTTTTTGTCAAGAGATTTGTTTGACTTTAAAAAAATATTTTCAGTACGTTAAAAAAAAGAAAATTTATAGCGCTGGTTAATCTCACTAAAATTATCTTGCTTCACAAATTAGAGAGAAAGTTGTTCCTCTAAACAGAAACTAGTATTCCAAGAACATCAACTTATTTTTGAGTTGTACTCATTATCTCACAAGGGAATCGTCCAGTACGGCATGTCAAAATCCATCTTCAAATTTTTATGAAGGAAGAACAGAACAAAAGAAATGCACTGTCAAAATCTTAGCTGCTAAGACTCATTACAAGTTCTTTTTTTACGCACGAAGATCCGAGCGGTTTGTACAGACCTCCTGCTCAGCGGGACAAGAGCTTTTAGCGCCGTGTAGTCCTAATATCCTGAGTGACACAAGCTAATTGAAGCACCTGAGGCATACAAAAAATGTCACGTATCACTAATGTTTTGAATAAGAGGGGCTCGTACCGACTGCTAAAATCTTTCATATACAATTCTTACAAAGGTGAGTAGCAGAGGAAAATAAACAAAGGTAGTATTTTGCATTAGAGACCGCTATCATCAATCGTTACTTTAATTTATTGAAACGAAATGTTCTTTACAAATACATCATTTTGCAACAGTTCCTAAATTTTGAACAATGTATATGAAACAGTTCCTTGTTTATTACCCATAGTTGCCACAGTAAAGCGAACTGTTATTTAAACGACAAAAACAAACATGTTCCTTACATCAGACATACCTAACGAAAGAAAAATTAATGCTTCCGCACATGTCACAATAATACTAGTTTTATTTAGAAAGACCTGCGATGAAGACCAAATGGCTGTTGCTCTACTTATAGTACTGCATACCGACCATACCTAAGGAAACTTTTAAATTGTGCCGACGCATACTAATAACGCAGAAGTGACTGGAAGTTAAGAATACTAACCTCCTGATAAACCTCCAATGACACACAGCAATCGGAAACTATTTTGTCCGACAATTTCCTTAACAATACTTTCCACAGTCAATAAAATTCTTAATCGAGAGTCACATTAGTTGTTCCGTGTGCAATCTGTTTAATGTCAACAGTTTTTCCGTCGTTTCCAAAGACAGTGCTATCGTTATGTCCTGGCCAAGAGTCCAACACAAACATTGAGTAAATTTCTGTAACCGGTTAGGAACAGTCCGAACGAAATGTTAAAAATTGTTCTTTCATATTTTTCCACATTTTGATAGCTAGATTATAAGCTTTTTGCACTAAACAGTCCTTTCTTTAGTTTTAGGTCCTAATGTGCCTTGAGGCTCCTGAAGACAGTTATAAAGCTGCAGAAACAGTAATCCACTCATACCTATCACTGACGTTGTATATGAACGTGTCACAGCATTAATCAATTGCCCAACAGACTCTGTCCTTTCCGCCTCAAAACGGTAAAGTATAGTTTGCCAGCAGTTCTTTCACGAAATGTGACTGATCAGCGTTATAGAGTAAGAAGCTTCATCTTCACATCAGCTAGGAATTAATGGCGTCGCCTCCATAATTTTACTTGAAGTAAACGTCGTTGTTTTGTGACTTCCTACACTGTATGATTTCTCGAATCTGCTTAACCAGGTCGAAGAAGACTTGAAAACAGTAATATTCATCTCAGTTGTGATTTGGAGGGCCCTCTCTCGTAGATCTCCATCAGTAACGGTGCATTGCATCTCACGAGCAGCTCTTCAAAGTTCATGTCTCAAGGAAACGCCTCTAAAAAACTGTTGTTCACGTTATTTGTTCAAGTTTAGGTGTTGACGGTGGTTATTAATGGGGAAGTAACAGGAGCTTGTGGCTACCCTGTACAGTAAGTCTTTTGGATAATTTTTCTTTTACAGTTTTGTGAGTTTCATTTTCATATTTATTTATTACTTCCTGTAAGTCTTTCTTCTGTAATTTCTGTAATAACGGATCATGGTCAGATTTTGTGAAGCAAAGCCGATTTTGCGCACGATTAACATTGAGCGTTACACAATCAGTATTCAGTTTTGTCTCCATTGTTAAAAACTTATGCTACAACAAAAGCAACTGGTAATTGCTATGCGTATTAAATGAGTTGCAAATCTGAGAGAACAGTGACTACGGATAATTTTTTCAGAGATTCTATCAACAAAAACTGCAGTTCGCCTTACAAATTATGATCGTGCCAAGTCATGTTACGTGTTCACCGATGCGCCATCAGTCGAAGATATGTGCCTGCCATGTTGCCCATGTGCAGTACGCTACAGCTCTGGTAGAGGTGTACTATTCTCCAGCCACCTGGTGAGCTACGAACTTGCCAAATTTCAACAGTTTTAAATACTTTCAGTGCTTCTTGGCAGCTAAAATTCTGAAAAGGTATTTCTTTCTGTATGTTCTTCGTGCATCAGAAATTTCAGGGTATGATTTAACATGTCGTATTTGACCAGTTCATGTTTTAAATACTTTCTGTGCTTCTTGGCAGCTATAATTTGAAAGGGTCTTTCTTTCGGTGTATTCTTCCTGCATAAGGGCATGTTTCGACATGTAGTGGACCATTCCCTTGTCAGTTCATTGTGGTTTACAGGAATGATATTCAATTGTGTTCAGATCCAGACTGTTTGTCTGAAAAATATGCTATTGTGGCCATTTCAGACTCAGAAAGTGATTATGATATTTTTAGACTGCGCTGCAACGAGGGCTTTTTTTCTAGTCTGACAGAGGGGTCACGATTAACCTTAGGTCCGAAACATAGATAGAACAAGTAAATGTTTCTGTACCCTGTCCTTGAAATTTGGTAGAAAATCCGAAGAAATTCTGGTCGTATGTAAAGTACACAATCGGCAAGACGCAGTCAATACCTTCGCTGCGCAGTGCCGATGGTACTGTTACCGACGACTGTGTCGCTAAAGCGGAGTTATTGAACGCAGATTTCCGAAATTCCTTCACCAGGGAAGACGAATGGAATATTCCAGAATTTGAAATACGAACAGATGCTAGCATGAGTTTCTTAGAAGTAGATACCTTACAGGTTACGAAGCAACTCAAATCGCTTGATACGGGCAAGCCTTCAGGCCCAGATTGTATACCGATTAGGTTCCTTTCAGATTACACTGATACAATAGCTCCCTACTTAGCAATCATACACAACCGCTCGCTCACCGATAGATCTGTACCTACAGATTGGAAAACTGCGCGGTCGCACCAGTGCTTGAGAAGGGTAGCAGGAGTAATCCATCCAACTAAAGACCTATATCATTGACGTCGGTTTGCAGTAGGGTTTTGGAGCATATACTGTATTCAAACAATATGAATCACCTCGAAGAGAACGACCTATTGATACGCAATCAACATGGTTTCAGAAAACATCGTTCTTGTACAAGGCAGCTAGCTCTTTATTTGCACGAAGTACGAGGTGCATTCAAGTTCTAAGGCCTCCGATTTTTTTT
Source organism: Schistocerca gregaria (assembly GCF_023897955.1). Classification (NCBI taxonomy): domain Eukaryota; kingdom Metazoa; phylum Arthropoda; class Insecta; order Orthoptera; family Acrididae; genus Schistocerca; species Schistocerca gregaria. The sequence goes on from NC_064921.1 coordinate 263,595,741, forward strand.
CTCCGGTCTGCAGAGAGATAGAAACATGCGAATTGTGTTAAAATGAGGCCGCGTTCATTGTCAATACTTCCCAGAGATGGCAGCACTGTACGGCAGATGGAATTTTTCCGCCAGCGGCGAGAATGAGAACTGTTTTAAATACTTAAAATGGTGACGTTTTCCTTACTTGAACAGCGTGCAATCATTCGTTTTCTCAATTTGCGTGGTGTGAAACCAATTGAAATTCATCGACAGTTGAAGGAGACATGTGGTGATGGAGTTGTGGATGTGTCGAAAGTGCGTTCGTGGGTGCGACAGTTTAATGAAGGCAGAACATTGTGTGACAACAAACCCAAAAAACCTCGGGCTCGCACAAGCTGGTCTGACGACATGATCGAGAAAGTGGAGAGAATTGTTTTGGGGGATCGCCGAATGACAGTTAAACAGGTCGCCTCCAGAGTTGGCATTTCTGTGGGTTATGTGCACACAATCCTGCATGACGACCTGAAAATGCGAAAAGTGTCATCCAGGTGGGTGCCACGAATGCTGACGGACGAACACATGGCTGCCCGTGTGGCATGTTGCCAAGCAATGTTGACGGGCAACGACAGCATGAATGGGACTTTCTTTTCGTCGGTTTTGACAATGGATGAGACGTGGATGCCATTTTTCAATCGAGAAACAAAGCGCCAGTCAGCTCAATGAAAGCACACAGATTCACCGCCACCAAAAAAATTTTGGGTAACCGCCAGTGCTGAAAAATGATTGTGTCCATGTTCTGGGACAGCGAGGGCGTAATCGTTACCCATTGCGTTCAAAAGGGCACTACGGTAACAGGTGCATCCTACATAAATGTTTTGAAGAACAAATTCCTTCCTGCACTGCAACAAAAAAGTCCGGGAAGAGCTGCACGTGTGCTGTTTCACCAAGACAACGCACCCGCACATCGAGCTAATGTTACGCAACAGTTTCTTCGAGATAACAACTTTGAAATGATTCCTCAGGCTCCCTACTCACCTGACCTGGCTCCTAGTGTCTTTTGGCTTTTTCCAACAATGAAAGACACTCTCCGTGGCCGCACATTCACCAGCCGTGCTGCTATTGCCTCAGCGAATTTCCAGTGGTCAAAACAGACTCCTAAAGAAGCCTTCGCCGCTGCCATGGAATCATGGCGTCAGCGTTGTGAAAAATGTGTACGTCTGCAGGGCGATTACGTCGAGAAGTAACGCCAGTTTCATCGATTTCGGATGAGTAGTTAACTAGAAAAAAAATCGGAGGCCTTAGAACTTATATGCACCTCGTAATAGCCGCTATCGACAGGGGATCTCAAGTTTATTCCGTATTTCCAGATTTCCGGAAAGCTTTTGACACCGTTCCTCACAAGCGACTTCTAATCAAGTTGCGAGCCTGTGGGGTATCGTCTCAGTTGTGCGACTGGATTCGTGATTTCCTGTCAGGAAGGTTGCAGTTCGTAGTAATAGACGGCAAATCATCTTGTAAAACTGAAGTGATATCAGGTGTTCCCCAGGGAAGCGTCCTGGGACCTCTGCTGTTCCTGATCTATATAAACGACCTGGGTGACAATCTGAGCAGTTCTCTTAGGTTGTTTGCAGATGATGCTGTAATTTACCGTCTAGTAAGGTCATCCAAAGACCAGTATCAGTTGCAAAGCTATTTAGAAAAGATTGCTGTATGGTGCGGCAGGTGACAGTTGGCGCTAAATAACGAAAAGTGTGAGGTGATCCACATGAGTTCCAAGAAATCCGTTGGAATTCGATTACTCGATAAATAGTACAATTCTCAAGGCTGTCAATTCAACTAAGGTACTGGGTGTTAAAATTACGAATAACTTCTGTTGGAAAGACCACATAGGTAATATTGTGGGGAAGGCGAGCCAAAGGTTGCTTTTCATTGGCAGGACACTTAGAAGATGCACCAAGTCCACGAAAGAGACAGCTTACACTACACTCGTTCGTCCTCTATTAGAATATTGCTGCGCGGTGTGGGATCCTTACCAGGTGGGATTGTCGGAGGACATCGAAAGGGTGCAAAAAAGCGCAGCTCGTTTTGTATTATCACGTAATAGGGGAGAGAGTGTGGCAGATATGATACGCATGTTGGGATGGCAGTCATTAAAGCAAAGACGTTTTTCGTCGCGGCGAGATCTATTTACGAAATTTCAGTCATCAACTTTCTCTTCCGAATGCGAAAATATTTTGTTGAGCCCAACCTACATAGGTAGGAATCATCATCAAAATAAAATAAGAGAAATCAGAGCTCGAACAGAAAGGTTTAGGTGTTCGTTTTTTCCGCGCACTGTTCGGGAGTGGAATGGTAGAGAGATAGTATGATTGTGGTTCGATGAACCCTCAGCTAAGCTCTTAAATGTGAATTGCAGAGTAATCACGTAGATGTAGATATAGATGTAAAACACCTTTCCAATTCCTTTACAAAATCATCTTTCACACTAATAGTCGAGCTTAATATTGGAAAATACTCATTTATTGATTGCAGAAAGAATTTAATAGTGGAATCGTCGGTGTTCCACTTACTTAGCACTTTTCAACTGCATAGCAACAACTAAGGATGGAAACTCAGACGTACCAAGAAGATGGTCCTAACGACATTTAGCGAAACCAAAAGTCGTTCCTACGTGCGCCAGTTTCAAACTTTCTCCTTAGAGATCGCCTCTCGTATTTTGCTCTTTTCTAAACGGCTCATTAGCATGTACTGAGCGGTTTAGGTAAGTGCTATTATCAAACTGACAGTTAACGCAAGTTACTTAACGACTCTTTGGTATGTTAAAATCATTTGACAAAATGTGAGATATACAGTAATTACATCTAACACTTAGTAAAGGTATATAGACACCAGAATTCTGAAATCCCGATTATCAGGGAAACTCCTTGTACGTTGACATACACTACCAATGTTATTTGTAGAAATCATCGATATTTCTGACGTATGACTGTACTGGTTCCATCCTCATCCACATGTGTACTACTGTCCATCTTATGTCTAAATATGGAGAGATTGCCACGGCAACAAATATACTGCCATCATACACTCTACGAGGTGGGATAGAGTGCTTTCATCACTGAGGCACACAACATGTTGGTACACGTATCTGAGCAGTTCTCTTAGGTTGTTCGCAGATGATGCTGTAATTTACCGTCTAGTAAGTTTCATACGAAAACACGGAAAATCACGCGAGGCTATGTATCCCACTTGCCATCAGCGCGTCTTCCAGACACATATTGGAGATATTCTTTCCTGGGAGACGATTACATGATATAAAATGGCGCCCTTGATACACTAGTCACGCACATCCATTTTCTTCTTCTCTTACAACAGCTGGTTATATAGCCTTTTCCTGACAGCCTTGCCCACATGTACCTTCGCACAATATCCAACACCTCCATCCTCCTCTCTGTTTTCAAGTCTTCCTCTGTCACTGTCTCTACCTCTTCCTCGCCTTTGTGTCATCATCTTCTCCTTTTTCCTCTATCTTTCTCCTCCTCCACCTTCCCTTTCTCTGACTCCTGCTCCCCCTCTTTCTGTGAATCTCTTTCAGTCTGTCTCTCTAAATATATCCTCCTCCATCTCTTGTGTGTATCTCCTCTCCCGTCTCCCTGTCCATCCTCATCCCTCTCTCTGGCCATCTCCTCTGCACCTACCCTGTCTGCGCTGTCCACCTTCTCCTTGTCCACACTCTCTTTCTGCCTCCTCCTCCCCCACTCTCCTCCTCGTCCTGTCCCATCCCTACCCTATTTCTCCCTTCTCTCATCTGTACCCCCCTGCATCTGTCTCTGTCCATCATCACTCCATCCAGACTGATACTACTCCAATACAGCATGCCAGTCATTCCGGGGAACCTTTATGTCAGGGGTTTGAAAACCGATTCTTGTCCTTCACATACAGGCTGCCAAGCAAATCAGGTCGCTAAGGCAGGTCTATACTACTCCAGTACAGCAAGCCAGTCATACAGGGCAGCCTATATTTTGTGGGCTGGAAAACTATTTCTTGCCCCTGACATCTAGTCTGCCCTGCAAAGCATGTCAAGCAGGCAGCTAACACTTTTCTTATAAAATATGCCTGTCATGCAGAGCAGTCTATATGCCAAGGGCTGCAAACTCCACACTGTTGATACTTGTGAGGCCTGTTGTTTCTGTAACATACTGGATTGAAATCTTTCCTGAGGTTGTGGAAGATATCACGTCATCAGACTACTGACTGGTTTGACACAGGTCATCATGAATTCCTTTCCTGAGCCAATCTCATCATATCAGAGTAGCTCTTGTACCTAATGTCCTCAATTATTTATTGGATATTATGCTATCTTCCCCAGTAGTTTTTATCATCTACATCTCCTTCAAGTAACACATAAATTATTCGTGATCTCTTAATACATGTTCTACCATCCTTTGCCTTCTTCTGGTCAGTGTTTTCCATATTTTTCCTCCTTGGTGATTCTGCAAAGACTTTATTATTTCTTTTAATTCCATAGAATTTTCAGCATCCTTGTATAGCACATCATTTCAAACGCTTTGATTATCTTCTTTTCTCCTTTCCTCACCGTCCATCTGTCCATGTTTCGCTTCCATTCGTTGGACCAGGCTGATGCGAGGAGAGAAGGTTTAGAAGGGTAAAAAAACAAAAGTCACTACAGAAATGCGAACATATTGTTGGAATCACTCTCAAATGACTGCATTTCAATAGGTGAGTACAAATTTTCACAAGGCAAAGTATTTTAACAGTTACAGATACATTTTTATAGATATTATTAATTAATGTTAATTAAACCATCGTCTTTCCAGATGAAACTAGTTATATGAACGAAGGTATTTTGGCATGCTTTTTACAGCCTTGGTGGGATTCGCTAATGTTGGAAATCGCCCTCAAAACTTATTATCTCATTACGATTAAAAGGTGAGTCTGTCTTTCAATAAATGTTACATTTAGGTATAATTTCCAAACAGACGGCCAAAAAGCAGAAACTTAAATCGAACGACAAACCGACAGATAGGATGTAAGTAAAATGACTGGCTTTAAAAGAGAAGGACAATTGTAGAAAACTGTAAGTATGGTATGCTGTATAAGAACTAACTTTTATCTCAAGAAAATTTAAGATATGTTGAACAAAGGGTTTTCTGCCTGTGGCAACCAATTAGATGAAGATAGAATGATCGGCGGAAAAAATGGAAATTGCCGCTCGGGATTAGCCGATCGGTCTAGGGCGTTGCAGTCATGGACTGTGCGGCTGGTCCCGGCGGAGGTTCGAGTCCTCCGTCGGGCATGGGTGTGTGTGTTTGTCCTTAGGATAATTTAGGTTAATTAGTGTGTAAGCTTAGGGACTGGTGACCTTAGCAGTTAAGTCCCATAAGATTTCACACACACACACACACACACACACACACACACACAAATGAAAAATACTCTTATGAAATCGTATACGATCCCTACCAAAATTGTCTGCCTAATAAACGGTTTCAGTCACTTGAGAAATGTCCCGTAAATGCTTGGCATATGGATTCAGCCATCACACTGAGGAAGATCTTAAAAGTTTCATAGTCTCATAGATCTTGGATTGATAAAACAGCGAAGTATTCAACAGAATGAAAACACAACTGGGCACCGAAAGGGGAAGGAACAATAAGATTGAACATTCAGTGAACTCCGGGAGTTGGTGTCCAGACTAGAATTAATGTTATGACAGGCAATAAAACATGACGGAGGAAGGTGTCAATGTATGTAGTGCGATAAATCCTTTCCGGTCAAGTGGCAATTTGTTAGTACTGATAAATAAAAAATGATAAGCAAAGTATTGCATTTCATATTCCGAATTATTTTCTATCCTAAACCTTGACACAGAAATGTACAAGCAGGAGTGAGATATACGCTCTTGATTGCCTATTGTAACCTCTTTCCCCCTTACATTTACTGATTCTTAATTGAAACAGTTTTTTCTGTGGTGATCTGACATGGCTAAGAGGTATGTGGTAGAGAGAACACGCTTCGTAGGAAACCTGACATTGTTGCCTATATAAAAACATGTCCTTTTCTGTAAAAAAATATTTAACCCATCCGTGCTATTAGAATGGCAAGGTTGCTTTGAAAGCAGAGCAGTTCATACCATTTACTTCGTTTATTTAATTCGTAAGCAGAACACTTCCTAGGAATGGCTAGTCCCAACAAAGCTCATAACAACAGTTAAACTTAGTTTCACTTCACACTGAAGTTTGCCACTGATATGTTGCTTTTCCAAAATTACCATCATATTATAGAAATTTATGCTCGTTTTAATAATTGTTCTAGACAGGATACAGCCTGCTAACGGATACTACTGGTTCAGAATGATGATACAGATTTGTCTGCTGATTTCTAACGTATTTACACACACATCCGCCGCAAATAAACCGATTAATAACTCACTGTTGCCCTACCGTCTGATGGCAAACTTAGAAGTTCATATTTTATCAGCATTTTCAAAACACTGTTCCCTGCAAAACCTGAAAGACTTTTCTCGACTCGCGCAAAGGCACTGGAGCGGCAACACCTGTGCATTGCTGAACGAAAACGCAAGACAGTCCCGCTTGCCCAAAAAGGCGCGTTCAACTCCAAACGTTCCACAAAACCAGTGATGTGTAAGGGCTATCGACAATAGTACCTATAACACGATACAGCACAACAAGTAATTCCAAAGTGCTTTACTAAACATAATACCACACGTTACGTTTATCTGACCTGTAGAAGCACTTACAGATCTTTTCTGCAACATTATTGATTAGTATCAAATTACACAAAACACTGTACTTTAACCCCAACCTTTCATATTATAAATATCCTTAGAAACTATGAAAACTGAAGATTAAGTAGAAACAAAAAACTTAAAAAGATTTTTATTAAAAATACACTACTGGCCATTAAAATTGCTAAACCAAGAAGAAATGCAGATGATAAACGGGTATTCATTGGAAAATATATTATACTAGAACTGACAAGTGATTACATTTTCACGCAATTTGGGTGCATAGATCCTGAGAAATCAGTACCCAGAGCAACCACCTCTGGCCTTAATAACGGCCGTGATACGCCTGGGCATTGAGTCAAACAGACCTTGGATGGTGTGGACAGGTACAGCTGCCCATGCAGCTTCAACACGATACCACAGTTCATCAAGAGTAGTGACTGACGTATTGTGACGAGCCAGTTGCTCGGGCACCATTGACCAGACGTTTTCAGTTGGTGAGAGATGTGCAGAATGTGCTGGCCAGGGCAGCAGTCGAACATTTTCTGTATCCAGAAGGGCCCGTACAGGACCTGCAACATGCGGTCGTGCATTATCCTGTTGAAATGTAGGGTCTCGCAGGGATCGCATGAAGGGTAGAGTCACGGGTTGTAATACATCTGAAATGTAACGCTCACTGTTCAAATAGCCGCGAATGCGAAGAAGAGGTGACCGAGACGTGTAACCAGTGGCACCCCATACTATCACGCCGGGTATACGCCAGTATGGCGATAGCGAATACACGCTTCCAATGTGCGTTCACCGCGATGTGGCCAAACACGGATGCGACCATCACGATGCTGTAAACTGAACCTGGATTCATCCGAAAAAATTACGTTTTGCCATTCGTGCACCCAGGTTCGTCATTGAGTACACCAGCGCAGGCGCTCCTGTCTGGGATGCAGCGTCAAGGGTAACTGCGGCCAAGGTCTCCGAGCTGATAGTCCATGCTGCTGCAAAAGTCGTCGAACTGTTCGTGCAGATGGTTGTTGTCTTGCAAACGTCCCCATCTGTCGACTCAGGGATCGAGACGTGGCTGCACGATCTGTTACAGCCATGCAGATAAGATGCCTGTCATCTCGACTGCTAGTGATACGAGGACGTTGGGATCCAGCATGGCGTTCCGTATTACCCACCTGAATCCACCGATTCCATATTCTGCTAACAGTCATTGGATCTCGACTAACGCGAGCAGTAATGTAGTGATACGATAAACAGCAATCGCGAATGGCTACAATCCGACCTTTATCAAAGTCGGAAATTTGATAGTACGCATTTCTCCTCCTTACACGAGGCATGACAACAACGTTTCACGAGGCAACGCCGATCAACTGCTGTTTGTGTGTGAGAAATCGGTTGGAAACTTTACTCATGTCAGTACGTTGTAGGTGTCGCAACCGGCGCCAACCTTGTGTGAATGCTCTGAAAAGCTAATCACTTGCATATCACAGCATCTTTTTCCTGTCGGTTAAATTTCGCGCCTGTAACACGTCATCTTCGTGGTGTAGTAATTTTAATGGCCAGTAGGGTACGTGAGCATATTCGTACTATTCACATAATTAGCATATACGCTGATTTATTAGTAATTTCTGGACAACGTTCTAAAATATAGGTTACAGGATAATGCTTAGAAAATTAATAATATCTCCCTCAGTATAGGTAACTTATTAGTAATTCTGATTTGTCAGGCAGTTGAATCCACATACCAAGCCTTAGCCTTAAGACACATTTCACGTCACCAGTAACGACACAGGATAGGATTGGTCGATGTTGTTCACAAGCCAGTTGAGGATGAACAAGCAGCGATGCACTGATTTTTGTGATTTTGGCTCTAAGTATGTGGTACCCATACATAGGATTTTTGAACCTCCCCCATTGCATGCAAATGTCGCTCCATGGTGGTGTGATCACAGTACATCACGTTTGCAAGTTCTCGACTACAATGACATGCATCTATGTGGAGTAATGCGTTTAAACGTTCTTCATCGAACCCCGAACGTTTTCATGAAGGTGGAGAGTCACTAATGTCAAAACGCTTCTCCTTACAACGAAAAAATCATATTCTTTGCTGTGCTCTCTCCAATGGCATCTCTCTCTCTCTCTCTCTCTCTCTCTCTCTCTCTCTCTCTCTCTCTCTCTTCTTTCTCCCTCCTCCTCTTCCTCCTCCTCTTTCCGCAGGGTCCCGGGATCGATTCCCGGCCGAGTTGGGGATTTTCTCTGCCTGCGGACTGGGTGTTTGTTTTGTCCTCATCACTTTATCATCATCATCATCATTCGTGATAAATTGGACTGTGGAAAAAATGGGCTGTGCAAAAATTGGGAGTCCGTACGAGCGCTGATGACGGCGCAGTTGAGCGCCCCAAGAACCAAACTTCATCACCATCATCAGTCTCCTCTTTCTCCGAGAGCGTCGTCCCTCAGCCTCTTTTGGGCAAACTTGCTTGACAAAAGAGTTGAATTCCTGATAACAATCAAGAAGAACACGGCCTTCCATTAGGTACCTTCGTCAAACAACAGTTAATTGATACATGCGTGTTTACCAGCGGCTGTTAGACCTCGAACGTGAACGTGAGACTTTGTATGCTAGACACATTATCGCCCCTGTTAGAGGCGCCTGTCCATCGAGATGGCCATCGGCTGGTGATCAGTATGCAGTTTTCCTTGGGCTGAGAGAGGGTCAGTACGGTACCGTGTGATGATTCCTATTCAACCGCTGCGCGGTAATCGCTCTATCGATCAAGCGGAACACCACGGTCGACGCGAAGGCTGTGTGTTTAGCATCAGCGAGCCGTGATATGCATGGCCGAGGCAGCCATAACTTATTGTATTTCGGAGTACGTCGCCAAAGCCGCCGCGATTTGCCCAGCAGGAACGGATTATATAAAGCTGTGAAAGGCGTTCTGTCCGTGGTGATTAAGTTGTTGATCACGTTTATTTATTTTTGTTTTTTGTACTATTGTACTCATTACTCATGTGGTTACGTCATATAAAGCACAAAAAAATTAAATAACAAAATCTGTGAGTGCTTTATAGGCTCCAGGAAGAAACAACTCACTTCAGGCGTATAGCAACAGAGCTCTCACATTTTTTGGAGTTTTCTAGTTATGATTGATCTCTCTGCAAGTACAATTTCTCCAATTCATCCCTACACCAGGGGACCCGTGAGACACTTTCGCACTTTTGGAGTTTTAATTAATGACAGTATTTGGAATAAATGTAGTCGTTGGGATAGGAGTAGTTGTGGGAACGAAGAGAAAACATCTTTAAAAATGAACTAAATGACGTGAAATAAAGACCATGAATTTATGCTTCATCCTTTTATATTCATTTCCATGCATATAATTTTGAACAAATTTATTTACAGAGCATTACAATACATCGGTGTAAACGATATTTGACGTAAGAATGTAATATTCGTGAAATTTCTGTTTTTCGTTTTCTTCAAAGGATACAAAATGTTAGTTGATTTCATAACCCTTGAAAAGGCCAGATTCGATTGTCCGTGAGAATTTGCTAAATATAATCCTGTTCTTTGAAGCGTTTGACCATGCGACTTGTTTATACTAATCGCAAATGCGGTTGTAATAGCCAACGGTCTTCTTGTCAATTAAAAAGTCATTCTTGGATCAGATGATGTTACGTTTATCCTTGGTTCTACGACAGTTTTCGAGATCTCAGTCAGCTGTGCATTAATAGTAAACAGGGGAACCGTGCGAAGCTTTCGCACTTTTATAGTTTTAAGTAACGACAGTGTTTGCAATAAGTGTAGTCGTTGGGTTAAGGACAGCTGTGGAAATGAAGAGAGAACGTCTTGAAAATGCACCGAACGACATGAAATAATAATTATGAGTGTATGATACATTCTTGTACATATAGTTCCGTGCCCTTAATTTTGAAGACAATTCAATTACAGTAGGCCGCGGTACCAACAGGTAAATCACAATTCAAGGCGACAATGACAAATATATTTGTTGTGTCGGAAAGTATTTTTGTTCACAAAAGTAAGCTTGTACGAGTAGCAGAGATAATGCACTACCGCAATTGTCACGGTTATTATCTATGACGATGCTGTATACAATTGATCCAGTTAGTTAAGTTTTTTAAAACAAATGAAATATTTGTAATACGGTAATATGAAAAAGGAGTTTTTCATTCGTGATTCATAAGTTAGTTTCGTAAAATATAGGTATAAAGCTGGGCACCCATGATGCCCTTTTCCCTATGATAGTCAAAAGTCTCTCTTATTTTACAATTTTCCACAAATAATTTTAGCACAAAATCGGTATGCAATGTCAGGAGCCGGTTAAAAAAACCTTTCTAACAATACCTCATTCATCTCTGCATGATTAGTATGTGTTGAGAAAAAGGGATGTTGACTTTAGAATAAACTCTCGTAAAATTTACGATTGGAGTTGGTACTAATTCGCGGTTCCGGGCAATCTGGTGTTGTCAGTATAAGGTGTAAAACAGGGCATTTTTGTACTTATTTTGTAATGACATACAACTGGTTAGAGTATAAACAATAAATTATGATATCCTTTGAATAAAGCATGGAGTAGAAACATTTACGATGGTGCAGTAACAGTGTAACATTTCCCCCTCCCCCGTATAACATTCTAGGGTTAAATAGATTCGAAGCAATAAAACTGGACAACTAGAATTATCGCAGCATCTTGTTACTTAATTTGTCAAGAACAGCATTGAAAATGGTGTGCCTTAAGTTCTATTTGATGGCAAGACAAAAGAGGAAACTTAGTTCCTTGATGACGACTCAGAACACGATTCTGATCACTCTCCACGCAAATAATACGCCTTCATCCGTGGGTGACATTGTAATAACGTATGCAGATGATGCCACCATCTGAGCGGCTGGTTCCGGCGGAGGTTAGAGTCCTCCCTTGGGCACGGGTGTGTGTGTTTGTCCTTAGGATAATTTAGGTTAAGTAGTGTGTAAACTTAGGGACTGATGACCTTAGCAATTAAGTCCCATAGGATTTCACACACATTTGAACACAACATTTTTGACGCCACCATCACTGCCATTACTAACCCACGCAATAACTCAAGAACTGTAAGCAAGAGTCGGTGTAAATACATGACAGACTAGTAAATATTTGAGAAATAAAAACTGTTTGCAGCAACAAGTAATCTACGCAAAAGAAGATGTTGTAGCTAAATTGTAGCTGCCTTAAGACTGTAGTCTCGATTCAAATGCAGGTTGACAATCGCAAATTCTTTGAAGTCACGTCTGGTAGTCCCATACTACAGCCGAAGTCGTCTGAGTGAAAGATGGTTGAAGAAACACTAATGCCGTTCTGTCAACATCGTAGTCGCTATCTCTGGGGCTACTTTCATCACGTCACACTTGCGACGCAAGTTCTTTGAAGCGCTCCTTATGAAGCGCTTGTGATGAGTTGTATTTTCTCTGACCAAACACATTTGAATTTCGACGTCGCATGCAGTTTTATATAGAATAATATGGTGCCATATTGTCCTGGCAGTAACATTTTATCATCTGCGAAAACCGAAATTCTTGCTCCAACGAGAGTCAAGTAAATATCAGTGGATGCCGTGGCAATTGTCCAGCTAACCTGTCCCTCATTCTAATAAGGGCTTTTATATAGACCAGGGGTCTTCAAGAAGTAAGTTACATTTTACTATGGCAGGCCATATTCTGAGGATGTACGTCTGGAGTACAGCACTGTATGGTAGTGAAACATGGACTGTGGGAAAACCGGAACAGAAGAGAATCGAAGCATTTGAGATGTGGTGCTATAGACGAATGTTGAAAATTTGGTGGACTGATAAGGTAAGGAATGAGGAGGTTCTACGCATAATCGGAGAGGAAAGAAATATGTGGAAAACACTGATAAGGAGAAGGGACAGGATGATAGGACATCTGCTAAGACATGAGGGAATGACTTCCATGGTACTAGAGGGAGCTATAGAGGGCAAAAGCTGTAGTGGAAGACAGAGATTGGAATACGTCAAGCAAATAATTGAGGACGTAGGTTGCAAGTGCTACTCTGAGATGAAGAGGTTAGCACAGGAAAAGAATTCGTGGCGGGCCGCATCAAACCAGTCAGTAGATTGATGACCAAAAAAATAAAAAAATAAAATGGTAGGCCAAGTGACTTTTATTGAATGCTTCACTATACTTCAGAGTGACACAGATACTTAACATGATTTTTCAACAGCCACTAAGTCTCCGTAACAACGATTGGAACGCTCTAACAGCCGTTCAGTTTCTTAACAATCGCTGTGTGAACGTCATCGTTGCTTGAAAATCTTCGATTATTGTAAATCAGTTATTCGATTGGATCAAAAAAAAGTAATCCATTACTGTACAGCTACACTATTGATGACGAACAGCCGGTGACAGCGCCTGCCGTAAAATATCTAGGCGTAACTGTCCAGAGAGACCTTAAGTGGAAAGGCCACATAAAACAGATAGTGGGAAAAACAGATACTAGACTCAGATTCATCGGAAGAATCTTAAGAAATAGTAATTCATCCACGAAAGAAGTGGCTTATAAGGCGCTTGTTCCACCGATTCTTGAGTATTGTTCATCTATCTGGGAACCCTATCAGACAGGACTGATAGAGGGGACAGAGAAGATCCAACGAAGAGCGGCACATTTCGTTTACGGGATCGTTTAGCTGGCGAGAGAGCGTTAGGGATGCTAAACGAACTCTACTGGCAGACGTTAAAAGGGAGGCGTGGTGCATCACGGAGAGATTTACTATTGAAATTTCGGGACAGCGCTTTTCAGCAGGAGTCGGACAACATTTTGCTTCCCCCCCACACACATCTCGCATATTGACCACGAGTAGAAAATTCGAGAAATTAGAGCCAATACAGAGGCTTACCAACAATAATTCTTCCCGCGCACTATTCGCGAGTGGAATGGGGTTGGAGGCATGAGTTAGTAGTACCGAAAGTACCCTCCGCAACACACCATTAGGTGGCTTGCGAATTATGGTGTGGATGTAGATGACGAACGTCACACTAGTCGGCATGATATCAGATGACTAAAACCTAATGTGTGATACTTTCTCAATTCTTAAAGCTGATTCCAAATCTATTTTCAGTTTTTTCCTGTCAGTGCAGTTTCGCCGCAATTTGACTTCAAAGATATAATGCTGTCCCAGTACATTCAGCGTATTGCTGCAACATCACACACATATATGCCGGAGTCAGGATTCGAACCTGCGACAGTAGCGGTCGCGCGGTTCCAGACTGTAGCGTCTAGAACAGCTCGGCCACCCCGGCCGGCTAAGACATTATTAATAAAACACTCCGCCTACTGTTGATAGTACTAATACGTCAACACGCAAGTGGGTGAACAACACAAATACACTCTGTTACATTTTGGGAATTACACAGTGCCTAAACAGACTGTGTAAAAGCTTACTGTGGTGTCACCGCCAGACACCACACTTGCTAGGTGGTAGCCTTTAAATCGGCCGCGGTCCGTTAGTATACGTCTGACCCGCGTGTCGCCACTGTCAGTAATTGCAGACTGAGCGCCGCCACACGGCAGGTCTAGAGAGACTTTCTAGCACTCGCCCCAGTTGTACAGCCGACTTTGCTAGCGATGGTTCACTGACAAATTACGCTCTCATTTGCCGAGACGATAGTTAGCATAGCCTTCAGCTACGTTATTGGCTACGACCTAGCAAGGCGCCAGTATACGTACTATTGATATTGTGAATCATGTACCATAAAGAGCGACGTTCTCCATTAATGGATTAAAGTTAAGTATTCCACCAGCTACGTCCGTTTTTCTCAATTCTAATCCCCTTGTCATGTTCCAGACCTCACGCCAACCTGCGTGAGCTAAAACGCGTGCATTTCGGCCTCCTTTAGAAAAACACGGTTGGCTCTCCTGCCAATCACTACACTTACCATGCTTATTTTAAAAAGAAACTTGGTGACTAGCACTGGGGGTGGACACCAGAGACAGTTTGGCACTGCTATGTGAACAGGTTAACATTGTGGACAAAAGAAGGGATGGATTCTGCATCAGGTACCTTTCCAGGAAATTTCCCTTCATCACACGAGACAAATTGAAAGCTGGAATTTGTTTTAGTCCTCAAAAAAAGAAACTGATGAATGATGTAGATTCTGAGAACATAGTGAAGAAAAGAGAAAAAGGTGCGTGACCGTCTTCCGACGGTTACAGAAAACTTTACATTAAAGATTATGGTGAGCGTAGCTACCAGCTCCATCATATTTGCACAATCGAGAGTTTGAAGTTCAGACTCGTGATAGGTGTCACTGTCCTTCAATTGTTAGTACTTCTCAGATCAAAGGGTTTCTTCAGTTCTCTAATCAAATAGTCACGTAATCGATATATATGCAGGATGAGACAAAGTTCACAAAGTCAGAAGCCTGTAGTTTTGTCAACAGATAGTTCTAGTTTTGTAATTCCCATGGTTAATTCTGTTACTGTAACTTACTAATGATGATTATTTTGGACGCTTTTCAACTCTAATGATTTTTGTAATAAACTACAGAGTTCATTTAAATCTTGTGTTTGTTTTTACATTTAATACTTTTCAATAATACAATGTTAGTTCGATACCTTAAGATTCGCAGCTAGGACCACAATATTTCATAGCAATAATCAGTCCGTTGCGTAGATTAATTCAAGCATTGGGTTTCAACGGCGTGCCCGCATCACGATTAATTCTGTGTCAGTTTAATTCACTTACATATGCACACATGGCTTTACAAGGGAAAGAGGAATATTGTAAAATATCCAACACATAATTACGGATATTGAAATTAAACACTACTCTGAGAGTGGAGGCCTATAAGGTGTGGCGGGTCGCTTCAAACAAGTCAGAACACTGAAGGGAGAAAAATGAAAGATGAAGAAGATGTTACACAGTACACTGAATCGCTTAGTAAACAATTGTGGTGGTGGTAAGTTCCTATGGGAGCAAACTGCTGAGGTCATCGGTCCATAGCCTTATACACTACTTAATCGAACTTAAACTAACTTACGCCAAGGACAACAACACACACACCCATGCCCGAGGGAGGACTCGAACATCCGAGGGGGGAAGCCGCGCGGATCGTGACAAGGCGCCCTGGATCACGCAGATACTCCACGCGTCTAGACAATTGTGCTCGAGCGATAGTAAGAATGCCACTTTGCAACTCGTTTGTCTACTGTAGCCCTTGAAGAGTATACGATCATAAAAATGACAGCCAAATAATAAAATACGGTAATCGTTCGTAAATGGCACTGAACTGAAAATACCGTCACATGAGAAATCCATTCGTAAACAGTTTTTAGAGCGAACAACATAAAAGATGTGGACACTCATCGCGAAATTCGTTCCGAATGCGAAAGGAATGGGTTGACTGCCGCAAAGTGCTGTGTATCAATGGTATCGATTGTTTGAGAAGACAATCGTTCATGATGTTGACATAAACGGACGTCCGTTAGCGGTCATCGATGAACAGATAAAGAAAGCTGCAAATGTAATTCTCGATAACAGGCGTTTTATATTATCTTAAATGTTGAGCAATTTTCCCACAAATTTTTCGGAATGACTAAAAAATTAAGATAGCACATGTCCAGTGCTCACCGGTTTCCAAAACCTTCCGAGGACCACAAAACTCAGCTCTAGACTTCCTCTCTGGACTTCCTTTTCGATTCGGCGCAGAAGAAGAAGGGATTCGTGAGCGGTGACAAGACATCGAGACATGGAGATAAGACAGCAATCAATAATGTTTGGTCAAACCTCCCAAGAAACTAACAAATATCTTGAGAAACTGTCATCGCGAGTGATGTTTTGTGGTCGCTAAATAAATATTTGTGGTTTTTACAGAAAGAGCTTGTTATTAAATCAGTGCATGGTCACTGTCCTTTTGCAGACTCCACTAGTACTACCGAAGAGAGAGAACGTCGTATGACATTGTTAGCTGGAAGAGCCCCATTGCTTGTTCAAACGCCTAATTGGAATGCGCTTCTTCCTATACACGCCGTGTCCCCGTTCCACGCGCTGTGAGAGTTAGCTGAATGCAGGTGACTGTAATGGGCATGTGTACAGTGTGGGGTCATGTTGTCATGTTACCGTTGAATGATGAGGTAGAGAGAGGGGGAAAACCAGTAACAGCACACACATACTAATGTCGAGTAGCACCAAGGGACCGCCAGCTTAGGCCCCTTTATACACGGGCGATTTTCAGCAGCGCAGCCCTACTGCTGCGCTTAATCGACGCTGCTCACCCCGTGTACATCCTGCTCATTCGATATATGAACTCAGACGAAGAAGTATTGGTGCTGGCTTTGTTGCTCAAAAGAAAATTCAGGCGCCAAAGTCGTAAACTTAAATATTAGCAACGCCCAATGTGCTCCACTCGTACAATATACTGAAGGCAGTGCCAAGTGCCAAGTTCTTCAACTACTTCAGGATGTCAAAAATGGTTCAAATGGCTCTGAGCACTAAGGGACTTAACATCTGAGGCCATCAGTCCCCTAGAACTTAGAACTACCTAAACCTAACTAACCTAAGGACATCACACACATCCATGCCCGAGGCAGGATTCGAACCTGTGACCGTTACGGTCGCCCGGTTCCAGACTGTAGCGCCTAGAACCGCTCGGCCCTCTCGACCGGCTCAGGATGTCAGTATCGATCTTTGAGGAACTACTACATTTACTGAAAACATATTTCGCACCAGAACACTTGCATGAGAAACAGTATTTCTGCAGAGGGAAGGTTGTCCATACACATAGTTGATGTAAAATGATTTTAATTTAGCAATTACAATATGTGTAGACATCCTAAAACAAATCTTCGTATCAGAAAAGTGAGATGGTGATTCCAGAGACGCTATTTGTGCTGACTGAGCTAGTTGTTCCTCAAAGTGGCCACGGAAGCAGATGAGCCATGTTCTACAAAGTGCGTTCCACTTACATTTCCCTGTGATGCAGTCATGTTTCCATGAGCAGTATCGTCTGTAACGTATTTTTGTAGCACACTCATAAATTCAATTTCGCTTTAAATCGCTTTTATTCAGGTATGGCCTTGTAATGAGGTAGCAAGGACAAGAGAAATAATCTGCCAGGATCTTCCTCTATTAATCTTGATTTCTTTGGAATACTTTCTGCAAGTATCCTAAATAATTTCTGCTCTTTTTCTTTAAAAATTTCACTAAAGAAATGAGATAAATAAAATCTTTAAACCAACAAAGAAAATAAATAATTTAAAGATAAAGGTAAACAAACTTTTTCAAGCTAAGTATATCAACTTTTGTGAACACTAGAGCCGGAGACAGTAGGAGATGTATTTTGATAAGTGCTTGACTCTTCATTTGTCATATTGTCTGTTTCCTTCTCAACAGGAGGTTTAGTTACACAAACAGGCGCTAAAAACGAAAGATTCTTGAAGAAAACTTACTGCTTTCTGGCATCTGAAGCAGAACAACTCTTCACTTCATTTTTTTGTTATTGCAGCTCTTGATTGTACGAATCTCTTACATTTTTCCACCTCGTTTGCAAATGTGTTGCTGAAATAATACGATTTCTTTTCTGATTTCAGCTATCTTGCATTAGAAAATACATTCACAGATCTACATTACACATATAAATGTGGAGTTTCTACCATCTCAAGCATAGTAAAGGACACTTGTCAAAATATCTGGAATGTTTTGAAAGAATCTACATTTCCGATGCTTACTGAAGAGGACTCGTTCAATATTGCAGAAGGTTTCAAGACAAATGCAGATTTTCAAACTGTATAGGGGCAATAGATGGTAGCTAAATGCGTTTGATTAAGCCCCAGCATAATGGCTCACTTTACCTTAACTATTAACATTTTTTCTAAATTGTGTTATTAACAGTTTGTGATGCAAATTATAATTTCGTTTACATAAAGGTCGGGTCTTATGGTAAAAGTTCAGAGTCACAAATCTTTGAAAACAGTTTGCTATTCATTAAGTTAAGAGACAATAGACTAAACATTCCTAGACCGAAACCAATATGTACTAGAGGAGATCCCCTGCCATTTACATTCGTTGGTGATGAGGAATTTGGATTGACAGAATATGTGTAAATATCCTATGGCAGAAATAATTTGCCAGTCATCAAAAAGGTATATAATGATCGTTTATCACGAGCAAGACGTTTCATAGAGAGCACATTTGGAATACTCAGCAACAAATGGAGAATATTCCATCGTCCAATCAATGTTTCAATTGATTTGGCCTCAGATATAATAAAAGCATGCTGCATATTGCATAATTTCGTTCGTCGTAGAGATGGGTATGCATTCGAAGAGACAGTGAACATCGTCGAACTATATGGAGTTGCGGAAGCCTTAATGCCGAGAACAAGAAACACATCAGCCGCTGTCATCAGAGATAAACTTGCTGAATTCATTGCAAGTGAAGAAGGTGCAGTGAATTGGCAGTTGAACAAAATTTGGGGACTTGTAACATTTGTACATAATAATGTAACATGTACATAAAATTCCAAATACATACTCCTCGGTTTTTGGAATCTGTTCTTTCATTTGCAAATCCTGGAATATACAGTTCATATAATTCTTTCCATGCTCTGCGTTTCACAATCCTGTTGCTGTGCTACATCTTGAGTACTAAATAGCAGGACGCATTTCTATCTCACAAATGAAAAGCTTCAGTATCAAAACACATTGTACTGCGAGAACGACTGATACACTGATGAAACACCATTTGTAAAAGGTTGTTGTTGTTGTTGTTGTTGTCTTCAGTCCTGAGACTACTTCGATGTAACTCTCCATCCTACTCTATCCCGTGCTTCATCTCCCAGTAACTACTGCAACCAACATCCTTCTGAATCTGTTTAGTGTATTCATCTCTTGGTCTCCCTCTACGATTTTTACCCTCCACGCTGCCCTCCAATACTAAATTGGTGATCCCTTGATGCCTCAGAACATGTCCTACCAACCGATCCCTTCTTCTAGTCAAGTTGTGCCACAAACTTCTCTTCTCCCCAATCCTATTCAATACTTCATTAGTTATGTGATCTACCCACTTAATCTTCAGCATTCTTCTATAGCACCACATTTCGGAAGCTTCTATTCTCTTCTTGCCTAATCTATTTATCGTTCATGTTTCACTTCCATACATGGCTACACTCCATACAAATACTTTCAGAAACGTCTTCCTCACACTTAAATCTATACCCGATGTTAACAAATTTCTCTTCTTCAGAAACGCTTTCCTTGCCATTGCCAGTCTACATTTTATATCCTCTCTACTTCGACCATCGTCAGTTATTTTGCTCCCCAAATAGCAAAACTCCTTCACTACTTCGAGTGTCTCATTTCCTAATCTAATTGCCTCAGCATCACCCGGCTTAATTCGACTACATTACATTATCCTCGTTTTGCTTTTGTTGATGTTCAACTTATATCCTCCTTTCAAGACACTGTCCATTCCGTTCAACTGCTCTTCCAAGTCCTTTGCTGCCTTTGACAGAATTACAATGTCATCGGCGAACCTCAAAGTTTTTAATTCTTCTCCATGGATTTTAATACATACTCCAAATTTTTCTTTTGTTTTCTTCACTGCTTGCTCAATATACAGATTGAATAACATCGGGGAGAGGCAACAACCCTGTCTCACTCCCTTCCCAACCACTGCTTCCCTTTCGTGTCCCTCGACTCTTACAACTGCCATCTGGTTTGTGTACAAATTGTAAATAGCCTTTCGCTCCCTGTATTTTACCCCTGTCACCTTCAGAATTTGAAAGAGAGGTTGCCAGACAACGTTGTCAAAAGCTTTCTCTAAGTCTGCAAATGCTAGAAACGTAGGTTTGCCTTTCCTTAATCTAGCTTCTAAGATACGTCGTAGGGTCAGTATTGCCTCTCGTGTTCCAGTATTTCTACGGAATCCAAACTGATCTTCCCCGAGGTCAGTTTCTACTAGTTTTTCCATTCGTCTGTAAAGAATTCGTGTTAGTATTTTGCAGCTGTGACTTATTAAACTGATAGTTCGGTAATTATCACATCTGTCAACACCTGCTTTCTTTGAGACTAGAATTATTATATTCTTCTTGAAGTCTGGGGGTATTTCGCCTGTCTCATATTTCCTGCTCACCAGATGGTAGAGTTTTGTCAGGACTGGCTCTCCCAAAGCTGTCAGTAGTTCTAATGGAATGTTGTCTACTCCCGGGTCCTTGTTTCGACTTAGGTCTTTCAGTGCTCTGTCAAACTCTTCACGCAGTATCGTATCTCCCATTTCATCTTCATCTACGTCCTCTTCCATTTCCATAATATTGTCCTCAAGTACATCGCCCTTCTCCAAAGGTCTCTTTAATTTTCCTGTAGGCAGTATCTATCTTACCCCTAGTGAGATAAGCCTCTACATCCTTACATTTGTCCTCTAGCCATCCCTGCTTAGCCATTTTGCACTTCCTGCCGATCTCATTTTTGAGTCGTTTGTATTCCTTTTTGCCTGCTTCATTTACTGCATTTTTATATTTTCTCCTTTCATCAATTAAGTTCAATATTTTGTCTGTTACCCAAGGATTTCTAGTAGCCTTCGTCTTTTTACGTACTTTATCCTCTGCTGCCTTCACTACTTCATCTCTCAAAGCTAGCCATTCTTCTTCTATTGTATTTCTTTCCCCCAGTCTTGTCAATCGCTCCCTTATGCTGTCCCTGAAACGCTGTACAACCTCTGGTTTAGTCAGTTTATCCAGGTCCCATCTACTTAGTTTCCCACCTTATTGCAGTTTCTTCAGTTTTAATCTACAGTTCATAACCAATAGATTGTGGCCAGAGTCCACATCTGCCCCTGGAAATGTCTTACAATTTAAAACCTGGTTCCTAAATCTCTGTCTTACCATTATATAATCTATCTGATAATTTTTAGTATCTCCAGGCTTCTTCCACGTATACAGCCTTCTTTTATGATTCTTGAACCAAGTGTTACCTATGATTAAGTTGTGCTCTGTGCAAAATTCTACCAGGCGGCTTCCTCTTTCATTTCTTAACCCTAATCCATATACACCTACTATGTTTCCTTATCTCCCTTTTCCTACTACCGAATTCCAGTCACCCATGACTATTAAATTTTCGTCTCCCTTCACTATCTGAAATATTGATTTTATTTCATCATACATTTCTTCAATTTCTTCTTGTAAAAGGTAACAGGTGTGAAAACGCCGATGCCAGAAGCGGGCAGCCGCTCGTGCACAGATGGTCGCGCGTTGCCCCTGCCGCTGGCGCACGAATCGCCACGTGTGTAAATGCTCCATCCATTTGCCGTGGGGAACGATGACCGTTGCATTCGCGCTGCTCAGCACCGCTGCCGGAAATCGCACGTGTGTAAGGGGCCTTACAAACACTGAAAATGAGTGTATTATTTAATCCACAAAAGTGAAGCAAAGTCTGGTGACCAGAAAATTAAAACTACTATCTGCCAGCCTTTTGCTGACCACAAACTATACGTGAAAATTTCTGGTATTGCCAGGTTCCGATTCGGCTGCCACAGATTTGAAAGCTACCGCACAGGCGTGCGTCAGCGACCTCTGCTAGGGAGACGAGTACGGATGAGAAGAGAAAGACTCCTGTAAAGAGCGCTCATCTGTATGCACGCGATTGGTCTTCTCGTGCACGTCTTCACGAATATCAGAACTGCGTCAAATGGCTCTAAGCACTATGGCACTTGGTCATCAGTCCCCTAGACTTAGAACTACTTAAACCTAAATAACTTAAGGACATCACACACATTCATGCCCGAGGCAGGGTTCGAACCTGCGACCGCAGCAGCAGCGGACTGAAGTGCCGGACTGAAGTGCCTGAACCTCTCGGCCACAGCGGCCGGCTCTTCATGAAGACGTATGTGCACTAAATTTGCGGTGCCTTCGACTTTAATAACGTATCTGTCATTCTACTCAGACATATAGGTGTCTGCAAATATATAGAATCAGACAAGCTTAGGCAGATGTTTTGATTTACATACGGCCAGTTTATCGCACGACGACTTCTGCAACAACTACTTTCTTGTAAATTCGTTTATCTGTACTACTAAAAAACGGCTACAAGGTTTTAGCTGTAGGTTGCCTATGTAACGAATCTGAGGGGCAACAAAAGTCTGATTTTCAGTATTTCACATATTTATTGGCTGAATTTAAAACGTTAACATGCTGCCATAATTAAGTCATTTAGAGGTATAATCTTACGTTAAAGGTTAAACACAGTAAGAGAAGCATTGAAGCCAGGACAAGTAAATATACTGAAACGCCAAAGAAAATGGTATAGGCTGCGTATTCAAATACAGAGATATGCAAACAGGTAGAATATTGCGCTGCGGTCGGCAACGCCTATATAAGACAACAAATGCCTGGCGCAGTTGTTAGACTGGTTACTTCTGCTACGATGTAAGGTTATCAAGATTTAAGGTGTTTGAACGTGGTGTTACAGTCGGCGCACGAGCGATGGGACACAGCATCTCCGAGGTAGTAATGAAGTGGGGATTTTCCCGTACGACCATTTCACAAATGTACCTTGAATATCAGGAATCCGATAAAACATCAAATCTCCGACATCACTGGGGCCGGAAAAAGATTCTGCTATAACGGGACCAACGGCGACTGAAGAGAATCGTTCAGTGTGACAGAAGTCCAACCCCTCCGCAAATTTATGCAGTTTCAGTGCTGAGCCATCAACAAGAGTCAGCGTGCGAACCTTTCAGCGAAGCATCATCGATATGGGCTTTCGGAGCCGAAGGCCCACTCTTGTACCCTTGATGACTGCACGACACAAAGCTTTACGACTCGCCTGGGCCCGTCACGCCGACATTGGTCTGTTGATCACTGGAAACATCTTGCGTGATCGGACGAGTCTCGTGTCAAATTGTATCGAGCGTGTGGACGTGTACGGATATGGAGAGAACCTCACGAATCCATGGACCCAGCATGACAGCAGGAAACTATTCAAGATGGTGGAGGCGCTGTAATGGTGTGGGGCGCATGCAGTTGGATCCCTGATACGTCTAGATACGTCTCTGACAAGTGACACGCACGTAACCACGCTGTCTGATCACCTGCATCCATTTATATCCGTTGTGCATTCCGACGGACTTGGGAAATTCCAGCAGGACAATGCGACACCCCACACGTCCAGAACTGCTGCAGAGTGGCTCCAGGAACACTCTTCTGAGATTAAACACTTCCGCTGGCCACTAAACTCCCTAGACATGAACATTATAAAGCATATCTGTGATGCGTTGCAGCGAGCTGTTCAGAACAGATCTCCATCCCTCGTATTCATAAGGATTTATGGATAGCCCTGCAGGATTCATAGTGTCAGCTTCCTCCAGCATTACTTCAGACATTAGTCGAGTCCATGTCACGTCGCGTTTCGGCCCTTCTGCGTATTCTAGGGGGTCCTACACGATATTAGGCAGGTGTACCAGTTTCTCTGGATCTTCGGCGTATGTCTCATGAGACACTTTAAACCACGAAGCGCAAATCATTTACATTATACTCTTATTTATCCAGTATTTAAGAATGAGAGCACTTGGCTACTTCCAACAAACTTTATACCTTATTTAAGGCCTTTCGGAAACTTTTCCTCACTGACACCCCCACACACAAAATGATTAAAAGAAAGAGGGTTCTCACTTACTACATACTCGTTGTGGTATCGATAGCTACGATGTCACGGCGTAGGTGCAAGTTCTTAGGTTGGCTCTACGACACCAACACAAACGACAGCGCCCTCTAGCCAGCGCTGTGCAGCTCTACGAGCGCCGCTCCAGATTCAGCCCATTTGAACCCGAGTAGACGACCAAGCAACATTGTTTCTATTTCATAGCGGGAGAGACAGTACAGATTCTGCCTCTGTAACTTGAACAGTTTCGTACCTACGTGCTCATCTCAACCAAAGTTAAGCACAATTGATGTATTCCAGTTATTGTGTGGTGATATAGTAAAATCATTTCTAATTGCAGTACCAAGTGTTCTACCTCACCTGCTCTCCTGGCTTCCTACATTCGGCCTACCCTACAGTTTACAGGAGCAGACCCACGCGCCGCTTGCCAGGCGTGATACAAAGCTCGTCGTCTGTGTACCAAAATTTGACCGTCAGGCTTAACGTTCTAGTTTGCGTGCGCGTGCTTAAAACCAATGCCTCCAAATTTTTATGTCAAAATTCTTGAAGTTCATTAAAACTCTTGGTGCTTAAGTACGTAGCGTATTTCGATAAGTTTAGTAAACACAACAGATACACATAACAGAGACTTTAGTCATCAAGAATATATTCTCCTATGTATTCAACACTCTGCCAACGCTAGGGTAACTTTTCGATTCCAAGACTGTAGAAATCACGTGGTTTTGAGGCGAAGAACACGTCGAGCCAAGTTCGGAGCGTGTTTTTATCCGGAAAGGAAGAGAGGAGCTTCCTTGAAGGTTGTTGGACAGTAAATGGAGAAGGTGAAAATCTTAGGGTGCAAGATACGGTGAATAAGATGGGTGTGGAATGACTGCCCAACTCATCTCTTGCCTAGAGTTGTTTTTTTTTTTTTGTTTTTTTTTTTTCAGGCTCTCAGAATGCGAGGGAGCTTTATCGTGGAGTAGCATCAGTTCATGCAGTATTCCTGATCGTTGCTTTCGGATTGCGTCCGCACGACGTCTAAGTTATTAACAATAAATGTCAGCAGTGACGTTTAAACCTCGTGGAAGCAATTCGTAGTACACCATAACCGTCGCTGTTCCAACAGTTGCATAACATTTATCTTTTGTGAATGCGCGCAGGTCTTTGTGCAGAGAGTTGTTGGTCTGTTTGGGCTCAACCATTCCTTTCTCTCAACCATTCCTTTCTTTTCCTTACGAGACCATTTCTCGTCACCAGTAACGATACAGGATACGAATAGTAGGTGCTGTTCACGAGCCAGTTGACGACGAGCTACCAGAGATGCACACATGTGCATGCAAATGACGCACGGTGGTGGAATGATCATAGATCACCACAATTGCCAAGTCTCGAGTACACTGACGTGTACGACTGAGGATTAATGCGTTTAAACGATCTTCATCAAACCCCGAAGGTGTGGAGAGTCACTAATGTCAAAACGGTCCTTCTTAAAACGAAAAAAAAAACATTTTATTGCCGTGCTCTGTCCAATATCATTATCCCTATACATGGCACAAATTTTTCTGCCTGCCGTCGTTCCTGTCACCACTCTATTGAACTCGAACAGACGAAAATGTTGGAACGTTCCTATTTTCCCACTTGGCACTCCATTTTCTAGCGTACACAGCTCCACTCTGACTCCCAAATGACTAAATGATAGTGTCCGCCCTGGTGGCTGATTGCTGGCACGGTAGCTCAGCGTGTTCGGTCAGAGGGCTGCGTGCTCTCTGTAATAAAAAGAAACGGAGGCAAAGAATCAACGATCAACTTGAACGGATGTGTTGTGACCTCCGCCCAGACCAAACGTAACGAACTGTATCGAACAAAATCAAAAGAAAAAAAAGAGTGGTCAGCGTGACGGAATGTCCTGCCAAGGTACCCGGGTACGATTCCCGGCTGGGTCGGAGAGTTTCTCCGTTCAGGGAATGGGTGTTGTCTTGTCCTAATCATCTCATCCTCATCGACACGCAAGTCGCCAAAGTGGCGTCAACTCAAAAGACTTGCACCAGGCGAACGGACTTCCCGACGGGAGGCCCTAGTCACACGACATTTCATTTCACTAAATGACAATACGTAAAACCAGATAGCAACAGTGAACTACAAATAAAAAACGACAATTGATAAGTAACCCCATAGCAACCGGAATAACTACATGCAAAACAAATACGTTACTAACTTATGCACCAACCTAATAAATTAGACATTCATTATTAACAGTCCACTTTTTTTTATTTTTAATGTACGAAATATATTTTTCAACATAGTAGTTCTAGCAACGAACACATTTCTCCCAACGTATGACCAGTTTGTTGATACTGTCACTGTAGAATGTTTGACTTGTTGACGGAGCCAGAAGCTGACCTCTACTTACACCGCTTCATCACTATCAAAATGAAGTCATCGAAGTTTTGAAAATCACATGGGTGCTCTCGGGATTATATGGAGGATGGTCGATGACACTGAACCCAAGGCGTCGGATTATTGCAGATGTCGCTGCGGTCGTGTACGACCTAGCATTGTCAGCGGAAGGAGAGGGTGCTCCATGCGTGGACGAACTCTTAAAAACCGAAACTCGATTTCAGCGCCCTGTTTCTCACGCACGGACATAGTCACATTACACACCACCACGTTACACGGTGCAATTCGATGCCCTTTAGCGGAAGAGGGCTGCAAATACACTACTGGCCATTAAAATTGCTACACCACGAAGATGACGTGCTACAGACGAGGAATTTAACCGACAGGAAGAAGATGCTGTGATATGATTAGCTTTTCAGAGCATTCACACAAGGTTGGCGCCGGTGGCGACACCTACAACGTGCTGATAAGAAAGTTTCCAACCGATTTATCATACACAAACAGCAGTTGAGCGGCGTTGCCTCGTGAAACGTTGTTGTGATACCTCTAGTGTAAGGAGGAGAAATGCGTACCACCACGTTTCCGACTTTGATAAAGGTCGGATTGTAGCCTTTCGCGATTGCGGTTTACCGTGTCGTGACATTGCTGCTCGCGTTGGTCGAGATCCAATGACTATTAGCAGAATATTGAATCGGTGGGTTCAGAAGGGTAATACGGAACACCGTGCCGGATCCCAACGACCTCGTATCACTAGCAGTCGGTATGACAGGCATCTTATCCGCATGGCTGTAACGGATCGTACAGCCACGTCTCGATCCCTGAGACAACAGATGGGGACGTTTGCAAGACAACAACTATGTGCACGAACAGTTCGACGACGTTTGCAGCAGCATGGACTATCAGCTCGGAGATCATGGCTGTGGTTACCCTTGACGCTACATCACAGACAGGAACGCCTGCGATGGTGTACTCAACGACGAACCTGGGTGCAAGAATGGCAAAACGTAGTTTTTTCGGATGAATCCAGGTTCTGTTTACAGCATCATAATGGTCGCATCCGTGTTTGGCGACATCACAGTGAACGCACATTGGAAGCGTGTATTTGTCGTTGCCATACTGGCGTATCACCCTGCGTGATGGCATGGGGTGCCATTGGTTACGCGTCTCTGTCACCTCTTGTTCGCATTGCCGGCACTTTGAACAGTGGACGTTACATTTCACATGTATTACGACCCGTGGCTCCACCCTTCATTCGGTCCCTGCGAAACCCTACATTTCAGCAGGATAATGCACGACCGCATCTTGCAGGTCCTGTACGGGCCTTTCTGGATACAGAAAATGTTCGACTGCTGCCCTGTCCAGCACATTCTCCAGATCTCTCACCAATTGAAAACGTCTGGTCAATGGTGGCCGAACAACTGGCTCGTCACAATACGCCAGTCACTACTCTTGATGAACTGTGGTATCGTGTTGAAGCTACCTGTACTCGCCATCCGAGCTCCGTTTGACTCCATGCCCAGGCGTATCGAGGCCGTTATTACGGCCAGAGGTGGTTGTTCTCTGTACTGATTTCTCAGGATCTATGCACCCAAATTACGTGTCGTGTCAGTTCTAGTATAATATAGTTGTCCAATGAATACCCGTTTATCATCTGCATTTCTTCTTGGTGTAGCAATTTTAATGTGTAGAATGTTAATAACTTTTGTTTTATTTAAAGAGCTTTAAGAGTTTTCACGTAAAGAAATTCGGAAGCATTACTGTCCAGCACGCTATCGAATTATTTCTTTACTACTTACTTTATTTGTTACAGATTTTGCACAGTCTCCATGTATAGCACTGAATATACCAGAAAACTTATGTCACTGTACGACTCATACTCCGAGGAACATGAAGTTTTATACGGTGCGATCCATATTAACCTGAACTACGTTAATGAGCCATGACATTTGAAACAATAAGGGGGTCACATCTGCAATTCTGGGGAGATGGTAACACACAACTGCTAGATTACATACATATATAAAAAGCTCTCACAGCAAATGTTAGAGGTGCCTTCCCAAACCTCGAGGAACAACTCTACTCGTTTCACCATATTCCGCGATGTTCTGTGAAGTGTATACTTGTCAATTTTGCTTATTTCTTGTGTAATGGCCTGCAGTTATCTGTTACACTCAGCTTTTAAAGTACCCCAAAAAGGGAAGAATTCGGGGGTAGTGGGGAGGGTAGATCAGGTAACTGGAGAGTGGGTGGAGGGGGGGGGGGGGTACCACAAATATTTTGAAATTATACGGTCGCAAAGGAACTGGTTACAAGTCGCATGGAAGGAGATGTATGATACGTAGCTCTATCTTATTGGAAATAGCCACTGTTACGTTCCACATAATCCAGCTGCTCCACGAACGTATTAGATGCCCCATTAACTGTAGTGTCTACGGTCTTATCAGATCCTGGAAGCTGACACGGTGCAACACATTCCGCCTTTTCAGCAGGCAGTAGTGTTCCGTAATAATATGGGGGCCTTCACCGTTCCAGTAACTGATGTTTTGTGTGTTGTAACCTGAGAGATGGAACCCTGCCTCATCTGTAGACCAAGTTATGGAGAGAATGTCTGAAATTTGAATAAGAAACCCTTGACACCATCGACAGTAACACATTCTTTTTTTCATGATCTGTTTCTTTCAATGGCTGCACCGTGTGCACTTCGTATAGTCGCGGAGCCGATTTCTTCGCAACTCTCTGACATGTGCCATATGAAATGCCTTTCCCTGGCTCAATCGACGCAACAATTATTTTTGGAGAGTTCTCCACGAGTCCTCGAACATTGTCAATAACCTGTGCACTCAGTAATGGTCTGTGTTTACCGCTATCACTGTTAAGTACATCAGCTGTCTCCAGCTTCCTTACAGTCGATATAATTATTGCCTTTGTCAGAACACCGTGCACACTGAATTCTCTGCGGAATATCCGTTGTGTTTATAAAATAAATTTTAAAAAAATTAAAAAAATATTGGTTATTTTATATGTATGATAGTCATTGGTTGTAATCAATATTTGCTTATCTGGAACGTGGATGTTTAATTATTTGGCATCAAACGCTTGACAATGGCTTTTTCGTAAATGCAATGTTATTCGTAGTTGACCGTGAAGTAAGACTCAAATAATCGGTCTTCGTATTTAAATCGTTTCCAAAGACTGCTGCGGTAGGTGCGGACTCAAAATCTCAATATTAGAATAATTTGCCAGACGTGTCAATACGTCGTACAGAGGTGACTGTCTACTAAACATGAAAAAGTTTACACAGTTACTCAAATCAGATATATTCAACGAATAAGCCTACAGTTAAATAATTCAACTTACTTTCATAAATATAGAATCTTTACAGGCTCGAGTGCCTAGTGGTATTGCAACTCGCTGTGTTCTTATATAACATAAAATATGGCGGTGTGCCAGTTAATAAAATATACATGCTTCCCGCACCAGTTATTGAACATGACCTACTTCTTCTTAATGAAACATAAGAGTGTCGTCATTGTATTTTGTTTTATCAGCGGCTTAGCGCTGCAGCTCTGTGCCATAGGCTTTATTTATTTGTCAGAGATTAATTATTTAATTAAGATTTCGCGTTTCCGAGGAAACTCATGCACGGCATGCAAATGTGCCTTTATATGTTGTAACCAAAGAATCTGTCCTCCGATATATTTTCACAATAAAAACCTGCTCTCTAAATGTGTACTGCGTGTTTCTGCCAGCTAAAGACTGCGAACGAAGCACTAATTTGGTGGTCATTGTCACACGGCCGGGGCTACACACACACACAGACTTCACAAAGCGTCACCGACAAGGCTACGAACAAACTACGCGAGCCGAGTAAGCGCAGCATTGTACCGGACAAAGGACCTCATGGTCAGAAACAACAATCAATCCGCCAACAACGGACGGTAAGTCTGATCCTCCCGGAACTACTGAGATCATGAAAATATCTTTCCCCTTTCTAAGAGCTTTCAGAGGGGAACTATGACCCATTGAAACAGTTCAGGCTGATAAGTATCGATCTGAACACGGGAGTTCGACTCTGTAAAGAATTGGGAGTGCAGGAGCTTACTGGTGTTTACCCTAAAACGCGATTTTTATGCACCTTCCAAAATGAGATTGTCACTCTGCAGCGCAGTGTGCGCTGATATGAAACTTCCTAGCAGATTAAACCTTTGTGCCAGACCGAGACTCGAACTCGGGACCTTCGCGTTTCGCGGGTAAGTGCTCTACCACTGAGCTATGATATTGCAAAGACATGGCTTAGCCACTGCCTTCGGGATGTTTCCAGAAAGAGATTTTCACTCTGCAGCGGAGTGTGCGCTGGTAAGATATGATATCGTACTTGGGTAGCTCAGTGGTAGAGCAATTATCAGCGAACGGCAAAGGTCCCGAGTTCGAGTCTAGGTCTGGCACACAGTTTTAATCTGCCAGGAAGTTTCATATCAACGCACACTCCGCTGCACAGTGAAAATCTCATTCTGGAAACATCCCCGAGGCTGTGGCTGAGCCATGTCTCTGCAGTATCCTTTCTTTGAGGAGTGCCAGTTCTGCAAGGTTCGCAGGAGAGCTTCTGTAAAGTTTGGAAGGTAGGAGACGAGGTACTGGCAGAAGTACAGCTGTGAGGGCGGGACGTGAGTCGTGCTTAAATGGCTCAGTGGTAGAGCACTTGCCCGCAAAAGACGAAGTTCGCGAGTTCGAGTCTCGGCCCGGCACACAGTTTTAATCTGCCAGCAAGTTTCGTTTTATGCACCTGATTGATGGTGCAGTTGGCTTCGAACGCGGCTCGAACTTAATACGAGTGAGTTTTTCACTGCTTCGAAATAACAGCGCCACAATGCCTTCGAATACCTGCATGCATCTGCTACGTGTCTTATAATCCTTTACAGGAACATGATCGGTATACTGAGAAGAGATGGGGCGGGCCCTTCCCAGCTGAGCTGCCAGTAGTACAGGGATGGCTCTGCATACCGGCGAGTTTCCGCGGGCACGCCCTAGGCCTCGGCCCTGGCAGAGGAGATGCGTCCGCGACCGCTGGCTGGCGGATTATGCAGAGCGGCGGCCGCTTTGATCCCGGCAGCGAGCAGAGATGCCGGCGCGATAGCAGCGCGTCACGCGGCCGCCCACCGAATTAATTGCTCGCCGGACCGCTGCAGTCAGCTGCAGCTGTGGCTGCACTAAAGGCTTGTGACGCAGCCGGCCAGCGCTGGCGACACAATGCCAGTCGCGCCATATTGAACTGGGGTTCATGGTGGATACTACATTAACGAGCAAAAAAAAATATTATCAATACTCTTTTGTAAATACTTAAATGTCCAGAGAATGTTTCCTGACGTACCTTCAACACAGCGCCATCTTTTACCTATCGTCTGTTGTCTAACATCTCTGCAATTATCGATAAAGCAGGGGCACCCACAATCTATGACAAATAGTGGCGAAACCGCAGAGGTAAGCCGTCCATGGGCATGAATCTCTTGCACGTGTCTCCCCCAACCATGCTGACTTGAGTTGGAAACGCTTTTTCTGAGAGTTTCAAGATGGCGACAAGTGAAATTATTCGTACATGAATTGTGCAGCTTTCAGTCGACGAGCTTATAGTGACTCTGACGAAGAGAAACGCAGTCACAGATACTGGATTATGGAAATGGGCATCTCGTAGGAATCGTTTGCGAACATCAAATACACCATTGTGATCTAGCGGATGGTATTTTCCAGCTTTTCCTGTATGCGGTAAATATCTTCTAAATGATGCCTCTGGAACATCAAACACCTCCTCCACCTTGGTTACGGAAACACCCACCATACAATGAACAACACTGTGTCCACGTTGGAATTCACTTAAATCCGACGTACTCTGAGGTGACAAATGTCCTGGGATACCCGCTAACATAGTGTCGGACCTCCTTTTGCCCGGCGTAGCGCACAAGTTCGATGTGGTATGGACTTCACAATTCGTTGGAAGTCCCCTGGAGAAATACTGAGCCATGCTGCATCTATAGTTGCGAAAGCATCCGTAGTTGCGAAAGCATAGCCTCTGTTCTATTCTCGACTGAATTGTTTAACGTTCAGGTTTCACTTTTATTCAAAAGTACATTCAAGACAAATACCCCCAGGAAAGGCTTCCAAAGACAGAAATTTGTATTGTGTTAACAACTTTATCCTTTTTATAAACGTTTTTCTTGTGACTGCCAACCTACATTTGATATTCTCCCTACTTCAGTCAATGGCTTTCGTTTCGCTCCCCAAATAGCAAAATTTATGTAATAGTTTTATTATCTAATTTCCTAATCTAATTTCCTCAGCAACGTATGATTTATTCGATTTTATTACATTACCGTTGTTTTACTTTGATTGACAATCACATTACAACCTTTCCACGCAATTATACATTTTATTTATCTTATCTTTCAAGCCCTTTGCCGTCCCTGACGGAATTATAGTGTCATCGGCAAATCTCAACGTTCTATATTTCCTCTACCTGAACTCCACCTCCCCTCCCAATTTCTCCTTAATTTCCTTTAATGCCTGCTTAATTTACAGAACGAGTTACTTCGAGGATAGTCAAAAGCCCTGTCTCTCTCTCTTCGCAACCACTGCCATTCTTTTAACCTTCGATCAACATCAGGTTGGTTTCTGTACAAGTTGCAGGTAAGTTTTCCTTCCCCTTATCTATGTGACCTTCAGAAGAGCACCATTTATTGCGGCTTCTTCCCATATCACTAACTGACGAAATGTTCGGAGAACGACTACTTGCACGTGTCTGTTATTAGTATAATTTCATATTAATGATCACTATGAAGTCGATAACTAACGGGCTGAAGACCACTCGTCATTTCCATACTGGAAGATAGTATTTGAAGTTTTTAACGATGTGCCCACATAGCAAAACCCGTCTGTTTTAATGTCTAATATATTAATATTAATCTAATTCCCTAATAAGCACCTGATTTATTCGATTTCATTCCATTGCCCTTGTTTTACTTTAGTTGACATTCATTTTATAACCTCTTTTCAAGAATCTATCCATTCCATTCATCTGATCTCCCAAGTCCTTTGTAGTCTTTGACAGAAGTGCAGTGTCATAGATGTGTAACGTCTTTCTTAGGATTTTTCCTAACAAATAAGCCTCTCCCCATTCGCTGTGGACTCCTTCTACGTGCTCGATTTCTACTGTTAATCCGACCTCAAGTGAATCACACACACTTGCGCGATATTCCAGAATGGACGGTATAAAAGTTGTGGAAGCGTTCTCTTTCGTAGATAAATTACAGTTCTCCATTACCGTAGCAATAAATCAAATCCGGAAGAGACGGAGTTCATTTTTGTAAGGCAATGCGAAAATATCTGCAGTATTTCTTTTGTCAAACTCTTCGGCCACACCCCCTACAGCTTGTATCACCATTTGAGATGAAAGCGGGTAAGCGGTGCAAACTAAAATATACAGAACAATTAAAACTGATGTAGCGATTCCGAACGGCTATAAATACGTCGTGCATAGCCACATGTCAGTAATAATTACAAAATATGTAAAATAAAGTAAAAATTTCGATCACTGCCCAAGCACAGTGAATCTGAAGCCAGTGCTTCCACAGTGAGGCAAAGTGAAAAGGTGCCTGTTCAAAGTGAAAATCGAATCCTCTACAAAAGATATTCTGCGTATTTGAACTTGACAATTCTCTCGCTGACATCACAATGCAGAGGACGTTTCGTCAGCGGTACAGTCAAGATTCCAAAAGCCAGCAGCATTCGCCTTTAGAATTGGCAGTTTGAAGAAACAGGATGTTTGTGTAAAGGAAGAAAATGCTTGCCGGCTATATGCATCAGAACAAAACTTGAAGGAACTCGTCTTATGTTTGAACGTAGTCCACGAAAATCGATGTACGGAATCACTAATGAGCTACAAACACCACTAACAACGGTTTGGCGTTCCCATTTGATGAAGGAAATTGGGCAAATGTGAGTAGGACTCGCGCATTGAGGGTTCCGTAAAAACTTAACTATACATTTTTATAATTCTTATAACTTGGGAATCGACATTCTCAAAGATTTTTACCTGCTATCTATATCGGTACGGGAAAGGTACTGGTCCCGGTAATTCCAACATTGTATCAAAATCTCTACAGTAGTTCCTCAGAATAGCCTGGATATCCAAAAAGAAGCGAGAAGCGGCTTGAGTTTATATATGTAGACAGAGAAGATTTAATAAAACATTTTTTTTATTTACTTACTGAAACATGACTACAACTTACATGTTATGTTTGCATGTAATACTCATCTATTATGCTTTTGTCAGATACTGAGAGCAATGTATGTTCAAATGGCAAAAGATATTTTTATGTGATATAATTACAGTTTAACAATTTTCAGATATTTTACTTTACTTGTACTGTGGAACATTGCTTCTTGGGAAATTTCATGATTCTAGACCAACAGGAAATACCGTGCACGTTTTGATGAGTGAGTTGCGAGTGACATAAATGGCCATTGACTTAGAAGCTTACAATTGACTTAGAAGCTTACAATAATTTTTACAGCCCCAAGGGACCATAGACTTCAGCAGGCGACACAAATTTTAACTTTATACTCCAAATTGTTCCAGAGAAAAAGGATCTTAACAGACGAACAGACAGGCAGATGAAAACCGACACAAAAATCATTTTTTCTTGTGATATAATTACAAAGAAGTAATTTGCGGATTTTTTCCCTTTAGCTCCACTGTGAAACCTCGCTTATTGACAAATTTCATGATTCTAAGTCAACGGAAGCACCTTATACGTTTTGATGAGTGAGGTTTCGAATATCAAAATATGTGACAGCAATGGACATATCTCTTGATTGAAGTGACTTACAAGCTTAACAATAGAAGTACCGGACTTCGCTGTATCCATAGAAGTACCATGTGGGTGTTTTTTACCTACAGTAGAAAACCACAGTTTTATTCATATTTGGGTGGTGTTTCGAGTGCCTTCATGATGACATTACGTCTCTAAAATGAATAGTACACTGTCAAACAAGTCTTCAGTAGTAAACATTTCTTTATTTTAAATTTTACAGAAGAAATTCCACAATCTTTCATCAATAATCGTTAGAAAAGGAAGTAAAACAATGTTATAATGTTTTTCTTTATAAAAAGATTGAAACAGAATCAAAACATATTGTGAGTGTAAGTAGTAATAATATTTTTACTTTTATAGAAAAATAAGGTAAGTCCAAATATTTGTGAAAGATTCTAAAACGCAGCATGTGCCAAAAATGCTCTGCTTGTTTTCTCGCTTATTGCAATCAAGGAACTAGGACATAAGAACAAATAACTTCAGCCTATAATTATAAATGTTTGAAAATATTTAAGAACAAGGATTTGACAGAATTGCCTAAGCTTGATTCCGACATTCGACAAGAGTTTTTGCTCGGCAGCTTTTGCACACATACTTGTTGGACTTGAAGCAGACACTTGATGTTTTATTTCCCTTGTTTTGTTGCTTGCAGGAAACTTGAATTTAACAAGACCTTCTACTTCCATGCTGGCCAGTACCGGTATCGAGTGCCTGAAAGGGGAGACTGATTTCTCTCTGCAGTTTGTGAGAGGCAGCGAGCTCATCTGCGCCTCTGAGGACAAAGTCCTGAATTTGACAACGCCTTTTCCATATTGGTCAGCGCCGGTATCGAGTGCGTACAAGGGCAGATAAGCTCCTGTCTACAGTTTGTAAAGAGCAACAAGCTCATCTGCTACTCTGAGGATAAACTCCCGACGTGAAATCTTCTTAGAGCTAACCAACTTAAGAGTTGTCTGTGCGTTGATCATGGCAAGGTCAAGAACATTGTAAAACACGCACTCAGGCCATCGGTGGGCGCCAGATCGGCACTATAGTGTCTAACCTTTTGGTAAATTATATCGACTCCGTCCTTAGTCTCATTATAAAACTTCACAGTTCCTTCAAGTTTCGTCTCATTATTCTCATTGAACTGACATCCACGATGCATGTTACTCAGGACATGGATTTTTTTTCTTGTTCTCTTGGTTGTGCTGTGAGAAAATTGACGCCGGACTTTAAGTGTGTTGTCGCGCCTAACATCTGCTGTCGTGTAAGACAACTGTTAGCAGTGCCCCAGACAGCATTGTACACTCCTGGAAATTGAAATAAGAACACCGTGAATTCATTGTCCCAGGAAGGGGAAACTTTATTGACACATTCCTGGGGTCAGATACATCACATGATCACACTAACAGAACCACAGGCACATGGACACAGGCAACAGAGCATGCACAATGTCGGCACTAGTACAGTGTATATCCACCTTTCGCAGCAATGCAGGCTGCTATTCTCCCATGGAGACGATCGTAGAGATGCTGGATGTAGTCCTGTGGAACGGCTTGCCATGCCATTTCCACCTGGCGCCTCAGTTGGACCAGCGTTCGTGCTGGACGTGCAGACCGCGTGAGACGACGCTTCATCCAGTCCCAAACATGCTCAATGGGGGACAGATCCGGAGATCTTGCTGGCCAGGGTAGTTGACTTACACCTTCTAGAGCACGTTGGGTGGCACGGGATACATGCGGACGTGCATTGTCCTGTTGGAACAGCAAGTTCCCTTGCCGGTCTAGGAATGGTAGAACGATGGGTTCGATGACGGTTTGGATGTACCGTGCACTATTCAGTGTCCCCTCGACGATCACCAGAGGTGTACGGCCAGTGTAGGAGATCGCTCCCCACACCATGATGCCGGGTGTTGGCCCTGTGTGCCTCGGTCGTATGCAGTCCTGATTGTGGCGCTCACCTGCACGGCGCCAAACACGCATACTACCATCATTGGCACCAAGGCAGAAGCGACTCTCATCGCTGAAGACGACACGTCTCCATTCACGCCTGTGGCGACACCACTGGAGGCGGGCTGCACGATG
The DNA here is from genome assembly GCF_023897955.1 of Schistocerca gregaria. Lineage (NCBI taxonomy): Eukaryota > Metazoa > Arthropoda > Insecta > Orthoptera > Acrididae > Schistocerca > Schistocerca gregaria. The sequence continues at coordinate 263,633,440 of NC_064921.1, forward strand.
TTGGGGCGTGGGCGGAAGACGGCCTAACGGTGTGCGGGACCGTAGCCCAGCTTCATGGAGACGGTTGCGAATGGTCCTCGCCGATAACCCAGGAGCAACAGTGTCCCTAATTTGCTGGGAAGTGGCGGCGCGGTCCTCTACGGCACTGCGTAGGATCCTACGGTCTTGGCGTGCATCCGTGCGTCGCTGCGGTCCGGTCCCAGATCGACGTGCACGTGCACCTTCCGCCGACCACTGACGACAATATCGATGTACTGTGGAGACCTCACGCCCCACGTGTTGAGCAATTCGGCGGTACGTCCACCCGGCCTCCCGCATGCCCACTGTACGCCCTCGTTCAAAGTCCGTCAACTGCACATACGGTTCACGTCCACGCTGTCGCGGCATGCTACCAGTGTTAAAGACTGCGATGGAGCTCCGTATGCCACGGCAAACTGGCTGACACTGACGGCGGCGGTGCACAAATGCTGCGCAGCTAGCGCCATTCGACGGCCAACACCGCGGTTCCTGGTGTGTCCGCTGTGCCGTGCGTGTGATCATTGCTTGTACAGCCCTCTCGCAGTGTCCGGAGCAAGTATGGTGGGTCTGACACACCGGTGTCAATGTGTTCTTTTTTCCATTTCCAGGAGTGTAGTAGGGAACGGGGGGATTCCCCGCTGTATAATACGTTATTCTGTAGCTTCCGAGTGTCACTCCGTAGGGCTGCATGTCGCAAGTCCGTAAAAATGAAAAGCCGCACTGATATAAAGTATCATCCGACCTCCGAATACTTCGTATTTCACGTTGTTTTTGATCCAAAGTATCATAATAAACACTTAACATTTCGTGAATAACGTCCAGACACGCCCAAAAACTATTTAGTGTCTGAAAAACTGTGTTGCTGATATTAAATTGCGTTAAATTGTTTATGGGTCAAAAATGTCATAGTACTACTGATATAACAGGTAAATTTTTCATACTTCTAGGTGATCTAGGTGGATGAAATTTTGGTGAGTCGTACAACCCCATAAATGATGAGAATCAACGGGATAGTTTGGTCCTGCGATGATTACGGAGGGGGCTACGGCGCTCTAAAAACCATCGTGGGTCAAAAATGACTCACATGGTATTTCTGGTGTTAAGATTTTGTAGGCTACAACTCCAAAGGACCAAACACTTTAACATGTGACATAAATTTGAACTTGATACGTTTACCAGTTCCTAAGAAAAAGCTTTCTTAACAGTCGGACAGAGAGACAAACGGACAGACAGACAGGTGGACAATATAGCGACCTATAACGGTTCCATTTTTAAAGACTGATGCAGGGAAGTCTGTAAACAACTCGGCTGAACATCCCAGAAGCACACCATTAACCAGTCACGCAGAGAAAACCTGAGAGATCCCAACGGCTTTGCGTGTTGTCAAAGCGAAACTGATAACGAAACAGTACGTAATTTAAAAGTTACAAGAATTGAAGATGGAAGACAACGTCAAACAAACGAATTTTGCTACGGCAGTACTACAAGCCACGGATGAAGAAACATTTGCTGCGTGTCCAACATATAGCACCGTGGCTGACTTCCACATTAGTGTAAAGGATAACCGACACAACATTTAAATATAAGGTACAGAAAATCCTTCGTGAGTAACATCAGCGTTACTCACCGAAAGTTTAAGTCCTCTGTGTGATGTCAGCACAAAAGCTATGCAGTCCATTTTCTTTTTTCTCTTTTTTATTGAGCTAAGTGCTTCCAAAAACATTTATCTGGGTACGCGTGAGCAATGGCATCTTCTACAGCTTCATAAGTATTCCTCGAATTACATATTGTAGCAGTATGGAGCATCCCCACATTCGTGTACGGAGGCTAGCTCACACGCCAAACGATTGGATCTAACGTAGTGGACTACGCTGTTTTCTGCTTTTGACCACGTAGATCTCCGCATCTGTTGAAAATTAGGTGCTCTGATAACGAATGAGGAGGTTCTTCGCAGAATCGACGAAGAAAGGAACACGTAGAAAACATTGACAAGGAGGAGGGACAGGATGTAATGACAGGTGTTCAGACATCAGCGAGTAACTTTCATGGTACTATAGAGAGCAACAGAAGGTAAAAGTTAGGGGAAGACAAAGACTGGAATACATACAACAAATAACTGAGGGCGTAGGGTGCAGGTGCTATTCTGAGGTTGGCATAGGAGAGCAGTTATTGGCGGACCGCATTAAGCAAGTCAAAAACGAATGACATGAAAAAAAACTGTTTACCTGATGTATTCATTCTGAGCTACGCAGTATAGTCAACACGTTTTCTGCCCCACCGGCTGGTCTCCTTACTCACGTAACAACCGCCACTTGTCGCTGGACGTCCTTTGTGACTGTGTGGAAACGTTGCACTTGGACCAGTTTCCGGCCAGCCAGTCGCACGCACTGGACTTTGCTCTCGGGGGACCGCGTGGTCAAGTTCATCAGGAAATCTGAGCAGCATCCTGGTAAAACCTGATGCGTCACCCACGGAGCACACAAAACACACACACAAGCGCGCGCGTACGTTCTGTGAGGGAGTACGCTGTCTCACAAGTAATTACCATGACCTCGTGCTAAGGTTCCACATCTCAGAAGCTGAATGCAGCTCTGTAGACAGCATTCGCCTTACTCCGCTGGCGTACTCCGTTCTAGGAAATATAACGAGCGCAGTCTCATTCTCAAGTACGAGAGACGTTCGGTAAGTAATGCAACACACGTTTTTCTGAAAGCAGGTTGGTTTTATTCAGGATTCCAGTTACCTCGTATTATTCCCCATGCTTTTCGCTACAAAACTCTACTGTTCAACATAATCTTCGTTCAATGCGACGTCCTTACGCCACCTTATGTGGAGGAACTGTATGCCCGCTTGGTACCGCTCTACTGGTTGACGTCGGAGCCAAAGTATTTGGAATGTGACGGAAGCAATTTTTGTGTTCTAGTTCTTACAAAACAGTACCCACTGCCCAATGCAAAAACTGTTGGTTCAGATTAGCGTACATTCTTCCTATGTGTAATCCTTGATATGCATATTATTTAGAGTATATATTTGACTGCCGGTATCCAGTGATTCGTAAACAGTCAGAATACGGCGCTGCGGTCGGCAACGCCTGTATAAGACAACAAAAGTCTGGTGCAGTTGTTAGATAAGTTAATATTGCTACAATGGCAAGTTATCAAGATTTAAGTCAGTTTGAACGTGATGTTATTGTCGGAGCACGAGCGATGGGACACAGCATCTCCGAGGTAGCGATGAAGTGGGCATTTTCCCGTACGGCCATTTCACGAGTGTTCCGTGAATGTCAGGAATCCGTTAAAACATCAAATCTCCGACGTCACTGCCGCCGGAAAAAGATCTTGCAAGAACGAGACCAACGACGACTGAAGAGAATCGTTCAGCGTGACAAAAGTGCAACACTACCGAAAATTGTTGCAGATTTCAGTGCTGGTCCACCAACAAGTGTCAGCGTGCGAACTATTAAACGAAACGTCATTGACGTGGCCTTTCGGAGCAGAAGGCCCACTCTAGTAACCTTGGTGACTGCACAACACAAAGCTTTACGCCTTGCCTGGGCCCGTCAACGCCGACATTGATCTGCTGATAACTAGAAACATGTTGCCTGGTCCGAAGAGTCCCGTTTCAAATTGTATCGAGCGGATGGATTGTACGTGTATGGAGACAACTTCATGGATGCATGGACCTTGCATGTCAGCAGGAGTTTGTTCAAGCTGGTGGAGGCTCTGTAACGCTGTGGTATGTGTGCGTAAGTAGGCTGTTTAGGTTTTTTATATTGGTAACGCCACGTAGCGCTCTGTATGAAGATCACTGGCTGTGCTGTGTGCAGTCAGTGGCTGGTTGGCATTGTTGTAATACTCGCCATTGTAGTGTTGGGCAGTTGGAGGTGAGCCGCCAGCAGTGGTGGATTACACTGTGGAGCTCTTAATTTATGATATTTACTAAAATGCTTAATGAAATGATGAGAAACATTTTACATCTATTGTCTTTCTAGTTGAGAGATTTTTTTTGCCTTGCGAGACGCCATTTGCCTAGTGAATGACGTTTCATATGTTGCTTTATATATACATTTGTCTATTTTGTTTAATATCTAGCAGCATTGGTTACAATAAAATTTTATAGATGTACTAATATAAATATCTTCTGTCTACATATCCAGTAAATAATAATTTTGTGATATACTTCCAAAAAAATGAGGGAACACAAAGAGACATTTCCCTTCACAGGAACTGCATACATAATTTTCTTTTCAAGTACTTGGTAATTTATTTCATAGAATAAGTTTTTGTGGTGCACCACTTTAATTACATAGACATTAAGATGTAAATATACATTTCCCTTATCTGCGTTGTTGTCTTTAGTGTACTATTTTTTCTGCTTGATCTTTGTCATGTTTAGATATAAGTTATTACATTTACTGCTGCTAGCTTTGGCAATTTGCATTTTTTCCATTGCTGTTTGTATTAATTGTTTTGTGCTACTGCATTGCCTCGTCCCTTAGTTTAGCATCTGAGCTCAGTAGATTTAAGTTAGCTTTAGAGGCGTAGACTATATAAGAGAATGAGTTGCGATGAATTGGAAGAAATGCATAGAGAAGTTTTACGAAAAAAAGTACAGAAAGCACGTATAGATAGTACTTTTTGAAATAATGAAGAACGAAGGGAGATCTCCAAGAAGTAAGGAAAGTTTTGTTTGCAAGATACTGCAGTAAAACAAACCCTGTCCTTTCCCATTCTGTTATTCTGCTATGTGTTTGTGTACTCTTGTGTATTTGTGTTTTTCCTGTCTTCATATGTTTAGCTAATGACAGTTATGTTGTAGAATTTTCCTAATACTATATTATTTACTTTGTAAAGATGTTTAGACATTATTTATTCTGTTTTGTTTTAATGCTCATGTGTGAAGTTGATGTTTCAAAAGTTATTCTGATCTTTTATTTATGTACTTATGTCAGAATTCCTGTAACACTGATGTATATGTTATTTCGATTCTTTTGTAAAGCCTGTATTGCTACAAATGTTATCTGTATTGTTATGTACTTTAATGATGTATTTTGTACCTTTGTAATTGTATTCTTATGCTGTAAATTTATAATTGTATAGACACCATTTCTTCAAATTAAGTTTCATTTCGGTGCACACGTTTCTGTTGGTTATAATATATGCACAATATGTGAATAAAAGAGGACTGTCAGTGCTTGAACGTGTGTTGATAATTCAGCAAGAGACTGGTTAACAGCATTGCTGGTTCTAAGGACATACCAAACAGTATTTGAGTGCACAAGTGGTGGTTCATGGACTTGCTATATTCTCCGCAAGACTCTTCGATGGTGATTGTGCACCTGCACAGTCGCAGCAGATGGTTGCTGGCCGTCTCTACAAGGACTACAGTGGGTCTACACCTTTGATGACTCACCAGTACCATTATTTCTACAAGGACTGCAGTGGGTCTGCACCTGTGGTGGCCCACCAATACCGTAATCTCTAACAGGACTACAGTGGTCTGCTCTGTGATGACCTACCTACCAATATTCTTCAACTTCAACTGACTCTACTGTGGGTTTGCTCTGTTGTGGCCCATTACCTGTCTGCATGTCAAGAGTCAGCACTGTCTTTCTATTGGAAGGACAACACTACTTCTTCAAGACTGCATGGAAATCCACTACTTCCGTGTGCATTCTCTTTTACTGCTCAGACTTTGAAGAAGAAGAAAAAACACTAAACACTGCAATTTTACTGTGATGAATGTTCAGAACCGTCTTTATGGACTGTGAGAAGATTTTAGCTTTTGACCAACATTGTATCAATAAGTGTGTGCGTTTTATTTCTTTGTGATTGTAATTATGATTATGAAAAAAAAATTCAAATCTATATTGGCCACTGCCCAAAAAATTTGTAAAATTTTTTGTGTGGCGCATGGGGGGTATGTAAGTAGGCTGTTTAGGTTTTTATATTGGTAACGCCTCGTAGCGCTCTGTATGAAAATCACTGGGTGTGCTGTGTGCAGTCTGCGGCTGGTTGGCATTGTTGTAATACTCGTCATTGTAGCGTTGGACAGTTAGCTGTTAACAGCGCGTAGCGTTGCGCAGTTGGAGGTGAGCCGCCAGCAGTGGTGGATGTGGGGAGAGAGATGGCGGAAATCTGAGAGCCGATGATCTGGACGTGTGTCCATCAGAGACAATACATTTGTAAGACTGGATGTCATGAATTGCTATATATATATATGACTTTTGAACACTATTAAGGTAAATACATTGTTTGTTCTCTATCAAAATCTTTCTTTTGCTAACTGTGCCTATCAGTAATTAGTGCCTTCAGTAGTTTGAATGTTTTATTTAGCTGGAAGTAGTGGCGCACGCTGTATTGCAGTAGTTCGAGTGTAAGTGATTTGTGAAAGGTATAGGTTAATGTTAGTCAGTGCCATTCTTTTGTAGGGCTTATTGAAAGTCAGATTGCGTTGCGCTAAAAAATTATTGTGTATCAGTTTAAGCACAGTCATGTATAATTGTTCTAAGGGGACGTTTCAATGTGTGCAGTTGCAGTGATATATGTCCCGGATACGTCTAGCTACGACTCTGACAGATAACACGTACGTAAGCAGCCTGTCTCATCAGCTGCATCCATTCATGTTCGTTGTGGATTTAGACGGGCTTGGACAGTTCCAGCAGAACTTTGTGACACTCCACACGCCCAGAATTGCTACTGAGTGACTCCAGGAACATTCTTCTGGCCACCAAACTCCCCAGACATCCCAGACATGAACGTTATTGAGCATATCTGGGATGCCTTCCAACGTGCTGTTCGGAAGAGATGTCCACCCCCACGCAATCTTACGGATTTATGGACAGCCTCGCAGGATTCATAGTGTCGGTTCCCTCCAGCACTACTTCAGACATTAGTCGAGACCATGCCACGTCGTATTGCGACACTTCTGCGTGCTCGCGGGGGGCTTACACGACATTAGGCAGGTGTACTAGTTTCTTTGACTCTTCTGTGTAGTTTCACTAACAAGTTCTTAGTCGATTTATTTGTCCATTACTAATGACAGAGTATGGACTGAGAGTAAAGCGAAGAAGGACGAAAGTAATGAGTAGCAGAAATGGGAACACCGAGAAACTTGACATCAGCATTGGTGGTCACGAAGAGATGAAGTTAAGGAATTCTGCAACAGAGGCAACAAAATAATCCATGATGTATGAAGCAAGGAGGACATCAAAAGCAGACTAGCGCTGTCAAAAAGGGCATTCCTGGCCAAGACTTGTCTTTTAGTTTCAATCATTGGCCTTAATTTGAGGAAGAAATTTCTGAGGCTGTACGTTTGGAGCACAACATTGTATGGTAGGGAAACATGGACTGTGGGAAAACCGGAACGGAAGAGAATCGAATCTTTTGAGATGTGGTGCAACAGAAGAATGTTGAAAATTCGGTGGACTGATATGGTAAGGAATGAGTAGTTTCTCCGCAGGATCGGCGAGGAACAGAATGTATGGAAAACACTAACAAAAAGGAGGACATCTGTTAAGGCAGCATGGAATAACTTCCATGGCACTAGAGGGAGCTGTGGGGGGTAAAAACTGTAGAGGAAGGCAGAGACTGAAATACATCCAGCAGTTTACTGTGGACGTAGGTTGCAAGTGCTACTCTGAGAGAAAGAGGTTGGCACAGGAATTCGTGGCGGGCTCCATCAAACCAGTCAGAAGACTGATGACTCAAAAAAAAAATTTTAGCTGTCTGACAATATTTATCCATTACCTAACTAAAATCTCACTCTTCTCTTCAAAGTAATAACTGTGTTGTGCACCTCGATAGATTCCAGTAGTGACATTGACACGTTTCACGTCTCACGCTACTCTTGAAAGTGTGGGTGGTAGCATCAGAAACTACAAGGCGAGAGGTCGAGGATTATCTGATCAGAGATACATTGTTTCAATTCTTGGTAGTATTCTGAGTACAATACCATTATTAAATTATTTCGAAGGAAATCTAACCGCTTGAAAGTGAGTAATTCTCGTTACCGCTTTAGCGATTAATGCAGGAAATCTGCATGCGCTGTTTATAACTCCTGGTATATTCTGGCTTGACTGCAAAGAAAGGTTGTACAAGTACTTGTCTGTAGCTTGTCAGTGTGACGGGACCTGTAACTGATAATTACGTCGGCGAAGCAAAGAACCTTCCTTTAACACTATGTAATGATATCCGTGCCCTAACAAACGTTCGATTGGCCGAAACTGGTTGTTGTTAAATAGACATGACAGTAGCTTTTGTCTCGTTCGTGATGTCGGTCTTTATAGAAATATCTATTTATCTCACTTGACGATTTTGTACTCTCTGTTTTCCTGCAAGTACTAATAGCAAGGACATGTAAATTTGATTGAGTACCTCTTCATTATTTATCCGATCTGTCGATCTGATTTTCAGAATTTCTCTGTAGAATCACATTTCGAAAACTTCTGTGTTCTTCATGTCTATATTGTTTATCGTCCACGTTTCAAAATTTTGTGCATGTGTTCATTATAGACTCCGCGGAAAACGCCTTTTACTGCTAGGATGTCGGTAAAGTTAAAAGCTTAAATTTATCGTTGCACAAGACGAGCGTTTATTAAAATATCCATGCAAAGGGCATAGACGAATATTCTGCATTTACTACAAAATTGAGTTAGAAAAATGAAAGTGTAAAATTAAATAAGATGAATTCAGGTAAAGAAAGGAGTAAGACCAAGATGGTTTTCACTGTGGTTTAATTTGCATATCGAAGAAGAAATGAAGAAACAAGAAAATTTTTAGAAAAGGAACAGATGTTTAAAAGTACACATACCACGCTAAGGTTCACAGACTTTAACGCTCTTTCGGCCAAAGGTCAAGGAGACACAGAATTTTAAAAGAGACGAGTCATAATGGGTACTTGGCACATAATAATGGTTACATTATAATGTAGATACAAAAATAACGGTCAATGGTGGAAAGGAGAAGGGTGCCAGCTGTCAAAACTGTGAAAGACGCACAAGTAGAAGAACCGAATGAGTCCTCATATCTAGGAAGAATGATTATACAATATGGCCAAAACAGGCAAAAAATCTAAGTAGACCTGCTTGGAAGAAGAGAGTTCTCTTCGAATAAAGAGCTCTACTGTTATTAAATTGTGACATGGGACGAGAAAGATAAAGCGTAAACCTCACGTCTCCACCACATAATTTTATGAAAGTGAAACGTGATCATGTGAAAACCAAGAAAGAAATTGAAAGTGTCTGAAACGTGTTGGTACAAAAGAATGTTAAAAATAAGTGGACATCGAAAGCACTAAACAAAAACCGATTAAAGAATAAGCAAATAAAGGAGTCTGTGGAAAATACCTGCCAGAAGGAGAGACATGTTAGTTACCCGGAAATTAGCATGTGAAGGAGCAGCATCGAAAGCAAATGTTTGAATGTGTAAAACTGAGTATCAGTCCGGTGCAAGCATGAAAATATGAGAAGATGGGAACAAAATAGTGTGAATTGTAGAAAGGTATGGAACAAGTAGAAAGACGGACGATAGGAATACATCTAAGAATCAGGCAGAAAGAAAACTGAGCAGTAGACTAGGAGCGCATTGGTCCACTCTTGATTTGCAGTTGGTCATGGCGTGGACTCCCAAAGTTCTTCTGATTGGATAGAACACACACCTCTCAAATATATACAATACTTTAAGAGTGCGACGGCTCCATGATGTTTGTTTGACTCCTAAGGCAGTCAATAATTTGCTAGTATATGATTAATGGACGAGGTACGCTGCACTGCATCGCGCGATAAGCAGGAAATTTTAGGCGGTCGGGGATCATGTCGAGATGCCCGAAGTGGTTAAGGCAACCGCTCATGAGAAGCGATAAACGCGGGTTCGAGTCCCGAACAGGCAAAAATTTTCAAATTTCGCCATTGCTTTACGACAACGGCCTGTGGAAGTCACGAGTTGCCACCCATCTCATTCATTTCTTTCCCCATTCTCTATTTCATATAACGCCTATGAGCTGCTTTGCGAGCTTCCGACTGCCTGTCAAATACACTAAGATGTGAAACTTCTTGGCAAACTGAAAGTGTGTGCCGGACCGGGACTCGAACTTGGGCCCTAAGATTGTTCTGTGGGAATTGTGATGAATGTAGAGACCAGATTTTGCGACTGGAATTCATTGTACACCAAACAAACGGGATCCTGTACGGATGATTATTCTTGAGAACACAATAGAGATCACCCGTCCTGGACGCATTGACCGAGAGAATTCTTGTCAGAGGACGTCACATCTTGACACGTCCACCGAAGTGGCTTAACGCTTTTCGAGTTTCCCACGCCTGTCACGATCTTTCAGCGGCTTTGGATAACGGACGGCACGTATCGTCGACCACTTACGTAAATGTGGGACGGACGCCTTGCTTCGATTTACGTATTGCCTTTACTGTTATCTGTGTCACAGATGCTGATGACGACAGTATATAAACAATCGAAGAGCTTCATCATAGTTTTTTGATATCGTCTAAATCAGCAACTTTGCACTATTTTATGCAATGATTTTCCTGTACGCCTGGTACTTCTTATGTACGTTAGTCGCAAGTCATAAACGAATACTTGTAAAATGTGACGTAGAGATATCAACGTTGCATGATGCAAATGAACCAAAGCACTGGGCAAACCACCAAAATACTAGGTCTATAACAACTCAGCGTTCCCTTATGTTTATTTCGTCGTACTGGTCGGCAAACACTATAGACATATCAGGAAGGCGTCGACGACCACAGTTAGTATAATTAAATGAATTTCAGAGAGGTAGGATGGTGTACTCGTACCTGTGAGTGACTAGATGGTCCTTCCGAAGAACTGGCCAACAGGTTGTTCGATGTGAGTTGTCAGTTGTATATCAGTATTGGTGCTGTGGAACTTGACTTTCTGGCGATGTATAAAACGTTCAAGTAACTTACGAGAATGCAGCAGATATTTCGACAGGTGCATATCCTGTCATGTCGAAGCACAAATACAACAAGAAAAAGCCGTGTAAGGGGATTTAAAACCTCGGTATATGAGGAAAGATAATAACACACACACACACACACACCCACACACTTCAAACACTAGCGCCACCTTATAACCGACGATGACCAACGTTAGATGTTATCAATAACGAATATTAATAACCAACGGGTGAGGTCGCATTAACATTGTCCCTCGTTGTTTGGCCACCAGGAAGAGTACAGGATTCCACGGAGAATTTAAAAACAGTAGAATTTAAGAAGAAACTTTTATCCCACATGCTAATTTAACATCAACTGCTTTCTTAAGTACGCTATCCTAATCGCTGGAAGTGTTGTTACACGCCACAAGATGACTGGTGTCAAGGCAGTGTTCTGCAGTAGCTCATTTGCTCGGCTGTTGTAAGCGTATGTGACGCTTATGCTCAGTACATATGCTCAATACACCGATCCTCCAATGTCCTGACGGTATGACCAGTAAATGACAGTCTAGAACTGCAAGGAAGCGATAGACACGAGCCTTACGCAAACCAAGGTCATCCATTATGGATCCCAAAAGGGCCCTGATCTTAGGTGGTAGCCGAAAAACACACTTCACACCTTCATGTTGGAAATGTTCCCCGCTTAATGCAAAAAATACCGTAGACTTGGTGGCCACCTCCTTATTATCATAACTCACCCAATTCACGGTTGGTCGATAGCACAAGGCGCGCCTGATCTTTCACTATAACCATTCTGACGAAAAGTGACTTCATGATGTGCTAACTCAGCTGACAAAGTTTCAGGGTCTGAGGTGACGTGTGTCCTGTGAACTAAGGGCACACAGATGGTGACAACTATCAGCCTGCAGATACAATTCAGTGTGAGTGGGCTTCTTTTAAAATGCATGTGCCAACGTACTATCAAACTTCCTCCTGACCAACACGTCCAGGATGGGAAGGCACCCATCCTTTTCCACCTCCGTCGTGAAGAGAATATTCGGATGGATTAAATTCAGAAGTTCTAAAAAGGCCTTTAAATTCCAACTTTCATAAAGCCAAACAACAAAAGTATCGTCTACATATCTGAAAAAAATACCTGGGTTTCGATGCTGTCGAATCCAAGGCATAGACCTCGAAATCTTCCATTGAGAAAACGGAAATTGTATGTGACAATGGGCTCCTCATCGCAACCCTATCTGTCTGTTCATAGTGCTGATAATTGAATAAAACACAAGAGGAGGACAACACATGTCGAAATAAGTTCATTAACGCAACGCCAAACCTAACCTCAGTTCACCGTAACGGATCAGACAGAGGAAGACGAGTGAAGAAACAGACCACATCGAAACTTACTAAAATATCAGAGTCAAAGAAATAAGCAATCGACCAAGTTCTTAATGTGATGCAGATATGTAGTGCGTGCGCTTTGCAACTGCATCGAGCTACCATGTGTAAGGTTAAAAATTTCCTGCCTTCTGTAGCGATACCAATTTTAGTAATCCATTGTCATCAACTCAAATTTTACACGGAGATAGATAAATGGATAAAGTTAAAATGAATTTTTTATACAGTGATCTTTATCCATTGTCGAGATACGATGGTTTAAAGTCGATCTAAATGTAGCAAGTGAAATTCATTCTTACGTGAACTGAATGAGCGGAAACGGTTTTAAGTGAATCAAATAAAATAAAATTCATTCTTGCGACATAAATTGAAAAACCGGTTTCAAAAAACTAGCTTCATTAGTGTGTTACGTGCAAAACACCTTTTTGGGATGTTTCTTAAGTTCGCCACCTCTACGTTTCAGACTTATGAGCATTGGTTCAAATGTTCTGAGTATGTACACAAATACATCTAATTAATGGTCATTCTGTTGTTTTGTGAAAGCTTTATTCTTTACCATGATAGAGAGGTCTAAATTTGTACATAAAATGCGCGTAAAATCCGGTTTTACGCTAATCGCACCTCCTGAGACGCTTTAAAGTGCTGATAACAAAAAATATGTTCTTGCGTTAATTATAAAAGCAGATGTAAACGGATTTTATTTGGAAAAATCACGCGTTCGCTCATGAAACTGAGTTTCGTTGAAATGCGTTGCATTTTCAGGTTGCATTTGGATGTAATTAATAAAAACTGGTTACTGCAGTTGATTATCGTTTCGTTGCTTAATGTTACAGATTTCGTTCAGCAGTGGCTTACAATCATAGAAAAATCTTTGGACGTGCAGAGTGCATATACCAAACCAGAATTATGCCCAGCTCTGTACAAAATGATATACCTCTAATCGAGCATTTAAAGATTTTTCGATGATCACGCGAAAAATAAAAGTAACTCGAAAACTGCAGCAAAAATAAATATCAGAAATAAAGTCACCCAATCTCTAACCAATAGAAAATGTTTTACTGCGTTTTCTTCATAACCTGTTATGCTACCTTGCAGAAAATTTGCTATCGGACAAAACAAGTTAAGTTCGACAATTTTCTTATACGGTTAAAAAATTGATAGTATTTTGTTGCACATACATTGTTCTGCAGTTATCCTGCTTATTTCAGCCTATCATGCTCATTTTGTAAATGAAAACATGGTTCAGGTAGGCTGTATTGCTTTTTTATTATCTATGCGATTGGCAGTTTCCACCTTTGGTCATTTTCGAGCATGTATCTTAAACTCTAATATTGCGTTTGTGCCACATACGCACAGAAGCTAAATGTATTCCTGTCGACACGTACCAGAGATATAATGTAAAATGAAGCTGGTAGCTTAAGAACTGTGCTTGAAAATGACCAAAGGTCCAAATTGTCCAATCTCATAGATAATAAAAACAATAATACAGCCTGCCTGGACGATTTTTTCGTTCACAAAACACGGTGAAACTGTCGACCCCCACAAAAATAAAATTTAAAATCATACTCCGATTGGTTGTTGCAACATTTCATACCAAACTTATTCATTTAGTTTTTCTAGTAGCGGTTGCTTAATTTTCAGTTTCTATTACTGCATACTTCAAATAAACAATGACAAGAATTTTATAAGACATAACAACGTGATGTACTCTTTTCAATAGTTTACTATTTGGTGCGCGAATCGTTCAGCGTTCATGTGGTGCGTGGTTCTTTACACAGACACTTTTTTGCTTGTTTTGTTTCATAGGCAACATTTCATTTACAACATCATTCGGGAAATTTTCAAAAGTTCCGAAACGACAGACTTAACCATAGATTAATAGGATTCCCAGTAAGCTGGGCTTATTTTGGTCCATTAGTTAATTGATCAACGGGTTAAATCTTCAGCCAGTTACATGGCAAATGAATTGTCAGTTAGTCAAATTAATTAAGCTGTCAGTTTTTTTTGTGTGTGTCTTAGGGTGCTTTATTCTGCTGGTCGTCAAATCATTGGCTGTCGAACAGCCACCTTATCCTAGGGCATTGTTGCCCACACTTCGCGATTCTTTATGTACTTTCACATTTTATAATGCCCGGTTGTAACTTTGTCTGCGTATTATTTCGTACTATTTCATCGCGTGGCTTGTCACTTGGTTGCATAATAATATACAGTCTCATGCTGCTGTGGAAACAGGTTAAGGTAAGCCCTTTTCCGTCCAGACGCCATTTAACAAAGTAACCTTTGTTAACAGCCTCATATGAACACGGAGAGATTCGCACAATTTACTAAGTTTCGAAGCTGCTACGCCACATGAACCATACGACCACGTCTTTTTTTGTAAACCATTCTACATTTTTATTCTCATCATAAGTTTATCTATGTAATAAGGACGTCTCATAAGTGTACCTACATAATATGAGCTATTTACATAAATTATTATCATAAACTTCGTAATGTATTTGATATTTTGTCCGATATCGTATTTATGTCTGCTTTTACTTTGTGCATTGTATTAAGGATTTATCGTTATATTTCATATGTTTAAGTATACGATCTCATGGGTATATGAATAAAATGTGTGTAACTATAAAACAAAAAAATATTAAATAAAAAATGTAAAACAAGATTACAAAATAATAAAAACGAAAACATAAAAAAAACAGAAAATAAAACACAAACCTCCTGCGTGCATATGACCTCGATGTGGTGATGAGGCTTGAGTGCTCTGACGCAGTAGGTTATACCGAACAGGTTCAACCACACCAGGCAGGTAATCGTTCAGGACCCAGACTAACATAGCCCAACTCAAGCAATATGGTTCAAAAGACAATAAAAAATCTATATCGGTCGTCGAGTGGCTGATATAACGACAGATGATAGGGATGGAAATACTGTCGATGCAGGAAGCGAACGACACTCGTCTGGAGGATTCCACTTTCGGTGGCAATATCAAAAAATGGCTCTAAGCACTATAAGAGTTAACATCTGAGGTCATCAGTCCCCTAGATTTACAACTAAGTAAACCTAACTAACCTAAGGACATCACACACACCCATTCCCGAGGCAGGATTCGAATATGCGACCTAGCAGCCGCGTGGTTCCGGACTAAAGCACCTAGAACCGCTCGGTCACAGCGTCCGGCTCGTGGCAATATGTCTTGTATCACTGAGCGGATTCATTAGCGTCGTAGCTAGAACAGCTTCTTCGTGTTCTCCGTCAGTTGCAGACTTCTATCTTTCCTCTTTTTGGCGTTCAAGCAGCCGATCCGTACTAGCGTCTTAATAAGTCATGCAATTGCCTGGCGCGTCGGACATTGGCGATCCAGACAGATAGCCTAACTGTACTGTTTTTACGCTATTTTTGTTTTACATTCACTATATCAACACAGTATAGCCAATTTCTCCTCATTGGTGTACATGTCCGCATGCAATGAATGTTGAAGTAGAAATCAGCGGCCTGCAGTGCAAACACGTAAACAGGCAAATGTGTTGGCATGCTGACAGCGCAGCATGAGATCTCTGCTTGGCGGTGTTTGCACCGCTAACACTGATTCCTGCCAGTGCGCTTTCAAATTCTAGGAAATTTCTCGAATTTTCTTATGATAGGTTTCAAAACGTCAACATCAACAGACGTTATATCACCGTAATTTTCTTCTCAAGAGCTGTCAAATGAATTTATAGTAAGTAAATGGTTCCATTTAAAAAATGTACCTGCGACCGTTTTGGTCGCAGGTTTGAATCCAGCCTCGGGCATGGATGTGTGTGATGCCCTTAGGTTAGTTAGGTTTAAGTAGTTCTAAGTTCTAGGGGGCTGATGACCTCAGCTGTTAAGTTCCACAGTGCTCAGAGCCATTTAAACCATTTTGAACCCTTTATATAAGTTGAACATTAATAAGAACGACAAACAGCAGGGACGGATTCCTGACCGCAAATGGAGCGAAAAAAGTCCTATTATTCGGAAATACATCATTACCACTGTTGATGGCACCGACGAATGAAAGTTTCTCTGACCACGTGACGTGTGTTCCATGTGTGTTGCAGGCTGTGTGATTGACACAGCGTACTGTATGCAGCAGAATGGTCCGGTATTCATTTTGGGAACAAGCAGAAACGGTTTTTGTGTGTGGTCAAGCATATGGCAACGGTCGAGAGGCAACATGGCAGTATCAAAATAAGCTTCCTAGCAGACACCAACTACACCACGAAAAGTTTCAGGTTCTCTTTGGGCATTTGTGTGATCATGGGCCCTTTCGGACAGAGCAACGTGCAGATAGGTGGCGGACTTTGTGTACACCAGATCTGGAGGACCAGGTTTTACAGGTTATTGAGACGAACCCAAGTACAAACACAGGAAAGTGCCCCCCCCCTCCCCCCAACATGGTGTAAGCGAAAGTATCATTATATGTATCCTGCGTGCATTACATTCGATGTAGGCTACTTTGAACATCTGTTGTACCGTGGATGTGATGCAGCTCTATACTGTGGTCCGAAACGATTTATTGTCGTTGCACGTAGACCGTCAATTTCCAGTCACATGTGCATAGGACCTTCTTCCCTCCATTTGTGGAGTGACGGTAAAACAAATATTTTAATTTTTGGGTTGAGGGAGGTTGATTCTTTTCACCGAGGGGACCGTCCGCCCCGATAGCTGAGTGGGCAGCGTGACGGATTGCCGTCCTACTGGTTCGATTAACGGCTGGGTCGGGGATTTTCTCCGCTCAGGGACTGTGTGTTGTGTCGTCTTCATCATCATTTCATCCCCATCCGGCGCGCAGGTCGCCCAATGTCGCATCGAATGCAGTAAGACCTGCACCAAGGCGGCCGGATCTGCCCCGCGAGGGGCCTCCCGGCCAACGACGCCAAACGCTCAGTTCGATTACCGAGGGGACCATTTCTCTACCGCACCTAACCACCTGTTACATGTATGTGCTTCTAGAGAATGGGCTGCATCTACAATAGACAGCATCAGAGAGGTGCATTTATAATATGAAGTATCCTACAGCGGGGATGCATGCCTCCTAAACTTTCAAGACACATTGTGTCACATTGTACGACATGAGAAATGACATGTTGACTGACATGATGGCATGGAGTGTATGGAGGTTCATAGACAGAAGCAGAAATAACATTTGGCGTGCTCCAGGGAGCATTGTTCTTCATGTTTTGATTAATGACCTCGCCGGCTGTTATCTACAGTGGTATTTTATAAAGCTGCACAAATATCCAAGTAGAGCTTCATAGGAATTCAAAGTGCTACAAAAAATTGCAGATTGTTATGAATGTATGGAAATGTAAACCTGTGCGCCACAAAACACATTAAAGCAGTAAATCATGACTACAATATCAATAAGTCGCATCTGGAACCAGTCAACTTCTTCAGATCTCTGCGTGTGACACTCTGTATGAATGTGAAATGATAACGTAGGCTCAGTCGCAGGTAGAGTGGATGGTAGGCTTCGGTTGTTTAATTGGGTACTGCTAAAATGCAATAAGTCTACAAAGAACCTCAACTGTCAGACGCTTGAAGATAAACGTCAACTACCCTGCCGCTGCCGCTTAGAAGATTTCAAGACCCAATATTAAGTAGAAATATACTGTACCTCCTTTGGTACCACTCCTGTAGTGAACCGTGAAGATAAAGTTGGAATAAATTACAGCGCATGCAGGGGCATTTTAAAAGTCATTTTTCCCATACTCCAAATGCGATTAGGACAGTAAGAGACCCTAACATGATGTATAATACTAATTGCTCTCTGCCATGCCATACACAGTGATTTGCAGTGTATGTAGATGTAGAAATATTTGTAGATAAGGACCTTAATGGATGGAGAAGTCTAGGAGACTCCTTCATCGAGCAGTGGTTGGCAAATGGCTAACGATGGTAATGATATGTGAATAAATATACCAATGATAAGAGCTTATACACACGTCTGTTCTTAATGCAAACACGGCTGATTCGTGTAACTAGCTCAGAATGCACTTGACGTAATTACTTCGCATTCCATGTGAAGGGCTCTACGAGTGAACATTTGTATTCGCGGAAGACTTGTTCGTCTGCGTAACTGCTAATCTGTGTTTCATACCTCCTAGCGTAGGAACATGATGCAACAGCCGTGTCGTGACACAGGTGCTCCGCGAACGTAAGGCGAACACTACGGAGACGGGCACTCTCGTTCAGTATTCAAGATCGCGAAAGGAACACCTGCGATGTTGTATCTTCGCGTTTTATAACGCATTAAACCGTCTTTTTTTATTCACCACAAAGACATCAGCCAAACTACTTCGTACCTAAGTTAAAACAGCCTTAAAATGGAACATGCATAATTTCCAGTAATTTATGTGTTCGTTCTACATCAGGAGGATTTCGAAAACGTGGTAAGACAGTGTAAGTAGGCTGTTTAGGTTTTTATGTGGGTGACGCCACGTTGCGCTCTATATGAATATCACTGACTGTGCTGTGTGCAGTCTGTGGTTGGTTGGACTCATTGTTGGAATATTTGCTATTCTAGAGTTGGGCAGTTGCATGTGAACAGCGCGTAGCGTTGCGCAGTTGGAGGTGAGCCGCCAGCGGTGGTGGATGTGGGGAGAGCGATGGCAGAGTTTTGAGAGCGGACGATCTGGACGTGTGTCCGTCAGAAAAACGAAATTTGTAAGACTGGATGTCATGAACTGATATATAATGACTTTTGAACACTATTAAGGTAAATACATAGTTTATTCTCTATCAAAATCTTTCATTAACTAACTATGCCTATCAGTAGTTAGTGCCTTCAGTAGTTAGAATCCTTTATTTAGCTGTATTGCAGTAGTTCGAGTAACGAAGATTTTTGTGAGGTAAGTGATTCATGAGAGGTATAGGTTATTGTTAGTCATGGCCATTCTTTTGTAGGGATTATTGAAAGTCAGATTGCGTTGCCCTAAAAATATTATGTGTCAGTTTAGTGTTGACCAGAATAAGTAAAGGGCGAAATGTCTGAGTACGTTCAGTTCTGCTCAGCTGTTTGAAAATCATATAACATAAAGGGTTAACCAGAACAGTAATTCATTAATTTTTTCTAAGGAGATGTTTCAAGAGCAAATAATAAAATTTTACTTTTTATGCCTATACCCAGTTTACCATATTCACTATGAAAAAAAAAGAAGCAGTACGAAGAAATTATTCGAGTGGGACGGGAATCGGTAAACATGGCATACATGTACAGACAAGCAAATGATCACAATTTCAACAAAATGGATGATTTATTCAAGAGAAAGTGTTTCTCAAAGCGAGCAAGTCCACTGCGCGTTGGTCCAACTCCGGTCCTTATGCGGAGAGTAATTCGGCTTGGCAATGATTGACAGAATTGTTGGATGTCCTCCTGATAAATATCGTGCCAAATTCTTTCCCATTGGCCAAGGTAGTATTTGGCAAGAACAAAAATTCTCACCGTTTGCGGAAAGGCATCATCTTGTTGAAATGTAAGTCCGTGATAGCTTGACGCAAGGGCAACAAAACGGAGCGTAGAATATCGTCGACGTACCTCTGTGCTGTAAAGGTGGCGCGGGTGACAACCAAAGAGGCGTGCTATGAAGTGCATCCTAAACATATTATTCCCGGTTGTTGGGCCGCAGGGCGTGCGACAGCAATGTTGGTCTCCCACCGCTGTCCGGACGTGTCTAAACACGTCTTCGCTGGCAGAATGAGATTTTCACTGTGCAGCGGAGTGTGCGCTGATGTGAAACTTCCTGACAGATTAAAACTGTGTGCCGGACCGAGACTCGAACTCGGAACCTTTACCTTCTGCAGACCAGTGCTCTACCAGCTGGGGTACCCAAGCACGACTCACGACCTGTCCTCTCAGTTTCAATTCTGCCAGTACCTCGTCTCCTACCTTCCAAACATCACAGAAGCAAAGGTCCCTAGTTCGAGTCTCGGTCCGGCACAGTTTTAATCTGTCAGGAAGTTCCACGTCTTCGCAGGTCATCGGGCCTCCTTTCGAAACGAGACTCATCACTGGGATCAGTTCTGCTATTCAGTGAAGTTCCAGGCCAAACGCTACCTTTCCGAACGTCGCCAGGTGTCTCCCAAATTGAGAACATTCGGAGTATTGTAAATCATCCCGTTTTTTTGGTATTGCAATCATTTGTTTGTCTGTACATGAACGTCACATCTACCGGTTTCCTTCCCATTCGGATAATTCTTTAGTGGTGCATCATTTTTTAATTCTTTATTTTTAGAGTGTATATCGAAGACTTGATGATGAAGTAAGGAACAAGCAAAGGACGCTTCCCGCGTCTTCGAGTGCAGCGTAGTACTAATGGAAAACAAACATACATAAAACTATGGTAATGAGAGTACATGACAAAAAAGATGATGTTGTTGTGGCCTTCGGTTCAGAGACTGGTCTGATGCAGCTCTCCATGCTAGTCAATCCTGTGCAAGCTTCTTCATCTCCGAGTAACTGCTGCAACCTATATCCATCTGTATCTGCTTAATGCATTCAACTCTTCGTCTCCCTCTACAATTATCACCCTCAACACTTCCCTCCAATACCAAATTGGAGATCCCTTGATGTCTCAGAATGTCCTACCAACTCATGCCTTCTTCTAGGCATGTTGTGCCATGAATTCCTCTTCTTCCCAGGTGTATTCGGTACTTTCTCATTAGTTACATGATCTACCCATCTCATCTTCAGCATTCTTCTGTAGCACCGCATTTCAAAAGCTCCTATTCTGTTCTTGTCTAAACTATTTATCGTCAATATTTCAATTCCATGCATGGCTACACTTATATCTATACTCGATGCTGGCAAATTTCTCTTCTTCAGAAACGCTTTCTTGCCATAGCCACTCTACATTTTATATCCTCTCTACTTCGACCATCATCAGTTACTTTGCTGCCCAAATAGCAAAATTCATTTACTACTTTAAGTGTTTCATTTCCTAATTTGATTCCCTCAGCGTCATCTGATTTAATTCGACTAAATTCAATTATTCTCGTTTTGCTTTTGTTGACGTGCATCCCACATCCTCCTTTCAAGAAACTGTCCATTCCGTTCGACTTCCCTTCCAGGTCCTTTGCTGTCTCTGACACAATTACAATGTCGTCGGTAAATCTCAGGGTTTTTATTTCTTCTCCATGGCTTTTATTTCCTACTGCACATGTTTCTTTTGTTTCCTTTACTGATTGCTCAATATACAGATTCAATAACATCAGGGATAGGCTACAACCCTGTCTCACTCCCTTCCCAACCACTGCTTCCCGTTCATGTCCCTCGACTCTCATAACTGCCATCTCGTTTCTGTACAAATTCCAAATAGCCTTCGCTCCCTGTATTTTACCCCTGCCGCCATCACAATTTAAAAGGAAGTATTCCAGTCAACGTTATCAAAAGCTTTCTCTAAGTCTATCTTTTGCGATAATTCGTGGGGTCAGTATTGTTCGTGTGTTCCAAAATTTCTACTGAATCCAAATTGATCTTCCCCGAGATCGACTTCTACCAGTTTTTCCTTTCGTCTGTAAAGAATTCGTTTTAGTATTTTGCAGCCATGTCTTATTGTACTGATATTTCGGTAATTCTCACACCTGTCAATACCTGCTATCTTTGGGATTGGAATTATTACATTTTCCTTGAAGTCAGAGTGTATTTCGCCTGTCTCATACATCTTGCTCACCAGATGATAGAGTCTTGTCATGGCTGGCTCTCCCACGGCTATCAGTAGTTCTAATGGAATTTTGTCTACTCCCGGGGCCTTTTTTCGATTTAGGTCTTTCAGTGCCCTGGAAAATTCTTCACACAGTATCATATCTCCCATTTCATCTTCATTTACGTCCTCTTCCATTTCCATAATATTGTCCTCAAGTACATCGCCCTTGTGTAGACCCTCTATATACTTTTTCCACCTTTCTGCTTTCCCTTCTTTACTTAGGACTTGTTTTCCATCTGAGCTCTTGATATTCATACAGGTGCTTCTCTTTTTTCCAAAGGTCTCTTTAATTTTCCTATAGGCAGTATCTATCTTACGCCTCTACATCCTTACATTTATCCTCTAGCCATCCCTGCTTAGCCATTTTGCACTTCCTGTCGACCTCATTACATTCTGTATCTCTTCTGTTACCCAAGGATTTCTACTAGTCCTCATCTTTTTCCTACTTAATTCTCTGCTGCCTTCACTGTTTCATCTCTCTAAGCTCCCCACTCTTTTCTATTGCATTTCTTTCCCTTGTTCTTGTCAATCATTCACTAATGCTCTCTCTAAAAGTCTCTGCAACCTCTGGTTCTTCCAGTTTATCCAGGTCCCATCTCCTTAAATTCCTACCTTTCTGCAGTTTCTTCAGTTTTCATCTACGGTTCATAAACAATAAATTGTGGTCAGAGTTCACACGTGCCCCTGAAAATGTCCTAAAATTTAAAGCCTGGTTCCTAAATCTCTGTCTTACCATTATATAGTCTACCTGAAACCTTCCAGTGCCTCCAGGCTTCCTTCACTTACACAGCCTTCTTTCATGATTCTTAAACCAAATGTTAGCTGTGATTAAGCTACGATCTGTGCAAAATTCTGCCAGGTGGCATCCTCTTTCATTCCTTACTCCCAGCCCATATTCACCTACTATTTTTCCTTTTCTTTCTTGTCCCGAGTCCCATTCCTCCATGACTATTAAATTTTCGTCTCCCTTAACCATCTGAATAATTTCTTTTATCGCATCAAATATTTCTTCAATCTCTTTATCATCTGTGGACCTAATTGGATATAAACTTAGAATGTGGTCACTATGCTCCTCGTAAAAGCTTATCAGTGCTCGTATTTTTTTATTCATTATTAAACCTACTCCTGCATTACCCTTATTTTATTTTGTATTTTTATCGTTGTATTCACCTGATTAGAAGTCTTGTTCCTCCAGCCACCGAACTTCACTAATTCCCACTATATCTAACTTTAACCTGTCCTTTCCCTTTTCAAATTTTCTAACCTACCTGTCCAATTAAGGGATCTGACATTCCACGCTCCGATCCGCAGAACGCCAGTTTTCTTTCTCCTAATAACGACGTCCTCTTGAGTAGTTCCCGCCCGGAGATCCGAATGGGGGACTATTTTAGCTCCGGATATTTTAGCCAAGAGGACGCCATCATCATTTAACCATACAGTATAGCTGTGTTCCCTTGGGAAAAATTACGGCTGTAGTTTCCTCTTGCTTTCAGCCGTTCGCACTACCAGCACAGCTAGACCGCTTTGGTTAATGTTACAAGGTCAGATCAGTTTTGCCTGCAATAACTGAAAAGTCTGTTGGCTCTCTTCAGGAGCAACAGGTTTGCCTGGCCTCTCAATAGATACCCCTCCGTTGTAGCTGCACCTACGGTACGGCTATCTGTGTGGCTGAGGCACGCAAGTCTCTCCGCCAATGACATGGTCCATGGTTCATGGGGCTGGGGAGGGAGGGTGGGGGAGGGGGGAGGACAACAGAAGATCAAACTGAAGAGGGTGCTGATGAGTACATATGTTTGAGAGGCATAGTAACTGATCGAAAAAGAAGCAAGATCTGGAGCTGCAAAGGTAAATCAAGCGCTCTAGGAACAGAAACGCTACCTCTCTCTACCCGAGTTCGTCAATGGCAGTAGCTCGTGACTTGTGGCGTGCCAGTTTCTCAGCAGCTCATGACTATATGTTTTCAGTGATTGAGGTGCCTGCTGGCCAGGGCAACAGTCAAAATACACCCCGTATCGAACTGGGCGAGGAAAGCACGTGCAACATGCGGTCATTTGTTACCTTGTTGAAAGATAACATTACGGAGAATTCGGAGATAGGGCTTACCAAGCGGCCTTACATGGTATAACGCCTGCTGTCCAAATTACCAGTTACTCTAACAGTGTTGTGTACTCAGTAGTACCACGTACCAGCACTCTTGATGCTGTGACCATGTAATAATTAGGAATGTAATGTTGCAACGTTCGTTTTCCTTGGAGCCTTCAGACACGGATGTGTCCATCGTAGGCATGACAGTCGATGAAAAGTCGGCGTGGTGTCACTCATGTGTCCAGTCTTCCTGCAGATGAGCCTTCTACTTTACTGAACGTACGTGAGGGTCCGTATTATCCTACACAGTGTTGAGAATTCCTCTCCTGAATCCACCGATTCCGTATTCGCATGGCAATCGTGAATTCCAGACCAGAACGAGCAGCAGTATCGCGGCACGATGAAAATTAACCTCGACAACCCTCGATCCTGCCACGATGAATACCGGCGCGTGTTGCTTACACGAGGCACAAGAGGACCTAACACGCAAACAACATTCAAATACGATTTCTGAATGAGAAATACGATGCGAACTCTTTCCTTTGAACTACAATGCCGATTGCGCCACTGCTAACTGCTTTGTGCTCTTGCACAGTAATGTCAATTATTTGCATACCCAAGCATTTGACGTTCGTTGCATACCACTTTCATGGTGTTGCAATTTCATTGGTCAGAATTGTACATGCAGAGATTTCAGTACATCCGACTGACATGTTATGGAGCCTAAAGTTTGAAAGAGACTCATGTAAGGAAAAGAGCTCTATAAATTCCTGTGTGTTAACAATATACAGGGACGTTACTCGGAAATATGTAGGTAGCGTTACTCCTATTCATTTTTCGTGGTCCCACTGAAATGTTAATCATCTGCATTGAACCCATCTACTGCCATTACATACGACGAGAATTTCAAAGGATTTTCTGACAACATTTTCGCTAGACTGTGGAAACTTATAAATGAAGTGCTTTGTACGGGATAGAAATGAAAGACGTAAAACATCAAACCATCACTGGATAATTGCATACTGGTGGGAGAGATTCGATTACATTTGCGCAGATCTCTTTTCGGATTTTTTTCAGTTTCTTTAGTTAGATTCGCCGTGTTTAAAGTTGTTTAGTCTTATAACATTGTTATTAATGTATAACTTGGTGCTCATGCTTCTAACTCAACATTATATTTAAACGGGCAAAGTAATTTTATATAGCGGCAAGTCGAGTACGTAAACGTGCCCTGGGAATGGGGCAAGTTTACAACCTAGAGGAAAACGTTTACACATATCGTAGGACACAATACTGGGTCAACAAATTACACTACTAAAATTTTCAAAATATAATCTATTGGCAGAAAAAAAAATTTCAGGCTTACTTACACTAGTTAACATCGAAAAACACTGCAATTTTCCCGGTAATAAACAATTCTTTGGCGAACTTCTCTCTGTCAGCATAATATGAAACCATTTCCAGTGGTACAATCGTCGTGAGTCCACCTTTTAAATCTAAGGTACTGGACCCATTCTTGACTAATTTGTGATTGCTTGTGTCGTTTCAAACGTAAACGCAAAAGCAATTTTCATCCTCTTCATCAGAGCGCTGCAGTTGTAAGAGAAAGTAAGAAGAACTGGCCGAGACATTCGCTGAGACGGGATTGCTTGCTAACAGACGTTTTGGATCAACTAGTTTGATTCATAATCAAAACGTCTTGGGTCCCGGGTTCGATCCCCGCCACTGCCTAAATTTTGATAAATAATCAGCATTGGCGGCCGAAGACTTCCGGCATAAGAAGTCTGCCTCATTCTGCCAACGGCCTTGTCAAAGAGGGCGGAGGAGCGGATAGAGGTTCAGGGCACTCTCTTGTCCTAGGGGTGGGAAATTGCCCCTAAAGGCGGAAGAATCAGCAATGATCAACGATATGAGGATGCAGAAGGCAATAGAAACCACTGCATTAAGGACACGTAACGTGTATCCACAGGACATGTGGCCTGCAGTTGAAGAAGTGTCATGATGATCTCTCCATTGGCTAATTATTCCGGAATAGTACCACATTCGGGTCTCCAGGAGGGGACTGCCAAGGGGGAGGTTACCATGAGAAAAAGATTGAATAATCATCGAAAGGATAATGTTCTACGAGTAGGGGCGTGGAATGTCAGAAGCTTGAACGTGATAGGGAAACTAGAAAATCTGAAAAGGGAAATGCAAAGGCTCAATCTAGATATAGTAGGGGTCAGTGAAGTGAAGTGGAAGGAAGACAAGGATTTCTGGTCAGATGAGTATCGGGTAATATCAACAGCAGCAGAAAATGGTATAACAGGTGTAGGATTCGTTATGAATAGGAAGGTAGGGCAGAGGGTCTGTTACTGTGAACAGTTCAGTGACCGGGTTGTTCTAATCAGAATCGACAGCAGACCATCACCGACAACGATAGTTCAGGTATACATGCCAACGTCGCAAGCTGAAGATGAACAGATAGAGAAAGTGTATGAGGACATTGAAAGGGTAATGCAGTATGTAAAGGGGGACGAAAATCTAATAGTCATGGGCGACTGGAATGCAGTTATAGGGGAAGGAGTAGAAGAAAATGTTACAGGAGAATATGGGCTTGGGACAAGGAATGAAAGAGGAGAAAAACTAATTGAGTTCTGTAACAAGTTTCAGCTAGTAATAGCGAATACCCTGTTCAAGAATCACAAGAGGAGGAGGTATACTTGGAAAAGGCCGGAAGATACGGGAAGATTTCAGTTAGATTACATCATGGCCAGACAGAGATTCCGAAATCAGATACTGGATTGTAAGGCGTACCCAGGATCAGATATAGACTCAGATCACAATATAGTAGTGATGAAGAGTAGGCTGAAGTTCAAGACATTAGTCAGGAAGAATCAATACGCTAAGAAGTGGGATACGGAAATTCTAAGGAATGACGAGATAAGTTTGAAGTTCTCTAACGCTATAGATACAGCAATAAGGAATAGCGCAGTAGGCAACACTGTTGAAGAGGAATGGAAGTCTCTAAAAAGAGCCATCACAGAAGTTGGGAAGGAAAACATAGGTACAAAGAAGATAGCTGCGAAGAAACCATGGGTAACAGAAGAAATACTTCAGTTGATTGATGAAAGGAGGAAGTACAAACATGTTCCGGCAAAATCAGGAATACAGAAATACAAGTCGCTGAGGAATGAAATAAATAGGAAGTGCAGAGAAGCTAAGACGAAATGGCTGCAGGAAAAATGTGAAGACATCGAAAAAGATATGATTGTCGGAAGGACAGACTCAGCATACGGTCAAATAAGGCAGAAGAGATAGATAACATTCCATCAGAATTTCTAAAATCGTTAGGGGAAGTGGCAACAAAACGACTATTCACGTTGGTGTGTAGAATCTATGATTCTGGCGACATACCATCTGACTTTCGGAAATGCATCATCCACACAATTCCGAAGACGGCAAGAGCTGACAAGTGCGAGAATTATCGCACAATCAGCTTAACAGCTCATGCATCGAAGCTGCTTACAAGAATAATATACAGAAGAATGGAAAAGAAAATTGAGAATGCTCTAGGTGACGACCAGTTTGGCTTTAGGAAAAGTAAAGGCACGAGAGAGGCAATTCTGACGTTACGGCTAATAATGGAAGCAAGGCTAAAGAAAAATCAAGACACGTTCATAGGAATTGTCTACCTGGAAAAAGCGTTCGACAATATAAAATAGTGGTAGCTGTTCAAGATTCTGAAAAAAGTACGGGTAAGCTATAGGTAGAGACGGGTCATATACAATATGTACAACAACCAAGAGGGAATAATCAGAGTGGACAACCAAGTACGAAGTGCTCGTATTAAGAAGGGAGTAAGAGAAGTCTGTAGCCTTTCACCCCTACTCTTCAATCTGTACATCGAGGAAGCAATGATGGAAATAAAAGAAAGGTTCAGGAGTGGAATTAAAATACAAGGTGAAAGGATATCAGTGATACGATTCGCTGATGACATTGCTATCCTGAGTGAAAGTGAAGAAGGATTAAATGATCTGCTGAACGGAATGAACAGTCCAATGAGTACACAGTATGGTTTGAGAGTAAATCGGAGAAAGACGAAGGTAATGAGAAGTAGTAGAAATGAGAACAGCGAGAAACTTAACATCAGGATTGATGGTAACGAAGTCAATGAAGTTAAGGGATTCTGCTACCTAGGCAGAAAAATAACCAATGACGGACGGAGCAAGGAGGATATCAAAAGAGGACTCGCTATGGCAAAAAAGGCATTTCTGGCCAAGAGAAGTCTACTAATATCAAATACCGGCCTTAATTTTAGGAAGAAATTTCTGAGGTTGTACGTCTGGAGTACAGCATTGTATGGTAGTGAAACATGGACTGTGGGAAAACCGGAACAGAAGAGAATCGAAGCATTTGATATGTGGTGCTATAGACGAATGTTGAAAATTAGGTGGACTGATAAGGTAAGGAATGTGGAGGTTCTACGCAGAATCGGAGAGGAAAGGAATATGTGGAAGACACTGATAAGGAGAAGGGACAGGATGATAGGACATCTGCTAAGACATGAGGGAATGACTTCCATGGTACTAGAGGGAGCTGTAGAGGGCAAAAACTGTAGAGGAAGACAGAGATTGGAATACGTCAAGCAAATAATTGAGGACGTAGGTTGCAAGTGCTAGTCTGAGATGAAGAGGTTAGCACAGGAAAGGAATTCGTGGCGGGCAACATCAAACCAGTCAGTAGACTGATGACCAAAAACAAAAGTTTGTGAGGAAAGGATGGAGAAAATACAAGATGATAGACGGCATAAAGGGAAGCGGAAATTACACGGTCCTGAAAAGTACCACAAAAGACAGAAAAGGCTCTGAGCACTGTGGGACTTAACTCCTGAGGTCGTCAGTCCCCTAGAACTTAGAACTACTTAAACCTAACTGTTGTTGCTGTTGTGGTCTTCAGTCGTGAGACTGGTTTGATGCAGCTCTCCATGCTACTCTATCCTGTGCCAGCTTCTTCATTTCCCAGAACCCATTGCAACCCACATCCTTCTGAATCTGCTTAGTGTAGTCATCTCTTGGTCTCCCTCTACGATTTTTACCCTCTACGCTGCCCTCCAATACTAAGTTGGTGATCCCTTGATGCCTCAGAACATGTCCTACCAACCGATCCCTTCTTCTGGTCAAGTTGTGCCACAAACTTCTCTTCTCCCCAATCCTATTCAATACTTCCTCATTAGTTATGTGATCTACCCATCTAATCTTCAGCATTCTTCTGTAGCACCACATATCGAAAGCTTCTATTCTCTTCTTGTCTACACTATTTATCGTCCATGTTTCACTTCTATACATGGCTACACTCCATACAAATACTTTCAGAAATGACTTCCTGACACTTAAATCTATACTCGATGTTAACAATTTTCTCTTCTTCAGAAACGCTTTTCTTGCCATTGCCAGTCTACATTTCATATCCTCTCTACTTCGACCATCATCAGCTATTTTGCTCCCCAAATAGCAGAACTCCTTTACTACATTAAGTGTCTCATTTCGTAATCTAATTCCCTCAGCATCACCTGATGTAATTCGACTACATTCCATTATCCTCGTTTTGCTTTTGTTGATGTTCATCTTATATCCTCCTTTCAAGACACTATCCATTCCGTTCAACTGCTCTTCCAAGTCCTTTGCTGTCTCTGACAGAATTACGATGTCATCGGCGAACCTCAAAGTTTTTAATTCTTCTCCATGGATTTTAATACATACTCCAAATTTTTCTTATGTTTCCTTTACTGCTTGCTCAATATACAGATTGAATAACATCGTGGAGAGGCTACAACCCTGTCTCACTCCCTTCCCAACCACTCCTTCCCTTTCATGTCCCTCGACTCTTATAACTGCCATCTGCTTTCTGTACAAATTGTAAATAGCCTTTCGCTCCCTATATTTTACCCATGCCACCTTCAGAATTTGAAAGAGGGTATTCCAGTCAACATTGTCAAAAGCTTTCTCTAAGCCTACAAATGCTAGAAACGTAGGTTTGCCCTTCCTTAATCTAGGTTCTAAGAGAAGTCGTAGGGTCAGTATTGCCTCACGTGTTCCAACATTTCTACAGAATCCAAACTGATCATCCCCGAGGTCGGCTTCTACTAGTTTTTCCATTCGTCTGTAAAGAATTCGTGTTAGTATTTTGCAGCTGTGACTTATTAAACCGATAGTTCGGTATTTTTCACATCTGTCAACACCTGCTTTCTTTGGGATTGGAATTATTATATTCTTCTTGAAGTCTGAGGGTATTTCGCCTGTCTCATACATCTTGCTCACCAGATGGTAGAGTTTTGTCAGGACTGGCTCTCCCAAGGCAGTCAGTAGTTCCAATGGAATGTTGTCTACTCCGGGGGCCTTGTTTTGACTCAGGTCTTTCAGTGCTCTGTCAAACTCTACACTTAGTATCGTATCTCCCATTTTATCTTCATCTACATCCTCTTCCTTTACCATAATATTGTCCTCAAGTACATCACCCTTGTATAGACCCTCTATATACTCCTTCCACCTATCTGCTTTCCCTTCTTTGCTTAGAACTGGGTTTCCAACTGAGCTCTTGATGTTCATACAAGTGGTTCTCCAAAGGTCTCTTTAATTTTCCTGTAGGCAGTATCTATCTTACCCCTAGTGAGATAAGCCTCTACATCCTTACATTTGTCCTCTAGCCATCCCTGCTTAGCCATTTTGCACTTCCTGTCGATCTCATTTTTGAGACGTCTGTATTCCTTTTTCCCTGTTTCATTTACTGCATTTTTATATTTTCTCCTTTCATCAATTAAATTCAATATTTCTTCTTTTACCCAAGGATTTCTACTAGCCCTCGTCTTTTTACCTACTTGATCCTCTGCTGCCTTCACTACTTCATCCCTCAAAGCTACCCATTCTTCGCTACTGTATTTCTTTCCCCCATTCCTGTCAATTGCTGCCTTATACTCTCCC
Source organism: Schistocerca gregaria (assembly GCF_023897955.1). Classification (NCBI taxonomy): domain Eukaryota; kingdom Metazoa; phylum Arthropoda; class Insecta; order Orthoptera; family Acrididae; genus Schistocerca; species Schistocerca gregaria. Next base: position 263,664,539 of record NC_064921.1, read on the forward strand.
TGAAACTCTGTACAACCTCTGTTTCTTTTAGTTTATCCATGTCCCATCTCCTTAAATTCCCACCTTTTTGCAGTTTCTTCAGTTTTAATCTACAGGTCATAACCAATAGATTGTGGTCAGAGTCCACATCTGCCCCTGGAAATGTCTTACAATTTAAAACCTGGTTCCTAAATCTCTGTCTTACCATTATATAATCTATCTGATACCTTTTAGTATCTCCAGGGTTCTTCCATGTATACAGCCTTCTTTTATGATTCTTGAACCAAGTGTTACCTATGATTAAGTTGTGCTCTGTGCAAAATTCTACCAGGCGGCTTCCTCTTTCATTTCTTTGCCCCAGTCCATATTCACATACTACGTTTCCTTCTCTCCCTTTTCCTACTACCGAATTCCAGTCACCCATGACTATTAAATTTTCATCTCCCTTCACTATCTGAATAATTTCTTTTATTTTATCATACATTTCTTCAATTTTTTCCTCATCTGCAGAGCTATTTGGCATATAAACTTGTACTACTGTAGTAGGCGTGGGCTTCGTATCTATCTTGGCCACAATAATGGGTTCACAATGCTGTTTGTAGTAGCTTACCAGCATTCTTATTTTCCTATTCATTATTAAACCTACTCTTGCATTACCCCTATTTGATTTTGTGTTTATAACCCTGTAGTCACCTGACCAGAAGTCTTGTTCCTCCTGCCACCGAACTTCACTAATTCCCACTATATCTAACTTTAACCTATCCATTTCCCTTTTTAAATTTTCTAACCTACCTGCCCGATTAAGGGATCTGACATTCCACGCTCCGATCCGTAGAACGCCAGTTTTCTTTCTGCTGATAACGACATCCTCTTGAGTAGTCCCCGCCCGGAGATCCGAATGGGGGACTATTTTACCTCCGGAATATTTTACCCAAGAGGACGCCATCATCATTTAATCATACAGTAAAGCTGCATGCCCTCGGGAAAAATTACGGCCGTACTTTCCCCTTGCTTTCAGCCGTTCGCAGTACCAGCACAGCAAGGCCGTTTTGGTTAGTGTTACAAGGCCAGATCAGTCAATCATCCCGACTGTTGCCCCTGCAACTACTGAAAAGGCTGCTGCCCCTCTTCAGGAAGCAAATGTTTGTCTGGCCTCTCAACAGATACCCCTTCGTTGTGGTTGCACCTACGGTACGGCTATCTGTATCGCTGAGACACGCAAGCCTCCCCACCATCGGCAAGGTCCATGGTTCATGGGGGAAGGTAAACCAAACTAACCTAAGGAAATACACATCCATGCTCGAGGCAGGATTCGAACCTGCGAACGTAGCGGTCGCACGGTTCCAGACTGTAGCGCCTAAAAGCGCTCGGCCACCCCGGCCGGCGATAGAAGACCAAATGATGACATTAGAAGTAGGCCTATCTATGTTTGTCCTTGCTGTTCGTGCTTTTAGCAATTTCTTGTCATTATCAGTTCTCGCTCTCAAAGAATTAATTCTTTCTCCCTGACATTCATTAGGTCCAAATAGCTTTTTCAACAATTTATATTTTTTATTCTCCTGTGCTTTCACATTTTTAGACTGCGTTTCTAACTGCAGTTGTCTTAAAAGTTACCTTGACTGGGGTATCAATCAGGATGACAATGCAAAGTAGTACGTAAACGTGCTCCAATAGAACTGTGTAAACGTACCCCAAAGACATTTTTGAATTAGTTTCGAATTATAGTAGAAACTTTCACGCATTAAAATTACACAAATGTACCTTGTAAAGGTGAATAATCTCATGTACATGAATATATATTTATCTAATCTCAATCCCAAAAGGTATGCTCCCTAGTAGCATCGATATTTTATAACAAAATTTACTCACCTTGTACAAAAACACAGATGTGTTCTTTGCGCTTAAACTTCCACTCAGCTGAAGCTGCGAAGCTTTTGAGAGCCCTCAGTAAATGGCACCACTAATCTTCCATTGTCTGTAGCGTTCTAGCAATAATAGTTCCAGAGAAATCGTGCCCCTAGCGTAAACGTGGCCAGGGCTCCCCTACGTACTGACCATCTGAGGAATAACAATATGTTAGCAACAAATCCATCGGCAAATGTATGAAAGTATTCCATTAAAAGGCCAAGTGTTTTGTGAAACAGTATTTAGAAGAAATGATTATCAGTTTAGTTTCAGGAGATACTGGCGACCATCTGGAAATTAGCACAAAAGGCTCCGCGTTCTGACAGCTGCTGTTCTAGTAAAACAGTTGGGTGGTAGAGGACGCGGGATTTAAGATAACTTCTGTGACCAGGAAATATGACTGCAGCCTTAGAATGATTTCGAGCGGAGGATTCTGCGAAATATGAATCGCCTGTTTTCTCCGTAATTAACTTCATACCAGCGCGTAGCTGATACGGCTCGTAGAGAATTGGCCATGGAGCGAAGATATGATGCAGAAGGCTCTGTAAGCGCTGGCTGGGATTTCTGAATGACACTGCCTCCTCTTCCGTATCCCCGATGTTCTCATTCTGTCTTCCAGCCATTCAGGTACAAGCAAGCAAGCGCGCAGACAGACACACACACACAAACAAGAGGACTTGCTACGATTTAATACTCTTCACCACTCTCTCATTCCTTTGTCCACAGTGGAACACACGAGACGTCATCATACCGTTTGGTTTTTAGTACGATGTCAACCATTTTCATTATAAAAATACCACTGGATTTAAGATCACCAACAGAGTACACAAATCCAATTAAGTATTAAGTTTCGCTTAACTAAGGGTGCAAAAGGAATTTTTCTGGAGTGTAGCCTTATACATAAGTGAAATGTGGACGATAAGCGGTTCAAAGAAGAAGAGAATAAAGCTTTTAAAATGTGATGCTACAGAAGAATGTTGATTATTAGAAGGCAGTGAAGCGAACTAACGAGAAAGGAAATTTGTGGCATAGCTTGCCTAAAAGAAGGGATTAGTCGATAGCACACATTCTGAGACATCAAGGAATCGTCAGTTTAGTACTGGGGGGAAGTGTGTGTGGGGGGAGGGGAGTAAAAACTGCAAAGGAAGAGCAAGGGACAAGTACAGTAAGATAGTTCAAATGGATGTAGGTTGCAGTAGTTATTCGGAGATGGAGAGGTTTCCACAGGACATAGTAGTGTGGAGAGCTGCATCAAACCAGTCTACAAACACCTAAACAACAACTACTACTGATAAACTGCAGAAAGCTGGCAGTTTACTAAAGGCAATAGTTAAAACTAAAAGCAGCTCTAAAATATGTAAAACCGGTGTTCAGTATCATTCTTGACATTGCCAGCGATTTGAAAGGTATATCACTAAGAAAATATGTAATTAAGTTTAAACATGCGAAATTAGCTTATTATTCGCAGCTACTTCCCTAAACATTTAGTTCTTCCACACTTTCTCATATCTCACCCATCCCAGCATAGTTGTGGCCTGATATGCTATATCGTTAGACTTTGTGTACAACATGCAATGGCAGATAACGCTGGAACCCTGGAAGATATGACTGTAGCACTGATTTGCTACTACACTCAATCAGCTGGCGATTGTAAGCCACAGCATTTAGTGTCGTGTAAATAGTAATAGCAAAACTGTCTTTCATGGTCAGCCGCAACCTTCGTCGGAAAAAGACTTTCCACACAAGCGTGATGTCGAAGGCCTCACACCCATATTCATCAGAAATCACTTATAAATTTTATGGAAACATGAGATGCCTACATCACACTTCTAGGTGTGTATTCAGCAGCTAAGACAAGAGTTCATCAGAAATATGTATGGAACTCTCAGCCTCTTAGTTCTGGCGGCATGAGTTGTGATAGAAATGGCTTCACCTGAAATGTGATAATTCAGTGGATAATATTGCCACATGTCGGAACTACCCCTATTCTGTTGTCTGTACTGCTCTCCAACAAATAAAAGTCACTGATGTCCCTCTCAAAATAATCATGGTTACTATGCATTCTGTCTGAGTGACTGAAAAACGACAACTACCGGACCAGAATCGGAATTTCATAAACAACTTGTTTACGTATCTCCAAGACTTATTAAGGGCTTGTGTCTTGCAGAACCACCTCAATGCCTTAACAGATGTTCTATCGTCTTATCCGTTCTTTTTGTCAGTGTTCAACGTATATTCCTTTCCTAGTCGATTCTACAGAGAAGCTCCTCATTCTTGCCTTATCACTCCACTCGATTTTCAACATTCTTCTGTAGCACCACATCTCAAATGCTTTTCTGGTTTACCCACAGTTCATGTTTCACTACCATACAATGGTGTGGTCAAAATATACATTGTCGGAAATTTCTTCCTCAAGTTAAGACCTATGTTTGGTACTACTCCGTTTTGCCTGTGCTAATCTGATTTTGTTGTCCTCCTTGCTGCCGGCCGCGGTGGTCTCGCGGTTCTAGGCGCGCAGTCCGGAACCGTGCGACTGCTTCGGTCGCAGGTTCGAATACTGCCTCCGGCATGTGTGTGTGTGATGTCCTTAGGTTAGTTAGGGTTAAGTAGTTCTAAGTTCTAGGGGACTAATAACCACAGCTTTATATTATGCTGCTTAGGGAGCAGAATTTCTTAACTTCAACTACTTCGTGTCACCAATTCTGATGTTAAGTTTGTCGCTTTACTCATTTCTGCTACTTTTTCTTACTTTCGTCTTTTTCCTGTATACTCTCAACACATATTCTGTACTCATTAGATTGTTCATTCCATTCAACAGACCCTGTAATTCTTCTTCACTTTCACTGAGAATAGCAATCTCATCACCGAATATTAACATTGATGCTCTTTGATCTTGAATTGTAATTCCACTCTTTACCCTTTCTTTTTTTTTTCATCATAGCTTCTTCGACAATAAGACTAAACAGTAGGGGAGAAAAACTACATCACTGTCTTATCCATTTTTAATCTGCGCACATCGTTCTTGGCCTTCCACGCCTATTGTTCCCTCTTGGATATTGTTTTTTTGGTCATCAGTCTACTGACTGGTTTGATGCGGCCCGCCACGAATTCCTTTCCTGTACTAACCTCTTCATCTCAGACTAGCACTTGCAACCTACGTCCTCAATTATTTGCTTGACGTATTCCAGTCTCTGTCTTCCTCTACAGTTTTTGACCTCTACAGCACCCTCTAGTACCATGGAAGTCATTCCCTCATGTCTTAGCAGATGTCTTATCATCCTGTCCCTTCTCCTTATCAGTGTCTTCCACATATTCCTTTCCTCTCCGATTCTGCGTAGAACCTCCACATTCCTTACCTTATCAGTCCACCTAATTTTCAACATTCGTCTATAGCACCACATCTCAAATGCTTCGATTCTCTTCTGTTCCGGTTTTCCCACAGTCCATGTTTCACTACCATACAATGCTGTACTCCAGACGTACATCCTCAGAAATTTCTTCCTCAAATTAAGGCCGGTATTTGATATTAGTAGACTTCTCTTGGCCAGAAATGCCTTTTTTGCCATAGCGAGTCTGCTTTTGATGTCCTTAACTTCATTGACTTCGTTACCATCAATCCTGATGTTAAGTTTCTCGCTGTTCTCATTTCTACTACTTCTCATTACCTTCGTCTTTCTCCGATTTACTCTCAAACCATACTGTGCACTCATTAGACTGTTCATTCCATTCAGCAGATCATTTAATTCTTCTTCACTTTCACTCAGGATGGCAATGTCATCAGCGAATCGTATCATTGATATCCTTTCACCTTGTATTTTAATTCCACTCCTGAACCTTTCTTTTATTTCCATCATTGCTTCCTCGATGTACAGATTGAAGAGTAGGGGCGAAAGGCTACAGCCTTGTCTTACTCCCTTCTTAATACAAGCACTTCGTTCTTGGTTGTCCACTGTTATTATTCCCTCTTGGTTGTTGTACATATTGTATATGACCCGTTTCTCGCTATAGCTTACACCTACTTTTTTTCAGAATCTTGAACAGCTTGCACCATTTTCTATTGTCGAACGCTTTTTCCGTGTCCTATGAACGTGTCTTGATTTTTCTTTAGCCTTGCTTCCATTATTAGCCGTAACGTCAGAATTGCCTCTCTCGTGCCTTTACTTTTCCTAAAGCCAAACTGGTCGTCACCTAGCGCATTCTCAATTTTCTTTTCCATTCTTCTGTATATTATTCTTGTAAGCAGCTTCGATGCATGAGGTGTTAAGCTGATTGTGCGATAATTCTCGCACTTGTCAGCTCTTGCCGTCTTCGGAATTGTGTGGATGATGCATTTCCGAAAGTCAGATGGTATGTCGCCCGACTCATATATTCTACACACCAACGTGAATAGTCGTTTTGTTGCCACTTCCCCTAACGATTTTAGAAATTCTGATTGAATGTTATCTATCCCTTCTGCCTTATTTGACCGTAAGTCCTCCAAAGCTCTTTTAAATTCCGATTCTAATATTGGATTCCCTATCTCTTCTAAATCGACTGCTGTTTCTTCTTCTATCACATCAGACAAATCTTCACCCTCATAGAGGCCTTCAATGTATTCTTTCCACCTGTCTGCTCTCTCCTCTGCATTTAACAGTGGAATTCCTGTTGCACTCTTAATGTTACCACCGTTGCTTTTAATGTCACCAAAGGTTGTTCTGACTTTCCTGTATGCTGAGTCTGTCCTTCCGACAATCATATCTTTTTCGATGTCTTCACATTTTTCCTGCAGCCATTTCGTCTTAGCTTCCCTGCACTTCCTATTTATTTCATTCCTCAGCGACTTGTATTTCTGTATTCCTGATTTTGCAGGAACATGTTTGTACTTCCTCCTTTCATCAATCAACTGAAGTATTTCTTCTGTTACCCATGGTTTCTTCGCAGCTACCTTCTTTGTACCTATGTTTTCCTTCCCAACTTCTGTGATGGCTTTTTTTTAGAGACGTCCATTCCTCTTCAACTGTGTTGCCTACTGCGCTATTCCTTATTGCTGTATCTATAGCGCTCGAGAACTTCAAACGTATCTCGTCATTCCTTCCGTATCCCATTTCTTAGCGTATTGATTCTTCCTGACTAATGTCTTGAACTTCAGCCTACTCTTCATTACTGCTATATTGTGCTCTGAGTCTATATCTGCTCCTGGGTACGCCTTACAATCCAGTATCTGATTTCGGAATCTCTGTCTGACCATGATGTAATCTAACTGAAATCTTCCCGTATCTCCCGGCCTTTTCCAAGTATACCTCCTCCTCTTGTGATTCTTGAACAGGGTATTCGCTATTACTAGCTGAAACTTGTTACAGAACTCAATTAGTCTTTTTCCTCTTTCATTCCTTGTCCCAAGCCCATATTCTCCTGTAACCTTTTCTTCTACGCCTTCCCCTACAACTGCATTCCAGTCGCCCATGACTATTAGATTTTCGTCCCCCTTTACATACTGCATTACCCTTTCAATATCCTCATACACTTTCTCTATCTGTTCATCTTCAGCTTGCGACGTCGGCATGTATACCTGAACTATCGTTGTCGGTGATGGTCTGCTGTCGATTCTGATTAGAACAACCCGGTCACTGAACTGTTCACAGTAACAGACCCTCTGCCCTACCTTCCCATTCATAACGAATCCTACACCTGTTATACCATTTTCTGCTGCTGTTGATATTACCCGATACTCATCTGACCAGAAATCCTTGTCTTCCTTCCACTTCACTTCACTGACCCCTACTATATCTAGATTGAGCCTTTGCATTTCCCTTTTCAGATTTTCTGGTTTCCCTACCACGTTCAAGCTTCTGACATTCCACGCCCCGACTTGTAGAACATTATCCTTTCGTTGATTATTCAATCTTTTTCTCATGGTAACCTCCCCCTTGGCAGTCCCCTCCCGGAGATCCGAATGGGGGACTATTCCGGAATCTTTTTCCAATGGAGAGATCATCATGACACTTCTTCAACTACAGGCCACATGGTTATTGTACATATTGAATAGTGCTCTATCCCTATAGCTTAGTCCTATTTTTCTAAGGATTTCAAACATGTTGCACCATTCTACATTGAACGCTTTTTCCAGCCCAGCTAATATTATAAACGTGTCTTCATTTTTCTTTGGTTTAGCTTCCATTGGCTTCCATTATCAACCGCAGTGTTAGAACTCTTTCTCTGTGCCTTTACGTTTCCTAAAGCCAAACTGATCATCTTCTAACAAATCCAAAGTTTTCTTTTACATTATTCTGCACATTATTCTCCTCAGCAGATGGGATGCATGAGCTGTTAGGCTGATGGTGCGATAATTCTCGCACTTGACGGCTCTTGCAATCTTCGGAACTGTGTGGATGGTGTTGTTCCGAAAATCTGGTGATACGTCGCCAGTCTCATACAGTCTACGCACCAACATGATTAATTGCATTGTTGTCACTTCCACGCATGATTTTAGAAATTCCGACAGGGTGTCATCTATCCCTTCTGCCTCATTTGATTGCAAGTCTTCCAAAGCTCTACTAAATTCTGATTCTAATACGGGGTTCCCTATCTCCTCCCTATCGATTCCTGTGACTTCTTCTGTCGCGTCATCAGATAAGTCCTCCCCATCAAGAAGGACTTCGATGTACTCTTTCTACTTATCCATTCTCTCCGCTGCATTTAAGAGTGACATTCACGTTCCACCTCCATTGCTACTGCCCTTGCTTTCAGTCTTACCGAACGTTGTTTTGACTCTTCTACAAGCCGAGTCAGTACTTCCGACAGTCTTTTGCTTTTCGATTTTCGCACATTTTTCATGTAGCGATTTCGCCTTAGCTTCCCTGCACGTTCTGTTTATTTGAATTCTAAGCGACTTGAAATGCTGCATTCCCGAATTTCTCGGAAGATTATTGTACTTACTTCTTTCTTCGATCAACTGTAGTATTTCTTCTGTTATTTCTGTTATCTACTGTTTCTTCGCAGTTACCTTCCTTTTACCTACGTTTTTCTTTCCAACTTCTTTTATTGCCCTTTTTAGAGATGTCCATTCCTCTTCAACTGAACTTCCTACTGCATCCATAGCCTCGGAGAATTTCGAGCGTATCTCTTCATTCCGTAGCACTTCCGTATCTCACTTCTTTGTGTATTGGTTCTCCCTTACTAGTTTCCTAAGCGTTAGTCTACTCTTCATCATTACTAAGTTGTGATCTGAGTCTATATCTGGCCCTGTGTATGCGTTACAGTCAAATATCTGCTTTCGAAATCTGCTTGACCACAATGTAACCTAACCGGAGTCTTACTATATCTCCAGACTTTTTCCAATTATACATCCTCCTCTTGTGATTCTTCAACAGGTATTCGCTATTACCTCATGAACTTTATTGCAGAACTCAGTCTTTCTCCTCTCTTATTCCTACTATCAGTCTCAAGTTTTCCTATAACCCCTTCTTCTGCTCCTTCCCCTACAACAGCAATCCAATTCCCCACGACCGTTATGTCTTCATCTCCCTTTACGTACTGAATTACCCTTTCAATAACCTCATATACTTTCTGTCTCTCTTCATATTATGCTTGCGATGTCTGCATATATACCTAAACTATTGTTATCGGTGTCGGTTTGCTGCCGATTCTGATGAGAATACAGTATCACTGAACTGTTTACACTAACTCGCTCACTGTTCTACCTACCCATTCATAACGAACCCTAATAGCGTTATACCATTTTTCTTCTGCTGTTGATACTACTCTACACTCGCGTGACCACAAATCCTTGGCTTCTTTCCATTTCACTTCACTGAACCCCACTATATCTAGACTGTGCCTTAACATTTCCCTTTTCAGATTTTCTAGCTTCCCTAACAAGATCAAAATTCTGGCATTCCACGCCTCAACTCGTATAACACTTTCCTTTCTTTGGTTTTTCAGTCTTTTTCTCACCGCCACCTCCCTCGTCACTTCCCCCTTAGTTAGTCCGGAATCTTTTGCCGATGAAGAGACCATCATGTCACTTTTTTCACGACAGGGTACATGTTCTGTGGATACACGTTATGTGTCTTTAATGCTATGATTTCCATTACCTTCTGTATCCTCATGCCGTTGGTCATTGTCGATTCTTCTGCCTTTTGATGGCATTTTCCAGCACCAAGGGCAAGAGAGTGACCTGAACCTCTGTCCGTTCCCCGCCCTCGTTAGCAGAATGAGGGTGGCTCGTTATGCAAGAAGTCTTCGGTGGTCATTGCTGATAATTTTTATTCAAAATTATAAGCAATGGCTGGGTTCGAACCTAGGACGTTTTGTTTTTAATCAAAGACACTACACTCACACCACAGGTAAATTCTTCTAAACTTCTTCTTACACGGAGCGTAACAAAGAACATTCAAATAAGATTTCTTAGTGACAAGCCCGCTACATAATCTTTCCTTAAATATAGAATGTTGATGCATTACTCCCTCATAGTATGTGCGTCTGCGATGAAATGATAATCCGTTACACATCCAAACAAGTAGTACACTCCTTACCAGTGTGAAGTTTGTATGCCATGTTCATCGTTTTAATTTTCATCTCCAGCAGTGTATATATTGTAAATTGGCTTAATCAGCTGTGAGTAGAATATTCGAGACATAAAAATAGTTAAATATATAGTGTAAGGCGCCCTATTTTCGGATGGTGGCTTAATTCTGTATAGGTGGCTACTTGCCCCCTGAACAGTGCTGCCGATGTGAAAACTAGCTGAAATCCTTGTGCTTCCGCCATTTTAGTGTCCTACTAATTGCCAAACGCATGAGTCATGTTCCGTACTCGCAGTTTGCGTAAACACCGCAGCTGTATGGTAAATAGCTTGACATTTTATGTTTATTTATTAGTGGTATATCATATTTCATGAAAATTAAGAATAGCTTTTCAATGCAATAATTCTTACAATATTCTTATAGGTACGCAATCTGGAATTTTTCTTATGAAATAACCCTATGCGAAATTAAGAATCACAGTATCTGAAATTGCGCACCCTCCGAACTCTCCGAAATTCACATAAATTATGAAATATAATGTGTTGATTTTCACTATAGATATACTTTGTGTTCTGCCTTACGGCAGGTCTTGTCGTGGGGGAAGCCTCGTCCGAGAAGTCCACCGCATGAGCGTCTAGGGAAATGATTCCAGTTGTGGTTTCCCGTTGCCTTCGACTGATGGTTATGGAATGGTAATGTGGACAACACAACGCTTACGCTGCTGAGCAGAGAAAATCTCCGACCCAACCTGGAATCGAATCCGGGCTCCTTGCCGTGACAGATCGCCATAGAAGGTTACACATAACCAAAATCTATTACGTTTTACATTTCAGTCATTTTCGGGAGCTTTCAGTTGATTTTTAACTAACTATACATGGACGATAAATAGTTTGGACAAGAAGAGAATAGCTTTCGAAATGTGGTGCTACAGAAGAATGCTGAAGATTAGATGGGTAGATCATATAACTAATGAGGAAGTATTGAATCGGATTGGGGAGAAGATAAGTTTGTGGCACAACTTGACTAGAAGAAGGGATCGGTTGGTAGGACATGTTCTGAGGCATCAAGGGATCACCAATTTAGTATTGGAGGGCAGCGTGGAGGGTAAAAATCGTAGAGGGAGACCAAGAGATGACTACACTAAGCAGATTCAGAAGGATGTAGGTTGAAGTAGGTACTGGGAGATGAAGAAGCTTGCACAGGATAGAGTAGCATGGAGAGCTGCATCAAACCAGTCTCAGGACTGAAGACCACAACAACAACATACCTTAGATTTCCTTAGCTATCCGAAAATAGGGCATCTTACCCTACTATACATATAGTGACTTGAGACGAATTAGCACGAAAAGTAACATGTGTGGAAAGTTTGCCCCGCATACTTTGACTCCCGAACAAAATACAGAGACCCTACTATACAGATAGTGACTTGAGACGAATTATTGACTGATAGATAGTAGTAAATAGCTAGCGATAGGGTAACGAAAATACCATTTTGTCATTTATTAACGTGTCTTCGCGTTTGTTTCACGTATGGAGCAACGGAAGTAAGTTTGTTTGAAAGCGCACTGTAATTAGTCTAATCTCTTCTTCCCAGTCGCTACGGCAGCTGTACACCGTCCGTCCAAAAAGTTCCGAGACAGCTATTATTGCTGGCGTATAAGTGACGTCAGTGCAGTTGCTGCGGTGGCGACTTGAACAACGGTAAACAACAGACGTGCATTCGACCAGTCTGTTAATAGCAGGTAAAGTTAAGTAGTGGATACGAGGCCCTAGCCTGCCGACGATATGGTGTCAGAAATCGCAATGGAGCAATGAACTGAACATCGCGGACTCAGGTGTCCACGAGGCTCCCCAGAATGATTTAAAAGAAAAGAAACATGTGTGGAAAGCTTACCCCGAACAGAAGACAGAGACATGGAGATACTTAAGGCGTACAGTTCATTTCTGGAAAAAATCGTTCTGGGTGACGAGTCTTAGTGTGATCAATACTTACATACCACAGAATGACGGTATTTTCTGAATGCTTGTTGGTTGTCAATAAATCGCTTTCTTTGAGGTAATTCATAATATTCGAATACATTATATGTTACAAAACCCTGCTGAAAATTGACGTTAGTGATATGAGTCTGTAATTCAGGAGTTTCCTTCACCAATCCTTTCTTGGGTATTGGCGTGACTTGTGCAACTTTCTGGTCTTTAAGCACAGATTTTTCGACGAGCGAGCTGTTGCGTATGATTGCTAAGTATGGAGCAATTGTATCAGCGTACTCTGAAGGGAATCAGATTGGTAAACAATCTGGGTTGGGTTGTCTGGGGAAGGAGACCATACAGTGAGGTCATCAGTCTCATCGGATTAGGGAAGGATGGGGAAGGACGTCGGCCGTGCACTTTCAAAGCAACCATCCCGCCATTGGCCTAGAGCGTTTTAGGGAAATCACGGAAAACCTAAATCAAGATGGCCGGACGCAGTATTGAACCGTCGTCCTCCCGAATGCGAGTCCAGCGGGTATACAATCTGGACAGGATGCCTTGCCTCTATTAACCGATTTAAGCTGCTCCGCTACACCAATGACATACACTTCTAAGTTGCTCATGTTTGCAATTGCTCTTGATTCTAATTCTGGAATATTTACTTCGTCATCATTGGTGAAAGAATTTCGGAAAACCATTATCACCATTGTTATTGCGCAGTAAAGATATTGTCTTGCAGATGGGTGCATTTTACGTACAGCCAAAATCTCTTTAGGTTTTCTTCCAGTTTTCGAGAGATGAGATTCTAATTATGTGCAAAACAAAGAGAGAAACAAAAAAAACAAAGAGAAGTCATGGGCTCCCAGTTTCTCTTACCACACATTCGTTTATGTTTCTTCCCCCATCAATCCTACCGATACTTCTGGTAAATCTATCACTTACTACCGAACCGCAGTTTTGGTAGAGCGAGTCTACCCCATATACTTCCGTTAATAAGTGTTGACATGGTACTGAGTCAAAATGATTTTCAGAAGAAATACTGCAGCCACCTGACTTCTTTATCCATGGCTTTCAAGATGTCATGTGACAGAAAGACGAACTGGGTTTTACATGGTTGAAGTTGGCGTAATCCTTGCTGGTCGACATGAAGGAAGTCATTCTGTTCGTGGTAACTCATAACGTTTTAGTTCGGAATATCGTGCAGGATTATGCAATAGTGGGATGGACGGTATCTTGTGGATAACTTCTGCTAACCACTTACTTTGTCCGAAACGCACTATATCATAACATTTCGCGGTGGTGAGGCTAACCGGCGCCGGAGAAGGTCGAAGAATGAATTTTTTTACTGTATTTTTGTTTATTCTCCACTTAGTTCTCGGAGTTTATCTATCTCATTGTGCAGTAGTGGAGAGGGAACAGTCGAGTACGTGGTCCCAGAGAGCGCCACCAGGGAGCAGCAGTGGTCAGGGGAGCCCGCTCGCTGGCCCAGCAAGGCCTTGGACTGCGTAAGGCATTCACAACCGACTTCTGGGTGGAGTAGACACTGCCTGTGGCTGGCGCGGTATCCTTTGCTGTGTTTGAGGCAACGCTCGGAGGCCCGCGAACGTCGCTATCTTGCGGAAGTGGCCACATATGAAGACTGACGCTCATATCAAACGCATCTGTGTGGTTCTACTGACGTTTTCATGTCTCGAATATCTATGATGTATATATTCCGACTGAAGTGACCAACGAAAATTTTTTATCAAGGCCGAGATTCAAACACCTGCTCACTAGAAAGATGCGCTAATCACTACACCCCTCTGGAACATGGCTTTGCACAACTGCACGGACTACTCTAGCACACTTCCCTCCTCGTCCAAATTTCCATTCACACCTCAGCCCACTTGGTATTCCCATAAACTCGAACAACCTTGCAGAGCGTCTCCAACAGTATTCCGTTTGATGCTGAGGAGCGATTCTAAAACAGTAAGATTTTATTTATTTAGCTCATGGCTAGAGATACAACATCTATCATGATTGAAATTTGCACTTGTATGTCTAGATTACGAATGTAGTCTATAGTTTGTGGAGTCGCGAGAGCAAAGTCACTAGCACTGCCATTATACTTTCTTGTCCTACATTCGGTGATGATATGCTGTATCGTCTGTTGTGTAACACCACAGTCACATTCAGGCGTTGAAGTTATGTTCCACTTGAAGCGGGAGACTGCACAATTACCACGGTTGGTTCGGATTCTGATTAGTGTGGACCATTGTCTGCAAGGAAGGTTGAAACCATGTGGCGGCGTCTTCTTCACAGGAAGCATTGTTGGGCAGCATTTGTCCTTAAGTCTCTTCTGCCACTCAATGGTAGTTTGGTAGTTGCTGTTCCTCAAGTTCATGCCATCTCCCTATTAGCCATTTTGTTGTTTAGATGAAAGCAACAAACTTTGGTTTTACTGGTGTTTGGTTTGAGTCCCCGCTTTTTTAAGTACTGAGATTCTTGAGGTCTTCTGTGAGGATCTCTTCCGTTTGTTCAATGGTTTGTTTTCCGATAGCAATTGCCCAACCATCTGCATATCTAAATTTCCTTGCTAGCGTCTCTGGAATGTCTGAAGTGTACAGACTAAATAGCAAAGGAGCAAGAACCTCCCCTTGAGGTAGACCGTTGTTCAGCGATCTTTTATTGCTTACATCTTTCCCCTTATACACGTGAAATTATCTTTGGCTCAGCATGGTGTTCAAAAGTTATGTAGTTCTTCTACTTGGGATAACTTTAAGGAGCTTGTAGAGCACTCCGTGTTTCCATACTCTATCATAGGCTGTTGTTAAATCTATGAAAGCCACTGAAGTCTTGAGTTTTCGTTCATAGCCTGCTTCTGTGTAAGTTGTAAGAGACATAACTTGATCTGTTGTATTCCTGTGTGGTCTAAAGCCCGCCTGTTCCTCTGGAATTATCTTGACTATATTATGACCAATTCTGTTCAGTAAAAGCCTTTCCAGGAGTTTGTATGCAATACTGAGCAAGGCAATAGGGCGATAGCTTTCTGGCTTTTCACTTGGTTTATTTTTCTTGTTTGTTTGAAGAGCTTTGGTGTCTGGCCTCTTCCAAGAAAATCAGTGTAGAAATTGGCTAGCCAGGCACGGGGTCCAATGTTGCTCACGCCCGTAGGTCTAACCTTAAAGTACCCTACACGTAACCCCTGGGTGGTGCTATGGGAATAGGCTATCAGACGTAAAGTGACTTTTTATCTCCTGATCAAGATACAACACAGAATCATGACGATTACGAACGATTTCTCAAAGGGTCATTCTAAGAACCAAAATACCACTAGGATCCTGGGTTCTGTCCTACGCGTGTGTCAACTAAACATTGAAGATATTAGCCGTGCTAAAAGTGAAGCCTTGTCTAAAACAGTTCGAGAGCCTCTGCATTGCTCTTCGAGTTTAGGGAGAATACCAGGTGTGAATGGGAATTTTGACTGAGGAGGGAAGAGTGCTACTAGCGTCGTCGGTACAGATGTGCAAAGCCACAACACTATGGCGGCGTAGTGGTGAGTGCATCTACCTAGTGAGCAGGTGACCCAGGTTCGAACCCTGGCCTTGGTACGAATTTTCGTTTGTGGCTTCAGTCTGAAAATGCACATCAATAACAAAACGCTAGGCGACGCGGAAGTAAGCCTATTGGACGAAATATGTCGTATCATGAAAAGAGCAAGTTGCTTTGGAGAACTGTAGGTCATGTAGAACTGGCACCACACAGTCATATGACCCTCCACCGCTAACGTAAATCATGTCAGTGAAGTGCTGTTTCTTGGACCAGTTGGTTATATGGAAGCAGCCCAATGTAATGGGTCTAAGTGGAAGCGAGAAAGAATGTCAGAAATCAGCTATTATGTTTGGACATACTCATTACAGCACAGTGAATGAAGTTGTCTGTTTTTAGATGTAGCAGCACGAGCTGTTCAACACGTCTGCATCGAATGATTAGCCGTGCGGTGTAGCCGTGCAGTCTAGGGCGTCTTGTAAGACGTGTATATTTCTATTGTCTATTGTCAAACCACAATTTATGAAAGATGTTTATATTTTATTAATAGGATTAAGGAGTAATAATTAATATTTGACATTTGGAAATAATTGTGGTAGCAGGGTATGTCTGCACCAAAGGATTGTTGGCGGGAGAGACCGCACATTGATGCAATTTTAAAAAAGGCCGGGAGAGACCACGTATGGATATATTTTAAGAAAAGAGCGGGAAAGACCGCGCATTGATACATTTTGTAATGGTAGCAGAGATCGTCTATCTTGGCGGGAGGGGCCGCACTTTAGCGTTCGTAGAAAGTCAGTAGTAAGCGAGATGTGAAGCGAGTCGGTAGCAGGTCTGAAGCGAGAGGTTGATAGGAGCGATGTGTCTGCCAGCCACCTGCTAGGATTTACAAGAGTTTATAGACGGATGTATGGAGACATCAGCTAACCATTATCACAAGAGGAACTAATATTATAGTTTTTTTTTTTTTTTTTTTTTTTTTTAGAAACTCCGTACTACTGAAGGTATGTTTGCGCCATGCTAGTTGCAAGATTATTGTAAAAAGTAAGTCCCATTTGAACGTTTGTAAAACCATTTCATTACCAGCAGTAAATATGTGAATAAACGTTTTCAGAATATAATTAATTTTTGTCAGCAATGTTGCATTACTGATTATAATCCATCCCAAAAGCCATCACCGTAAAACTTTGCAAAATTTTATTGTTGTCAAGAAAAAGTTTAACTATGAATTACGTAACTTCAGTCAAATTAATTAAAGAATAATGTCAGCTTTGCTATTAAAGAATAAAATCAGCTTTGGTAAAAAATACAGCCACTTATTATGACAGCCCACCATCAGCTAATAGAGTATAGAAAACGAGAGTAAGTATATTCATGTCGCAGTTAGATGTAGCAGTCAGATGGCGATCCAGTAACAGTAAAAGAAGGTAAGGAACAGTTTTGGATTATTGCAGGTAACGACTGAGGGCCACGACGACGACAATTCTATGTTTCGTCGAAATAATCAGAAAATCGCTTTTAATAAGCAGCATTTAAATTTGTATGCGAAGATTGAGAAAGAGAATTAATTTCAAAGGGAAGATTTCATTTGTTATTATTAAGCAAGAGACAGAAATCCTAAGGGAAGGTTTCATATGTTATTGTTGAAGGGAAGGTTGCGTAACAAAAGAGATGTAGAGGAGACGGGAAGGTTTCATTATCACGGTTCGCGTGGGTCCTCCCGTCAGAGGTTCGAGTCCTCCCTTGGACATGGGTGTGTGTATTGTCCTTAGCATAAGTTACTTTAAGTTAGATTAAGTAGTGCGTAAGCCTAGAGACCGATGACCTCAGCAGTTTGGTCCCATAGTCCTTACCACAAATTTCCAAAATTTTGCGAATGATTAATCACTTGTAGCCGTGTAACAAACCATAGGAACAAACTAAGCGACACAGATCTGAGACGAGTATCACACGTAATCAAAACGATTGGGTTCAAAGTCGACTGGAACTGTTGTCATTGAGTGCAGGCACTACACAACCAGTTTCCAAGAGGCCAGCACTATTGTTCGCAACGGTGAGTAGAACTGCATTTCTTCAGTGGGCCAAACAGTACAGAAAGTGGACAGTAGCTGACTGGAGGTGAGTAGAATTTTTCGATTTGTCGCTGTTTTGCCTCTTTTCAAACGATACAAGGCGTCGAATACACCGATAGCGTAATGAAACATCTAACCTACAGTGTTTGGAGGCCGTAGTTCAGCGTTCTTTTTTTGTAGTGTTTTTGACCATAACTCGGACCTACTCATTCAGTTTACCGTAAGCGCCGCGCGGAGTAGCTGCGTGGTTAGAGGCGCCATGTCACTGCCACCTCCCGCCGGAGGTTCGAGTCCTCCATCTGGCATGGGTGTGTGTGTTGTCCTTAGTATAGGTTAGTTTAAGTTAGTGTAAGTCTAGGGACCGATGGCCTCTGCAGTTTGGTCCCTTAAGAACTCACACACATTTGAACATATTACCGTAAGTCGGGTGATGCTGAGGGAATTAGATTAGGAAATGAGACACTTGAAGTAGTAAAGGTGTTTTGCTATTTGGAGATCAAAATAACTGATGATGGTCGAAGTAGAGAAGATATAAAATGTAGACTGGCAATGGCAAGGAAAGCGTTTCTGAAGAAGAGAAATTTGTTAACATCGAGTATAGATTTAAGTGTCAGGAAGTAATTACTGATCGTATTTGTATGGAGTGTAGCCACATATGGAAGTGAAACATGGACGATAAATAGTTTGGACAAGAAGAGAATAGAAGCTTTCAAAATGTGGTGCTACAGAAGAATGCTGAAGATTAGATGGGTAGATCACATAACTAATGAGGAGGTATTGAATAGGAGTGGGGAGAAGAGAAGTTTGTGGCACAACTTGACAAGAAGAAGGGACCGGTTGGTAGGACATGTTCTGATGCATCAAGGGATCACAAATTTAGCATTGGAGGGCAGCGTGGAGGGTGAAAATCGTAGAAGGAGACCAAGAGATGAATACACCAAGCAGATTCAGAAGTATGTAGGTTGCAGTAAGTACTGAGAGATGAAGAAGCTTGCACAGGATAAGGTAGCATGGAGAGTTGCATCAAACCAGTCTCAGGACTGAAGACCACAACAACAACAACAACAACCGCAAGCATGAGCCAGGACGTTGATTTCAACATTCTCTATGGCGAAGTGTTTCACTTTCTACTACATCTTCATGGTGAATATGCCGTAGACACTCCTATCTTCGCCGGCCGGAGTGGCCGAGCGGTTCTAGGCGCTACAGTCTGGAACCGTGCGATCACTACGGTCGCAGGTTCGAATCCTGCCTCGGGCATGGAAGTGTGTGATGTCCTTAGTTAGGTTTAAGTAGTTCTAAGTTGTAGGGGACTGATGACGTGAGCAGTTAAGTCCCATAGTGCTCAGAGCCATTTGAACTCCTGTCTTCCAAGATGACATCAGACATCTTTTAAAGGACTGCACATATATGTTCCTGGTTTCATCTACATCTAGATCTATATGATTACTCTGCAATTCATAGTTAAATGCCTGGCAGAGGGTCCATAGAACCATCTTTAAGCTATTTCTGTACTGTTCCACTCTCGAATCGCGCTCAGAAAAAGTTATACTTAACTCTTTCCATACGAGCCTCTTTCCTCTTATCTTCTTATAATTATCATTTCTCCCTATATAGGTGGGCACCAACAAAATATTTTCACACCCTGAGGAGAAATTTGGTGATTGAAATTTCATGAGAAGATCCTGCCGCAACGAAAACGCCTTTGTTTTACAGATTGCCACCCTTATTCGCGTATCATGTCTGTGGCACTCTCTGTCCCATTTCCCGACAGTTTAAGACGAGCTGCCCTCCTGTACACTTTATTGATATCCTCCGTCATTGCTATCTCATGCGGATTCCATATCGCACAGCAATTCTCCAGAAGAGGGCGGACAAGTGCAGTGTAAACACTCTCTTTAGCACACTTGTCGCATTTTCTCAATGTTCTGCCGATACATTGAAGTCTTTGTTTTGCTTTCCCCAAAATTATCTGCGTGGTCATTCCAATTTAAGTTATTCGTAATTGTAATCGCTAAGAATGTAGCTGGATTTACAGTCTTTAGGTTTGTGTGATTTGTAGTGGAACCGAAATTTAGCGGATCCCTTTTAGTACTCTCGTGCATGACTTTTCGTCAGAGACCCAATTGCCATTTTTCCCACGATACAGATATCTTGTTTAAATCATTTTGCAGTAGTTTTGGTCATCTGATGAATTTACAAGACGATAAATGACAGCACCACCTGCAAACAATGTAAGAGGGCTGCTCAGATTGTTTCTTAAATCGGTATGTAGATCAGGGACAACAGAGGGTCTATAAGCCTTCCTTGAGGAAAGCCAGATATTACCTCTGTTTTACTTGATGACTTTCCAGCCATTACTACCAACTGTGGTCTTTTTTTTCTACAGAAAATCACGTACCCAATGTCACAAGTGAGACGATACTCAATAGGCACACAGTTTGATCAGAAGTCGCTTGTGAGGAGTGGTGTCTAAAGTCATCTGAAAACGTGGAACCAGTGTGACACCCCCTGTTGACAGCACTCATTACTTCGTGAAAATAAACAGCTAGGTGTGTATCACAAGAACAATATTTTCTTCGAAGTAATTCATAATATTCATATACAGTATGTACTCCAAAATCGTGGTGCAAATCGACGTTAGTGACTTGGTCTGTAATTCAGCGGATTCCTTCAACAGTCCTTTCTTGGGTATCAGCATGCGCTGAAGGGAATCAGATTGGTATACAATCTGGACCGGAGGGCTTGCCTTTATTAACAGATTTAAGCGCCTTCACGACACCAATGTCATCTATTTCTAACTTACTCGTATTTGCAGTTGTTCTTGGTTCTAATTCTAGAATATTTACTTTATCATCTTTGGTGAAGGCATTTCGGAAAGCCGTCATCAGTGATAACGCCATTGTTATCTTGCCGATGGTGTCTTTCACATACGACCAAAATCTCTTTGGCTTTTCTGCCTACTTTGCAGACAGGCTTTCGTTGCAGAAACTATTAAAAGCGCCTTGCACTGAAGTTTGTGCTAAATTTCGAACTTCCATAAAACATCGCCTTTCTTGGGAGTTTTATGTTTTTTTAAATTTGCCAACTATTTCTCGTTGCTTCTGCAGCAGTGTTCTGACCTGTTTTGTGTACCATGAGGGATCAGTACCACCGCTTATTAATTTATTTGGTATGTATCTCTCAACTCCGTCAATACTATGGGAGGAGTGGAGACTGTATCGTAGGAAGGCATCAAGAGAATTTTTACCTTTTTTTTTTTAAATAAAAAATTGATGTACATTTTCCGAATCGTGTCTACATCAACTGATACGTGAAATTACCCAATATTGATCCCATGGGAAACGTCTGGGTCTGTTTGGACGGCGGATGAAACGCAACTGTCAACATCACTGCGGTGTAGCAGCACTGTGGTATCTAATCATTATGTGAGATGTGTGGAAATGTCAGAGTGTGACTAGAACAGGAATTAAGAGGAACACTTTAATAAAGAAGACTCTCCGAACATTGGTGCTAGTCTTCAGTTTTTTAATTACCAGTAGGTACCTGAAGAGAAAATTGCATTGGTGTTTGTTCAGTTCATTTCTACAGTTGGTCAAGTTAACGGGCAGTTCAGACACTTAATTCCCAAGTTCTGCCGTTTATAGTTCTGTGGGAATTTCTGGTTTTAGAGACAGACGTCGATGAACGCTCTCCAGGACTGCAGCAACTAGTCGTTCAAATATTTCTTTTGCTGTAGTGGTTTGTAGCTTCAGTTTTCCTAATTTAAAATGCAGACTTGAACCACGCTGTGTTGTGGAAACCAAGTTTTGTGCGTTGTGAGAACTTAAAATAATAATGTGATTTTACGAATTAAAGATTTTGTGTAATATGAAACAGTATCAGATGTTCCAGCAGTACCAGACATGTTTTATTTCGGATGTTAAATACTGTCAGTATACATTTTTTATGTATGTGTAACATTTTTATGCCTGAGAATGAATTTACACTATGTCTCCCTTCAGCTGTGTGCGGCATACTTGAAGCTTGCGGACTCTGTACGTCGCAGAGTTGTGACCGCTATCAAGGCTAGAGATGGGTTTTCAGGTAGTGCAATATCTCCAGTGGATGATTAATTTTTTGCCCTGATGTACGTTTACTCGTGATCTCAACTGGAATTAGCATGTGCGTTCACGGCTGACGTGAGTCCACCGCTACCAACTACGTGCTTTTCGAGACAACCAAGCTCGCTCACAATACGTAGATGTCGATTTTCTTGTCGGCGTTGAAAAATGCGTAGACGTCTTGCCCAAATTCAAACTCCACTGTGCAAATAGGGTATACTGGAATCTTCTTGCCGTAAATGAAATGTCGGCCATAAATTCAACTAATTTGTCTGGTTTTCTCAGTCAGAAGTTTCCATTTATGGATCAAGGTGACAAACATTTCACCATAAATACCGATGCTGCACAATACTTTGACATAAATGAGCGCGACAAAAGTTCGTCTGTAATCTGTCTCCTTCTATTGTACACTTGGGCCACAGTCATTAAAATGTTTACATTCTAACCTTACTACACAGGCAATCAATGAATGACCAAATTTATTTTGAATACGAAACGGATGTTGGTTATTTTAATGTAATAATTCTTCATTTATGTAGTGATCAGTGACTATAAAAATATAATTTACCATTCTTGTTTTTAACAGTACTTGAACTCAACAGTTGTTTTGAATGCTTTGACGTCAAGGTTACGTTGTAATGTTTACTTTTCTCTGAAAGTGTTTTTGTAAGTATTATGTATGACGTTACTGTTGTAAAAATTCAAATAGGGTTGTAGTATCAACATTTGCAACAGTAAAGTGTGCCTTGGAAATTCTTTTTAAGATGCAATATAGACATTTCACGTTTGGATTAAAACTTACCTGAACAAATTTGACAAGATCGAAAGTGTATTAAGAATATCCTGTCTCCTGCACTTTCGATGAGCTATAAATTCTGAAAAGTAATTGGCTTTTAATTATTTTTTAAATTTTTTAGCTGAAATACATATTTCGTTAAAATAGGCTCCATTCTGTATTCTTAACAGTGTAGATGGTTTTTACGTTTCTTATAGCGATGTAGGCCACGTAATATTTATATCTAAATTGCTTTGAAACCTATTACTTCTAGATATTTGCATGTCGCAACCATGGCTGTAATTACAGTTTGTTAGCAAACCTTTCTTTTCTTTGTTCAAATGGTTCATATGGCTCTGAGCACTGTGGGACTTAAACTCCTGAGGTCATCAGTCCCCTAGAACTTAGAACTACTTAAACCTAACTAACCTAAGGACATCACACACATCCATGCCCGAGGCAGGATTAGAACCTGCGACCGTAGTTGTCGCTCGAGTCCAGACTGTAGCGCCTAGAACCGCTCGGACACCCCGGCAGGCTTTCTTTTCTTTATAAAATGTGAGAAGATAATCTGAACTTTACAATGCTGTCAAGTATAGGTTTCAAAGATAGTATTTTGAGGCCGATTATTTAATTTACGAATGTTATACGCTGACAACCGGGAGTGCAAATTTCAGTAATGAGCGCAGTATACAGAAAGTGTTACACTACGCTCTACGTGATCTGATTCAGTCTTGAAGTACCCGATACACTGCCTAAAATGTAATACAGTGTACAAGACTTGGCACGTGGGACACCCCCAACTGAGAGGCATGATAACTGATTCAGAGCGATCCGCTTCAGTTGTACTAATTATTTATTCAAACCACCACTGGTTTCGGGATTTTAAATTTCAATCTTACTGTATTTGGTAATACATAACATGCGGTTGTGCCAGTCAGTGCAAGAGCTCCACCCACTGACTGTTGGCAGAAACTCCCCGCCTCCGGGCAGCCGCAACGTACTGGTATCAGTTCATTCCATGCGGCTGCCCGGCTCTTGCAGTGACGGGCCCCAACCACAAATTATGTGTTACCAAACACAATAATTTAATACTCCTGAAGATGAGAATTTAAAACCCCGAAACCAGTCGTGGTTTGAATAAATAATTAGCACAGCTGAAGCAGAGCTCTCTAAAATAATTATTGTAATACAGCGGGGCTTAGTTCAGTTCGCATGTTCCATGAAATATAATTGTGACCTCTCACTATGAAGTCAAACGTGCAAGTTTCACAGTTGTGGTCAACTTTCACAGAGCAAAATACGACAAAGTGTTGAAAAATTTACATAGTTTACATAGTACGGGTTTTACAGTGATTTGTGCTTGCTTCACTACTCCCAGATTCTCTCATCTCATTCTCCCCCTCCCCCATCTCTCGCCGGCCGCGGTGGTCTAGCGGTTCTAGGTGCGCAGTCCGGAACCGCGCGACTGCTACGGTCGCAGGTTCGAATCCTGCCTCGGGCATGGATGTGTGTGATGTCCTTATGCTAGTTAGGTTTAAATAGTTCTAAGTTATAGGGGAGTGATGACCACAGATGTTAAGTCCCATAGTGCTCAGAGCCATTTGAACCATTTGAACCCCATCTCTCTTAAACACATACCATTATAATGTGATGTGAGTGTATAATACATTCATGATTTCTGTCGAGAAGGAGTTATCAAGCAAATTCTTTATCGCTCGGTAGGTAGTCAAAGATTATTAAGACTAAATTACATCATTCTTTTCTGTATCACAATAAAGTTGAGCGATAGATAGTGTAAGCCACTTCTCATTCTACTGTTACGTTTGTGATCATTACTACTAGTTTCTAACTGCGATTTATTCGTGACCACAAAGGGAGTAAATGTATTGTGAGCCTGTTGTTAGTGTGTTCAATAGTTTACAGATCTGTCTACAAGAGGTTCTAGAGTGGACACCACGAACTATCGTTACTACACGCTCCTGTGCAACAGACAGAATGTTGATTTACCCCAGAATATGATGCCATAAGACACTACTGGATGAAAATAAAAGAAGTAATTCTAGTTACTGACATTTTCATCTCCAGATGGCATACAGTACCCGTTCATCAGTGTGTGCGCCAATGTAATAGCTTCAGTTTCACACTTGCCTTCTTTGTGAGGATGAGGGCATATTGACAAGACTCTTGAGTTAGATGGAGGCGTTAAGACCTTGATGTTTTTCGAGAGGACCTCGGTGCGACCAAACTGCTGGATACGGGACAGCACTGTGAAGTTATTTCGCTCCTGAGGAAACTGACAGAGCTTATACACTGTCCAGTCAGATTAATGTGACCACCTGTCGAGAGACTGGCTATGGCCCCCAAAGGATAAATGCATACTTGTGTAGACCCATTGTGCCAGGGAATGTTGCAAGAACATTCCCCAGATCATAACGCTCCCTCATCCCTGCCTCGACCTCCCGACGATTGTTGCAAGGTGTTTGCTTTCAGACGTTCCATGCCGTAAGCGCCAACGGTCATCTGCCGGATGAAGCATAAAACGTGATTCATCTGAAAAGGCCACCTGCGCTACTCAGTGGACGTCCAGTTACTCTATTGGTGGAGAAATTCCATCCTTTGTCCAGATGAACAGCAACCAGCAAGGGTACGCGAACCAGGCGCTGCTGTGGAGACCCATCGCAGCAACGTTCTTTGAACGGTCGTTGAGGAGATATACACTACTGGCCATTAAAATTGCTTCATCACGAAGATGACGTGCTACAGACGCGAAATTTAACCGACAAGAAGAAGATGCTGTGATTAGCTTCTCGGAGCATTCACATTAGGTTGACGCCGGTAGCGGCACCTACAACGTGCTAACATGAGGAAAGTTTCCAACCGATTTCTCATGCACAAACAGCAGTTGACCGGCGTTGTCTGGTGAAAAGTTGTTGTGATGCCTCGTGTAAGGAGGAGGAATGCGTACCATCACGTTTCCGACTTTGATAAAGGTCGGATTGTAGCCTTTCGCGATTGCGGTTTATCGTATCGCGACATTGCTGCTCGCGTTGGTCGAGATCCAATGACTGTTAGCAGAATATGGAATCGTTGGGTTCAGGAGGGTAATACGGAACGCCGTCCTGGGTCCCAACGGCCTCGTATCACTAGCAGTCGAGATGAAAGGCATCTTATCCGCATGGCTGTAACGGATCGTGCAGCCACGTCTCGATCCCTGAGTCAACAGATGGCGACGTTTGCAAGACAATAACCATCTGCACGAACAGTTCGACGACGTTTGCAGCAGCATGGACTATCAGCTCGGAGACGGTGGATACGGTTACCCTTATCGCTGAATCACAAACAGGAGCGCTTGCGATGGTGTACTCAACGACGAACCTGGGTGCAAGAATGGCAAAACGTCATTTTTTCCGATGAATCCAGGTTCTGTTTACAGCATCGTAATGGTCGCATCCGTGTTTGGCGACATCGCGGTGAACGCACATTGGAAGTGTGTATTCGTCATCGCCATACTGGCGTATCACCCGGCGTGATGGTATGAAGTGCCTTTGGTTACACGTCTCGGTCACCTCTTGTTCGCATTGACGCAGTGTGCGATTTGCAGGGGGGGATGGGGGGGATTTCCCCCCCCCCCCCCCTCTGCATCAGACCATCCCCTCCTCTGGTTTTAGTTTATGCATCCCGACCTGGGATGTTTACTTCCCAAGCACTGGAGTAAAACTTAACATTAAATTTAAATTTGTGGAGCCGAACACTGAAAGTTTTTAATAAGTATTACTATTAATGCTATTAATATATTTCAGTTTTCTATCGTCAGAATAAGTACAGCTTTTCACAAATGTGCCTCTACTTTTTGAATTCCCCTCGTATACCTGTATGTAGATGATTTTGTAAATAAGCTTTACCTATAATGTACTTTTAAAGATATAACAAGGGATGGCTTTTCTGATAGTGCATACGCGTGAATAGTGAGTTTCGGCATTAACATATATTTATAAATAGTTGTTTAACCATGCGTAACGCCACGGTCCAAGCTAGTAACATGTATAATTCTACTAGCCCCCTAAGAATTTCCCCCCCCCCCCCCCCTGCCGCCACTGGTAAAAGCACAAATCGCACTCTGCATTGACGGCACTTTGAACAGTGGACGTTACATTTCACATGTGTTACGACCCTTGGATCCACCCTTCATTCGATCCCTGCGAAAGCCTACAATTCAGCAGGATAATGGACGACTGCATGTTGCAGGTCCTGTACGGACCTTTCTGGATACAGAAAATGTTCGACTGCTGCCCTGGTCACCACATTCTCCAGATATCTCACCAATTTAAAACGTGTGGTCAATGGTGGCCGAGCAACTGGCTCATCACAATACGCCAGTCACTACTCTTGATGAACTGTGGTATCGTGTTGAAGCTGCATGGGCAGCTGTACCTGTACAGGCCATCCAATCTCTGTTTGACTCAATGCCCAGACGTATCAAGGCCATTATTACGGCCAGAGGTGGTTGTTCTGGGCACTGATTTCTCAGGATCTATGCACACAAATGGCGTGAAAATGTAACCACATGTCAGTTCTAGTATAATATATTTGTCCAATGAATACCCGTTTATCATCTGCATTTCTTCTCGGTGTAGCAATTTTAATTGCCAGTAGTGTACTTGGTAGACCCTGTTTCATCTGGGCGGTCAGTTGCTCAACGTTCTAACGTCAGTTCGACCGTACGTATCTCCATAGCTGTCG
Organism: Schistocerca gregaria; assembly: GCF_023897955.1. Classification (NCBI taxonomy): domain Eukaryota; kingdom Metazoa; phylum Arthropoda; class Insecta; order Orthoptera; family Acrididae; genus Schistocerca; species Schistocerca gregaria. The sequence goes on from NC_064921.1 coordinate 263,692,119, forward strand.
TTCATCCCTGTCATCTATGGCCCATTGTCCACCAAAGTTGCCTCGCCGCCGGAATTTGATAGCGCCATTTTGCCATGAGCGGTGTACCTAAAGCAAGGCAGCTTGTGAACAGTATGCAAGCTTCGCCGTTTCGGAAACGCTTCCACCCTTGGCCCCAGAGCCAATAATCGTGCCTTTTGGGACGTTAGATAAGTCGCTCTCTGCATTACGACAACGACTATCCTGTTTTCCGCATCTTCCCTACACGCTTTGTGTGTCCTTCATTGTTAGTGCTGTCACCTGCCGTCTGTGTGAGATTGTTGCACGTCGACCGTAGGCGGTGGTCACATTAATGTGAGTGGAGCGTGTATGTACCAGATGTATATATGCAAAAAATACAATATCAATTGTAATTACATATTTCACGTAACATTCAGTTGTCCTGAGAATAAATAAGGGAAACTAAATGCATAGTTTTCCTAAGCGTAAAGCCCCTCAGATAATTCCATAGTAGCGCGTATTCCAAAGGGATTCAATGTATTTCACAAGACTACATCTTTCACATACATGAAGATAGAAACATAGTCCCAGTAATAACATCCAAATAGTTCTAATTTGTCGATTACGATCAAGATTTTCAGGAAGTGGTTGGCAGCACTGATAATACAACCCCAAATATTTCCTGTCCGAGATCCCTTTGCCTCACTTCGAACTTACTGTGATTTCGTTGGAAAGAATAAAGTTCTACAACAGCCCAGGCTGCCCTTGTAGGTACAGAATCAAAGATGCAATAAAATTAAAAGCATTCATATTTTTGCTGAGGCAATACGCTCCAAGAAGCAAATTGAAACACATTTAATAGCTAGGTTCCGACCAAGGTTTTCGGTATCTTCCCCTTGGTCGGCCGTCAAACGCTGAAACTGGTAGTATTTTCCGAAAAACTCCCCCCCCCCCCCCCCCCCCAATCACCTCACTGGAATTTAGCTGAAGGGAACCGAGTGTCTTATAACACACTCTGCTCACTTGAGCACTGAATGAAAGTTGCAAAAAAATAAATAAAAAATAAAAAGAAAGAATCTGCAAATGTTTAATATGAAGCTTCGTTTGTGCGATTTGCGGAAGGAAGTGGAGTAGTATTTTAGACATTGGACTCGCACTCGAGAAGATAGATGTTCGACTCTTTATCCAGTCATCCAGATTCTGGTTTTCTGCAGTTTTCCTAAACAGTTTAAGAAAACTAAAAGTTATTTCTTTGATTCGGACACGGCCGAATTCCTCCTCCATCCTTGGCCTATCTAGACTTGTGTTCCGTCTGCAATGATGTCGTCTGTGGGACGCTAAGCACTCCCCTCCCTGCCTTCCTGCGCTTTTTATAAAACCGTCATGAAAACGTCTTAAAATCAAAAACAAACTATATGCAGAATCATTGTTATTTAGTAAAATTGTTAAGATAGCCCTGATATGGTGATCTGAAGGAATAAATTGTTACTTTTCAAAGTCAACAGTGAATATAAAAAATTTGTCTGTGGAAAATGTAATTAACATAAATGTTAACATAAACGACCACACTAGTTATTACAAGTGTGTTCATTGCCTCATAATCGGTTTAGTTCTGAATGAACATCTTCAAGTGACAAAGCTTGCCGGTGTCATGACTGACAATGGGTGATTTAAACATCTCCAGATTATGAACTATGGATTTTCTTTACGTTATAACACATATGCTAGCAAATGATGAGCACATCCATTCACTCCAACGACTGCCTGGGTGAAGCACAGCCATCACTACGCGCAAGGTACATAAAAACGTGCAGCGCTACACTGCACTACACACACTGCATGTTTTTATGTTCCTTGTACGTAGTGATGGCTGCGCTTTCCCAGGCAGTCGGTGAAGTGAATCAATGTGCTCACCGTTTTCTAGCATATGCCTTGTAACCTTTTGTCTGATGATTAGGCATTTTCAGAGCGATGACACCGGCATTTTCTTTCCACCTGAAGATTCTCATTTAAAACGAAACCGGTTGTGGCGTAACAGACGCACATGTAATAACTGCTGTGGAGGTTTTTATCAAAACTTAAATTATTCTACCTTCGAGGCACAGAATCATCAAGATCAATAAATAACAATAGATATGTTTTGGCGTTATTTTTAATGCCTGGGAAATAAACATGTTCTCACTGTTTTTGAAGTATTGTGCGATAACTGTGTAATATCTCGGCCATTTTTGCAATCAGGAAGGCGACGTTAGATTACAATATGCGTCTGTTTGAGGATGTGGCGCTTCACATGACCTTCTGATATTTCTGTAATGACGCCTCTACAACATCCCTGACTGTCTCTTGTCGTTTCTGTCAATATGAATTAAACATCTGCACATTGTGAGCTAGCAAAGGGCAAATGCATTTCATGTTCTGAATCGTTCCCATAAACATCAGGTCGGATGCGATCTGAGTTAAATGTCTGACATTGTATCTTCCTCTGTCAGTCTTTTCAAATCAGACTTTCGATTGGTCTAATGCCGTCGTCCATCTCTCTCTTCCTTGTGCTAATCCTTTCACCTCTACGTAACTACTACACTCTTAACATTTTCCATAATTTCTTTTATATGATCCAGTCTTTGTCTGTCCCTACAGGTCATTTCCGCCGGCCGCGGTGGTCTCACGGTTCTAGGCGCTCAGTCCGGAACTGCGCGACTGCTACGGTCGCAGGTTCGAATCCTGCCTCGGGCATGGATGTGTGTGATGTCATAGGCTAGTTAGGTTTAAGTAGATCTAAGTTCTAGGGGACTGATGACCTCAGATGTTAAGTCCCATAGTGCTCAGAGCCATTTGAACCATTTGAGCCAGGTCATTTCCTGTTGTCCTCCTTCCAGCTCCAAGCAATTACTCGTAATACACTACCTGATCAAAACGATGCTGACACCCTAAGTAATGTGGAATTGATTACTAGATGTCACGAGAGGCGGACCCGCCAATGTGCCCCAGGGAAGTGTGGTAGGTCCGCTGTTGTTTTCTGTCTACATAAATGATCTTTTGGATAGGGTGCATAGCAATGTGCGGCTGTTTGCTGATGATGCAGTGGTGTACGGGAAGATGTCGTCGTTGAGTGACTGTAGGAGGATACAAGGTGACTTGGACAGGATTTGTGATTGGTGTAAAGAATGGCAGCTAACACTAAATATAGATAAATGTAAATTAATGCTGATGAATAGGAAAAAGAATCCCGTAATGTTTGAATACTCCATTAGTAGTGTAGCGCTTGACATAGTCACGTCGATTAAATATTTGGGCGTAACACTGCAGAGCGATATGAAGTGGGACGAGCATGTAATGGCAGTTGTGGGGAAGGCGGATAGTCGTATTCGGTTCATTGGTAGAATTTTGGGAAGATGTGGTTCATCTGTAAAGGAGACCGCTTATAAAACACTAATATGACCTATTCTTGAGCACTGCTCGAGCGTTTGGGATTTCTATCAGGTTGGATTGAGGGAGGACATAGAAGCAATTCAGAGGCGGGATGCTAGATTTGTTACTGGTAGGTTTGATCATCACGCGAGTGTTACAGAAATGCTTCAGGAACTCGGGTGGGAGTCTCTGGAGGAAAGGACGCGTTATTTTCGTGAATCGCTACTGAGGAAATTTAGAGAACCTGCATTTGAGGCTGACTGCAGTACAGTTTTACTGCCACCAACTTATATTTCGCGGAAAGACCACAAATATAAGATAAGAGAGATTAGGGCTCGTACAGTTGCATATAGGCAGTCATTTTTCCCTCGTTCTGTTTGGGAGTGGAACAGGGAGAGAAGATGCTAGTTGTGGTACGACGTACCCTCCGCCACGTACCGTATGGTCGATTGCGGAGTATGTATGTAGATGTAGATGTAGAGTATGAAACATGGCGGGGAATGTCGTGTTGTCAGTAGCGAAGCTGTAACTCCTGAATGTTCGACCAAGAGACCTCAGTGACTTGGAACGTGGGCTAGCCATGGGACATCACTCGAATAACCAAATCATCAGGCAGTTTTCAGCCCTTCCAAAGCTCGTCAAGTCGACTGTTGGCGATGTGATTGTGAAGAGGGAACGCGGAGGAACAGCCACAGCTAAACCGAGACCAGGCAGACCGCATGTACTGACGGACAACGACCGTCGAGCACTGCAGAAGTTTGTTGTAAAAAAAAAATCGAAAGAAATCAGTGGAAGGTATTACTCGTGAGCTCCAAAGTCGTACCAACAGTCCAATTAGCACAACGACTGTGCTTGGGGTACAGTGGTTCAGCAGTTCCTCAGAAGCCACATATTTCCGTAGCCAGTTTCAGGTGACGCTTGAGGCAGTGTAGAGCGACTCCACTGAACAGTGGAGGACTGGAAAAGGGGTGATTTAGATTGATGAATCACTCTATAACCAGTAAAGCCCGACTGAATGGTTTGGGTTTGATGAATGCCTGCCATCATGTGGAGTGCAATACGGAGGTGTTGTTACAGTACGGAAGTATTTCTCGTGATTAGGTTGTGACTTACTCACTGCACTGAAGCATGCCAAATTCAGAAAAACGCAAAATCTCCAAGACTGGCTACGTTTCACAGAAGCTCGAAATTTAGTGCGGACGTCAATGCGAGATGCTTTTCATAGTTTCCACAGTGAAATATTGTCTCAAAATATGGTAGAAAACCCAAATAAATTCTGGTCGTATGTAAAGTACACCAGTGGCAAAAAACAGTCAATACCGTCACTGCTCGATAGCGATGGAAATGTTACCGATGATGGTGCCACTAAAGCGGAGTTACTAAATACAGTTTTCCGTAATTCCTTCACGAAATAAGACGAAGCAAATTTTCCAGAATTCGAAACCAGAACAGCTGTTAGCATGAATGACATAAAAGTAGATATCTTAGGTGTTGTGAAACAACTCAAAGCACTTAAGAAAGGCAAGTCTTCCGGTCCAGATGGTATACCAATCAGGTTCCTCTCAGAGTATGCAGACACAATAGCGCCTTTCTTAGCAATCATATACAACCGCTCACTTGACGAAGGGTCTGTTCCTAAAGACTGGAAACTAGCACAGGTCACACCAATATTCAAGAAAGGAAATAGGAGTAACCCATTGAATTTCAGACCCATATCACTGACCTCAATTTGGAGTAGGATTTTGGAGCATATACTGTACTCGAACATTATGAATCACCTTGAAGAAGATGACTTATTGATACATAACCAACATGGATTCAGAAAATATCGTGCAACACAGCTAGCTCTTTGTTCCCATAAAGTAATGTGTGCTGTCGACATGGCATCTCAGATCGATTCCATATTCCTAGATTGCCAGAAGGCTTTTGATACCGTTCCTCACAAGCGACTATTAATCAAATTGCGTGCATATGGAGTATCGTCTCAGTTGAGTGACTGGATTCGTGATTTCCACTCAGAGAGGTCACAGTTCGTAGTGATGGACGGTAAATCATTGAGTAGAACAGAAGTGATATCTGGCGTTCCGTAAGGTAGTGTCACAGGCCCTCTGCTGTTCCTCGTTTATATAAATGATCTATGTGATAATCTGAGCAGCCCCCTTAGATTGCTTGCAGATGACGCTGTAATTTACCATCTATTAAAACCATCAGACGATCAATTCCAATTACAAATAACCTAGAGAGAATTTCTGTATGGTGCGAAATTGGCAATTGGCACTAAACAAAGAAAAGTGCGAGGTCATCCACATGGGTACTAAAGGAAATCCGGTAAATTTTGGGTATACGAAAAATCGCACAAATCTAAGGGTTGTCAATTCGACTAAATACCTAGGAATTACAATTACGAGCAACTTAAATTGGAAAGACCACATACATAATATTGTGGAGAAGGTGAAACAAAGACTGCGCTTTGTTGGCAGAACACTTAGAAGATGCGACAGACCCACTAAAGAGACAGCGTACATTATACTTGTCCATCCTCTGCTGGAATATTGCTGCGCGGTTTGGGATCCTTACCAGGTAGGATTTATGGAGGACATCGAAAAAGTGCAAAGAAGGGCAGCTCATTTCGTGTTATTGCGCAATAGGGGTGAGAGTGTCACTGATGTGATACGCGAGTTGGGGTGGCAGTCCTGAAACAAAGGCGGTTTTCTTTGCGGTGAGATCTATTTACGAAACTGCAATCACCAACTTTCTCTTCTGAAAACGTAAATATTTTGTTGACACCCACCTACGTTAGGAGAAATGATCATCATAATAAAAGAAGTGAAATCAGAGCTCGAACAGAAAGATTTAAGTGTTCCTTTTTCCCACACGCCATTCGAGAGTGGAATGGGAGAGAAGTAGTATGAAAATGGTTCGATGTACCCTCTACCAGGCACTTAAATGTGAATTGCAGAATAATCATGCAAATGTAGATGTTAAGAAAACGCTTAATGCGCAAGGATACGAAAATATATTATGGCACTGTGCGGTGTGTATAGTAGAGGGATCAGTTCGGGGGCGATAGTTTTTCGTATTAGCGTGAGAGTGCAGCCTGTCACAAAGCAGCATCTGTGATGCATTGGTCTGCAGATAATAACATTCCTGGAATGGACTGGCCTGCCCAGAGCTTCTACCTGAACCCAATGGAACACCTTTGGGTGAATCGGCTTCTCTCCAAACCCCACCAGCTCCAACATCGCTACCTTTTCTTGTTTCGGCTCTTCAGGAAGATTGGGCTGCCATTCCTTCACAGACGTTGAGACACCTCATTGAAAGTGCCCCTCAGAGGAGTTCAAGCCGTCATAATACCCATTAACAGGTGTCTGAATACTTCTGATCAGATGGTGTACTATATGCCCTGTGTCATTTACATGTTTAAAGAGGATTGTCGGCACAAGCTGGGCGGACTGTCGTTCGATTGTTAGAACCTATGTATACTTCATCGACGGAACCACACTACACAAAAACTCCTTCGAACAATATTAACGTTAGCTTGCTTGATCAAAGCCACAGGCGACCGCAAAGAATTGTTCGCTCGTTCCGAGCTTACAGTCGAGAATAAGTTAACATGCAGGGAACAAAACACCAGCGTTTTCTTGTAAATACTCTCGAAGTAAACTGCTAGCTTGGAAGACACAAAAACACAACACACATATATAAAACACAGTGCCTCTGGTGGCGGGCGCGCGAAATGTTTGACGGCACGATTGTAGCGAATCTGGTGACTGGCGCGCGAAAGTTTGACGGCACGGTTTCCAAACACAACACAGCGATACGCGCGATGCAACACTACTTAACTGCACGATGTCGTCACAAGGATAAATGACTATCTACGTTCCTCTGTACGTGCCGTAATTACTCTCATCTTATTCTCATTATCCCTAAGCGGGGTATACAACAGCAGCAGCAGAAGCAGCGCAATGATCACACAGTCTCTCAAGTACAGGTTCAGTATGCTTACAAGAAATGCGTAGTGTTTCTTCCATAAATTGCCATTTACATCCTCTATTATAATCCTAGCAGAGTGTCACACAATTTATTGAATGCCAATCATCCTGCATACTTAACAGGTAATCTAAACACTACAATAATTCTCTAGAATTGGCGGAGCTTGCATCTGCAATATACAGATGTACTGCAGTTTTTTCAGAACACTTTCGGTTGTATCGTACTTCAGTATCGTTTCTTGGTTGTAGCCCTAAACTTTAATATGAAGTTGGTTGGTCGGTTTATTTGGCGGAGGAGACAAAACAGCGAGGTCATTGGACCAATCGGATTAGGGAAGGAAATCGGCCGTGCCTTTTCTAAGGAATCATCCCGGCAATGGCCTGAAACTATTTAGGGAAATCACGGAAAACATAAATCAGGATGGCCGGACGCGGGTTTGTACCGTCGTCCCCCCGAACGTGAGTCAGGTGTGTTAACCACTACACCACCTCGCAAAGTTAATATGAAGTAAAGGGCTCAGATGTTCATCACTAATACAGGGTGTTTATAAATGAATATCGGGGTTTTAACGCTTCATAATATTTGTTACATTAAACTTACAGTTATAAATGATATGTCAAATGAAAGAGCAACTCAAACACTTGTGTTTGGCACCAGTGCGCATGCGCAGCGCGCAATGATTTTGCCGCAATCCGCTGAATTGATTGATTGGTTGAACTTCACTGTACCCAGGATCTGGATAGGCCGCAAGGGGCCCAATGACAGGGTTTGCCTTGCATGGCTTCCACGTTCACCCACCCTAACACCATGCGATTTTTCCTTTGGGTCTTCATCAAGGATCGTGTGTACGTGTCTCCGCTACCAGCAGACCTCCCTGAATTAAGAAACCTGATTGAAGCAACTGTTGCTACAGTCACTGAAGGCACACTTATCAACGTTTGGGAAGAACTCGGCTATAGACTTGATGGTGTTCACATTGACAAATGGTGTTCACATTGAACATTTATAAGGTTTTTGGTAAGACTTTTTGAGTTGCTCTTTCATTTGATATATCATTTATAACTGTAAGTTTAATATAATAAATATTATAAAGCGTTAACCCCTGATATTCATTTATAAACACCCTTTACAGTATTATAATCGAATACTATCGAGTTCTTTCTGTTTGTTGTAGGCATTACCTTTCATTAATCCACACAGAAAAAAATCTTCCACAGGTTATATCAAGTGCAAATTTGGCCAATCCTTCTGTATTTCATTACACATGTAATCAAAAAACTCCGTAACGAATTAAATTTAAGGAACATTTACGTATATAAAAGACTGAATTAGCATTCTGAAAGCCAGGGTCTCCCGGCCTAATACAGCTGTTATTTCCTGTACTACATTCTGAAGTTAAGAATTAGCACAGGAGTATAGCTGTGTTCTTGGTAAATGGGAAATACCTACATCTATGGTGAATTAAAGTGCACAGTGAAGTGGCTGGTAGAGGGTTCATTGAATCACCTTCAAGCTATTTCTGTATCGTTCCACTCTCGAACGGCTCCGGGGAAAAACAAGCGCTTAAATCTTTCTGTGTGAGCTCTGATTTCCTTATTTTTATCATGCTGATCATTTGTACCTACGTAGGTGAGCTACAAAAGAATACTTTCGCAATCATATGAGAAAGTTGGTGATTACCGCAACAAAAAACGCCATTCTTTTATTAAATGATAGTCACCCCGGTTCACGTATTATGCCGGTGGCACTTTTTCCCCTGTTGTGCGACACTGCAAAACTAACCTCTCTTTTTTGAACTTTTTCGATGTCCTCCGTCATTCCCATCTGATGCGGTTCCCACCAAGGTATATAAAATATATATCGCTCTGCCGTACTCCAGCGGAGGTGGACAATCATGGTGAAAACAGTCCCTTTAGTAGACTTGTTGCATTTTCTAAGTATTCTGACAATAAAATGTAGTTTTGGTTTTTCCCACAACATTATCTACGTGATCGTTCCAGTTTAATTTATTCGTAACTGTAATCCTTAAGCACTTTATTCAGTTCACAACCTTCAGATTTGTGTGATTAATCGTGGAACCAAAATTTAGCGAATGTGAAACATGGACGATAACTAGTTTGGACAAGAAGAGAATAGAAGCTTTCGAAATGTGGTGCTACAGAAGAATGCTGAAGATAAGGTGGATAGATCACGTAATTAATGAGGAGGTATTGAACAGGATTGAGGAGAAGAGATGTTTGTGGCGCAACTTGACTAGAAGAAGGGATCGGTTGGTAGGACATGTTTTGAGGCATCGAGGGATCACAAATTTAGCATTGGAGGACAGCGTGGAGGGTAAAAATCGTACAGGGAGACCAAGAGATGAATACACTAAGCAGATTCAGAAGGATGTTGGTTGCAGTAGGTACTGGGAGATGAAGAAGCTTGCACAGGATAGAGTAGCATGGAGAGCTGCATCAAACCAGTCTCAAGACTGAAGACAACAACAACAACAGTGGATGACCTCACACTTTTCATTATTTAGACTCAACTACCACTTTTAGCACCGTACAGGTTTCTTGTCTAAATCGTTTTGCAATTGGTTTTGGTCAACCGATGACTTTACGAGACGGTAAATGACTGCATCATCTGCAAACTATTTAAGAGGGTCGCTCATATTGTCTCATATGTCGTTTATGTAGATCAGGAACAGCAGAGTTCCTACAACACTTCCCTGGCGAACACCAAATATTATTTCTGTTTTACTCTATGACTTTTCGTAAGTTAGTACGAACTGTGACCTTTCTGACAGGAAATCACGAATCCTGTCACACAACTCCATAGGCACACAATTTGATTATAAGACGCTTGTGAGGAACGGAATCGAAAGGCTTCTGGAAATCTAAAAACACGGAATCCATTTTACAACCCCTGTCGATAGCATTCATTACTTCGTGAGAATAGGAGTCTAGTTGTGTTTCACAGGATCGATATTTTCTGAATCTGTGCTAATTATTTGTGAGTAAATCGTTTTCTTTGAGGTAATTCACAGTGTTCGAACACTGTATACTCATATGTTCCAAAATCTTACTGCAAATCGACATTAGTTATATGGGTCTGTAATTCAGCGGATTACTCCTATTTCCTTTCTTGGGTATCGGTGTGAATTGTGCAGCTTTTCAGTCTTTAGGTTCGGATCTTTGGAAGAGAGAGCGGTTTTATATGACTGTTAAGTGTGGAGCGATTATCTTTATTAAGTGATTTAAGCTGCTCCGCTAAATCGAGGTAATCATGAAATGTCTGTATCTTAGCTTACTATTTTTTCCGACATGAATGAAGGAATCATTTAGTTCGACTGTAATAAGACATACGTATCGATAGTAAGCAGGGCGCGTACATTCGGCAAGTGTCTTTTTGTTCAGTCGCTACGAGTAGCTATGAAGCCATGATTACTACAGTACAAAAACTTTAATCTATCATTAATTATTTCTTTCTGCTAATGGAGGGTTTTGCTTTGCGGATGTTTAGGAGCCTTTAAATCGCTGCCTATTCCATTTAGCCCGTTCAATGTCGTTTTATCGAATTTATCAGCGACGAACCGCAACTGAAAATTCATTTACCCTCTGTGAGAAATGAGGGTATATATGCCATATGTACCTGGATCAGCTGTCTGTAGTAATGTGTAGTGTTCAGTGTAGCCATGATAATACTAGCAGCCTAGTGTACAACAATCCAAAATGGTTCAAATGGCTCTGAGCACTATGGGACTCAACTACTGAGGTCATTAGTTCCCTAGAACTTAGAACTAGATAAACCTAACTAACTTAAGGACATCACACACATCCATGCCCGAGGCAGGATTCGAACCTGCTACCGTAGCGGTCTCGCGGTTCCAGACTGCAGCGCCTAGAACCGCACGGCCACTTCGGCCGGCACAACGATCCATCAAGCGAATTCATATTAATCGGACACTAGAATTTGTGAAGATTGCCATAACAGTTAGATCGAGCGTAAATAGAGGCTGTTCAGTCCTCGAGGAAACATTTCCTTCTCCTTTTTGCTCAGATGCAATAATTTGCCGTGTAGCGTCTTAAGCAACACGGAACTTGCTGTCATTCTCTTACAAGGACAACGCGCTCCACAGAAATGTTCGCGTCCTTGTAATGCCTTGGAAGTATTTCTTGCCACGTATCTTGCTTTGTTATTCCAAAGACTGCAGTTGACCGGACGTGCCGAAGTGCAGAAACCTTCACAACCGTTTACCCGTCCTCTGACTGTCGCGTGGTCTTGAAACAACACGATGCGTTCCACAAGAGTTTTAGAAAACATTGCTTCTGGGAAATATCCATGCAAGTATCGCAAACTAGATCCAGGTGCATTCTCACGTTAGATCATAGTATATTTCCTCAAGACAATACTGCCGTCATCGTCTCGCATGCATTTCATTTTCTTCCACATGAAAATGTTACCTTCAGATGAAGTGCCTAGAGGCGCAGAATGCAATACTGATAAAACCATATTCGCATTTGTACACTCTGGCATTATCGTTTTGGCGTGAAAAAGTTTTTGAAATCTATTCAGGGTGTTCAGAGGCAATAGAACCAAATTAGCTCAGTTTCTGTCTAGGTAATTTCAAACGTCAGTAACGCTTCAGCGTAGTGGCGCCATATTAGTCTCATATGAAGGATGAAAATTAGTGTTAGTACCGTTATTGCATCCACGTTTGTGGTTGCTGGACAACGGAAACTGCGCACGCGATAAATAGTGTTACCATATGTACAAACGAAAAACCCACTAAGTATTACAAACAAACTTTGTGAGAGCCACACTGGTTTATTTTTTTACAAAAGCGTATTTCTCGCTTCCTGGGACCTTCTTTAGCAACTCTTTCTTAGATTTGCTGGTATCATAGTACTGAGAACAACTGAGATATTTATAATTATAATTGACGATCAACAAGTTATTTACACATTGTAGAGAAAGTCTATTTCTTCCGTCAGTCCAAGGTATACTTAATAAGGAAAACATCCTTTCCACAGCTGTATGGTAGGCAAGGATTGTAAAAAAGGATTGCACAATTTTCGAAAGTTATGAATATCCATGTGCAGAAGGTTTGCTCATGAAAACACACTGTCTATCAGATACCGTTTCCTCTGAAAATGTTGATCTGCTTCCCAAATTGAGCTGTTCACTCAGTAAGATTTAGCCTACTTCCTCAAATAATTCACTGTCATCCAAAATAACATTTCTAACCCTCGTGGCAAAAAAAGACCATAAAGAGCAACGAATTGCCATCTGGGCGGATTTGCTTGGGCGTTACGAGGCTGAGCGTGACAATTTTTTGCCGAACATCGTGACAGGTGATAAAACATGGGCTCATCACTGCGAAATGGAAACAAAACATCCACGAAACAGAGCTACACCACCTCTCCTGAAAAGAAAACGTTAAATGCCTCACCCTCAGCCAGTTAAGTCATGGCAACGGTTTTCTGGGACTCTGAAGAGGTTATTCTGCTTGATGTCCTCCCTCGTGGTGTAACGATCAATGACGCTTAATTGTGCTATCCCCAAAAAACTGAAGAGTTGATTGCAGTGTGTTTGTCGCTATAAAAATACAAATGAATTTCTCCCTCTCCATGACAAACCTACAGCCTCCTTCCGACTTCCATCTGTTTGGGCAATGAATGCTGCACTCCACTGGAAACAGTACATGTGTGATGTGCAGGTTATTGATGCAGCAAGACGTCCACCAGTAGAGTGGTACCACGTGGGCACACAGGCGCTCCCAGTAAGGTGGCGTAAGAACATCGCATTAAAATGAGATTACGTTGAAAACCAGGGTTTTGTAGCCAAAAGGGTGGCAAATAATGTGATGTAAGTGGAACCCCGAATAAAACCAACCTACTTTCAGAAAAAAATGTGCTGCATTGAACGTTCCTTGTTATGTTCTTGCCTAACAGGGTCGAAGTGTCCTTGTAATATTTTTATTTCTGTCTCCAGGGTTCACTCACTGAGTTTGTACACGAGAACTGGAACTGTGTTGAAATATCTAACATTTGGTCTCTTATTTTTCAGATTTCTGTTTATAGCGTATTTTTAAATTTGTCCAGCTTTTCGTCCACATCTGTACCTCGTGTAGAACATTCCAGTATTCAAAATTTTTACTTGATCGGTAATACTTCTCTTCTCACTGGTCGCTTCCCTTTACAGTCTCTTGTATGTATCAACAGACATTGTTAAGTCATAAGCTCTAGCTGTTTCCTTTAATAAGAAAAAGTGCATGCTGCAGCTGATCTTCACAAAACTGTATAACACAGACATCGTCACAATAGAGTACTAACTGAGAGACTTTCTCCATGAAAATTACGTGTGAACCAGGAATTTCCATATTCTAAACATATCGACCTTACATGTTTCAAATTATTTGAGAAAGGGAGAGAACTTAGAGAGCTCTTCTTTCGTCGATTACTCGTTTCACTGTGAAAATGGTAGCTGTTCGTGACCGATCTTTCCTAAAATTATGTGGTTCCTCCCAGAGTTAATGTTTTGTAATGGTTTGGATATTTTTAGCATGGTGCAGCAGAATCAACAACTGTAAAATGTAATTATATTAAATTTCAGCCTCCAGTTGCATAAGCAAAGAAACTTTACCTAGGTTTCGGCTGTAAAATGTAGCCTTCTGAAGAAATGTCGCAATATAAAATTAAATTAAAACGTGCCAGATATTGGCCTTTTCAAACTTAAAATGTTGGTACTACAGTACATAGTCATAAGACTGCGTCACTTCCACCAATATTCTGCCGATAGGTCACACCAACGGGCGAGACAGGTGTGCCGCGGGCGCTGAGTCGTACCTGAGCCCTGCGGGCAGCGACGCAGGGAGCTCAGCTGGTGGTCGCGGGCATGCACGTGCGGAGTAATACAGACTTAAAACCAGTAGATGTTAACTGAAATTATTATGGAAAAAAAGGTCCGCAGCTCGTGGTCTTGCGGTAGCGTTCCCGCTTCCCGCGTACTGGGTCCTGGGTTAGATTCCCAGCGGGGTCAGGGATTTTCTCTGCCTCGTGATGACTGGGTGTTGTGTGTTCTTCATCATTATTTCATAATCATTGACTCGCAAGTCGCCTAAGTGGCGTCAACTACAAGAACTTGCAATACGGCGGCCGAACTTCCCCTCATGGGGCCTCCCGGCCAACAATGCCATACGATCATTTCATTTCATTACGGAAAATAGCTTATTACTATAATCCGGACTATTAATGGCATTAAAACAATAAGTCACTGAAGTTACCCCTCCATAAAAGACAAAAGACATATAAAAAGTGTACTGTACAAAAGTACAGTCTTATGACTATGTACTGTAGTACTAACATTTTAAGTTTGACAAGGCCAATATCTGGCATGTTTTACTTTAATTTTATATTGTGACATTTCTGAAGAAGGCTACATTATTATAGCTGAAATCTAGGTAAATTTTCTTTGCTTTTGCAACTGGAGGCTGAAATGTAATACAGGGTGTTACAAAAGGTACGACCAAACTATCAGGAAACATTCCTCACACACAAAGAAAGAAAATATGTTATGTGGACATGTGTCCGGAAACGCTTACTTTCCATGTTAGAACTCATTTTATTACTTCTCTTCAAATCACATTAATCATGGAATGGAAACACACAGCAACAGAAAGTACCAGCGTGACTTCAAACACTTTGTTACAGGACATGTTCAAAATGTCCTCCGTTAGCGAGGATACATGCATCCACCCTTCGTCGCATGTAATCCCTGATGCGCTGATGCAGCCCTGGAGAATGGCGTATTGTGACACAGCCGTCCACAATACGAGCACGAAGAGTCTCTACATTTCGTACCGGGCTTGCGTAGACAAGAGCTTTCAAATGCCCCCATAAATGAAAGTCAAGAGGGTTGAGGTCAAGAGAGCGTGGAGGCCATGGAATTGGTCCACCTCTACCAATCCATCGGTCACCGAAGCTGTTGTTGAGAAGCGTACGAACACTTCGACTGAAATGTGCAGGAGCTCCATCGTGCATGAACCAAATGTTGTATCGTACTTGTAAAGGCACATGTTCTAGCAGCACAGATAGAGTATCTCGTATGAAATCATGATAATGTGCTTTCACATCTGCTGCTGCCATCCATGAACAAGAAACGTGCTCTCTGGATTATTCTGTCATCCAGCTCCATTGACAGGAGACTAAAAATTACATTATAATCTCAAGAGCTACTTCCCAAGCCCGTGAGTTAATTTATTTCTAGCAAACGTAAGTCTTGAGATTTCTGATACTTCCAAGTCAGGATCACATGGCGAGACGTTGCAAAGAACTTTCTGCCATCTTGATTCTCGCCGCCAGTCGAACTACAAATCTTCCTTACTATCAGATCTCAGAACTTGTAGTTCGACTAACAGGCTTTAGGAAAATAAAAACAACAGCAGAACTCATAAATATGGCACGTATGTCGTTTGCCCTTTAGTGGCCCCTGTTTGTGAATACTCCTTCTAGCGCGTCGTAGCCAACGGGTTTTTGACACACAGAAGCGAACAGAGTGCACAAATTACGTTGTGCAACAGGAAACCTGCGATGCGTGCGGGAAGTCGGGTTTCCGATAAGTGAGGTACAGTAACCACTGTAATTCAAGGGCCGCATTGTCCGACGCATCCTTGAAATACCGCTGACGCTCTGGTCGCAACAACTACGTAACTGTTCGCACAGATGTCACCTGCAGCGTTTTGCACCGCTTTTTGAGAACAGCGGCAAAATTTGTAGAAAATCAACTTGTCAAATGAATTTAATTTTTTCCTCGTTGACCAATGGAGCAACGTTCGTTGTTGATGGTGGCGCGCATCTTCGCATTGAATCTCAAACGAATCGAAAAAGAATGCAATGACTTCGGAATAAAATTTGCTCCTAAGGTTTTTACCATTTACGTGCAGTAGTAATTTAACACCACCATCACTTCTGTGGGGCCTGTATATGACAAAAGCGAGAGCAGCAGAGTCACAGTTCGGAGACAATGGCCAGATCATAGGTAATTTGTATTTGCTCAGAATGATTGCAAATCACCGTTAAATAATCCGCAAATAATCTCAGGGGCACGCTTTGCATATAGAAGAATGAAATTAATGGCTGAACACGGCCTGCATTCGGCACGTGATCTCTTTTACCATTATCCGCTGAGCTCGCCATTTACAAACATGTAAAAAACTATAACTCATCTACAACTTAATAATTCCTGGGAGAATTTCTTCTTCTTTCGAACAACCCATTTGGAGAGTACGATGAATCAACTTTGATTACTCTTCGTTGTATTAGATTTCCTTACTTTCCAAATTTTCTTCATCCTTTTACAGTGTTGTTCCCTTTCTTCTTGAGTCCACTTTCGTCTAGTTGTTTTCTTTCTCTCCTGAAATTCTGCCTTTTGAACTGCCTTTCTGAAATGTGTTCCCTTTTCTATTGTGTCTATTGTAATTCCAGCGTTTTCCATGTCATTTTCAGTCTCTATGAGCCATGCGGGATTGGATTTGTAGCTATTGAGTAATGTGAATATCCGCTTGGTTAGTCTGTTGTTATCCATTCTGAATATATGTCCAAAAAACTGTAGTCTGCGCTTCCTCATTACAGCAGTTAGTTTTTCAGTTTTCAAGTATAGCTCTCTGTTTCGTCTAGCCGCACGGTCTAGGGCGTCTTGTCACGGTTCGCGTGGCTCCGCCCCCCCCCCCCACCCCTCGGAGGTTTGAGTCCTCCCTCGGGCATAGATGTGTGTTGTCCTTAGCGTAAGTTAGTTTAAGTTAGATTAAGTAGTGTGTAAGTCTAGGGGCCGATGACCTGAGCAAATTGGTGCCATAGGAGCTTACCACAAATTTCCAAAAATTCAGCATTGTTTTTTTCTTTTTTTAGCTCCCAGTATTTTCCTTAAAATTCTTTTTTAGACCTCTAGTTTCTCAAGATCTCCATTTTATGTTTAAGTGTTTCTGCCGCATACAGAGCTTCAGTCAGGTCTGGCCACTGTTTGGTAGTGTCTTCATTTCGCGTTCCAGGACAAGGATTTTTTGTTATAAACGTTTTTGGTCTATGAAACTCTCTTTCCATTTTGTTCACTCTAGTTTCTATAGCTGTTTTTTTTTTGCATTGTATGTAATCTACTCTCCTTGATATTTAAAAGAATCTGTTTTGTGTACTGTATTGTATTTTTGTCAACTGCAATATTTTGAGGAGCATCACAGTTGCTTGTCATGAACTTTGTTTTTTTCCAAGGATACTTGTAGTCCTACTTTGGCTGCTTCTGTTTGCAGTTCTCTTATTTGTTCTTGGGCATTATCTAGTGAATCTGTAATTAATGCCATGTCATCTGCGAAGGCTAAACATTCGACAGTGATCTTGTTTGGATTTCTTCCTAGTTGAATCCGTTTGGTATGGATGGCGTTTCTCCATTCTGGAACTACCTTCTTTAACAGACAATTGAAAAGCAGAGGTGACAAACCATCTCCCTGTCGGACAACTGACTTTATTTCAAACTACTTTGATAGCGCTCCCCTAAATTTTACTTTCGATTTTGTATTTGTCAAAGTTGCCTTAAATATTTCACTTGTTTTAGTATCGAGTCCCAATTCTTTTAAAATTCACAAAAGTAATTATATATTTTAAGCTCCTGATTTTTCTCATTTCTGTTATGTTCCTTACGTTTAATATTTGTTCTGCACATGACCTTCCAGCTTGATACTCTCCTAGCCGTTTGTCAAGTATTTTCCTGCTCTTTTTAAAAGCGCCTTAGACAAGATCTTATAGGTCACTGGTAAGAGGGAGATTCCCCTATAATTGGTAGGGTCTGTTTTCTTCCCTTTTTTATGTAGTGGATGTATTACTGCAGATGTCCGTTCTGATGGTGAGCTGTGTGTTGTCCAGATTTCTGATAGCCATTGTATCATGTTGTCACTAGAGTACTTACATTGTTCAGCAACTATATTATCCTCTCCAGGTGCTTTATTATTTTTAAGGTCTTTTATGATTTCTTTTATTTTTTCTGTGGTTGGTGGCTGCGTTTTGGAGTCCGTGAAAAATAGACTAGGTGGAATGTATTTCTTTAAGCTAATTTTGAAAGTTTTGTAAAAGTCGCTAGCATTGTTCTCTTTGGAGTTGGAGTCTCTTGATGCTAGTTGGTCTTTCATGTATTATACACTCCTGGAAATGGAAAAAAGAACACATTGACACCGGTGTGTCAGACCCACCATACTTGCTCCGGACACTGCGAGAGGGCTGTACAAGCAATGATCACACGCACGGCACAGCGGATACACCAGGAACCGCGGTGTGGGCCGTCGAATGGCGCTAGCTGCGCAGCATTTGTGCACCGCCGCCGTCAGTGTCAGCCAGTTTGCCGTGGCATACGGAGCTCCATCGCAGTCTTTAACACTGGTAGCATGCCGCGACAGCGTGGACGTGAACCGTATGTGCAGTTGACGGACTTTGAGCGAGGGCGTACAGTGGGCATGCGGGAGGCCGGGTGGACGTACCGCCGAATTGCTCAACACGTGGGGCGTGAGGTCTCCACAGTACATCGATGTTGTCGCCAGTGGTCGGCGGAAGGTGCACGTGCCCGTCGACCTGGGACCGGACCGCAGCGACGCACGGGTGCACGCCAAGACCGTAGGGTCCTACGCAGTGCCGTAGGGGACCGCACCGCCACTTCCCAGCAAATTAGGGACACTGTTGCTCCTGGGGTATCGGCGAGGACCATTCGCAACCGTCTCCATGAAGCTGGGCTACGGTCCCGCACACCGTTAGGCCGTCTTCCGCTCACGCCCCAACATCGTGCAGCCCGCCTCCAGTGGTGTCGCGACAGGCGTGAATGGAGGGACGAATGGAGACGTGTCGTCTTCAGCGATGAGAGTCGCTTCTGCCTTGGTGCCAATGATGGTCGTATGCGTGTTTGGTGCCGCGCAGGTGAGCGCCACAATCAGGACTGCATACGACCGAGGCACACAGGGCCAACACCCGGCATCATGGTGTGGGGAGCGATCTCCTACACTGGCCGTACACCTCTGGTGATCGTCGAGGGGACACTGAATAGTGCACGGTACATCCAAACGGTCATCGAACCCATCGTTCTACCATTCCTAGACCGGCAAGGGAACTTGCTGTTCCAACAGGACAATGCACGTCCGCATGTATCCCGTGCCAACGTGCCACCCAACGTGCTCTAGAAGGTGTAAGTCAACTACCCTGGCCAGCAAGATCTCCGGATCTGTCCCCCATTGAGCATGTTTGGGACTGGATGAAGCGTCGTCTCACGCGGTCTGCACGTCCAGCACGAACGCTGGTCCAACTGAGGCGCCAGGTGGACATGGCATGGCAAGCCATTCTACAGGACTACATCCAGCATCTCTACGATCGTCTCCATGGGAGAATAGCAGCCTGCATTGCTGCGAAAGGTGGATTTACACTGTACTAGTGCCGACATTGTGCATGCTCTGTTGCCTGTGTCTATGTGCCTGTGGTTCTGTTAGTGTGATCATGTGATGTATCTGACCCCAGGAATGTGTCAATAATGGTTCCCCTTCCTGGGACAATGAATTCACGGTGTTCTTATTTCAATTTCCAGGAGTGCACTTTGATCTTTTTATGGCCTTTTGATGCTGTCTTCCGGTCTTCTTTTAGTGAGTTCCTATTTTTATCATTTTTATTTGCATTCCATATGTTCCAAGCTCGTTGTCTTGTTAGGATTAGTTCGTCACACTCATCATTCCACTAGGCATGTTTCCATTTTCTGGTAAGGAGAATGGTTTCTTCTGCTGTCTGTACAACGTCTTTTGAAAGTTGTTCCTATATTTTAGGTGTTCTCTTTTCCAAAAGTGCCCTGAAATTATATTCCTCAGTTAATTTCTGGGTGTCAAACTTTTTAGGTTTATATTAGCTCTTTCTTTTATATATTGGCCTAATTTTGAATTTAACGATAGACTCTCAAACGGCGGATGGAAAGGAAAGTCCTCTCATTCACTACATGCCACAGTAAACCCAGTAACACCCCATTTACAAAATAGGAGCTCCTCAGCACCTTTTCACATTGCCACAACACAGCTCCTGGGCCAAATCGTATCCACAGATGATTAAACATCTCTCGTCTGACTACAAGCGACATCTCCTCGTCATCTTCAACCAGATCCGGTGCGATGGCGTCTTTCCATCGCAATGGCGGGAGAGCACCATCATTCCGGTGCTCAAACCCGATCAAAACCCACTTGATGCGGATGGCTACCAGCCCATCAGTCTCACATACTTTCTTTGTAAGCTGCTGGAACGTATGGTGTGCCGGCGGTCGGGTTGGGTTCTGGAGTCACGTTGCCTACTGGCTCCATGTCAGGGCTGCTTCCACCAGGGTCGCTCTACCACTGATAATCTTGTGTCCCTCAAGTCTGCCATCCAAACAGCCTTTTCCAGACGCCACCATCTGCTTGCCGTCTTTTTTGACTTACGTAAAGCATACGACACGACCTGGTGACATCATATCCTTGCCACATTGTAGAGTGGGGTCTCCGAGGCCTGCTCCCGATTTTCATCCAAAACTTCCTGTCGCTTCGTACTTTCCATGTCCAAGTCGGAGCCTCCTATAGTTCACCGCGTATCCAGAAGAATGGCGTTCCGCAGGGCTCCGTATTGAGTGTCTCTCTATTTTTAGTGGCTGTTAACGGTCTAGCAGCATCTGTAGGGCCGTCGGTGTCACCTCTGTATGCGGATGACTTCTGCATTTCGTACTGCTCCACCAGTACTGGAGTTGCTGAGTGGCGCCTACAGGGAGCCATACACAAGGCGCAGTCATGGGTTCTAGCCCACAGCTTTCAGTTTTCAGCCGCGAAGTCGTGTGTCATGTATTTCTATTAGCGTCGCACCACTCATCCAGAACCAGAACTTTACCTTTAATGATGCTCCACTCTCTGTAGTGGAGACATATCAATTCTTAGGACTGGTTTTCGACGCCAGATTAACTTGGCTACCTCACCTTCGTTAGCTGAAGCGAAAGTGTTGGCAGCACCACATGCCCTCCACTGCCTGAGCAACACCAACTGGGGTGCAGATGGCTCTACGCTGCTGCAGCTCTACAGAGCCCTTGTTCAATCCCGCCTTGTCTATGGGAGTCTGGTTTGCGGTTCAGCAGCACCCTCAGCGTTGCATTTACTCGATCCAGTGCACCACTGTGGCGTTCTCCCAGCGATGGAAGCTTTAAGAACGAGTCCGGTGACCAGTGTCCTGGTGGAGGCCAGAGTCGCTCCATTGGAGGTTAGGCGTGCACAACTGCTCGCCAGTTACGTTGCACACGTTGGTAGTTCCCCTGCGCATCCAAATTACCGTCTCTTTTTCCCAACCACAGCAGTTCATCTCCCGCATCGGCGCCCCAGGTCACGACTTACAATTGCAGTTCGCGTCCGGTTCCTACTGTCTAAACTGGAGTCCTTCCCGTTACTCGGCTGCAGATTCTTTTGGACCTTCCACATGACTCTAAGAACTCCGTTAACCTTACGGTTCCCAGCTATCACTTCCTCTCCTTTATCGCCATGTACCGGGGCCATGAAGTGGTTTACACTGACGGCTTGATGGCTGATGATCACGTAGGCTTTGTGTATGTTCACTGCAGAGCTGGCGGCGATATCTCATGCTCTTGAGTACATCCGCTCGCGCCCTGACGAGTCATTTCTTCTGTGTATCCAATCCTTGAGCAGCCTACAGGCTATCGACCAGTGCTACCCTCGCCATCCTTTGGTAGCGTCCATTCAGGAATCCATCTATACCCTGGAACAGTCCCTTCGCTCAGTGGTGTTTGTGTGGACCCCAGGACATGTCGGAATCCGAGGCAGCGAACTTGCCGACGGGCTTGCCAAACAGGCTATGTGGAAACTGCTTCTGGAGATGGGCATCTCCGAAAATTACCTGCATTCTGTCTAACGCCCCAGAGATTTCGGCTTTGGGAGATCGAATGGCATAACAGTATGCACAACAAACTGCGTGTCATTAAGGAGACTATGAATGTGTGGAAGTCTTCCATGTGGTCCTCTCCTAGAAAATCAGTTGTCCTCTGCCGGCTCCGCATTGGCCGCAAGTGGCTAACGCATGGTTACCTCGTCTGTTGCGAGGACCCACCTCAGTGTCGCTGTGGCTCACAAAGGGCGGTCGTCCACTTCTTGCTGGACTGCCCACTTTTGGCCGCTCTGCGGCAGACTTTTGACTTTCCCAGCACCCTAAGTTCGGTGTTGGGTGACAATGCCTCAACAGTAGCTTTACTTTTACGTTTTATTCGCGAGGGAGGGTTTTATCATTTGATCTAAGTTTTAGCGCATGTCCTTTGTCCCTTTTTGTCCTTTACCCTAGTGCTTTTAGGGTGGAGGTTTTAATGTGTTGCAGAGTGGCTGGCTTCTCCTTTTTATTTTCATGGTCAGTCAGCCATGTTAATCTGCTCTCTTGCATTGATCTCTTCTACATGTTTCTTGCGTCTCTCTGTGGTTTTCTTGTCCGATTTTGTCCATTTTAGTGTTTGTTGCCCTTCTGTCATTCTTGTGGTTTTCTTCTTTCTTCCGGCTGTGTTTTGTACGCCTGGATTATTTAACTCCCACCCTTGTGGGATTATTTCAATCGGAACGAGGGACCGATGACCAAGCAGTTTGGTCTCCCTCCCCCTCTCCCCTCTTTTAAACCAACCAATCTTCTTTTTAGAACGTAGATTGCAACAAGCTCTGTTTCCCCAACATTTTTAGATTTGATTATTAAATGATGGAGGGGCGTTTTCATCCTTAATCCACTTAATTGGCACATACATTTCCTGAGCACGATTTTAGTTCGTTTAAACTTTGCCCATAGTCCCTGTACGTCTATTATACACTCCTGGAAATGGAAAAAAGAACACATTGACACCGGTGTGTCAGACCCACCATACTTGCTCCGGACACTGCGAGAGGGCTGTACAACTGCGCGGTCATAAGCGCCCGTACAAAGTCCCGATTTATACACAGTCCATTTTCTTATCACAATCCAATCTAGTCACTCTCATAAATGAGCATGATGATGAAATGATGACAACACAGGCCGGCCGGTGTGGCGGGGCGGTTCTAGGCGCTTCAATCTGGAACCTCGCGACCGCTACGGTCGCAGGTTCGAATCTTGCCTCGGGCATGGATGTGTGTGATGTCCTTAGGTTAGTTAGGTTTAAGTAGTTCTACGTTGTAGAGGACTGATGACCTCAGATGTTAAGTCCCATAGTTTTCAGAGCCATTTGAACCATTTGATAACACAAACACCCAGTCCCCGGACTGAGAAAATCCCCAACGTGGCAGGGAATCGAACCCAGGACACCATGATCCAGAGGCAGCGACGCTAGCCCCTAGGCCACGAGCTGCAGACATTGATGTAAGTGGTGGGTGATCTCTCCATCTTCTGGGCTTTACAGTGCCCCTTTCTAGGTTCTGAGAATCAAAGCAAATTAGGCGAGCTTCTCCATTTCTTCTTACAAGTTATAACGATAAATGCATCACAAAGTCACAGTAGTTCCTTTATGGGACTCGAGATGAATAGGTTTTAGTAGGACATGAAAAACAGACGATAGTGTACCAAAAGCATTTTTGACAGCTTGTCGGGCTCTACTGAGCCTTTAATTAAGTATTCTTACTTTGCTGCTTTTGTTATGACATGTTCTTGAAATGGAACGACATCGTCAGCAATAATTACTTGGGGGAAAGGGTGGGCATTGCTCTTCCAGATAGAGGTTCTGATCAGGGTACGTGCAGCTCACCTGTTTGAAAGTCTTTATTAAAGATTGTATGGTTAAATATGTCCTTGCACTGTCAGACACCACTGAAGGAGCGGCCACTTGTCCACTCACAGAGTAAATGGACGAGGCCAGACAGACAGCCTCCACATTGGTCCTCTGCCTCAAACGATGTGACCGTGTAACAACCTGCCACTCATCCTGCAGTGAGCATGGAATTCCTGCGTCTGGTACACTGAGAGGTGCTGCAACAACAGAGCCCATGGATGAAGCAAGTGACACCTGAGGTGTCCTATTTCATGGCCAGTTTCTCTGCAGCCACCACACCCTGAGCCAGAAGCCTGTGGATGTCTTACCACAGCTATAAGTGCCTTCAGCTGTCCCTCAACTACAAGCAGCTCCTCCTACATCTGCATACAGCATGCACACAACCTGTCAATCCTACTACTGCTAACTTAAGAATTCAACTATGAAAACAAATAGAAAAGACTACATGTGTGACTTGCTAGTCTCCTGGTGCTTCACCAACGGAGGCTGGCAGCTGACTGAGCTGTGGCAATGACCACTGACCATCCAAAACAAAATACAGCTACTGTGTTACACATATGTACACATGGTTACAGAAGGTAAATGAGTTACAAAAGTACATTCATCAGCTAGAACATAACAACCACCCACCTAATAGCCAGTGTGTCCATCTTTGGCATGGATAACAGTGGCACTGCATCAGGGAGTGAAAGCAATGAGGCCACGGTAGGTTGCTGAAGGGTGTTGGCACCACATTTGCACACACAAGTAAATTCTGAGAAAGGTTGCGATGAGCTCTGAAGCCACATAAATCACATCCCAGATTTGTTCGATTGGGTTTACATCTGGCAAATTGGGGGGCCATTACATCAATAGGGAATCACCAATGTGGTCCTCAAACATTTCTATCACACTCCTGGCCTTGTGACTTGGTGCACTATCTTTCTGAAATATGCCACTGCCATGAGGGAACATGACCGTCATGAAGGGGTGATGTGACTGAAACCAGTGTACCACACTCCCTGGCCATTGTGGTGCTTTGCACAAGCTCCACTAGACCATGGACGCCAATGTGAATCTTTCCCAGAGCATAATGAAGTCACCGCCATCTCATCTCCTTGTCGCAGTGCAGGTGTCAAGGAGCTGTTCCCTGGATGACAATGGATTCATGCCCTCCCATTGGCATGATGAAGAAGGTATTGGAATTCATCAGACCAGGTAATGCTCTGTCACTGCGCCAACATCTAGTGCCAATGGTCACATGCCCATTTCATTCACAGTTGCCAATGCCGTGGTGTCAACATTGGAACATGCATGGGTTGTCGGCTGTGGAGGCCCATCGTTAGGAGTGTTTGATGCACTCTGTGTTCAGAAATATTTGTACTCTGCACAGCATTAAAGTCATGATAGTTCCACCACTGTTTGCTAACTAACCTGTTTTAACAGTCTGCACAGCCTATGACTTCCACCATCTGTAATGAAGGGTGGCCACCCAACTGCCGCACACTGTCTGAACATGATTTCACCTTGGTTTTGCCACCTTTTGAAGGCCCTCACCACATCACTCCTTGAATAACTCACAAGTTGTGCAGTTTCCAAAACGCTCATCCTGAGCCTCTGGGCCGTCATAATCTCCCCTCATTCAAACTCAGATAGGTCACGTGCCTTCACCGTACTACACATAGACAGCACACTCACTGATAATACGTACACAATGCCTATGTCTGACTAGCAGTCATTCCTCGCCAGATGACACTGCTCTTTCCTGAATTGGTTTATATCAATAATAGGTCAGTGGTCATAATGTTCTGCCTGTTCAGTGTATAGTCTTGCCACTCACTAAGTGCACAGTTTCAAATTGTGTAAATTCAGGTTGGAGTATCAAAAATATTAGAGAATTGATGGACTGCTACTCACAATGTCATCTTTACAGTAAGTAGCACTCTATCCTTTTTGTAACATTGTTAAAGGTGTTTCATCAACTATCTGCTTTCTTGTCTTAATTCCAGACCTTAGTAAAATACAGTAGATATTATTGTGTTAGGGATGTGGAAACTGAGAGACCAGGCTGTTCTGTGATCCTGATTAAGCTCACACCATATTGGGCTGTATCATTACTATGGCTGCATTGATTGCTGATTGGTATCTAATGCAACTGATAACTACAAAAGACAATAAAGGACTGGTAAACATTTAATCACCATTTCTTCCTTGCTGACTTGTCACATCTCATGTGTCAGCCTGCCTTGTGCCATCAACTACCCACATGTCTGCAGTAGTGCTGCTCAATTATTGCTGGAATACTGGTTTTTCTTCCTCATTTAGTATCCTTGTTAATACATTTTGACAAGTTGAATATTGTACTAGACTAACTTAGGACTGCTCTATCAATTGGCTACATAAAATTCTGCTTTAAAAATAATTTTGTTTGTGACAGGCAACAAAGAGACATTTTCCTATGACACTTGGCATTGCATGGGACACATGATGATTAGTATTTCTTTTCACGACTCCAGCTAAACATTGCAGAAGCTAAATTGCAAATATCTGCCAAAATACTAGAAAACTGTGGCTGATGACTCTAAACCTATATATACCAGATGCTTAAAAAAAAGTGTACGATTTCCTGTAGGAGCAGTACTGGTAAAAACAAGGAGGAAAGTTTCTATAATGATATGTTCAGAAACGAATACTTATTGAGATATGGGCGGCTGAGGACCCACAGTTCACAGCTTGTATTTTATTTACAGATGAAGTAGGATTCACAAGATATGGCATAGTAAAATACAACATACATGTGTGGGCAGATGCAAGTCCTCGAGCAATCATGGAGATGAGACATCAGTGTCAATGTATCGGCACGAACTATCAATGACAGCCTCATAGGGACCTAAATTTGAGCAAACAGGTGTGGTGCTATGCATCAGTGATACTGTTTCCACATGATGAATTATCAGCACTATTGTACAATTTTAACCTCACAGAAAGACAAATGTTGATATCTCAACAGTTATTGGTTATTATACATATCATTATACGAACTTTTCTTCTATATTTGACCAGTACTTCCTCCTGTATGAATATGTACATTTCCTAAACCTATGTTGAAAATGACTACAGCCCTTTCTAGATTCAATGATTCATTTAAAGCATCAGTTAACCATCCCTGAGAACCAATGTTTCCTGCTATTTGTGTATGAAGCAGTGTAAAACTCATATAAATTTATTGTCATGGACATCCTAGTATGAATCTAATGTTGTGACATTTCTGACTCCCTTAACAGTGAAATTTTGTTCTTATTATTACTGGTATGATTAGGCAGCATTTAATTTCCTCCAGCCATTTAATCATTACCTAGTTTTGGTTGCTGTAGGAAGGGAAGGCAGAAGTCACCTTAACAACATGGAGGCATAAAACTGTCCTTTGGAGATGTCTCAAAGCTATAAAACAAAGGAATCTGGCCAAAAAGTTTCATATTCTGTGAACAACAATCTTAGGTTTTATTAACAGCTCCCCATGCTCCCCCCACCCAACCCCAAAAAATCACTGCAGTAAACTAACAACTGATGTCCTTACACCTCAGTTAGTTATTTTCTCAGTACTGTAAAATACACTCTAAGACAATAAAAAGTTGTGCCACAAAGGAATTATCCAAATGGGATGGATATCACTAGATGTGGTCTGCATTTGCAGACAAGCAAATGATTACAATTTTAGAAAAATTGGAAGATTTATTCAAAAGAAAGAGCTTCATAAACTGAGCAAGTCAATGACATGCTAGACACCTCTGGCCATTATGCAAGCACATATTTGGCTTATTATTGAAAATAGTGTTGTTGGATGTCCTCCTGAGTGATATTGTGCTGAATTCTGTTCAGTTGGCATGTTAGATCATCAAAATCCTGAGTTGGTTGCAGGACCCTGTCCATAATGCTCCAAACATTCTCAATTGGGGAGAGATCCAGTGACCTTTCTGACCATGGTAGGGTTTGGCAAATGCAAAGACAAAAGCAGAAGAAACTCTCATTGTGTGGGGGCAAGCATTATCTTGCTGAAATGTAAGCTCAGGATGGTTTGCCATGAACAGCAGACATGTCTTGGACCTGGAATCTCATTGACTGGAGTAGAATTGTCTTCAGTGATTAATTCCACTTTAAACTGAGCACCAATGACCAGCAATGTGTTTGGAGGTTCCCCAAATAGCAGTGTGATACCAACCTGCCTGTTACCCATCATATGGCCTGACAACCATGAGTGATGGACTGGGATGCCATTTCTTTTCATAGTAGAACCCCTTTGGTTGTCTCCCTTACAGCACAGCGGTACATCAGCAATTTTCTATGTCCCCTTTTGTTGCTCTTCGTGGCAAGCCACACTGGGCTTACATTTCAACAAGAGTTTCTACTGCTTGTTTCATCATTGCCAAACCATAAGTTGGCAAGTAAGGTTGCCAGATCTCTCTCCAATTGAGAACATTTTGGGGCATTATGGACTGGGCCCTTCAAGTGACTCAGAATTTTGATGCTCTACCATACCTGTTGGACAGAATTTGGCCCAATATCTCTCAGGAGGATATCCAACAACTCTATCAATCAGTTCCTAGCTGAATAACTGTGTGCATAAGGCATAGAGGTGGACCAGCTTGTTATTGACTTGCTCTATTTGTGAAGCACTTTTTCTTAACTAAATCATCCAATTTTTCTGCAAATGTAATCATTTGTTTGTCTGTACATCTACATTGCTCCTAATGATTTCCGTCCCGTTGAGTTAATTCTTTCATGGCATGTCTTTTTTTTTTCTTTTTTTCTTAGACTGTTTGTTAGTTTCATTGGTTGGGTCTAGACTACAGGAAGTCCCTTTCTCCCACTACATTTATCCTTTTTGATGGTAAGCTGTAATTTTCGCTTCACAATTTAGGAGGGCTTGTCCCTCTCTGTTGCTGATGCACTTTTGGCACATCAATGGGTCACTTACATGTTATTACTCATGAAGAGACAGATATAATCTTGATATGAATTAGTTCACCTCATTAAATGATTGAAGAACCTTAGATGCCAAAATGACTCAGGGAATTTTACTGCTGACATAGTCTCCCATATCCTGCATGCTATTCCTGGGTTTTCAGCACATGTATGTGGTTATAAAGCATCCAGTCTGCCTTACTGAGCATCTGTACAGAGAGCCAATTTCTATGTACTGCTCCATATGGCAGAAAAATGATCTATTACTTTTAGATAGGTTTTTCAAGTTTTTAGGCCAACGTCTTTACTCAGAATCTCTATATTATTATTATTATTATTATTTTATCTTCTATGAGTAGCCTTCATTGTGACATTGTGAAGTTTAGAGATATGTTGCATAAATACTTTGTGAGATGTAGCAGTTTTTTGAGTTGCGCTATAACAACACTTTTCTCTTCATCACAGTTTTTATTGACTTTGTTACACCTTACAACTTATGCATTTGAGCACTATGCCATTTTCAAAGGATCTGAATAAGAAGGGTATGCGTGAGGAACATGTGATGACATCAAATAATTGTAAATACACCATGACAAGTGAATAAAAATAACACTTACCAATCATATTATACGCAATGTGTTATAGATCAACAAATAGCAAAAATGTATCTGTTGAACATATACAGGTATGACATAAGACTGAGGAGATACAATGTATTGGACAGATTCGCTTTTGCTATTTGTTAGCCTACAAAGGAGTGTGTCATATACACACATCAAAAAAAGTTTTGCACCACCCCAGTTCCCAGAACTCCTGAACACAGACGTTGACTGTGGATATTGTAACATAGACACAGTCCCTTTAACTATTCAGAGATGTCCCTAAACCCACCCAAAGATGTACACAACCATGCCTGAGCAGTGCCTGTTAGATGGTGGGGCTTCGACAGCCAACCAGTTCGAGTCATTCCACCAGGAAGGAGATACACGGCTCGTGTTGTCTGTAGTTCAGCCATGTCTAGATGGTCAATACCGTGGTTCAGTGATGTCCACATTGTTACTTTGTGCCAGTAAGGGCTCTCAGCAAGGGAAGTGTTCAGGCATCTGAAGTGTCCAGGCATCTCGGAGTGAACCAAAGTGATGTTGTTTGGACATGTACAAGATACAGAGAGACAGAAACTGTTGATGACATGCCTTGCTCGGGCCACCCAAGGGTTGCAGTGGATGACCGTGCTACCTATGGATTATAGAAGGAGGAACCCTGACAGCAATGCCACCATGTTGAATAATGTTTCTCACGCAGCCACAGGACATCGTGTTACCACAGAAACTGTGCACAATAGGCTGCATGATGCGCAGATTCACTTCTGACGTCCATGGCAAGGTCCACTTTTGAACCACAACACCATGCAACACAGTACAGATGAGCCCAACAATATGTCGAATGGAGAGCTCAGGATTGACATCACGTTATCTTCACTGATGAGTGTCGCATATGCCTTCAACCAGACAATCATCGGAGACGTGTTTGGAGGCAACCTGGTCAGGTTGAATGCTTTAGACGCACTGTCCAGTGAGTGTAGCAGGGGTGGAGGTTCCCTGCTGTTTTGTGGTGGCATTATGTGGGGCCATGTACACCACTGGTGGTCATGGAAGGCACTGTAACAGCTGTACGATATGTGAATGCCATTCTCCAATTGGTAGTGCAACAATATCAACAGCATATTGGCGAGGCATTCATCTTCGTGGATGACAATTCATGCCCTCATCATGCATGTCTTGTGAATGACTTCCTTTAGGATAACAACATCACTTGACTGGAGTGGCCAGCATGTTCTCCAGACATGAACCCTATTGAACATGCCTGGGAGAGATTGAAAAGGGCTATTTATGGACGATGTGACGTACCAAACACTCTGAGGGATCTATGCCAAATTGCCATTCAGGAGTGGAACAATCTGGACCAACAGTGCCTCGATGAACTTGTGGAGAATAAGCATCACTGCAAGAGGATGTGCTACTGGGTATTAAAAGTACCAGTGTGTACAGCAATCTGGACCAATCTGGACCAGTACCTCTGAAGGTCTTGCTGAATGGTGGTACAACATGCAATGTGTGGTTTTCATGAGCAATAAAAAGGGCAGATATGATGTTTATGTTGATCTCTATTCCAGTTTTCCGTACAGGTTCCAGAACTCTCAGAACTGAGGTGATGCAAAACTTTTTTGATGTGTGTACTTGGTAAGTGTTAATTTCCATTCACTTGACACAGTGTATTTACTATTTATTACTTGATGTCATCACTTGTTTCTCACCAACACACATTTTATTGCAGATCATTTGAAAATGGCATAACACCAAAACACACGAGGTGTAACAAAGCCAATATAAACAATGGTCAATAAAAATGAATCGTTATAGTATAGAGTTTCTAGTAATGATAGTGCCTGTCAGCCAGCTGATAATCTTGCCACAGATGATAATGATCTCCTTCATGTGTTATAGCTTTTGACAAGTTGCAGAACTTCAACCTTGTTTAACTTTGGTTAATAGAGAAAAGTATGAGAATCAATAGAAAACACAACAAATGAAAGCTGTTTAGGTGTATGTTAATAAAATCTTTGTCTCTAGTAATAGCACAATCCACTATGGAAAGGTAACTGTTACAAAAGCTCATGATTCACTCATGGGCGCACACTTTCACACTTACAAAAACTTTGACATTGTGAGGGACATGGATCATTCTAAACATGAGGAGGAAAAAGCACTTTTAAGGATAACAGATCACAGTAACAACAGGTGAAATGCAACAATAAAGAATTATAGGCAAAATGTAACAAACGTTAATGTATATTCTCTGAAATTAAATACATTACTCGAGAAAGTTGTAAATAAGAATTAAAAATTATCACTGAATTTATCTTGTAAATTTTCTCTCTCACAGTCAAAATTGTTTGAAAACAATGTTTCATAATATCAAAATCATATTTTCAAAAGAGCTAGTCATTAATTAATTACATAGTATCAGTCTGTATTTGAAGATCCCTTTTGTGTATGCCCTGATCTTATAAGTAAGCACATGTGCACAAGACATGTAGTTATCTAGAAAAACATACATATTTATTCAATACATTGTTGGTTAATAAACTTGATCTCAAAAACAAATTTAGCACTGCAGTTTTGCAAGCATCCTTTTCATAATCATTATTAAATAAATATTTATTCCATTGCAGCACATACTTTGTTGTTCAAAAATAAGCCAGATCATTAAGGACACATCCATCACTTCTAAGATTGTAAAAGTGATGATTATTCTAATCAAAAACATGAGTAATGTGAGGAACAATTACTGATATTATGTGCTTATAATGTATGCAGGTCACCAAAAAATAAAAAGAACATGAAAAAAATTGTTTACCAAAAGTTCCAACATTCATTTTAGAATACCTCTGAAGTGTATACCTGAACATGATGTTATACCATTTCAAGTACATCCAGGTAGACCCACAATGTGTAACTACATACATCATGTTACTGATCAGTTCACCATCCAAATTTACATTAGTATCACAAACCTCTATCCAACCAAGCACTTACAAAGAATTTTCATTGCATATCATCTGCCATGGTGACAAGGAAAGAATACCATCAAAATAGCCATAGCAATGTGTGATATCACTCCCAATACAACAACAATGAGCAGGTGCATTATCGTGTTGCGCTTACAAAAAACTGTATGTCGGTGAGGTAAATCTTCAAATTACTCAGACAGCTTTTGTTGAAAGTAACATAGATGTCTTTCTTGTATAAAACTTTCATTTCCAACAGCTGGCCAAGTGAACAACTTATTAATTGTGCCACAATATTCATTGTGAGGATATTAAAATCAGCCTTTATTTTCAGTGGCTTCTACAGCAATTTTTGTAAAGTGGAAATGGTGCAAACATAATACCTTGATAACTGTTAGTGACAAAACTCTTATTATAAACTATTTTTCTTGAAGTGATAACAATAATATTCCTAGTGTATGACAAAGGCTGTGTTCAGTTACAGTACTTCATTTTCAAAAAATAAAATAATATGGATAACTGCCAGTTTTGAAGCAATGAGAAAACACAGAGAGAGAGAGAGAGAGAGAGAGAGAGAGAGAGAGAGAGAGAGAGAGAGAGAGAGAGAGAGTGTGTGTGTGTGTGTGTGTGTGTTTGCCACATTTGAATAGTACAGTTAAAGACTATGAAGACCATGTTAACTAGCCAACTTTAATAACACATTGACAACCATAGAAAATAGTTACTAATCATTCAGAGAAAAACAGAACACAGAAGTCTTCAGGTATGAAATTATTTGTTTGTGAAGTCATGATAGTTACAGTTATAACACAGTATATTATAGAATCAGAGTGACAGAGTGTATACCAGTATGTAAATGAGCATATGTCAATTGCTTATGGACTTCCACTAAACAAAATTAGTATCTAAATTCTTTAATTCCAGGCAGCTGAATATATTTATTTAAATACAAAGAAAATGACACATCACCAAGAGACAATGCAGGATGCTGTTTCCTCAAATAAAATTAAATGGTTCCAGAAGCACTAAAACAATGTGTATGCGTAGGTGATCAAGAAATGACAATTAAAATTTTCCAGTTCCTATGTGTATTTATTATGAAGGTGAAAGTTTGTGCTATATGTATTCGGTATCAAACTGTTTCTGTATTGAATATTTTCCAATCTACAGAGCATAAATGATAACTGTTTACAATATACCATATTGGTGTAAAGAGAGAAGAGATGAATAATTTTAAAGCAGCAAACTTGTAGTCTATCAAGCCTGGAAACTGCCTCAAATTGGCCTGCAAAAACCACCTAAGCTACAATGCATGTACACCATGAGATTTTCAGTATTCTCTCATTCTCTTCATGCAATCTATTATTGCTAGAGAAAAAATGAATAGAAACTGTTTTGTATGAAATTTAATGTAGTTTAGTTTTGTGTTGGGATTGTTACAGATCATGATTTTAAAGTTATTCAAGAAAAGCATATGAAAGTGACCTTTAAAAGTGTCCCACCCTGCACCCACCTGACTCCAGTCAGGATTTTTCGTGTGTTGTCCTCCCTCCTGTCACTACAAAAATTTGAAGGTATGCAAATTATTTCCATTGACAACCTTTTTGGGGTTCCGTTCATAAATTAGTAAAAATGGAACCCTTTCTTGTCCATCTCCCTGCCTGTCTGTCCAGTTGTTAGAAACCCTTTCCTCAGGATTGGGTACATGTATTAAATTGAAATTTATGTCAAATATCGAAGTCTATGGTCCCATAGATGTGTAATGAAAGTAAGCTTCTAAATCAATGCAGACAGAAGATACAGTTATTTATGTCATATACTTTGATACTCACAAACTCATTCATCAAAACCTACAGGGTGATCCCCATTGGTCTAGAATCATGAAATTTGGCAAGAAGCAATGTTTCATATACAAGTAATGAAAAAAAAAAAAAAACAGAAAATTGTTTACTTGTAATTGTATTGCATGAAAAATGTATTTCTTTTGTCATTTGTTTTCTGACTTCAAATTGAAAATTAAAACATTCTCAAGAGCCTTGGAAATCACAGGACCAACATTTTGCAATTATCAATGTCGATAAAAGGCATAAATAATTTCTGTAATAAATGAACAATCTATACAAACTGTTAAGTCTGTGCAGAATCCTTAGAGCATGAGTCCTATTCTAATCTGACCAATTATTCTGGTCTTCACTGACTGGGCTACTATACCATTGGCTTAGTCGTGCACTCACAAATTGTATAATTTATGTTTGTGTATGTTTTACCTCACAATTACCTGATTTTAACAGGACAAAATTGACAGTTAAATTGTGTTGTTTGTGTGGTCTTCTTAGTATGTAGCTGCTACAGTTGTTTATATCAAATTTTAAATGTAATTAGTTTTTGCAAAATGTCTAAGTAACACTTTTTTCTTTCATTACCCTCAATAGAAAGTTTAAATTAATAATAGTCAACTAAGCCAGTGGCATAAGAGCCTATTTAAACAAGATCGAAAAAAAAAAATAGATGAATATGGGAAGTAACTTATGTAGTCACAAATTTTTGTACAATGTTAGGAGGAATGCCATGAACAACATACTAAAAATCCTGATTGGTGCGGGAGGGGGGAAAGGGGTGCACCTGAAAATCACTTTCGTATGTTTTTCTTGAATAACTCCAAAACTGTGTCCTATAGTGAAAACTTATCCCAATACAAAATTGAAGTACATTCAATTTCCTACAAAAAAGGACCCATGCATTTTTTCTCTAGGGCTAATAGTCTGCTCAAAGAGAGTGAGAGAATATTGAAAACCCCACATGATGCAGATGCACTGTAGACCAGGAGATTTTTGTAGTCCATTTTCATGTAATTTCCCAGCTTGATAGACCACAAATGTTGCAAATGCTATTAGGATTATGTGTGACTGAAGATGGCAGATTTAGTACTACTGATAGGCACATACAAAAATATATGCAACTATTTTAGTTTTGGGAATTATTACTTATTTCCTTAGAGAGGAGAGATGGATCGATTGGGCAATTGGGCCAGGTTAAAGATGAAGGGTAGGTCACTCAGACTTCAGGATGAGACAGTCCTATCAACAGCTGTGTTTGAGCAATTGAGTACTGTAACCA
Organism: Schistocerca gregaria; assembly: GCF_023897955.1. Lineage (NCBI taxonomy): Eukaryota > Metazoa > Arthropoda > Insecta > Orthoptera > Acrididae > Schistocerca > Schistocerca gregaria. The sequence goes on from NC_064921.1 coordinate 263,727,916, forward strand.
AGTAGTGAGCCAAGTGAGCAGCAGTTATTCCCCGTCAATAACTATCCATGCAGCTTCTGTTTTGCTTGCTTCCAAGTGGGCAAGCACTTGGTGAGTGTGACCCAATGGACATGTCAAATTTTCCAAATAGCTAAGGAAATGTGATGATTAGCTACGTTAAAATGCACTGCAAGGCCTATGGGAGAGCACTGAGCCTGTACACACTGGAACTTCACAGCCTTTGTGCATCATATGATTTGCGTTTGGCTATGCAAGCAGATGTGTCATTAGGCAAGTCAGTGAAATATCTTTGAAAACTTCCGCTAAGCTGTGCTAAATTTATTCGTCTTCTCTCACACTCAGCTGCCAAGAAAACAGCACACAGGTGGGCATATGCTTGCAATGCTCTACTGAGTGACCTCCCTTCCTTTTTAACCCTCCCTGGCATACCCCTCTCTTCTCCCCTCTCTTCTCCTTCAGGAAGGAACTAATTGTTCTGAAAGCTAGGACAGAGTTTACTGTTAAATGTATTTGTTGGTATTACTAAATATTTTGCTTCCTAAGGCCAGGTCTCATAATTTTATAGTTTTCTTGAGGAAATTTTACTTTTGATGCAATTAACTCTAGCAATAACAACACCCTTTTTTTTATAATGTATTCTACAAATAGGAGGAGGGTACTTTATGGCCACCACAAAAAAATGCAAATTTTGTTAATCGTTGTTGACTTTTATTAACAACATACTTTTTAAAGAGATTCTGATGTCTAAGTATGGTCCAGACCTGAAAATATTGAATATGGCATCCACTGTAAAATGTTGCATCAATTACACTTCAATTTTTGGATTAAGTTAACCTCAAAAAATTAATACAACTAAAGAATTTGGTAGAAGCATTCAGTGAAAATAATAAATATTTCCTCCAGAATTTTAAAATATAAAGTACATGCCTAGATTACAATATTTAAAAAAGGTGGGCATAAAGTAACCCCCGTTGGAATTTTTAAGAGTTGAACATAACATAGCATACTCAGTTACAATAATGATGAATAAACAACCATTCCATCGTTAAAATCCTGTACACATCTGTAACAAAATCCCTACTCCAAATAAAAAATAACAACTACTCCTGTAGATAATGAGACTTGATATTTACATTACATGAAATTGATAGAAACTATGGTGTCTGTTACTGTAAGTCAGGCTGAAAACTACTTCTGTCATAAGTTATGAAACATATTTCCCCTTCCTGCTATTGACCATAATTATGTGTTAACAAAGTACTGAACTACACAAATTTTGTTTGGTGCATCACAGAAAAGACAGTGACGGTTCATAACCACAAATGCTACTTACTATCAAATTGTAAGTTACCAACAAGACAATAGCTCATCTTTTGTAATAGCAATTCTGTAAATGTTCAAAAAATTTAAAAGAACACTCATACTCATATACACCATTTGGTAAACCTCACACCAGAGGTTACACAATGACTTTTTTTCTTATATTTAATTTGCAATGTTTTAGTTTTATCTAGATATAATTAATGATATCACCTGCACTAAAGATTTGTCTCTGATTTCATTTTGCATTTTCCCAAATCATTACTGAGAAAAGCTGTGCCACCTTGGAAATAGAGTAAATTCATTGAATAAAGTGACCTGACTGCAACACTACAGTGGTACTAAATTTGTATTTGTACACTTCACTTTAGTTTGATTTGTCCAAGATCACAAACTAGATGTTTCTGTTTTGAGGCATTTGCTTTAAAATGAGTGGGGCTGTGTGTTATCAAAACATGAATTTATTTTGAGGAGTCTGTTAGTGTCAATACAGTACATAAGACAAACTAGATATCATTATAAAACTATTTCATGAAAATAAAATTTGAAAATTATCAAATATTGTAATATATATAAATATTTCTTTCTTGTGAATAACAATAGTTGTTAGAAGAAGAAGAAGAAGAAGAAGTTATTAAGAAAACATAAATAAACAAGATCAACATCCCAATGTTTTGTATCCAGGGACTCTTACATAACCACCATAGAAAACAGCCACGTCATTTGCTGTGTTGAGAGCCAATGCTAAAAGCTTCTCTGCTGCCAGAGGATGCCAAACACCAAATGTACATGAAAGGTCTTCAGCTACATCCCAGTAATGACATCGTTTTGTCAGTCGGACAGAGGGCACATATTCAAACAGATCAACATATGCACAATGTGGAAGCAATAGTGCAAGTCCTGCAAAGCAAATATATAAGACAGAAAGCTACTTTCATAAAAGACAAGAAATTCAAGTATTTAAGTATAACAGATGGACTGGAAATGAATTACAGAGCATTTAACTATGATGTACTACCTTTGGCATGACAAACAAAAAGAATATCACTGCAAAAGTCTTGAATTTTGAGTTTTCTTGAAATCATTTAACATTATGTTCTCATTTTTTTCCACACATTTAGGGCAAAAATATATATATTGATTGTACTCTGCTTACAGTATAATCATTTCAGCATGACCATTTTCATAGTTAGAAGTTATAGCTCAAGAAGTTTCCTTTGGTGCCAACAAAGGACTTAAAGGCTATGAGAACACAGAAATGGAAGTTTTTATTACATATAATTTTTTCTTTTGATGCCACTTGATCAAGACTAGATAAAGAGATAGATCAGTTTTATAAAATGAAAGTGATAACAAGTGAATATGTGCGCAACACTTATGGAACCAGGAAACAAGAAGAACCAGAAACAAATGGAGAAAATGTCCCAGCATGAAATGCACGATGTAAGAATAAATAAACTAATATTGTAATGTAACATACTATGTGTAATGTAAAATATTATGTAAGAAAATCCAGACACTCACAATATAGAGAAAGCACTGAGCACTGATTAGTGTCAGGAGAATGTAGCTTTGTTAATCCATATGACAAAACATTAATCATCCCATTCAAAGGGCACAATGGTCAATTTAGAGCACTGTAGACGATGCAAAACTGCTAGCAGGTTGTGAGACCCTCAACAGCTGACATAGGTCATGGCAGTGAAGTAGTGTGTATGTGGCAGTCAATTGTATGGAGTCAGTGCAGTAAGGTGGGTCAGCATGGCGATGGGACGGAGTCACAGGAAGGAGCTATCATGTTTGGACATGCCCATTACCACATCATGAATGAAGTTGCCTGGTATATTGCTGTATCAACTGCGTGAAATGTCTACAAGAAGCAGTGTAACATTCACAGACATGTATCACAGCATGAGGAGTGTGCTTGTAAAAAGATACTAACTGTATTGGTGCCACCTGACACTACCATGAATGCCAAGTAGTTGGCACAACTTTAGTGTCAGCTGCTATGGCACTGTTTCTCACACATGCTCGCTGATGGGACCATGCCAGACTCCAGCATATAAGTCAGTGGCAGACTGGCCTGATTCTTACCTATGTGTGTCATGATGCCAGCAATGGAGTGCATGTCGAGTATTATCTTTTTGGCTTGAGCATTATTTTGTGTACTCTATCCTTAATGTGCAGAATTCTAATACATCACCTTTTTTTACAAAGGTGGCAACAAGGATGAGATTTTGATGCTTGTAAAATGGATTCTGAAAATTTTTGTAATTAGGCGACAGTGTGAGTTACTCAACAATGGAAGAATTCCAAAAGCCCCTAACGCAAACTGTGCTGACTTATCAGGACTTAGTGACATTTATATAATAGGCAATTCGTGTGTTAATGACTGTAACAGGAATGCCTCCCATGCCGCTCTCACTTACAACCTTTCCACCATTTAATGAACAACAGTACCAGTTATATATTTTGGCTTGACAAGTTTCTGATACAGAAAGACAAAAGTCTATGTTCTTGTCAGGAAATCATGAACTATATCAGCTTATACAAAAGCTACAGCCATTAATAAATCTGTCAGAACTTGAGTTCCCTAGATGGTTTCCTCTATTGCAAGAACATTTTTCAATGAAGAAACATATTATTGCAACCAGGTTAAAATTTGGCAGTGAAAAAAGTGCCCCAATCACTTTTATGCAGACTTGGCCACTGACCTACAGAGGTAAAGGAGGGATGGCAATTCAAATGTTTGTGCACATAGAATTATTCAGACACTCTAATTAGGGGCATTATAGTGTATCTTATTTCCAATGCAGACGTGAAGGATCACATACTGCAGGAATGAGATCCATCTTAGATGGAAGTTTTGTGGGTAGCTCAAGCCTATGAAACTGCCCACACAGCCCACAATTTGTTTATGGAGGAAGGAGACATCACAGCGATGAGCTCCCTGGCACTGGGTATGTGGGACTACAAGCCACCTCAGATGAGGTCCCAACCTGCTCCACAGTCCAGGTAGCATCAGCAGCTGCGCTGTTACCCAGCTGTAAACATTGTTCCTTCACCTTGCACACAATATGTGCACATATCGACATGGGACATGCCACAGGTGTAAAGGAAAAGGATACTTGCAAGACATATGTCAAAGCATGTTCAAAGTGTATATGTCCCAATCAACGGAAGTGTACCAAGTGAGTGATGACTCTGCAGAAGTGCAGATGTCTCACGATCAAAGCTAGCAAGTGTACTTAGATGTGTTCGTAGGTAAACACCCTGTGCAGTTACTTCTCAGCACCAGTGCTCTGTGACCTTGCTAGACCAGTCAACTTACTTAAGTTTCAGATTGCTGCCCTTGAAGGCAGCTGAAACAGACCTACAGATGGACCTATGGTTACTATCATATGCCCTTGCTAGGAAAATTTAGTTACAACAAACAAAATTTCCTTCTGGCAGATGATCCTATTTAAGGGACAGACACTTCCCATGTTCTTGGATTTACAATTCGTGAAGAACCAAAAGGACTAAAATGCAACCTGCTCATTGTTTCAGGCAACCCCTCCTGACAGATTTTTGTTTCAACTTCTCGGGCAGGACTCAGACTAAATGAAGATTTTATCACAGTCACCATTCATGTGGATATGATGCCTTACACTGCATCTGACATGCACTCTGGTATTCTGGTAACTTATAGGGCCAACCTGACTGAAGGTCACAGCCCTGCACTGCCAGTACTTCATGGCTGCCCATCACTGCACCCTCATGGACATTTTGCATCTGCTACTGGAGCATGTCTTTGCCAAGTGACCTCCCTTGTAGGTGGGCTCTTTGGTAGGGGCTCCTTAGCTAGGACACAACCCAATGTGGATTAGTGGCACAAACTCTGCCCACTGTAGGCCAGTGTCGAATGCCATGGGCTCTGTCCATGGACTTCTTTAGCAATCATTAACACAAAGGCAGTTTTTGTTACAATAAGATTCTTTCAAAACTTGTTGGAGTGAACAACCAGTCACATTACTTCTATGAATCATTAAGTCATGACAGGAAGTATACCAAATATGAGCTTTGGTCCATGAATGGCTCAACACCCTCAGACTTGATATGACTGTGAAGGTCAATAGATATCCTCAATGGTCAAAACTGGGTATGTATATGTCAAAGTGATATAATGAAGAGGTTTCGCCATAGTGAACCTAACATCATCTTTACTGTGAGTCATGCAATAGAAAGAGTTATGCATCTTGCTTAGTGTAACTGATGTAAGATTGTGCCTATATTGAAGTCTTATACATCTAAACTAATGTTTCTGGTTGCAGCAACTGACATGTCAATTTGGTTACTTAAGAAAACATAGTAATAACTCAACAAGAGTAAATAATTAGTTCTCAGTCTTCTCAAGAAACCAACTTGGACCTATATAATGAAAAGTTTGGATAAATTATTACAGGAGTCATTCCAATCCCGGGAGTGGAAAGACTTCCCTTAGGGGGAAAAAAAGGACAGGTGTACACTCGCGCGCACACACACACACGCACACCCTCTCCCTTAAAACCCACATCCTTTCGTCTTTCCCTCTCCTTCCTGAAGAAGCAACCATCGGTTGCAAAAGCTAGTAATTCTGTGTGTGTGTTTGTGTGTTTTGTTCTTGTGCCTGTCTGCCGACGTTTTCCCGCTTGGTAAGTCTTGGAATCTTTGTTTTTAATATATTTTTCCCATGTGGAAGTTTCTTTCTGTTTTATTTACATAAGTATAGTATCATGTTTATAGAACAGTGTGATGTCTTTCAAGCACTTTATTTTTCATTATTTTGTGTGTGTAAAACAAAAGGAGCACAAACATGGCAAAAATAGAAGATGAAATAAATCAGGATGTAGATGTTGTCTGAAATCAGTCCATGGCAGGTTAGAAAGGGTAAGGGCCTTAACTTTGCAGGACTGATTGAAATACTTTCCACAGATGTGAAAGAAATTAATGAGAGTTGGAATCAGAAATGAAACTTAACAATGATGAAACTAGTAAACAATTACAAAACAATAAGAAACAGCTTGACGCTTTCAAACTAGAAAACAACAAAAAGTTTCCAATTAAAAGATGGAAATAAGTGATCAATTACAGGTGAAGCCAATTGACAGTTTATGGTGTTCAGGGAGGAAAGTAGCAAAATCTTTGGTGAAACTGAAGGTAAAATTGCAGAAAATACTACTCAAATTGAACAGCTAAAAGCCTTTGTTGAGACTGATCTATAGGGAGTGGATGATTTTGAAAACAGGATTCTTAACTTAGAAACTGAGTTTATACAAGAAAGTAGTAAATGTGAACAGAAGTTTGAGGAGACTGGATCTGTTATTAAAAAGGAAGATAATAAAATAAAAACAGCCTTGTACAAAATATATTAGCAAATGAAATGAACCATGGTGGTATTGTAGATCATGCAGATTTTCTCCAACACTCTAAAGATAACTTATGAGTGGTATGACAGACAATTTAAAAATTAAATTCATCAAAATATTTCTTGAAGGAGAAGCTTTATATTGGGCAATCCAAACTTTTAATCAGTGGGTAACACTTGCTGAGTTTCAAAATGTCATTTTAAATAAGTTTTTATCATATTCTGAACAAGGCAGAATTAAAAGCAAGTTTTTAAATGGAACAAACTACAGGGGAGGAAATGGGGATATGAAAAACTTTTTCTAAATCTAATTGGAGAGATTAGTACATTTAGACAGCCTTTTAATGAAATGACACACATTGAGCCACTCAAGAGGAGATTGCTTGAGAACTTACAATGGAATTTAATTGATGAACTGGATGATTCAATGGATCAATTTTTAAAAATGTGCTGACAAGTTAGGTAGGATTTTGGAGAGCATTAATAGACAAAACTTCAGTCAGAGACATCATCAATATGGGGGATGAAATCAAAACTCAACATGGAAATTTTAGAAATGAACATCACAACAGTAGAATGAGAAGTGATTGTACTGGAAATGGTAGAGACAGAAATTGAAGAGGCAATTCTGACAATAGGAACAGTGGATGAAAAAGGACAACTAAAGTGCAAACACAAAAAATACCTGTTAACAGGGGAAAACAAGCAAGAAACTGAGGATTGTTCCAATGAGTCCCTTAATTTTTGGGTACAGGGATCAAATATTAATCAGACCAGTGAATTTTGTTGGATTGTTAAAAGTAATTGCAGTCAGATGACACAAAAACATATCGACAATACTTTACACCAAGTGAATAGATTTGAGTTTAGCAGTGAATTTTGCTATACCATGAGAAAGAATGATCTGTTACAAAATGACAATAGGCAAAAGGATGTTCAAAACTTAGGTCTGGATACAGAAGTAGTTGCAGACAGTTACAGTTTGGTTGAAAGTGACTTCAAAGTAATGAAGTGGGAAGTAGTGGAAATTAGAAAAATGTTGATCCTGAATTTGGGGGGAGGGGGGTAAGGTTGTTTAATGAAGAAGGATGTGATGTAGTGATTACTAATGCTGTTATGCATAATGCTGATGATTAGACACTGGGAGCTGAGCAGGCTGAAAACAACATTATTGATTATAATGCAAATAAGGTAACTAATATAAATAGTGGTGATAAAGGTTCTGAAGCTGCTAGTGAAGTTTATATTGAAATAAATGAGGAATAAGCAGTCACCAACAATCATTCTTTCCCTCTCATCCCGTATGGTAAGTCTACCTCATCCAGGACTCCAGACGGGTTTTCCAAACTCTACCCCTTTTCTTAAACATCACCAGTCCTTTTCCTTCACCCCTCTTCCTTCCCCTTCAACCCTTCTGCCAGAAGAAGGAGCCACTAGCTCTGAAAACTACCAAGCTGTCATATCTTTTTATATGTGTGCTCTCCTGCTGCCACTTGGCAAGTAGATTTGTTATCTATCCAATTACTTACATGAAGAAATAGTAAAGTTAGATGGTGAAGATGAAGTTTCAAATGAGGATAGGGTTAGTAATCCATTTGCATCTCATAGACCATTGTTGCCTATTGGAGTAAGCAAATCACTGAACATTACAAATGGTCATGATGATTTGGGCAATTAAGTTTTTATGAGTGTGGAAAGGAAGGGAGAGACATTTTTAAGATTATTCTGAAATTACTGTGGGAAAACAAATTGGAAAGATTGTGGGACAAACTTGGGGAAATTTGTGAATCTTTTAAAGGAAAGGGGTGTAACAACAGATATATTGTTTTGTAACTAACTTATGTCAGAGGAGAATGCATGCATCAGAAACTCTGGTGTATCTATCAATCTGTTAAAAACTGAGATGGAAACCCTAAGGGGAAAAGAGATAATAAAAGAAATGAGATTTAAAGGAATTGAAAATGATTTGTTGTATGAAGATTCTGAAAGAATTGCTTCCCAGATAGAAATTACTCCAAACGTTGTATATGGATTAATTATCATATTTTTTGTCTCTTCCACATTCCCAGCAGAGTGATATGTCTCTGCTAATTTCAACATGTCATTAACAGCTAAAATGATCCAGAGTGGTAGAATTTGAATGATTGCTTTATTGTTTGTAAGTGTTTGTAGATGTTCACCTTTATATACACTCCTGGAAATGGAAAAAAGAACACATTGACACCAGTGTGTCAGACCCACCATACTTGCTCCAGACACTGAGAGAGGGCTGTACAAGCAATGATCACACGCACGGCACAGCGGACACACCAGGAACCGTGGTGTTGGCCATCGAATGGCGCTAGCTGCGCAGCATTTGTGCACCGCCGCCGTCCGTGTCAGCCAGTTTGCCGTGGCATACGGAGCTCCATCGCAGTCTTTAACACTGGTAGCATGCCGCGACAGGGTGGACGTGAACCGTATGTGCAGTTGATGGACTTTGAGCGAGGGCGTATAGTGGGCATGCGGGAGGCCGGGTGGACGTACCGCCGAATTGCTCAACACGTGGGGCGTGAGGTCTCCACAGTACATCGATGTTGTCAGCAGTGGTCGGCGGAAGGTGCACGTGCCCGTCGACCTGGGACCGGACCGCAGCGACGCACGGATGCACGCCAAGACCATAGGATCCTACACAGTGCTGTAGGGGACCACACCGCCACATACCAGCAAATTAGGGACACTGTTGCTCCTGGGGTATCGGCGAGGACCATTCGCAACCGTCTCCATGAAGCTGGGCTACGGTTCCGCACACCGTTAGGCCGTCTTCCACTCACCCCCCAACATCGTGCAGCCCGCCTCCAGTGGTGTCACGACAGGCGTGAATGGAGGGACGAATGGAGACGTGTCGTCTTCAGCGATGAGAGTCGCTTCTGCCTTGGTGCCAATGATGGTCGTATGCGTGTTTGGCGCCGTGCAGGTGAGCGCCACAACCAGGACTGCATACGACCGAGGCACACAGGGCCAACACCCGGCATCATGGTGTGGGGAGCGATCTCCTACACTGGCCGTACACCTCTGGTGATCGTCGAGGGGACGCTGAATAGTGCACGGTGCATCCAAACCATCATCGAACCCATCGTTCTACCATTCCTAGACCGGCAAGGGAACTTGCTGTTCCAACAGGACAATGCACGTCCGCATGTATCCCGTGCCACCCAACGTGCTCTAGAAGGTGTAAGTCAACTACTCTGGCCAGCAAGATCTCCGGATCTGTCCCCCATTGAGCATGTTTGGGACTGGATGAAGCGTCGTCTCTCGCGGTCTGCATGTCCAGCACTAACGCTGGTCCAACTGAGGCGCCAGGTGGAAATGGCATGGCAAGCCGTTCCACAGGACTACATCCAGCATCTCTACGATCGTCTCCATGGGAGAATAGCAGCCTGCATTGCTGCGAAAGGTGGATATACACTGTACTAGTGCCGACGTTGTGCATGCTCTGTTGCCTGTGTCTATGTGCCTGTGGTTCTGTCAGTGTGATCATGTGATGTATCTGACCCCAGGAATGTGTCAATAAAGTTTCCCCTTTCTGGGACAATGAATTCACGGTGTTCTTATTTCAATTTCCAGGAGTGTATTTTATTGAACTGCTCAAGTGTAACATAATTTTGTCAATACTTACACTATGAATTCAGATCAAAATTTTTGTGTAATGATTATTTAGATTACTTGTAATGAATTATGTTGAAATGGTTTATTAGAAAGTAGGAAGGAAGAAGGCTGTTGAAAAGTCGAGATTGAGAGCAATGGTCATAGGTTTTGCTGATTTTCAATATGGGTTTACCTTTTCAATTTACTAAGCAATAACCTATGATAGGAGGAAACCCTTATGTAAAAATTTTATTACTGTTTCTGAAATCCATAGAAGTGTCAGGCCTGATTGTTACCTAGCCCTCTCTTTAAATGAGACAAAGGCTAATTTTGTGATAGCAGAACACCACTGTTGGGTTATAATAGCTGGGTAAAAATTGATTGTGGCAAGTTGGATAAGCTATCATTTTATCCTTCAATGTGAAACATTACTGAAGGTTGTATATAGTATATATCCTGGGCAAATTCTCTTTTCTTCCCAGAATGAAACTTCTGTGGTAGTTGCACATAGTAATTTTCTTTAAAACTTAGTCTTACTTAACATATATTAAAAACAAAGATTCCAAGACTTACCAAGTGGGAAAGTGCCGGCAGATAGGCACAATGAATAAAACACACAAACACACACACAGAATTTCGAGCTTTCGCAACCGACGGTTGCTTCATCAGGAAAGAGGGAAGGAAAGATGAAAGGATGTGGGTTTTAAGGGAGAGGGTAAGGAGTCATTCCAATCCCGGGAGCGGAAAGACTTACCTTAGGGGGAAAAAAGGATAGGTATATACTCGCGCCCACACACACACACACACACACACACACACACACACACACACACACACACAGACACAGACACAAGCAAACATATTTCAATTCTCTGTTTGTGTTTGTGTGTTTTATTCATTGTGCCTATCTATTGGTAATTGGAATCTTTGTTTTTAATATATTTTTCCCATGTGGAAGTTTCTTTCTATTTTATTTACATCATCATTTATTTGAACCCAACTCTTACTTACATAGTATGACACTGTAGTTGGTGGACAGCAGGTGTTGTAATTACAACAATAACTAATCACTCGCACTCCTGTTGCTTACTATGAATACTTTCTTTCTTGCACGTACATACAATGTGTGAAGCACAGTGTACAAAGTATATTATCTAGGGTTTTATAAAATGTCAATTCTGTATTTGTTGGACTCTTTTGAGTAGTTTGGTTTTATTATACTATGCTTAAATACTTTTTTTTATTAAAAGTTATATTCATTTTTCTATGTATAGAGACAGTTACTCTAGAATTCAGAAGTGCTCCTTAACCTAAAAAAAAAAAAACAGTGCTCAAATTTTGTCACACAAAATAATGATGTATAAGATTATTGTGGGCACAAACTTAAGAAAATTGACTGTATTGCAAACTGAAATGTGGCACAAGAGAAACAAGGGCTGCATTGCACCAGAAGTATGATTAAAGAAACAAAAGGACTAATATGTCAATGAGGGGAACACATGAAGTGAAATGTAAGAAGTAACTTATTGAAAACAACTTATGTAAAAATAACCTGTAGAACAGTGATAATTTGCTTTTGATAATATTATGAAAAGTATAGTTGCTACTGACCATATAGCAGGGATGCCAAGTCGCAGGCAGACTCAACAAAAAAAGCTGTGAAACAAAGCTTTCAGCCAAACAGGCTTTCATTAGAATTTGACAATGTACACACACATTCACTGGCCACAGTCTGTGGCCACCAAGGCCAGCTTTGTTTGACAGTCTTTTTGTTATGGCTATCTGCAACTCAGCAACTCTGCTATACGGTAGGAGCAACTACCCTTTTCATAATATTGTCATTCCATTCTGGATTTTCCACTATTTGACAATTTGCTTATTTACTATGTTATGAAATTAAGTAATAGACATTATAGGTGATCTAAATAATTAATGGAAAATCTCATATAAAGATGTGAAACAAATACTAACAAAGAGATAGAGGAGCTGGCCAGTACTTACCTCAGCTCAGTACAGCCAATAGATACACAAAAATCAACTGAAAATTTACGTTCCTAGCTTTCGGAATAAATGTTCCTTCATCAGGGAGGAGAGAGGGGAAAGAAAGGGAAGAAGGGAAAGTGGATTTAGTTACTCACAACCCAGCTTATGAAGTAACAGGGAAAGGAAAAGGAAAACAAGGAGGGTAGCAAGGATGGATGCATGGTTGCCAGAGGGAAGCCAAAGATATTCTACTGTAAGTACTGTGCCAGCTTCAAACCAAAGAGGAAGCATACAGAAGTAAAGAGGTATATAGTATAAAGATGTAGGATGGAAAGATGCACGAATGGCTAAAGAGGAAAGGGAAAGAGGAGAATACTGAAGAGTAAATGGGAATGAGGTTGATTAACGTAGGTTCAGTCCAGGGGGATGGCGGGTTGAAAGGAAGTGTTGGAGTGCAAGTTCCCATCTCTGCAGTTCAGAGGGACTGGTGTTGGGTGGGAGAAGCCAAATGGCACATATGGAGTAGCAGGTTCCTAGATCCCTAGAATTATGCTGGAGGGCATGCAGGATAGTTGCGGGAGAGGAAAGCACTGGTCAGGTTATTTGTGTAATTGTTGAGGGATTCGTCACTGGAGCAGACGTGTCTGCTCCAGTCACGAATCCCTCAACAATTACACCAATTACCTGACCGCAACTATCCTGCAGACTTTGTCCACAAACAGATCTCCCGAGCAATACATTCCTCCCCGTCCAACAACAATGTTCCTACCCTCAGACCACACAGAAGCATCCCCCTGGTCACCCAATATTATCCTCGCCTCGAATACATCAATAAATTACTCCACCAGGGATATGACTTTCTCAAGTCAACCCCTGAAATGAGATCATCCCTTGACAAAATTCTCCCCACACCACCCAGAGTTGCCTTTCGTCAGCCCCCTAACCTCCGTAACATCCTTGTTAAACCCTACAATATTCCCAGACTACCTTCTCTACCCAGAGGTTCCTACCCCTGTAACCGACCCTGCTGCAAAACCTGCCCCATGCATCCCCCCACAACCACCTACTCCAGCTCCGCTACTGGTAAAACATACACAATTCAAGGCAGGGCCACATGTGAAACTACACATGTCATTTATCAGCTGACATGCCTGCACTGCACAGCCTTTTACATTGGTATGACAACAACTAAACTGGCTGAGCACATGAACGGACACAATCGAACTGTCCGCCTAGGAGATGCCCAATACCCAGTAGCGGAGCATGCCCTCCAGCATAATTCTAGGTACCTAGGAATGTGCTACACCGTATGTGCCAATTAGCTTCTCCCATCCAACACCAGTCCCTCTGAACTGCAGAGATGGGAACTTGCATTCCAACACATCCTTTCATCCCACCATCCCCCTGGACTGAACCTACGTTAAACAACCTCACTCCCATTTACTCTCCAGTCTTCTTCTCTTTCCCTTTCCTCTTTAGCCATTCGTGCATCTTTTCATCCTACATCTTTATACTATATACCTCTTTACTTCTGTATGCATCCTCTTTGGTTTGAAGCTGGCACAGTACTGACAGTAGAATATCTTTGGCTTCCGTCTGACAACCATGCCTCCATCCTTGCTACCCACCGTTTTCCTTTTCCTTTCCCTGTCGCTTCATAACCTAGGTTGTGAGTAACTAAATCCAGTTTCCCTTCTTCCCTTTCTTTCCCCTCTCTCCTCCCTGATGAAGGAACATTTATTCCAAAAGCCAGGAACGTAAATTTTCGGTTGTTTTTTGTGTATCTATCGGCTGTACTGAGCTGAGGTAAGTACTGGCCAGCCCCTCTATCTCTTTGTTAGTATTAATAGACATCATATCATTTTCCGTAACATTTTCTTGAAGTCACTAGACAAGTCACTTAATTCACAAAAAGATGTTTCTGACAACATCAAAAATAAAATAAAAGGTAATATATGACATAACTAAGAACTAATTACTGCTTTACTAAACACTATGACATATGAAAAGATAAGAGTAATTTAATTTTGCAAAATATTATATCCTTGTTACTTTAAATTTGTGAAGAAGGGAGACATTACCTAAGAATCCTGAAGATGGCGGATTTTTTCTTATACGTACAGGAATGTGGCTCTGTATGTATTCCCATAGAAGCCACTGCGAGCGTGGATCCAGCAAGTGAAACACTGCATCTGGAAACTTTTCTCGATGTTTGAAGTATGGGGTGAAAACATCAAAATCAGGATTTTCATACCACTGTAATTCAGAAATAATCAACTATGAACAACTTTCTAGAAGCTGAAATGATTAACGAATAAATTTACAGCTTGCACGACATAAAATTTTGTGACATAAGGGAAAAAATTAAAAAAAGGTAAATGTCCAAAATTAAAAATGTTAAAAGGAGAACACCATAAAGCAGGGCAACTTTGTGACTTAAGTACTTCATTTTGACAATAGCTATTTGTTCTTAAATACTGTAAGTTGGATCAATGTTCAACACTTAGCTATGCTGCAGTGTGTTCTTGCATAGTGCTGCATATAGTGATGGAAGCAACAAGTATGTACACTACACTTGAGATTGTCACAAAGCCTTTTGTCTGCAAGTGGAAAAAGTCTCTGAAAATTTCTTTGGATCTTTTTTCCACTGTTAATAATTATGAACAGCTGGCTAACTGAAGGTAAGTTGTCATAAATAAGTTTCATCCACAGACCATTCTGCATAAGAGTTAAATTTCCTTCAGTCATTGGAGAGTGAAATAAGTTAGTTCCATAGATTATAAGGTTAGGTTTGTGACTACACACATACCTGCAGAAACAAGTGTGACAATTTAAAATATAGATAACAAGTATCATTAATAGAATTAGTGATATTTGTGAATGGTTTAGTAAAAAAAGACAGCCGGCCAGTGTGGCCGAGCGTTTCTAGGCACTTCAGTATGGAACCGCACAACTGCTATGGTCGCAGGTTCAAATCCTGCCTCGGACATGGATGTGTGTGATGTCCTTAAGTTAGTTAGGTTTAATTAGTTCTAAGTTCTAGGGGACTGATGACCTCAGATGTTAAGTCCCATAGTGCTCAGAGCCATTTTTAAAAAAAAGACAAAATATTTTTCACATTTTAACTTCGTTTCTAAAAATAATACACAGTTGCTCATAATATAGTATTAAATACGCCCTGACATTTTTTTGTTTCTCATACCACTTTAACATGTCTAATAGTTTGTACTACCTACCTTGCTTAAAATATATAGTGTTAAATGCAAGTGTTGTGACCTCCCCCTTTTTTCCCTCCCTCTCACAGTTCCACTGAACAGATGGGTAAATAAGTGTGTAGAAGTTTTATTTAATTACTTTTCTTAATGCAGTTTACCATTGTTCTTCATTTTTATTTTGTTTCAATCAGGATAGGTGTACAATCTTTTGTATTTTAAGAAAGTTAGAGAAATAAGTCTCACCAATTTGGCAGACTTTGTGACTAATGTTTTTCTGTGTATTGATGAAACAAAAATCATAAAACTGAGCAAATCTGTAACAAAGTTATAACTGTGTGCCATAAAGAAACACAAAGTCAGCCCATCTTATGTTATGGATAAATTTAACCCTATTCTGCATGTCTCAGACTTCATGTCACAATTTTGTCCTGAGTTAGGTGGTAACTTTGTGACAATTAATATTCTATATTGTAAATACCCCATCATCATAATCATTTATTGCACATAAACAGGCCATTTAGGCCCAAGCAGAAGACAAAAATATACAAATACTTAAACACAAAATATAGCAAAATAATCATCCAGTCCATCAATCATAATTAAATAGAATTGTAACATCATAAAAATTGATTACATATGTTTGCCCATTTACTTCTGTCTCAGGCATCTTCAATGCTGGCTGTTGGATCTGTTTCTCTCAGGTTCACTAAAGTTCTGTCTTTCCACCTTGTCCACAGATGATCCGTTGGGCATCTACCAGTTGGCTGATGTACTTATTCTTTGTTAGGGAGAGTATCAACTTCTGCTCAGAGGAAATGTCTTCTCAAATGTCCTCTCAAAAGCATGGATCCACTCTTCTGTTGCCTGTGTACTTGCACATCTCGCAACCATACATTATAACCAGTTGCACTAGTTACATGTACAACTGTTTCTTGCTTTTCTGGGATACAATGCATGACATATGTAGGTGGTTTGAACTCATGTATTGTCCTTTGTTGAATTTCTTTCTCTGTTCCATTTATATAAAAGAAAATCAAAGGAATTTTAGCATAAGACAAGAAATATACAATGATGACACTCGCTGTAAGAGGAACATTGAAGTGCCAAGGTGTCACCTATCAAGCACAGAAGACAGCTTTCCAACAGTCGCCCTAAAAATCTTTCCAACAGTCGCCCTAAAAATGTACAATCAACTGCCTCCAGAAGTGAAATCCCTGCCACGTCAATTATTTTGGAAAAAAATTGCTCAGGACTTGAAACAACATCCACTATATTCCTTGGAAGAGTTTTTCAACAGTGGTTCTAGTGAATGGACAAAATAATAAATATTGTTATGTTTTATATATAATTTTGCCTAAATTTAATCTTCTTTTTATGTTCTCAGTTAACTGCACATTTAGTTTTGTGTTTTACTTAAATTACATATTTTGCCCAAATGAAACTTCATGTGTGTGATCTACATGGTTTTGTAAACATTTTGCTTTATGATATAATCATTTGCTGCTATTCAGTTTTACTTTCCTGTTTAGTTACATTTCATTTTCTCTTTGTTCTATGTGTTTTTGTGCACTGCATAAATACATTCCTGGAAATGGAAAAAAGAACACATTGACACCAGTGTGACAGACCCACCATACTTGCTCCGGACACTGCGAGAGGGCTGTACAAGCAATGATCACACGCACGGCACAGCGGACACACCAGGAACCGCGGTGTTGGCCGTCGAATGGCGCTAGCTGCGCAGCATTTGTGCACCGCCACCGTCAGTGTCAGCCAGTTTGCCGTGGCATACGGAGCTGCATCGCAGTCTTTAACACTGGTAGCATGCCGCGACAGCGTGGACGTGAACCGTATGTGCAGTTGACGGACTTTGAGCGAGGGCGTATAGTGGGCATGCGGGAGGCCGGGTGGACGTACCGCCGAATTGCTCAACACATGGGGCGTGAGGTCTCCACAGTACATCGATGTTGTCGCCAGTGGTCGGCGGAAGGTGCACGTGCCCGTCGACCTGGGACCGGACCGCAGGGACGCACGGATGCACGCCAAGACCATAGGATCCTACACAGTGCCGTAGGGGACTGCCGCCACTTCCCAGCAAATTAGGGACACTGTTGCTCCTAGGGTATTGGCGAGGACCATTCGCAACCGTCTCCATGAAGCTGGGCTACGGTCCAACACAACGTTAGGCCGTCTTCCGCTCACCCCCCAACATCGTGCAGCCCGCCTCCAGTGGTGTCACGACAGGCGTGAATGGAGGGACGAATGGAGACGTGTCGTCTTCAGCGATGAGAGTCGCTTCTGCCTTGGTGCCAATGATGGTCGTATGCGTGTTTGGCGCCGTGCAGGTGAGCGCCACAATCAGGACTGCATACGACCAAGGCACACAGGGCCAACACCTGGCATCATGGTGTGGGGAGCGATCTCCTACACTGGCCGTACACCTCTGGTGATCGTCGAGGGGACACTGAATAGTGCACGGTACATCCAAACCGTCATCGAACCCATCGTTCTACCATTCCTAGACCGGCAAGGGAACTAGCTGTTCCAACAGGACAATGCACGTCCGCATGTATCCGGTGCCACCCAACGTGCTCTAGAAGGTGTAAGTCAACTACCCTGGCCAGCAAGATCTCCGGATCTGTACCCCATTGAGCATGTTTGGGACTGGATGAAGCGTCGTCTCACGCGGTCTGCACGTCCAGCACGAACGCTGGTCCAACTGAGGCGCCAGGTGGAAATGGCATGGCAAGCCATTCTACAGGACTACATCCAGCATCTCTACGATCGTCTCCATGGGAGAATAGCAGCCTGCATTGCTGCGAAAGGTGGATATACACTGTACTAGTGCGGACATTGTGCATGCTCTGTTGCCTGTGTCTATGGGCCTGTGGTTCTGTCAGTGTGATCATGTGATGTATCTGATCCCAGGAATGTGTCAATAAAGTTTCCCCTTCCTGGGACAATGAATTCATGGTGTTCTTATTGCAATTTCCAGGAGTGTTTTTTTTTTTATTTGTAATATAAATTTTGTATATGGTGTTGTATAAATGTTAGTTGATAAACATTGTATTTGTGACGCAGTCTGTCCAGCCATGGCTGGTAAACAACGAAGATATAGTAATAAAGTATATTTGACAACATTGACGCTGGTACTTGAATGTTTCGACTCTCAAAATTGTGGCTGTCTATACTGATGGTGTCCTTATCATTTTGTCAACTAGAAACTACCATATGTTTTCCTTTCTCACCATTAACCAGTATACCTAGTTTGCTTCCTTCTAGCATAAATCAAGATGTATCTGCTGTCATACTAGTCAGAGTTTCACCTACCTTCACCACATCATCTGCAGATGCAAGGAAAATCTCTCTTCCAATCATTTCCATAATCCTGTTACAGCCAACTGCACACCACCATTTCCAGTGCAAAGTTGAACAGGACTGATGACAGAGTGTCACCCTATCTCAGCCAATTCTTAACTGTGAAAGGTGCTGACAACTGATCTGCAAAGTGTACTAGTCAACTTGATCAGTTGTAAAAAGCTGCAATCACCCTAAAATACTTCATTGGTATAATGAACTCCTATGTTATCTTTTGGAGGGGTGGCCTTTAATGCTTTCATATGCCTGCTGGAAGTCAATGAATATAAGGTGTAAGTCTTTATCAAATTCATTAAACTTCTCCATAATTTGTTTCAGTGTGAATACCTCATTCACATAAAAACTTATTGCCACCAAAATTCAAGGATGCAGGTTATAAAATTATATATAGAGAGTACACATTTGTATAAGGTTATGTTATAAAAAGTGCTCGCTCAAGGCATCACAAAGTTGCCAGTTTCATAAGATATAACTCATTATGTAGTGCATTATATAGTTCACAGATCCTCCAAAATAAACATTAAACCATTAAGATAAGGTGGAGTTTACAACTAAATTAAAGAACTTTCTGTTGCATGGGTCCATCTTCTTCAATAAAGAGTAACTTCACAGAAACTGTTTAAATCATTGGTTTAGTTTATTTCATGATTAATGTCAGCACTAAAATACAGCAATATGTCATACTATAAAAATAAAGGGTTTTAGAGCAAGAGGAAGTGTCTTCCAAAACATTCTGACACACTATGAACTGATAGGCTAAAAAAACTGAAGAAACTTATACTGTGAGCATCGGTAACATTAAGTCATTTTATTGTATTGCTCTTAAATAAAATGTACATCTTACACTTCTTTCCACATCCCAGAGATTGCTTGGCATTGTGTCCATATAATACAATTATTTTAATGTAATGTAAACTAATACTTTCATCTAGAAAGAGCTGAAGAAGAAAAGGAGTTGGGAAGGAATTATTCAGTGTTAAGCTTGAGGACCATTCTACAATATCTTCTCGTCCCTTTTTTCTCTGAAAGTATGTATTACAGTTTCACAAACCTGGGGTTTATATTTACAAATATTTTCTTTTCGCCAAGTTTCCTAATAACAGGAAGCTGTCAGTACTAGTTCTTAAGCAAGTCATTCCCAAAAATATACAATCATATACCATTTTAAATTACGCCACTCGTGACTATGATCATGAAAGACTTAAAGTCTTAATGAAGAAATGGTGCATTTATGCAATGAAAGAACTGTTTGGGTTACACTTCATTTCTCTACATCAATTGTTATAATGTGTTTCATCAGACTGTCATCACCATCTCCTGCTGCAAAATTTTTCTTAACAATTTCAAGATTTCCTGTTTTGCTTATTTTTATGATAGAACCTAATGATGGTAGTCCGCTGAATAGATTATGCAATACAGACATTTCTTTCACTGTATTCTTGGTAGTATCACAGAACATTATTATGGCAACAATCTATCCTTTTACACTCATTTTGAAAAAAAAGACCATTCTTGTGAAAATACTGTGAACAAATGCACAACAATGCACACATCATCATCATTATGCTATTGATCCACACCTCAGATTATTTTTGTGTCACATATATTTCTGGAAGAGAGATATATATCCCTACCTCTACTTTACCAACAAATGATGCTCACAAAGTATAAAACAATGTAATAATTTAATATTTAAAAGAGTACTACTGTTGTGAATGTTTTTGGTATATGTTTACTTGTGATGAGTAATTTGGAGAAACGACTTGTGTTTTTGAAGTGGGATGATGATCACATAAACTACACAAGTGGCTGGATCCACAGGACCATTTGTTTATCCTCCAAGAATCATCACCCCAGATCAAAGAGACATATTGGCTCTGATGCAAGAGCAACAGATGACAATATCGAAAGCAAATAAACTGAGCCAAAGAACTTGAAATATGTATTCATTCTATTGTTTATTTCAATATGTCATCTTGGCATTTACACTGCAATAGAGAGTTAAGGAACTATTGTATTATTCCATGTAAAGAAATGTTTAATATGAAGAGTTGCTGTATTTGAGAGCAAGAATATATGGCCCACAGATCTGGGAAGTGTCATTTATGTGCACTGTTGGATATTGTGCTAAATCCATAGCTTCCAACATTTACTGCCAAATCTGAAGGCAAAGTCTGAGCCTTATCCCTGGTATGATTAAAAGTGAGCTTACATCACATTCAGTAGTCACCACTCATGAGAAATTTCAAGTTCTATAACACTAATCATTAATATGAGGAATATTACACTATGACTTTGATTGTCGGCCTGTGTGCGCAGTGTTGTAGTGTTCAGTGTAGAAGCTTGCTTTCTTGACTTCATAAAATATTTTAATTAGTGTTGATCACAGTCTAAAAGATGCAAGGACTTGTTTTTATTTTTTGTTTTGCTTCTTTGTCATTTATACATTCTAATACTGTACTATTATGCTGACAACAGCATCACAGTGTAGTTTGATCTCTTGCTGCTGGAAGGAGATGAGTACATACTCGTTAACATGTCATGTTATCTCAGCACTGCCACTTTACCAGAGATCCCAGAGCTTTGCATCACTTGCATTAACATATTTTTCAGGAAATAAATTCCTTAACATGAACCTCAAATTTACAGTGTGTTTTGCATAGTTCCTCTTCCAAGATACTCTAGGACCAGTAAAAACATCAATTAAGGAAAAGAGACAAAATAAATTAACTTTCTGGCACATTCACCTTTAAACTCAATGTAATGTACACATTGTTCATCTTAGACGTTTGAGAATCTGTCTAATATGTGATTAAACAATGTCCAGTGCTTTTCAACATTTTTCTGTGCATAGTGTGTCCTAAGTAATTATAACAGTGGTGGTGGTGGTGGTTAGTGTTTAATGTCCCATCGACAACGAGGTCATTAGAGACGGAACGCAAGCTCGGGTTAGGGAAGGGTTGGGAAGGAAATCAGCCGTGCCCTTTCAAAGGAACCATCCTGGCATTTGCCTGAAACAATTTAGGGAAATCACTGAAAACATGAATCAGGATAGCCGGAGATGGGATTGAACTGTCGTCCTCCCAAATGCTAACCACTGCGCCACCTCACTCGGTAATTACAATAGTCTAAACAGAGATGTGCACATTTACAAAGTAGGAGAGACTATTGTTATCATCTCGAAAGGCACAACACAAAAAGTGTAGACCACAGCTCCTCTTATGTGAGGATCAAATTTTATAACCAACTTTTAAAAAATTTAAAACTCAAGTGGAAACTGCTTTAAAATAGCCTTGAAGGAGTTTCTTATCAATATTTTTTTTTCAAAGTATTAATGAATTCCTTTTAGAGAAGAAGAATACTTCCATTTATACAAATAGTATTCATACGTAGCATTAATCAGGTTATGTAATTATTTCTTTTATTTTTATTGTTCATAATAGTTTCCACAATGTTATGATAGGAAGTGTAAAATATGCCCACAATCTAGAACAAACCCGTATATTTTTCTATTGAGAACAAATAAAAATCTTTGGCACCTCTAATTAACTGATAAAGAATTAAAGAGATTAAAACAATATATTAAACAAGTGATCAGTTCAAAAAATAAACAATTCATTCATGCAGTCACAAGTCATGTTCTGTAAATTCCAGAGTTAATGTTTTAAATATTACTTGTGTGGATAATAAATATATATTTATCAGTGAGATATGGAAGCAACTAAGTGTCCTTAATTGAAAAAAAATATTCTTTGTTAACCTTTTTTAACTCATATTCTATAAATACCATCATGTAGCAGCACCACGTGGAATATTGGATTATTCGAAGTATATGGTAACAAAGAAAAGGTGCAAAGCTAAAATTCATGCATTAAAAGTAGCAGTAAAGCCTCTTATGTGAAAAATGTTGCTTCTCTCCCATTACAAAAAATATCTGCTATTGCTTGCTAAATAAATCTGAGAGTTATTGGACGGAGATGTGCAATCATACATCATTTGCTGATGCTAGCAGTGGAATGGTTTTCTGAAATAATCTGTCTCATACTAAAAGTAGGTGCCAATACTGTGGGCACTGCATTTCTTTACCATTATCTGGTATTTACATAGCAATTGAAGTCAAACTATACTCTAGCAACAGCTTTGTCATACAACTTTTTATGCATTATTTTGATATTCTTATGAAAATGTCAGTGCAGACACTAATGAGCACAGTGTTATTGTACCCTTCTTTGCAAGAGCTACTGAAGTAAAACTAAGAAACTACATTTATCCCTTGAGATGACTGTATACCACAAAACTTGTCTTGTTCCAAGCATTAGTCAAAAACTTTGATTTAATATTTTTAACAGCCTATGATATACAAGTCTGATTATGTAACATGAAATACACTGTGTAAGCCTACGACAGCTGTTTAAGAGGGTACTGCTGGGTCCATATTTGTGCTATTGTCATTTTGTTCTAAACAGTTGTTAATTCATAATACCTTCCCCTGAATGTCATGCAACGCCCTTATATTTTTCATGCTTCATACAGTGTATTAAATTCTCCGCAAATAGCAGTATATTATAACATAGTGACACTTGTACTTATCATTCAACATTGGCATTGAAATATTTTCACTATATTATTTATCATGCTGGAAAAGTTCCATTAATAACATAATTTTATATGTCAACAAGCATAAAAACAATAGCATGATGCACACATTTAACTCTAGAACATTTTGCATAATTCCAGTAAATTATCATTGATCAATAGTCTTCCTGTATTTTCCCTAGTATTTATCCTGTCAAGTATGGGGTCCACTTTTATATGGCAAATTTTATTTTATTATTTAACTGTGTAGCTGGATGCTCCTACTGATGCCAACAGTTGTCAAGGAAGCTAAGGGAAAGAAGTTGTGTGGAGCACCTGCCTGTGAATCATGTACCTTTGTTAAGTGCATTGTCATATTTAAACTGCTTGCATCTCATATTCTCTGATGTGGAAGTTAGGGTCCAGCCCAACAATTGCCTAAATGAGCATGGTCACTCATGCTGTCACTAAACCAGCTGACAGTTGTTAATCTGCCATGTGGTTTCAGTGTGGGTCTGGCACATCTCCCTATCTCACAAGCCAGTGAACTGCATGTTCTGCCATATGAGCGGATACTAATCAACAGTACATTAAGAATAGCTAACATTTCAGCATCAGCAGGTATCTGTAGTAGACCACATGGTTTCAAATCCTTTCATCCAAGGTGTCGGAGATGTCAGCAATCACTGATTGAGTAGCATATGAGAAAATGTTCATCCAATGAACAATAAGTAGCAGGATTTACTATGAGTATCATATACTGCTATACAAACAGGAAGGAGACAATGCTAGAAAGTTGATTTTCCTCTTAAACCACTGAGCAAAATTTATCTCATAAATTAAGACTGTGGGTATGTTCAATGTTTCTCCAAGTGTAAATATTATTTTCATTATTATTATTATTATTGTTATTATTATTATTAGAAGTGACACCAGTAAAATTAAGGAACAAGCTTACCTCTTCAAGAGTTGATGAGTAATTACTTGGATCCCAAGCAAGAAGAGAGATACCTTGATAAAGTGCTGATGTAAGGAAATTGAATTCAGGTTTTGATACAACCTGTGAATTAAGAATGCGCAGAGTTGTCTTTGATCCAACATCAGATTCATAACCTTCAGTTGGTGCATGGTTGAACCTCAGAACAACATCATGTGTATCTAAATCATATAAAGTCAAATGTCAGTATGGTATTCATGTAACAATTTAAGTCTGCACAGAAAAGAAACAAATGAAGCAAAATAATAATGCATGCCAGAACTGAACTAACATTATTCATTATTACAAAGCACAAAGCAATTTGTTTTCAGAAACTTCAAATATATGTCTTTGGATCATTGCTTTTCTGATTTGTAGAACTGCATTTGCTGACTGTAAGCCTCTGAAAATAAAACTATCGGGATATATTACTCAGTGAGCAGAGAACCACAGTGTAGGAATACAAAATTTATTTCAGACAAAGACATGATTACACTAAGTGTGCTCCCTTGGATAAAATCAGCTTGTTCAGAGAATTAGACTGGGAGCATGTTGTCAACTCAGTACACAAATATTTACTCTGCAAGGAAGAATTTCAGAACAATTGTAAGATGACCACAAGTATCTTAGTTATGAAGCTGTGATTTGATGCTGTACGCTTTAACATTATCATAAAACAAGGAGGGTCATGTTATCAAGCAAAACTGATACTTCTTGAACCTACATAGAAAGCATCTGGAGATGGCTGAGCACCTTTTTGAAAGTCTCATCTATCCAACTTCTGGAGGAAAAAACATGCTATCTACATGTTAATGGGAATTCTCCATGAATTTATAAAAAGGGGATTATTATTATCTTTCTCCATATTCATGGATACTTTCTTTCAACCCAAATATGGAAAAGATGAAAGAGGAAAAGTTTTGCTTTGTTGCATAAGTGGCACAAGTACAAAAAGTCATAATGCACCGGCAGAGAAATGCTCCTATCAGAGCACAGAAAAGGCAAATATGCTCATATTTACAAAAATACTCTGACTGAAAAGTGGGGTACCAGCTGCACCATTCTACCTTCCTCAGCACCTTTAAATATGTTCACAAACATATTCATGCTCTTTCTAACATGTAACTCACCTCTCACTCCCACAATCTGCCATAAATGTACCCAGATACTCCACAAGCCAACACATAGTGAGTAGCAGAAGCTACCCTGTCATTTTCTCCCCTGTTCCACTTGCAAATAGAGCAAGGGATAAATGACTGTCTATATGCCCTAATTTCTTGTATGTTAATGTCATCATCATTATGCACAATGTACATTGATGGTAGTAGAATCGTTTGGCCATCAGCTTCAAATGTTGGTTCTCTAAAGTTTCTCAATAGTGTTTCTCAAAAAGAATGTCTCCTTCCCTCCAGGGATTCCCATTTGAGTTCCCAAAGCATTTCCATAACACATATGTGTTGTCTGAACCTACTATTACCAAATATAACAGGCTGCCTCTGAATTGCTTAAACATCTTCCTTCAATCCAGCCTGGTACAGATCCCAAACACTCACGCAGTACTCAAGAACAGATCGCATCAGTGTCCTATGTGCAGTCTCTTTTACAGGTGAACCACTCCTTCCTAAAATTCTCTCAATAAACCAAAGCTGACCATTTGCCTTCCCTACCATAGTTATCACTTTCTTGTTCCTTGCAATGTTACCCCCAGATATTTAAATGACTGACTGACTGACTGTCAAGCAGAACACTAGTAATACTGTATCCAAACATTACAGGTTGATTTTCCTACTCATCTGTATTAACTTACATTTTTCCTTCCCATTGCTGGTGTCTCTTCTCACTGTCTCTGTCTCTCTCTTCCTTGTAGCCATTGTCACTGATTTGTCTCTCATTATCACTGGCTCTCACCATGTTCCACTTTCTCTTTCTCTTTATTCTTCTCCCACTGGGACTGTCTCTGTCACACTTCTCTCAATGTCTACTATGTTCCATTGCGACTGTATGCCTCTCTTTCTCTCGCACTGCCATTGTCTCCCTCGCTCTTTTTATGTCACAACCACTGTCTACTATCTTCCAGTATTTTTTAGTTTTCTGCCACTTTCTTACTGCCACTTTTTCCTTCTTTCTCTGCAAAAAAAATGTGAATATGTTTGTATGCCAATATTTTTGTGAAAATTTGACAGGTGCTCAGGAAGGTAGAATGTGGCAGCTGGTACTTCACTTTTCAGTCCGAGCTTTTTAATAAAGAGTAGCATGTTCACCTGTTTAATGCTCCTCTTCTTTCTGCTGGTTCCCTTCTTTTCCCTGCCACAGCAAGGCATGTCACTCATATGAAAAGAAGTTTATAGGCTAGCAAAATTTTGGTAGTTTACTTATGTGGAACAGAAATAACACAGAACTAATTTTACACCTCAGATTGGAGTTCATGAGCACAAAAACGTTTCTTGTGCTTTAGTTTCCGGAACCCTTCTGATGATAATGGAGACACTTTACAACATGTTTCTCCATTGTATGTCACTACATTTTCACTTCACACTGCAGCTTATATGCATATTTTATGTGCACGAGTATGGTAACTTCAAACCTCTGTATCTCGGTAATGAATAAAGATATCTAGAAAATATTCAGAGCTGTTTGAGACTGGAATCTTAGGAATATATCGTAAAAATTACAGATATTTGCTGCACATAGTGATCTCAGAATCCACAATTGGGTTTTGGTCTGCTACTGATGGCATAAAAAAGGTGGAAAATGCATTTTTTTTGTGGTTTTCTCAAGAACTACCAATTAGTTTAAGCAAATGTATCATTCATTCATTCATTTGGGTATAACCATCAGTTTAATTAAATCACCTGTTTATCAAGGGTATACCAGTCATCAGTCAACCTGTTTAACGTACACCTATTACAGAGCCTGAGACATTAAGAACCTCATCTCTAACTGAGGACACATATCATTTAAGTAAGTAACAAGAAACACACTTTTGCACAGCCATTGCATCATCATTCTTATCTGATAACCAGGCTGTTAGTGCCTCCTCTGAAGATTATACTCTGCAAACAGTTCATCTGCTGCACAACACACTCAAAATAAATGACAATGGAAACTCTAAAACCAAAAACAAAGTTGAGGCCTTTAAGGGAAAGGTAATTATAAGATAAAAATATGTTCAGTTGCCACCTGTATCAAAAATATCAAACTTTAATTACAAAGGCCGCAATATCACATATGAATACAACCAAGACATCCTGAGAAAGTTATCCATTCTCAGGGATGTGCAGCACAATATGTAGATCATTGGCAAATACCTATGGCACAGAGACCCAGACAAAATTCTGCAAGACAGTGAAAGTCCTAACCCTTTTGTACAACAGGGGAATATGGAGCCTGAAGGCTAATGGCAAGAGTCAAATTCAAGCCACAGAAATAAAGTTATCAAGAAGAATCAAAGGTTGTAGCGAATGGATCACATCCACACTGAAGACGCCAGAAGATAACTGGTAATCCTTCCAACATCATAAAATCGAAGAAAATAGCCAAAAATGGTTCAGCCATATGCTTTGAATGGACAATGAGCAGCTAGCAAAAACAGGGTGTTGAATACTGACTGACAGGCAAAATATGCTAATGAATGCCAACAAAGAGGTGGACTGATAGACTGGAACAGTCCAATAGGTCGAATCATGATGTAGATGATGATGGAACACTTGTATGGGCTTCCATTCTAGTGACTACCTTCCCATATGGTTACCACAAACAACAGTGCCTGAAACTTATGCATAAGCAGGATATAAAATATGGTAGTTTACCCGAGTGCTCTGTATCTGGTGATATGCCTCAAACACCAAGAAGAGAAAAAATATGTTTCCTGACAACAGAACTGACAGACAGAATGATACTTATGACAGAGGACCTGCCAAATTTATTTCAACCCTAAAGGGACAACACCTAAATGCTTTGCCTTCAACAGAACCCCCCCCCCCCCTCCCACCCCCAATGTGAAGAGTTTACAATTAAACTACAATAGCAGCCCTTTGGTTGGAGTAGAACTATGTAGACTTCTGAACGAAGTACAGGCACATATAATTTATCTCCAAGAGCCATAAATGCATGGTGAAAAACTTCCAGGCCTTTCCGTAAATCTCACAACAATTACTGTGACCCAAAATACCAAGCCTGGGCTTGTAATAGTGAAGAAAATTACACAGTCATAACAATAATACAACCATATTCTGAACATGTATCCAACCTGAAATTACGCATGGATGAGAATCTTGAATCATCGCATCCATGTAGGCACAGTACTATTATGACATATGGCCTTTTTCTGACCAAATAAGACAAAAGACTACTCATACTTAGTGACATCAGTGCATGGTCAAAGCTCTAACATGTAGACAGAACAGACAATAGTGGACAAATCGTAGTTTACACAATAAATGAATGCCAGCTCTTTGATCTAAACAAAGCAGGACAAACACCTACATTCTGCGGCAATGTAGGAGGAACGAGCAGTAGTGACATCTCATTAGCAAATGTAAAGTCCATACTGTATCCCAACAAATGATAAATACTAGAAAATAGAAACAGTGTCTTCTTTCAAATGAAGCTGGCTGGCAAAAATTTGCACTGAAACAGAAACTCTATTGGTTTACTGAGGCAATAAACTAAGACAAGATACTAGTGAAAAAATGATACATTACCAAAAAGTGAAAACAGCACAAGAGAGAGAAATAACACTAGAACTACACAGTGATGCAACACAAACATATGAAAACAAACTACACAAACTAGACTGGATCACTGGAACAAGTTTGTCAAAACTCAGCTACAAAACAATATATGGGGGAATCATTCAAACTTCAAACAGGTAAGGTAAAGATGCAGACACTACTGTCAACTCTTAGCCACAAAGAGGTCACTATTACAGGGGGCTGGAAATGTTCAGCAGAGCACCTGCTGAACAAGTTTCTCCCTGATGATGAAAAAATGAATAGCTAGTAACATCACACAAACTTACAAAGATAAATTGATGACACCTACACAAATAGCTCTATTACTGTCCCATTTGCCCAAGGAGAGCTAGTGTTAGCACTTAAAAAATTAAAGAATAAGAAGACTCCCAGTCCAAATGGCATACACTCAGAAATACTCAAAAATACAGTTGCATATATCATTTCTACAGCTACCGAATGACGCACTGCTGTAAGGTAGGGTCCCTGCCATGTGGAAAGAAAACTGTGAAGATAGTAATCAGCAAAAATCAGGGGATTGACACCCAACAGACCCAAAAACTTATAGGCCCATCTGCCTCTTGAACACTTCAGCTTAAGTACAGGAGAGATTCCTGTGTAAATGACTACAGTCACACAGAAGAATCTTCAGTCTTAGTCCACATCAAAACAGTTTTAAACCCAAACACTCAATACACAATGCAATTAACCACACACTGGAAATAATACAGGACATGCCAGAAAAATACGTAGCAACAAAAGCAATATGCATAGCCAGCACCTTCAACAATCTCTGGTGATCTGCCCTGTTCGCAAGGCTACAAGAGATGCAGACACCAACAGTCGTATACAATAGCTTACTTGACTACTGCAAAGGTAGGATGACTCAATGGTAAGCAGGAATGCAAAAGGTTATCAAGAAAATAACTGAAAAATGTCCACAAGTCTCAATCTGTAGACCAGTTTTCTAGGCTATTGTCATGAAGCCACTCCTAAATAATCTGGATGAAAATGCTTGGGTCAAGGGCAAAGGTATGGCAAAGGTATAACAGCCTACACTGATAAATTCCTAGCAGTAATAACTGTGAACTCGAGAGCACCGCTTGAAAGCATGCTTACACAGCTCCTTGTAAAAATAACTGATTAATGCAGCCATAATAATCTCACAAGTGTGGCAAACAAACAGTATATTTACTAGTCAAAGAGGAACTGCAGAGAAAACCCACCATTAGACTAAACAACACTAGCATACAGAGAAAAATAACAAGATACCTAGGTACACACCATGACGAGTGACTGATGTTCAATGAGCACATAAGACTCACCATTCAAAAAGGTGGCAAGACTAATGCACAAACTTTCCACACTAAACTCAACTCACCACAGACTACCATTGCAGACAATATGAATATATCATACAGCCCTCTTTGAAGCTATTCATGTGCTTCAGAGCAAGTGTCTGGTCACATCAACTGGCACAACCAACAAAACTATTGTGACGTGTGGACAAAGAAGTGCATTTCTCAGAATGTCAGGGGCATTTGGCACCATGTCTCTGGAAGCCCTATGCATTTTTCTTGCAACATGCCCCATTTATGTAAC
This sequence comes from Schistocerca gregaria, assembly GCF_023897955.1. NCBI lineage: Eukaryota > Metazoa > Arthropoda > Insecta > Orthoptera > Acrididae > Schistocerca > Schistocerca gregaria. The sequence goes on from NC_064921.1 coordinate 263,758,711, forward strand.
CATTAGACAGAAAGTAGCAGCATACTGGCTCAAAAGGGGAAGACTGGACATGGTACATGAGATAACAGGAAAACATGTTACAGAAAAATGCCAATTAAATCTTTGGAAAATTGAGACATGGCAAAAAGAATGGAAAAAATCTATGGCTGTCAGGTTTTCTCAATCTTCCTGAACATCCAGGAACAGTTGAGGCTGGCGACACACACACACACACACACACACACACACACACACACACACACACAATACAGGGGACAGAAATTGAAGACATAGGGAAAGCTTCAACAGACACAGAGAATTGGAGCATATTTAACCACATTTCTGATGGAATATCACGAGGGCTACTTATAAGCAACAGTGTCCATATATGAAATCACAACCAGATGTACACTGTATGCCACAGTATGATACATGAGACAACAGAAATTCAAATACTGGTATGGAAATAGATAAACATACAGATACAGATGATGACGTGAACATGTCAGTATCAGAAAATTCAGATACATATACGGCATAGTAACAGATCACATGACTGCAACAATGATGCACATAATATATACATGGAACTTAGAAATAAGTTAATAATAAGGAATAAAACAATGAATCTTCTTGTTTGAACAAAGTAAGACAAGGAATTCTTTAGTTTTGTGTATCATTATTTTCAAACAGGTGCTTGTTTAATATGTAAATTGTACACGGTGTTTCAAAAATGACCAGTATATTTGAAACGGCAATAAAAACTAAACGAGCAGCGATAGAAATACACCGTTTGTTGCAATATGCTTGGGACAACAGTACATTTTCAGGCGGACAAACTTTCGAAATTACAGTAGTTACAATTTTCAACAACAGATGGTGCTGCAAGTGATGTGAAAGGTATAGAAGACAACGCAGTCTGTGGGTGCGACATTCTGTACGTCGTCTTTCTGCTGTAAGCGTGTGCTGTTCACAATGGGCAAGTGTGCTGTGGACAACATGGTTTATTCCTTAGAACAGAGGATTTTTCTGGTGTTGGAATTCCACCACCTAGAACACAGTGTTGTTGCAACAAGACGAAGTTTTCAACAGAGGTTTAATGTAACCAAAGGACCGAAAAGCGATACAATAAAGGATCTGTTTGAAAAATTTCAACGGACTGGGAATGTAATGGATGAACGTGCTGGAAAGGTAGGGCGACCGCGTACGGCAACCACAGAGGGCAACGCGCAGCTAGTGCAGCAGGTGATCCAACAGCAGCCTCGGGTTTCCGTTCACCGTGTTGCAGCTGCAGTCCAAATGATGCCAATGTTCACGTATCGTCTCATGTGCCAGAGTTTACACCTCTATCCATACAAAATTCAAACGTGGCAACCCCTCAGCACTGCTACCATTGCTGCAAGAGAGACATTCGCTAACGATATAGTGCACAGGATTGATGACGGCGATATGCATGTGGGCAGCATTTGGTTTACTGACAAAGCTTATTTTTACCTGGACGGCTTCGTCAATAAACAGAACTGGCGCATATGGGGAACCGAAAAGCCCCATGTTGCAATCCCATCATCCCTGCATCCTCAAAAAGTACTGGTCTGGGCTGCCATTTCTTCCAAAGGAATCATTGGCCCATTTTTCAGATCCGAAATGATTACTGCATCACGCTATCTGGACATTCTTCGTGAATTTGTGGCGGTACAAACTGCCTTAGACGACACTGCGAACACCTCGTGGTTCATGCAAGATGGTGCCCGGCCACATCGCATGGCCGACATCTTTAATTTCCTGAATGAATATTTCGATGATCGTGTGATTGCTTTGGGCTATCCAAAACATAAAGGAGGTGGCGTGGATTGGCCTCCCTATTCGCCAGACATGAACCCCTGTGACTTCTTTCTGTGGGGACACTTGAAAGACCAGGTGTACCGCCAGAATCCAGAAACAATTGAACAGCTGAAGAAGTACATCTCATCTGCATGTGAAGCCATTCCGCCAGACACGTTGTCAAAGGTTTCGGGTAATTTCATTCAGAGACTACGCCATATTATTGCTACGCATGGTGGATATGTGGAAAATATCGTACTATAGAGTTTCCCAGACCGCAGCGCCATCTGTTGTTGACAATTGTAACTACTGTAATTTCGAAAGTTTGTCTGCCTGAAAATGTACTGTTGTCCCAAGCATATTGCAACAAACGGTGTATTTCTATCGCTGCTCGTTTAGTTTTTATTGCCGTTTCAAATATACCGGTCATTTTTGAAGCACCCTGTATAAGCTACAGACTGTAAGGAATGTGAACTTTATAATAGTGTACATAAGAATACATATGCAGTATAATAAGACGTAACTACACACACACACACACAGAACATGGATAAGAAGTGCCCTGCAGATAGATGATGCTTGAGGGCATCCTTCTGGGGCTTCTCTCCTGCTTATGGTGCAGGCAAATGGAGAAAGTAATTGTAATAACAAATAGTATAGTCATATTTCATACACAAATAACAGAGTTAATCTCATGACACACATACATACAGTAGTAACCATAGTAGAATATATAATGTTAATTCAAGTGAGACAGGCTCAAAAGTGAGATACGGTTGAAGTGTTTACCAAAGCTCTCATACTTGAAATAGACAGGTAGAGGAATCTCTTTTACTATCTAAATCTTTCCTTTTGTCTGTCTCTTTCTTCTTAAGAACATAGTATTTTTTTTTCTTTTTCAAAATGTACTTTATGAATCAGACATTTTTTTAACAATGTTAATTATGTAAAAGGTAAGAAAAATAACAGTACTGAGAGAATCTGTAGAAATAGACAAAGATTCTGTCTTTGCAGTTCCTTCTAATTTTTAGTAGCAAATGACCTACCATAGTTACCAGGGTGGTGGGTTATTCTGTAATGTTAATAAATAAATAAATAAATAAATAACATATAGTGCCTGAAACAAGATTTGCTTTGAGCAACTTTGACAGCAGATAGAATATGTGAGAGTTAACTAGCTCTATTTGAACAACATTGTAGTATCCAGAAATTGGTGGCTCACATGACTTACATTATTAATGAAATTTCTATTAATCTAATTTTTCATCAGTCTTCTGACTGGTGACCCATCCCAACCTCCAGTCCTGCACCAACTTCTTCATCAGAGTAACATTTACATCCTATGTGCTGGATTATTTCTTAGATATATTCCAATTTTTGCCATCTGCACATTCTCTAGTACCAAGCAAGTTATTGTCTGATGACTTATCACACTCCACTATACTATCCCTTCTGGTCAGTGTTTCCTGAATTTTCCTTTCCATATCAGTTTTGCAGAAGACATGATTTCTTATGTTATGAGTCCACTTAAATTTCAGCATTCTTCTGTAACATCACATCTCAAATTCTTCAATTTCCTTCTTTTCCAGTTTTCCCACAGTCTGTGAGTCAATTCCATTTAATGCTGTGCTCCAGGCATAAATTTTCAGAAATTTATTCCTCAAATTAAGGTCTATGTTAGATACTAGTAGACTTCTTTAAGTAAGGTACATCCCCTTTGCCTTTGCTAGTCTGTGTCTTATATCCTCCTTGCTCCAACAATCAGGCATTATTTTGTTTTTGCGAGGTAGCAGAATCCCTCATCTACTACATGGTCCCCAATTACTTTTATATTAAGTTCATTCCTAATCTCAGTCCTGAAACTTCTCATTACTTTCTTCTTTTCAGTTAGTCCATTGCATTGTTCACTCCATTCAACAGATCCTGTGTTTCTACCTCACTTTAACTGAGGACATAATTCATAAGCAAATCTTATCATTGATATCATTTCACACTATATTTTATGCCACTCCTGTAACTTACGTTTATCTCCACCTTTGCTTCTTTGACATACAGCTTGAACACTAGGGGAGAAGGACAGCGTCCTTGTCTTACACCCTTTTTAATCTGAGCACTTTTCTCTTGGTATTCTCATTGTTCCTTCACATTTCTTGTACATATTATGCATTACCTGTCTATGGGCATAGTTCATACAAATTTTTCTGAGAATTTCAAACATTTTGCATCATTTTAAAATCTTGTATGCTTTTTATGGATTGACAAATCCTATAAAGGTCTCTTGCTTTTTTTAAAAAAATTCACCTCCATTATCAAACATAACATTATAAATATCTCTCTGGCTCCTTTATATGCATTCTAAAGCCAGATTAATCATCATCTAACAAATCCTCATTTTTTTCCCCATTTTTCTGAACATTGTTCTTGTCAGTGCCTTCAATGCATAAGCTGTTCAGCTGGTTGTGCAATGGCTTCCACATTTGTCTGTCTTTGATACTTATGGGATTGTGTGGATGATGATTTTTTTTTTTAAATGTCTAGTAGTTTGCCCACAATCCCACCGATTGTATGCAGTAACTTTAATAATCAGTTGTTCATCACTACTGCCAATGACACTAGAAATTACAGAGAGAAGTTCCTTCTGCCTTTTTTGATTGCAAGTCTTCCAAAGGTCTTTCAAACTCTGACCATAATACTGCATCCTCTGTGCATTACAAATTGACACCCATTTAATCTTCTATAACATCAGGATACAGTTCCTCCCACTCGTAGATACCTATCATGTACTCTGTGGATCCATCCCCTGCCTCTTTTGGGTTTAACGGTGGAATTCCTTTTGCGTTGTTATTATTGACAATCTTGCTTTTATTTTCACCAAAAATTATTTTGACTTTTCTAAATTCTGAATCTACTTTAACAATGACCATTTCCTTGCAAATTTCTTCTTCACATTTTTTCAGTTATTTCTTAATACTACTTTGCCAATCACCAAATCGTCCCATTATTTACCTAATATGGTTCCATGGTAATAATATTGCCTTTCTTCCAGAGATCGTCTCTGTTACACTTTTATGGTGGCTATACTGACCTCTTATTATCCCAGCAGCATGTCTCAATTTGTCTGATGTCCTTTGTCATTACTACTTGATAAGTAGCAATACTCTAAAACAGTTTGCACATATGTCTCAATATGCAACTTCCTCTACAGATGCACTGCCTTTCCTCACAACCTTCCCAACCTGCATAAGTCATCTGTCCACTTTCCCTATTACTAATTTTACAAACTAGTATGCCTAATAATGTAAATGGTGTAAAGGCTCCATAAGTTTACCACTAATCTTGAAAGATGTTACTGGGTTCTTTCTCTTTTTTTACAGTATTACATTGCATTTATCCACAAAAAATTTTTTTGATCTTTTGTCCAGTAACATAAAATGCTGTAAGTTTCCAACTAAAATTAAAATTTAAACTGAAATCATTTCTCATTTTTTTCTGACTTCACTAAAAGAAGGTATCCACTGATAGGACAAATTCTGGGGGCATCGAAATAGTCAGTTTGCTAATGGATGGAAGTGTAGGGGCTACAATAAGTTCAAATGGGTGTAGGTCACAGCAGTTATTCAGATATGAAAAGGGTTTGTACAGCATGGACTAGAATTGAGAGCTGCACCAAATCAGCCTTAGGATTGAAGATTGATGATAATGATGATGATGGTTGATATTTTAGGGCACAAAATGGTGAGGTCATCAGTGCCTTGGACTAAAGGCCACAACAACAACAACAACAACATTTACTTGGTTACAGTGGTACTTATCAATGAAAATAGTTACCTACAACTCCCAATTTTAATTCCAATTTACTGCATGCCATGCAGGATTACAGCAAACACTGCTACTTGACATTTTGCTAACAGAAAAAAATTATTGAATATAGGTATTCAAATCATTTGTAGAAGGGGTGGCTAATGAGATATGTTTTTAGTTTTCTTTCAAATTAGTGGGCATTCCTGATTCCTTTTAGATGGAAGCTTGTTGGATATCTACACACCAGAGCTCATAATGACACCATGACTTCCAGACAAGGAGGCAAAGACAATGAAAATTATTTTTCTGTTCTGTATTGTGACTCTATACATCACAGTTCAGCTGAAACTGATTATTATTGCCAGCAACAAAAGCTGTTAAGGAGTAAACATATTTGGAAGTGATCGTAAGAATTCCAAGACATTTAAAAAGGCTTCTACAAGATTTATGATCATCTAGTTTACACAATACTCATATTGCTCACTTCTGCTGAACAAACATTTATTTACTTTATGTTGACTAGCCCACAAGATAATTCCATAAAACAGGGGTGTGAAAAAAAATTTGCAAGATAAGGCAACACTTGTCTATAGGTGAACACAGTGAGAGATATTTCTAGGACAAAACACATCAAACTGTGTTTCTTAATTAGTGTATTGATGCCTTGATCCATTTTAGTGCATCATCCAACTGAACACCAATAAAATTTATACAGTGTATTTCATTTCATGCATGACTGTTAATGTCTATTTCTGATGCTAACACAACATTATTGCTTGTTTGAACTCTCATAATACAAATCTTTATAATATTGAAATTTAAACTGCTAGTGGGAATCATTTTTAGCCTGTTCAGCTATCACCTGAGCTGTGTTTGGTTGTATTAAAACTGAGAAACCAGGAATGAAAACAAATCACAAGATTTTACTTTATTGTGTGCACACAGGATAGAAGAATACAAGATTTTAGAAGAATACAAGAGTAAATTCATAAATGGTTTGAGGGTTACAAGAACTGAAATTTAGTACAAAGGGCTCCATCTCTGGCAGAAAAAACTGCTCTAACCAAGCTGGGAATCAAGTCAAATTGAGCTTGGATGATGGATATATGCTGCTTCATTTCTACACCAGATCTAATCTAATCAATCATGGAGGTTGGCAAGTGGTGGCATGCAAGTCTCTTGCCAACCCATGACAACACATTTACAGTGGGTGAGAGATATGAAGAGATCACTGTCCACAGCAACAGTTAAATACACAGCATATCAAAGTAGGTCTGGACAGCAAAGGCAACACGTGTTCTTGCAGTATCTTGTTGAAAGATGACTTCATGGATAGTGCACACTCAACAGCTTAGCAGAGGCTGTTCCAGCTCAAGTATCAACCAGTGGACAGTCAGGTACCTGCATGCAGTTGTGGGCAGGGGTGAGGAAACAGCTGAAGCATGGGCTGTCAGGCAGCAGGGCCATGCACATCACCATACTGTCCTGATTTCACACTCACAGGGTGGTGAAATGGTTCACATGGACAGGTGCAATGTGAGCAGAACTGGGAGTCATCCAAGAAGACATGGTGCCAATCTAGTCCATTGCTGTTGTTTGTAGAACAACTAGGAAGTTACAACAATTGTATTGTATTGTATTGTATGTTAACAATAGAGAGGCTTCATCGCTGCCGCAGCTGCAGTGGTCCACAACCCCATCACGACTACCGCAGTCCACTTCACCCCCCCCCCCCCCCCCCTCCACACACCGAACCATTCTTTCAGGGTTATTGTGCAGTTCGGCCTCTGGTGTACCCCCCAGGGAATGTCTCACACCAGACAAGTGTAGCCCCTATATTTGCATGGTAGAGCAATGGTTTTGTACGCGTACATGGAGAACTTGTTTACGCAGCAATCACCGACATAGTATAGCTGAGGCGGAATAAGGGAACCAGCCCACATTCGCCTTGGCAGATGGAAAACTGCCTAGAAACCATCCACAGACTGGCTGGCTCATGGTATACCTCGACACAAGTCCACCGGGTGGATTCGTGCCAGGGACCAGGCACTCCTTCCCAATCTGGAAAGCCATGCGTTAGACCGCAGAACTAACTGGGCAGGCAGTTGCAACAATAATCACTCTGCAGGCAGTCCTCGGTGCTCCTGTCACTGTAGCACTGTCCATATGGCTGCTTTCCTTGTTGTAAACAAACCCATTTGCTCATCTGAGGCAAGCTGAGTGAACAGTGTGAAGTGGTCAAAAAGCAACAATTTTTTTTACATGTGTGGGTTTCATACATTCAATTGTTAATTTTTTTATCTTGTTAGGGCACATGTTCCTGATGAATGTTTACATTTTCAACTCTATTGCATATTTAGTTTATTGTTGACAGCTGAAAATGTTATACATGTATTTGGTGCTTGATGAACTTTAACTTTCGAAAAGATGGGTCACAGAATCTGAATTAACTTTTGATTGAGAAACATAATAAAATGGAACACTGGACTCAAAATGTTGGCTGTGGTTATTTGTGTGTCCACTATGAGAAAGACAAGAGTTTATGAGTGGTAGTTTCAAGAGGGTTGAGAAGATGCTGAAGATAACGGCCACCCTAGCACATCAGTTACTGACAACAGTGAGGAAGAATTAATGAATTGGTTCTGGAAAATTGCTGAATCTCCATCAAAGATGTTGCTAATGATGTTGACACATCCTCTGAGTCATCCCAATCAATTGTTTTTAGACATTTTAGGCATGAAATGTGTAGCAGTAAAGTTTGTTCCAAAATTATTGAATTTTGACCAAGAATGGTGTTATGTAGATATCGCTCAGGAATTTCTGAATGAAGTCTACAAAGATCCAGTACTTCTAAAGAAGGTTATAACAGGTGACAAAATATTGGCGGATATGAAAGTGAAAACAAGGCCCAATCATCCCAATGGAACCTGCCTGAAGAGCAAAGACAAAAAATTCGACTAGTTTGATTACATGTGAAGGTTCTTCTCAGTCTTTTCTTCAATTACAATGGAGTAGTGCATCCTGAGTTCCTGTCTTATGGTTGTACAGTTATGCACCATTTTCATGAAATAATCCAAAGAAAATGACTAGAATTGTGGCAAAACCACTAATGGACATTGCATCACAATCATACTGCCGCTCACACCTCAATGTTTGTTCATGTTTTTTTGGCAAAAAACAGAACTGTTATGTTGCTTCAGCCACTGTATTCACTAGACATGGCTCCCTGCAACTTCTTTCTATCCCTGAGACTGAAGAGAACCATGAAAGGCTGTCATTTTGCCACCACTGATGAGATGAAAACAGATTCACTGAAGGAGCTGAACACTATAACAGAAAGTGAGTTCCATAAGTGCTTCCAAAATTGGAAAAAGTGCTGGCACAAGAGTATTATATGTGAGAATGATTACTTTGAAGTGGAAAAAGTTGATGTTGATGAATAAGTAAAAATTGTATGAGAAAAGGAAAACTTACCATTACTTTTTGATCATACCTTGTATGTCTCTCTTCTAGGGCCCTAGTCAAATGGGGCTATTGAAAACTGAATGGCACTGAATGTGATATTCTTCAGTACATTAATACCATCTTTACATAACTGTTGCGGAATCCTGACTTACACAAGCAGAAATATCGGGAAGCTGTGAACCGCAGTCTTGATACTCGACAATCCTGTCGCTGTCACATTCAATCATATGTTGGTACACATTTCTCCTTCACATGAGGCTTAACATGATATTCTCACAAACAACCAAATTCAAATTTGATTTCTGATGAGAAACCCACTGTGTAATATTTCCTTATATACATAAAGTAGACAGAATTACTCCCATTTATATTGTGCAGTTGTACTAAAACCCCAATTCTCTGCATATCAAAGCATGTTGTAGACTTCATGCCAACTTTATTTTTGTTGCATGAAGTTTTTATGGTGTCACAATTTCAATGGCCAAAAGTATGTTTGACCACAGCATGCCAGACTGTACAAAATAAACTGTTTATTTAAAATAAAGGGTACAGTATCAAGCAGACTGAGGTATAATGCTACATATTCATACATTATATTCTATAGACTTCATCATGAAGGAGAAGCTCTACAACTCAAGAGTCAAAGAAAATACTAATAGTGATGATACTATTTCCCAAGAATGTATTTGCAAGTAATTTTCTATGTGTGATATAAAATAAGCTAATACTATTGGCCTAAAGAGACTTCTTTGAATAATATTTCTGTTTTTTTATTAACATTAAGTAGCTGTGGTTCTGCTGTTTATGCTTGCTTCAGATTTACATTCCCATGGACCCAGGAAAGGAAAATCATGGTGGTCTACACCAAGTCAATTAGAAAACTGGTTATTGTCACAGGGTACTTAAATGATATAAGAATATGACCTGTAGATGGTGAAAATAGTTATTTAGCTTGTCACTAACATAAGATTTTTAACTCACCAATCTAAATAGTCACATAATTTAGGGAATGAAAATGTTCTTGATTTTTATTTAAATTTTTAATTATTTCCAGATTCTTACTTACAGCTGCTAGTAGTGTTGTTCCAAGACCTGAATATAGACTCCTGAACAAAGACGTAAATTCTGTATGGAAATTATTTCTGTGTCAGTCATCATAGTTAAGTATTAAATGAGGTCTCTTTAGTATCTGGAGGAGAATGGTGACTTATAAACTGATGAATTCACAGCTTTAGTCATATTTTATTTTATTTGGCTAGTAACCAGTTTCAGCTTAACAACTACTCTCAGATCTATAACAGGAAATTTAAAATTAAAGTTGTTGCGGAATGTGTTAAAAGATGAACCATGAACCTATGTTATACACATGAAAAATGGTTCAGCTAATACCTTATTATGAAACAGTGAGAAGAGATTTAGTCACTAAATGAAATGATTAACAATATGCATGATACTTAAATTAAGGTACTTTACTTGATTTAAAGATTTTACATCACAAACAAGAAGAGATGTTACTTAATGTACAGTACTGGATGAAACTGAAATCTATGCTAATCTGAAAAGTAATTGTAAAAAATCCCTTAATTTACGCTGCCTACTTCAAAACTCTGAGACAATTGTTATAACAGAGTACATTGTCATAGTATATAGTCGCAGTTTGGTTCCTGTCATTAGTGTCCATCATTATTCTATGGGCTACTTGCTAGCAATGATCACATCCTCACAGTGGACTGATACAAACACAAGATGATGGACTGCCTGCTCCCCTACCCATTCCATGACTACCACATGCTGATGGGCTGCCCATGCAGAGACAACTGCTGACATTACTTTGGACAAATATCTCCTCATAATGCTTTTATGTTTCTTTGGCATATACTTTATTTCTTTTCCTTTGTAATTTCAGGCATATTTTACATTACTTCTATTACTTTTAAAATATCACTTTGTCTTTACATGTAATGACTTCACACTCCTCTATGCTCTGAAGTATACTGATGCACTACATTTTCTTGTAGCCTTTTTCTAAAATTAATTTTACCATATATGTACTTGGCAAATGTATGAACATCACTTTTGACTGAACTTAATTACTCTCAGTAAATGTTAGCTTTTTAAAGAGCTGTCACTGCCCCAACCATCAGCACCTGTAGTGCTAATATTTGTAACTACTACCCATTATTTAAGTCTCATACATGTACATTGTTTATCACTCTAGTTAACGACTATACTTTCTTTGTGTGGATGGCTTCTACAGTTATTAGCTTACTTGTTTTCCATGTACGTGTAATATATTTATCTCCATGTTCCACAAATTCTATTTTTCTTAATGACAACATTTTCACCATTTGACTGTATTTATGTTTATTATGTCCACTGTCAAAATTTAGACTTTTTGGTAGTTTCATGACCAATATAACAACCCTCAGCATATGTCAAACATGTTATGCAGAAATCTGCAAACCTAAAATTGTAAATGTATACATAACAGTCATAATTGCAATCAAATGGCAAAAATGTTGTCATTTTAAAAATTTTGGATGACTGTGGTCCCCAATAAAGAAAAGCTCCTATTTTTATTTTCCTTTTGTAGATGATTCCTGTACAGCTGAAACCCTTTTACTGCTCAAATAAAATAAAATTTGTCAAATAATGTGAATCATCTGGTTTATTGAAGTAATGTATACTACAATTCAGCAGAAATTACCTTTTTACCAGCAATAACTACCATCCACAAGTGAAACACCTACAAACCAATTGCAGGAATCTCAAGATTCTCCAATAATCCCCTGCAAGACTGTAGCATATGAAATATACAGCATGTGCTTAGTCTGCAGTTGAACACAGTGAGTGATATTTCTAAGTGGAAAATATCCCAAACTGTGCTTCCTTATCATTCTGTAAGCGTCATCACTCCATTTTAGCTCAATATCTATTTAAGGAACTATAACATTCATGTAATGTATTTATAAATTTTGACGTATTGTTAGTGAAACATGACACTATGGTTTAAAATTAAAAGTCTAGAGTCACAAATTTCTATTTTATTTACTGGTAATTGATTTCAGTTTTTTAAATATCAGACCTAAAAGAAAAAAATGTATTAATTGTTCTAAAAATATAATACTGTGGCTGTAAGACTACTATGTCCATATGGTTAAGTCTTACCACCAGCGCACTGCCAACATGGATTGCAACTAAATTACCACCTAGGTGGGTACACATCACTTGCCAGAGATACCTCATAACTGAGTTCTTACAGTGGACAGTTGGGCATTATATGACAAATGGCTCTGCCCACTGTGCATCAGTCATCCAATGATAAGGTTGTAACATACATTACATAATTTGATTAGCAACTACACAATACAAAGATTTCTCTAAAATAATCCTTTCAACATGAACTTGCTCACCAAATTATGCAGTGTAAATGATGCACATGTAGTAGGTGGAGTATGTTGCTTTATAATGCCAAAGAGCTCAGTTGTGAAATACCTCCTAGCAAGTGACATGTGCCAACCTAGGCACTACTTAATGATCAATCAATGCTGGCAGCAAGCTGACAGAAAGAACGGACCATAAAGATATAGTGATCTTGCAAGTGTAGTATTGTGTCACATTTTAAGAGTATTTATAACATTTCGGTATCTTTTAGATCTGATGATGGTTAAATAACTGAAACCAAATACCAGTTATAAATGTGAAAACTGCAACTCTTACACTTTCTTTCAGTTACATTGTGTTCATGTACTGTATGACCATAGTGTCTATACCTGACTGCTATTTTTGTCATTTGTTTGAAGATTCATCAGTCAGCACAATTCTTTCATAACTGTTGGATCATTTATAAAGGTTAACAACAGGAGAGAACTGACTACTGAAATTTGTGATGTAGTAAATTTTATGTGCCTGTGTTTTGAGTTTTGTTTTGTTTTGTTTTGTTTTATTTTCCACACAATCAAAACTTGTGGTGGGATCAAATGGCAGGTAGTTTTTCTTGTTTATTTTAACCACGATGCTACTGTATTTTTTTATTTTAAGACATTAAAGAAATATGCCCTGATTTACTGACTAATTACAATCCCAAGTTATGGGATTTTATAAAGTCAATTTAAGTTTTCAACATTCTACAATAAATATAATGACAGTCAGAAGAACAACAGATTTTCACCTACATGATAACTTTCGTAATCTTGGTTGTTGTATGATAGCTACTATTGTTGATTGGGCATCATTCAAAGGCATGCCAAATGTTTTTATGATATATTTCATTTCTTACTTTGGACAAATTTGAATGACGACATTTTAAAAATAAAATATCACACCAGTGCAACTTCTTATGTGCAAAATAGCTAGGCCTCAAAGAGATTAACTTTTCGGCACTTCATTTACACAGGTAGTAGCAACTGTTCGTGAAATATTTCAATTTTCCCTCAAACCACTAACAAAGTTTTTCTTAATCACCCTGATTTATTTCAAGCAATTTTTTTTTTTTTTTTTTTTTTTTGCGAAACTAGACATCACACTGTTCAATTTGATATCCCATTTCTCCATTTCCAAATCTTTGTTTGGCTATGAAAATTTGAACAAAAGCTCATTGTGTTATTTGCAAGGAGTCATGTTTTTGTTACACTCAAACATTTCACCAATTTGTGTTCAATGATTTCAGTGCATTGGCATTTTTTCCACCTTAACTTCTTGAGACAGAACCTTACATATGTGCTTCTATTTGTTTCTATTTAAGCCTGATACATACTATTCTTATTGTTTTATTGTCGGGAGTGTTTTCAGTGAGTAGTGCATTCTTTTTATAATTGAAATACTAAATCAAGAGTCTTAGGTACTGTTGCTTTCAGTTTTTGATTACAGTCTGTCATCTGAATTAGAATGAACTCTATCTCCCTGACACAAGATGCTTTAATACTAGGTGTTATTTAAACTACCTGACCCCATGTATCCTTACCTTCATTTCTCTTCATGGAAAACAATGTTTGAACTGTTACAGGAATTGATTTGCAAATGATTTTTAGTTCACATTTACCAAATGTGCTTTAGTAAATACCTTTGCATAACTTGATGAAATCATCTTGTGTTATCACTGAAATAAAGGACTTGAACTTAGACAGTGTTTAAGCAGGTTTCCTTCATCTTGAGCTAAGGTGTCAAGATTCATGGAGGAAATAATTATTATGGATTCCAAACAATAATCCTTATCTCTCAAAGTGTGTCTATAAAGTGTGTCCCAGCCACTGGTGTGTGATAAGGTACCGTCAGTCCAAGAGTTGAGTATCTGTCCAACCTGTCAGTTGTTCACACTACAGTAATCTCAGCAGGGCATATTCATACTGAATGTGCATTAATGCAGCATCCCTTGAAGAAATTAAATGTAAACTTCTGCCTCAGTTAACAAGATCACTGTTCACTTCTCCAACATCTTGATCACACAGTTCAAGAATCCACTGGCATGACACGTGCCTGTTTCACATGATATGGTCACAGGGTCACCTATGGACACAGCAGAGCCTTATGCCCAACACCATGTGTCCACTGGCAGCCACAAGCTCCACTAGGTTTAGTACAGTATATCTATGGATGGCATATTAGTAACAATCACAGTCACATACAGTCTGTTGATGAAACTCTACTGTGTACAAACATGGTCTGTGAATGTGCTCTTGGTTTGTGAGGTATTGCCAATTTAAGCTTGGTCATAATTGAAGTTTCTTACAGTTTTAGTTGCTGTACATTTATTGTAGTCTATTGCCATCACAATTACCAACACAAGTGAGTGTGTGTGTGTGTGTGTGTGTGTGTGTGTGTGTGTGTGTGTGTGTGTCTGTGTGTGTGTGTGTGTGTGTGTGATAATTATTGTCAAGACAAGATATGTATGAAAGAAAATTTTTGGAAAATCCACTGGAAAAGTCAGAAATTTGAATTATATTTTTGTCTGAAAATCTCAATGCCAAAAATGTGATGGTCAGTTTTATAGTTCTGCTGTCATGTTTTCATAAAAATAAATTTAAAAAATTGCGATGTTTATTTTTTATTGTTCTGATGGCATCTGTTTTCATAACAGCAACAAATTCTGCACTGCATATTGATATTTTGCAGAAATGAATGCAATTGAAAGTGATATTTCAGTGTGCTATCAATGGTGACCATATATTTGGTGTGTTGCAGAAATTAAATTGATGGTAATTTTGTATGTTGAAAACATTCAGTTAATTTCAGTTTGCGGTTCAAATGTCACCCTGAGACTTCAAAATATTTGTTGGTGTACATGCAACACAAGCCAAATACATGATCATTGAGTCAAAGAGACAGGCGAAGAGCGTAGACAGCATTTGGAGACAAATTGGACAAGCATTTCTCAAGTATGATCCATTATGATTGCAGAACAATGGATATAGACATGTTTCAATCACTCAGTTGGGCTTATCCACAAAATAATTTGAAATGTTGACAAAACAGACAGTAAAACATGACAATTCATACTGAAGATGAGGTGTTCAGATATGATCTAACAGTTGGTTATGCAGTGCACATATTGGTCGACTTTGGAACAATGGGCAATGTTGCAATGCTGCCAGGATTATGTTGTGTGAGTGGGATGGTCAAATTAACACAATTGACATTGCCATAAGAGCCATTGACATCATTGATTCCTGGCCAAGAACTGTTTGAAGCGTTCCTTGCAGAATATAAAAAAGTACAACACTTACTTCCAAATGACTTCATCTGAGGCAAATATTATCAGAGAATGAGGGTATAACCAAACTTTTAAGGTAAATTCTTTCTTGTCTGCATCACACATCAAGATTCAATTTACAATAACAATACATAAGTTCAGAGAGAAGGGTGAGGAGGAGATGGGCAGACAAAGGAGGAGGAAATGTACACGAAGAAGCAGAAGAAGGATGTGGACGAAGAGATGAGGGAGGAGGAAATTAATTGAATGAGAGTGGGGTAATAGATGTACTGGGAGTGGGGGGAAGGTGATGGACAGAATTAAGGGGGGGGGGGGGGGAAGCAGGAGATGAATAAAGGGAGAGGGATAGAGAGGGGGGGGGTGGGGGTCAGAAGGAGATTAGAATGTATATCCAATGTTCCTACATATTTAGCAATAGCAAAGCATTGCTAGTTAGTAACAAAAACTTTCTGCTCATATTGAGAGGACTTTAAACTTTTACCTCTGACCAGTTTTTCTTTGGTTTTTTTGAAGCTGCTGTAGCACTTTAGGTCAAGTTCATGTACATGAATTTTGGTAACATATTTGGAATACAGAAAACTAAATTTAGTTATAATGGAAAAATTTGTCTTGATGGCAAAACAGAAGATAGTTTATTAATTGGAACTGGTTTCAGTCTGCACATACCATCTCCTTTGGCGATCTGTGAAGGCGCTGAGTAAAGCTGAACTGTATGCCAGAAGGACCATTCATCAAATGGTGTAACACATGTGCCTGCTGGAATACAGCTCAGCTTCTATCCAGTGAGTTTGTGGATCACTTGAGGATATGCCATTTGATCTGAAGACAATTTATATACACTCCTGGAAATGGAAAAAAGAACACATTGACACCGGTGTGTCAGACCCACCATACTTGCTCCGGACACTGCGAGAGGGCTGTACAAGCAATGATCACACGCACGGCACAGCGGACACACCAGGAACCGCGGTGTTGGCCGTCGAATGGCGCTAGCTGCGCAGCATTTGTGCACCGCCGCCGTCAGTGTCAGCCAGTTTGCCGTGGCATATGGAGCTCCATCACAGTCTTTAACACTGGTAGCATGCCGCGACAGCGTGGACGTGAACCGTATGTGCAGTTGACGGACTTTGAGCGAAGGCGTATAGTGGGCATGCGGAAGGCTGGGTGGACGTACCGCCGAATTGCTCAACATGTGGGGCGTGAGGTCTCCACAGTACATCGATGTTGTCGCCAGTGGTCGGCGGAAGGTGCACGTGCCCGTCGACCTGGGACCGGACCGCAGCGACGCACGGATGCACGCCAAGACCGTAGGATCCTACGCAGTGCCATAGGGGACCACACCGCCACTTCCCAGCAAGTTAGGGACACTATTGCTCCTGGGGTATCGGCGAGGACCATTCACAACCGTCTCCATGAAGCTGGGCTACGGTCCCACACACCATTAGGCCGTCTTCCGCTCACGCCCCAACATCGTGCAGCCCGCCTCCAGTGGTGTCGCGACAGGCGTGAATGGTGGGACGAATGGAGACGTGTCGTCTTCAGCGATGAGAGTCGCTTCTGCCTTGGTGCCAATGATGGTCGTATGCGTGTTTGGCGCCGTGCAGGTGAGCACCACAATCAGGACTGCATACGACCGAGGCACACAGGGCCAACACCCGGCATCATGGTGTGGGGAGCGATCTCCTACACTGGCCGTACACCTCTGGTGATCGTCGAGGGGACACTGAATAGTGCACGGTACATCCAAACCGGCATCGAACCCATCGTTCTACCATTCCTAGACCGGCAAGGGAACTTGCTGTTCCAACAGGACAATGCACGTCCGCATGTATCCCGTGCCACCCAACGTGCTCTAGAAGGTGTAAGTCAACTACCCTGGCCAGCAAGATCTCGGATCTGTCCCCCATTGAGCATGTTTGGGACTGGATGAAGCGTCGTCTCACGCTGTCTGCACGTCCAGCACGAACGCTGGTCCAACTGAGGCGCCAGGTGGAAATGGCATGGCAAGCCGTTCCACAGGACTACATCCAGCATCTCTACGATCGTCTCCATGGGAGAATAGCAGCCTGCATTGCTGCGAAAGGTGGATATACACTGTACTAGGGCCGACATTGTGCATGCTCTGTTGCCTGTGTCTATGTGCCTGTGGTTCTGTCAGTGTGATCATGTGATGTATCCGACCCCAGGAATGTGTCAATAAAGTTTCCCCTTCCTGGGACAATGAATTCACGGTGTTCTTATTTCAATTTCCAGGAGTGTAGATTGAAACGAGTCACCACTAATAAATTAACTTCTATTTTGTGATCAAGACTGATTTTTTTCATTATAACAAGTTGTTCTTGTTGGGATGGTTTGAGCTCTCTGTACAAAGTTAGTGAGAATAGTATTCCATCACACTAGGTACAGACATGTGTGTTTGTTAGTGTAGACTGAATGCCCCTGCATACCATCCACATTATTCTTTATCAGAATAACCAGGAGTAGAAGGCATCAGTTTTCCTATACCACTATAGTGAATTTGATAGTGCTGCATATTGCAGAAAATCTGACAGATTTTCTCAACTACACATCCAAATCATGAAAGTATTATCCATCTGAAGAACAATTTCATTTTCAGGTGTCCAATTTCCAGTCTTTTTCCTTAATGTGCTCTATATACATCATGTATTGGAAATTCTTTTATAAATTTTGAAGAGAAATTCCTCCCACCAAAACAGGAAAATGGTCATATAAACTAATAGTTAGAGTGTTTTTAATGAAGGAATGCTTTGCCAAACATCTCAAATCAGTAACCCATAAAAAGTGTTTGAAATGCCTTCATCTTGCTTCTACAAATTCATGTACATAGCAGGTAGTGGACTGTTACATCAGTTTGTATACTCTTTTTCAATTTAGGGAGAAGCCAGAAGTCACAAGATGCTAGGTCAGGGAATAGGGAAGCTGACAAACTGCAGCCTTGATGTTTGACCAAAAAATCGCGAATTAACTGACAATGATGGAGGGTGTGTTATCATGGTGAAGGTGCCAACTGCCTGCTGCCAACAAGTCAGGCCATCTGCATCTCACTGCTTCACAAAGGCAATGCACAACCTCTCGGTTGTATTCCTTATTGACTTTCATACCTTCTGGGGCATATTCATGTTAGATTACAGAGTACCTGATGGCTCAACACAAAAGTTTTGTCTCAAGCACAGATAGTGTTGAGGATCAGTGGACAAAGTTCAAAACCATCGTACAACATGCGTTAGATGAGTATGTGCCAATCAAGACTGTAAGAGATGGAAAAGAGCCAACATGGTACAACAACCGAGTTAGAAAGCTGCTGCAGAAGCAAATGGAACTTCACAGCAAACATGAATATAGCCAAAGCCTTGCAGAAAAAAAAAATTACGCGAAGTGAAATGTAGTGTGAGGAGGGCTATGCGAGAGGCGTTCAATTAATTCAAAAGTAAAGTTCTATGTACTGACTTAGCAGAAAGTCCTAAGAAATTTGGTCTTATGTCAAAACAGTAGGTGGATCAAAACAAAATGTCCAGACACTCTGTGACCAAAATGGTACTGAAACAGAGGATGACAGACTAAAGGCCGAAATACTAAATGTATTTTTCCAAAGCTGTTTCACAGAGGAAGACTGCACTGTAGTTCTTTCTCTAGATTGTCATACAGATGACAAAATGGTAGATATCAAAATAGACGACAGAGGGATAGAGAAACAATTAAAATCGCTCAAGTTCGATTTTACACAGAGTATGCGAAGGAACTTGCCCCTCTTCTTGCAGCGGTGTACTGTAGGTCTATAGAAAAGCGTAGTGTTCCAAAAGATTGGAAAAGGGCACAGGTCATCCCCATTTTCAAGAAGGGACGTCGAACAGATGTGCAGAACTATAGACCTATATCTCTAACGTCGATCAGTTGTAGAATTTTGGAACATGTATTATGTTCGAGTATAATGACTTTTCTCGAGACTAGAAATTTACTCTGTTGGAATCAGCATGGGTTTCGAAAAAGACGGTCGTGTGAAATCCAGCTCGCGCTATTCATCCACGAAACTCAGAGGGCCATAGACACGGGTTTGCAGGTAGATGGTATGTTTCTTGACTTCTGCAAGGCATTGGATACAGTTCCCCACAGTCGTTTAATGAAAAAAGTAAGAGCATATGGACTATCAGACCAATTGTGTGATTGGATTGAAGAGTTTCTAGATAACAGAACGCAGCATGTCATTCTCAATGGAGAGAAGTCTTCCAAAGTAAGAGTGATTTCAGGTGTGCCACAGTGGAGTACGGATGTAGATGTAGATGTAGGCTATGCCACTGGACAAAAAAGATGGTCAGCATGAATTTCACATTGCTAATGAACGCCTTCACTTTTTTTGGGTCTCAGGGATGATGGATGTTTGCATTGGGATGCTCTGTTTCTGGGTCTTACCCATAATACAAGTACTCATCACCAGTGATAACTGTGTTAAGAAAGTTGGGATTACTGTTCACAGTATCCAGCATGTCCTGTGCAACCTCTTAACAAGTTGCTTCTGCTCGATTGTTAGCAACTTTGGCATAAATTTTTCAGAGATCCTCCTGAGGTCCAAATATTCCATTAAAATGGAATGAATGAAGCCAATACTAATTTTCACTTCATCTGCAAGTTCTCTGATCCTGATTCATCTACACTGCATCACTAGAGTCCTTACATGATCAATAAGAACCTCATTTGCAGTTGATGAATGCCTACCTGAATGTGCTTGACTCTTCACTGACAGGCAGCTATCCCTGAAGTGATTGTACCACTCCTTTATCTGTGTGGTACCCATCACTTTGTCTCCAAAAACCTGTCAAATCTTGTGCATTGTTTCAACTTGAAAATCAACAAGATTGAAACAAAATTTGATGCAATAATATTGTTCCACTGTTTCTGTCATTTTGCTCACAACACGAAATCTAACAACTACCACTTACACGTGTTCAGCTGTCAATGGCTAACCACCAAGTGGCTGTCTGCACAGTCATGAAAAAATCAGAAATGCGCACTGCATATGCCAACAAACATACAGAGCATGCATGCCTCAATACCATTGTTGGTTTCAACGGCAAAAAAATAAGGTCAGATACTTTCTGAACAGCCCTTGTACAACCAATGAAATTTGTACCCAATAATTAAAACTCATTTTCCTAGAAAATAAAGCTGCCTCAACACAAGACAACGTGTCAATAACTCACAGTATCCTCTGTGGTGATGTGTTGTAATAGGGATAAACTTTGCTGATAAAACAAAGTAGGTATAAGCACAGGGCATGTCAAAACAGGATGTGATATAAGTACCACACAGACAGTTCATGTATTCATATTGCCTTCAATGTGCACTGGGTCTTTTGACATTTGTCAACTATGGAAAAAGTCTTGTATTGCACAAATACTAATCGATTTCTTATTTCTAATGTCTTATTTACAGATGATGCAACATTTGGAAGAGATCAATTTTTGTCATTGGACATAAATCCTCACATTACAGTTCACTCTAGGCAATAACATCAGTTTAACGTGAGAGCTGCAATTGCATACAACTGTCAGATAGGCCAAAGACATCAGTATTGTCTACATGGATTTTATTCAAAGCAGTCTCTCAGACTTACTAAAGAGAGGGTCCCTGAGACAAAACAGATGCCTTATTGCACAATGGAGCTCCACCAAAGTTCAGCCACATGGGTAAAGATGCACTGGAAGATATCAGGCTGGCACTTGAGTTCACAGTGTTTTTCCATAAGTTTAATAAACACAACAACACAAATAACAGAGACTTTAGTCATCAATAATACATTCTGCTTCACTATTTACTACAGTCTCCCAATGCTGGGGTAGAAATAATATGGTTTTGAGGTGAGGAAAAAAAAACACTAAGCCATGTTTAGAGTGCATTTGCATTCAGGAAGAAAGTTCCTTGAAGGCTGTTCAGTAGAGAGCAGAAAAGATGAAAATCTGAGACTCAAGACCAAGTGAATAAGGTGAGTGTAGAATGACCTTCCAACCTAACTCCAGTATAGTGGTTTTTGCACTTCTAGCAGAACGCAGATGAGCGTTACCGCGCTGTAGCATCACTTCACACAGTCTTCCTAGTCACTGTTCTTGGACTGCGTCTGCAAGACGTCTCAGCTGTTGACAATAAATGTCAGCAGTGATGGTTACACATCAGGGAAGCAATCCATAGCACACAACACCATTGTTGTTCCATCAGACATATAAAATTACCTTTTGTGGATGCACATAGGGCTTTGAACGGGGAGCTGCAGTGATGTTTAGGCTCAATCATTCCTTTCTTTTCCTTATGTTAGCATAAAGACACCATTTCTCATCACAAGTAAAGATACAGGATAGGAATGGTAAGTGATCTTCACAAGCCGATTAATGACAAGCAAGCAGAGATGCACATATGGCAGCCAACTGATTTTTGTGATTTTGGCTTAGAGAATGTGGTACCCATACACCCAATATTTGAACCTCTCCCATTGCATGAAAATGTCACATGATGATGGAATGATAACTGTTCATCACATTTACCAGTTCTACAGTA
Source organism: Schistocerca gregaria (assembly GCF_023897955.1). Classification (NCBI taxonomy): domain Eukaryota; kingdom Metazoa; phylum Arthropoda; class Insecta; order Orthoptera; family Acrididae; genus Schistocerca; species Schistocerca gregaria. The sequence goes on from NC_064921.1 coordinate 263,781,050, forward strand.
CACTAATGTGGATTCATGCATTTAAATGATCTTCATCAAACACCAGAGGTCTTCCTGAATGTCACTAATGTCAAAATGATCATCCTTAAAATTAGAAAACCATTTTCTTGACTTGATCTGTCCACTGCCATTATCCCTATATACAGGGCAAATGTTTCTGGCTGCCTCCACTGCTGTCACCCCTCTACTGAAACCACATAGAAGAATATGTTGGAAATGTTCTGCTTTCTTCACTGGGCACTCCATTTTGCAGCTTCCACAGCTCCACTATCTATCTCCAAATGACAATATGTACATTCTTCCAACCTCAGTTATTTGGGGTATTGTCTGTGGGGCCACCTCAACCTATTGGCTTATGAAGCAAACATTCCTAATGCAATGACCCTTCATTAATAGGTCAGTCATAGTTTTTTACAATATCCTGTAGTATTTTAATAGTGTTGGACAATTTATGATACAAATGAATGCATGTTTAGAAGCAAGTAGATATTGACATTTGCTATCAATTTGACTGTCATTAATAACTCAAAATTGAAGGATTTTCAGGTCTGTGTTTATATGGAAATTATAACAAGTTTTGGTGTGAAGCATTAACAAGTAGGATTTAACAGTCTAATTTTTGGGCTAGTCCTTTAAACTATACGGCGCCCCTATAAGTCTACAAACTTTACCACTCATTTTATTGAAACATCCAATATGTAATTTAACATAAAAGTCTCGAACTATTTCTCTATACAGAAAAACACTACAAACATCCAGTTGATACATGAGAAATTTATTCTCATGATGATAGAGCAATACTGATATCAGCCACATAAAGGCATTGAAATAATTCAATCGCAAAAAGTAAAACTAAGTGTTGGACCTTGACTCGAACCCCTATTTTCCTCTTCACAACTATCTGAGCACGCTTCCTGTCCAACCCAAATTCCCAAATTGTCATACACTTCTTCAGCAGCACCCTCATGTACAATAGTAAAGTTATTCTCGTTAAAAAAAAAAATGTCACTGATGTTCATTACATTTCAGAATAAATCAATTTTTAATGATATTTTCTTTGTGGGGGACCACAGTCATACAGAATTTTCTGAAAGAAATTTCTGTCATCTGACTGTTAATTGTTCATTTATTGTACACAAGCATGATTTCAGCTTTGTAGCTGTACCCAAGTGCATACTAAAATATTAAAATATGTCTGACATGTCTATGACATGTGACAAAGCAAGCTGGGATTTTTTACTTCCTCTCTTGTTCTGCCATTTGCCTCCTTAAAATCATTTCATTTTCATTTTTCCTTAATTATCATTAACATGCCTAAGTGTATGGATATGACGGGGTATCTAGCAGAATACTGAAGTATTGTTCTATGTATGTTAGCCCAGTACTTAGCCATATCTTTAACTTTTCCTTTAGGAGTGGTCGATTTCCTGACCGATTAAAGTAATCGGTAGTGAAGCCACTTTATAAAAAGGGAGACATTGATAATGTTGACAATTTTAGACCTATTTCTATGCCATCTGTGTTTGCTAAAGTTATCGAGAAGGTTGTATATACAAGGTTACTGGAGCATTTAAATTCACATAATTAGCTGTCAAATGTTCAGTTTGGTTTTAGAAATGGTTTAACAACTGAAAAAGCTATATTCTCTTTTCTCTGTGAGGTTTTGGGCGGATTAAATAAAAGGTTGCGAACGGTAGTTGTTTCCTTTGATTTAGCGAAGGCTTTTGATTGTGTTAACCACAAAATATTACTGCAGAAGTTGGACCATTATGGAGTAAGGGGAGTAGCTTACAATTGGTTCGCCTCTTACTTTAAGAGCAGAAAGCAAAAGGTAATTCTCTGCAATATTGAGAGTGGTAGTGATGTTCAGTCCCAATGGGGCACTGTTAAGTGGGACGTTCCCCAAGGGTCGGTGCTGGGGCCACTGCTGTTTCTTATTTATATAAATGATGTGCCTTCTAGTATTAAGGTGACTCAAAAATATTTCTGTTTGCTGATGACACCAGCTTGGTAGTGAAGGATCTTGTGTGTAATATTGAAACAGTATCAAGTAATGTACTTCATGAAATAAGTTCGTGGCTTGTGGAAAATAATTTGATGCCAAATCACAGTAAGACTCAGTTTTTACAGTTTCTAACTCACAATTCAACAAGAACCATTATTTTGATCAGACAGAATGGGCATATTATAAGCGAGATGGAACAGTTCAAGTTCCTAGGCATTCGGATAGATAGTAAGCTGTTGTGGAAAGCCCATGTCCAGGACCTTGTTCAGAAACTAAATGCTGCTTTATTTACCATTAGAACAGTATCTGAAATAAGTGACACTTCAACATGAAAAGTAGTCTACTTCGCATATTTTCATACACTTATGTCGTATGGTATTATTTTTTGGGGTAATTCTTCTGATTCAAAAAGGCTATTTTTGGCTCAAACATGGGCTATTCGAGTTATATGTTGTGTAAGTTAGAGACCCTCTTGTCGGCCCCTATTAAATAGGCTGGGAATTCTGACATTGCCCTCACAGTATGTATTTTCTTTAATGTCGTTTGTTGTTAGCAATATTAGCCTATTCCCAAGAGTTAGCAGCTTTCCCTCAGTTAATACTAGGCAGAAATCCAATCTACATGTGGAATGCACTTCCTTGACTCTTGTGCAGAAAGGAGTGCAGTATTCTGCTGCATCCATTTTCAATAAGCTACCACAAGAACTCAAAAATCTTAGCAGTAGCCCAAACTCTTTTAAGTCTAAACTGAAGAGTTTCCTCATGGCTAACTACTCCTATTCTGTTGAGGAGCTCCTGGAAGAGCTAAAAAATTAAGCAAATTCCAGTGTTACATTGTTGATTTTCTTTATTTAAACTTACAACTTGTCACCTGAATGTGTGTTTTTTTTAATATATATATTTCATTTTATCTGTTTCTAATATCGTGTTATAATTTCATGTATTGACTCGTTCCATGACCATGGAGACTTCTCATTAATTTGGTCCCACGGAACAATAAATAAATAAATAAATAAATGTAATCTGCATTTTTATAAAAGAGAAATGTTGGTCCTCAATATTAAGGAATATAGCACCAGACCTAATTTTGTGCTTAGTTTTGTATATATAATTAATTTACTAACTTTTTGACCATTCCTAGTTAATATCTTTTGTTATGGGGTGAAATCAGTAATTGTTCTGTGACTTATAATCTATTGTTGACTTACAAATAAATATAAATTGTGTGCTCATTATAAACATTTGAAACAAAAACCACTTGATTCTTAAACTATTTATTTGGCTCTTTTCTAAAATATGTTAGCAAAGCCAGCCATTAATTAATTCCAAAGCAATTACCAGTTTTGTCAAAGTATTGTTTGTATAACTATATCTGCTAATTTCATTATTTAAACAAATAATTTGGCCTAATCCTTGTAGTAGAAGAATCTGTTAAAAAGAAGGAATTTTTCTATATATTCAGTTAATTTAATGAGTTCTGTTTTAATTTTAATTTCTGTAACTTAAACATTGAACAATGTATAGTTTCAGTACCTATTATTTTGAGGATGTATAAAGGCCAGATTTTTGGTCCCCAAACAGTCAGTCCACAGCCGATTTTCAGACGTCAACCTGTATTGGTTAGCTCAACAACAATGCACCAACTTAACCAGGAAATAAGTTTAACACAAATAGCCCGTGTGTTAAAATAATGACAGTGTCTGTTCAATAGTGCCACACGTACTGCATTATTCTGCAAGAACTGTGTGGTTAGGTTTTTACTGCTTATAGATATTCGACGGTAGCAGTATGCTCACATTTGCCTGCAAACTATTAATGAGGCTTATCAAAATTAACAGGGTGAACAGGCTTAGATGGTGGGGTCACGTTACACGCATGGGAGAAGCAAGGTTACCCAAGAGACTCATGGGTTCAGCAGTAGAGGCTAGGAGTCGGAGTAGGCCAAGGAGAAGATATCTGGATTCGGTTAAGAATGATTTTGAAGTAATAGGCTTAACATCAGAAGAGGCATCAATGTTAGCACTGAATAGGGGATCATGGAGGAATTTTATAAGGGGGACTATGCTCTAGACTGAATGCTGAAAGCCATAATCAGTCTTAAATGATGATGATGATAATCAAAATTAACCTACAGTGAACTGGTCATATTAACTGGGGGGGTTGTGAACAGCGGAAGTAAAGAACTGTGAAACGGCAACTGTGCTACTGTCAGCTACATCATTTACAGTGGTCAATGTTGAAGTGAGTGTTGCTACCTCAAAACAACATTAACATTATACCACTAACCTGATTAGTTCCATATTTTCTATTTTTAACTCTGACTGCCAGTTAAATATATGTGTGTTGAAACCTACATGTTTGGGTTGTACATATACAGTGGAACCCCTGTTTAGCATTTGTCTGGATAAATGTGGTTAATTTATAGCTGTGAGGTGGTAGCCCCATCACCAAGCTTAACCTTCGCAGGGCTCATAACGCAGCCAAGGGTTTCTATACCTACTGGTTCACATCAATGATTTGCCTTGGATAAAGGATTCAAAGGAAACGGACATAGGCTATGGAACAGGAATTTACGAGATAGAAACAAGAAACATTGCTTCACATTTGGAACATGGAACGTTCATAGTCTTAATTTATAGAACCACACTAAAATTGTCTTGTAAAGCAGCCTAGAACTGACTCAAAACAGTCCGTGTATTCCCAATTCAACACAATGTTGTGCAGCATTTTCGGAATTTCTAATCTGTTTTCATGTGATGAGTCAATGAGTCACTTATCCATGAGCACTTTTTTTTTTGTCCACAGATGCGAACTGATAGGGTGAACGCACCAACAGCACAACATGCTCTGCCATGTAGAACTCAATGTAGTTTGGCTTGAGAGAGAGAGAGAGAGAGAGAGAGAGAGAGAGAGAGATGTGTTCGATGAATCTGTCTTGACAGAGTTCTGGAAAGGCTCATATATGTCTTCTTTGTAAGATGGCATGAAAACTGTTAGTGAGCATGGCAAGAGAGTAATTAAGACCACAGGACTTCCATTCATGCTTGGCAACATAACACCAAAAAAAAGTGTGAACCTGCAGTTCAACAGAATAACATGCAATTATCTACCAACATGCACTGTAATTCTGCAACTAAAATGCAAGTCTGTACTTCAGAATCCAGATGGACAGGCATGTGGGGGTGCACAGGTACTCAATAGTTATTTAGTCTATAGGTTACATTAAATACTTAAAAAAATAAAAGTAAAAGTGTTACAGATATGCAATGTTCATTTTATATTCAGTTTTGATCTATTAGCAGCTATTTGTACTTTTTTTCTGTTTCTTAAATCAGAAAGTATGGCTACGTGTTTCAGTTTGCAAGTGCCAGGCAACAAACCCAAAAGTCTGTATTCTGGTCCATAGTCAGACTAGGACCTATTCTGTCAATTGCCTCTTTTTCTCACATATGGCTGCAGATTTCTAGACTTGCGCTATTGGGTGGGGAATTGTAGGACACCCCTAGATAGGTTAGGGGTGCACTACACAAAGGAAGTGGCTACTTGGGTAGCAGAGTACTTGTGGCATGCACATGGGATTTTTTTAGGCTAGGCAGTAGTGCGAGGTGTCCTAATGAACTCTCACCAGTCGACGTGCAGGCAGGGAAATCAGGACACACTCAGTGTAAAGACACTTCACTATCAAGATATTAGCAGTAAATTTTCAGAGTGTTCGGAATAAAGTTCCTGAATTTACTGCCCTCCAGGAAGCGTGTGGTGCGCAAATTATTCTCAGGACTGAGACCTGGCTGAACCCTGAGATAGAAAGTTCTGAAATATTTAGTGAGGGTTAGAACGTGTATCAGAAAGACAGATTAGACACCGTAGGAGGTGGTGTCCTCATTGCAGTTGACAAAAATATTGTGTCTACTGAGGTCGGAGTAGAGTGTGATTGTGAAGTGTGTGACACGTTTAACAGGGCTAGGAGAAATAAAGTTAATTGTTGGGTGTTATTACCGGCTGGCCACCAGGTTCCACCGTGACAGTTCTAGAATCATTCAAAGGGACTCTGCACTCTGTATCGCAGAAGTACCCGGATCATGCTATATTTGTCAGAGGCGACTTCAACCTACGTAGTATAGACGGGATGTCTACAGATTCATTACAAGTGGTGCAGACAAGCTGTCGTGTGAATTACTTTTGAACACATTATCCGAAAACTGTCTTGAGCAGGTAAATTGACAGCCAACGTGTAATGGAAATATTTTAGATCTGGTAGCCACGAACAGACCAGACCTCACTGATGGTGTCAGTGTTGAGACAGGGATTAGTGATCATGATGTTGTCATTACAACTATGGTTATGAAAGTTAAAAAGTCGGTCAAGAAGGCTAGGAGAGTATTCTTACTAGAAAGATCAAATAAGCAGTTGTTAGCATCCTACTTAGTAAATGAATCGACTTCATTTACTTCTGGTACGATGTACATAGAACAATTATGGGCAAATTTTAAATACATTGTAAATCACGCATTGGAGAAGCATGTGCCAAAAAAGTGGGTTATGGACGGAACACACCCATCATGGTTTAACAGCGCAATTCGGAAATGCTCAGGAAGCAAAGACAGTTACACTCGCAGTACAAGAAAGATCAGGAGAATGAGGACAGGCAAAAGTTAGTAGAGATTCGTGCTGCTGTAAAAAGAGTGATGTGCAAAGCATACAACCACTACCACTGTCATACCTTAGCAAAAGATCTTGCTGAAAACCCAAGGAAATTCTGGTCTTATGTAAAATAGGTAAGCGGGTCAAAGGTTTCCATCCAGTCACCCACTTTGAGAAATCTTTCACGCAGGAGGATTGTACAAACATACCACCGTTTGAGTCTCGTACAGATTCCCGTATGGAGGACATAGTGATAGACATCCCTGGGTCTGTGAAGCAGCTGAACAGGTTGAAAATAAATAAATTGCCAGGTCCTGATTGTATTCCAGTTCGGTGTTACAGAGTGTACTCTACTGCATTGGCTCCTTACTTAGCTTGCATTTATTGCAAATCTCTTGCCCAACGTAAAGTCCCGAGCGACTGGAAAAAAGAACAGGTGACACCTGTATATAAGACTTGACTTCCGGAAAGCATTTGACTCGGTGCCCCACTGCAGACTTCTAACTACCTGCAAACTTCTAAGGTACGAGCATATGCAATTGGTTCCCAAATATGTGAGTGGCTCGAAGACTTCTTAAGTAATAGAACCCAGTATGTTGTTCTCGATGATGAGTGTTCATTGGAGGTGAGGGTATCATCTGGAGTGCCTCAGGGAAGTGTGATAGGTCCACTGTTGTTTTCTATCTACATAAATGATCTTTTGGATAGGGTGGATAGCAATGTGCGACTGTTTGCTGATGATGCTGTGGTGTACAGGAAGGTGTCATTGTTGGGTGACTGTAGGAGGATACAAGATGACTTGGGCAGGATTTGTAATTGGTGTAAATAATGGCAGCTAACTCTAAATATAGACAAATGTAAATTAATGCAGATGAATAGGAAAACGAATCTCGTAATGTTTGAATACTCCATTAGTAGTGTAGTGCTTGACACAGTCACACCGATTAAAATTTTGAGCATAACATTGCAGAGCAATACAAAGTGGGACAAGCATGTAATGGCAGTTGTGGGAAGCCGGATATTTGTCTTCGGTTCATTAGTAGAATTTTGGGAAGATGTGGTTCATCTGTAAAGGAGATCGCTTATAAAACACTAATACGACCTATTCTTGAGTACTGCTCAAGTGTATGGGATCCCTATCAGGTCGGATTGAGGGAGGACACTGAGCAATTCAGAGGCGGGCTGCTAGATCTGTTACAGGTAGGTTTGATCATCACGCGAGTGTTACGGAAATGGTTCAGGAACTCGGGTGGGAGTCTCTGGAGGAAAGGAGGTGTTCTTTTCGTGAATCGCTACTGAGGAAATTTAGAGAACCAGTATTTGTGGCTGACTGCAGAACAATTTTACTGCCGCCAACTTATATTTCGTGGAAAGACCACAAAGATAAGATAAGTGAGATTAGGGCTCGTACAGAGGCATATAGGCAGTCATTTTTCCCTAGTTCTGTTTGGGACTGGAACAGGGAGACAAGATGCTCGTTGTGGTACAAGGTACCCTCCTCCATGCACCGTATGGTGGATTGCAGAGTATGTATGTAGATGTAGATGATTTGTTAATGTTAGAAATGCTAAGCTGACCATACTTCGGAGGTACATTAAACTGTAGTTCCCCCTACAATTGACTTGGTAATTCAGTTTCCACATTGAGGACAGCTTCACTTAATTACCAGAAAAAATACCCATTATTAACAGTGAACAGAGAAAAAACAATTAATATCACTAACATCAATAACTGTAAGAGGTACCAATTCACAGCAGTGTGTTCAGTTTCCAGTATTATCTCTGTTCAACTGTCATTATTGTGGTTTTCAGCCCCAAAAAAGATTTGATACAGCTCTCCATGCTAGTCCATCCAGTGCAACCCTCCTCTTCTCTGTATAGCTACCACTACATCCATCAGAATCTGTTTACTGTATTCATTCCTTGGTCTCCCTCTACAATTTTTACCCCCCCCCCCCCCCCCAAACATTTCATTTGGTATCAAATTAACAATTCCTTGACGTCTCAGCACGGATCCTATCAATCAATCCCTTCAAGTACTGCCATAAACTTGTTTTTTTCCTAACTTGATGCCATAATTCCGCACTTACTATCGATCTACACATCTAGTCTTCAGCATTTGTCACCAGCACCACGTTTCAAAAGCTTCTATTTTCTTCTTGTCTGAACTACCTATTATCCAATGTGGTCACATTAAACTCACATTTATACACACACATCTCACAAATTTCTATTCCACAGAAGAATTTCTGTTACTTTAATGAGTGAAAGGTGCTGAGTAGGAATTAATAACTCACGTTTTTATATTTAAAAAACTTACAAATATTCATCGAATAGCCATATTTACAAATTAATGTGCGATGTAAATGTAAAATGACTCATTCCACATCATTACAATTTTTTGTGCAAAATGATCCCTGGAACATAAAACTAACTAAATAAATAACTAATAGAGAAAAAGAAGCAGCATATCTGACAGAATACATACATGAACTGAAGATATTATCTCCATGTTTCCAAGTGCCCACTAACCCTCTACACCTTTAATCTACCTGCCTCATAAGTCTCCCCCTCCTACCCCCTCTCTGTCCATTTCCCCTGCCTCTTGTGGTCTGTGAACAATAATTTCAGTTCATGTTTGCATTTTGTCAGATATAGTGATTCTTTTTCTCAATATGTTTATGGGTGTTCAAATCTGAAAGATGTGTGTTTAACCACAAGTTTGATACGACCACACTGGATGATACATGCACTAATGATTGCTCCTCTACAGCCGAAATTGATCTTCAATAAATCCAGAGTATTCACCAGTGATTGCTGCATTCTTCCATTTTAATTGCTCTTATGTACCTACAGTCCAGAGTTAATGCTTATTTTTGTAGTTCCTATGTACACTTGACCACATGTGCCAAGAAACTTATATATTCCTGGTGTGGGAAGTGGTGGGTATAAGTCTTTTGCAGTATTTAAATATTCATGCAGTTTTCCTTGCTTAAACACTCTGATTTCTTAGTGCTCTGCTGATGTGTTCTGTTACTTTTTTAATGATTGGGAGGGAATCTTTCCCTTTACTTGGTTATTTTTCAGTTCTTTTGGGGTATGGTCCCCTACTTCCTTCATTGTCAGGGTAGCCATTTCTTCTGAAAGCAGTTCTTAAATATTTAAGCTTGTCCTCTGAGTACTGTTTCCACCTCCACAACCCCCTGTTACTTTCCCACCTGCCCACTACTCCTCTACATCCATCACCTGTCTCATTCGTCTTCTCCTCCTCCTCCCTCTCTGTCTATACCCTCCTCTATCTCTAACTCTCTCTAGCAATGCTCATTGGCATGTGTAGCCCCTGGAATACAATTCAATAAAGCATGCTGATACCACTTTCACAACATGCTGGGCATGCAGGGCGGGCTACACATCGGGGGCTTGAAAATCATTTATTTGCCCCTGATGTACAGCCCACAAAGCAAAGCAGGCCAATAAGGCAGGACGATAAACTAAAACACAATACGCTTGTGATGCCAGGCAACCTACATGTCAGGGTCCAGAAAACCGTTTCTTGCCCGACATGTAGGCTGCCTTGCCAATCATGTTTATTTGGCCGGCTCATACTGTTTCCACACAAAATGTCTGTTGTATAGGGCAGCCATGCCAGGGGTTGGGAAAAACTTGCTTTTCCCCATATCTACATTCCTATTGGAGCTAGGAGTTTATAAACCCCACAGTGCTGAGACTCGCGAGGTCTGCTGTTTCTGCACTGTAATGAAAAACAAATGAATGGAATATATGATTCACAATTTGGCTAAATTCCTTGGTATTCTTTAACATGATTATGTTTGACATTCTCTAATCAGAATACATTCTGGAGAAACCTATGGAAAAAGGAATAAAACAATGTAATATGAGGGTTGGAACTTTAATAGTGGCAACTATTTATTTACAGCTCTTACAAAACCGGTAAGTGTTTCAAAGTTTTACTGACCTTCAAAGTAGTCACCAGCATTGTGTATAACCTGTTGCCAGCAATGTGGAAGTCATAGGTTACTCTTAGCAGTAAAAGTTGTGTTGATAGTTCGAGCGCCGTGGTATACTGCCCGATGAATTTGTAACAGTTCTGAAGCGAATTCTGTGAACTGTTTCCTTCAGTTTAGAAATTGAGTTGAACTTATGAGGGCTTAAGTCACAGGAGTGCAGTAGATGGTGTAGCACTTAGCAGCCCCATCACTCAAGCAAATCAGTAACAGCTTGTACTGTATGTACGTGCTTGAGCATTGTCCTGCAAAACGATGGTCAGGTCCTGCAGAAAGTGTCATCACTCCTGTCTCTATGCTGTTCATTTTTGGAACACAGCCTACAACCAGCTTAGAGACAAAAGTGATGACACTTTCTGCAAGACCCGACCATCATTCTGCAAACAATGCTCAAGCACGTACAGTGGAAATTGTTACTGATTTGTTTGACTGATGTGGCTGCTAAGTGCTATACCCGCCTACTACACTCCCCTGACTTAAGCCCTCATGTGTTTAACTCGATTCCTAAACTGAAGAAATCACTTCACAGCATTCACTTCAGAACTGCTACAAATTTGTTGGGCAATAGACACATCGCTCGAACTGTCAGCGCAACTGGCACTGCTTAGAGTATCCTATGACTTCCACATCGCTGGCAAGAGGCTATACACAATGCAGGTGACTACTTTGAAGGCCAGTAAAACTTTGAAACACATGTCTATTTTGTACGCGCTGTAAATAAATAGTTGCCACTATTAAGGTTCCAACCCTCAAATATAAGGAAAAATGAATAAAACAATGTAATATGTAAGCGCATGGTTCTCAATGATATGAACTACTAAAACATCACATTGTATATGAACTTGGTAAAGACAGATAAGATTCAATGCTGTGGTGCACAAACACTATTATGTAACTGATGGAGCTGCTACATTTCTAAACATATAGTTTTAGCCAATAGATATCTTCTGTGAACTGGCAAAAACCTTTATCTTGATCAGAAATTATTTTAAAAAGAGAAAGAGAGAAGAGAGGCAGGGGTGGGAGAAGGCAAGGCATGGGGGGAGAGGGGGTTGCCACATAGGCACCAGACAGTTATAATTAAAGTGCAGCTATTCACAAAGGTCCAATGTGGGCTGTAATTATTAATGCATTGAAGCACAACTAATTTATACCACAAAAATTAGTTCAAATTTTTGCCACCAGGTGCAAATCTGGCTCTGTGAATGTAACAAGATGTATAGAATGTTTCTGTTTGTAATGGATTAGGAATGGGACGTTGGCAGAAAAGGTAAAACTAGTGAAAAGGCATTATGTTAGTTTTATTAGTAACCGCTGATTACACAATTTGTTCAGCATGAGCACCAGAGATGCTGGCAATATGCTGCAGCCATAAAATGACGTAATCAACAGTTGCTTGCAGCAGTTATGGTGGAATCTGAGCAATGTATTCCAGTATACTGGGTTCAGATCAGGTACTGGCTGAATATGGCCCTGGAAAATGTGTTCTTTTCGATATCCCCAGATCCAAGCCTTATGGATTCAGATCAGGTGATCTTGCATGCCATGCATCTGGAAAACCTCTGAAGACAACACTTTTTGTGAAAGGCTGCATTAAGCAGATCTTTCATGGGCATGTGACATTAGGTGCTGCCACATCTTGAATGGAAACAGTAATTTGCACACAGTTGCACTCTTTCAAAGCATGAATCACATGTTGTAGAAGAGATCTTGTCAATGTGGAGATGTCATGGTACACCTGACAGGTCCTCTGGGTGTATCCTCTTCAAAGTACAGATCAAGAATAAGGGTGCTTGTGAATCCACACCACAGAGTCACATATGGCAAGTACAATGGCTCTTTGTGCACATCATCTGGTTTAACAGTAGCCCAAATTTGAAAGTTCTGTGTATTCACTTTGGTCTGTAATGTAAAATGTGCCTCATCACTCCATAGAATACTGCTCAGTCAGATGTCAACAACTTTGATATGTGCCATAAACTTAAGAACACATTTAGAAAGTTGCTGCACATCATGATGTTTCAGTTGCTGCATCATCTGGATCTTCTAAGGATATCAGTGTAATATAGACTGCAAAACTTTCCAGACTGTTGACCAAAGATGGACAATTCTTGTGATACTGAATGAGCACTAGCACTATCCAGGGCATGTGCAGTAAGAGTAACAGCAACCTTGTCAATAACTTCCACTGGCCTTCCTCTTCCAGGTGCCACACCAAGCTCCGCATTGTTTTCAAATTTCGTTATAATCTTCTTTCAACCATTTAATGACACTGGGCCTCTTCTCAGACCTTTCAGTTGGCAATACTCAGTCGATACAGTACTGTAATTGCTGCGGTTTCATATAAAACAGGTTCACTAACAGCGCACGGTCTCTCTTCCAAATAACCATACTGTCCATTGTGTTATGGCTTGTCAAATGCCAGTGTAGATGTCATACAGTCATACTATGTGCAGTGCCAGATTTGCACCTCATGGCTAAAATTTGAACTAATTTGTTTTCCAGTGTAAATTGGTTCTGCATTAGCATATCTACCAAGTTTCAGTGCAAGACAATAATTATTTTCATTATAACCACTCAGTATAATCAGCCCATCAAGTAATTCCCCAAGTTCCTTTCTCACCAACAGCAAGCTGAGTGAAAATTCAAAGTAACAACTGTCTCAGACTAGGGTCTCTCACAGTCTGATACAACATAGTCCCTAATGATCCTATTCTGGGTCTCTTGCTCCTTTATTTTCCTAGCTACATACAACCACCATGACTTTCAACTTTTTGCATATGATATTAGTATTATGACAATATTTTTCAGCTATAGACATCATTAATATCCTGTCCAGTGTTTGTATTGTGTTTATTCTCTGTTACGATTCACCTTATCACAGCCTGACATATTTCATTCATTTTTATATCATCCACAAAGTCTCAGCAGATCTTACAGTGTGACACAGTAACTATCAGGCACAATCGAACAATGGAAACTTCAGGTTGGAATACCAACAATATTAAAAATTGGATGGATTGCTAATCACTGTAAAGAGGACTCACTGAGTTGCACACAGGCACAATGGAAAGATTGTGACACATTATAGCTTTCATCCAAAGCCCTCTTCAGCAAAGAAAACACATGCACATTCACACAAGTGAACATACCTGACAAACACATGACCGCTACCTCCAGCAGCTGCAATCGCAGTTACGTACAAACAGTCAATATTTCCAAGTTACTGAGTTGTCACTTAAATGGTACAGACAAATTCCGCCTCTTACGTGCACACCACAAGCTCTTTTGGAATGTTTTTCTGAATAAACGTTTCTCTTCATTACTAGCAACAGGGAGATTAAATTTATGTTCACAGTGCAACCATTAGGCAGTTGACAGTACTTACCTATGTAACAAAATAACATCCCTATTTATTAAGATTAGCTCCGTACTTAACTACTCAATGTATTAGGTGTGTTCCTTGGTTTTTTTTATTTTTTTGGCTTGGTGTATTGTAGGTAGAGTAGTAAAGTATGTGAATCCACGCATATCATGTAAAATTCAATCCATTAGCTTTAATACCAAGACCACTTACACATTATGTTTCTAACAATTATGTTGGTGGAACAAAACCACCAACAGGAAATGCCAAATTCAACATGTGATTATCTGAAAGTTTCACAAATTTCTCAAGTGTCAAATAAATGCAATATATGTAAGATTGTCATCACTTAATAATATTGCAGATTGTGTATGTCATAACTGTATTTATACATACAATTTGAGCTCCATGGTGAGAAATGGGCCTTTCAATCTGTTTGTAACATCTCACCTTCAAAGTATCCAAATTCCGTTTACTTGTGGTCATACTGCTAGATTCTTCACCAACTTATTTGTTGTCTAGCCTGTAGGTGCGTGTAATGACCAAGTATTGAATATGTGAACTGTCTCTTTGTGTATTCGCCTATGGAGTTGAATTCTCAGCAAAGAAATAGCAAGCTTGTGACTTGACAATACGCAGTATTCATACAGACAAAATGTATCTGAACTACAGACTATTTTTTTGTCTCTAAGGTAAGAACAACATAAGAACATACATAAAAATCATAAAACACCCAGACAGCTCGAAATAATGCACCACCAATTTTAGCAACCCTCATGAATGATACTCAAAGGTAACTGACAACTCTGCCATAATGATACTTATTTGCACGCTCATGGCACATCTCGACACTGCATTGCACTACACTGTGTAGTGCCCCCAGAATTTTACGAAAGTCTGGAGACACTTGTGTTCCAGCCGTTTTGAACACACGTTATTTTACAGCAGGGCATAAGGATGAGCATGGGATACTGCACCTATTTATTGTTTGTGCAGGCAAAACTGGAATGGAGATAATTTGTCGATGTTGCCAAGTGTTCAGCACGACCTGCCAAGAATGAGCAAATATGGCCCGGAAGCTCCGTGACCGGCTGCAAAGAGTAATGTAGCATTGTATTGTTAAAAATATATGGAGACACTCGAAAAAGTGACTATTAGATGTTGAACTGCTGCTGAGAGTACATGGACTGGACATGGATAGTCAGCCATGATAAAAGCTTATGTATTAATTGTGTTAAAAAATGTGTAATTAACTGATTTTGGGTCCCCGGTAATGTGTGGGCTTACGTCATAAAGTTTAGTTGATTTTTTTTTTGTACAAAGTGGAAATAAATATGATTTGGTGCATTGAATGATATTCCAAGGGTAGCGTATTTTTTAAATAAGAAGAGAGAGAGCACACGAGAGTGAAAATTTCCCCTTCCTAGCAGTGAAATCTTCGGTGAAGCGTCCAGTGCTAGCAGAAGACATCGGCGCTGCAAGAAAGCAGAACCAGCATTCTTCAACAAGTAAGTCCATGAAAACGCTTAAGCTGTATAGAGAGAGCTTAACATTACACCAGGCCACCACAACTGCAAGACAAACTACACGTCGGCTACTAATCAGCAGAGAACCATCTAGGTAGCATGCCAGAAAGTGCACTTGTTGTCCAGATCCCATTGTACTTGTCAACGGCAGTTCTGAAATAGTTGGTGATGGTGTTGATGTTAGTACTGGTGATGGTGCTGGTGGGTGTTGTGGTGGGCTATTGGGTAGTCATTCATCACGTGGAACATATGCCGATTTTACTCTTTCTATGGAGACTGTAATAGGCTTGCCGTTCACCAATACCTTGAAGGTGCATTCCCCTGTTGCAACACACTGTGTGCAGGTACTGTACGGTGGTTGCAGGAAAGGTCTGACACCATCTATGCAGAGCACAGGTCCTGGTAAACTTATGTAACAGGCATGCCATGCCTTGAAGCTAGGTGTGGGTGAAGTCAAGTGGCACATTCCCCCAGTCAAAGTTGCTATGATTGACATCAGGTAACTGCAACGGTTGTGCTTCTACAAACTCTCCAGGTAGGCCACTTTGAGTGAGTGGTGCCAGCACAGTTACTGCCCAGTTGGTAACTGGTGGTCCTATGGTGTACTGTGGCACAGAACTCAGTTAGGACAACAGGTCCAACTCGATTTGGCAGACGTAATCTGTCATTATGTACAGCCACCAACCAAAGTGAAAAATCCAACTTGATGTGAAAGCAGATGCCAACATTTCTGCAGACATGTTACACAATTCAGTTGCTTCAGGCTAGGTGTAAAACAATCAGTCATAGTAAGGGTATATCATTATCCACTGGAAGAAGGTAGTGGACCCATGATGTTGACATGGACATGTGCAAATCGCGTTTTAGTTATCAGAAAATTCCCCAACTGGTGCATGTGTGTGACAGTCGATCTTGTTCCACTCATGGCAGTCTTTTTGTATTCTTGGTTGCACAGAATGGTAGGAGACTGGGCAAACTGTTGACCTAACACCAGGATGACTTAAGTTGTGCAACTTGTTGTCGATGGGCTTGTGAAACACTATAGACAAGACCTTGACAATGAAGACCTTGGCTTTCCACTCAAGAGGTCGCAGTATATTTTGGCTTTTGTACCAGACACATTGACTAACCTCAATTCTGTGGCTGTCAACAGGTTGTTGAGATAGTTTTGAAGCTCTTGGTCAGATTTCTGTGCCTCGGAAAATCATACAAAATCTATAGTGCTTGAGCTGTTCAAAACACGAGACAGGTAATTGGCCACCACATTCTCAGTACCTGATACCTGCCTGATGTCTGTGCTGCACTGTATTATGGAAACAAGTTGATTATGCTGGCGAAGTGAGCAATTGTTGATCTGCTGAAATGCACATATAAATGGCTTATGGTCTGTAAAAATCATGAAATTCCCTGCTTCCAGATGTAAATGGAAGTATTTGTTGCCTTATATATTGCGAGGAATTTCCAATCATAAGTGCTCCACTTCTGCCATGATGATGACAGCTTATGAGAGTGGAAGGCCAAAGGTTGGCATGTGCCCTGATGGAACTCTTGTAGAGCAGCCCCAATTGTTACTTGACTGAAGTCAACTGCCCGTGCAAGGGGTGCTTTTGCCTCTTCCAAGGTCACACTCATGGCATCAGCCCACTGAATTAGGGAATTGGTCTAACAAGTTCTGTGGTAAAAGGTTCTCGTAATGCCACTGCTTGTGGTCAATGTCGTAACTCCCGAACATTATATGAGCTTGTGATCTACAAAATGGCTTTCAGATTTCCAAGCTAATGAAGTGAGCCATTCGACGAAATTTGGTGCTCTAAACAATCAATCTGTGATTATAAAAAAAAAAAAAAAAAAACACCACTTGGATGTGTTCAGTATCATGCCATATTCATTTAGCGATTCCAAGACCTCTTTCAGGTGTTGCTCATGTTGTTCCGACGAGAAGATGAGAATGTTATCTAAGTACATGAAATAGAAGGATAGTCCTTGTGGTACTGCATCCATAAACTGCTGCCATGTTTGCGCGGCATTTTGCGAGCCGAATGTCGTGTATATAGTCTCAAAAAAACCAAATGGGGTGGTGATTGCAGTTTCTGGAATGTCTTCTTCCACTATGTATATCTGTGTATACACCAATATATTAAAAATAAAGATTCCAAGACTTACCAAGCGGGAAAGCGCCGGCAGACAGGCACATGAACAAAACACACAAACACACACACAGAATTACAAGCTTTCGCAACTGGCAGTTGCTTCGTCAGGAAGGAAGGAAGGAGAGGGAAAAATGAAAGGGTGTGGGTTTTAAGGGAGAGGGTAAGGAGTCATTCCAATCCCGGGAGCGGAAAGACTTCCCTTAGGGGAAAAAAAAAGGACAGGTGTACACTCGCACACACACACACACACATATCCATCCGCACATACACAGACACAAGCAGACATATTTGAAATATGTCTGCTTGTGTCTGTGTATGTGCGGATGGATATGTGTGTGTGTGTGTGTGCGCGAGTGTACACCTGTCCTTTTTTTTTCCCCTAAGGGAAGTCTTTCCGCTCCCGGGATTGGAATGACTCCTTACCCTCTCCCTTAAAACCCACACCCTTTCATTTTTCCCTCTCCTTCCTTCCTTCCTGACGAAGCAACTGCCAGTTGCGAAAGCTTGTAATTCTGTGTGTGTGTTTGTGTGTTTTGTTCATGTGCCTGTCTGCCGGCGCTTTCCCGCTTGGTAAGTCTTGGAATCTTTATTTTTAATATATTTTTCCCATGTGGAAGTTTCTTTCTGTTTTATTTCTGTGTATACACCTTAACACAGTCTTGTACAATAAAAGTTGTCATGCCACATAATGTATAATAGTAATCATGCAGCAGAGGAACAGAATATCATTCTAGCACCAACTAGTCATTGAGGGCCAAGTAATCCCTGCATGGATTCCATGCACCAGGGAGAGGGAGAGGACGGTGGACTACTGAATGGGACTATAATCCCCTCTCTTTGCATGGCATTAAACTCTGCCTTTGCGATCACTAACCAATCTGTAGCCAGACTTTGTGGTCAACAGGAAACTACAAGGCTGTCTGTGATCTTATTATGATTTACAATATCATGACATCCCTCTTCCAGTCCTCCTGGGGGTCACGTCAAGGCCAGGAACCACTGTAGAAGGCACATGCATTCCCCAACATCTGCCTGCACAACTTCGGCTAGTGCACCACAGTGCAGTGACAGAAGCCACAAGTCACCAGGCCAGTTACACTGACCACCAATTGCACATTTTCCATGTCCAGTAGCACATGGTATTACGCCAACAAATCAGCACTGAAAATGGGCTCAAAGACACCCATCATAAAATCCATCATGGACAGACAGAGCAGACCCAGGTGTAATTCCATACGCTGGGTGCCATAGATTAGTACTGAAGAGTTGTTCATGGCGGACAGATGGAATAAGGCTGCTGTTCTATAATAACATATCAGTCTCTGGGTCAAGATACAAAAGTCTGGTGTAGTATCCATTAAACATTTGTAGCCCAATTTCCAGCCACTAACACTGGAAAGACACGTGGCAATCAGAGGCAGTGCTTATGTCCGATCATCACAGGCACTTTAGTACGTGCATGGCAATATGCACTTGTGTGCCTGGTCCCAAAATCTTCAGTGATACCAGTGAACAGAGTGTTGTTCTTGTCTTGTTATTCAACGAGGTAGTGGAGGAATGACTTCTAGACCTCCTGCAGAACTGGTTTCTGTTGTCGCTTCTGTCACATCAGGACAGCAATTCATTGATTCACTTGGTGAGGGCCTCGACCATAGCTGTTAGATTGTCCATAATATGCTCATATGAGCATGGTTTATGTTAGGCCATGAAACATCACAAATGATGCACCAGTCAGGAAAGAGAACATCGTCAATAGTACTGGATTATTTGACAGTCAACACACTGTGACATATAGTGACTGAGGCACCAATCGGGGCAGGAGCCATAGCATCTGCTATCCTGTTGTCTTACTTGGCCATCATATCCAAAGGAATCTCCACCTGCTATGCTATTATGGCAAGCAGCTGCTCCACAATGTGCACAGTACGTTATCAGGCTCAGTTTAAGTGTCCAACTTGCTGCACAAATGCTGTAACTATTGTGGAGATTTTTGGCCCCCAGTACCGTCTTCTTTTGACACTTGCTGGAGGCATTCCTCTTGTGAGGTGGAAACCTGTCGGTATCAATTCTGAGTTAAGCTTTTCGTACTCGTCACCTCCAAGGGGTGTGGTGATCACATCTTCCATCCCAGCAACGTAACTGTTCTCCTGCTGACTAACAACCAATGCAAATTAAGTGGAGCCTGTCATAATACCCACACAGAGGAATCTGGCTTCCATTTTTGTGAACCATAGTGCCAGGTTGTTTGGCCAGAATGGGGGCAAATACATTGAAAGTCTTTAAACAGACCAAATTATCGCCCCCAAGAAATCCATCATACCAGATCCAGCATAGTTGCACTTCTTGCATGCTAGATCATGTTGGAGTCACTACTGTGATCATACTGCTGTATTCGTCGTATAGGCCTAGCCTCTAGGTCCATGAAATGACTTACGCCATATGTGAACTGTCTCTTTACTGAGTTTGCTGAAGGAGTTGAATTCTCTGTATAGAAATAGAAAGTTCATGCCTTGACGATACACAGACTTCATATAGATAAAATGTATCTGAACCAAAAGCTATTTCTTGATGGTAAGATAAGATTACACATAAAAACCATAAAAATCTCTGAAGGAATAATTTACTATTGACATCAGTACGTCTGGTAACTCACAAAGATAGCCAATTGACATCTATGTTGGACGATATTTATATATTTGTGTGCACATGATATACTTGACACAGTACTGCACTACACTACAAGACAAACTGAAGGTAGGCTGCTCAACACAATTTGATACCAAGGTAGCTTCTTGAAAATTTGTCTAGTATGTAATTAAAATTCAATCTAAAACTGAAGAGTTAGACCCATAATCTTAACATGTTGCACATCCGGTGAGAGTTCACAGATCTACAGAATACATTTACAATTGTCCCATGATAATTACAGAGTGACAATGTTCCATATATTTCTTGGACATCACAGAAAAAGAAAATGGATAATGGAGAAGGTAAAAAGGAGAATGTAATTTGTATGCTCCTGCAAAACACTATGTAACATATGCCAAAAAGTACGTAATCTCTCAGTCACTGAAGTTGTCACGTGTGTAGAATTTTCCAATGCAAAATTGCCTTTTATTTTATCTGCCATTGCAACCTCCTGAAAAGGTCTCTGATTCACTAATTTACTCATGATGAAAATTTTGTAGGGTCACCCACTGAAGTACACTAATCGAAGACAATTCAGATGGGAATTCTCCAAGTCATCTCTTGTGTAGGTAAGAATTCATTTGATGAAACATACTCCAACATTTGCCTTTTCTTTGAACAGATCAGATTTCCATGATTGTCCACAATTTAAAAAATAAAATAAAAAACAACTTAAACACACTATACTACACCATTTGTAATGATATACTCTTAACTAGTTAACAAAGCATTGAGTTACAATAGGTACTGCAACTTGTGTAGGGATAAAGCTCTTGGGTTTCCAGTCAGGCTTCTTATCACCACCGCCACCATCTGGTGAAGTGTCAAACTGTTCCTGATGCCCCTATATTTATACTAGTGAGGCAGCTGCATCTTCTGCCTGGGTGGATATTCTGTGGCTGGCATGTGAGAAGGGAACTGGGGAAAAGGGGGAGGGGGAGAGATGGGTGAGGGGGGGGGGGGGGGGGCGGGTGTCAGGGCAGAGTGTGCACTTGAATCTTGAATCTTTGCAAGGGCATTCTTGACCCATCTCATGATGCAGACTCTGCTGGTCACACACTCTGTTATAGCTACTAACATGGGCTTTCATGCCTGTTGGAAAGATTCTTTTGGACTCTTTTCATTTCTATAGACGTCTTTAGAATGAATGTTGATGCCAGCATCAGCTAAACACAGCTCTGTGTCTCGAAATGCTGCAAGGCACACATCAGGTCTATATATCTGGGATAGAGCACAGCCTAAATTAAGAACACTCACTTGACTTTGGAAACACAAAGTAACTGTGACCAACAAATGATTACTGGAGAAGTATTACAAATGATACAAACAATGGCACAAGAGAATTCTTTAAACAGGGACAACAATTATCATCTGAATTCAGTGTAGAATACTTTGTTAGCAATTACACGCCCAGAGCACATCTGATAGTGGCCAGTATGCAAGATGACTCAATACTTTCCATGCAGAGATTCAAGTGCAATGTCTTATCACCACTACTTTGCTCCCCACTCACAAAAGAAGCAGACAGCTGGAAGGGGCGACCACTCCCTGGTACAAATATAGGGACATCTCAATAGTTCGGCAGCACATGAGTAAAAGTAAGTTATGTGTGCGAAGAAATTATATACACCATAAAGATTTACTTTGTTCATAAAACAACATTAGAATCTGTAATTAGGGTTAAAACAGTTGCATTTATAGACTTATAAGTTTGTTCTTCTCATGGTGATTGCTATGAGAACTAATTTGTATTAAAATAATTATGTAGTAACTACATACAAAACTGCCACTCCCCAGACAATAGCAACAGACAAAAACAAAACCTATTACTGACCATCAAAACTGAAAGTAAACAAAAGAAAAGGGGTTGCAGAATTAATTTCTCTATGTCTACAATAAAATCACCCAGTAGCAGTTTCAAAAAATATGACTCTTAATCACTATTGCGTTTGTAGATGAAAATGAAGAGAGATGTCAATAGTAATACCTATGAGGTTATTTTGCACATCTTTCTGCAAATTTACAACTAAAAATTAGTCCAAACAAAATTAAAAGACCATCTAAAGAAATGCTTTCAGTTTGAATAATAAATGAAAAGCATTATATTGCTTATGTTCTACAGGATTAATTAACTGCATTAACTAGTTTTTTGGCTTAAAAGTCTTTAAAGTTTGATGAAGTCCTAGTAAACTGAAAAACAAATTAATGCAATAAATTAAACCCACAGAACACAAGCAATATAGTGCTTTTCATTTATTATAATGTTGTTCTACTAAGAACCAATGGAAGAATCAGCTGACATGCTATCAGTTTTACTGGTAACTATGCAGTTAATCTATTATGTTACAGAACAGGGAACAAGATCAGACAGTTTGGTTATAACTTCATACACATTTTGAGCCAAAGCCAAATACCATATCTCTTTTCTGTTCACATTGTTGCTGTGGAGGATTTTACTCTTTTTAAGATTCAATTATTTGTAACAAATATTACTTGTGAAACTTTAATCACGCTGTCTCTTCAATAAGGCTTCAGTCAGTACATTTACATTTTGTACACTCATACACAATGAAAATGTTTATTTCCAAAATTTGGATTACCCCATAAGGCATTTGTGAATGAAAGTAACCAAAGTATACATTAAAACACTAGTTTCTCGATTTCGATATTACTAATGACATGAAGAGCATACCCTGCATTACTTTTTTTATGGAGTGCCAGACAGACTGATACAGAAACAGAGAGATATATTGTAACTGAATAGATAAAAAATCTAGTCACCAAGCAGCAGTAGAACATGCACATAGAAAAAAGGTTATCATTATGCAATGCTTCATAGTCTGTGGCTTCTTCTTCTGGTAGGTTTAATGGGGAAGGAAGAAGGGTGAAGGAAAAGAACTGGAGAGGTCTAGAAAACAAGGTAGATTTTGGAAAAGTCATTCAGAACCACGTGTTGGAGGTGTTGACAGGTTGAGAAGGAAAGGCCTTTTTTATGTATGTGTTCTGCTGTCACTTGGTGAGCAGATTTTTTATCTATTCAGTTACATTACATTGTCAAAAATTGATTGTTTTCATTGAGAGAGAGAGAGAGAGAGAGAGAGAGAGAGAGAGAGAGAGAGAGAGAGAGAGAGAGAGAGAGAGAGAGAGAGACGGAAAAGTGAAATTGTAGTAATTTTGTAATACATTCTCCTGCATTTCACGTTGTCCCTGACGACATAAAATGGTTTGCCCTTCAACACAATTAATTACTACACATTACCATGATCACATTTTATACAAGAATGATTCAGAAAACCAATAATCAAATAACTAATAGTTCTCAGTTCCTGAAGAAGAATAAACTGATCCAGAATTGAGTTATTTCCATTGTAATGACTCCTTTACAGATAGCAATGGATCTGATTTTAAATGAAAGAAAATATTCATGGATAAGATACAACAAATGTAGACAATGAAACATAAATCCATCATTTGTAGTATCCCACAAGGAACCAGGAAGTGAAGCAGTTGCCAATGTGGAAGTTTCTTTGAAACCACAATGATTTACAGGGCATTATCCTGTTAGACATAATGTCTCACTTTTTACTAGGACAGATAGTGGCTCATTCAGGTATATATTGGGATAACTACACATAAAGTATATACTAATAATAGTGTACAAATTCACATTAATATCTGGAATTTTCACCACACAGTTAAATTTTTAGTCCCAAAATATGGAGGACCTGGCATTCCTATTAATATGAGTACCATACTGCCATAGAATACACACATTGCCAGCAACACAATGAAAGAAGTCAATATGATTTCTAACAATGCTAAAACACTGCCTTGACTGTCAAGTTTCATATTGGACAGGAAAAGAGCTATACACATTAACCATGTCACATTATAAATTCAATCTACAATGTAATCAAATCACGTGGTATTTCAAGAGTACACTCTTCTACATCATATCCTACAGAACTAGGCACTTCATTCACATTGTGCTTACGCTGTTCCTTGACACAAAAAATATATATGATACAAAGCATATTTAATTTGCCAAATCTACAAAGCACTAGTTGAACTTTAATGAAGTACTGTCTGCCAGGGGAATTGATTGAAGATGCATGAAACTAAATCTACAATCTAATACAACATTTACCAGATCCATGCAGAGGAATATAATTTGCCTGATAGTCTCACCTATAAAGTTACCAAGTCCTGATCCATCTAAAGAGCCAGCATTAGTAACAATTGCACATGTGTTGAAATGCTTGCCTGGTTTTCCTAAAAGAGGTTCATCTGGAAACTGCTTACTAAGACCAAGTGTTGAAAAGGGTTCATCATTCTCTGAAAGAGTTCGGATTTTTACCTTGTTCTGCAGCTCACAAACTAATTCGTGAACACTTTTGCCTTGGTATGACCCTCTTGGGCCAGCATATTGAACATTGTAAGGGTTATTACCATCTCCACGAGCTTTAAAAACGCTACTCTCTTCCAACAAAACTCGACGCAGTTGAACTACGAGTTGACTTTTATATGTGGCAACCCTTGCTGAGAGTTTGTCATTTACCAACGGTAAGTCTGATGAAGCAAGGCATTCTGAAGAGTCACCGCTGCACCTCGGTCCTTGGCTCTCTACGTCTGTGTCCATACCTCGGAGTTTAGGAAACCGAGGTTGACTGTATTTTTTAATGACTGTAGTCGACGTTTTATTTGATCTGCTTCTTAAGTGGTGTCTTGGAGAACTCTTATTTGTTACATAATTTTTGACAGTTTGATTCTCTCTGTTAGAGCTGACTCCCATTGAAATAGTTTCTGACGAACCGTGATAATAAAAATAGATCTGACCATTACTGCTATAAATGTTGTGATTATTGTTAATAATACCAGCTAACTGATTATGCTGTCTTTCCACATATTGCCAGTATTGTGACCACAATAAATAAATATAGCCACACATTCCTATAAAAACTAAATTTATAAATATCCACACAGATACAGCAATCGCTCTCATACTGCGAATTTGACGAGTACTAGTCTTTCTTAAAATTATATACACATTTTATAATCAACAGCAGTGCGGTACTGTGGCGTAAACTTGCCGCACAGCTTTAATTAAAAAGAACCTAAAGCTAATAAGTTTGTTATAAAAATGACACAGCCTAAATACGGTGGAAGACAAAACAATAATGCCTATTACATGAGATTCTAATGCCAACAACGACATTAACAAAACACTACATCCCATTAGCAGACAAATTCAATTTTTGGCAGCACATGAAGCTTAAGATCTTTGGCGTCAAAGACATTCCACTAACATAACAAAAACCATCAAACTCGAAAATCTTGTATACGGGGAGCTTGTAAGATAGTAGCTTGTATATCATAACGCATTCCAGTAAAATCCGACAAACAAGACTATAAAAATGAATTTCTTAGAATCATAAATGTTGATTCACGTACCTTTCCAAACTTTATTAATTTTGTTCTCAATTTGTGGCGAGAAACTTCTATTTTTCCATGTATAGGCAGGCAGTTTTCCAATATAATAGTTGTGCATAGATTGCAACTACAATATGAATATATAAATTCAACAAGTATCGCGAAGTGAACTTCGTCGCATTTCTTAAGGATGGCAACCCTGATGCAGACGTTGAATGAATACGAACAGATGCATAAAGAAAAGCGCTGCGCGACGCGCTTTCGTGATAGGTTTGTTTAAAGTTCGCTGCACTGATTCAAATTACGGATTGGTAAATATTTTATTTTAGCAGTACAAATTATGAAAAATGCGACATGAAGAAATTTTTTAGGCAACATTCGATCGCATTTGTAACCGATCTATACAATACTGTCTGAATAAGAAAATTATCGGCAGTTCACTGCTGATATCATTAAAGATGCTTCTGTGAATAATGTAATAAAAGTACCACTAATAGCCTGTAGCCAATGTATTTAAGAAACGTAGCAGATCCGTATACAAACCGAACACAACCACAAGCACAGTGTTTAATTACGCATCTACTTTCGATAGTCTTCTAGAATAGCGCGATATTCTACATTCCCGATTTTGTGGCACGCAAATTTTTGTGCTTTCTCGCCTTAGTGATACTACTTTGTACGACAGTTAAGGCCGGTCCACAAGGAACTATTTGCCTGCTTATGACACAAATCGCCGCAAATCTGCTGCTTCGCCTTGTGTCGGTGTAGCAAAGAATTTTAGTAGCCAGTGTCCTGCTTAACTGGGTGGTAACGTGCTCGCCTCCCATGAAAGCGGGCCCGGGTTCCATTCCCGGCCGCGTTGGAGATTTTCTCTGCTCGGGTACCGAGTGTTGAGTTGTCCTCCTCATTATTTCATCCTGATCACGGGCGCGCAAGTCGTCCAATGTGGTGTCGAATGAAATAAGGCTTGCACTTGGCGGCCGAATTTCTCCGAATAGAGGCCTCCCGGCCAACGATGCCATACGCTCATTTCCATTTCAGTAGCAAATGGTAAACAGCTCACAACAGCTGTAGATTTTAATTTCCGTTTTCCTGTTTGCTGTAGGGTCAACTGTTCTTCTCTTTGACTGGCCGATGGACGCTTCTTATTTAAGTAAACTGTGCTAGGCAGTACACTCTTCCGTCTTACATCAGCAGTCGGCGTTAACGCTTTGAAAGAGCGTGCTGCTTAGGATAGTTGATAATGGAATTTATACTACGAAATGACAACCTAACAAATTCATGACTATTTGACGTTAATGATTTTATATTCGCCTAGTATAAAGCTGTAATTGCTTTTGAGAACCTGATGGTCTGTCGACCAAAACTGGCTGTTAAATAAAGAATTTCATCAACAGCTCGAAGCGGTAATCGTGACGTTTTTCCAATATCTATGAGCTGTGGAGCATCACCTCCTGAAGAGACACAAAAGTACTTCGCGACCTTCCAGGGAAATGTGATAGCACCTCAGTTGTTAAAGTTATATTATTTGTCTGGCGTGTAGAATTTACTGATTTTGCCCTGATATGTGTCTTCGTCTACCAGGAGCATAATCAAACAAAGAGGGCACCAATGTCTATCAAATTTTCATAA
The DNA here is from genome assembly GCF_023897955.1 of Schistocerca gregaria. Classification (NCBI taxonomy): domain Eukaryota; kingdom Metazoa; phylum Arthropoda; class Insecta; order Orthoptera; family Acrididae; genus Schistocerca; species Schistocerca gregaria. Next base: position 263,808,509 of record NC_064921.1, read on the forward strand.
AAAGTTGCGCACTTCAGTTATCATAGAAAGATTAGTGGGGCATACCCAGAGTCAGATTGTATAAAAATCTTGGAGAAACAGTGAGTGAGGATATGAAATGTAACTATCAAATAGGTTCAGTTTTGAATTAAAAAAAGTAGTAAACTTCCGTTCTTTGGTAGGATAAGGTGAAATTTCAGCTTATCTGCGAAGGGGTTGCTTGTAAAACGTTTCTAGGACCTACATTGCAAAACTTCCGGGGTGTATGAGATCCTTCTCAGGATAGGCAAACAAGGAATGTAGAGAGCTTCCCAAGAAGGGCAGGACGATAGGTCAAAGGTTTCTGTGACTAACGGCAGTGTTGCAGAAATGCTGAAAGGCCGAACGAAGTCATACTGGAAGAGAGACGCCTAATGTCCAGTAAGAAACTGCATAGCATACTCCATGAATCAGTTTTAAGACAGAAATCAAAGAATCTCCGTCAACTATCTACATACAATTGGACTACTGTTAAGATAAGGCTTAAACAGCAGTAAATAATGTTGTGAGTAACATCACAATACGACTTACAGGAAACAGATTATTGCTCAAACGCAAAAAATCACATCCTTCTCTGATGCGTAAATCTCGTAAGTGTGACAGTTTGTTATCAGGATCTTATAAAATTATCTCTATAATCGACCACTAAGAATTGTTAAGAGTGAAGAAACGAGTAGGTGGAAGACTTTCTCGGCAGGGAATGAACTGAGCATTTCTGTCCTTGGCTTGTGAATTCTCTTTATTTTCACTAACAGTGAAGCACAAAATCTAGGTTTCTTGCCTTATTTTCATTCTTCTGTTCCCTGTAAGTTCATATTTTGAGGTAAATCTGGGCCGTCGCAAAGAATATTCGTTGCACGGAAACAGAATATCAGCGCTATGTGCAGTGTCAATTCGCCAATTTCGTGTAGGTCGCTTTTTAAATAACTCGGAATTTGATTATTCGGATCCCAGAACGTATCCTCCCGTATGGAGCATATTCCAAATTAACTGCGAAATTCACACAGGAAGGTGCACATTACTCTTCGGCGTGCGTTTTCAATAGGCTTTCAACATAAATGGAAAATTTCAGGTATAAACTTGAAAGTTTCAATTCTAAGTGGATGGGCGTCTTTTAGACACATTCCCTTTATTATACAGGCGGCCAGAGACAGTCCGAACAGCTTGTAAGGATGTTGCAGGGTAGGGTGTGCTGAGAAACAATTTTTAAGAAAAAAATTCGTTATGTTGCCCCGTTTGCCAATTAGACCGTCGCGCCCATTCAAGTCGGCCGCCAGATACAATTAGTGTTAGTTGTTCTCATAGTGTAGATGATAGCGAACGAGACAGCTCAGTCTTTGACCAGGGTTCGAACCTTATTACCACCCCACGTCCAAACTTCGTATCGATCTCTTGTTCGATTTTATGAAACCGAACTTAGAACACATTTGGCGAAACCGTCTGGGGCGGGGCGCTAGAATTTGCAACGGCCAGGGCGTTAATGCAGTTTTTACACAACATGAGAAGTATCTCCTCTCTAGTGTAGTTTCCACTCCACTTTTGTTTCCATTTCGTCAACATCTGCTAGTTCTTTTATATATTTACAGGTTTCACGATGAAACGGATAGCGGAAGGTGGGGTAAAGCGCCCAGGGAGGGAAATGTGGCCATTGCATATTGTTTGCCCTGGACAGCGCTGTTGCCAACTGAAAAGTGGTCAGTCCTAATACGAACCGGCACTCTTCTCAGCAAGTATGCCAGATAAAGCTCGTTTCACTGTTTTCTAGTAAAAACTTTAATGATTTTCAAAGTCTGATTTTAGGTGAGTCATTTGTACTGTTCTTGTTACCTCACTTAATCGTAGAACAAAACTTTTTTTTTACAATAGACAACGACATTTTTCGGTTTTGATAGTTTCATCTGTGAACCACTAAAGCCGACATGGCGTCGGATAGGGAAAAGTGGCCACACTGTCCCTCCGAAAAGTGGCCAAGGAATTAGTTCCAATCGTCTATTGCACATAACTCCACACATGAGATTGACGTTTAAACTATTTTATATACAAAGCTTTGATCCGTCATTCTACCCCTAATTATATTACTTAAAACCGTCTCTCTTCTGCTATATTTGTACTTTAATATAAATAACCAATTGAAAACGTTCTGCTGTCGCAGCTTGATATCGTTGCAGATACTAAGGTATCAACATATCCAAAAAAAGTTCAGAAATCAGAAGAACAAGCAAGGGATCTCTCGTTGTGACGAAACCGGCTGCCCCCTTTTGTAGGGTATAGTGGCCACTAAGTAAGCCTTCAGAAAATATTTATAGTTTGTCATAGGCCAATATTATTTTCCTTTTAGCTTAAAAATATTTGGTGTGATTCCTTATAATACATAGACTCAAAATGTGTAAGTGAAAAGCTTCTATCAATAAGCACGGTTTGGTAAAAATTCAGCTTCCCTTGGACTAGTGACTTTACCCACCTTCCCCTACTCCCACCGAAAAGGACAAAAAATGTACTTGATCTTATCCTTGGTTGGAAACGAAAAGTTTTAATATGTAATGCGGTACACTCTATTATATGCAACTTACATTCCTCTGAGTTCCAGAATACAGCTGTAGATGTCAATCTTAAGGAAGTATGCCACATATTCGCACGCCATGCCAGACGATGCCATTGCCCTAGAATCTCTCTGGTCGTGATCTTGCAGTTAGTTGTATGGTATGAATACCGACAAACAAGGACATTTACTTTTATCCAGTGAGGTCAAAGTACAGGGTGTTTAAAAAATAATATAAATATTTCGAATGCATATATTTATTAAACTTTAAGACATACGAATATACACACATATTTACGAACCTCTCAGATCAGATTACAGATATTCAACACGTCTTCCATCAGCGACACGAACCATATCACATCAATACTCAAATTCTTCCCATAATCGGGCAACCATGTCCTTCGTCACTGATGTTATGGCATTACGGATCTGGTTCTTCAATTCTTCCAGGTTCTGTGGGAGTGGTGGTACATAGACGTTGTCTATTACGAAACCCCACAGGAAAAAGTCAGAGGGTGTCAAATCCGGTGACCGTGGAACCCAGATGAGACATGCTGAGTCGCAAGCTCCTTGATGACCAATCCAACGTTCTGGTCGAATTTCATTCAGATATTCACGCACTTAGCGACTCCAGTGAGGGGGTACCCCGTCCTGTTGAAAAATGAAGTTGTCTTTGTGCAGCCACAGAAACAACCAGTTTTGTAACATAGCGAGATACTGCTGACCGTTAACCACGTTTTCATCAAAGAAGAATGGGCCATCAACACATGATCAGGATATTGCACAAAACACATAGACTTTGGGCGAATCTCGTACACGTTCAATGGCTGCATGTGGTTTCTGTAGGCCCCAAATTCGAATATTGTGTTTGTTTACCTGACCACTAAAATGGGAAGTCGCTTCATCACCGAACACGATGCATTGTGCGAAGGTGTTATCATTGTCAATAGCATCAAGAATTTCGTTACAAAATGCCACATGTTTGCGTTTGTCATCATGATGCAGAGCTTGTAGTAACTGTAACTTGTATGGCTTCATAACCAATCGACACATCAAAACACGCCAAATTGTTGTTGAAGGAAGTTGTAACTCCCGACTGTCACGACGCGTTGATTTTGAAGGACTACGTTGGTAAGAAGTTTGAATTCGTGCAACATTTTCTTCCGGAACATGAGGGCGGCCTTGACTCTTTTCTTTACACACACATCCTGTATCTAGAAACTGTCGCTACCATCTGCGGATGTTCCACCCCTTCAGAGGATAAATTTGGTACCTCTACCTGAAACATGTTTACACAGTAATCACGGAATTTCACTTCGCAAACTCGAGAACACAAAATGATTTCTGTTACGGAGTAGCCATTTTAAACGTATGGCAGTTAGCAAGCAAAACGGAAGACAACTGACATCTAGCGGCTATTAACATAAACGAGACGATGTATTCGTTTGTCCAATAGCCGAGCCGAGGCGCAGCGATCGATGATTTGGACAAAATAATACTTTGAAATACGTATATTCTTTTTGAAACACCCTGTAGACTGAAAAATTACGAGAGCAACTAGGAAGAAATAGTTCAGATTAATGAACGAATTCTAAAAGCTGTAGTTCAGAAAATTCCGTCTCACTGATACGATCCTCGAAAGAGGACAGCTTGGCCAGGCGTCAGTATCCATCAACAAGGAGAGACCGGAACCACTAGAAGCGGTATCTGATGTTCTGCAAACTGTTAGCGTGATAACAGTGGCGCTGGGTGTACAGTATTACACAGTTATCCGTTACTTGCAGGAACTCGCATAAGCCGAGCAAACCCAAAACCACTCCATCCGATAGCGATAACTTTATAACCGATGCTGCATTGAAAGTTGGAGTGTACAGCGTCCTTTCCCAAGAAAAAAAGAAGTATGAAGCTACATCTCCTACACTGTGATACTAAGCCGTTTCCATCATTAAAAGAGTCCTGTAGCTCAATCGGTAAAAACGGAACCATTATAGGATCACTTTGTTTCCCATCTGTCTGTTTACCTGTCCGACTGTTAAGACCACTTTTTTTCAGGAAGGGCATAGGAATCAAATTGAAATGTGTTCACATACTAAGGTGAACGATCACTTGACGGCGAGAAAAATTTAAGCCACCAAGTCAATACGATCAAAAGGTAGCCCCTTTATGTTGAGCATCTTGATACTCGCAAACTCACTCATCAAAACATATAGGGTACTTCCCATTGACCTAAAATCATGAAATTTGACATGGAGCAAGGTTTCACAATAGAAGTAAAGGAAAAAACTCGAAAATTGTTAATCTGTTCTTATACCACTTTTTTTTGGCGTTTGTTGCCTGTCTGTCTGCCTGTTAACACTCTGTTTTCATGGTAAGACGTTGAGGTATTGTGATGTGCACCTGAGCTGTTTAGTACACCCGCAAGATGCCACAGATCCGATGCTCGGTGATCTTCCAGCAAGGCAAGCTAAAACGGACATTTTAATGAAGGGGGCCATTTAAATACGAAAGGAAGCTCACGGTGACTATTACAATATGGCTTATTGTCATAAAACACCAAATAAAGTGATTTCTCCGCTGAATTAAGTATATAAACACTTAATAAGTGGACAAGGGACTGTAAATATGAACTACAGCCATGGCACAGCTGTGTGGCTGCGTAGAAGACTGGAATAAAACAATGTCGCGAATAAGGCCAGTGATCGCAAGAAAAAGGTTAGTGATCTGATGAAAAGGTCCCAGAAAAGTATCAACAAACACCAATATTTTCACCAAAGTGTTGCTTCCTGGACTTGGGTAGGCGCGGCGGCCCCGGATCAAATCCACCTGGCGGACTAACGACGAGGGCCGGAGTGCTGGCCAGCCTGGATGTGGTTTTTACGCGGTTTTCCACATCCCGCTAGGTGAACACTGGGCTGGTCCTCACGTTTCGCCTCAGTTACACGCGTCGCAGACATTTGAAACACGTCCGTGCTATTTTACGATTAACACTCGACGCAGACATTTGTGGTGCTCTGATTCCGTTCTGGGGGGGGGGGGGGGGGGGTACGGGGTGGCGGCAGGAAGGGTATCTGCCCATCCCTAACACTAACATTGCCAAATCCGTTGTAACCACGTCGACCCTGCGATCGCTGTGCGACTATGGCGTAAGCGAAAGAAAGAAAGGTCATCTGACTGGTTTGGGGCAGCTCACCAAGAATTCCTCTCCTGTGACAACCCATTCAGCTCAAAGTAGCACTAGCAATCTAAGTCCTCAATTATTTTCTGGATGTATCCCAATCTCTGTCTTCCTCTACAGTCTTTGCCCTCTATAGCTCCCACTAACACCTTAGAGGATATTCCCTGATGTCTTAATACATGTCCTATCACCCTGCTCCTTCTTCTTGTCAGTGTTTTCCATATATTCCTTTCCCTTCTGATTCTATGGAGATCCTCCTCATTCCTTACCTTATCAGTCCACCTAATTCTGAACGTTCTTCTGTAGCACATCTCAAATGCTTCGATTCTCTTCTGTTCTGGTTTTCCCACAGTCCATGTCCCACTGCCAGTCGATAATTTTCTACACACGTACAATCTCAGAAATTTCTTCCTCCATGTCCCACTGCCATTCGATACTTTTCTACAAACGTAGAATCTCAGAAATTTCTTCCTGAAATAAAAATCTATGTTTGATATTAGTAGACTTGTCTTGCTCAGAAATGTCGTTTTTTCCAGCTCTAGTCTGCTTTTTATATCCTCTTTGCTCTATCCGTCATGGGTTATTTTGCTGCGTAGCTAGCAGATGTCCTCAACTTCGCCTGAATCATGATCGCCAATCCTGATGTTAAGTTTCTCACTGTTCTCATTTCTGCTAGTCCTCATTACTTTCTTCAGTTTACTGTCAGTCCATATTCTGTACTCATCAGACTGTTCATTCCATTCATCAGATCCTGTAATTCTTTACTTTTACGCAGTGAAGCAATGGCATCCACGAATCTTATCGCTGATATCCTTTCACCTTGAATTTTAATCACAACCTTGAAGCTTTCTTTTATTTCCGTTACAGCCTCTTCGACGTACAGATTAAACAGCAAAAGATTACACCCCTGTCACGTACTCTTCGTTCTTGGTCTTCCATTCTCACTGTTCCTTCTCGCTTCTTCTATATATTGTATATTACTCGTCGTTCCCTATAGCTTACCCCAATTTTTTCTCGCAATTTCGAACATCTTGCGCCATTTCACACTGTCGAACGCTTTTTCCAGATGGACAAGTCCTATGGACGTGTCTTGATTTATCTTTAGTCTTGCTCCATTATCAACGGCAACGTCAGAACGGCTGTCTGGTGTCTTTACCTTTCCTGAAGCCAAACTGATCGTCATATAAGAGATCCTCAATTCATCTGTACATTATTTTTGTCAACAACTTGGATGAATGAGGTGTTAAGCTGATTGTGCGATACTTCAGTCTTCGAAATTGTGTGGATGATGTTTTTCCGAAAGTCTGGTGGTATAGCGCCAGTCTCATACATTCCACACACGAATGTGACTAATCGTTTTGTTACCCCTTCCCCAAATGATTTTAGAAATGTTATCTGTCCGTTCTGCCTTATTTCATTTTAAGTCTTTTCCAGCTCTTCTAAACTCTGATCGCAGTGCTGGATCCCCTATCACTTTCCCGTAGACCCCTGTTTCTTCTTCTGTCACGTCTTCAGGTAAGTCCTCCTCTTCATACTGGTCCTCAATGTACTCTTTCCACCCACCCATTCCCTGATCTGCATTCGACAGTGCAATTCCCATTGCACTCTTATATTACCGACCTTGCTTGTAATTTCACGGAAGGTTGTTTTGTCGTTTCTACATGCTGAATCTGTCCCTCCGACAATTATTTCTTTTTCGATTTATTCACATTTTTCATGTAACCACTTCGCCTTAACTTCCCTGCACTTCCTATTTATTTCGTTCCTAAGCGACTTAACCGAGCGAGGTGGCGCAGTGGTTAGACACTGGACTCGCATTCGGGAGGATGACGGTTCAATCCCGCGTCCGGCCATCCTGATTTAGGTTTTCCGTGATTTCCCTAAATCGCTCCAGGCAAATGCCGGGATGGTTCCTTTCAAAGGGCACGGCCGACTTCCTTCCCCGTCCTTCCCTAATCCGATGAGACCGATGACCTCGATGTCTGGTCTCCTTCCCCGAAACAACCAACCAACCAACCTAAGCGACTTGTATTTCTATATTCCTGAATTTCTCTCAACATTTTTTGTGTTTACTTCTTTCGGCAATCTTGTTACTCACGGTTTCTTTGCAGTTATCTCACTGGTACCTATATTTTCTCTCCAACATGACCATTCCTCTTCAATTGAAATGCGAACTGAGCTGTTCATTATCACAGTATCTATAGCTCAGAGAACTTCAAGCGTTATCTCTTCATTTCTTAGTACTTCCGTATCCCACTTCTTGGTGCCCTGATTCTTCCTGACTAGTATCTTGAACTTCATCATTACGAAATCGTGATCTGAGTCTATATCTGCTCCGGGGTACGCCTTACAATCCATTATCTGATTTCGGAATTTCTGTCTGAGCATGATGTAATCTAACTGAAATCTCCCCGTATCTTCCGGCCTTTTCCAAGTATACCTCCTCCTCTTGTGATTCTTGAACAGAGTATCATCTGAAATTTATTGCAGAACTCGATTAATCTTTCTCCACTCTCATTTTTTTGTGCAAAGTCCATATTCTCCCATAACCCTTCCTTCTACCCCTACCCCTACAACTGCATTCCAGGCACCCATGACTATTAGAGTTTTATCACTTATTTCACACTGAATTACCTTTTCAATGTCCTCACAAAACTGACAATTTCTTCACGGTTTCCCCTGGTATTCACGGACCACACCCCTTATATACATGAACTACCCATATACATATCAATCCCGCTTTTTTAGCGGTAAAGGCGAGTGTGCAAATTGAGAGGCCCGCAATATCGAATCTCGGTTGGAACACGGATTTTTTAGTCTTCGTTTTAACATCGCCTTCATGTGTCAATCAGAAGAGGAGTCGCCTGAAACAACACGTGGTTCGGATTTCACGTTACGCTCAAGTGGCGTCCAATAGAAAGACCTGCAGCAGGCAACTGAACCCTATGAAATTACTGTTATCATCTGTATGTGTCATCAAGTGTGTACAGAACCCTCATAGTGCAAACCCAACTCGCACTTGTCAGGTTTTAGGAGACACCTTGCTGATCCAGTGAAGAACCACAACCTATTTTTCTCATGGGAAAGATCACCCGGACAAGAGTTCTGGCTCAGGTGTTTCTTCAGCATAGGAAGCGGTATACGACATTAACGTAACAGACTCTTGCCATGAAACGTTAATGCCACTGAATATTACTATTCTCTCGCAAGTAAAGTATCGATGTTTAGAGCTTCAATAAAAGATTAGCACTTCAAGTCAAAAAATGCAATAGAGAAAGTGAATGATTTCACTTGAGGACGAGGCAGGCAGGTGAAACGTCCCCTTAGAAAAATTAGTGAATTACTGTGCTGGTAAACCCCTTACGTTATTTGATTTTCAAACAGATGAGCAAAATTGAACGTACTGAGACATTTCTCCCTTTACTTATTCTGATCATCACTAAACTGACACACAATATTTTTAGCGCAACGCAATCTGGCTTTCAATAAACCCTATAAAAGAATGGCCCTGACTAACAATAACCTATACCTTTCACGAATCACTTACCTCACAAAAATCTTCGTTACTCGAACTACTGCAATACAGCGAGCGCCAATACTGTCAGCTAAATAAAAGATTCAAACTACTGAAGGCACTAACTACTGATAGGCATAATTAGCAAATGAAAGAATTTGGTAGAGAACAAACAATGTAGGATTTTCTCTGCCTCGTGATGACTGAGTGTTGTGTGATGTCCTTAGGTTAGTTCTAAGTTCTAAGTTAAGTAGTTCTAAGTTCTAGGGGTCTGATGACCATAGATGTTAAGTCACATAGTGCTCAGAGCCAACAAACAATGTATTTACCTTAATAGTGTTTAAAAGTCATTATATATATCAGTTCATGACATCCAGTCTTACAATTTTACTCTCTCTGATGGACACACGTCCAGATCATCCGCTCTCAAAACTCCGCCATCTCAATAAGAAAGAGCTATTACGAGACGCCAACATGCTGCTGTAAGGGCTGAGGTTTCGTGTGCATCAGTGAAGATAAAATTTAGGTACAACAATTCGAAAAGAAAAACTGAAAAACTAGGACACAGATTTGTAAAAAGATATTTAAAAAAGGTAAAGCTGTCCTCAACAGGTTCTTTCGAGCACCATAGTGCTTTATCACTCATGGTACTGTTGGGAAGTGGCATGCCGTTGTTGTTGGTGTTTGGTTGTGAGTTCCTGTGGGACCAAGCTGCTGAGGGCATCAGTCCCTAGACTTACACACAACTTTACTGAGGGTGGGGGAGGTGAGGATCAGGTGCATTCTAGCTATGCAGTGTCCCTTATATTTTGTTGTTACCTTTCACTGCGGATGCAATTACATCACAATTTTAAAATGAGGAAGGAGAGGAAACTTTATTTTAATAGGTTATTGCGGTGGAAGGAGAGCGTAACCTCTCTTGTCTATAAGCGCTTGTGTTATGTGCCATGATTAGTGGTGACCGTCGAATGAGAAGTTTGCTCCTGTTTACCAACTGCTGGACGTCGGCCGCGCGCCGTCAGTTACTCGCCGGTAGTGCTCGTTCCTCGTGTTGACACTGTGGTCTGTTGTGCTCTGGTTGTTGATAGCCAAGATGGGGCAAGTCTGAGTCCATCCTCTCTGCCCCTGTTCTTAGGGTGTTTAAGTATTTCGATGGCCTCTAATTTTTCGTTTCGTCATAGCGGGCTGCTTAGCCAAAACACAGGCTTCGCCGAATTTTATTTCTTTTCCGCAGTCTCGCTGATGTTCTGCCACTGCAGATTTGTTGTTGCCGTAGACGAATACAGCGCTCGTGTTACCGAATGCGCATTGCTATTGGCCTACCAGTCTCGCCGATGTATGCCTCTCCACATTCGCATTCCATCTTGTAGACGCCTGCAGCTTGTAATGCATCCAGCTTGTCCTTAGTGGAGCGTAGCACGTTCTGGATCCCACGACCACTAATAGAAGACAGGCTGCACCCCAACACGGTCAGTAATATTTTTCACATAAGGTAAGCGCACTGTTGGCTACAGGTTGTCTATTTCTTGCTGATCTCGCTTACTTGTATTCGTCGACAAGGCTATGTGGATCGACTTATGGCTGTAGCCCATTGGCTAGAAACGTTGTGGGCAGCCTTTTAAGCTTAGGTGTTTTGTTTTGAGCATCACTTAGGCGCTGTGCACGGATTGCCAAGGAACAGATGACCGAGTTCTTCTGCGCTGGTTTGTGGTAAGACTGGGTGTGCAGATTACCTGTCTGTATGTGTAGGCTTGCGATATACTCTTTGTCCCAGTGTGCCCTCTGTGTCCACTGGCTTACAGGGGCACTCAAAGTCAGTTGCCCATTACCTGTCTCGCGGTGTAGATCGAAGTGCAGTGATATATGTCGTTCCTGTTCTTTGGTATCTTAGTTGCCAGTGTCGGTCAGTTAACTTTGTAGACTCACTGATATACCTCGGTGTCCGAAAGTGATGGATAATCGCCCTCCTTTGCGAGAAAATGTGCAGAATACGAAGAAGAGGAGGTATTTGCGGAGTAACGAGTCTTCGATTTCGTCTAATGTTACTCCAGCATGTGTTAAGGAGGCGACACAAAAAGGACTGTTGGCTAATATTATCAGTCTCAGTCAAAGGGCTGCAATTTATGCAAAAGTCAGCCTCGCCACAATAGGGCGCATAAGGAAGGAACGTGAAAACAAGCCGCATGGTTCACTGGCATCGCCACGAAGGAAAACTATTTATTTTGGGAGAAAAGCCATCGTTACAAACAGTTTCACAAAATCGGTCAGTCGACAAACGATGGAGGACTTTTACGTTAACGAAAAAATTGTGCCGACACAACGGAAATTACTTACTGCCGTGAAACAAAATATACATTTCCCTTGCTAGAAAGATGTTTTACACAAGACACTGGGTGAAATGGGGTTTACCTGGAAAAGATCTGTAAGTAAACTAAAGATTCTGGTAGAGAGAACGGATATAATTGACTGGCGACGTAATGAACTACGAAATTTTTTAATTGGATACCGACTAAAGTAATTCCGAATCTGCCACCTAACTGTGTTGATGTTATGGACAACGCTTCATATCACAACAAGGAGCATGACAAAGCTCAAACTACGACATCGAATAAAAGGGAAATGTTTGAATGGTTATTAAAAAATAAGGTGGACGCTGATTTGACAATGAGAAAAACGAAATTAATTGATTTAATTAAACAGCATAAGCCTGAAGACAAAGTATTTCAACTTAATAAAATACTTGAAGCTCATGGCCACACTGTGCTGCGACTTCCACCATACAACTGTAACTTAAACCCAATTGAAATGGCGTAGGCAAAACTGAAAAATTTCGTCAGAGGAAGAAATATTCTTGGAGAAATTTGTATGATCAAGTTGCTGCAGTTGGTGAAAGAAGGTAAGTAGCCATTTTCTGAGCTTCTATTTTTTTTATTCCAAACTAAATTTTGCAGTAACCGAGAAAAGCATATACAAACACTTCTCCCAATTGTTACAGGTTTTGAAAAATGGGTCTGAGCACTATGGGACTTAACATCTATGGTCATCAGTCCCCTAGAACTTAGAACTACTTAAACCTAACTAACCTAAGGACAGCACACAACACCCAGCCATCACGAGGCAGAGAAAATCCCTGACCCCGCCGGGAATCGAACCCGGGAACCCGGGCGTGGGAAGCGAGAACGCTACCGACAGGTTTTGAAACGATGACTCAAGATGACTGCAGTGCGTACTGTCGCCACGTGGAGAAACTTGAAAGCCAGCACTGAGTTATGGATGGGATTACTGAAGACGTACTAGACGCCATAGTTATTAATTCAGAAAGTGACGACAACGATAATGATAGAGACACTGTTGATGACGAAGTCTAAAATACGATGTATGCAAACAGGCAATGAATAATTTCTTAAAAAAATACGTTGTGTGTCCTTTCAAGCCTCATTTTGCTCATACATTATAAAGTTTCCTTTGGTAGAAATGTTCTACATGGTAGTAAAAACGTTAAACAGTATTCCAAAATAAATACAGTCAAATGCGGTCCAAAGCAATATACACCTTTATCACTAGTTGTACAAAGGCAGTATTAATTTAAGAACTTCATGATAGGATTAATTAACTTTTCGCTTGTAGAATGTGATTCAATCACGTAAAACCTTCGATGCTCATGGAACAGCAGCATTTGAATGTATTCTGTCACTAAATATCTATCTCGGTTACTTCTCACCTGATTCTAAGACATATTGCTTAAAACATGTGTGCAAAAGCTATTCTAAACACTGCTAAAATTTCCTTCGAAAAATTTTCACCGATCTGGACTTCTATGTAAAAAGCTTGACATACGAGATGCGTTCGTATACTGATTTTTATTTTTTAGTAAGCACTTTATTTGTTAACCAACAGAAATGTTGTTGTTGTGGGCTTCAGTCCTGAGACTCGTTTGATGCAGCTCTCCATGCTATTCTATCCTGTGCAAGCTTCTTCATCTCCCAGTACCTACTACAACCTACATCCTTCTGAATCTGCTTAGTGTATCCATCTCTTGGTCTCCCTCTACGATTTTTACTCTCCACGCTGCCCTCCAATACTAAATTGGTGATCCCTTGATGCCTCAGAACATGTCCTACCGACCGATCCCTTCTTCTGGTCAAGTTGTGCCACAAACTTCTCTTCTCCCCAATCCGATTCAATACTTCCTCATGAGTTATGTGATCTACCCATCTAATCTTCAGCATTCTTCTGTAGCACCACATTTCGAAAGCTTCTATTCTCTTCTTGTCCAAACTATTTATCGTCCGTGTTTCGCTTCCATACATGGCTACACTCGATACAAATATTATCAGAAATGACTTCCTGACACTTAAATCTATACTCGATGTTAACAAATTTCTCTTCTTCAGAAATGCTTTCCTTGCCGTTGCCAGTCTACATTTTTGATCCCCAAATAGCAAAACTCCTTCACTACTTTAAGAGTCTCATTTCCTAATCTAATTCCCTCAGCATCACCCAACTTAATTCGACTACATTCCATTATCCTCGTTTTGCTTTTGTTGATGTTCATTTTATATCCTCCTTTCTAGACACTATCCATTCCGTTCAACTGCTCTTCCAACTCCTTTGCCGGTCGCGGTGGTCTCGCGGTTCTAGGCGCGCAGTCCGGAACCGTGCGACTGCTACGGTCGCAGGTTCGAATCCTGCCTCGGGCATGGATGTGTGTGATGTCCTTAGGTTAGTTAGGTTTAAGTAGTTCTAAGTTCTAGGGGACTAATGACCACAGCAGTTCAGTCCCATAGTGCTCAGAGCCAACCAACCAACCAAGTCCTTTGCTGTCTCTGACAGAATTATGATGTCATCGGCGAACCTCAAAGTTTTTATTTCTTCTCCATGGATTTTAATACCTACTCCGAATTTTTCTTTTGTTTCCTTCACTGCTTGCTCAATATACAGATTGAATAACATCGGCGAGAGACTACAACCCTGTCTTACTCCCTTCCCAACCACTGCCTCCCTTTCATGTCCCTCGACTCTAATAACTGCCATCTGGTTTCTATACAAATTGTAAATAGCCTTTCGCTCCCTGTATTTTACCCCTGCCGCCTTCAGAATTTGAAAGAGAGTATTCCAGTCAACATTGTCACTTCAAAATATTCGCCATTACAAACTATACATTTACGCCAGTGCTTTTCTCCATTCCCGAAACACTTTAGGAACCGTTTCCTCGGGTAGTTCATAGGTCTCTTATCTGTGGATTTTTAATCTCCTCTATGCTTGAAAAACCGCTGTCCTTTAAGGCCTACTTTGAAATGTTTATTCCTCTTACATGCCCTTGGTTTACTCATAACAGACTCACCGAAAGCAATACTCAAAATTTCTCAAAATTTGATACACTTTATTCCATTCTTACCACAAAAGTTAATACAGATTCTCTAATCTATTTTTATACGAACAAATAATAGTTGATGCTAACAAAACACATGTAACCTTTTTGACAGCTGACAACAGAGGCCGTCCGGAGTGGCAGTGCGGTTCTAGGCGCTACGGTCGTAGGTTGGAATCCTGCCTCGGGCATGGATGTGTGTGATGTCCTTAGGTTAGTTGGGTTTAATTAGTTCTGAGTTCTAGGCGAATGATCACCTCAGAAGTTAAGTCGCATAGTGCTCAGAGTTTTTTTTTTGTTTGTTTTTTTTTTTACAGCAGTAAATACCCAATATGCATAACATTGTACAGATACTTTTCAGACAAGTTTAAGAGCACAGTGACAAAAAAGTAGTGCAGATCGGCTCGTAAATTTATGGTTACTTTTCAAACACTCCTCGTGTTGCAAGAATTGTTACGTTTCAATGCAGCCCTTCAAAGAAAACTTCTACATTTTAGTACAAACACGAAGTAAGAACAAGCCTTAAATTCTATTCATTGATTGCACTATGTGGGGTTCGTTTTACAAATGGCAATAGAGCAATATACAATCACATGAACATGCATTCGGGTTTATGTTTGTAGTAGAATCCTAACTCCCGGTCTTATGTTAATATTCTGTATTGTATGACGTTGTGCTTCGGAAGAAGCTGTCGTATTTTGTATTCCTTATCTTCTTAACACATTTGTCTGAAAATAAACGCAGCCGGGACGTATCTGTATACGGCGTCGCCACAGATTTAAAGCGCGCCCCGAGGCAGGACCGGTACTGTGTTATTAAACGGCCGTGTGACGTAGCTGGGTAGGCATGGTAGGGACTCGCTCGCCCTTCAGTTTACCTATAGTCTTACACAATGTGATCAAAAGTATCAGGTCATCCCCAGAAACATGCGTTTTTCATATTAGGTGCATTGTGCTGCCACCTACTGCCAGGTACTCCATATCAGCGACCTCAGTAGTCATTACAAAAAATGGCTCAAATGGCTCTGAGCACTATGGGACTCAACATCTTAGGTCATTAAGTCCCCTAGAACTTAGAACTACCTAAACCTAACTAACCTAAGGACATCACACACATCCATGCCCGAGGCAGGATTCGAACCTGCGACCGTAGCAGTCCCGCGGTTCCGGACTGCAGCGCCAGAACCGCACGGCCACCGCGGCCGGCGTAGTCATTACACATCGTGAGAGGGCAGAATGGGGCGCTCCGCGGAACTCACGGACTCTGAACGTGGTGAGGTGATTAGGTGTCACTTGTGCCACACGTCCATACGTGAGATCTCAACACTCCTAAACATCCCTAGGTCCACTGTTTCTAATGTGATAGTGAAGTGGAAACGTGAAGGGAACGTACAGCACAAAAGCACACAGGCGGACCTCGTCTGTTGACTGACAGAGACCGCCGACAGTTGAAGAGGGTCGTAATGCGTAATAGGCAGACATCCATCCAGACCATCACATAGGAATTTCAAACTGTGTCAGGATCCACTGCAAGTACTATGACAGTTAGGCGGGAGGTGAGGAAACTTGGATTTCATGGTCGAGCGGCTGCTCGTAAGGCACACATCATGCGGGTGGATGCCAAACGACGCCTTGCTATGAGTTACCTGTTCTACAAATACTGAGAGTAAAGAAATTTAGCCCCAAACGAAATTTTCTGGGCAATCATTTACAAACAAAACCGAATAATACACATCAGTTGGTTCAAAAGTCGCCTGCAGAAACTGTGTCTACAGGCAGTGCTTCTAGACGTAAACTTTCGCTTTCTAAATGTAATAAGAACAAGCCTAGTAGTATCGTGAGCAGCAATAAGACTTTTGTAGAGTGCTGTGAAATGTAAGTACTGCAATTGTCAAGATAATATTGACGTTTCTGAGGACATTTCAGGAAGGTAGGGTCGTTTAAGTTGTTCAGTGATTACCTATAACTCGTGTAAGATGCACTGTGATACTATGATATCGCCGATAACTGATAGTCGACATTACAGTGTAAATATTCAGCTTGCTTATGCAATCCGATGTATTGGAAGGGGAAGGAGAACTGTCCAGACTTTTTGTGCAGTAATGGATTTGCCTCCACCTCCACTGAGGTTTGACAGATACAATAAATTAATATACAATGCTTTATGTGGTTTGAGTGAACATTCAATAAAAATAGCAGCAGAAAAAGCAGTAGCCTTGTCAGAGAATACAGACACTGTAGCAGCATTTGACGGATCTTGGCACAAGAGTGGTCATACTTCTGTGAATGGCGTTGTAACTGCCACATTTATTGAAACTGGTAAGATACTAGATTATGAATGTCTAACAAAACACTGCCAGGGTTGTTCAAGTAAATTTATTGGCACCCATGTTTGTGTAAAGAACTTTTATGGTCCAAGTGTGCTCCCTGCCGCCGTTGGATAAGCAGCTGCAGCAGCAAGTCGTATAACCCTAGCTTACTTATTTGTTAGATAGTTTAATTAATTTCTTTGCGTGTTTTTGGGTACTTGCATTGTTTAATTCATTATTTCGGGCGTATTATAGTATTTGAGGGTTGTAGCATCGCGCCTTAGTACCTGAATAGTGCAAATTCGCGTAGTCGTCTGTCTTCTGTTTTTGTTGTGAACGGCCAGTGTCGGTTGGCCAGTCAGTGTGCTCCCTGCCGCCGTTGGATAAGCAGCTGCAGCAGCAAGTCGTATAACCCTAGCTTACTTATTTGTTACATAGTTTAATTAATTTCTTTGCGTGTTTTTGGGTACTTGCATTGTTTAATTCATATATTTAGGGCGTATTATAGTATTTGACAGTTGTAGCATCGCGCTTTAGTGTTTACTTCGTAGATTCTTATTTAAATTGCGTGTGAGTTTCGTATAGGAGGTGCAATTTCGAGTTTTAGTTACTGTAATCGTAAATTCAGCAGATTGTAGCACAGTCGTAAGGCATTTGTACAGGTTAGTTGATACATTCTTTGCGTGTTCCGCTTGCGTTATCTAGGCACTGACTCGTGTTTCGGTAACTGTTGTTAAACATCGATTAGAATGGACAGGGACTGCGATTGCTGTGTTCGGATGAGGGCTGACTTGGCATCCCTTCGCTCACAGCTGCAATCGGCGCTGACTTCGGTCGTGCAGCTTGAGGCTGTTGCCAATGGGCACCACTGTGGGGAGCCGGACTCGGGTATCACGGGGATGTCAACCTCGTCCCGTCTGTCCCCAGATCGGTCCGCCGCTGTGGTTGCCCCGGTTGCTGCCCGCAGTGGGGCTGAGCCCTCGCCTGTGGTTGATTGGGAGGTCGTTCCAAGGCGTGGCAGGCAGCGAAAGGCGTCCCCGGAGGCTGATCAGAAAGCCTCCCCGGTGCGTCTGACAAACCGGTTTCAGGCACTGTCTCTGGCTGAGCCACATGCAGCCGCCTGCCCTGTTTCAGAGGATCATTCTCAGCCTTCAAGGTCCGGGCAAGCGCAGAGGGTGGGCTTACTTGTAGTTGGGAGCTCCAATGTTAGGCGCGTAAGGGGGCCCCTTAGGGACACGGCGGCTAAGGAGGGGAAGAAATCCAGTGTGCACTCCGTGTGCATTCCGGGAGGAGTCATTCCTTATGTGGAAAGGGTCCTTCCGGATGCCATGAAGAGCACAGGGTGCAACCAGCTGCAGGTGGTGGCACATGTCGGCACTAATGACGTGTGTCGCTTTGGATCTGAGGAAATTCTCTCTGGATTCCAGCGGCTATCTGATTTGGTGAAGGCTGTCGGTCTTGCTTACGAGATGAAGGCAGAGCTCACCATCTGCAGCATCGTTGACAGAACCGACTGCGGACCTTTGGTGCAGAGCCGGGTGGAGGGTCTGAATCAGAGGCTCAGACGGTTTTGCGACCGTATTGGCTGCAGATTCCTAGACTTGCGCCATAGGGTGGTGGGGTTTCGGGTTCCGCTGAATAGGTCAGGAGTTCACTACACTCAGCTGGCGGCTACACGGGTAGCGGAGGCTGTGTGGCGTGGACTGGGCGGTTTTTTAGGTTAGAAGGCCTCGGGAAAGTGCGGGATGGGCTGCAATGTCAAAGGGTGCTTGGCAATTACAGGACGTGCTTGGATCAAGGAACAGTCGGAATTTTAGTTGTAAATTGTTGTAGTTGCGCCGGAAAAGTCCCTGAGCTTCAAGCGCTAATAGAAAGCACAGAAGCTGATATCGTTATAGGTACAGAAAGCTGGCTAAAGCCTGAAATAAGTTCTGCAGAAATTTTTACGAAGTCTCAGACGGTGTTCAGGAAAGATAGATTAGGCAGAATTGGTGGTGGAGTGTTTGTGTCTGTCAGTAGTGGTTTATCTTGTAGTGAAGTCGAAGTAGATACTCCGTGCGAATTGGTGTGGGTGGAGGTTATACTTAACAGCCGAATTAAGTTAATAATTGGCTCCTTCTACCGACCCCCAGACTCCGATGATACAGTTGCGGAACAGTTCAGAGAAAGTTTGAGTCTCGTAACAAATAAATACCCCACTCATACGGTTATAGTTGGTGGGGACTTCAACCTACCCTCGGTATGTTGGCAAAAATACTTGTTCAAAACCGGTGGTAGGCAGAAAATATCTTCCGAGATTGTCCTAAATGCTTTCTCCGAAAATTATTTCGAGCAGTTAGTCCACGAACCCACGCGAATTGTAAATGGTTGCGAAAACACACTTGACCTCTTGGCCACAAACAATCCAGAGCTGATAGAGAGCATCATGACTGATACAGGGATTAGTGATCACAAGGTCATTGTAGCTAGGCTCAATACCATTTCTTCCAAATCCATCAGAAACAAACGCAAAATAATTTTATTTAAAAAAGCGGATAAAGTGCCACTAGAAGCCTTCCTAAAAGACAATTTCCATTCCTTCCGAACTGACTATGCGAATGTAGACGAGATGTGGCTCAAATTCAAAGATATAGTAGCAACAGCAATTGAGATATTCATACCTCATAAATTGGTAAGAGATGGAACGGATCCCCCGTGGTACACAAAAAAGGTCCGAACGCTGTTGCAGAGGCAACGGAAAAAGCATGCGAAGTTCAGAAGAACGCGAAATCCTGAAGATGGGCTAAAATTTACAGACGCGCGAAATTTGGCACGTACTTCGATGCGAGATGCCTTTAATAGGTTCCACAACGAAACATTGTCTCGAAATTTGGTAGAAAATCCGAAGAAATTCTGGTCGTATGTAAAGTACACAAGCGGCAAGACGCAGTCAATACCTTCGCTGCGCAGTGCCGATGGTACTGTTATCGACGACTGTGCCGCTAAAGCGGAGTTATTGAACGCAGTTTTCCGAAATTCCTTCACCAGGGAAGACGAACGGAATATTCCAGAATTTGAAACACGAACATCTGCTAGCATGAGTTTCTTAGAAGTAGATACCTTAGGGGTTGCGAAGCAACTCAAATCCCTTGATACGGGCAAGTCTTCAGGTCCAGATTGTATACCGATTAGGTTCCTTTCAGATTACGCTGATACTATAGCTCCCTACTTAGCACTCATATACAACCGCTCGCTCACCGATAGATCTGTACCTACAGATTGGAAAATTGCGCAGGTCGCACCAGTGTTCAAGAAGGGTAGTAGGAGTAATCCATTTAACTACAGACCTATATCATTGACGTCGGTTTGCAGTAGGGTTTTGGAGCATATACTGTATTCAAACATTATGAATCACCTCGAAGGGAACGATCTATTGACACGTAATCAGCATGGCTTCAGAAAACATCGCTCTTGTGCAACGCAGCTAGCTCTATATTCGCACGAAGTAATGGCCGCTATCGACAGAGGATCTCAAGTTGATTCCGTATTTCTAGATTTCCGGAAAGCTTTTGACACCGTTCCTCACAAGAGACTTCTAATCAAGCTGCGGAGCTATGGGGTATCGTCTCAGTTGTGCGACTGGATTCGTGATTTCCTGTCAGGAAGGTCGCAGTTCGTAGTTAATAGACGGCAAATCATCGAGTAAAACTGAAGTGATATCAGGTGTTCCCCAGGGAAGCGTCCTGGGACCTCTACTGTTCCTGATCTATATAAATGACCTGGGTGACAATCTGAGCAGTTCTCTTAGACTGTTCGCAGATGATGCTGTAATTTACCGTCTAGTAAGGTCATCCGAAGACCAGTATCAGCTGCAAAGTGATTTAGAAAAGATTGCTGTATGGTGTGTCAGGTGGCAGTTGACGCTAAATAACGAAAAGTGTGAGATGATCCACATGAGTTCCAAAAGAAATCCGTTGGAATTCGATTACTCGATAAATAGTACAATTCTCAAGGCTGTCAATTCAACTAAGTACCTGGGTGTTAAAATTACTAACAACTTCAGTTGGAAGGACCACATAGATAATATTGTCGGGAAGGCGAGCCAAAGGTTGCGTTTCATTGGCAGGACACTTAGAAGATGCAACAAGTCCACTAAAGAGACAGCTTACACTACACTCGTTCGTCCTCTGTTAGAATATTGCTGCGCGGTGTGGGATCCTTACCAGGTGGGATTGACGGAGGACATCGAGAGGGTGCAAAGAAGGGCAGCTCGTTTTGTATTATCGCGTTATAGGGGAGAGAGTGTGGCAGATATGATACACAAGTTGGGATGGAAGTCATTACAGCATAGACGTTTTTCGTCGCGGCGAGACCTTTTTACGAAATTTCAGTCACCAACTTTCTCTTCCGAATGCGAAAATATTTTGTTGAGCCCAACCTACATAGGTAGGAATGATCATCAAAATAAAATAAGAGAAATCAGAGCTCGAACAGAAAGGTTTAGGTGTTCGTTTTTCCCGCTCGCTGTTCGGGAGTGGAATAGTAGAGAGATAGTATGATTGTGGTTCGATGAACCCTCTGCCAAGCACTTAAATGTGAATTGCAGAGTAGTCATGTAGATGTAGATGTAGATGTAGATGGAAACGAAAGGAGTTCTAAACATTGTTAGATGATCAGAAGTCAGTCGTGGTGTGAGGTATGTGGGCTACCTTCAGGATGGAGACTGTACAGGACACACAACTGTTGTTAATGACAGACCATATGGGGACACTCTGATAGAAAAGCTTGAATGTGCTGGTCATGTACAATAAATAAATAAATAAATAAATAAATGGGAGCTCAGCTGAGAAAATTATTTAAAGACTTCAGTGGAAAAAACTGTCAGACGGAAAACACATATGTGGACCAGGTCATTCGACAAAAAGTGAAATTCATTCTTTGACTCAATATTGTGGACTATCAATAAGGAGAAATGTACGAGATTTCGAGAAAATGAGACGAGCTGTTTGGGCAACATGAATTCACTTACTTGCCACAATTCTAAGAAGTCCTTTCCATTATTTCACAGTTGGAGAATGAAAGAATGACCGCTCCTACACCACTGTACTAATTGTTATTTGTCTCATTTTAACTTTCCTTTTCTACAGAAGTTGCAGAAATGAATGTATGTATGTATGTATGTACGCAAGCGATGTCAACCAAACACATATCACATATCACTTACTGTCTGGAAAGATTTTGTGGCGAAAAAGCGGTGTAGCCCACGACGCGTGAACAACCATATTTCAATCATCCAGCATTTGAGAACGACAGCACTTAGAGACTTGCAATGAACTTTACATATAATTTCAAAGCTGTATGCTCGCTGACGACCCACCACAAAATGATGAAGGTAAAAGAGTTGATCGCTTACTACATTTTCCCTGTTCGTGCAGTAAAACTGCAACATGAAGTACACTACTGGCCATTAAAATTGCTACACCAAGAAGAAATGCAGATGATATACGGGTACTCATTGGACAAATATATTATACTACAACTGATATGTGATTACATTTTCACGCAATTTGGGTGCATAGATTCTCAGAAATCAGTACGAAGAATAACCACCTCTGGCCGAAATAACGGCCTTGATACGCCTGGGCATTGAGTCAAACAGAGTTTGGATGGCTTGTGCAGGTACAGCTGCCCATGCAGCTTCAACAGAATACCACAGTTCATCAAGAGTAGTGACTGGCGTATTGTGACGAGCCAGTTGCTCGGCCACCATTGACAAGACGTTTTCAATTGGTGAGAGATCTGGAGAATGTGCTGGCAGGGCAGCAGTCGAACATTTTCTGTATCTGGAAAGGCCCGTACAGGACTTGCAATATGCGGTCGTACATTATCCTGCTGAAATGTAGGGTTTCACAGGGATCGAATGAAGTGTAGAGCCACGGGTCGTAACACATCTGAAATGTAACGTCCACTGTTCAAAGTACCGTCAATGTGAACAAGAGGTGACCGAGACGTGTAACCAATGGCACCCCATACCATCACATCGGGTGATATGCCAGTATGGCGATGACGAATACAAGCTTCCAATTTGCGTTCACCGCGATGTCGCCAAACACGGATGCGACCATCATGATGCTGTAAACAGAACCTGGATTCATCCGAGAAAATAACGTTTTGCCATTCGTGCACCCAGGTTCGTCATTGAGTACACCATCGCAGGCGCTCCTGTCTGATGCAGCGTCAAGGTAACCGCAGCCATGGTCTCCGAGTTGATAGTCCATGCTACTGCAAACGTCGTTGAACTGTTCGTGCACAGATAGTTGTCTTGCAAACGTCCCGATCTATTGATTCAGGGATCGAGACGTGGCTGCACGATCCGTTACAGCTATACGGATAAGATGCCTGTCATCTAGACTGCTAGTGATTCGAGGCCGTTGGGATCCAACACGGCATTCCGTATTACCCTCCTGAACCCACCGATTCCATATTCTGCCAACAGTCATTGGATCTCGACCAACGCGAGCAGCAATGTCGCGGTACCATAAAACGCAATCGCGATAGGCTATAATCCGACCTTTGTCAAAGTCGGAAACCTGATAGTACGCATTTCTCCTCCTTACACGAGGTATCACAACAACGTTTCACCAGGCAACGCCGGTCAATTTCTGTTTGTGTATGAGATATAGGTTGGAAACTTCCCTCATGTCAGCACGTTGTAGGTGTCACCACCGGCGCGAATCTTGTGTGAATACTGTGAAAAGCTAATCATTTGCATGTCACAGCATCTTCTTCCCGTTGGTTAAATTTCGCGTCTGTAGCACGTCATCTTCGTGGTGTAGCAATTTTAATGGCCAGTAGTGTGCACTGTTTTAATTTGTGACATAGTTTGCAAACAGAATTCACATATACCATTGGATGTAGCAGAAAAATTACATTACTCTACGACACTTAGTTCAGGAGATGCCACGTCAAATACTAAGATGCATGAAAAACTGGGGAGTTCTGTATGGCGCTTTAATTTATTGCTTCTTTAATACTAATTCTATTCATAACAGACTTCGGAGACAGCAGGCACCTGGAAAATTATATCATCGCACAGCGCACAGTACACGAGATGCGACGTGATAAACATTAAGCTCCGTGGAAATGAAACTGTGGAGCGAAATTCGTTAGACATACAAGTAAAATATGGTACAAATACTAGTGAAATATGTTAAATATGTGTGAAATGTGTTTGAAATGTGGTTATGCAAGCAAGGCGACGGGTAAATAGCTCATCCTAAACACCTGGAACAATTTCAATCGAACTTCGTACAAATTTTAGTTACAATCTGGATAGAAATACTGGAGAGGGGAGAACCACAAGCCCCTTATTGACGGGAGTGTGATAACGTGGAGAGAGAAGGGAGGACGAAGAGATAGACAGGCGGTGAATGGGAAGGAGGAGATGGGCACAGATAAGAGGAGTAGGCGGTGGACAGAGATAGGAGGGCGGAAAATGGGCAGAGAGAGGGAAGAGAAGGAGTTGGACAGACAGGTAGGGGAGGGAAAGATACACAGCGAGATCGGGCAGGCAGAGATGAACAGACAGAGGAGGAGGGGAAAATAGATAGAGAAAGGGAAGAGTACGAGATGGTCAGAAATAGAGGAGAGGAGAATGATGGACACAGAAAGCAAAGGGGAGGGAACGAACAGAGAAAGTGACGTGAGGAGATGGATTTAGAGGGGAGAGGAGGGGATCGACAGAGGGGGAAGGAGCAGATGGATGGAGGAAGGAGGAGAAGGTTGACAGAGAGAAGGGGAGGAGGAGGCAGAAAGTGTGGGGTGGAGGAGGTGGATCGAGAATATAGAGAGGAGGTGAAGGAAAAGACAAACAGAGAGAGGATAGGAGGGACATGGGGTCAGCAAACCACTCTCCCAGTCGTTATGATGGTATTCTCAACCGAAGCCGCTACTATTCGGTCGAGTAGCTCCTCAATTGGCATCACGAGGCTGAGTGCACCCCGAAAAACGGCAACAGCGCATGGCGGCCTGGATGGTCACCCATCCAAGTGCCGGCCACGCTCGACAGCGCTTAACTTCGGTGATCTTACGGGAACCGGTGTATCCACTGCGGCAAGGTCGTTGCCAGTAAGATAGATAAATAGCTGAACAAATTTAATATGTAGTTTTGGTTTTTTTTCGCCAATTTTCGCGAAATATTCTGGCTTTCTTCGAGGTTTTTGCCAACTAATGTTTCTCAATGTTTGTTTTACTGTGTCGTCACTGATAGCATTCTTTCCCTCCTCCCTCTGTGTACGCTCGAGATTGGCTGTTAGTCCCAGCTGAAATGGGCTCCATTCAACGGACTATAGCCTACGTGTTTTTAGTAACACATATGGTTTTAAGTCATAAATCACTGATTGTAGAACTTCTTGTCATATTTGCTGAATCACAGCGAAAAGTTATTTCCTATTTTTTGGGAGAATTTTTTTGAAGTGTCACCAAGGCTCTGTTTCATTCCAAAGACGTGTGTTGGAGTTGAGGTCGAGGCTTGAGCAGCCCAGTCCTGCAAACCTACCGATTCTTTCAGAACCATGATGCTGTATTCCTCGTTTGTAGAGAGGACATTCATCATGCTGACACATGAAAAGTCCGATGCCAAATTTTTGCCAAAATAGAAATAATTCTACTCTGTTCAAAAGTTCCTCATGAAAATATGAAGTCACTTTTGCCGTTTACCAGAAGTTATCTTCCGAGCCCCATTCAAACCTTCTCAGTCACTTGAATTCCAAAGAATGTACCGTACTTCCCTTCACAGTTCTCAAGATCAAATACTGTGTTATCTGGGCCATTGTGCGGAAGGTCACGCTTTTGTACTTGGCAGCCGCAAGACCACGAAGACTGTGTCGTTATGCCATCTGACGGATGGCTATATCAGTGACTCCTCGTACCTGTGTTGCACCGGAGGTCCCTTGCCATAACTGACAAGGATGTCTAATGTATTATTGGAACAGTACTCTGGAGATACCAGTCAGATAATGTTTTAGGCGTACAAGAGCAATTATAAGAGTTTTCAGCAAACGTGAAGTTTCCACTTAACAGTAAATTCGCTAATGCAGATCGTCTCATAACTCTTACAAAATTCTTCTGTTGGACTGCCCCAATTTCGGGGCATTCACAATTGTGCGTCTCAACTTTGTCAGTACTTACTGTTGAGTTTTTCCCACAGAAAGCAGATATATGAAGTGGATGTGCTTCTGCTTAGCACGTGTGATAGAAAATGGAGTGCAGATTATCTAAAGAGTCGATATCAAACATTCATCTGTGAAGGCGCTCATATGGAAAATTCTCGGGTAAAATTTAAAAGTATTGTAGAATACGATGTAGACATGTACGAGTTTCCTTAAATAAATAATGTCCCACAATTTTTTCTCAGAATTTATTTAGTCTTAAAAGTTAAAATTTAGTGACGTTATCAGTCATCATTCCTTTCAAATTTTTGCTATGCAGGATGATCCAGTTGTCCCTAATGATGTCGTTTCATGCAATCGCAATGTTAAATCTGGCCTTCAAAAACCATGGGCAAGATATTCATCTTCTCTCGCTCGCTACGCGAAAACTATTTGTCCTGCATAAAAAATAAACACGAGCTTTATGTAGGAAATTTAATATACTTAAATTTTGTACTGGGATACGTTCTTGTTGGAGGCCGTAGTTTTCAAGTTAATCACGAAAAACTTACATTTGTGACCTTCAAACGCAGCTCCACCTTCACACTCATATTTTTGGTCTTCGGTGACTGCCCTTATTACGCCACCTGCAGAATCCAGCACTTACAAATTGTAAACGTGGCGTCTGTGTACATTTTACCTATCAGTTTTGTGAATTTTAACAGTATAAAATAAACAAATACGTCGTTGTATCCGTCAGGCCTGCTGACTACAAAACTGTTGTGCTTGTAGGGTTAAGTCTGCATTGAATTGTCAGCTGAATTCGTTTGAGCGTAAGATTTACAAAAGACGTTTTGCTTTTATTACTCTCACAGGCAGGTTTAAATTAATAATTTAACAAAATAACCGACTATGTTGATGACGTACACCCCAATCAACAGAAACCAAAAGCGATCGAATATCGGGAATAGTTCGTAGAGTCGGAAATTTTTGACAGTGGTAGGAGGGAGTGACACGAAGAACTAGAAATTCTGACTGGTGAGGGTTGAGTGTGAGGCTGGAGGTGCGTTTGGTCACTTTTGTACGTTTTTCTTGAATAACTCGAAAACCACGGCCTCCAGCGAAAATATATCCCAGTACAAAATTAGTACATTACATTTCCTACAGAAAGATGTTGTTTATTTTTTCTGTAACACTAACAGTTTGCGGTTAGCGAGCGAGAGAATACGAAAATCTCGCTCTTGATTGTTGAAGGTCAGATACAACATTGAGGGTTGCATAAAACGACACTGGTTGAGGACAGCAGAATCACCCTGCGTAGTTCTCACCACGTTCTAAGGTTTTACACCAGCGTTGTCGGTGAGGATGGCCGTAGACGCTGTTGGTGGAAACTGTTGTCCAGTGCTCGTACCCATGTTTCTACTGCACAAATTCCGACCTCGTCATCATTAAAGCGAGTCTCAGGAGGAGAATCCTTACGTAACCCCCACTGACGGCAGTCCAAGGGCGGCAGGTCTGGACATCAGGGTGGATCAGGCAATTATGTCCAATCCGATTTGGCGATGTATTGTTGGGTTCTGTGTGTGGGCGTAATTTGTCGCGTTGAAGCAAGATTTCTCGCCAGACCGAACTTGCCACAAGTGGTTCTTGAGTTTGTTCAGAGTTTTCATACACGCCTCCGAATTAGAGGTTGACCCTTTTGGCAGCACGTACACGAGAACTACACCATCATTGAACTATAATAGTAGCATCAAAACTTGCCAGATGGTGGAAGTACCTCGAATTTATTCTTTTTTGGTGATTGCCGTTGGTGCCACTCCAGTACTTCCTTTTGTTTCCAGCTCAATGTGATTCGTCCTGATTTCGTCACCTGTAACGATCTGTGACAGAAGGGCTTCTCCATTGGTCTCAAACTGCTCTAATAGTTCAAATGAAATAACTTTTCTTTGAATCTCCTGGTCTGTTCTGAACATTGGTGGAACCCGTTTTGAGCAGACTTTGCAATATTTAAGTCAGTCATTGGACACGCACTTCCAGTGTTGCTATGACAGACTGATCTAAATACATGAGTCTCAGACAGTTTCTGCACTTCTTGAAGCCTTAACTCTCTTTACCCATCGCCTCACAGTACTCTTATCAACTGCATCATTACCATAAACTGCACAACGTTTACGGGA
The DNA here is from genome assembly GCF_023897955.1 of Schistocerca gregaria. NCBI lineage: Eukaryota > Metazoa > Arthropoda > Insecta > Orthoptera > Acrididae > Schistocerca > Schistocerca gregaria. The sequence goes on from NC_064921.1 coordinate 263,836,742, forward strand.
GTTCACCACAGTTTCTGTTTCCGCAAACCAAGAGTTCAAAATTGGAGTTGCGTATATAGAATGTCTAATGTAGACGTAATTCTGACGGTTCACTACGGTTCTGTTGGAATTGTTCAAAGGCCGGCCGCGGTGGCAGAGTGGTTCTAGGAGCTTCAGTCCGGAACCACGCGACTGCTGCGGTCGCAGGTTCGAATCCTGCCTCGGTCATGGATGTGTGTGATATCCTCAGGTTAGTTTGGTTTATGTAGTTCTAAGTCTAGGTGACTGATGACCTCAGATGTTATGTTCCATAGCGCTTAGAGCCATTTTACACATTTGAATCGTTCGATACTTGATACACGTGCAGAAGAAGCGTCAAGTTTGAACCACCTAAAAGGGCGTTTGCCTATATACGAGGGTTGGAACTTTAATGGTGGCAACTATTTATTTACAGCTCGTACAAAATAGATAAGTGTTTCAAAGTTTTACTGACCTTTAAAGTAGTCGCCAGCATTGTGTATAACCCGTTGCCAGCGATGTGGATGTCGTAGCACACTCTTAGCAGTGCCAGTTGTGTTAACTGTTCGAGCGGCGTGGTCTATTGCCCGACGACTTTGTTGCAGTTCTGAAGCGAATACCGTGAAGTGTTTCCTTCAGTCTATAAATCGAATTGAACTCACGAGGGCATAAGTCAGGGGAGTGCAGTAGGTGGTATAGCACTTACCAGCCCCATCAGTCAAACAAATCAATAACAGCTTGCACTGTACGTGCTTGAGCACTGTCCTGCAAAATGATGGTCAAGTGCTGCAGAAAGTGTCATCACTCCTGTCTGTATGCTGTTCCTTTTGGGAGTACAACCTACGACCAGCTTAGAGACAGAAGTTATGACACTTTCTACAGGACCTGACCATCATTTCTCAGGACAATGCTCAAGCACCTACAGTGCAAGCTGTTACTGAGTTGCTTGACTGATGGTGCTGCTAAGTGCTATACCACCTACCGCACTCCCCTGACTTAAGCCCTCGTGAGTTCAACTCGATTTCTAAACTGAAGGAAACACTTCACGTCATTCGCTTCAGAACTGCTACAAATTCGTCGGGCAATAGACTGCGCCGCTCGAACTGTCAACACGACTGGCACTGCTAAGAGTAAGCTACGACTTCCACATCGCTGGTAGCGGGTTATACACAATGCTGGTGACTATGAAGGTCAGTAAAACTTTGAAAAACGTGTCTATTTTGTACGAGCTGAAACAGCTGCCAGTATTAAAGTTCCAACCCTCGTATTGTACCGGCCGTAAGGAAAATGGAGTTTTATTTATTCAACGATCAACGTATACACCGAACAAAATTGTGAGGAATGGTATAGACCCTTCCTGGTTCAACCAGTAAACCCCCGATTCTTTAAAGAATCGAACTCGTATGTATAAAATAGCTTCAGACGTCTGATAACTCTACATATCCAATGTTACATCCGTTGCGGAACAGAATATTACATTATCGGAAGAGAGCACATGTTCTGGTATTCTTGTTGGTAACAAGTGCATCACAGTGTAAGAGTGAAATGACGCAGCTACTGGAAACGCACTCCAAAGTTGAGACTTACGCAGGGCGGTCCAATACTTAACGGGCAAAAAGTCTAAATTGCACAGTTTCACCGTGAAATTCTGGCGGTAAGTGAACCAATTGCAACATCGCAGCCGTAGTGAATGTGGCCAACAATTTGACCGAGTTTACAGAGACGTGCGTGATGTTGATCCACTACACAGATCTTGTACCATGCTATTTCCATCTGTTCGGCAAGCTGCAAGAATATCTACGGGGAAAGATGTTTTCCAGCGACGAGGACGTTCACACAACGGCTCTGTGATGGATTTCAATTGTCAAGGAACTGAACGATTCATAGAATGTTCCGACCGTTGTTTTCACAGACTTGGTGACTATTATCTGCTGCACTTTTAAATATAGAGCAGCATCCAATGAAAGTTGCTTGATCTGATACAATAACGTGTAACTTACTTTTTGAAGTTCTCTTGTAGGAGATCACGAAGCAGAAAACTGCACTGAAAGGTACGTAAAATATCTAGAATCATCCATACAGATTGAACCAAAGTGGAACTTGAGGTGTCACCGCCAAACACCACACTTGCTAACTGGTAGCCTTTAAATCGGCCGCGGTCCGTTAGTATACGTCGGACCCGCGTGTTGCCACTATCAGTGATAGCAGACCGAGCGCCGCCACACGGCCGGTCTAGTCTAGAGAGACTCCCTAGCACTCGCCCCAGTTGTACAGCCGACTTTGCTAGCGATGGTTCACTGTCTACATACGCTCTCAATTGCAGAGACGACAGTTTAGCACAGCCTTCAGTTACGTCATTTGCTACGACCTAGCAAGGCGCCATATTCAGTTACTTTAAGTACTATCTTCAAGAATGAATTCTGAACAGATAATATTGTGAATCATGTACGGTCAAGAGCGACGTTCATCATTAATGGATTAAAATTAAGTATCAAACTAATTACGTCCGCTTTCTGAATTCTCATTCCTTGTCATGTTCCAGACCTCACGTCAGTATAGTTCTTCCCTCCTCACGCTAGCCTGCTTGAGCTAAAACGCGTGCATTTCGGCCTCCACTCGTAACACGGTGTTGGCTCTTCTGCTAAGACAAAAGAACTACTTCATAATAATAGTTGTAGAAAAAGAAGATGCCAGACAGATTCGTTGGAAGTACGCTAAGCAATTGGAAGTTAATTCTCTCACAACAGAGGCAACTTACAGAGCACTCTCTGGAGCGATTGTCGAGAACTGTTCATCAGTCTGCTGTCTTTACCTGGTAGGACGGGCAGAGGACATTCAAGCAAGAGAGACGCGTTTCGTCACATGTAGCAAACGCGAGAGCGTCACGCAAATGCGCATCAAACTGCAGTGCCAGACGATTCAAGAGACACTTATGCCCCACGGAGAAGTTTACTGCTTAAATTCCGAAAGTTGACGTTCGCTGAAAAGTCACAGCCAGAGAAACTCGGGCTTATACTGTCGCTCTCCCCAAGTACTATTCGCAAACGGAAGGAGAAAAGGGGGGGGGGGGGGGATGATGGAGGTATTAACCGAAACAATCTCCCATCATGTATCGAAAGATTGTCTGAAGAGTATAGATGTAAAGGCAAGCGTGTGATACGTATTCTTTCCTGTGGAATTAACTAGGCGTATGGTGTTTCACATATACTTCTGTTATTGTCCCTATCAATTCTCATCTTTAAAGGTTACGTTTAAAATGCCTTTTTGCACACGCCTTTGCTCTTCTAAGCGTTTCCTTTTCTATTTCTTTGTGTATCTCTTGATACTACTTCGAAAATTTGCCACGTATTATTATTCAACAATGCATAAAATTATTAAGCATCTGACAGAACCATTCTGCATATCTATTTCTCCTTATGGTGGAACATTCAGTCAGTTACAATTATTGTCAGAATTCCGCTAACTATCGTCTTATTTTAGACAATCAATTTCACATCAGCTCTGTAAAACACTTTGTTACTTGTCTTTCATTGTGCCGAAGCATAGAGTTTCTTTTACGATAGGACTTCAAAAATTATGTTACACCATATAATGGCAGGTGTAATGTAATATGCCGTTCTTAGGAATATCCTATTCCACTATTAGCCTTCAAGACAGCTAAAAATTATTGTGTCATGTAGCAACTTATTATGGAGAATGTAAGTGGGGAGCATCCACTGTGAGTGCTCCGATCTTGGTTTTTGCAGATGGTAGGCGAGCGATAACAGGAAAGCGCAGTGGCAAACCGTAAGACCAGGTGTAAGGATTCACTTGCAGTAAGGGCCCTTTCGTGTGTCGGCGCCACGAGTTGGTGGTGACATGAACGCCTGGGAGTAAGAGGACAACTGACAATGTCAACGGGGGCTCCGAACAAGTGAATTACTATATCACTCACTTCTAACTTGAGAGTCGGACATTGTTTTTTTATGAAATGATAATTAAATCAAGACCCTAAGCTGTCGACAGGCGTTGATATTCATCAACGGAGACAGTTGAAAATGTGCGCTCCGACCGGGACTCGAACCCGGGATCAGCTGCTTACGTAGCAGACGCTCTATCCATCTGAGCCACCGAGGGCACAGAGGATAGCGCGACTGCAGGGATTTATCCCTTGCACGCTCCACGTGAGACCCAAATTCCCAACTTAATGTCCACACACTACATTCGTAGTGCCCCTGCTCATTACACCTATTACTCGCGGCAGACAATCTTACCGAGTCCCGTAAGAGTTCTGGCAATGCGTGTGCAACCAGCAGAGAAAAGCAGGTCAATGACCGGTTAGCCTTAACTATATATGAAGATGGTATCTATTCTTTCGGACATGTATATTTGCAAAATTTATTAAAGGTAACATTCATTGAGGGACTGACAGATCCAACGCGACTGTGTCGTACGAGTGATACCTATATAAGTTGCGTTTGATCTTACAGGCCTAGTAACTTCTATTGTATGCTGCACTAAATGTCAAAGACACTATAGTCACCAAGCGTTTGTATAACGGTCGTACCGATCTCAACTCCTCTGCAAAGCGTGCGGCTGTGGAACGGGTTAGCTAGACCACAAGAACACGCAGGAACAAATCCGCTCCTTTGTCACGAAGACGTTCGAGAACGGCTGTATGAACGACCACGCTGTTCGGCAGTCTCTTGCCCCCACATATGTTCTTTTAGCTATACGGAATGATGGAACAAGTATAGTGTAAGATCTGGATTTTGTGACGGACGCTTCCAAAGCCCTTTCGAAAACTCTGAGGCAAAGCTTGTGTAGTGTGGAGTGTTGCATTATCGTGCAGGAGAACAAAGCCGTTGCTTAATTTTCCACGCTTCTTGTTCTCTACAGCAATGCGCAGCGATGTTGGTGCTGCACATTACGAATCGGCATTAATAGTTGTGCCATCTGGCCCTATACTCTGTGTACAACTCTTTCACAGCCGAAGAAAACGATGATAATGTTGTTCCCTGCTAACAGCGAAACTTTGCATTTCTCCCCGGCGTCGAGAAAGTATTTCTCCATTCCATAGGCGATCTCTTTGTTGCAGGTGTGAAATGATGGACCCGTGTCTCATCAGCCGTAACGATGCGGCCGAGGAAATCATTGCCTTACGAGGAGTAACGCTCAAGGAACTCCAGAGTCGCTGCAAATCTTGCGCCTTTGTTTGTAAGTGGCACTGATCGAAGAACCCAGCACGAGCACAATTTCAGGCACTACAATCTCGGACGATGGAATGAACACTGGCTAATGAGGTGCGCATCGGCTGAGCGGTGTCCGTAATTATCATCTGCGATTGCTGCGAATCTGCTCGTTATTGCCTGGACATTGGCATTTGTGGTCTACGCCGGTCCGTACTTCCTGGTCGGTATAATCCACGTCTGGGCGACCTTGGCTACATTGTTGGCAGCATTTCACTAGTGCAGGAAATTACATTGCATCTGGTCCATACAATGCCGCAATGTCAAGATGAATTCGTGCGGGTTTTAGTCGTTTTGCCCGCAAGAATCGTTCTGTTCAAAGTACTGCAGCTTTGAAATATGTGCGCAGTTGCCGCGTTTTCATTTGCACACTACAGTGCAATTGTTATACGCACCATGGCATTTATGTCTGCAGGAAAGATTCCAGAATTCGAAATCAGAACAGCTGTTAGCATGAGTGACATAAAAGTAGATATCTTACGTGTTGTGAAACAACTCAAATCACTTAAGAAAGGCAAGTCTTCCGGTCCAGATGGTATACCAGTCAGGTTCCTTTCAGAGTATGCAGACAAAATAGCGCCTTTCTTGGCAAACATATACAACCGCTCACTTGGCGGAAGGTCTGTTCCTAAAGACTGGAAAGTAGCACAGGCCACACCAATATTCAAGAAAGGAAATAGGTGGAACCCATTGAATTACACACCCATATCGCTGACCTCAATGGGCAGTAGGATTTTGGAGCATATACTGTACTCGAACACTGTGAATCACCTTGAAGAAAATGGCTTATTGATACATAACCAACACGGATTCAGAAAATATCGTTCTTGTGCAACACTCTTTATTCCCATGAAGTAATGAGTGCTGTCGACAAGGGATCTCATATCGATTCCATATTCCTAGATTTCCAGAAGGCTTTCGATACCTTCCTCACAAGCGACTATTAATCAAATTGCGTGCATATGGAGTATCGTCTCAGTTGTGTGACTGGATTAGTGATTTCCACTCAGAGAGGTCACAGTTCGTAGTGATGGACGGCAAATCATCGAGTAGAACAGAAATTATATCTGGCGTTCTGCAAGATAGTGTCATAGGCCCTCTGCTGTTTCTGATTTACATAAATGATCTAGGTGATAATCTAAGCAGCCTCCTTAGATTGTTTGCAGATGACGCTGTAATTTACCGTCTAGTAAAATCATCAGACGATCAATTCCAATTACAAAATGATCTAGAGAGAATTTCTGTATGGTGCGAAAAGTGGCAATTGGCACTAAACAAAGAAAAGTGCGACGTCATCCACATGGGTACTAAAAGAAATCCGATAAATTTTGGGTACACGATAAATCGCACAAATCTAAGGGCTGCCAATTCGACTAAATACCTAGGATTTACAATTACGAGCAACTTAAATGGAAAGAATACATAGATAATTATGTGGGGAACGCGAAAGAAAGACTGCGCTTTGTTGGTAGAACACTTAGAAGATGCGACAAACCCACTAAAGAGACAGTCTACACTACATTTGTCCGCCCTCTGCTGGAATATTGCTGTGCGGTGTGGGATCCTTACCAGGTAGGATTGACGGAGGACATCTTAAAAGTGCAAAGAAGGGCAGCTCGTTTCGTCGTATCGCGCAATAGGGGTGAGAGTGTCACTGATATGATACGCGAGTTGGGGCGGCAGTCACAGAAACAAAGGCGGTTTTCTTTGCTGCGAGATCTATTTACGAAATTTCTCTTGCGAATGCGAAAATATTTTGTTGACACCTACCTACGTAGGGAGAAATGATCATCATAATAAAAGGAGAGAAATCAGAGCTCGAACGGAAAGATTTAGGTGTTCCTTTTTCCCACGCACCATTCGAGAGTGGAATGGTAGAGAGGTAGAATGAAAATGCCTCGATGAACCCTTTGCCAGGTACTTAAGTGTGAATTGCAAAGTAAGTATGTAGATGTCGATGTAGCAAACCCGGGAAGTGAACTCTTCCTGACAACGGTCCACTGTTGTTCTGCTATGGTCTTAGCGGGACATGTGTAACACATTCTCTGAAGCCCCCATGTGGTCATTGTTTTCAACATATGCCTTTCCTCGACTTATCTGCAAATAACCTAATTCCTTATGGTTGCTGTTGTTCTGGTCTTCAGTCTTGAGCCTGGTTTGATGCAGCTCTCCATGCTACTCTATCCTGTGCAAGCTTTTTCACCTCCCAGCACCTACTGCAACCTACATCCTTCTTAATCTGCTTAGTGTATTCATCTCTTGGTCTCCCTCTACGATTTTTACCCTCCACGCTGCCCTACAATACTAAATTGGTGATCCCTTGATGCCTCAGAACATGTCCTACCAACCGATCCCTTCTTCTCGTCAAGTTGTGCCACAAACTTCTCTTCTCCCCAATCCTATTCAATACCTCCTCATTAGTTAAGTGATCTACCCATCTAATCTTCAGCATTCTTCTGTAGCACCATATTTCGAAAGGTTCTATTCTCTTCTTGTCCAAACTATTTATCGTCCATGTTTCACTTCCATACATGGCTACACTCCATACAAATACTTTCAGAAATGATTTCCTGACACTTTAGTCTATAATCGATGTTAACAAATTTCTCTTCTTCAGAAACGCTTTCCTTGCCATTGCCAGTCTACATTTTATATCCTCTCTACTTCGACCATCATCAGTTATTTTGCTCCCCAAATATCAAAACTCCTTTACTACTTTAAGTGTCTCATTTCCTAATCTAATTCCCTCAGCATCACCCGACTTAATTCGACTACATTCCATTATCCTCGTTTTTCTTTTGATGATGTTCATCTTATACCCTCTTTTCAAGACACTGTTCATTTGCCTTTACGGAGCAGGAAATACTCAATTCCAACATCGATAGCACAATTCGATTTAATGGAGAAATCCTGATACTGAATTTCTTTGGTGTCTCATCCTTTTTGATATTCGTCTCTTCCCAATTGTGTTCGACTGTTGGATAGTAAGTGTTTCATTCGTCTGAGGGCAGAACTGAAGCTTTAACAAACCACGAAACTTACTTACAGAATTATGGTACAGAGCGAGAACGACAAAGAAATCATTTACCCATAGACAGAAAGGAGCACCAGTTATAAACAGGGGACTTGTGCCAAGATTCCACAATTTTATGGTTTTAAAAAATGACAGTATTTGCGATAAGAGTAGTTGCGCACACGAGGAGATGTGAAATAATAATCATGAATTTGTGATACATCCTTGTATATACATTTCTATTCACATAATTTTGAACACAATTCTTTACAGAGCACTGTAATACCTAGGTATAAACTATATTTGAAGTAAGAATGTAATCTTCGTGCACTTTCTGTTTCTCATTTTCTTTACGGGATACAAAAATGTTAATTGATTTAGTTATCCCTGAAAAACCTACATATGCGAGTAAAGATGCGATTTGGTAAATACAGTCTTGCTCTTGGAAGGCTTTGTCTCTGCGAAATATGTAGCGTATATTATTAAGATCACAATAACCTCTAACTATGTTCTGTGATTTTAATTGCATCTCCTTCTTAAACCTGTAGTAGCAGTAGGCCTACATATGTGCACTATAGAAGCAGCAATTACAAATATATATTTGTGTCAAAAATGGATCAAAAAATGAGTTTTGAATTCGGAATGTCTGTCTTCTCTTCTACGACGGGCAGAGATCATCAGGGACCGTCAGTAGGGCCTCACTTACAGTATGCACGTTAGGTCGTCGTAGCAATGGGTAAATCACAATTTAAGGCGACGATGACAAATACGTTTGTCGTTTCAGTACGTATATTCGTTTAGAAAGGCCAAGTTGTACGAAGGGCAGAGGTAAGAGACTGCCCAGGAGTCACAGTAATTATCTACGACAATGTTGTATTCAAGTTCATAAGTATACTAAAATCTTATTTGCAATAATATGATGTGAAAAGAGTCTATTATTCGGGATTAATAAGTTAGCTTCGTAAAATATACGTATGAAGTTGGGCATCCATTATGCCCTTTCGCCTATGATAGCTAAAAGTGTTATGTTACAATTTTCCACAGATAGTAAGTTTTAGCCTAAAATCGACATGCAGTGTCAGAACCTAGTTAAAAAAAACCTTACTAACGATACCGCATTCATCCCTGTACGATTAGTATGTGTTCAGGAAAAGGGATGCTGACTTGAGAAATAATATTTATCATAAGCTGTTTACTTTTTATTTTACCTCCCATTATTACTTCGTAACGTAGTACCCAGTTGTAATGCTTGCAATAGAAAACTAGCATATCACGAATGAATTCAGTCAACATCTTCAAGTTTTGCTGTCCTATCTTCCTCAGTTGCGTGTAATATTACGGTATATTGATAATTTTTGCTTTATGGGGTATGACACATGTGAGGTACACAGGCTTAATCTAAAAATAGAAACAGAAATACAAAACAAACACAACATTTCCAGAATACAAGAGAACTCACAAGCTGAAAACTTACTAACAGACTCAACAAACACGCACAATGACAACACCACATGGAAAAGAACCAGATGGTACACCATGATCTACACACACAAACTAACACACAGTGTTGCAAACATCCTAAAGAGAGAGGGCTTCCAAATAGCAAATAAGTCTGGGCAAACCCTCCTATCACACCTAAGCCAACCAGCTACCAAGAGGGACAAATTCCAACAATCAGGAATATATAAACTTGAATGTCAAAATTTTGATGCAGTGTACATAAGCATGACATGCAGGAATTTTAAAACACGATACAAAGAACATAGCAGGTGTTGGAAGTACGAAACGAACCATTTCGCATTTGTAGATCATTTGAAACACCATAACCACCATCCTACAAACAAGGAACAAGAAATGAAAATAATGAAAATAAGGAACCATGACAAACATCTTACACAAATGCAAAACAACGTTCAGAAAGCCATCGCTGAAAACAAACATGTGATAAATTAACAAACACACATCAGCCAGCCTCCCTACTATACTTAATAAAAGAAATGATAGGATTAAAAAATCATCCCTCTCATACAACAACAAAAAAACTCTTGCCCCCTTGCCTTCTGGACACACACACACACACACACACACACACACACACACACACACACACACACACACACACACACACACACACATACACAAATAGGTTACAAATACTTCAATAATTACACTCGAAAGTTCGGCAATAACATTCCATCTTTGACAATAACATCTGACTGTCGGCAACACAAACCAAAACATTGCATCGAAACATTGTCAAGTTCATGTGAAATGTGGGAAAAAACGGCAAACTGGCATTTAGAAGAACAACAACAACACCAAAAATGCAACAGGAGCGTAATATGTAGGAAATCGTTCACGCGACCTGTAAGTACAGTTCAAAATATTACAACTTAATAGGAAATACGAACCACCAAAACTGCTTAAGACCTATAGGTACAGTGACCAAAATGTATATTAAATAGCAAACTTATGTATGTATTCCTGGCCACTGAAGATTCCTTGCAGAAAATAAAGGCGAAACGCGTATGGCACTAAAATTGTGTTTCATTCAGTTGCTGTCAGACGGTCCATAAAGTAAAAATTATTAATATACCGTAGTAGTCAACGAGCCGACTAAACAGCATTCTGCGGCTGTTCCACGCTAACCACAGGTTTTAGCACATCTGCACCGATTTGTGCTGAACACCATTCGATTAATTGTTTAGGCACGAAGGCAGCACTGCCACGATTTATACCATTTTACGCGGTGTTAATGCGATCGCCAAACGGTTACGGGGCGTCATAGACGTCCGAAGCGCTCTACCTTGGCAAATGCCCGCAGGACACAAATTCCGGCTTCCCCGCAGTTACGCAGATCGAGAGGTGATGATGTTAAGGCACAGGACTTGCATTAGGGAGAAGCGGATTCGCATGCCAGTCTGGTCATTCGGATGCAATTTTCCCATTGTTTCCTTAAACAACTTGAGGGAATGGAGGAACGGATTATTTGAATAACGCATGGCCGAATTCCTTCTCTATCTCTTGCCTAGCAGAACTTGTGCCTTGTCATTAATTATCTCTTCGTCGAGTACACTAGTATTTCTTCGGTTCTGTACTGATAACGTAATCAACAGTTGCAACAAAAATGATCTAACGGCGCGACAGGCTGGCCGAAGTGCAGCTGAGCAGAAAGAGTCGAGGTAAAGGCAGCTGGCTCCCTTCCACACCGAGAATAAGACAGGATGCTTGCAGTGCCGCTTCCTGTTTGCTCAGAGGCCTTGGATCACGGTATCGGCGCCCATGTGTCATTCACAGATTTTCACGTCGTTACAGCACAGTGACTGCTTCGGAGTACTCAGCATGGACAAAGCAGTTGTTGTGGTTATTTGAAATCACCAATATTCCTTCCTTTGGCTAAAACTCAAAATGCGTATTTCTCGCCAAGTTCTTTATATATTAATCATTGCTCTTTAAATAATCGTTTCTTTGTAGAGCAAATATTAGCTTTATTTTTAAAGACCACAGAGTCTTGTTTTTTTTTTTCTTTTATCGTCCCCGAAGGATCAAAGTCCATCATTTATGGCGCAACTCCTACCCTCTCCTCACTGGTTTCATCATTATCGGCAAACCAAAACACTAAATTACTCTCCACTTGTACACTCATCACAGTCACGTACAATTAACAATCACATACAAGAAGCACATTCATCGTTGGCAAATTAATGGTGTCCAATTAGTGCGAATAAATAAAGCCATTCCGATTTAGACAGCTGAACCTTCAGCCGGCTACCGATATCATAACCAACAAGACCGTGTCGCACCTACACTGAAGAGCCAAAGAAACTGGTATACCTGCCTAATATCGTATACGGGCACGTGAACACGCGGAAGTGCCGCAACACGACGTGGCATGGACTCGACTAATGTCTGAAGTAGTGCTGGAGGGAACTGACACTATGAATCCTGCAGGGCTATCCATAACTCAGTAAGAGTATGTGGGAGTGAAGATCTCTTCTGAAAAGCACATTGCAAGGCATCACACGTAAGCCCAATAATGTTCATGTCTGGGGAGTTTTGCGTCCAGCGGAAGTGTTTAAACTCAGAAGAGTGTTCCTAGAGCCATTCTGAAACAATTCTGGACGCGTGGGGTGTCGCAATGTCCTGCTGGAATTGCCCACGTCCGTCGGAATGCACAATGAACGTGAATGGATGCAAGTGATCAGACAGGATGCTTACGTACGCGTCACCAGTCAGAGTCATACCTAGACATATCGGGGGTTCCATATCACTCCAACTGCGCACGCCCCACACCATTACAGATCCTCCACCAGCTTGAACAGTCTCCTGCTGACATCCAAGGTCCATGGATTCAAATGGTTCAAATTGATCTGAAGACAGTGGTACCTAACTTCTGAGGTCATCAGTTCCCTAGAACTCAGAACTACTTCAACCTAATTAACCTAAGGACATCACACACCATGGCCGATGCAGGATTCGAACCTGCGACCGTAGCGGTCGCGCGGTTCCAGACTGTAGCACCTAGAACCACTCGGCCACACCGGCCGCCTCCATGGATTCATGAGGTTGTCTCGATACCCTACATGTCCATCCGATCGATACAATTTGAAACTAGACTCGTCCGACCAGGCAACGTGTTTCCAGTCATCAACAGACCAATGTCGGTATTAGCAGGTCCAGGCCAGGCGTAAAGCTTTGTGTCATGTGCACATCAAGGGTACTCGAGTGGGCATTACGTTGAGTGATTCGAATGCTGACGCTTGTTGATGGCCCACCATTGAAATCTGCAGCAATTTGCGGAAGGGTTGCACTTCTGTCACATTGAATGATTCTCTTCAGTAGACGTTGGCCCCGTTCTTGCAGGATCTTCTTCCGACCGCAGCGATGTCGGAGATCTGATGTTTTACCGGATTTCTGATATTCACGGTACAATCATCAAATGACCGTACTGGAAAATCCCCACTTCATTGCTACCTCGTAGATGATGTCTCCCATCGCTCGTGCGCTGACTATAACACCACGTTCACACTCACTTAAATCTTGATAACCTGCCATTCGACAGGAAGTGCAAAATGGCTAAGCAGCGGTGGCTAGAGCACAAATGTAAGGATGTAGAGGCTTATCTCACTAGGGGTAAGATAGATACTGCGTACAGGAAAATTAAAGAGACCTTTGGAGATAAGAGAAACACTTGTATGAACATCAAGAGCTCAGATGGAAACCCAGTTCTAAGCAAAGAAGGGAAAGCAGAAAGGTGGAAGGAGTACATAGAGGGTCTATACAAGGGCGATGTACTTGAGGACAATATTATGGAAATGAAAGAGGATGTAGATGAAGATGAAATGGGAGATACGATACTGCATGAAGAGTTTGACAGAGCACTGAAAGACCTGAGTCGAAACAAGGCCCCCGGAGTAGACAACATTCCATTGGAACTACTGACGGCCTTGGGAGAGGGAGTCCTGACAAAACTCTACCATCTGGTGAACAAGATGTATGAAACAGGCGAAATACCCTCAGACTTCAAGAAGAATATAATAATTACAATCCCAAAGAAAGCAGGTGTTGACAGATGTGAAAATTACCGAACAATCAGTTTAATAAGCCACAGCTGCAAAATACTAACACGAATTCTTTACAGACGAATGGAAAAACTAGTAGAAGTCGACCTCGGGGAAGATCAGTTTGGATTCCGTAGAAATGTTGGAACACGTGAGGCAATACTGACCTTACGACTTATCTTAGAAGAAAGATTAAGGGAAGGCAAACCTACGTTTCTAGCATTCGTAGACTTAGAGAAAGCTTTTGACAATGTTGACTGGAATACTCTCTTTCAAATTCTAAAGGTGGTAGGGGTAAAATACAGGGAGCGAAAGGCTATTTACAATTTGTACAGAAACCAGATGGCAGTTACAAGAGTCGAGGGACATGAAAGGGAAGCAGTTGTTGGGAAGGGAGTAAGTGAGGGTTGTAGCCTTCGGGGTAGGTATTAAAATCCATGGAGAAGAAATAAAAACTTTGAGGTTCGCCGATGACATCGTAATTCTGTCAGAGACAGCAAAGGACTTGGAAGAGCAGTTGAATGGAATGTATAGTGTCTTGAAAGGAGGATATAAGATGAACATCAACAAAAACAAAACGAGGATAATGGAATGTAGTCGAATTAAGTCGGGTGCTGCTGAGGGAATTAGATTAGGAAATGAGACACTTAAAGTAGTAAAGGAGTTTTGCTATTTGGGGAGCAAAATAACTGATGATCGTCGAAGTAGAGAGGATATAAAATGTAGACTGGCAATGGAAAGGAAAGCGTTTCTGAAGAAGAGAAATTTGTTAACATCGAGTATAGATGTAAGTGTCAGGAAGTCATTTCTGAAATTATTTGTATGGAGTGTAGCCATGTATGGAAGTGAAACATGGACGATAACTAGTTTGGACAAGAAGAGAATAGAAGCTTTCGAAATGTGGTGCTACAGAAGAATGCTGAAGATTAGATGGGTAGATCACATAACTAATGAGGAAGTATTGAATAGGATTGGGATGGTGAGAAGTTTGTGCCACAACTTGACCAGAAGAAGGGATCGGTTGGTAGGAAATGTTCTGAGGCATCAAAAGATCACCAATTTAGTATTGGAGGGGAGAGTGGAGGGTAGAAATCGTAGAGGGAGACCAAGAGATGAATACACTAAGCAGATTCAGAATGTAGGTTGCAGTAGGTACTGGGAGATGAAGAAGCTTGCACAGGATAGAATAGCAGGGAGAGCTGCATCAAACCAGTCTCAGGACTGAAGACCACAACAACAACAACAACAACCTGCCATTGTAGCAGTACAGTAACCGATCCAACAACTGCGCCACACATTGTTGTCTTATATAGGCGTTGCAGACCGCAGCGCCGTATTCTTCCTGTTTACATATCTCTGTATTTGAAGACGCATACCTATACGAGTTTCTTTGACGCTTGAGTGTATATTAAATTTGACGAAACTAGTTACTTTTCTGATGTGGTATCTCATAAAACAACACCAGCTTTTGTACTCAGTTACGAGGGACTTCAAGAAGAAAGTTACATTTTAAACGAGGTCTGTTCAAAAAATTCTGGAACATTCGTAATTATGCGCCAATGGTATGTTAGAAGGAAATACGGTTGGCATCCCTGCACAAGCCTGCACTTAATGTGTAACTGCCGGAAGTTTCTTTGTTGTATGTCTGTTACTTACTGTCACTGCTGTGTTGAGAAGAACGTTTTATCGGACAGTTTGCGGATTTCGTGATGGCAGAATTAGAGAAGAAAAGCGTCTGCATTAAATATTGCGTGAAAGTCAAGAAAACTTTTACAGAGGCACGCCAAAGGATGCAGGAAGCCTACGGTGATTATTGCCTAAGTCGTACTCGGCGTTACAAATGGTTCGCACGGTTTAAAAATGGCTGGACGGATGTTAATCGACGATACCATCGGGACGTGTTGCGACGGCTATGATAAATATGAGAAGGAAACGGCCTGAAATACGGCGAGGCAGTTCATGGCTCTTGCATCACGTTAACGCACCCGCGCATTCATCCCTGTTGGTGCGTAACTATTGTACAAAAATCCGCTACCTCATCCTCTGTACTCTCCGGACCTGGCCCCTGCGGACTTTTTTTTAATTTCCAAAGCTGAAAACTCCGTTGAAAGGGGGGCCCTCGTTCAGGACGCCCTTTGATGTCTACCGAAGATGAACATGTCAGGAAGGTCAACGAAACTGTGCGCGCCACTCGAAGACTGACTGTCCCAAAGATTGCAGAAGAACGTAACATTTCAGTTTGATCATGTCATGAAATCCTGACACATCATCTTGGAATGCGCCGTGTTGCCGCCAAGTTCGCTCTACGGCTCGTAAGTCAAAACAGGAAAGACCTTCGCTTCACGGTCTGTGAAGATCTTGGGATCGCGCAAGTGAGAACGAGATGTTCCTTAAGAGAATCGAACTGGTGATGAGACGTGGATCTATGCCTACGATGTTGAGATCAAGGTTGAATCTTCACAATGGGTCGAGAAAAGTTCTCCAAGACAAAAAAAAAAAAAGCCATAGACATGCTGATAGTTTCTCTTTGACTCTGAAGGATTAGTTCTACACGAATTCGTGCCACAAGGACAAATTATTAACCGATGGTGCTATCGGGACGTGTTGCGACGCCTGCGGCAATGTGTGAGAAGGAAACGGCCTGAAATATGGCGACAAATCACGGCTCTTGCATCACAACAGCCGGCCGGGTGGCCGAGCGGTTCTAAGCGCTACAGTCTGGAACCGCGCGACCGCTACTTTCGCAGGCTCGAATCCTGCCTCGGGCATGGATGTGTGATGTCCCTAGGTTAGTTAGGTTTAAGTAGTTCTAAGTTGTAGGGGATTGATGACCTCAGAAGTTAAGTCCCATAGTGTTCAGAGCCATTTGAACCATTTTTTTGCATCACAACACACCCGCACATTCACCGTTATTGATGCGTGACTATTGTACAAAAACCGAAATCACTACACTGCTTCATCCCTCGTACTTTCCAGACCTGGCCCCTACTGACCCTTTTTATTTCGAAAGTTGAAAACCCTGTTGAAAGGATAATTTTTTGCAACGATAGACGAAATAAAAGAAAATTCGCAGACGGCGCATCGCTCGATCAAGCAATCGGCGTACCAAGACTGCTTCCGGAAGTGGAAACGGCGTTGGGAGAGGTGTATTAGTTGCGGAGGAGAATATTTCGAAGGAGACCATGCACAATAAGTAAAGGGTATGCATAGAAAAATTTTGTAGACAAAGTTCCGGAATTTTTTTGAACAGACTTTGTAACCTTTCTTGAATGTTGCAGTTCACTTCAGTGTGACGCAGATGTATGGCAATGTTTTTCAATGTAGTTATCCAAGTGTCAATAAACAGCAACTGGAACGTTCCACCAGTCATTCAGGCCCTTGACAGAAATCCGGTCCTTGGTCATTCGAGGACCGCTGCGTGGACGTCCTCATCGTTGGAAACTCTCTTTACCCCTAGACGTTTTTTCAACTTGTCGAAAATATGGGAATCACATATAGCTCCATATTTAGCAGTTATATACAACCACTCGCTCCAGAAAGATCCGTACCTAAAGACTCGAAAATTGCTCAAGTCACACCAATACCCAAAAAGGAAAGTAGGAGTAATGCTCTGGATTACAGGCCTATATCACTAACGTCGATTTGCAGTAGGATTTTGGAACATATACTGTATTCGAACATTATGAAGTACATAGAATAAAACGATTTATTGACACATAGTCAGCAAAGATTCAGAAAATATAGTTCTTGTGAAACACAAGTAGCTCTTTATACTCATGAAGTAATAAGTGCCATCGACAGGAGATGTCAAATTGATTCCATATTTTTAGATTTCCAAAAGGCTTTCGACACCGTTCCTCACAAGCGTCTTCTAACCAAACTGCGTGCCTACGGATTATCGCCTCAGTTGTGCGACTTGATTCGTGATTTCCTGTCAGAAAGTTCACAGTTCGTAGTAATAGACGGGAAGTCATCGTGTAAAACAGAGGTAATATCCGGCGTTCCCCAATGAAGTGTTATAGGCCCTCTATTGTTCCTGAACTGTATTAACGACATAGGAGACAAACTGAGTAGACGACTTTGTTTGTTTGCAGATGATTCTGTCATTTACCGTCTTGTAAAGTTATCAGTTGATCAAAACGACTTGCAAAATGATTTAGATAAGATATCTGTATGGTGCGAAAAGTGACAATTTACCCTGAATAAAGAAAAGTGTGAAGTTATTCACATGAATACTAAAAGAAATCAGCTAAATTTCGATTACGCGATAAGTCACACAAATCTGAAGGCTGTAAATTCAGCTAAATACTTAGGGATTGCCATTACAAATAACCCAAATTGGAACGATCACATAGACAATATTGTGGTTAGAGCAAACCAAAGAATGCGATTCATTGGCAGAATACTTGGAAGGTGCAACAGGTCTACCAAAGACACTGTTTACACTACGCTTGTCCGCCCTATCCTGGAGTATTGCTGTGCTGTGTGGGATCCGCATCAGGTGGGACTGACGGATGACATTGAAAAAGTACAAAGAAGGGCAGTTCGTTTTGTATTATCGCGAAATAGGGGAGATAGTGTCACAGACACGATACGTGAATTGGAGTGGCACTCATTAAAACAAAGGCGTTTTTCCATGCAAAGGGATCTTCTCATGACATTTCAGTCACCAGTTTTCTCCTCCGATAGCGAAAACATTCTGTTACCACCCACCTACATAGGGAGAAATGATCATCACCATAAAATAAGAGAAATCAGGACTCGCACAGAAAAATTTAAGTGCTCGTCTTTCCCTCGTGGCGTTCGAGAGTGGAACGGTAGAGAGACAGCTGGAAGTTGGCTCATTTGTGAATAGCAGAGTAATGATGTAGATGTAGACATGGTGCAAGATCTGGACATCCCGATAGGCATCATCTGCATCTGTGCGACTTTCGACAAATTCACTACGGCTGGATGCTTCAACCACATACTGCTGGAATTTCAAGATGGATCTGTATGTAGTATAGACGCATTGCTCGCCACATTCGTACCTTCAGTTTGGTGTACGCGTCCAGTTCCCGCGCCATTTCACTCGCACACTGAGATACACCTATTACCTGTACCGCGGCTGAACCGCGTGTGTAGGAAACTCGGAACATGTATTATTTTCTGACGATGTGCCACTTTTGTTGCGCAATTATCTTAGCGAGGGAAAACACGTGCAACTTAGTTTCTGATGTCCCTAGCATATCTATTTCTTTTCAATTTTATATTTGTGTGTGATATAGATGTTCCATGTCTGCTATTCAATGATAAAGCTCTAATTTTCATTCTTAATAGTAATTAGTATTAATCAATATTTGCGTTCATCCCCAATCATTTTCTTCGTGATTTATAGATTTAAGTTGTCAATTGAAGAGTGAAACATTTAGGAAAATCCGTACCTGAGACATAAAGGGGCGTTAGTACGTTTTGTGCAGTTCTTTAATATGTACATTCGACTTCATTTGTGAAAGAAGATTGGCAGTCCTGCTCGAGCTCACAGCCCTTTAAGGCAATGTTAAATATTTTTCGGAATGGCAGTATGGACCAAAATAAAGAAAAAATACACAGTAAACATGGGTCCTGAAATACATACCTTAAGAGCTAAGGGCACTTTTTCATCTTCGCTACTGTGAAACATCTCTACTACTCAAAATTGCTCACTGCTCTTGAAATATGCATTTTAGAGCCCATGTTTACTAGAGAAGTTTTTCTTCTTTTGGTCCACACTACCGTCTCCCGAAGTTTGGGAAGCAGTAGTTTGCATTAGAAGAGATTTCACAGTATGGAAGGTAAGGAAGTGCTCATAGCTCTTATGTTATGCACTTTAGAACTAACGTTTACTACACTTCTTTGCTTCGAATGTTTGTTCCTGCCATGTCCCTGATTATTATTATCATTCCTTCTGGGAGACGCTATACATGCGTGAAAATCAGTGGTCAGATTTACGGTTTGATCGTATGGCCTTCAGGCAAAAGTAAATAGCTACATTTACAGCTCTCCTCATTGTCAGTAAGCTGTGGTATATATATACATTTTACCACGGTAAAATGTTCATTTATAGTTCGGCAGGTTGACACTATATAATAAACCTAAATATTAATTTAAAAAAGAACATATGAGTAGCCTACATACTGAAACGAGTTCTGAAAATAATTGCAGTATGTTAAATTTATGTGTCTTATATAACTACTCACAGTAAATGTTTGCCATTTAGACACCCATTACTGAAATAGTCGAAAATGTTGAAGACCAACACTGTGTGATTGCCCATGATGTGTCGTTCCTCTCTTTGTACAGATTACGACCGACATTTTAAACAGCTACTATAACTAAGACATTCTTTAGTTTGTTAATTAATCTATATTGTTTATCTTCGTTATTTGTTATACATTTTCGTTCATGGGTCAAAAAAAAAAAGCTTACAGATCTAACAGTCGCACAGTAAAAATACATTGGCTTCGAATAACTTTTATCTCACATTTTTTTGCCCATCAGGCACCCGAAGACTGCATCTAAAAATTTGAAACTTTCCTTTTGCTAGTATCCTACCAATGAACGTAAGCGTACAGCCTAAATTACCTAGAACGGAGCCTTTGTGACCATTCCATCTCATATTTCTACAAGTTTTACGGCCACGTATTTGTATAATGTGATTGATTCTAGTTAGGACTAACTGATATTGTAGTCATTTTCTGAAATACGTACTCTTACATTTCAGAACGTCTAAAGCAAGCTGCCGGTTATTCCACCACTTTGAATTCTTATTAAGGTCGAACGTTGTGCAGATTTTCAGGTAGTACTTCATTATAGATAACTATAGCATGCGCAAAAAGGGATGTTACTATTAACGTTGAGTGCCAGTTTACTAATATTTAACATTAACAGTATGGAATCCAAGTCAGTTTCCAGTGGTACGCCTGGTGTTACTTCTGCATCTGTTGACGACCTCCGTCCAAGAAAGTGTGATACGTCCTCTCTTTCAACAAATCCTGTAGCCAGTCACAAAATTAGTTCATACTATGGGCGTAGTATTGAGTGGACTGCATTCAGAGGTCAAAAAATATTGCATCTACCTTACTGCCTTGATCCCAAGCTTTCAGGGTGTAATGCATGAAAGTGCGAGTTTTGTTTCGCATTACCAACGTGTTTCGAATGCATGTTGGTTGGTATGGTCATACGATCGGACTTTAATAATAATCGTGGATGTGGTGCTGAGTCAAATGGTTTCCGGAAGTCGAGAAATACTACGTCTACCTGACGGTCTTTAACTGTGACTTTCAGGATGTCTTGTGAGAACATTGCGAGGTGGATTTCCCATGATAAATGTTTCCTGAATACTTGCAGACTGACATGGTGGAGGTCATTCTATTCGAGTTACCTCAATACGTCAGAGCTCAGAATATGTTTTAAGAGTCTATAACAAATGGACGTCAGTCATTTTGTTCCGAAGCTTTTTGGGTCATTTCTGCTGCTCTTCCTGCAGACGGTATGGCCTTTGCACTCTTCCAACTACTAGACTAAGTTTTTTTTCGAGAGATCTATGGTGTATTACGATTAAATGAGAGCGCTATCAGTCGCAAATTCGGATTAGAATGGGATAGGGATTCGATCGGCCCCTGGAGATTTGTTCAGTTTTAACTATCTCATCTGCTTCTCAACGCTACTAACATTGAAATCTATTTCACTCATCTTTGCAGTGGTGTGAAATTAAATTTGGGCTATACTTCTAGATTTTCTTTTACATTTTTCCTTGTCATTTGAAAATGGAGCTCATGCGAATAATAATTATAATACTACAAATTACTTACGGTTTCAATATGTTAGTTTCAAAATTAAAATATTTTTGCATGGACTTGATTTTCAGTGCGTTACTCTCTTTAAATATCTGTTCATTAAATAAAAATTATTGAATGGTTTTATGGAATTATATAATAAAAATTGTATAATAAACCTAAAGGATGCTAGCAGGCTTTTAATCCGAAAATTGTCCTAAAATGCTCTGTCTGCTGGTGAATTATCGCTCGCATCACATGTTCAGCCTAGGAGTCTATAGATTCTAAATATCTACTGCCCTGAGCAAGTTACACTGGCGTATCTGAGTTGGTTAAACGTTCAATAATGCGTGAAAACTATACTGGAACGCATTGAAACACCGTAAACAAAGATAATGGGAAGACGCGCTTTACTTCAGTTAAAAATAAGTGAAAGGAAGATAAAATAGATAGCAATAACAGCACTAAGTAAGTGACCTAGATTATCACTAACTTTAATTCAAGCGAATAGCTGTCAGACTTGAGAGTATTCTGGATGTCCGTTTGTTCTATTGAGGAGGCATACCTCGTACTATACGAGAGAATATAAGCAAACGATTTCTACCCGAGCTTTTTTAACAATGTAATGCAAAACATCTCTGTCGACAATACTGAGGCCCAAGTTTATAGCAAAGCACCGCAGACGATAATGGAACAGAAAAAAATAATATTCTGGTGCAAAAAAAAGTAGTGTAATATAACAGTTACGTCAATGTATTCTTCAGACGTTTGAAGTTACACACAGTGTATTGTCGTTTATCTGTTACTTCCAGCGCTTTAAGAATCATTTTTATGTAGCCCTAAATAGTATAGTTATTATCTGTGCAAATGGCTAATGGTTAATCTTCATCAGAAAAAAATTAGCATTGCAGTGCGAGGCCAAGTATCGCACGACACCAGTACCATGTGCTGTATGGATAAATTGTCTCTGCACATATATCGAGATAGTTTGGCCTGCAGGTTATGTTCTTCGAGGTCAGGCGAACGAACGAATCTTGCTCCATGTTGATCTTTCATTTGTGTTGCTACAGACCCTGACGTTACGGACTTGCAAATATCGGATGAATCTGCTGTTTGCAAACACGTTTTGAAAGAATAGTCGTGCAGCATTGTGTCCGTCACCATTCATATAACCAGAGATAAAAATCTGCTTGCTCATGAAATTAATATCCTGTCATGATTAAACGGAACTCTTATCTGATGGCTCACTACTATCGCACATGTGAAACTATCACACGGATTAATCTTAAATGTATACAAATGTCAAAAGTAAACATGTCTCCATCGTACTTTCTCGGCGTTGAGGCTGTAAAGTGAGCATGCGCTGGTCGAGTTGTAGGGACAACACCACTTATATACCTAATAATATGCATTTACGTAGAGTCTACATTTCCTAAGTTTTACTTTGAAACGTTCTGAGCATAAACTTTCAGTAATCAGTCATAAATTGAGGATTTTAGTTGGACTTCTTATTTTGAGTTGGCACGAGGTATCCGCCCTGAAAGTTTGTGGAAGTATTTCCGACAGACCCCGCGCACAATGCACAGCACACGTTAAGGAAAGCAAAGCAAACGTTGAAGTGCTCTACCGACTCAAGTCACAAAATTCATTTTTTGGAAGATCTTGAGATTCCCTTGTACAGAATATCAACAAAGTTAAATACTGAATTACAAACGATAGCAGAGGGATGTGGCCGAGCGGTTCTAGGCGCTTCAGTCTGGAACCGCTCGACCGCTACGATCGCTGGTTCGAATCCTACCTCGGGCTTGGATGTGTGTGATGTCCTTAGGTTAGTTAGGTTTAAGTAGTTCTAAGTTCTAGGGGGCTGATGACCTCAGATGTTACATCCCATAGTGCCCAGAGCCATTTTTTTTTTTACAGACATTAAAATATATTTGCAGATTTTATTCCCTCTCTCTGCAGTTTTCTCCATTAAATAGTAGCTATGAAGCTGTTATACATACAAAGAAAATAGTAATCTTTATTTTGCACTAAAAATTAATTCATGTGCAGAGACAATTTATCCATACAGCACATGCAGCTCATGGTACTGGTGTCGTGCGATACTTGGCGCCGCACTGAAATGCTAATTTTTTTCTGATGAAGATTAACCATTAGCCATTTGTACAGACAATAAGTAGTTCCTGAGCAACATAATACGAGAGGCGTTTAATAAGTAATGCAACACACACTTTTTTCTGTGCAATTTCGACTGAAAAATGCGGAATATGGTGTGCGATGTCGTGGAATAGTCCCGCCTTACCGCTATAGTTTCATGAAGTTCCGATAGGTGGTGGCGCTATTGTAGCCTCCAGAATGGCGTCTGTAAGGGAGGTGCGTTCGCAGCGAAGAGCTGTCGAAGCATCACAAATATTCATAGGCGTTTGCAGAATGTCTACGGACACCAACCTGTGAACAAAAACACGGCGATTCGCTGGGTAGGGCATCTGTCATAATCGTAACAAGGTCGCACAAACCAGTCTTACCTTGCGTGTACCGGCCGGCCTGCCGTACATATCTCTCTCCTGCATTGTTGGAACGTAAGGACACACTCATTCGAACTGATCGCCGGATCACAATTGGAACACAATTTGAGTTCTTCGCCGCCTAACATAAAACCACAAAGAGCGACGAAGGACCATCGGTGCGAATAGCTTGGGAGTTACGAGGCTGACCGTGTCAAATATCGTCACAGATGATGAAACATGGGTTCATTGGAAACAGAACGGTAATCTATGGAATGGCGCATGACCACATCTCCTCCGAAGTAACAGTTCAGAGCGCAGACTTAACTATTAAAGTCATGGAGACTGTCTTCTGTGACTCTGAAGGGATTATTCTGCAGTTCACGGTGCAACGATCAACTCTGAAGTGAATTGTGCTACCCTCAGGAAACTGAAGAAACGAATTCACGTATTCATCAGCAAAAAATTGCAAACGAACTTCTTCTAATTTCACTTTCTCCATGACAATGCAAGGCCTCAGACAAGTCTGCGGCCTCGAAAGGAGCTCACGAAACGTTATTAGACTATTCTTCCTCATCCGTCCTACAGCCTGTATCTCACGACTTCAGCCTTCCACCTGTCTGGCCCAATGATGGATCCACTCCGTGGGAACCAATATATGGATGATGAGGAGGTTACTGATGCAGCAAGACATTGGCTCCGACGTCAGCCAGTAGAGTGGTACCATGCGGGCATAGGCCCTAACAGTTGAAACGTCCCCTTGAAAAATTATACAAGACTGTGCTTAAACTGACACACAATATTTTTAGCGCAAAGCAATCTGACTTCCAAAAATCCCTATGAAAGAATGGCCCTGACTAACATTAACTTATACGTTTCAAAAATCACTTACCTCACAAAAATCTTCATTACTCAAGCTACTGCAATACAGCGAGCGCCACTACTGCCAGCTTAATAGTCAAAATATATATAGCAGTTCATGACATCCAGTCTTACAAATTTCAAAACTTTGCCATCTCTCTCCCCACGTCCACCACTGTTGGCGGCTCACCCCCAACTGCGCAACGCTACGCGCTGTTAGCATCCAGCTGCCGCTGCCCAACACTACAATGGCAGACAACAATGAAAACCAGCCACAGACTGCACATGGCACAGCCAGTGATTTTCATACAGAGCGCTACGTGGCGGCGGCGTTACCAATAAAAAAACCTAAACAGCCTACTTACATAGCCCCCATGCTCCCCACAAAAAAATTTACAAATTGTTTTGGGCAGTGGCCAATACAGATTTGAAAATTTTTTTCATAATTACAATAACAAAGAAATGAAATGCACACACTTATCGATACAATGTTGGTCAAAAGCTAAAATTTTCTCACAGTCCATAAAGACAGTCCTGATCATTCATCAAAGTAAAATTGCAGTGTTTTTCTCAAAGTCTGAGTAATAAAAGAAATTGCACTTGGAAGTAGTGGATTTCTAAGCAGTCTTGAAGAAGTAGTGTTGTCCTTCCTACGGAAAGACAGTGCTGACTCTTGACATGCAGACAGGTAATGGGCCACAGCAGAGTCAGTCGACATTGAAGACTATCGGTAGGTAGGTCATCACAGAGCAGACCCACTGTAGTCCTGGTAGAGATTACTGTTGGTGGGCCACCAGAGGTGCAGACCCTCTGCAGTCCTTGTAGAAATAATGGTATTGGTGGGTCATCAAAGGTGCAGATTCACTGTAGTCCTTGTAGAGACGGCCAACAGCCATCTGTTGCAACTGTGCAGGTGCACAATCACCATTGAAGAGTCTTGCAGAGAATGCAGCAAGTCCATAAACCACCACTTGTCCACTCACAAAGAATTTGTTTGAAATGTCCTGAGAACCAGCAATGCTGTTATCCAGTCGCTTGCTGAATTATTAACACACGTGCAAACACTATAGTCCCTGCTTCTCACATATTGTCCATATACTATGGCCAACAGAAACGTGTGCAGTGAAATGTAACTTACAAGTTACTTAATTTGATGAACTGGTGTCAATTACAATTTTATAACATAAGAATACAATAACAAAGGTACAAAATACACCATTAAAGAACATAAAAATACAGATAACATTTGTAGTAATAGCGGCTTTACAAAAGAATCGAAATAACAAATACATCAGTGTTACAAAAAATATGACATAAGTACATACATAAAAGATCAGAATAACTTTTGAAACATCAACTTCACACATGAGCATTAAAACAAAACAGAATAAATAATGCCTAAACATCTTTATGAAGTAAATAACATATTATTAATGCAAATTATATTTGAGGATAACAGTATTCCTCATCATAGTGAATGTAGCTTAGTATTACGTTTTTCACACGCCATTACTGTCACAATATTCCACACAACAACACAGAAAAACACAATTTGAAGAGCAAAAATAAGAGAACACATTGACATAGCAAATAATATCTAGTTAATTGCAGGCGCAGCTGCGAAATACTTGGTGCAAATCTACATCCATGCCACAACTGTTTTACTGTACAACAATGAAAGACTACAACTACAAAGGAGATTCTCTCTACAATTACGTGCTAGCAATAAACAAAAGCTACACTAATTACACAAACTGCAAGAAAAAAATCAGAAGATTCCAGTGAGGTATCGTGGCAGGGTCGCCATATGAAACATCCCTTTGAAAAATTATACAAGACTGTGCTTAAACTGACACACAATATTTTTAGCGCAACGCAATCTGACTTCCAAAAATCCCTACGAAAGAATGGCCCTGACTAACATTAACCTATATGTTTCACAAATCACTTACCTCACAAAAATCTTCATTACTCAAGCTACTGCAATGCAGCGAGCGCCACTACTGCCAGCTTAATAGTCAAAATATATATAGCAGTTCATTACATCCAGTCTTACAAATTTCAAAACTTTGCCATCTCTCTCCCCACGTCCACCACTGTTGGCGGCTCACCTCCAACTGCGCAACGCTACGTGCTGTTAGCATCCAGCTGCCGCTGCCCAACACTACAATGGCAGACAACGATGCAAACCAGCCACAGACTGCACATGGCACAGCCAGTGATTTTCATACAGAGCGCTACGTGGCGGCGGCGTTACCAATAAAAAACCTAAACAGCCTACTTACACAGTTAGATGACGTAAGGCCGTCACATTGAATGGAGATCATATTGAAAAATAGTATTTTGTAGCCAAAAGAGTGAGGAATAATGTGATGCATTGGAATCCTGAATAAAACCAGCCTGCTTTCAGAATAAAAATGTGTTATTAAATAAATTAGAAGCATTAGGTATAAGAGCCACCCACGAACCATGGACCTTGCCGTTGGTGGGGAGGCTTGCGTGCCTCAGCGATACAGATGGCCGTACCGTAGGTGCAACCACAACGGAGGGGTATCTGTTGAGAGGCCAGACAAACGTGTGGTTCCTGAAGAGGGGCAGCAGCCTTTTCAGTAGTTGCAGGGGCAACAGTCTGGATGATTGACTGATCTGGCCTTGCAACATTAACCAAAACGGCCTTGCTGTGCTGGTACTGTGAATGGCTGAAAGCAAGGGGAAACTACAGCCGTAATTTTTCCCGAGGACATGCAGCTTTACTGTATGAGCATGGAGAGCTGCATCAAACCAGTCTCAGGACTGAAGACAACAACAACAGGTATAAGAGGGGTAGCTAATGACTGGTTTCGATCATACCTAACAGATAGGGTACAAAGAGTAGAGATAACACATACTTCAATTAGATCTAAACACTTACGAGAATCAAAATACATTAATATAGGGGTTCCTCATATACATCAATGACTTTCCCAGTACTGTTACTCATGGTGAAAAAATTATCTTCGCTGATGACAGCAATATTAT
This sequence comes from Schistocerca gregaria, assembly GCF_023897955.1. NCBI lineage: Eukaryota > Metazoa > Arthropoda > Insecta > Orthoptera > Acrididae > Schistocerca > Schistocerca gregaria. The sequence goes on from NC_064921.1 coordinate 263,864,720, forward strand.
AGTGACTGAGAAAACAAGATAACTCCTTGCCGAGAAAGCAAGTGAAACTCTCAAGGAAGTTTATGACTGGCCAATAAACAATAAAGTGGCACTGAACATAAAGAAAACTAATACCAGAATTTCAGTTTGAAGAGGAAAAATGACAATGTTAAATTAAATGTAGATGGCTCCTCTATAGACTGTGTAACAAATGCAAAATTTCGAGGAATGAATATTGATTCTCAGCTGAAGTGGTGTGAACACGCAAAGGTACTTGCAAACAGAATATCATCAGCATGTTATGCCCATAGAATCCTATCGTCAGGGTGTAACATGCAGTGCCTTTTAGTTACTTACTATTCATATGTACACTCAGTTCTTAGCGATGGCATCCTTTCTGGGGAACAAATGCACAAAATATGAACACAATTTTCAAGCTCCAGAAAAGAGCCATAGAGTAATATTCAAAAATTCTAGTCGAGCACATTGTAAAGATCTGTTCAAAACACTTGGGATTTTAACTGCTGCAGATGAATACATAAAAAACATTGGTAATTACTGAAGAAACAGCTCTGTCCATGACCATGCAACAAGAATTAGACTCAACTTACATTTGCCAAGGAAAAATAAACATAAAACTCAAAACATCATTTTCTGCCAAGGAATAAAACTGGACACTAAATTACCGAAAGAGATTTAAGAAATTACAAAACTACACTTATTTAAAAAGATAGCTAAAAAGTACCTGTTATGCAATACATTTTATACATTGAAGGATTACTTCGATAAAACAAAGTAGGGATTTGATAAAAAATGCTATACAAATAAATAATAATAATAATGGTTATAAAACATCCAACATTCCACATAACACCTTCACTTTCTTTTTTCCTTTCTAGAAATTCTTACCCCCAAGCTATGCACAGCACAATACTAACACCTCTTCCTCTTTCTGAGCGCAACATCTCACTCATCTCATTATGGAGGGATGCTGACTCAATTTTTCAGGATAGCAAATGGTAAGATGTGGTAAGTGACCCCGGGATCACCAGTGTGTGTGTGTGTGTAGTGAGTGAATTGTTATGAAACAATGTGGGTACAGTGTGTGCAGTGACTGATAGTGAGATATGTGTGAACAGTGTGGCATTACATTATTTAATAAGTTATTTGTAAAGAAAGTATTGTATACCAGAAGTAAATCTAATGATTGTCTCTAACTAGAAGTCTGTAAATATATATGTATACAAATTAGCTTATTTTAAATTGATCTAAACTTGTAAATACTTTGACAAGTCCTATATCCTTGTAAAAAAAGATCTACCAATGAATAAAGCTATTACTACTACTACATTACAAAGTACATAAAGAACGCTGAGAAACATATCGTTTATGCACTGTTGACATGTTGTATCATCAGATCTTTTTTTTTTGTGTTTTGCTTCGTCATAGTACTTTGTCACCTGCATTGTTATGTGAAGGTGCGTTTCAGGTCTTTTCTAGCACTGGCACTTAAGGAATCAGAGACTTCTCTCGTGATAAATTTAGTAGTCTTTGCTCTATGCTAAAGCTGGCCATACACTTGTGGCATGTGGATGAGGGAGAGCACTACGGTGTACAGATTGAGGTGTGGCACCAGTTGGAGACGGCCAGTGGCGGCTAGGAAAACGTTGCTGGAAAGTAAAACATTTTAATTCAGCTTGTGCTACAACATTCGTAGTGCTGTGATGCCGCGGACATGCCTCTCAGGCGCTCAGCGTGTAGCCTACTGACAGATGCTGAAGTAATATGCCGGCGGCGTGGTTGGCTGTGATTTCCCCGCCGAGCAATGCTGACATTCCTTCAGCCAGCTCAGCAATGCATGCTCCAGTTTGCAGAGCGTGGCATCATACGCCAAGTGTCAGCAGCATGTACGACTGGCAGAATTTTTATTGAGACCGCCAGGACTTGAAAGAAGAGCTCGCCCCAGTGGGCGACGATGGAGTTGCTGGAGTGTTCACCCCTGTGTTGGTACGCAGGCGCGCACTCCCTCTGATATGATCCACTGTGCCGCAGGGCAGACGTTTGGCCGCTGCTGTAGAGAGCCTGGAAGAAGCTCATCCGTCGCATAGTGCCAAGTTCCCAGGTGCTGGGAACTGGTCTGCGGAGATGGCAGCCCAGAATGGTGTCGGCTTCTTGTTGATGTATAGCCTGTTGGTGACTGGCAAGACTCCTGGGTTGTGATGTGTGCTGCCAGGCTGCTCATAGCTCTTTTAAATCTGCGAGCATTTATACTGAGTTTATGATGCCAACCACGTACGAATTGACACTTATGTGACAAAAATGATATAGTGACACAGCTGCCATGTCCTGGTGCTTCATCAGAATCGTGAGGTACAGCTTGACCTGCCTCGTGGTGAGTAAACAGGCCTGTTGATGAAATTGGCATACCAATACTTCAGCGCCCGTCGTCTGCCCATGGCTTTCAAGACAGCCATAGCACAGTTCCTGTTTCCAAAGTAGCGCCAAAAAATAGCGGCGGTAATATATATTTTCTCACTTTGCGGAACTTATCTCAAACTTTGGGTGGGTACCTATAACTGCACTGAAAAAAAGAGACTACACATACATGGCCACAACATACATTAGTTTACACTGTCCTTATTAACACCACAAGCTTCAGAGGCCATACATTCACTCTACAATTCTAGCTATTTGGTCCTTAACCATCCAAACCCATTTTTTCTTACGCTCCTTATTACAGCTTCCGCTCTTATTACTAACTACTCAATACACATTAAACCCTTTAAAACAAATAGCAACTACTTACATTCTCACTAACCATGCCATCACAGCTCTTCTCCATTCGACCAACTAACAGTGTTTGTTCCAACAATCAACACAGGACTCCATACACTGCCCTCTGAGTTTTGCACATTTTTAATTCTAGACTGTACATTTCTTATTACCACATTTATACTTATCTCAAACATTCTGTACTCAATTTTTCTGCTGTGCAAACAAATACTTAACCAGTCCGGTGGTAACTGATACACTGGAAGGTCACACTGATTAGTGGCCCTCTGCCTGTAGTAGATGAAGGCTGCACAAAACAGAGTCAAAACCAACACAAGCCTGTTAATGTGACACTCGTCATCACTACCTTATGATATACGTCGTTGCTCCACCTAATACTGCACAAGTGTTGATGCATCCACTCTACCGAAATTTGTCCCTCTTAAATGTCTATTAGCCTTTTTAACTAAAGGATTAGGTCAGTGTCTAACGTTTCATGCAGGTAGGTCAATTTTGCATTGGGTACACCTATTGCGGCTCATCTGGCCGATCCATCTGTGGCTGCATAATATTTAACCTGGTCTCTGCTGTAGCAGCCGCTGGCAGATGAAATGTTATTTCGCATCCTGTTCCGTTAATTATTAATCCAGTACCATATAGATCCAATCATTTATTCCCTGCGAGCCCCCTCTGCACATAGCTGTTGGCTAACACTTTTACCGCACTGCCCATAGAGTAAGCCTAATGCAGCCGCACTTGTTAGAAACATGGTAATGGTTGTAGGATGCCATGCGGACAACTTTGGCCATCTGTCAACCTAGGTGCAGCTGAATTTCGCATATATTCGTACCAGTCCGGATTACCTAGGTTAGGTAGCCCCTTCCCTCTGGCATAGCTACGCTTCCCCCAAAGACCTTGGCCATCTGTCAACCTAGGTGCAACTGAATTTCGCATATATTCGTACCAGTCCGGATTACCTAGGTTAGGTAGCCCCTTCCCTCTGGCATAGCTACGCTTCCCCCAAAGAGCTCACTGCATGCCTATCCCCATCCTCTGAGTTCAACAACAGTTTCCCTGAATTTCCCTCAGGTTCCCCACCTCAAAAGGCAAACGTGAATGGTGAAAACCACATGTTCTTTTCTGGTGAAAGGCACTTCGCTTTCCAACGGTTGTACTTGCCGCGATCCCATTTCATTCTTGATGAAGAGATGAAGCATCACTGTGGCTACGACTTCCCTCATCTCTACCCCTGACATGTCCAACCAGAGAACATGGAGCTACACTCATTCACTCTCCCTGCTTTTGGGAAGGTCTTCCGTCCAGTAGACACGGAGAGAAACAATTGAATACCTAAATAATATGTTGTTGTTGTGGTCTTCAGTCCAGAGACTGGTGTGATACAGCTCTCCGCGATACTCCATCCTGTGCAAGCTTCTTCATCTCCCTGTACCTACTGCAACCTACATCCTTCTGAATCTGCTTAGTGTATTCATCTCTTGGTCTCCCTCTACGATTTTTACCGCCGCGCTGCCCTCCAGTACTAAATTGGTGGTCCCTTGATGCCTCAGAATATGTCCTACCAACCGAAACATAAAATAGCAGTACAGCAACCCACAACACAAAAAAAGTATCTCCAAAACCTTCATAACCAAATTCTGCTTCGTAACCACAAATAGCTTCCTGACATTTACACAATAACACATCTCAATTAATACTACAATTCAGCTTGAATTCTTATTTGTACACAAAACAATACATAATATTAAATAGTCTTTCCTACTTCCCTGACTTCAACAGATATGGAATTTCGTGCACAGGTCACACAAGGTTTTTGTGCTCACTCTTCTTCTGACTACCCCTCACTTTCTCCCTGGTGGATGGCGGTACTTGCGCCAGCCAACGCATCTGGAGCGCCTCAAACCCAGGCATCCAACATGAACTATTGTTTTACGGGTCAGTAATTGTAGTCTGACGTTAACTGTTGATTTTGTTTCAATTATCCCTTGTACCTGGTAAAATTTTGGTCTTACCCATCAGGATATAAGGGCTGAATGGGAATTACCCATTTTCGTATCTTCTAACGTGGTGTATTTCCCAAGAGATTCACTATCTGCTCTTGGCATCGCAGAGCTCTGATGTTTTCTCTTCAGCATGTCCCCATATCTCTCGCAACATTTTGGCAAAATGCCTGGCAGGCTCAGCCTCCTTGCTCATTTTCGGTCTGACCTATTCAAATGGCAAAGGCATTTTCCTTGCATAATCCATCTCATACGGAGATAGTCCAGGCGAATTATACGTTACCATAACAAATTATGAGTATGTGTCCCAGTCACTATTGTGTGAGTTTACATAGTGATTTAACATCTTTGATGAAAAAAATAAAAGAAATATTTTTATTATGTAAAAAATGAATGTGGATGAAAATGAAAATGGGGGAGAAATGACTTTAAATATTTATGTTATTTACTCTTTCAGTACGAACCTTGTTGTAGAACCCCTTATTTACGTGTGATAATAAAAATTCACTTAGACAGAATTAAGCACATTTAAAATTACGCGAACCTTAGCAACCCTCTCATGCTGATAAATTCAAACTAACTGATTAATAACATTTATTTGAAACTTATTTGAATTAATTGTTTTTACGTAATTGGGCCTTGGCACACATTTTCTAGATGCAGTGAGTTTTTAAATATTTACTGAGTTCTTTCCCGGCGTTAGCTATGTAACACAAGGCTGTCTCTGTTAGCATAAAATGGTTAAGTCTACCTCTTATCTACCTCTTATATATCTCTTTCACCCCATTCTATCGTCTTATGTCTCTGCTCGATGAGAATAACTCACAAGCCGCAAGAACATAACGAGAAAATTCCCAACTAACAATGGGACTGACATTCACAAAAGAAAAGTTTGTTTACTTTCATATACATAGTCATTATTATTATTATCATTATTATTCTTGATTGTTATAATTATTTTTTATTGTTATAATTATAATTGTACTACTGTTATAATCTCTATTTTTTTCTTTAACATCAATATTGCATAATACGTTATATGTCCTTAATGTTATGTAGAAACTGTAAGTCGTTCAATCTGAGCATACCTGGTTAGGTGTAAGAGAGGGCCTGAAGGCCCTAATCTTGCCAGGTAAAATAAATGCATAAATAATAAATAAATAAATAAATATTGCCAAGCCGACCTGAACATTTAATTATCATTGACAAAACACACTTCACTATACGTTTAAGCTATTTGCTTTAGAAATGGAAAGAATCAACAGATTAACAACTTCAATGTTAATTATCCGCCTATGAATGCACAAATGTAATACCAGTAATAAATTCAGTCAGCCTCAGGATCGCTGTAAAAGAAAAATATTTCGTAATTCACTGCTAATTTTACCTGCTCCCGATTTACGGGTTTGGTTAATTTTATAGCGGAACAATTCTTTAAATGTGCCGCCGCTGCAAATCGTTCGGTCGCGGCACAGCCCAGCAACACCAACGATAATCGCTAAAAGTGTTGAAAATTCTTTAAAGGTATATTATAGATGACATGGGCAATCTAATTTACATTAGTAACACATAATTTTGATAAATTATAATGTATTTAGACCATAACAATCATTTAAATTACACACCTGTACAATTTCTCCTCTAATGGTGGCTAAAGATAGATACAGACAAACGAAGTGTACTCATTCATATAATGCTACGTCACAGGTTCCTCTCTCTCTCAGCTCTAGAGGAAGACGACAAAGAGTACACATTATGTAGCGCTTTTTATACTACTGCTGATTTTGAATATCTCTTTGTAATCTTACAACATTATTTTCATCTGTGGCTATATTTTACATTTTTCATCGCAGATATTAACATATTTCGCAATTACATTATGAGTATAGAAATATTACAATCGTAAATACATCGAGAATATTATTACAGAAAATATTACAATAATAACCAACGTCCTTTACACAAAATTAAATAACATTTTTGTTAAATAATTACAGTACAGTCGAATTGCTTCATAGCGGCGTAAATAGTACAATTAAATGTCATTTCATTTTATTAATATTGTGTGTACTGCCAGGAAACGTTACACGTCCTATCAATAATACGAAGCGTGCACTCTGTTTTACCATTAATTTGTGGGTGCAGCAGACTGAATGTTAATTTCTGAACCTGTAACAAATAACAAAGTTGTTACAGCAAATATGACATAAAATTCTACCTGTGTGGTCTGTCATTGCGTTTCCATCACACCAAATTTGAGCAACCAGCTGTAGACCAATGCTTGAACCACTGTTGCTTCTTGGTGATTACAGGTGACAATCATTTCTATAGACCGGGAAAAGTAGTCGATTATAGTTAACACAAAATGGTTCCTTGCTGGAGTCCAGTTAAATAGTCCAAGAATATCCACCCCTAAGATTTGGAAAGTCTGACACCTTAGGCAACATTTGAAATAGATTCAACTTATTGATCGTATCTGCTTGTTGTGCACATTGTATGCAATTTGTTACATATTGGTCCACGTATTCTTTCCTCGTCTTCCACCAGCAGTTTTCCGCTACTCTCCTACTTGTTGTTCTACAACCTCCATACCCAGACATAATGTGATCATCTGGTTGCTGTAGAACTACTTCCTACGGCTTACCTGGTGCTACCAAGTTTGTCTCCCTATCTAGTTGTCTTACATAACACTGTCACACACAACAAACTAGCTACATCATGTGTGGTATCATTACATTACAGAACTTGCCACTGTGCAAGATTGTGACCCAGTGCCTGTATCACTACTACCTTTCTGCTTATACCATATATGTTATGGTGTTTCTTTGCAGACTTATGTATAACTTCATTTTCAAACTCGTTCAGTTTTAATGCCCATCTCGTGAGCCTACTAGAAGGGTCCTTTAACCCTAACAACTATTTCAGAGATGCATGGTTCGTTATCACCTTAAATTTCTTTGTTTAATAAAACATAGGGAATACGTAATCCAATATCAAACTGATAATTTCCTTTTTGTCATGGAGTACTTTCTCTCTGCTCTCTTCAGCTGTCGAGAAGCATATGCTACAGTATGTTGTTCACCGTTTACCACACGACTGTGACCCCAATGCCTTATTGGAAGAGACTCACGCAAGAAAAATCTCTTTCTAATAGTCCTGAAAAACTTACACTGGATGTGATGTTAATGCTCTCTTCTGTTCCTCAAATGTGTCTTGATAGTCCTTTGCCCACTCAGACATTACAATTTCTTTAATAGCTGTGTAAGTGACCTCACCATATCTGCAAACCCTTTTACAAATTTTCTGTAGTAATTTCCCAAACCCAAAAATGATTGTAAATCATTACTATTCATAGAAACTTTAAAATCTTGCACCTCCTGTACCAACAATGGATCTGTCTCAGCCCTTCGCTACTAATTACGGACCCCAAGTACGCAGCTTCCCCAAAAGCAAAATAACATTTCTCAGCATTTAGTGTCAAAGTATTTGCACTATCCCAAGTTGTAGATACGTTCAACGATATTTAATATTAAGTATGTGTCTATCACTGTCTTACTGTTAAGATGTATAGCAGAACCTATGCTTCTTATACCCACCTGGTGACTTTTTTTTTTTTTTTTTGCCACAATCACCACAGCAGCTCCCCAAGGACTAGTGCACTCCTCTGTTATTACATCTGCTAACTGCCGGCTAACACATAGTGAGGCATACGATACAACTTATGATATGCTGGTGCTTCAAACCCTGTAGGAATTCCATGTTGTGTCACCGGTGTTGCTGGAAATAAGCCTTGAGGAAATAACCAGTCTTAAAATTCTAATAACAATTTCTCCATTTTAACTCTTCCCATGCGTTTTAGATGCTCCGCTTCTTATGTAGTGCTGTTTTATCAGCGGACTGCGTCTTGCGGTGCTTATTTGCTGTGTTCCAATCATCCTCCTCTACGACATACAGATTACTTAACAACAACCAACAACCTTGGTCAGGTTTACCTCATCAGCGCCAAAATTATCTACATTTATGTGTACCATTTTCCGGTAACCTCTCCCCTGTATGCGTACAATTTCTCTTCACACAGAGTAACATTATTTTCTGTAAGTGGTTCTAACATATACAATAGACTAGCTAACTACTCCGGTTCCACACTCATCCAGGGCAATTTCCCGGTACCTTGCGGCGCAATATCACGCAAATTAAGCCTTCCTGCCGAGTGGTCCACCTCTTAAAATAGAGGAACCTTCGACTCTACTTGACTAGCAACAGTTTTCCCTAGCTGAAACGTTGTCCCTCTAAGTACAACCACACTTCGCCTAACATCTGTTTTGGCATTCTACATCACTGGCCATTAAAATTACTACACCACGCAGATGACATGGCACAGACGCGAAATTTAACCGACAGGAAGAAGATGCCGTGATATGCAAATGATTAGCTTTTCAGAGCATTCACACAAGATTGGCGATACCTACAACGTGCTGACACGAGGAAAGTTTCCAACCGATATCTCATACACAAACAGCAGTTGACCGGCGTTGCCTTGTGAAACGTTGTTGTGATGCCTCGTGGAGGCGAAATGCGTACCATCACGTTTCCGACTTTGATTAAGGTCGGATTGTAGCCTATCGCGATTGCGGTTTATCGTATCGCGACATTCCTGCTCGCATTGGTCGAGATCCAATGACTGTTAGCAGAATATGGAATCGGTGGGTTCAGGAGGGTAATGCGAAACGCCATGCTGGATCCCAACGGCCTCGTATCACTAACAGTCGAGATGACAGGCATCTTATCCGCATGGCTGTAACGGATCGTGCAGCCACGTCTCGATCCCTGAGTCAATAGATGGGGACGTTTGCAAGACAACAACCATCTGCACGAAAGTTCGACGACGTTTGCAGCAGCATGGACTATCAGCTCGGAGACCATGGCTGCGGTTGCCCTTGACGCTGCATCACAGACAGGAGCACCTGCGATGGTGTACTCAACGACGAACCTGGGTGCACGAATGGCAAAACGTTATTTTCTCGGATGAATCCAGGTTCTGTTTACAGCATCATGATGGTCGCATCCGCGTTTGGCGACATCGCGGTGAACGCACATTGGAAGCGTGTATTCGCCATCACCATACTGGCATATCACCCGGCGTGATGGTATGGGGTGCCATTAATTACACGTCTTGGTCACCTCTTCTTCGCATTGACGGCACTTTGAACAGTCGACGTTACATTTCAGATGTGTTACGACCCGTGGCTCTACCCTCATTCGATCCCTGCGAAACCCTACATTTCAGCAGGATAATGCACGACCGCATGTTGCAGGTCCTGTACGTGCCTTTTTGGATACAGAAAATGTTCGACAGTTGCCTTCGCCAGCACATTCTCCAGATATCTGACCAATTGAAAACGTCTGGTCAATGGTGGCCGATCAACTGGCTCGTCACAAAACGCACGAAAAAACTGTGGTATCGTGTTGAAGCTGCATGGACAGCTGTACCTGTACACGCCATCCAAGCTATGCCCAGGCGTATAAAGGCCGTTATTACGACCAGTGTTGGTTGTTCTGGGTACTGATTTCTCAGGATCTATGCACGCAAACTGCGTGAAAATGTAATCACATGTCAGTTCTAGTATAATATATTTGTCCAATGAATAGCCGTTTATCATCTGCATTTCTTCTTGGTGTAGCAATTTTAATGGCCAGAAGTGTATGTTATCAGACGTTCTAACACTAGGATCATACAGTAACCTTCACTTACATGAGTCACTACGTCTACACATTGCTTAAAATGTTCTGTTCCAACTTGAAAACTCGATATTGTTGAACCTAAAGATTCCAAATTACTGTCTCCAATGCCACACAGCGGGTTCAGTCGCCTCTGACACACTTGCCTCTGACACATGCGGCCCCATGTCCATCAAAAACTTGTGCATCATCCCTCTTGCAACTCCCGCTATACCATATAAGTACTTGTGGCATCAAAATTTACAGAAAGGCCTCTCTGAAGATTTGGGGTTTTCTCTTGTGTTTAACACATTGCTTAATCTTACTGTTCCTGTCACGTTGATGGTGCCAAACCACCCACACCAACTATACTTAGACTGCCGATATTGCCTCTGGATATGCCTTGTCCGTTCGCACCTGCAGTACTTTAAATTTATCCCATATTCATGTTGCTGAATCGCTTTCCTCGCAGGATCAGGCCTTCAAAATGGCATCTAATAACGCATATTCGGCTTCCTGCAGTACGCTTCCATTTGCATCATCGTTCTCCCTCACATTGTAGATTTCTACATTAGTCTTACATAATTTGTTCTCATGATTTTCCACCGACTCGCTGTGCTCCTTCGTTAAAGTACTCAAATGTTGCCGGAAAAATCTCGCGCTGTTCTTTCTATTATATCTTTGCAGGAAGCCTTGTTTCACGTCGTTAAATATCTGTACACTTCTTAGCTCTTCTGGACACCTTACATAAGTTTTTTCTCTACCTATCAATCGTAACATTGGTATTTACAGTAACTGATCCAGTGAGAACACTCCAATCATAGGTGTTAATTGCAGATCATCCAAGAAATACATTATATCCTCAGTTGACTCTCCATAGAATGGAGTGATCAAATTGGCGGTGACTGAATCTAGTAGAGGACTAGGTTCAAAAATGGCTCTGAGCACTATGGGACTTAACTTCTAAGGTTAAACCTAACTAACCTAAGGACACCACCCACATCCATGCCCGAGGCAGGATTCAAACCTGCGACCGCAGCGGTCGCGCGGTTCCTGACTGTAGCGCCTAGAACCGCTCGGCCACGCCGGCCGGCCAGAGGACTATGTTGCTGTGCTAATGCTAATTATTCATGCTTAGCACCAAGCTGCCCAAGTAAGTCTGTTTTATCTGCCCCTAATTGTGCTATCTGTTCAGCAATAACTGCACAGCCTCTTCTCCAGTTCACCACGTATTTTAGGCTTTGCCTCTGGGGAACCTTAATATCCAATACACACTAAGTGAACCCGAACAACAATCGACAACAGCTTATAGACTACGATACATCAGCTAGAGCCTGTGTGGCATCATAGCCCATGTCAACTCTACGCATTGCCTAGCCACGTGATCACGCCTACGACAATTACACTAAGGGACAAAAGTCTTGGGATACCTTCTAATTGGACCTCCTTTAGCCCGTCATAATTCGGCAGCTAAACGTGGCAGATATACTGAGCCATGCTGCCTCTATAGCCGTTTATAATTGCGTAAGTGTTGCTGGTGCAGTATTTTGTGCGCGAACTGACCTTTTGATTATGTCCTATCAATGTTCGATGGGTTTTATTTCGGGTGATATGGGTGTCCAAGCGATTTGCATTGTTCAGAATGTACTTTAAACCAATGGCGAACAACAGTGGCCCGGTGAAATGGCACATCAATATTTGGAGAGTCAATGGATGACTGACTGTAAATAGTCTCCGAGTAGCCGAATATAACCGTTTCCAGTCAATGATCGGTTCATCTGGAATAGAGGACCCAGTTCGTTTCATGTAAACGTAGCCCATACTATCTTTTCCACAACCTGGGTCCATGGCTCCGTGGGATCTGTGCCACACGCGAACCCTACCATCAGATCTTGCCAACTGAAATCAGAAGTCATCTAACCAGGCCACGGTTTTCCAGTCGTCTAGGGTCGAGTCGATATGGTTACAAGCCCAGGAGAGGGGCTACGGGCGATGTCGTGCTGTCATCAAAAGCACTCACGTCTGTCGTCTGCTGCCGTTGCCCATTAACGCCAAATCTCGCCGCACTGTCCTAACGGATGCCTTCGTCGTACGGCCCACATCCATCTCTGCGGTTATTTCACGCTGTGTTGCTTTTCTGTTAGCACTGACAACTCAACGTAAACGACGCTGCTCTCGATCGGTAATTGAAGACAGATGGCCTCTGCGCTGTGTGCGGTGAGAAGTAATTCCTGAAATCTGATATTTTCGTCACACTCTTGTCACTGTGGATCTCGGAATACTGGCTACCTTAACGGTTTCAGAACTGGGATGTCTGACGCGTCTAGCTCTAACTACCATTCCGCATTTAAAGTACGATAATTACGGTCGTGCGACAATAATCATGTCGGAAACATTTTCACATGAATCACATGGGTACGAATGACAGCACCGCCAATGCACTGCCCTCTTATACCTTGCGTACGCGATACTATTGCCTTCTGAATATGTACATATCGCTACCCCACGACTGTTGTCACGTCGGTGTAAAACAAACTACTTCCTCTGAATATGTACTCGGTGCAATTACAATGACTACATCCCATGGTGCCAAATATTGTTCCCCAGTGGTTGCAGAGCCGCGAGGCATTAGCCGAGCGGTTTAGGCGCTGCAGTCATGGACTGTGTGGCTGGTCCCGGCGGAGGTTCGAGTCCTCCCTCGGGCGTGCGTGCGTGTGCGTGTGTGTGTGTGTGTGTGTGTGTGTGTGTGTGTGTTTCTCCTTAGGATAATTTAGGTTAAGTAGTGTGGAAGCTTAGGGACTGATGACGTTAGCAGTTAAGTACCATAAGATTTCACACACATTTGAACCTTTGATGGTTGCACTAAAGTAATCCTCATTTTCCGGTGAATCTATCCACCTAGATCGTAGAGGTTGAGTTGCAGTGGGGAGGAGGGCAGTAGGACGGTAATGCTGGCAGGTGGTGGTTAGGAAAACACAGCTGGAATGTAAACCACTTTTATTCAGTTTGTCCAAACAACATTCGTAGTGCTGTGATGCCACGAATAACCTCCCCCCCCCCCCCCCCCCCCCCCCGCAAGTGCGCGTCTTGGAGGCCCCGCCGACAGCTGCGAAAGCCGGCTGCTAGCAGCATGGCTGGCTGTGAGCTTCGAACTCAGTGATGCAAACACTTGTCAGCCCTCTCAACAATGCGTGCCCCAATTCGCACAGCGTGGCGTCATACGGAAAGTGCCGGCAGTACGCACGACTGCCGGAATTCTCGTGGAGTCTGCCAGGACTCAGAAAAAGAGTTCGCTCCAGAGGGCGACATCGCTGGTACAGGAGAACTCGATCCAGTGTTGGTGTGCAAGGGTCCACACTGCCCCGGACATGAACCACTATCCCCCAAGGCAGAAGTTTTGCTGCTGTTGTAGGAAGCTTGGATGCAGCTCATTCGTCACACAATAGTGGACTTAGTACTGGGAGCTGGTCTGGCAGAAATAGAGGCCCAGTATGGCGTGGGCTGATTGTTGACCCATTAGTGTGGTGGTGACTGGCGCGGCCTTTCCGTAATGGTGGGTGCTGCCACACTGCTCACATCTCTGCTAAGATCAACGAATATTTCTGGTTAATGGCAAGTTTACTATACCAATGCAGTGCTTTCGGCCACATACGGTTCAACGATATAGTGGCGCCCTGATCTGTCCCAAAGCTGCGATACCCTTCTGTTACTGCATCAGGATTGCAAGATGCGGCTGGACACGCCTTATGGTTAGTAAACAGACTTGTTGACGAAATTGATATACAATTGCCTCAACGCCTGCCGTCCGCCCATGGCTTTCAGCTTGGGCACAGAAGAGCTGCTGTTTCCACAGTAGTGCCCCAAAAATAGAGATGGCATTACAATACTAAGCAATGGCTCAGATGAAGCAAATATCGCATTTTGAGATACTATGTGGTAGTAAAATGCACTTGAGAATTGAATAGTTTACTGCAATGTGTTTAAATATCGTGACTGGAAGCAGAAATTATTTTTTCTGTTGAAAATTTAACGTGTTATTGTTTATATAATTATTCCCTAATTAACAACGTCATCCAAATTATTACTTCTAGAAGGCATTTGCACTCTGCACTAGTGTGTACAATGGTTTAAAATTTTACGTGCCAAACTGTTAACGTGTTAGAACTCTAGCGACTCTCCTGCACACCTTTCGGAATATGCTGAAAGAGAGTTCTGCTGGTTCGAGCGTGGTATCGAGTTAATAAACATTGTGGGCCCCCCAGGATGGCCCTAACGTATACATTTTGTGCAGTTAATTGTATTTCAGCTTCGGGAGAATTGTTACTGGAGACGAAACCTGGGAACATTACCACCAACCCGAAACAGAGAGAGCAAGCAAGGAATGGCACCATTCCTCATCATCAAATCCCAAGAAGTTGTAGATGCAGCTACCCACAGGAAAGCTTTTGCTGACTCTCTTTTGGGATAAACGAGGTCTTGTCTTGGAACACTGTACGACTAGGGGAAACAGCATCACCAGTACGTCATATTTCAGTATGTAAAAACTCAGCTTCGGCCTGCAATAAGGCCAAAGTGAAGTGGACTTCTGACAACATGACAAAGCTCGACCTTATACTAACCATGCAACACTTGCAACGTTAGATGAGCTGCACTTTGTCTCGCTCCCCCGTAGGCCATACTCACCGGACCTCCCACCGAGTGATTAATACATGTTTGGACCACGAGGCGAGGGGAGAACGAAATTTCGTTCCGACGAAGAGGTGCAGCAGACGTTGCACGAGTGGCTGCGCACATGATTAAAAGAGTTTGTTTATCAGAGGAATCCATGCACCTCCTATGCGCTGGAGGAACTGTGTTGATCGACTGGCACACTACATCGAAAAATGATACACTTGTGATCTACTTTCGTTCCATAGTTTTTTTTAAATATATAAGGATTTAATTTGACTCTCCCTCGTCAACAAGGCTCAAGGGTCCGATGGAACCCTGTCAGATTCTATACAGACTGTGCAGTTAAACTACTTCCCTTTTTAACCACAATATACAGTAGAGCCCTTAAGCAAAAAAAACTGTGTCCAGTGATTGGAGGACAGCACCCCAGTCTACATTAAGGGCAGCAGAAGTAACCCACAAAATTATTGTCCAGTCTTGTTTACGTAAGTCTGTTGTATAATCGTAGAACACTTTCCGAACTCAAACATTATGAGTTATCTCAAACAGAATAACAAACATCGATCACGCAAAGCTCAACTCATGCTTTTCTCACATGACGTCCTAAAAGCCATGGAGCAGTACGGTCATGTGGATGCAGTATTTCTTCACTTCTAAAAAGCATTTGTCTCAGTACCACGCCAAAGTTTATTAACATAAACACGATCATATGGGATATCGAACAGAATATGTGACTTCATTGAGGATTTATTGTTAGGGAACCGGTAGCACGATATCTTGGAGAGTCTTCGTTTGAAGTAGAAGTTATTACAGGTGTGAATGTGTTGGATTCATGTTGCTCATGATAAAATTCTGTCGGACAATATTAATAGGATCCTCAGGCTTTTTGCAAATGATTCAGTTACCCATAGTAAAATACTATCTGATAAAAGCTGCAAAAATATTCAGGCAGACTTTGACAAGATTCTGAAGAGATGCAAAGTTTTATAACGTGTGTCTGACTAACAATGATATGAACATACGAAGAGAAGACCACCACTTACGATCTGGTGTTTGTTTAACTTGTGACAGACCATCATGGAAAATCCTGAAAAGCTGAAATGGCAGAGTACTGAAGAAAGGCGCGAGTTAGTCCATGAAAGTACACTGGGTATACAAAAATGTGCAACAGCAAAAACAAAATACATTACCATTCCTAATACGGTGTAGGAAAGCTGTTGGCATTCAAAACATAGTCATATCGTCTCGCAACGGAGACATACAGGTCCTGTATGGTTTTCAAGGGGATCTTATACCATTCTTCATGCAAAATAGGGGCAAGACAGGTAACTATGATGGAGGTGATCACATAAACCTCTTTCCAAAGTAGACAACACAGTGGCTAAGGTGTCCAGAGTAGATGCACACTCACAAAACCAGGACTAGGAGAAGTGAACTACTTGAAAACGGACAAACATAGTATCCTAGGATGTACCTGATTAGCCAGAATGGTCACACAATCCTTGGCAATAATGGGATCTTGTAAAATAACCTTCGCCCGCACGGAATACCACAATACGGCAGCCCAGACCCCCAATAAACCCCCGTCACCTTTCACTCTTGGGATGTAAACCTTGCAAAAGTTGGAAACAGTGTGAAAAACGACTCATCCACCGAAATGACTTTCTTCCATTGCTCCATAGTGCAGGTTTTGTGGCTTCAGCACCACATTTTCCTGTTACAGGCTTCAAAATGGTTCAAACGGCACTGAGTACTGTGGGACTTAACATCTGAGGTCATCAGTCCCCTAGACTTAGAACTACTTAAACCTAACTAACCTAAAGACATCACCCACATCTATGCCCGAGGCAGGATTCGAACCTGCGACCGTAGAAGCAGCACGGTTCTGGACTGAAGCGCCTAGAACCTCTCAACCACAACGGCCGGCGCATACGTTTGGATTCCTGACTTTTTTGCTGTAGTCGAATATAACTATTTCCTCAGCATGGTCTGCACTTACCCAGTGGTTCATAGTGATGGGCCCATATCTCATCAATGATTACATCTCTTTTCTCCTGAAAACATTTTAAATATTACAAGTGTATTTATGTGTGTCGATTGACGTGATACACAACGAGGACAAATTTTACAATGGCTTAGAGATTTATGGACGATTGTAAGAACTGAAATGTGAATAATATTCAACTGATGCGGATACTATAACGAATCTTTAGTTTAGCTGTGTCATCGTTACTGTCCATTGCGGAAACGGATAGCCTCCCTCTGGAGGCAGATACATATGTACATTGTTTCCCTCTCATATTTCTGAACCGTACAACCTGCCTGTGATGGAGAAGCGGATAGCTCAGTAACAAAGATGAATGACGCAGTTTCTAGAAATGAAAGTGTTAGTGACGGAGGTCCATGAGTGTGGCGTGGATCAGGATGGTAGTCACTTGCTAGGTCTTTTTTGAAAACAAAATGGCCTGCACGTTCACCAGACTTAACACCTCTGGACTTCTATCTGTGGGCCGGCCGGAGTGGCCGAGCGGTTCTAGGCGCTTCAGTCTGGAACCCTCGCGACCACTACGGTCGCAGGTTCGAATCCTGCCTCGGGCATGGATGTATGTGATTTCCTTAGCTTAGTTAGGTTTAAGTAGTTCTAAGTTCTAGGGGACTGATGACCTCCGCTGTTAAGTCCCATAGTGCTCAGAGCCATTTTTTTTTCTATCTGTGGTGTTTATCAAAAGAAGAGGTCTACGAGGAAATACCCACGATTGTCGAAGACGTCAAATGCCATAAAAGATGGCCCTGTGCTGTACTTTAATCATTTAATGTCTCAGTTACATCGATAAAGACAAAAATCATCACTATGTCTTGGGTTTCCTTACATCTTGTGTGCATTCCATCATACAGGGTGATTCAAAAAGAATACCACAACTTTAGGAATTTAAAATTCTGCAACGACAAAAGGCAGAGCTAAGCACTATCTGTCGGCGAATTAAGGGAGCTATAAAGTTTCATTTAGTTGTACATTTGTTCGCTTGAGGCGCTGTTGACTAGGCCAATAAAGTTTTTGGTCCCTTTTTCTTCGAAGGTGCTACTGTAACTGGACTACAGTATCTGGAGATGTTAGAGAATTGGCTGTTCCCTCAGCTCGAACAAGAAGCACAACAATTCATATTTCTGCAGGATGGAGCGCCACCACATTTTCACTTATCTGTCCGTAACTACCTGAACGTCAACTACCCGAGGCGATAGATCGGCCGCCAGGCAGCCCGTGACAGAGCACTTCATCACTGGCCTCCAAGAAGCCCTGATCTTACCCCCTGCGATTTTTTCTTATGGGGGTATGTTAAGGATATGGTGTTTCGGCCACCTCTCCCAGCCACCATTGATGATTTGAAACGAGAAATAACAGCAGCTATCCAAACTGTTACGCCTGATATGCTACAGAGAGTGTGGAACGAGTTGGAGTATCGGGTTAATATTGCTCGAGTGTCCGGAGGGGGCCATATTGAACATCTCTGAACTTGTTTTTGAGTAAAAAAAAAACCTTTTTAAATACTCTTTGTAATGATGTATAACAGAAGGTTATATTATGTTTCTTTCATTAAATACACATTTTTAAAGTTGAGGTATTCTTTTTGAATCACCCTGTATATGAAATCTCGTGAAGTGGTCGTGGTGTGGCTCTCAACTACGTACCCTCCGATTCAGAGTTGAAATATTCAAAGTTTTGGCTGGTTTGGCCGGTCAGAGTGGCCGTGCGGTTCTAGGCGCTACAGTCTGGAACCGCGAGACCGCTACGGTCGCAGATTAGAATCCTGCCTTGGGCATGGATGTGTGTGCTGTCCTTAGGTTAGTTAGCTTAAGTAGTTCTAAGTTCTAGGGGACGGGTGAACTCAGAAGTTGAGTCCCATAGTGCTCAGAGCCATTTGAACCATTATTTATTTATTTACTTTGGCTGGCTTCGTTGTCTAGGGGCTGGGATACGTAGTTGCCGCATTACAAGCCAAATACTGCTGAGTCTACAGTATACAATATTAATATACACATTGCTCAAATGGTTAATGGTTCATATCACTCGGCAATTGCGAATGTAACGTAGAAATTTATAAATGAAAGATTGCAATTAAATAAAATCTGCAGGTACCATCTTAACGACTTTAAATGATGATTACGATAGTAGAAGTGCTTTTGAGAAGGTGGTATATTTCTGCAAAACACTCGTTGGTGTCGATAGTCCAGCAATTAAGTAAAATATATCTTTAATAACAGGGAAACAAAAGGTAGACCAATAGCCTAATGTCTCTGTGCTTTCTAAAACACAGTAAATATTTAAGCAATTTAGTCATGAATAGTATATATCGGATATAAACATTGACATAGATGAATAAATATATTTATAAGTATGCTGCTACCGTTTCTTCATGTAACTGTGGGGTACTTATGGCCAGACGCGATCGATAGTAATCGGCCACTTTGACCTCGAATAACTCAAGTACTATTCAAGTTAGATGCCTGTAATTCATACCAATTTAGGTTTACACTAATAGCTTTCTAAAGACACGCAGATCGACGAAATCGGATGAAGCGTTCATACTTTGTAAATTCATTGGCGGGTGTTACTTGTATAATTTAACATCAGATACTAAACTTTAAACTAATAAATATATTGAAAATCTGTTTACACCATCTGGCTACTATTAATTTCTATACGATTTGTGAAATGTCTGCCATTAATGGGGGTAGGTCGTCAAACAGGCCGACTTGGAGCAGGTGAAGCACCACAGGACATTTTAATTTTCACTGTCTATACTTTTACAAATAAATTCATAAAACTTTGTCAGCATGACCAGGAAGAATTCAGAATTCACAATCATATCAGTGGAAGTTCGAAAACATAACGAAGTAATTTTTTTTACATCTGAAATTTTATCACTTTTCCACTTACTAATGGCAGCATTTGTTGCTATAGGTACACTTTTCTTCATAAGTAAGAGAGATTCTTCGATGAATTTTACACAGCATACAAACCATATTTAAGGGTATATGAAGCTCTAGAATTTTCCAAATCTATTAAAAACTGTGGTAAAAATCGAGGTAATTAACTATAAAATTTGATTTTTTCTTCTAAAAAATGGTTCAAATGGATCTGAGCACCATGGGACTTAAATTCTGTGGTCATCAGTCTCCTAGAACTTAGAACTACTTAAACCTAACTAAGCTAAGGACATCACACACACCCATGCCAGAGGCAGGATTCGAACCTGCGACCGTAGCGGTCGCGCGGTTCCAGACTGTATCGCCTAGAACCGCTCGGCCACATAGGCCGGCGTTTTTTCTAAACATGAACTTTAAAATATAGCAGCTCATTCGTTTCTACATAAATTAAATAAATTCTACAGTTTCATACACCTGTAAGTATGGTATATATGCTGTTCAAAATTCATCGAAGAATCTCTCTAACATATGAAGAAAAGTGTACCTATAGCAACAAATGCTGTCATTAGCAAGTGAAAAAATGATGTAATTTCACATGTAAAAAAAATTGTCATGTTTTCGAAGTTCCACTGCATTGAGTGTGAATCCTGAATCCTTCGTGGTGATGCTGCCAAAGTTTTAAAAATTTATTTGTAAAAGTATAGACAGTGAAAATTAAAATGTCCTGTGATGCCTCTCCTGCTCCAAGTCGGCCCGTCTGACGTCCTAGCCCCCTTAAGTTTTCACAAAGTCCGCCATCTTTGGCACTCCCAGCGTGTCTCCTTCATCGACACAGTGTCACAGTGGAATTCCCAGCCACGCAGCTAGACCATGCGCTGGGGCGACCCCTCTCGTCCGGCTAACGGTCGGCGCCACGTGTTTGCTGCCGGGCCCCGGCTGGCCGAGCGGCTCATGCGGCCACGCCTACTCCGAACTTAGAATATTTTAAGGGCGTCACAATTCACCAGTTATCTCACAGTCTATACAGTAGGGTAGAAGTTTGTGGGGCCATTTCTCATGACGGCGCGACAGAGGTTAGTGTAGCTATTATCTGATTACTATTGACACTTTCCACAGATGTTGCATCGTTACAGTCCTCTCCCAAGGCTCCTTTCAGTGCCACAGAAGAATTACATCGATTAATAAAAACAATCTGATCCACCATGATAATTCGGCAGCTATAGAAGTTGAAAATTACTTTCTTACTTCAGAGAATTCGCCGCACTGTCCGCTAAAAATTAGGCAAATCCGTACATAGTTGTATGTACTTGTTCTGGGGTGGCCTGACGTAGCCGCGTCCCATTGAATGACTCAGCGATTTAGATCGTACACAATACAAACCAAATATTATGTAAATAAAACTTTGTGAAAAGGAATACACATTAAAATCAGTAAAAACCTGTTTTCAAATGAGATATCAGTGGATCATTTAAAGCTGATATAAAATAACCAGCTGCAGGTATTAACTAATTTATGATATAATTCTACACACGAAACAGAACATACTCCAACAGAATGGCTAAAAGATACTTTTGTAATGATACCAAAAAAGTTTAATGTTAAAGAATGCTCCGAGCATAGAACAATAAGCTTAATGTTGTATATTTTAAATGTTTTCCCCAAAATCATTATCAATCTAATATACAAAAACCTAGAATATAATGAGAGTGAAAATCAATTTGCATTCCGTAACGGTATGGATACCAGGGAGCCCCTATCACCAGTGAACATTTTGGTTCAAAAATATCCAGGTGCGAAGCAAGATGTAGTGCTGGGCTTCACAGATTTTTTTCAAGCCATCTACTCTTCTGACTGGTCTGACGCAGCCCGCCACGAACTCCTCTCCTGTGCTAATTACAGTTTACGTCCTCAATTATTTGTTGGAAGTATTCCAAACTCCGTCTTCCTCTACAGTTTTTATCCTCTTCAGCTCCCTCTAGCACCTTGGAAGTTACTCACTGATGTTCCAAAAGATGTACTATCATCCTATCCCTTCTTCTTGTCAGTGTATACCATATACAAGTATATTGTTCTCCCCACCAATTCTGCGGAGAATCTCCTCATTCCTTGCCTTGTCAGACCACCCAATTTTCAACATTCTTCTGTAGTATCACATCTCAAATGCCTCGATTCTCTTCTTTCCCCGTTTTCAAATGGTCCGCGTTTCACTACCGTACAATGCTGTCCTCCAAACGTGCACCCAGACATTTCTTCCTCAAATTAGGGTCTATGTTTGATATTAGTTGACTTCTCTTGCTAGCCTGCTATTTATGTCCTCCTTTCTCCATCCATCATGCGTTACTTTGCTCCATAGTTGTCAGAATTCCTCAACTTCGTGATCCCCGATTCTGATGTTAAGTTTCTGCTGTTCTCATTTCTGCTACTTCTCATTACTTTCGTCTTTTTTCGATTTACTCTCAATCCATTGTCTGTATGCATTAGGCTGTTCATTGCATTCAACATATCTTGTAATTCTTCTTCACTTTCACTGAGAATAATACTATCATCAGTGAATCTTATCATTGTTATACTTTAAACTTGAATTTTAATCCCACTCTTGAACGTTTCATTTATTGCTTCTTCGATCTATGGAACGAACAGTAGTGGCGAGAGACCACACCCCGTCTTACTCCCTTTTTAATCCGAGCACTTCGTCTTGGTCTTTTAGTCTTATTGTTCCCTCTTGGTTCTTGTAAATATTGTTTTTTTTTTTACCAGTCTTTCCCTAAAGGTTACCCCTATTTTCATCAGAATTTCGAACTTCTTGCACCATTTACATTGTCGAACACATCTTCTTGATTTATCTTCAGTCTTGCCTCCACGATCAACCGCAACGTTCAAACTGCCTCTGTTTCCTTTACCTTTCCTGAAGCCAAACTAATGATCATCTAACAGATCCTCAACTTTCTTTTCCATTCGTCTGTATATTATTCTTGTCAACAACTTGGATGCATCAGCTGTTAAGCTGATTGTGCTATAATTCTCACATATTTCTGCTCTTGCTATCTTCGGAATTCTGTGGATGATGTTTTTCCGAAAGGCTGATGGCATATTGCCAGTCTCATACATTCTATACACCAATATGAATAGTCGTTTTGTTTCCATTCCCTTCAATGATTTTAGAAATTCCGATGAAATGTTATTTATCTCTACTGCCTTATATGACCCTAAGTCTGTGAGAGATCTTTGAAGTCCTGATTTTAATATTGGATCCACTATCTCTTCCCTAACGATTCCTGGTCCTTCTTCCAACACGTCATCTGATAAGTCCTCTCCCTCAGAGAGGCGTTTAATGTACTGTTTCCACACATCCGCTCTTTTCTCTGCCTTCAGCACTGGAACTAACAGTGTGCACGTAATGATACCACCCTCGCTTTGTAATGTCATCGAAGGTTGTTTTGAATTTTCTGTATGTATGTACGTATTTTTCCATTTCTTTACATTTTTCATGCAACTATTTCGCATTATGTTCAATGTACTTCCTACTTATTTCATTCCAAAATGACCTTTATTTCTGTAATCCTGAACTTCCCTGAACATACGTTTTCTTTCCTTCATTGATCAACTGAAGTGTTCCTCTGTTACCCATTGCTTCTTCGCGGTTACCTTCCTTGCCCCTAATTTTTCGTTTTCAACTTCTGTTATTGCCATCTTTACGCTTTTAGAGACTGCAATTCCGCTTGAAATGAACTGTAGCTGTAGCCTCAGAGACCTTCAAGCGTACCTCTTCATTCCTTAGTACTTCCGTATCTCTCTACTTTGCACACTGATTCTTCCTGACTACTTTCTTAAACTTCAGCCTACTCTTCATCACTACTAAGTTGATCTTTGTCTAGTTCTGCTCTTTGGTACGTCTTACAAGCCTGTACCTGCTTTCAGAAACTCTTCCTGGCCATAATGTAATCTAACTGAAGTTTCCCATATTTCCCCTCCTATTCGAGGTATAGCTCCACCTCTTGTGAGTCTTGAACAGAATGTTCGCTATTACTAGCTGAAATTTACTGCACAAGTCACTTAGTCTTTCTCCTCCCTCTTTGCTACTACCAGGCTTTCTTCTACTCCTTCCCCTACAACTGCATTCTAATCCCCTTGACTAGTAGATTTTCACGTTCTTTTTATGTACTGCATTACCCGTTGAATATCCCCATATACTTTCTCTAACTCTTCCTCTTCTGCTTGCAACTTCGGCATGTATACCTAAACTATCGTTGTCGGTGTTGGTTAATATCAATTCTGATGAGAAGAGCCCTATCACTGATTACGGATCAAGAAAATCATTTTGATAAATGCTACATGATGAACTAGTGCGCTTACTGGAAGAAAGTGAAATCGACTGAGAGGATACTAGACTAATGAAAAATGTATGCTGGCAACATACCGCTACTATCAGGTGGGACGCAAAAACAGGAGAAAATGTTTAGTTAATACGAGGAGTAAGATAATATTGTGTTCTGTCCCCGCTCCTGCTTAACTACTATGCGGCAGCAATCTTCAGGCAATCTTAAACACAGAAGTAGGTATAAAGGTCTATGGAAAAGTGATTAACAACATACGTTGCACGCACGAAATATTAGTATTAGCAGCATATGTAACGCAGCTCTAGACACTATTTTCAGAATTTAGTGGAGTCAGCAACTATTTTGGCATCAAAATGCATTTTAGCA
The DNA here is from genome assembly GCF_023897955.1 of Schistocerca gregaria. NCBI lineage: Eukaryota > Metazoa > Arthropoda > Insecta > Orthoptera > Acrididae > Schistocerca > Schistocerca gregaria. The sequence continues at coordinate 263,889,507 of NC_064921.1, forward strand.
ATGCTAATTAAATGAATATTAGCAAAACTGCAAATATCTCACCAGGTACTAATATTAACAGCATTTTCATTTAAAGGATATCAAAATATAAATATCTCGGTACTACGATAAGATCAGATCCAAGAAATCGTGTGAACAACTAGACCTTCATTTTTTTAAGGTTGAATAACAAGTAAACTATATTTTCTCTACTGAAGAACGTAAAGAAGAAAATTGCACAATATAACAACATTCTCAGAAAGCAGATAAAAGTAGTACTTTGGTTAGACAAAAGTTATTATTCTGAAAAATTGAATAGCTCCACACACCAACTCCTACCATAACTTCACCAAAGATTCCACCAAAACCTTTAACAAAGAAATCAAAAATTTAACGAAGATCTACAGAAACATAATACCTAACATGAAGCTAACTATGTGATCAGTTTGAATCCAGTAGCTCCTAAACTGTGTGGACTTCCTAAACTACACAAGAAAGGCAACCTTTATGGCTTCTTGCGCCAACCTACACTTCACAAAACTACAAAATTACCAAAGAATTACATTTCTGTAACGAAACTATGATAAAATTTAAATCTAAGTTTGGAACTGTGAATTCTATGGATTTTGTTTATAAAATTAGAGACTTTCCTATTCCACAAAGTGCAAAACTAGCATCTTTTGATGTTATTAGCTTATTTAGAAACACATCAATCAAAGAATGTCTCGATATTTTGATAGAACTACTATACACAGTGGATGTCAACCTTGTTCAAGTAGAAGAGGATTCAGACATGTTTACAATAAAATTATTTTCAATTCGAAGGTACTCTATTGAAAGAACTAGATGGCTTGGCAATCGGGTCTCCCCTCGGTCCTCTTTTAGCAGCAATTTTCATGGACAATTACCAATTAACAGTTCCTACATAACGAACCTCTCAGTGACAACATTAAGTATTGGTACAGATGTGTAGATGATGTACTAATTCTGTGTACTGCACCAAAAGGCAACTGAACACACACCTAGACCATCTAAATTCACAAAACAAAAATACAATTCACCATGGATATTGGTGAAAAAACCATTAATTTCTTAGCCCTCGACATAGATATCACTGCAAATACATACAGTTTCAAAATTTACAGAAAATTCACAACAGACAGAGTAATACTCTCATGTTTATAACGCCCAATAACACATAAACATGGTGCCTTCCATTCCATGATGCATTGTCTTACATCCATATCAAAGTCAGAATTAGACGCTGTTAAATGTATTGCACGGAACAGTGGCCAAACCCTTGATTTAGTTAACAACTTTCTGCATAATAAACAAAGAAGAAAAATGTCGCCCTACCTGATTGCCCCCTCAGCAGCACCAGTCACATCTAAAACAAAATGGTGCACTATACCATATTTACGGAAGCTACAAGTCAAATTAGCCAAAACTTTCAAATCCTGCAGTTTCAAAAGCTCATTTTATGTAAGAATCACTAGAGTTGATATCTCATTCAGCAGCAAGGACCAATCAGATTCATTAAGTAACAGTGGCGCTTACAAAATCACTTCCAATGACTACAACAATCTGTATATTTGCCAAACAGGCATGGCTATAGCAACTAGGCTGATTAAACACGAACGGATGTGGAGAGCACATTAAGTCAGATTCCACCTTCGCCGAACATGTGCTAGTCGGAGGACACAGATACCAAGTCCATAAAGAAGTGCTACATGTAGCCAACAAAGGAAAGAAAACTAAGCCTCTTCGAAGCACTTGAGCTAAATGTTTGTTTATCTCAAACTCTCCAGCTGGTTCTAAATGATCAATAACAGCTGAGCACATTCTCACTTTGAAGCTTCACATGGTGGAATCAACCAGCCAATTACTCACAGACCGACACAGTGACACACACTAGTGCACAAAATTATAACGCAATAAAATTTCATATTCCTTACCTTACCTACCTCACAAACTTCAACGTTATAATAACATAATTTGTGATACAGTAATACTGTTAATTGTAATAAAGTACTGCGAGTAATATCGTCCATTCGTAAACTGTAATTTACAATGTAAAAAAAATGTTTGATGCACAACATAAATGGCTATTTCTCAGACAGTTCTCAACCAATGTCACAACCTCACAGACCGCCCCGATTACCGAGTGGTTAGCAAGACGGATTTCCGTCCTGATGGGGTTCGATTCCTGGCTTGGTCGAAGATTTTCTCCGCTCAGGGGTGGGGTGGGTGGGTGTTGTGTTGTCTTCATCATTTCATCCCCATTCGGCGCGCAGGTCGCCCAATGTCGCATCGAATGCATTAAGACCTGCGCCAAGGCGGCCGGATCTGCCCCGCGAGGGGCCTCCCGGCCAATGACACCAAACGCTCATTCCCATTTCCACAACCTCACAAACTATAGCATTACAACAATATAACCTGTAATACTGTGGTATTGTGTATTTTAGTTATTTATTGTGTTTAATAATGTTCATTGCGCAAAGTGTAATTTACAGTATTAAATACATGTTTGGTGCACAACATACACAAAGAGTGCTGAGTTTGACAGTTTCTCAACTAATGTCACGACCTCACAAATTATAACCATGTAATCTGTAATAGGTGGCCGCTGTGGCCGAGCTGTTCTAGGCGCTTCAGTCCGGAACCACGAGACTGCTACAGTCGCAGGTTTTAATCCAACCTCGGGCATGGATGTGTGTGATGTCCTTAGGTTAGTTAGGTTTAAGTAGTTCTGAGTTCTAGGGGACTGATGATCTCAGATGTTAAAGTCCCATAGTGCTCATAGCCATCTGAACCTTTTTTTTTTTTTTTTGTTAAGTCCGATAGTGCTCAGAGCCATTTGAACCATTTGAATTTAACCTGTAATATTGTGTAGTTTACTTTTTTTAAAAAAATTTAATATGGCACATTGCTAAAAGTGTAATTTACAACGTTGAGAAAAATGCTTGGCGCACAAACGTCTGTGCAAGTGGACTGTATTTTTGCTTATAATGTTTGATAACCTAAGTACGAACGTACCTTGCGGATGCTAGTCAGTTGTTTCCTGAAGATGGTACAAGAAGCCGAAAATTAGTCAGAAATTAAAAAAGAGAAACAATGTACTTGTTATCAAGCCTTAAATATGGAATTGGTGTACTAAGAAGTGACGGAAGAATCCAGAAAGAAGAGCTGCCTTTAAGAAGAGAGTGCTTTTTACCAAATGTAATGTAAAATTGCAACCAACCCAACAAATGCACATATATGATGTAATCCAGTACTTTTATACGGATTGGGGACATGGAGAATTCACAATAAAAATAAGAAGAAGATTATGGCTGTATCGACGGGAGTTAAAGAAATGCACACAAAGAATTACCAATAAGAACGTTCGAAGGAGAATCAGTAAGGATAAGAAATTGGGAAATACAATCAAATCCAAAGAATTAGAGTGCTTAGGCTGTACCATGAGAGGTGATGATACAATATTCTGCAACTGATAACGGAGGGCCGGCCGGTGTGGCCGAGCGGTTCTAGGCGCTTCAGTCTGGAACCGCGCGACCACTACGGTCGCAGGTTCGAATCCTGCCTCAGGCATGGATGTGTGTGATGTCCTTAGGTTAGTTAGGTTTAAGTAGTTCTAAGTTCTAGGGGACTGATGATCTCAGATGTTAAGTCTCATAGTGCTGAGAGCCATTTGAACCATTTTTTGATAATGGAGGAAAAAGTTGTAAGGAAATAATAAGTAGAAAGAAGAATATGCCAGCTACAGACTTTGAGAGAGTGCCTTGGACGCACTTCTCTGTAGCTGTTCAGATCTGCAAAATCAGAAGCAAGGTTAGCCATAATGAAAGCCGACATCCGAAGAGAGACGACACCTTAAGAAGAAGAAAATATTGTTCAATTTCTATTTTCCACTAGCTGTGGTTTCTTCATGTTGACGCCCGGTGAATGGCAATGAATGGCGCAGCGTTATCGGGCAGGAAAGGTTGGACGCAACAGGAAGATCGCGGAAACTTTGTCCGGCGACCGGAAGCTGAGCTGCGGATGCGGCCGGGGCGTCTCCGCTGTTGCGACGGACTGCCCGCTGCCCGGCTGGCGACGCCGCGACGCCGCGACGCCACCGCTGGCGACGTTTCGACGACGCGCTGCGATGAATGAAGTGCGCCGGGACAAGCCTTCCATCATCGTCATCATCATCATTTTCTAAAGGCTGTGGCAAAACGACAGCCGAAGTTTTAAATTTCGCGTTTAAGAAATCGTTCATGCAAAAGAATCGTCGTTTGAACATCGCATTCAGTCCCCTACGGAAGACATAGTAATAAGCATCCCTGGTGTAGAGATACAAGTGAAGGAGTTGAAAACAAATAAGTCGCCAGGTCCGGACGGAATCCCAGTTTGCCGGCCGCTGGTGGCCGAGCGGTTCTGGCGCTACAGTCTGGAACCGCGCGACCGCTACGGTCGCAGGTTCGAATCCTGCCTCGGGCATGGATGTGTGTGTTGTCCTTAGGTTAGTTAGGTTTAAGTAGTTCTAAGTTCTAGGGGACTTATGACCTCAGCAGTTGAGTCCCATAGTGCTCAGAGCCATTTGAACCATTTGACCCATTTGAATCCCAGTTTACAAAGAGTTATGCTAAGGCCAGCTAAAGCTGCATGCCCTCGGGAAAAATTACGGCCGTAGTTTCCCCTTCCTTTCAGCAGTTCGCAGTACCAGCACAGCAAGGTCGTTTTGGTTAGTGTTACAAGGCCAGATCAGTCAATCATCCAGACTGTTGCCCCTGCAACTACTGAAAAGGCTGCTGCCCCTCTTCAGGAATTCAATAAAACTGGGGAGAAGTGGAGTCTGTGTCACAACTTGACTAGAAGAAGGGATCGGTTGGTAGGACATGTTCTGAGGCATCAAGGGATCACCAATTTAGTACTGGAGGGCAGCGTGGAGGGTAAAAATCGTAGAGGGAGACTGAAGACGACAACAACAACAACGCTACGGCATTGGCACCTTACTTAGCTTGCGTTTACTCTCGCCCAGCACAAAGTCACAAGCGAAGGGAAAAAAGAGCAGGTGACTCCTATATACAAGAAGGGTAAAAGAACGGACCAGCAAAATTACAGACCAATAGCCTTTAAATCTGTTTTCCTGCGGAATTATAGAGCATATTCTGAGTTCCAACATAATGAATTTCCTTGAGAGGGAAGCCAATATGTTGTCCTCGACAGCGCGTGTTCATCAGAGACAAGGGTGTAGTCAGGAGCGCCCCAGGAAAGCGTGATACGACGAATATTATTTTCTACATACATAAATCATCTGGCGACATGATGGACAGTAACCTGTGCTTGTTTCCTGATGATGCTGTGATGAACGGGAAGGTGCCGTAGTTGAGTGACTCGTAAGTAGGCTGTTTAGTTTTTATGTTGGTGACGCCACGTAACGCTCTGTATTAAAATCGCTGGCTGTGCTGTGTGCAGTCTGTGGCTGGTTGGACTCATTGTTGGAATATTCGCTAGTGTAGTGTTGGGCTGTTGGATGGGAATAGGGCGTAGCGTTGGGCAGTTGGAGGTGAGCCGCCAGCAGTGGTGGATGTGGAGAGAGAGATGCCAGAGTTTTGAGAGGTTATTATGAGCGGACGATCTGGACGTGTGTCCGTCAGAAAAAGGAAATTTGTAAGACTGGATGTCATGAACTGATTTTTGAACACTATTACGGTAAATACATTGTTTGTACTCTGTCAAAAACTTCCATTTGCTAACTATGCCTATCAGTAGTTAGTGCATTCAGTAGTTAGAATCTTTTATTTAGCTGGCAGTATTGGCGCTCGTTGTATTGCAGTTGTTCGAGTAACGAAGATTTTTGTGAGGTAGGTGATTCATGAAAGATATAGGTTATTGTTAGTCAGGGCCATTCTTTTGTAGGGATTATTGAAAGTCAGATAGCGTTGCGCTAAAAATACTGTGTGTCAGTTTAGTGATGATCAGAATAAGTAAAGAGAGAACTGTCTGAGTATGTTCAGTTTTGCACAGCTGTTTAAAAATCAAATAACGTAAGAGTTCTTCCAGCACTATCACTCTTTACATACAAAGCGGAAGTTTCAGACTTTAGGAGGATGCAGGATGACTTAGACAGAATTTCTAGTTAGTGTGATGAATGGCATAAGGCCCTAAAAGTAGTAAAATGTAGGTGAATTCGGATCAGTATGAAAAACAAATCAGTAAAGTTGGGATATAGCATTAGTAGCGTCCTGCTTCATACGGTCACGTCGTTTAAATATGTAGGTGTAACGTAGCAAAGTGATATGAAACATGGAACGAGCATGTGAGGGTGGCGGTAGGGATGGTGAACGGTCGACTTCGGTTTACTGGGAGGATACTAGGAAAGTAAGTGATTCATCTGTAAAGGAGACTGAATACAGGGCTCTAGTGCGACATATTCTTGAGTACTGCTCGAGAGTTTGGGATACGTACCATGTAGCATTACCGACAGGTTCGACTAACACGTAAGTGTTACGATGATGCCTCGGGAACTCAAATGGGAATCCCTAGAAGACTACGTTCTTTTCGAGGAGCACTACTGAGGAAATTTAGAGAACCGGTATTTGAACCTGACCGCATAAGGGTTCCGCTGCTATCAACATATATTTCGCTTTGGGACCACGAAGATAAAATATGAGAAATTAGGGCTTATATGGAGGCAGATAGTCATTTTTTTCCTCGCTCTATTTGCAATTGGAACAGGAAAGGTAATTAGTAATGCTATTAAAAGGCACCCATCCGACACGCACCGAACATTAGCTCGCAGAGTATGTATGCAGCCGTAGATGTAGATTTGTTGCTATCCTCTTCATTTCTCAATAATTCTGGCATTTTGTTACTTCTAACAGATCGACTACTTTCTTTTTGGCCAGCTCTTGGTTTTCTCTCCCAAAAGTTTCGCTCCCAATACATCCGCTGAAAACTTGTTCTGTCTCAATAAACGTCAGAAACGTTTTCTGCTTTTTATTTGGATACTTGCTATGATGTTTCCCTATTCATCGGTCTCTTTCCGAACATCTTCATTGGACATGCTTTTTGTGCTGCTAGTCCTCGTTGGCTTTCTCCAAAGCCACGTTTTCGTCACTTCCAAGCACTCTCTCTCTGTCTTCAACAGCGGTCGGCTTTCACAGCTGTACAGGGCCACACTTCGCATGAACGTTGTGACAATTTTTTGTGCTAAATTTATCAGTACTTTTTTTCCCCCCTTTTTTTGTGTCTGAGCAGTGACTCGTACAGCCATCAACTTAATTAAAATACAGGTACAGTGAAAAGTCAAAGAAACTGGTACACCTGCCTAATATCGTGTAGCCGGCCGCGGTGGTCTCGCGGTTTTAGGCGCTCAGTCCGGAACCGTGCGACTGCTACGGTCGCAGGTTCGAATCCTGCCTAGGGCGTGGATGTGTAGGATGTCCTTAGGTTAGTTAGGTTTAAGTAGTTCTAAGTTCTTGGGGACTAATGACCACAGCAGTTGAGTCCCATAGTGCACAGAGCCATTTGAACCATTTTAATATCGTGTAGGTCCCCCGCGAGCACGCAGAAGTGCCACAACACGACGTGGCATGGCCTCGAGTAATGTTTGAAGTAGTGCTGGAGGGAACTGACGCCATGAATCCTGCACAGCTGTCCATAAATCCGTAAGAGTACGAGGGGTGGAGATCTCTTCTGAACAGCACATTGCAAGGCATCCTATATATACTTTATAATGTTCACGTCTGGGGAGTATGGTGACCAGCGGATTGTTTAAACTCAGAAGAGTGTTCCTGGAACCACTCGGATACCAATTCTGGACGGGTGAAGTGCCGCATTGTCTTGCTGGAACTGTCCAAGTCCGTCGGAATGCACACTGGACGTGAATGGATGCAGGTGATCAGACAGCAAGCTTATTTAAGTGTCACCTATCAGAGTCGTATCTAGACGTATCAGGGGTCCCATATCACTCCAGCTGCACTCGCCCCATAACGTTACAGAGCCTCCACTAGCTTGAACAGTCACCTACTGACATGCAGAGTCCATGGATTCATGACGTTGTCTCCATACCCGTACACGTCCATCCGCTCTATACAGTATGCAACGAGATCGTCCGACCATGCAACATGTTTCCATTCATCAACAGTCCAATGACGGTGTTGAAGGGCCCAGGCGAGGCGTAAACCTTTGTGTCGTGCAGTCATCAAGGATACACGAGTGGGGCTTCCGCTCCGAAAGTCGATATCGATGATGTTTCGTTGAATGGTTCACACGCTGACACTTGTTGATGGACCATCATTGAAATCTGCAACAATTTGCGGAAGAGTTGCATTTCTGTCATGCTGAACTATTTTCTTCAGTCGTCGTTGCACCCATTCTTGCAGGATATTTTTCAGGCCGCAACGATGTCGGAGATTTGATGTTTTACCGAATTCCTGATATTCAAGGTACGTTCGTGAAATGGTCGTACAAGAAAATCTCCAGTTCATGGTTACCTTGGAGATGCTGAGTCCCATCGCTCGTGCGCCGACTATAACACCACGTTCAAAGTAACTTAAATCTTGATAACCTGCCATTGTAGCAGCAGTAACCAATCAAACAACTGCGCCACACACTTGTCTTATACAAGCGTTGCCGGCCGCATCGCTTTATTCTGCCTGTTCACGTTTGCCTATATTTGAAACGCATGTATATACCACTTTCTTTGCGCTTCAGTGTAGTATATGATCGATATTCAGCAGGCACACACAAATAATTACCAGTCTATTTTTGAGAGGCTTCCATTCTCCCCTCACAGCCCCACTATACACTCGCCAAATGTTGCCTTTGTCATCTCTAGCACATAGGGCATAATTTCCCGAATTATCACTCGTCGCGAAAACAAAATTCGACGCTTGGCATTGTCACATGTTTGTTCCATATACGCCTTAAATTTGTAAACCCAAACTGAAGTAGTAAATTAAGATAAAATAACAGATTGCCGCTTCCATTGGAGAGAGTTGATGCTTTGACACAGCTCCAAAAGTCAAAATAGTGACAGAAAAATTATTACAAATATTCATTCAAAAACAGTTCCACAAGTTAGAAAATTATGTGCTGGTTGTAGTGCAATGTCTGTAAGGACATGCCTTTTGATAAATGAAACAAATTTGTCGCTGGAGGAGTTTTGCCATGTTAGAAGAGTTATTATTTCGACGTGCCCCCAGAGCCGTTATTGCAATCGTTTCTCAGAAACCTCCCATGCTGTTCAGTTGCGCAGTTCATTAAATTCAATTTCAAAGAAGAATATTGACCTGGTGCTGTGAGCAACGTAGTAGCACTGGTAGTGCCGGAAGGGATGACGTCACATCACAGCATGCACATTCGAAAACAGGCAGCTGCGTTCCTTCTCCGAGGCGATCGTCGTGCAGCTGACCATCGTTCCGGCATTCGACACTGGTTTCCAGTTATTGCGCACAGAACGCATTTGCAGAGAAATGACGTAATTTTAGAGAGATTTAGGCTCGTATTCGAAAAGGCATAATTTTACTGCGATATTTGAAGTGTGCTGTAACGCATTAGCAGATGACATCCGGCTGCCACTGCGAAGAAGCCAGCAGCCCGGAACATTCGTTCTCCTTGGAGTCTCCACATACCGGTACGTCCATCCTGAAGCCGTGTGTACAAGCGGAAATCGTGTGAAAAGATGACACGATGCCAGTTCCGCATCCGCATTTCTCAGCTGCCGCATCCAGGGGAGGAGTTCCCAAACGTTTCCTCTGCCGGAACGCTTTTGGACTCCTAGTACTGCGATAGTACACCTTGTCTATTTTGAAGGTAATAACATTTTAACAAATGAGGAAAACTTTTTTATTCTGTGACTTCCCGCGGTAAACACAGTGTTCTGTGAAACACAGTTTGAGAAACCCTGGTGTAGGGCAGCCGCTACAATGATTGCTGTGTTTAACAGTCCGTGGTGCTTCAAAAGTAGCCACACAGAAAGTGTAGATAACAGACTTGCTTCAAAAAAACAAACACATTTCCTGGCTCAAAGTATGTGACGTAACCATACGATCCTGTTCGACTGAGCGAACTATATTGTGTCCTCTCGTGTGTTAGTTCGGTGGGACTGTTGAGTATGGCTATCCTGAACCCTACGATTCGATATTCGCTTGGCAGAAATAGTATCCAACCAACGTAAGCAGCAATATCGGGGAACAATATACCGCAACGTCGATACACCAGTTTGTTGCAATGTAAGTTTAACTACTCACAGAGGTCGAATGGCAGTAAAACTTGTACATATGCTAATGCATGAATGCCGAACCGATTTACCCTGGAAAAAATTAGTTATAATTTTGGCCACCTAGTGCAAATATGGCTCTCGATATGTATTGGAACAGGAACGGGACGTGGACAGAAAAAGTTCAAAACAGTGAGAAAGGCATAATGTAGATTTTATTATCAACTGCTTCTTACACGAGCCGTTCATTATGAACACCAGAGCGATCGACGAGATGCTGGAGCATTAGAACGATGTGATCAACAGTTGCTTGCAGCAGTTTCGGCGTAATCTGATCAACGTGTTCCTGAATACTGGCCTTCAGATCAGGTAGATACCGACCGTGTTCCTGATATCTTTTAGATATCCTCGGAGCCAAAAGTCACATTGTCTCAGAGCAGGTGATCTTGCAGGCCATACTTCTGGAAAACCTTTCGATAGAACACGTTCGTGGAAAGTTTCATTCAGCAGATCTGTCACGGGGCGAGCTACGTGAGATGTTGTTCCATCTAGCAAGAAAACAGTGGTTTCCACACAACTGCGCTCCTCAAAAGCAGGAATTACATACGTACAAGCACGTCTCGATAACGAGCAGACGTCACGGTACACCTGATACGCTTGTGGGTCGTAACACATCTGAAATGTAACGGCCACTGTTGAAAGTGCCGTCAATGCGAACAAGAGTTGACCGAGACGTGTAACCAATGGTACCCCATACCATCACGCCGGGTGATACGTCAGTATGGCGATAACGAATACACGCTTCCAATGTGCGTTCACGCAGCGTCAAGGGTAACCGCAGCCATGGTCTCCGAGCTGGTAGTCCATGCTGCTGCAAACGTCGTCGAACTGTTCGTGCAGATGATTGTTCTCTTGCAAACGTTCCCATTTGTTGACTCAGAGATCGAGACGTGGCTGCACTATCCGTTACAGCCATGCGGATAAGATGCCAGTCATCTCGACTGCTAGTGGTACGAGGCCGTTGGTATCCAGCACGGCGTTCCGTATTACCCTCCGGAACCCACCGATTCCATATTCTGCTAACAGCCATTGGATCTCGACCAACGCAAGCAGCAATGTCGCTATACGATAAACCGCAATCGCGATAGACTTCAATCCGACCTCTATCAACGTCGGAAACGTGATGGTACGCATTCCTCCTCCTTACACGAGGCATCACAACAAGGTTTCACCAGGTAACGCCGGTCAACTTCTGTTTGTGTATGAGAAGTCGGTTCGAAACTTTCCTGATGTCAGCAAGTTGTAGGTGTCGCCACCGGCGCCAACTTTGTGTGAATTCTCTGAAAAGCTAATGATTTGCATATCGCAGCATCTTCTTTTTGTCGGTTAAATTTCGCGTCTGCAGCACGACATCTTCGTGGTTGACAATTTTAATGGCCAGTAGTGTATAAATGTGTGGTGTCTGTTCTTTCAGACGTGTCCGAAAGAACAGACACCACACATTCATATAATTTGATAGGCCTAGCTGGACGATGAATCAACCTCCTTCAGTGCGCATGCACAAATACGTCCGACCTCCTGTGAGAATCTTGGAAGAGCAAATTTGGAGGAAATGAACAGAGACTGCGGACAGGTGGAGCTCAACGAGAGGTGGATCGCAGTGATGCGAGCCGAGATAATCCGTCCATTTCCAATACCACTGTGTCCCGTATGGCGCAGTAGTTACCGCACCTGTCTAGTAAGCATGAGATCCCGAGTTCGAGTCCTGATCGGGTACACATTTTCTCTCTTCGCCGCCGATTCCGCGTAATGTCCCACTGCAGCTGACAGTAGTGATCCCTGCCCGTGCCTTTCGTTTCTTCCCTTCAACTTCAGTTTACGTATAATGAACATTCAGTTGCCATTTCTGAACGAGAAAACAGCTGCACAATCTTAATTTTAGACAGAATGTAGATGGTGTTCGTCTTATTACTCTCATCCACTTTATGTCGTGCTGCAGTGATAATCACTTGCATGTCCAAGCTTGTACTACACTTAGTGCCAGTTTGGTATTTGTTGCACATCGCTTTTGTGGTATTACAGTGTTGATGCTTTGCACTGCGTTGCTGACGAGTACAATAGAGAAATGTATTATGAGTACTTTATCGTTGCCTTTGGACTGTCAGAACAGACCCTAAATTCGACAAATAACTATGTAAATTATTCATTGGTCTATTTGTGATACCGTATCCACCCGAATTGATAGTTTTCTGGTACACTCGAGGTAGAGAAATATATTTGTAGAAAGAAATTAATGTACTGAATATGAACTACAGATTAAAACTGAAGAGACTGCAGAAAGGTAGGAAATTAAGGAGACAAGACATGGATAAGTTGAAATAGACTGCTGAGAGTTTTAAAGGGAGCATTAGGTAACTGTTGACTGAAAAAGGGGAAGTGAATACATTAGAAAACGAGTGGGTAGCTTTAGGATATGAAGTAGCTAAGGCAGCAGAAGAACGATTGGGCAAAAATACCAGACGCAAACACACGAGATACAGAATTTAGTTGACAAAAGGAGAAAATAAAAGCAGTGCAGCGGTTGAAGCAGGCACAAGGAGTACAGACGTCTACGAACTAACATTAGCAGAAAGTGCAAAATGGTGAAGCAGTACAGGTTTCAGAAGAAACTGAGAGCAGTAGGAGCATGCATGGCCAAAGAGAGGGCAGATGCTTCTTATAGGGGAACTAAAGAAAACTTCGGAGAAAAGAAAAGCAATTGTATTGGTATCAGCAGCTTAGTAATCAGACACGTACTAAGCAACTAAGAAAAGTCTGAAACGTGCAACGAATTTATGGAATAGTTACACAAAGGAAAGAAACGTGGAGACAAGACCTTGTAGAGGGAGGAGGAAACAGATGAAGATGAGGTGGGTGATATGGTTTTGCTAGAAGAGTTTGACAGAGCACTCAAAACAAGGCACTTTTACAATTACCGAAATTTTTTGGGGGAATGAACCATTACAGAAGTATTGCATCCAGTATGGAAGTCATAAGAGAAACATGAAATTCTTCTTTTTCTTTGAGTTACGTTTCCTTCTGATTTCGTTGTTCCGTCATACCTGCTATTATTCCCTTTTCCCCCCTCTCCAAATTAATTATGTTGTTCTGCATATTCCTCTTCCGCTCCCTCTAACCTCTCTTCTCACACATTCCCTATTACCGCAGCTCGTAATCTAAATCAATGAGCATGTAAAGTATCTCTATTATCTTACTCTTCTCTCCTGCTTTTCTGTTATAGCTAGTACAGTTTTGCTGTTTCTAGATGTAAAAGACGGCCTGATTCCCCTAATGTTACTAGGATCAGTAAACATATACATAATGTGAATAAAGACATTTTGTAGCCTAACACTGACGTTCGAAAGGTGCGCCCTAAGTTAACTTTATTTTTGTGAACTGTGATGATCGCATGTGCAGTTTTCGCGTGAGAGAATCAACAGTGTCTCATGAAATCACTCTATGAGACAGTACCAAGAGATTGGGATTTAGCTCAGACATGCAGATTAATAGGTAGACTCTCTCCTCCCAGTTTTCCGGGAGGCGTTCAGTACTCCACAATAACGTCGACTCCTAAACAAGGTACGATCACACAGCGTATATTCCCAGATATGTGTCTGGTTCGCTGAAAATTTGACTAATAATACCTAGCACGCTATACTTGATGGCGAATGGTCACCAGAACCGAAACCCCTAAGAAAGCGTAATATTCTCAAAATACATAAACAGTTTATCAGACAGAATCTGCAGCACTATAATATTTCTCGCTGATGACATGTTGTCTGCTGGAAAGAATCGTCTCTGGACGCTCCAGGATTCTAATCAAGAGCAGCTACCAACATAAGTAATTTAAAAGTAGATATCCTCGGTGTAGCGAAACAGTTTAAATCATATAATAGAGGCAAATATCCCAGTTCATATTAAATACCAATTAGGTCCCTTTCAGAATATTCTGATGCAATAGCTCCTTCCTTAGCACCCATATACAACAGCTCGCTCGAAGAAAAATTCGTTCCTAAACACAGGAAAGTTGTGCTGATCACAGCAGTACTCAAGAAAGTAAATCGGAGAAATTCGCTGAATTACAGATCCATATCACTAACGTCAATTTGAAGCAGGATTTTGGAACATATATTGTGTTACAATATTATGAATTATCTAGAAGAAAGCGATTTAATAACAAATAACCAACTCAAATTCAGAAAATATCTTTCTCTTATTAAACACAACTAGCTCTTTATTAAAACTAAGTAAAGAGTGCCACCGACAGGGTATCTCGAATTGATTTCATATTTCTAGATTTCCAAAAAGGCTTTGCCTGTGGAGTATCGCCTCAGTTGTGCGACTAGATTCGTAATTTCCTGTCCGAAATGTCACAGTTCGTCACATGACGGAAAATGGAGTAAAAAGCTATATCTGACTTCCTCCAAGGAAGTGCTGAACGCCCTCTGTTGCTCAAGTTCTATATAAATCGTTTAAGAGGCAATCTGAACAGCTTTTTTAGATTGTTTGTAGATGATGCTGTCATTCGCCATCTAGTAAAGTCATCAGTAGTTAAAAACCAACTGCAAAATTGTTTAGACAGGATATCTGTGTCGTGAAAAAAGTGGCAATTGACTCTAAATAATGAAAAGAGTGTTGCCATACACATGTGAACTAAAACGAATAGGTTGCATCTCGGTTACACGATAAATCACACAAATCTAAAAGATGTCAGTTTGTAGCGTTAAAGCACAGTCGTCTGCTGTGTGTGTGAACGTGTTGCCGTCGGGGCTTTCAAAGTTCTAATTGCGCGCCAACCAGCGGGACTCTGTACGGCAGCAGCAGTGACAGTGTTTGAGTTTCGTACAACTTATTTTTGTCCATAAATTTTTTATGTAGGTACATAGTTACGCAATTTTCCTGTATCAGCTGTGCTGATGTTTGACGGACCGTCCTATATTCGTATATAACGTTTCCCATGCCCGTTAATTGAGCGTGTTATTCAAGAAAATAAAGTTCTTACGTTCCTGATGCTCAGTTTGATAGTAATTAATGACAGAGGTCGAACTATAATTTAAGCAGTATCCGGCAAGTTCAAGTAAATAGTAAGGCTTTACAATAACGAATTAAATTGGAACGTTTGCATAGATCGAAAGCGAACAAAAGACTGCAGTATATTGGCAGAATACTTAGAAAATACCACAGGTCTACTAAAGAGATGGCCTAAACTACGCTTATCCGTCTTCTCCAAGAGTGTTATTACACGGTACGGGATCCGCATCGTGCAGGGTTGGAGGAGGACATCGAAAGAGTTCGAAGAAGGGCAGCTAGCTTTGCATTATTGCGATACACGGGTGAGTGTCACGATGTGATACGCGAGTCGGGGTGGCAATCATTAAAACAAAGGCGTTTTTGTTTGCGGCAGGATCTGTTTACGAAATTTAAATCACTAACTTTCTCCTCAGAATGCGAAAATATTTTGTTGGAACCTGCTTACATAGGTGAGCCGTGGTAAAAAAAATTGCTGTTTTGAAGAGCGCGTCGCAGCGCGTTGTGTGAAGCAGTCGCCCTCCGTTTCTGGCGGTGGCGCCGCTTTGGCAATCGGAGCTTTGATGTCTCCCTCTGGTGGGAAAGCGGAAAGGTTGCCTGTTCACGTGCATTTAAGGGGCGCTCTCAGCTCGGAAGGGGGTCAATCGGGATGAGGCTAGGTCAGTCTCGCGTCACCAGTTGCTGGTCTGTCTCTCGTTCGCATTTGTGCGGCAGTTAGTGTCTGTCTGTCGTTTGGATCAAACTTTAAGCCAGAAAATGAGAGTCTTGCCACTCCGCTAGTAACGGAACTCAGCTAGTGGTCGCCCGTTCATGGCTGTGTTCCTGCATCTGAGTCTGCGCGTTAGACTGCCAGTCTGCTGGAGTTGCTCGGGCAACGGTCATTGGCGGTTGGATCGGTCGGTTGGTCGGTCGCGCACTGAGACACGAGATGACTTGGCCGCCTTGAGCGTCGGCGCATGTGAGGTTCCCACGTGAGTCCAGGGGGCCGCGCCGTATAGAAGGGGGTAGTGGCTTCGTGGTTGACAAGAGAGCGACAGGAGCCAACCTACGACATCGGACTGGCCGGTGGGAGGTGCGACACCGTGGGACGGGAGATGGCGCGCCTTCCTGCGCCCGTTGAAGCGGCTGGCAGCGGACGGTTCGGGAGAACGTTGGGGGTGCTGCGCCAGGTCTTCGCCAGAAATCGCAGTTTATTAGAAGTTTAAGTGATTGAAAATATGTTGTTCCATTTACTTGTTAAATTCTACTTGTTTTCTTGGTGAAGTCACCAGCCGCTTTGTTTTGGGGTCGTCCCACCATTCTTCTCCGTTTGTCCACCCGCGGGAAGGTGGTTATTTGTGAATTGGGTGGTCCGTTTTTCTCTTGTGGAGTTGGGGAGGGTTAGAGCAATCTGCCGTTCAGGTTGTTCAGTAATCCCAATGTCAATCTGCCATACGTTAATAGCTGCCACTGTCATATTTGTCGGATTCGGTGTTAACGAATTTATAGAATTAAGGTGTAAAAGCCGAATTCCTGAAATATGTTGTTATCTTGCCTATCATCTTGCGAGGCGGTATACGTGTAATGTAGAGCATGTTGTGTGAGTGTTTGTACCATTTCCATCCCTCTTACGGGGAGCATAGTTAATGTGTTTGTGTGAGTTGTTAAAATTTTTAGTTTAAAGTAATCTGGTGTGTTGCAGATTTACACCAATGTAGTCTTTCAGAGGTTGTTGTGAGCGGACGTGACTACGGCCGTGTTAAAAGGGAGCGGCAAGGTTCTCAGCCCGAAGGCTCATACTGTCAATATTGCTCTTTCTGTCTCTAAATAAAATTGTAACTTGATACTTCGAGGGTGCTTTTCTGCTTATAAATTTTAAATCTGTTTTTGAAAAGGCTTTTATGAATAAAATTCCAATTTGTTAAGGGTAATTTCATTTTCATCAGTTACTCCCTGGCAATTACTTTCACGATCACCTAGTGTGATTAAATGTATTAATGTTCTTGATGAATCGCTAGTAAATAAAGTAAATTCTTTAAGAATAGATTTTGAAAGTAAATTCACAGTTCAATAGGGAGAAATGGTCATCGTAATAAAAAAGGACAATCAGAGCTCGCACGGAAATATTTAAGCGTTCAGCTCTCCCGTACTCTGTTCTACAGCGGAAACATCAAGAGGTCAAATGGCAAGCCAATATTAAGCAAGACCGAAAGGTGGAAGGAATATATAAAGGGTTGCACAAATGAAAGGAATATCAGGACAATATTACGGAAAGAAAAGAGCAAGTAGATGGAGATGAGACGGGAAATGTGATACTGTGAAGAAAATTTGACAGAACCTTTAAAGACCTTTGTTGGAATATGGAAGCGATTTTCTGTCAGAATTATTGAGATACTTGGGAGAACCATCCGCCTCAATACTATTCCACATAGTATAAAAACAACGCTAGATAGGTGAAGTATCCCTAAACATAAAAGAATACGTAATTTTTTAGAACATTTTCCCCAGAGAACAGCGGTTATTCTTAGTACTTTAAAATAATGGTAGGCGGTCGCGGAGAACTCCACGAACAGTTGACGTTCGTGGAGTTTGTACGACTTGCTCCGTCCTCCGCCACCGCCTACCATCATGATATGAGATCTGAAGATGGCCAGTAACTGACCGGACCGGTAACCACATAAATAAAGATTTCTTGCAGTCGAGGCTGTTTATGTTCATTTTAAACTAAAGGAGAAGGTAATAATTTCAATTAAAAAAAAAAGATGCAGACAAGTGTGACTATTACCAAAGTATCAGTTAAATAAGTCATGATTGTAAAACACTAAGACAAATTAAGAACGGAAAGACTGGTAGAAGACTATCTAGGGGTAGATCAGTTTGGGTTACGGAGACAATGCAGAACGCGCAAGCCAGCACTTCGCCTACGACTTACTCGTATTTTAGAAGATGTATTGCCAAAGGGTAAATTTATATTTGTAGCATTTGTAGATTTAGAAAACGCTTTTGACAATGTAGACTAAATTTTTGAAATTTTGAAGGTAGCAGGGATAAAATACACGGAGTGAAGGTTATTTACAACTTGCACAGAAACCAAACTGCCATTATAAGAGTCGCAGCAACCCAGGTAGGCAGCAGCTGAGAAGAGACTGAGACAGAATTGTAGCCTGTCTTCGTTGTTACTCAATTTGTACAGTGACCAAACAGTAAAGGAGAAACTTGGAATAGGAATTAGAGTCCAAGGAGAAGAAATAAGTCCTTAAGGTTTGATTATTTTTCACTCAGAGTTGCGATTCAATACAACTGACTGCCAGAGAACTTCCTGGCAGATTAACACTATATCCCAGATGGAATCTCGAAATCGGGACCTTCGCCTTTCGCCTGAAATTGGTCTACCCACCTAGGACACATCCGCACAGCTTTACTTCCGCCAGTACCTTTTCTCCTATCTTCGAAACTTCACAGAAGCTCTCCTGTGAAACTTGCAAGACTATGACTCCTGGAAGAGAGGATACTGCGGAAACATGACTGGCACAGCCCGGGGGTGTTTCCAGAATGAAATTTTCAGCCAGGAGGAGTGGCCGCGCGGTTGGAGGCGCCATGTCACGGATTGCGCTGCCCCTCCCGCCGTAGTCCTCCATCGGGCATGGGTGTGTGTGCTGTCTTTAGCGTAAGTTAGTTTAAGTTAGCTTAAGTAGTGTGTAAGTCCAGGGGCCGATGGCCTTAGCAGTTTGGTCCCTTAGAAATTCACACACATTTGAATATTTTTTTTTTAATTTTCACTCCACAGTGGAGTGTGGCAGATTTTTTTATTCTCTATTTTTATTTTATAGCTTTTTTTTTTTACAAAATTGCGAGGTTTCCTGCATGTGCTGAATTTTCTTGAAAATAAGGAATGAAAGCGATAAAAAAGTGTAAGCAAAATCACTTTTTTCCCTTAGAGGTTTCTTCAAGTGACAAACTAATTTCAGTTCCTCTGTGTTTTGCAAGAAATTTTTATGGCGTCAAAGTTAGCTACAGGCTCTAGGAGACAAGGTGGGAAGGGATCGAAGCCTGAGGCCTGACCATGATGCCCGCTCCCACTCCACGTCCAATGGCTGAGTTGCACCTTCATCACACAGCTATTTTTTTTCTTTTTTGCGCATATACACATTAAAGAAGCAAAGTAAAACGAGTCCACCCATCAGGAACCCTGAAAATCTCGCAAGGCGATGAAGGATGACAGACGGAGCGATGCCAAGCGGTAGCCACGTCATGTCTCGTTTCGAATCAGGCGGGCGCCTGCCACACCGGGAACATGCCAACTTAGTGTGGGCGTGGTAAAAACGCTGTTAAGATAACACGCGGTAACGGGAACAGCGTGCAACATTCGCATATGCATTCTGCAAGTCCTGCCCTTTACCCCGAGACTTTGTGGTAGGAAAATATTCAGTGTTACTTATAATAAGTATTGACTGCATAAAATGTTTATTCACATGACCGGTTTCGGTTCCTCTACAACCATCTTCAGATCTGTAACGATAATTATTCTAATTTACCAACCTTTTTCATCCCATCCAGTCACCATCAAATGTACCAGAAAGTTCCTGCAGTTTCGGTTACAGGAGTAACCCGTCCACACACAGCAGCCTCCACATGCTGCGTCACATAAAATCGGTTGGCACAATGCACGTCATTTATATTAATTAAAATACTGATACATTAGTTACACTACATATGCACATACTAGTACATTAGTTACACTACATATGCACATACTGTATTTAGTAAATTTTTGTAATTTACTTTTATCTCTAAAAATACTTAATTAAAATCTGTAGATGTCAAGGTTAAAATCTATACTTGTCAAAATTAAAATACACAGTGAAATTATCATTTGTGTACGATCTAAAACAAAGGGCGATTTATATATGCATGGCGCTGGTAAAGACTTGTTTTCTTCCATGGTCTGCTTCCGTGGTTCATGCTATTTCGGTGTTGTGCCACGAGCCATTCAGTGGTCTGATGTCTATCGCGGTGGGTAAGAGGGCCGTGCAGAGGCGCTGCGACGTTAGGCGCTGCACGCGTCTTCCAACTTTTCGCCATGCACCATCTCTCATCCTTCGGCTTGAACGCTGGCTAACATTTTTGTAAATCACTTGGAAAACGAATTCTTTGATGGAAATACTGATATCGCTGAGATAATGTATATTACAGGAGATATGTTGACGACTCTGTTTTATTATACAAAGGAGATAAAAATGATATCGAAAACGTAGCACAGAAAATCAGCTCTCAACATCCGAAAATTAGATTCAATATGGATTTTGAAGAAGACAACTGTATATATTACTTAGTATTAACAGTAATAAAGAAAGATGGGAAGCATGAGTTTAGTGCATTCAGAAAACATACGTGTGCAGATTTAGTTATTATTGAGCGCTCCTGTCACCCACTGCGATACAAATGGGCATCTTTTACTTCGATGGTATACAGGCTACTAAGATTGCCACTAAGCCAACAGGGAATAGAAAAAGAGCTAAGTATTTTAAAACAAATGGCCGTAGCGAAAGGATATACGTGTAAGGTGGTGATGAATATTTATAATAAGATAGAGAAGAGACAAATGAAACAAATACAAGGAAGTCAAGTCGCTGTTAAGAGGAACAATAAGAAAAAAGACGTGGCTCTCAGTTACAGTGGAAGAATTACTGATAAGATTGAAAGATGCTTTCGTAAAACCGACGTTAAAATGGGGTTCCGAACAAATAACAAGCTAAAACTGAAGCTCCGGCACAAAATATATAAAAGTAGGAATAAATTTCAGGATTCAGGAGAATATAAGATCAAATGTGGTGACTGCTGTAAACAATATATAGGGCAGACTGGTAGGAACTTTGAAACCAGATTCAGGGAGCACACTTACTCTCAAAAGAAAACAGCGTTTGGGGCGCATATGGCTGCCTTAAAGCACTCAGTCACGAACACTGAACAAAATTTAGACACGCTGCATAGAGCTCACAAGGGACAGTTTCTTAACATTTTGGAAGAAGTTGAAATATGCACCCACGAAAAGAAAGGTCCGGATTTAATCCTCAACGAGAAAAGAGAGTTCAATCATAACGCCTGTTGTAGTATTTATGACGAAATACTGAGATGACAACTGTTGCGTGTGGAAGTCCAGGCCGGGGGATGAGAGATGGTGCGTGATTGGGAAGGTGGAAGTTGCGTGCAGTTGCCTGCGCGGCCCTCTTTCCCACGGCGATGGACGGCCGAAGACTGGCCGGATCGCGGCACAACAGCGAAATGGCGGGAACCACGGAAGCAGACCGTGGAGGAAAACAAGTCTACAGCAGCGCCATGGATATACAAATCGCCCTTTGTTTCAGATCGTACAAAAATGATAATTTCACTGTGTATTTTAATTTGGGCAAGTATAGATTTTAACCTTGACATCTACAGATTTTAATTAAGTATTTTTAGACATAAAAGTAAATTCAAAAAATCTACTTAATACAGTTATGTGCATATGTAATTTAACAAATGTACAGACGCCACCTGTCGGTAATAGTGTTATAATTAATATAAATGACGTGCATTCTGCCAACCAATTTTATGTGATGCAGCATGTGAAGGCTACTGTGTGTGGGCGGGTTACTCCTGCAACCGAAATTGCAGGTACGATCTGGTACATTTGATGGTGATTGGATAGGATGAAAAAGGGTTGCATTCGTAAAATAGTAAATTAGTATCATTATCGTTACAGATCTGAAGATGGTTCGAGAGGAATCGAAACCGGTCATGTGAATAAACATTTTATGCTATCAAGACGGATTATAAGTAACGTTGTAAAACCACTGATTGCGGTTATCCCATCAACATTATGTCTGTTTTTGCAAAGGAAAATATTCCGGTGCTTGGTAAAGAAAGAAGCCTGAGTCAATAACATGCCTGGGCACTCGCAGAAAACATGCGACATGTGTCGCCCCAACAACCAGACGTACACAACGGCTACACAGTTGAAGCGGTGTCGATCGTCGTCGAAGTTACGACAGACGAGGCAGAGCGGAGGGTACGTCAGTCCTATGGTATGGAGAGGCTGATTAGCCTGCTACTTCCTACAGGTCGCACAATACCAAGCCGACCTGGTACGCCTCGGAAAGAAACTGTGATCAATGTCCCGCTAAATCATAGTTCACCACAGCAATGGGAACTTGCGTTCTACGACTTTACAGGCGACACTGTGCAGGAAAAGGAAGTAGAAATACTTTCTCCGCGTCAGGCGCGTTCGTGGGAGTTCGGTGCGGGCGTTGAGTTCCACATCGAACACCGCGATGTGTGCAACGCGGGCATGATGCTAGCGACCGGGACCGGTACGGAGATGGACACAGGCATAAGGATGGCAAGTAATTGGTGCGTGACGGAGACCTTGACACGGCGCCGTTTATTATTATACATCATGGTCATATAAGAGCTGCCGCACAATAGCGTACGTTCGTAGGACCAAGCCCTTCTGCATGCGTGGGACGAGTAAGTGTTATCACAGCTGACTTTCAAGATGGACACAGCTGTCAGAAAATATCCGAATGACGCTTCAGTACGACATCATTTCGTAATCGGCATCTGTGGAACCTGCTCAGTATGAACCATTGTGGATGCCGCATAGGCATTCAGGTTGTCTAAGGATCGAGGCGGCGTAGGTAGCTGTGACTGATCTTTATATTGGTAATTCTCAAAGCTTGACGAAAGTTGATCACTGCTGTATGCCGCGTTGACGACGTAATCGTGATCCCAAGAAAGCGGAGACGTTGGACATAGGGCGGGACCGCCAGATCTTCAGCGGGTAGGCTGCGACCAATAGACAGCGCCATTTGTTTCCTCACATTCATCACACTTCCAGCTACCCTACCATGAGCCGAAATGGTGTCGAGGATCCTTGCGACCTCTACTCACGCACGACTCTCAATCCGTCTCAAAGCTTTACTTCCGCAGTACTTCAGCGCCTACCTTCCAAACTTCACGGAAGCTGTCCAGCGAAACTTGCAAGACCAGCATTGCAGGAAGAAAGGATATTCCAGAGACATGGCTTACTCACAGCCTGCATGTTTCCAGAATAAAATTTTCACTCTGCAGCGGAGTGTGCGCTGGTATGAAACTTCCTTTCAGATTAAAACTGTGTGCCAGATCGAGACTTTGGATCTTCATTCTAGCTCACTACCAGTTTTTCCTGCTATCGGCCATCTTTAGATCATTTCAGATGTTACACGCACAGTGTAACGCGAAAACTTCTTCGCCAAATCTGGTTACCCCAACACTAAAATACACTTCCACAGACTCTATGTCTTCTCTTACAAAACTTTAAGGTTTGCCGATGACATTGTAATTCTGTTAGAGACAGCTAAGGACTTGGAAGATCGTTTAAATCGAACGGATTGTGTATGGAGCAGATGGACATCAATAAGCGTTTCGGAACCGATTTTGACTGACGTGTTGGCTTACGTTTGGTGCCGTAGGTGAGACGTGTGAGGAAACACTTCTCCCGTCGGCGGGGCAGTGGTTTGTGAGGCTTGTATCTTGTGACTTTTTGATCAAATTTCTTGAAGTATTCTTCAAACGCTCTTTCCAATGCCACTAAATCATGTACATAGTTCCATTTAAAAAAATTAAATTTGTGTCATAATTTATCAGCCATAAACGTTAAAAATTGTCCATTGCACATCATTGTCTGCCATAACGTAGAGAAGAACGTCACTTCATGTACAAGGTGTTTAGGAGTGATGGTCAACAATCCACTCATGGAAAGTACAGGCAAAAAGTAGAAAAAAGGCACCAATAAACATGGGTCCACAAATCACCAAAAAAATGGCTCTGAGCACTATGGGACTCAACTGCTGTGGTCATTAGTCCCCTAGAACTTAGAACTACTTAAACCTAACCAACCTAAGGACATCACACACATCCATGCCCGAGGCAGGATTCGAACCTGCGACCGTTGCAGTCGCACGGTTCCGGACTGCACGCCTAGAACCGCGAGACCACCGCGGCCGGCCACAAATCACCGTTGTCAAGATACAGCACATTTCCTGTTGCGGTTCATCTATGTCTAGCAACACATGGCATCTCTAAACGTCAAAGTAGGTGTCCGAAATGTTGTCCATGCGTCTGAATGTAACATTGAACGTGTCCCTGAAATGAGTTGCGAATACTCTCAGGCAGTCATGGGGAATTTTGTAAATTCAGGAAGGCTGCTTCAATCTGCAAGCGCAGTTTTTCAAGAGAGCTGACCCAGGTAGCATAGATCAGGCCGTTGCCATAACCCGAAACACAGAAATCCATGGAATTTAATTCCAGAAACTTGGAGGCCTTGGTACAATCCCTCCTCTGCCAATCCGTTGTTGACCATGCCTCCGAGTTAGAAGCCGGCGCACTCGTGAATGAAAATGTGCTGGAGCACCGTCGTGCATGAACAACATGTTCAGGTAGTGGTTCAGTGGGACATCATCATGCACATCTGGATGTACAATCCGCAGAAACCGCATGCGCTGCTTTCCGGTTAGTGTCTCTGGTAGGAAGTGTGGTCTGTAATGCGGTATCCGAGCAGTCCTGTCCAGGCGTTCAATGAATAACGCTGCTGATATCGTGATGCGTGTGTTGCGTTAGGACTGACGTCGGCCCAAATGTTACAATTATGGTAGTTAAAAATACTGTCACAGGTAAATCCAGCCTCATCCGTGAACAGAATACTGCTTACCAACTGGAGATCCAGTGTACACTGTTGTTGCACCCATTGGCAGAAATTCTCTCTAGGAGGGAAGTTTGCATTGTTGAGGGCTTGCACTAGCTGTAAATGATTTGGATAGAGTACTTGCCAATGCAAAATCCGTCACTCATTGCTATGACTCAGGACACGCTCTTGGATAGCAATCCATCTTATTGAAGTACTCGGACGTTCGTCTACAATCCGTAACATCCTTTCCTCAACATCGGGAGATATGGATCTGGAACGACTTTATCGTACATGGTGTGCGAAACTCCCGGTTTCTCTAAGGCACTGATGTAACCGGCTAAAAGTACAACTGTCCGGCTTCCTGCAGAGAGGAAAAGTTTCTTCATACAAACGTACAGCATCAAGGACACTGCCATCCGCTTTGCCCCACATGAAGTGCATGTCAGCGCACTCGTCATTGGTGTAACCTGTGTCCATGGTGCCTTCACGTTCGTAACTGATTGTGAGGCCGGTACTGCACAGTGTACGAAGGGGAAAAGTAGCTCCACATGCGTAAACAAGCACGGTTGATACCAAACCGTGAGATACCAACGCAAATACCGCGGTGACCAGGAGGGTTTACAGTTGTCTCCCAATGCAAATTAATACAATACGTCAGCAATTGTTGATTTGCGGACCCATGTTTGCTGGAGCCTTTTTGGCTACTTTTGGCCTGTACTTTCCATGTGTGAATTATTGACCACCACTTCTGCAGCACCCTGTATTTTTGCTTGTTGGTCTTATCTGGGCCACCCTGTGTAGGATATGAACGCTCTACAATATTTAAAATTAATATCTGTCCACTTCGTCATCATGAACATAAAAATATCGAGCAGCCTGTCATAAAGATAAGGTTTCTACAAATTAATGAAATAAACGAACCAAGCTAGTGAACCGTACGAACTTAATTTATTATTCTAGGACCCTTTTACAAAAAAACTGAACTCCGTCCGAACAGGCCATGAAGGCCCAACGGTACTGACCGACCGCCGTGTTATCCTCTGCTGACAGGCGTCAGCTGATGCTGATATGGAGGGGCACGTGGTCAGCACACCGCTCTCCCGGCCGTATGTCAGTTTTAGAGACCGGAGCCGCTACTTCTCAATCAAGTAGCTCCAGAGTTTGCCTCACAAGGGCTGAGTGCACCCCGCTTGTCACCAGCACTCAGCAGACTGGATGATCACCTCTCTAAGTGCTAGCCCAGCCCGACAGCGCTTAACTTAAAATCATAAAAGACGATGTAATAGTTCAAAGAAATTAGAACTAATTGCAAAACAGAAGTAATCGACAATTTTGAGTTTTTTCGCGTAGGTTTTGTGCCATTTTAGTTTTTTTTATATTGTACACACTCCAAGAAAGAAATACAGTATGTCTCCTTCAACTCTACAGAAATCCCAGTGTATTTACTTCGGCATGTGATTCGTTTTGCTGATAGCCATGTGACCTGCTCTTCACTTATCGATCAAAGGTGACATCATCTTCCACTTAACACCATAATTAAGGAACTTGAGGCATGAGTTGGGTACTGTTGGATTTCCCAATACCAAATTCCTTTAAAGCAACTTTCCTGCTTACGTTAAGTTATGCGCCCTAAATTTGTAAGGTTTGTTCACACCATTAAGAATTTATAGAACGTTTATTGTGATATTGACGTGTTGTAAGGAGACCCAGAAATGGTGACGATACGGCACTGGAGACGCGCTCTGCGACTGGTATTAATTCCAGGACACACAACACACCACACAGACTGACTGCATACTTCAATGTGATGATGTCCTATTTCATCACTGATTTTTGTTTTGTTTGTGCAATTTGCATAACACTAGCGTACATCTCGTTGTGAGAAGAATACAGTAACAAGATGAACACATTTTGTCCGGAGACCAATTTACTTCGCAGAATGGTACATTACAACACAAAAATGAATGGACCAACTAAATTCTGCACCATCTTTGACTTTTAGATTTCAGCGTCTTATGAAGCCCTCCATGTCTTGAGATCACAACCTCTCAAATGCCGCTGCCTGAGATCAGATAGGGGCTGGATACTTTCCTTGGTACTCCCTTAATACGTTTTCTTGTGATTTCACAAAGCAATAACAATGGTCGCTGGAAGACTGTTATGAATAAATTGCCGATTAACCACACTGTATTAGCAGTAGCTCCGACCTTTCTTAGAAGGCTTGATGTTACCTCCTGTGGTCAGTCATTGCTCTGCTGAAATCTGGCATCTGGATTTGCCTGCAGGACGGGGAAGAACTTGGATCCTTAGAATGTACTAAAATGCTCAAAAGTATCCGAAGAATCTGGATTGTGTTTCGCCTGATTTGCATGCAGCCAACGTAAAGTAACTGTCCTACAGATCCTCTAATCTCGTTTAGCTACAGTCATTTGACTATACAAAATGGTTAACAGAAGTGATCACTAGAAAACATTGCTCTGTGTGCCGATAACACCTGATATAAATTAATAACACGGTACTACATATATCAGGGAATACCTCAGTCGGTTCTTAATGCTTATAAACTCAAATTTCTTACAAGAAGCGGTATTTGTAAAGTGTTAGCACTCTCATTAGTAACTGAGAAAAACAATGACCGTAACTCTAACACATGAGTCTTGAATCCCTGTTCTCTAAAAGATTTTCCAACCATCTATTAGCAGTCGTTCGCTTGGCGAGTGCTTTTGCATAAACTTATTAATGAACTGACCACTGAGAAAAACTTAATTAACACCGTCAAACGCTCTGTCGACACCTCACCGTCATCAACGTATCACTAGTAATTCCACTACTTCATTGTTCCAAGTTGATCTATGTGCAGTTCGAAAACCACCTGCCGTACTTGTTATCTAACACAAAGTGACATCAAAAACGAAAGCTGTTCATGTGAGACTCGACCCCAACACTAACCGTCATTGGTGACAAACCAACTGCCGGCCGGAGTGGCCGAGCGGTTCTAGGCGCTACAGCCAGGAACCGCGCGACCGCTACGGTCGCAGTTTCGAATCCTGCCTCGGGTATGGATGTGTGTGATGTCCTTAGGTTAGTTAGGTTTAAGTAGTTCTAAGTTCTAGGGGACTGGTGGCCTCAGAATTTAAGTCCCATAGTGCTCAGAGCCACTTGAACCATTTTGAACCAACCAACTAACCATAAAGAGATGCGGTATAATAAATCTTTAGCCTGTATCAATTAACAACTCTGAACTTTAAATTACACGACGAAAATTTTTTTTACTAGATCTAAACAACAATCCATAAACTGTAGTCCCTGTTAACTAACCACGAAAGTAGTTAACTATGGTTCAACTCCCGGCCAACAAACTTGATATGGCGTGATTTATGTGTTGGATGGCGATTCGAACCCAGCACCTAAACCGATTGCTATATAAGCCAGATATCTAATTTTCTCAGCAGTAGCGAGATGCTTGGAACTGTAGTGACGAGAATATTAATAATTTCTGCCTTCTTGGAATTCGAAACCGACACCTATCGCCGTTGTTTTCTAGCCAAGAATGGACATGAAATGCAGGTTTTACAAGAAGCGAGATGTGCACATGTTTGACCTTGAAGTGACGTGACAGAGAGTACAGAGATGACTGGGAATCGAACCCCACACATACCGTTGTTGACTACACAAGAAGACACTTTAACTACAGGACTGGTTTGCACCAGTAGCTAGCACGTGTGTACTTGAAATGATGTGATGAAAAGATCTCCGTTTCTATGGGACTCGAAATCATTGCATATCGTTATTGGCAATGAATGAAGATACGTTCAAATTTCTCTCTCTCTTTCTCTCTTTTAAGTGGTTCAAATGGCTCTGAGCACCATGGGATTTAACATCTGTGGTCATCAGTCCCATAGAACTTAGAACTACTTAAACCTAACTAACCTAAGGACATCACGCACATCCATGCGCGAGGCAGGATGCGAACCTGCGACCGTAGCGGTCGCGCGGTTCCAGACTGAGCGCCTAGAACCGCTAGACCACCGCGGCCGGCGTTCAAATTTCCATTAACAGTTAGGTGTGCTCATGATAAAGGACATTTGGAAAATTTGTCTGCCGCCCCAGGATTATAACCCTGACACACGCCTTAATTGGAGAACATAAGGTGTTTGGAACCTTGAGCAAACAACGAAATGATAACACAATTTCGTTAAGAAGGGATCAAATCCTGTGAAACCAGTACCATTATATTCAACATCTCCGGCTGATGTAATAGATAGAATAAAAGCACTGTGTTCTTATATCGCGTTTGGTCCTTTAACCAAAGTAAAAATACTAGGTCAGAGAGCTACAGAGTGACAGACTTTCTGCATGATGCCACTTATGCCTCTGTCACGGGCTAACCTAACCTGTAATTCTCGCAGTATATGACATGACTACCATTGTGGGCAAAACTTACCAGGAAAAAGCCGAATGGTGCGTAGGTTTGTGGCAATTTTGGATTTAATAGAAGGGGAGAGGCTGAATGCTCGAACATCTGTGCTCTGAATGGGGCGAGTGTTATCAAAGACGTGAAGTCGAATAAAAGGTTCCCCGTATCACGGTTTTTTTCCGTTAGGCTTCTGACTGGTTTAATGCGGCCCGCCGCGAATTCCTTTCCTGTGCCAACCTCTTCATCTCAGAGTAGTACTTGCAACCTACGTCCTCAATTATTTGCAGGAAGTATTCCACTCTCTGTCTTCCTCTACAGTTTTTGCCCCTACCGCTGCCTCTACTGCCATGGAAGTCAGTCCCTGATGTCTTAGCAGATGTCCTATCAACCTGCCTCATTCCTTACCTTAACAGTCCACCTAATTGTCAACATTCATTTGTAGCACCACATCTCAAGTGCTTCGATTCTCTTCTGTTCCGTATTTCCCACAGTCCATATTTCACTACCTTAAAATGCTACGCCTCTAACGTACATTCTCATATATTTCTTCCTCAAACTAAGACCTATGTTTGATACTAGCAGACTTCTCTTGGCCAGGAATGCTCTTTTTGCCAGTGCTAGCCTGCTTTTGATGTCCTCCTTGCTCCGTCCGTCATAGGTTATTTTGCTGCCTAGGTAGTAGAATTCCTCAACTTTATCTACTTGTTAAGTTTCTCGCTGTTCTCATTGCTGCTACTTCTCATTACTTTCGTATTTCTTCGATTTGCTCTCAATCTATATTCAGTACTCATTAAACTGTTCATTCCATTCAACAGATCATGTAATACTTCTTCACTTTCGCTCATGATAGCAATATCATTAGTGAATCGTGTCATTGATATCCTTTCACCGAGAATTTTAATTCCACTTCTGAACCTTTCTTTTATTTCCAGCATTGCTTCTTCGACGTATAGATTGAACAGTAGGAGGAAAGACTACATTCCTGTCTTTGTCTTACACCCTTTTTACTACGAGCTCTTCGTTCTTGGCCGTCCTCTCTTATTATTCCTTCTTGGCTCTTGCACATATTGCGTCTCTCTCTATAGCTTACCCATATTTTTCCCAGAATTTCGAACATCTTGCACCATTTTACATTGTCGAATGCTTTTTCCAGGTCGACAAATCCTGTGAATGTGTCTTGATTTTTCTTTAGTCTTGCTTCCATTATTAATCGCAACGTCAGAACTGCCCCTCTGGTGCCTTCACCATTCCTAAACCCAAACTGATCGTCATCTAACACATCCTCAATTTTCTTTGCATTCTTCTGTGTACTAATCTTGTCAGCAACTTCGATGCATTAGCGATGAATCTAATTGTGCGATAATTCTCCCACTAGTCAGCTCTTGCAGTCTTTGGAACTGCGTTGATATTTTTTCGAAAGTCAAATGGTATGTCGTTTTGTTCCGCTTCCCCCAATGATTCTAGAAGTTCTGCTGGAAAGTTATCTATCCCTTCTGCCTTATTTGATCTTAAGTCCTCCAAGGCTCTCCTAAATTTGGATTCTAATACTGGATTCCCTACCTCTGCTAAATCGACTCCTCTTTCTAACACATCAGGCAAGTCTTCGCCGCCATAGAGGCCTTCAAGGTACTCTTTCCAACTATCCGCTATCTCCTTTGCATTCAACAGTGGAATTTCCATTGCAGTCTTAATGTTACCACCTTTTCTTTTAATTTCTTGCTTTGACTTTTCTATATGATTATTCAGTCAGTTCGACAATCAATTCTTTTTCGATTTCTTCACATTTTTCATGCAGCCATTTCGTCTTTGCTTCCCTGTTCTTTGTGTTTATTTCATTCCTCAGCTATTTGTATTTCTGTATGCCTGAATTCCCCTGAACATTTTTTTACTTCCTTCTTTCATCGATCAACTGAAGTATTTCTTCTGTTACCCATGGTTTCTTCGCAGTTACCTTCTTTGTACCTATGTCTTTCTTTCCAAATTCTGTGATTGCCCTTTTTAGAGACGTTCATTCCTCTTCAACTGTATTGCCCTCTGAGCTATTCCTTATGGCTTTTTATATAGCCTTAGAGAACTTAAAGCGTATCTCGTCATTCCATAGTGCTTTCGTATCCTACTTCTTTGTGTGTTGATTCTTCTTGACTATTCTCTTAAACTTCAGCCTACCCTTCATCACTATAACATTGTGATCTGAGTCTACATCTTCTCCTCGGTACACCTTACAATCCAGTATCTGATTTCGGGATCTCTGTGTCACTATGATGTAATCTAAATGAAATCTTCCCGTTTCGCCCTCCCTTTTCCTAGTACACCTCCTCCTGTTGTGGATCTTGAGCAGAGTATTCACTATGACTATCTGAAATATATTACAGAACTCAATTAGTCTTTCTCATTCCTCGTCCCAAGCCCCTATTGTCCTGTAACCTTTTCTTCTACTCTTTCCCCTACAACTACATTCCTGTCCCACATGACTAATAGATTTTCATCTCCCTTTACGGATTGTATCACCCTTTCAGTATCCTCATATACTTTCTCTAGCTCTTCATCGTCAGTCTGCGATGTAGGCATGTATACCTGAACTATCGTTGTCGGTGCTGGTTTGCTGTCGATTCTGATAAGAACAACCCTATCACTGAACTATTCACCGTAACACACTCTCTGCCCTACCTTCTTATCTACAACGAATCCTATTCCCGTTATACCATTTTCTGCTGTTGTTGGTATTACCCTACACTCATCTGACCAGAAATCCTTGTCCTCGTACCACTTTACTTCATTTACCCCTACAATATCTTGATTGAGCCTCTGCATTTCCGTTTTCAGATTTTCCAGCTTCCCTACCACGTTCAAGCCTCTGACACTCAACGCACCGACTCGTAGAACGATATCCTTTCGTTGGTTATTCGGTCTTTTTCCCATGGTCACCTCCCCTTTGGCAGTCCCCTCCCGGAGATGATTTTAACGTGAATTGTCTGCCACATTCAGCAAGCCGAAGCGCTGTAGCTCTGTACGTAAGAGTTATGATGTTAGTCTCCGATGAGATTAGAACCTAGAGCCAACATAACTTCTGCTCTGGTGGGCAACATCGTTTCCACTGACCTAGCGATCTACTGCAGCATGTATTGCTCCCTCATAGTGCTAGTGATAGCTGAGAGAGATGTTTCACAATGAAGATGAAGTTAGTTGTATTTTCTGGGTGGAATGACATTCCTGGACTAAAAAATACATTGATCGTTAGATGATAAACGATAGGTGAAAAACGTTCAGAATATTTAGTTGAAATACGTACACAGTGTCAAGGGAATGTAGCAGGATAATTGTTTGTCACCCCAGGAAGTAGTATGACTTAATCTACAATGTTGCCAAGTCTCAATCATCCTCGCAGCAGGAAGAAATACCTTTCCACTGCGGATGAGTTTCTTGAGCAGGATAGCAATCCAGGAGTAAGGCTTACGCTTCAAAGACGCAGCGGAAGCATCTCGCAAACTGACGAATCCTGAAATACGAAAGATGTATACAAATGTGTGGAACTCATAAAAAACAAAGTACATTAATTACAGGGAAATGAAATGGACGACTTTCAAAGGTGCCATTTTATTTCTGTTTTACGGTCTGCAGAATACCTCCTTAATGATCCAGGTGACTTATACATACAGAAGAAGGAAATTGAGAAGGTCAACAATTCTGTTATTTGGGATCCATTTTGGAGATGGAGGCAAAATCAGAGGTAAACATTAATAAAACAATTAGCAGCGGAAGGAAAGTCATTACGATGCTCAACTCAATCTTATGGAGCATAAATGTAATAGACCGAACCTAAAGAATCATATATAAATCGATGCTACAGAGCATGCTTATTTATGGGGTAGAGACTTTGACTACTAATCTGAAACAGGTAAAAAACTGCAAGCAGTAGAAATGGACTTCTGGAGAAGATCGACAAGAATTTCTAGCAAAGAGAAAGAAAGAAACGACAAAATAATAAAGAGAATGAAAGTAAGACAAAGAATACATGAGGTGGAGGATAGAAGGAAGTTACAATGGGATGGGCATGTAAAAAGAATGGGGGAAGCCAGAATACCGAAAATTATCCTGGAATGGGAACTGGAAGAAAGGAGAGAAGAGGGCGCCTTATGACCACCTCTCTCCAAAATGTACAATTAATAATGAGAAGATTGGCACAGAGGAAGACGATAGACAAGATCGAAACACCTAGAGGGACATCGTGAAGAGATAAATTAAGATCTTAAGTAACAGATGTAATAATGTTCGGGTATTTGTAATGTTTGAGAAAAACCTTTGTATAGAAGAAAATCTCAATAAATAATAGTCTGTAATTTATCAAAATATTCATGAGAATTACCGAGTAGTTCTTATTGGAGCCGAATGCTAAGTTAAGTTTAAATACAGGTATAATTAGTGTTCTTTCTAATGAAGGAATCATTGACAGTAAGTCCTTAAATAAAAAGAAATTAAATAAGTAGCCTGGAGTGGCGTTTAAAGTCAGCAACCCACAGCAACCTTTGGGCATACGAATGAGATGGTATAGATGGCCAGACGGCGTCGAAATGCGTACGGCTTGTACAGAAGCTGTAGTTGTTTTATAGTAAAACACAGGAATCACTAACAGTGCTCATTGTCAACCAGATTATTGTTCAAGCTTCCTCAAAAATGTGTGAACGGCATCGACACACCACATTCTTATGTTTTAGTAATTGATACAGAGCACGTCTTTTTTCACTGCTGTATTGGGTAGCTGATGATAATGATCTATTTATAGTTAAAAATTTGTTTGTTTACGCGTTTCGGTCCTAGCTCATCATCACATCATGTAATTAGGACTTCATAGTTTTTATTTTGATGACGACAGGTATATAAGAGGAACATACAATAATTAAAGAGGAGAATTGATGGAGAAATGAAAAAGTTCACAGGAGCTTTTTTTCATGACTTTCGATTTTCGTCATTTGGAAAAGCTGAGAACAGCTAATGGATAAAAAATGTTTTGTTTATAATTCAATATTGTGCTTAAGCTTTCCACATAAGGTGAACAAGGTTCAGTGATCCGTTTTCTTGCATTATGAAGGTGACAATCTGACTTTAAACTTCCATATCAGCGCACATTCCGCTGCAGAGTGAAAATCTCATTCTGGTGGCTTCAATGTTGTTTTGAAACTTCCTGGCATATTAAATCTGTATGCTGGACCGAGACTCGAACTCGGGACCTTTGCCTTTAGCAGGTAAGTGCTCTACCAGCTGAGCTACCCAGGCATGACTCACGATCCGTCCTCACAAATTTACTTCCGCCACTACCTCGTCTCCTACCTTCCAAACTTCACAGAAGCTCTCCTGCGAAACTTGAAAGGCTAACACTGCTGGAAGAAAAGATAATGCGGAGACATGGTTAGCAACAGCCTGGGGGATGTTTCCAGAACGAAATTTTCACTCTGCAGCGGAGTGTGCGCTGCTTTTTTTTAACTTCCTGGCAGATTAAAAATGTGTGCCGCAGCGAGACTTGGTAGAGCACTTGCCCGAGTTCGGGTCGTACGGAGCTCCATCGCAGTCTTTAACACTGGTAGCATGCCGCGACAGCGTGGACGTGAACCGTATGTGCAGTTGACGGACTTTGAGCGAGGGCGTATAGTGGGCATGCGGGAGGCCGGGTGGACGTAACGCCGAATTGCTCAACACGTGGGGCGTGAGGTCTCCACAGTACATCGATGTTGTCGCCAGTGGTCGGCGGAAGGTGCACGTGCCCGTCGACCTGGGACCGGACCGCAGCGACGCACGGATGCACGCCAAGACCGTAGGATCCTACGCAGTGCCGTAGGGGACCGCATCGCCACTTCCCAGCAAATTAGGGACACTGTTGCTCCTGGGGTATCGGCGAGGACCATTCGCAACCGTCTCCATGAAGCTGGGCTACGGTCCCGCACACCGTTAGGCCGTCTTCCGCTCACGCCCCAACATCGTGCAGCCCGCCTCCAGTGGTGTCGCGACAGGCGTGAATGGAGGGACGAATGGAAACGTGTCGTCTTCAGCGATGAGAGGCGCTTCTGCCTTGGTGCCAATGATGGTCGTATGCGTGTTTGGCGCCGTGCAGGTGAGCGCCACAATGAGGACTGCATACGACCGAGGCACACAGGGCCAACACCCGGCATCATGGTGTGGGGAGCGATCTCCTACACTGGCCGTACACCTCTGGTGATCGTCGAGGGGACACTGAATAGTGCACGCTACATCCAAACCGTCATCGAACCCATCGTTCTACCATTCCTAGACCGGCAAGGGAAGTTGCTGTTCCAACAGGACAATGCACGTCCGCATGTATCCCGTGCCACCCAACGTGCTCTAGAAGGTGTAAGTCAACTACCCTGGCCAGCAAGATCTCCGGATCTGTCCCCCATTGAGCATGTTTGGGACTGGATGAAGCGTCATCTCACTCGGTCTGCACGTCCAGCACGAACGCTGGTCCAACTGAGGCGCCAGGTGGAAAGGGCATGGCAAGCCATTCCACAGGACTACATCCAGCATCTGTACGATCGTCTCCATGGGAGAATAGCAGCCTGCATTGCTGCGAAAGGTGGATATACACTGTACTAGTGCCGACATTGTGCATGCTCTGTTGCCTGTGTCTATGTGCCTGTGGTTCTGTCAGTGTGATCATGTGATGTATCTGACCCCAGGAATGTGTCAATAAAGTTTCCCCTTCCTGGGACAATGAATTCACGGTGTTCTTATTTCAATTTCCATGAGTGTATTAACGCACCTCCGAGTGATTGTGTGCGTGGTCATCGATCAGTGTAACTGATAATTTGTAGCTCCGGGCTATTTTCCGTGCAAGTGTACGAGCATTCTCTTTTACTAAGTGAGCTGATGAAACGGTAACATAGTTTGTGTCGAGGCAAGGTACCCTTTTATTGAGGAGTATGCTCTAGTAATTGGATTTGAAGGCGCTGGTATTTCACCTCGTTAATTTTCAAGTAATTTTAAGTAGTGTTAAGCTTGTAAGTTGTATGTGTAGCCGCTTCTAGAATAAGTTAATATTGCCGGCATCCTAGACATTCTCGTTTGTAGTCTTATTTAGGCTTCTGATTTCTGTCGGTAGGGTAGTTTTGGCAGCGGACGACGCGTTCCTGTTTCTGGGCCCACAGCACAGACCTGTTTTCTTTATGCTGCAGAGTCACTTCTGTCGTCGCACGACGTCTAGGTTGACCTGCGATTTGGCGCATCTACCGCCCACGTCGTGTTGGCTCAAGTTTAGTAAATCTGACCGTTTGGTATGTGCCACGGCGGAGTGTCGCCAATTAATCCGGAACTCTTGCTCTCTTCAGTTTTGTGAGTTCGGCAAGCCCAGAGTTCCTTGTCACTATACCTGCTCTTTAGCTACTCGTTTAAACCTTCAATCCTTGCTTCTAGTCCAGGAGAGTGTTAAATTTTAAGGCCCTTTACTTATGAGTACGAACTGTTGAGTTTTTCCTTTCTATCCAGTCATTAACTAACTCCACTCATTGTAAAACTAGTTTGCTTGTTGCCTGTTGGCCGCCCTGCTGTATTTGCCAACTCGTCTTGTATTTTTGGAGATTGCATATTTATTTAAGGGTCATTATCAATGTTTCTGCTGGTGTGTGTCAGTTGGGAGTCAACATTTAAATTGCACATCTTCCCAGCTTTTCTTGTATTTTGGGGGACTGTGTATTTTATTGTGAGCCGTGCTGTGGCTCGCATTGGTGTTTTGTAGGTTTCCGCCCTCTGTTGGAGACCAGGCCGTATCATTTAGTTGGCACGTTTGCAGTTGCTTCTCTTGTCGTATTGACTGACGCCACTCCACTTCGCAAGTGTTGCCTGTCCGCTAGTGGCAGCAGCGGCGGTTATCGATATGACTAACTGTAGCCCTGTCATTGGGGCGGTTATCGATATGTAGGGACTGTTGCCCTACCTTTGGGGCGACGTGGTTGTTTTGCCGGGTCGTGTGAATGTGGAATCGGTTGGGGACTGAGGAGGAGCCAGGTCCGCACAGGGCACGAACACGCCGGGACCGCTGGCGAGGCGCATGGACTGCCGGATCGAAGGGCTGTCGTCACGAGGGTGCATGACCTCGCCGTAAACCTGATCCTCGAAGCTTTAAGATGAGTGCACTTGAATTCAAGTAGAGAAACCTCCACCAGTGTGACATCTCGCGATTTTCCAGTGACTTGGAACATGTTGATGCTCGCAGTGTCGCAGAGGCAAAGAGCAGCGAGTGGAGTGCTTGGGGAAGGCGAATCTGATTAGCTTTCCCCTGCTTCTTATTACTGTTCACTGCGTTCAGCTTGTTACAATTTGTTAAGTTCAACCTGCCCTGGGGGTTTGGTGTATGTAACGACAGTTTACGTTTCCCCGCCTGTTCAGTAAGGCATTTAGTTTTGACAGCTTCTTGACTGTGGGCCAGTTGGTGATTTTTTTTCTACTTTGGTGATAGTGATTCCTTTCTCGTTGTGGATGCTCTAAACACTGGATTCTGGGGACGTACTGCAGACCGCCGGTTCCGACTTTGGCGTATTGTTCCATCGTTAGCAAGTTATCATTAGTCATTAGTTGGACTACCACTAGCCTGAGTTACCATCTTGTAAAGTGAATGCAACTCTTTGCTGCCTATCTCATCGCTCGCGAAAGTGTTTGTTCTCAGAGGTCGATTCCTGGAGCACCGTCTGGATTAGTTGCCTGTTTTTTTACTTAACTTTTGCTATTGTACTATTTGCTGTTTTAGAGAAGGTTTCAAAATTTATTTAATATTATTGTCGTTTCTGTCGTGCATGTTCTTCAGCCAAGATAGTGGCCATTTGCCTTAAAATTCTAATTTGTATTTGTGTTTTACCAGTTTTTTTCCGAAAGTCAGATGGCGTATCACCAGATTCATATGTTCGATACCCCAAGGTGAATTGTTGTTTTGTTGCCGCTTCTTCCAATGATTTCAGAAGCTGTTTTAGGATGTTATCTATTCCTTCTCACTCGTCTGATATCAAGTCTTCCAAAGCTCTTTTAAATTCTGACTCTAATATTGGATTTCCTAAACCTTCTGTATTTACTCTAGTTACTTCTTCTATCACGTCATCAGATAAGTTTTCCCCCTCATAGAGGCCTATCCATCCATCTGCCCTCTCCTCTGCATTTAACAATGGAACTCCCATTGCACTCTTACTGCTACCAATCTTGCTTTTAATTTCGCCGAAGTTTGTTTTGACTTTTCTGTGCGCTGAGACAGTCCTTCCGACAATCATTTCTCTTCCGAATTCCGCGCATTTTTCGTGAAGTCATTTCTTCATAGATTCCTTACACTTCTGTTTATTTTATTCTTAAGTGACTTGTATTTCTGTATTCCTGAATTTCCCTAAACATATTTGTACTTCCTTCTTTCACCGATTTACTGAGGTATTTCTTACGTTACACATGGTTTCTTCGCAGTTGCATTCTTCTCATCTACGTTTTCTTTTCCAGGTTCTGTGAGTGACCTTTTTGGAGATGTCCATTCCTCTTCAACTGTACTGCCTACTTATTTATTCATTGTAGTAGTACCCTTAGCCTCAAAGAACTTAAAGCGTACCTCTATACCAAATTTTCAGACTACTCTTCATCAATATTAAATTGTGATCTGGATCTATATCAGCTAAAATCTTTCAATTTCTCCTAGCTTTTTCCGGGTATACCTCCTCCTCTTGTGATTCTTGAACAGTGTCTCCGCTATTATTAGTTGAAATTTACTAGAGAACTGAAGTAGTCTTCTCTCTCATTCCTAGTACCAAGCCCATATTCTCCCGTAACCCTTTCTTCTACTGCTTCACCTACAACCACATTCCAGTCCCGCATGATTATTAGATTTTCATGTCCCTTTACGCAGTGAATTACCCACTGAGTATTCTAATATACTTTTTCTATTTTCTTTTATTTTTTATTTTTGTCTTGTGCCTGTGACAGCGACGTGTATACCTGAACTATCATTGTCGGTGTCGATTTGCTGTCGATATGAATGAGAACAAGCCTATCGCTGAACTGTTCACAGTATCTCACTCTCTGCGTACCTTACTATTCATAACCAGTCCCACTCCCGTTATACCATTTTCTGCTACTCTTGATATTGCCCTATACACATCTGACCAGAAACCGTAGTCTTCTTTCCATTTCACTTCACTGACACCTACTATATCTAGTCTGAGCTTCTGCACTTCCCTTTTGAGTTTTTCTAGCTTCCCTGTCACGTTCAGACTTCTGACATTTAACGTCCCGTCTCGTCAAACGTTATCTTCTCACTGGTTATTCTATTTCTTTTCTCATGGTCACTTCCCACTTGGCAGTAACCTCCCGGAGATCCAAATGGGAGACTAGTCCGGAATCATTTGAGAATGGAAAGACCATCACGACACTTTCTCAACTACAGGCCACCTGTTATAAGGATACACATTATGTGTCATTGATACTGTGGTTCCCATCACCTTCATGGCGTTATCATTGCTGGTTTTTCCGCCTTTATGAACAGTTTACGCCTCAAGGGCAAGACTATCCACTACTTCGCCCTGTTTGACAAGGTCATTGGCTAAATGAAGGTGAATTATTATGTCGTAAGTCTTAAGTCGCCATTGCTAATTATTTTTATTCAAAATTTAACCAGTGACACGTTTTCGAACCCGAGACTGAATAAGTAGTTTTTATTGCTAATCAAAGATGCTCCTCCTAGGCTGCGGGCGTTCTCCTCTCTCTCTCTCTCTCTCTCTCTCCTTTTTTTTTTTTTTTTTTTTTTTTTTTTTTTTTTTTTTTTAGCTGTTATAACATTAGTAGCGTCGTGCTGTGCCCTATTCCCACTGCAAGTCTTCCGAGATTTGGGGTGGAGCTTGGTGTGCGGCATCCTAAAAGGACTCGCAGAGGGTTACGTTTTTCACGCACTGAGTCGAGGTGAGGACGGTGTCTTCTGGTGGCGTCCGGAACGCTATCCACAAGAAGACGGCAAGCCATGGAAAGTGCGTGGCTTACGTGGTGGTGCGGCTGCGCGCCCGGTTTTCAATCTCTTGTCTTCCGCGGGGATGTAAAGGGTGCGTGATGCTCCTTGTGCGGTCGATGAAGACAACCTCGATACCGAACTTTTTATACAATATCTGATGACAGTCATCGCTATCGGACAGTAAGGGCGTTGCCTTGTCAATGTAGCTATCCATCTCGGTCTTGCGCCATATTTATTATTTTGTTTCACGTGCTGAAATTTTACGGATGTTCTGCTTTTTTAATATTTCCCACAGGATATTTCTTTCTTTTTATGAAGCTGTTACATCGAATAGGTTTCAAATTAACTTAGTTTCTTTCACTGTACCATGATGATCAACGCTCATTTTTCTTTCGTTTCTTACGGTATTTATTCATCGGATTTTCTTTCAGTTAAGGACAAAGGCGTTCCGGATGAGGCTGGGGGCGGGGCAACGTGCGGTAGGGCAAGAGGATACCACCCCACCCACGACCAGTGGGATCTGGAGTACAGGATTTTTATTCATTACAGAATTCTCAAACATTTCTAGAAGTGATGCCCTAAAATTACGCTAAACCTCTCGTTTACCCAATCGCAGTATTTCCTTTGCTTAGTTCTTGTGGCATGAGACACCTAGAAATTGAACAACTTAATTATATCAAAAGATTGCCATTTGTAGAGTCTTACCCCTCCCACTATATAAATTTCTGCGGACGCCTATGGCCTAGAATGTTTCTGTGGCTGTTCTCCATATTCATATCTCTCTTGCTTATAATATTTTCTTTTCCTGTTGGCCGAAAGTAAATCCTTCACAATCGTAAGTTAAACTGCTCCAAACAAACGTCTCGATGAGTATTTTCTTGTTTCTTTATTAATACGTCTGTTTGTTAATAAATTGCTCTTATTTCTAACGGCTTATTTTATCAGTGCATTTCTTCTGCTAGCCATTATACTTCTGCTGTCGTTCGTTATTCACTTTCCAAGTAGCAAACTTCACCAGCGAAAAATTGCTCCTGTCGGAGCACAAAAGTAGAATATGCTCCTGTTTATTTAAAAGACTGACTGAAAATTAAGGTTCCAACTGCCTCGTTCTACCTTCTTCATCACTTTTAAAAATTTCCCCAAATTTTTGGCATGCTAAAATATTATCGCTCCTACGATCTCCCCTAGCTGTAACTCGCTCACAGTGACTAGTCTGTCGCCGTTAAGTCGCTCATATCCATCCACTCCCACTCCCCATTCTCACTCACTCATTAACACCAACTCATTGTCATTACCTCTCTACGTTTCTCTAACTGTCTCATGCGTCACAGCCACAGTCGCTTTCGTTCCGTTCTTCTACTACCGTGTAGTCTAATTGTCACTGCCTCCCTTTCTCCCTCTTGCTCTCTCTTACTGCTGCTCTCTCATTCGTTCTTTGCCACTGCTGCTGTCTCTTCTCACAGTCGCTATCTCTCATTGTCATAGTCTCTGTCTCTCATTATGACTGGCTCTCACCCACTTCAACAATTTCGTTCTCTTTATTCTTCTCCCACTGCCACTATCTCCTTCTTTCCCAGCATTAAAAAATACGAATATGTTTGCGTGCTAAAATTTTGGGAATAAAGGTGCTGATGAAGGTAGAACGAGGCAGCTGGCACCTCACATTTTAGTCAGAGTTTTTTAAAACAAGAGCATATTCACTTTTCTTGTGCTCTGATATAGAGCATTTTCCGCAGGTTCCCTTCTTTTTCCTACCACAGCAGGCCACGTCATATGAAAAGAACTATACGGGTCAGTAAAGTTTTGGTAGTTTAGGCACGTGAAACTGAAATAACGCAAAACTAATTTTACTCCTCAGACCAGATTTCCATGCACAAAAACTTTGCATGTGCTTCAGCACTACAACCTGAGACTCCTAGAACCACTCTTATGCTACCGGTGACACTTAAAAATATTTCTCCGTGCTACACCATTTTATAAACTACGGTTTCGCAGCTAGTTTGGGTCCCAAAAAACTATGTTTTTCGGGTGTTTTGCATAGCGGATAAAGATTTTTGTAAACGGGAAGATGTCGCTTCTACACTACTGGCCATTAAAATTGCTACACCACGAAGATGACGTGCTACAGACGCGAAATTTAACCGACAGGAAGAAGATGCTGTGATATACAAATGATTAGCTTTTCAGAGCATTCACACAAGGCTGGCGCCCGTGGCGACACCTACAACGTGTTTACATGAGGAAAGTTTCAAACCGATTTCTCATAAACAAACAGAGGTTGACCGGCGTTGCCTGGTGAAACTTTGTTGTGATGCCTCATGTAAGGAGGAGAAATGTGTACAATCACATTTCCGACTTTGATTAAGGTCGGATTGTAGCCTATCGCGATTGCGGTTTATCGTATTGCGACATTGCTGGTCGCGTTGGTCGACATCCAATGACTGTCAGCAGAATATGGAATCGGTGGATTCATGAGGGTAATACGGAATGCCGTGCTGGATCCCAACGGCCTCGTATCACTAGAATCGAGATGACTGGCCTCTTATCCACATGGCTGTAAGAGATCATGCAACCACGTCTCGATCCCTGAGTCAACAGATGGGGACGTTTGCAAGACAACAACCATCTACACGAACAGTTCGACGACGTTTGCAACAGCATGGACTATCAGCTCGGAGACCATGGCTGCGGTTACCCGTGACGCTGCATCACAGACAGGAGCGCCTGCGATGGTGTACTCAACGACGAACCT
Source organism: Schistocerca gregaria (assembly GCF_023897955.1). Classification (NCBI taxonomy): domain Eukaryota; kingdom Metazoa; phylum Arthropoda; class Insecta; order Orthoptera; family Acrididae; genus Schistocerca; species Schistocerca gregaria. The sequence continues at coordinate 263,932,586 of NC_064921.1, forward strand.
GGGTGTACGAATGGCAAAACGTCATTTTTTCGGATGAATCCAGGTTCTGTTTACAGCATCATGATAGTCGCATCCGTGTTTGGCGACATCGTGGTGAACGCACATTGGAAGCGTGTATTCGTCGTCGCCATACTGGCGCATCACCTGGCGTGATGGTATGGGGTGTCATTGGTTACACGTCTCGGACACCTCTTGTTCACATTGCCAGCACTTTAAACATTGGACGTTACATTTCAGATGTGTTAGGACCCGTAGCTCTACCCTTCATTCGATCCCTGCGAAACCCTACATTTCAGCAGGATAATGCACGACTGCATGTTGCAGGGCCTGTACGGGCCTTTCTGGATACAGAAAATGTTCGACTTCTGCCCTGGCCAGCACATTCTCCAGATCTCTCACCAACTGAAAACATCTGGTCAATGGTGGTCATCCGACTGGCTCGTCACAATACGCCAGTCACTACTCTCGATGAACTATGGTATCGTGTTGAAGCTGCAGGGGCAGCTGTACCTGTACACGCCATCCAAGCTCTGTTTGACTCAATGCCCAGGCATATCAAGACCGTTATTACGGCCAGAGGTGGTTGTTCTGGGTACTGATTTCTCAGGTTCTATGCACCCAAATTGCGTGAACATGTAATCACATGTCAGTTCTAGTATAATATATTTGTCCAATGAACACCCGTTTATCATCTGCATTTCCTCTTGGTGTAGCAATTTTAATGGGCAGTAGTGTATAACTGCCTAGAAAATCTACTGTTAAGATTTGAGCAACTTACTGCAGTTTGTTATTTAGATATCCGCTCTGAAGACGATCTAAATGGTGCCTCCATAAGCCCCTTAATACGCACCGTAGACCACACCTAATACAAAGAGAACAAACCGATTTGTTCCGTTTCCTAAGCTGGAGGAAGTGTGCAATGTTCAGACTTTGACACTGTACTGTCGGACAGTTACAGTAAGATGATCCTTCTGTTTGGCATACAAATGGTCCGTAGTCCAAGGGCTACTCAAAACACTTGACGCTCCCTTTCTATTACCAACAGAACACGCGGTATGAGCCCCCGAAAAATCCAGTTTTTGTGTGTGGCGTTTTGGAACACACTGGTAGTGCGTGCTGTTGCAAAAAAAAAAAAAAAAAAAAAAAAAAAAAAAAAAAATGGTTCAAATGGTTATGAGCACTATGGGACTTAACTTCTGAGGTCATCAGTCCCCTAGAACTCAGAACTACTTAAACCTAACCAACCTAAGGACCACACACACATCCATGCCTGAGGCAGGCAGGATTCGAACCTGCGACGGCGGTCGCGTGGTTCCAGACTGCAGCGCCTAGAACCGCTCGACCACTCTGGCCGGAGTGCTGTTGCATGTGTACCGATTTGCTTCCATTTATTTTTTGTGTTTAGTTTCAGTTTCTGTCGTCCAGGTAATCATGGAATTGATACCAAAGACGATCATTAAATTTGGGAAGCTTTCTTCACCTAAGCCAATCTATTTCTATTTCCTTGCTTCCACCATCCTGCTCTATCTTATTTCCTAGGGCGGTAATTTTTTCACTTCCTCCTACTTTCGATCTTAAGCAAACGCTTAATATCCTTTTTACCGTTCTTTATCACTTTCATCATTGAATCGTCTATCCTTAAGCCATATTCTGTGCCTAGCACGTTCCTTTGAACAAAATTACTAATATACTTTATGTATGCACAAACCCATGCTCTCGCAACGGTATCCATTAATAAAATATTCTCGAGGTTCGAGCCACGTCAAGTGGTTAACTGCCCACGAGCTTTCGGCAGAGCTCTCTTCTGCCATTCTCGCCACTGACTGACGTGTGAATTTTTTTTTTTTTAAAAAAAAAGGATGGGGCCCCTCCACGCCCGCATCAACGTGGTGACCAAACCAAAAGTTCTACTGTCACCTCCGTAAGCATGTTAGTTTTGAATCAGGCGTCACAGGATGCAGGCTGTGATGTTGTCCATGCGTCTGGGTAAGATTACTCATTTACATGGTCCATCAGGAGATAGAAGTGGTCGAAAGCGATTGAAGGGTAGCTGTTGTAAGGGCAGAGGGAAAAAAAGTGCCAAGGCCAGAGCCAAGGGAAAAAAAAACCTCTGCGACAGTAGGACGGGTAGTAAGGGCAGTAGCGGCTTGCTAGCTGCGATAGAGCATGCAAGGTGAGGTCGGTTAGCGTGAGGTATCATGCATCGTTACCTATGTCTGCGTGTCCGTTAGCTGGGTCAGTCCGAGTGCTGCGGCTGGGCTCGCTTGTAGTCCGCTGGGCCGGCTGCAGTGGCTTCCTCCCTGTAACATAAGAGTTCGGCGCGGCAACGCATGCGTTGCTGTTGGGCCCTCTGCTGCGCCTTGTCGTCGGTGACTTGGTGCAGCTTCATCAGGCTGGTGCAGAACGACAGCGATCGGCTACCGTTCAGCGTCCTCCTCTACTGCACGCCGCAGCTCTTTCGCAATGTAGCGTCAAAGAGCTCCGTTTGTTCGAAGAGCTGCGTCAGTTCAGCGTCCGAGGAAGTTTTGCCGTTCGCTCGCGCCTGGGCGATAAAGGCTGCCCTTTTGGCTTCTCGATCCCTTGGGGGACCGGCTCCCGTCGCGGTCGGCGTTGCCACCGGTTCAGCTGGAGCGGTGGTTTTCTTCACTGCACCTCTCACCTGCGGTGCTGCTGGGGCAACCGCTGGCTCAGGCGCGCGGACGTCCTTCTGCGAGGTCGCAGGAGTGTTCGCAGGTACTACTGCGCTGGGGCCTCGGGCGAAGACTGCTCGCAGCTGCCTCAAGGCCTCTTCTTTCTCTGCAGCCACGGCGGCTGCGAAGGCAGCCCTCTCTGTCGCAATGACGGCTCTGAGGGCTGCAGTGGCCTCCTTCACGGCGGTGCCGAGTTCGAGGTCACGTATCTTCTCGGGAGCGCGGGCTGCGTCCTGGCCGCCCGTTTCCAAGCGGTCTTCCCTGCTCCTGGCAGGTGGAGCTGCTGCTGCGCCGTCCCTCTGCTGCGCCGGGCTGTTCTGCGCCCTACGCCGTTTCTGACGTCGTCTTCGCATCTTCCGCTGTGTCGGTGCGGCCGCGGCCGCCTCGCCGCCCCCGACACGGCTGCGGCTTGCAAAAGCAGCACAGCCGCGCCAGCTGGCGACGTGCGGGCCGCCACACCGGACACAGGTCGGCAGAACGTTGCTGTCGCGGTCGCAGGCGCGGCTGTCGTGCTCCCCTGAGCACTTGACGCACCGCACCGCGCTGCGGCAATACTTCGCAACATGGCCCTCGCCCTGGCACCTGAAGCACTGGGGCAGGGGGTCCATGGCGGTCGGGAGAGCCTCTGACGTCACCGGGAAGCCCAGCAGCTTCCGCAAGTCGAAGATGTCGCTCCCGCCGTCGACCGTATGCACGGTAACGGCATAGAGCGGCGCCCTCTTCTTGTTGGTTCGGTTGTGCAGCCTTGCGGTTACACCACCAAACCCGGCTCGCAGCAGCCCTTCCCGGACCGCTGCCTCGTCACAGCACCAAGGTAGCCCCCTGAGGAGTGCCTTGGTCGTCTTCATCCTTCCTGGGGAAGGTGCCTTCTCACGCGTCGGCGGCGCGTCGACGATGTGGTCGGCCACTGCGACCTTTGACGTGTGAATGCAGCTGTCGTGCTTATATAGCCGCGCGGCCGCCAGTGACGTCACTGGTACCCAGTCGGGGGGGGGGGGGGGGGGGGGGGGCAACAAGACATCCGGGCCCTGCGACGAACTTGTGACGTCACACTAATCGGCTTGTCCGCCACATTTCATGAGCGCTCTGCTCAGTTCAGTGCCCACGGGAATTCGATATTTAATTCAAAAGGTACCCACTAAAGGTTTTAACATCGTCGTGTACAATCGAGAACATGCTTGCTTTTAAAGACGCAGTCAAGAGTTGTTAAACACGTCTGAAATAGTTACTCTCTCCCCGCCAGAAGCAGCTGCTGGCACTCGTAAGACCCGCCGTGGCACGTGCAGTGACGTACGCGCCACGGCATGTCTTCCTCGTATTTCTCGTGCCCAGTCTCGCACCGTATATGGCAATGTTTTGGTGGCACGACAGCCACGCCCACTTCAACTCCCGTGGGATCCTGTGATTGGTGAGGTGAAATGGGCGCGGCGGTCGCGCCACCAAAACATTGCCATATATGGTGTGGGACTGGGCACCAGTGATTTCACTGGCGGCGGTGCATCTATATAGGCTCGGCTGCGGCATTTACACGAGTCAGCCACTTGATAATGGCAGAGGAGATCTCTGCCGAAAGCTCGTGGTCAGTGAACCACTTGACGTGGCTTAAACTTCGAGAATGTTTTATTCGGAAGGACGACGGTTCAATCCCGCGTCCAGCCATCCTGATTTAGGTTTTCCGTGATTTCCCTAAATCACTCCAGGCAAATGCCGGGATGGTTCCTCTGAAAGGGCACGGCCGACTTCCTTCCCCATCCTTCCCTAATCCGATGAGTCCGATGACCACGCTGTCTGGTCTCCTTCCCCAAACCAACCAAAGAGTATTTTATTAATAATCCTTAGGTCTTCGCACAATGAACATTGTTAACTGTTCACCTAACACCTTTACATTTCTTCCGAAATTTTCTCTCATGTTTTATTTATTTCATTGCTTCTTCGACTTAATACGCTGCCTAGTAAAAGAAATATGATCAGATGTCAACCGTACTGCTTGCCTCCTGGAGCAGACGCTTGTGCGATAAACTTTCGTGTAAAGTGAACCTTATTTACCACAAAAAACCTCGTTACGAGCTATAAAGTGTCGAAACTGGTAATGACGAACTTTCTTTGCAAAAACTTACGAAAAATATTTATTAAATGTGTCATGACCTGCAAAGAACTGTTATATGGGAAACTAACATCTATTTTTAGAACAAATGCTCCGATTTTTTTTTCACTTCATCTTCGATTTCTGATGCTGTATCTTGAACGCGCTGTGGGCCAGACGCGATTCCTGTAAGTGTACTTTGGTAATTTCAAGCAGTATATGAAATTTTACCTAATTTTATAGTATTTGATTACCCAACTACCCTATTCTTCAAGAGGTGTGTGTGAATATTTTAAATAACGCGCAAGAGGCGCAGATGCTATTCATATTGTTGTCGGCCATCTTAAGACCGATAAAGTTATTTCACTATATTTCTGAACTGATTAATAATATTTAACTCAGGCATATTAAAAAAATACTAATAATATTCCTTCACAGTGGATAGGTATTTTGCTTAATTTCAAGGAACCTTACGTAAAAACTTCGTGCTTGTGTGTGCTGATAGAATCTGTGGGAAAGACGATGTTTTATCAATATTTAAAGAAAGCAAATAGTTATCGAGAGAAGTTTCAGATATCACGAGATGGTATAGACAGCATTTCATACTAGACGTAACCCATGATAGCTGGATATTTTATTACAGAACTATATTTGGTATTTAATAAAAATATATCCCTGAGAGCTTACATGCAGGAACTTTTATCTCTGCCCATCAAAGACAGTTTAATACCGTGTGGCTGTAGTTTGGGCATGTAGGTGAAGTTATTTAGTAACCTTGGGTGAAATGTATTTTCTGATAAAACAGATGAACAGTTAATAGAATCTTACCACCAAAGAGAACTGCTATTGCGTATGTCTATGCTGCTTCAATTTAAAGGAAGTTTCAGAGGTAAAGCTAGCTACCTGCATTTTAATACATTCAAGATTCTCGCAGATTGTTTTCAGTGTATATTTTGAAAGTTTCACTTAACATATTACGCAAACAATATTAAACTAGGCCCACACCCAAAGATTTACTGTACACAAACAATACTTTGTCAGATTCGTACGATACATTACACAGTGTCTGCATGTCTTTATAATACATTAATATAGTAACACGATTCATACAGACAGACATTATACACGGCACGTCACGGTACACACTGCACAACGTAATTTCGTACACGTACACAGCGTCAGTGGCCGTGTAAATGGTTATAGTTGAACACTCTGTGAGAACACAGTGCATTAGTGTTTTCGCGATTTGTGTGGCTGCCTGGCCTGTTAGGAAATATAAAAGGCATGAACAGCGTCAAATGTTGAGTAATCACTGTGAAGGAGATCCCTAGTACTCGTGTGAGACAGCGCAATCAACACACAATAGAGTATGGAAGGGGCGTCTACATTTGGCCTGCTGGTCGAAACTTGCAGTATCCAGATTTGTGGGAAATTTGGAAGAGACAGCGGTCATCATCCTTAAGGATCTCGTCGCTCGTGTGTGTCTACTACAATGTGTTGTGTATTGTACATCAAGCACATTGTAACCCCGTAACATCTGCACAGGTAGTGGATCCTTTGCAACATTCTGTGTCATTCCGTATCGGAGACTAGTAGCGTCGGACTAGGGGATTGCAGTCCTACGTGTAGGCTGCCGTTAACAGCGTAACACAAACGGCGGCGTCTGAAGTGGTGCCTTGACCGGAAAACGTAGACTGCTGATCAGTGGCGTCGCATTGCGTTCAGTGATGAATCACTGTTCTGCACTACTCCAGATAGTCGGCAAGTATCAGGGCGGCTTGGGGAGAAGTCTGATTGTTCCAGTGTTTCGTATTGTGGTGAGGTATGGCCATGTCAGGGTTGGTAGCAATTGAGATAACTCTGACGGCACAACGGTACGTCACGGACGTCCTGTCTCCTTACGTGGTACCTCTAACGCGAGAGTATCGTGATGCCATTTTTCAACAGAACAATGCTCTTCAACATATGTACCGTGTCTCTATGATCTGTCTACGTGTTGTTAAGATACTCACGTGACCAGAAAGAACCTATGTCTATCCCGGATGGAACATGTGTGGGACCATTTGGACATAAACACCGTCCCAGGGTCAGTATCCAGGATACCAAGGACTAGTCATCACAGTTGTTGACCTGTTTGCCTCAGAAGAGAATACAAGGGCTTTATGGCATACTTCCCAACCGAATTGGTGCACACATTCACCCCAAATAGGGTGCAACGTCATACTGATTAGTGATCTCACATTTCGTAGGTGTCTGTAAACTTGACTCGATATTGCAGTCACTGAAAAAACAACCCATACCCCCTCAATGCCTGAAGTTTCATTATTTTTCGTTCTCCCACTCTGGATACATTAGCTTTTTTTTGTCAGGGAGCGTAGTTAAACAACGCTGGTGTCAAGCTCAGCTATGTTTTATGTCTTTCTTAGTACTAACATGTCTCTTTAACTTCCACTCTTGTTAGACCCATTTTGCCTTTTGTAAATGTGTAGATTATTCATCTGGCTCTGTATTTTAGTTACAGCCTTCTGAGAGTTATGTACATCTCATTCCATATTACACAGCCGATGCTTTCTATAGCTTCACAAATGCTATGAACGTGTCCTGATTTTTAATCATTCTCCATTACTAAGGACAATGTCAGAACTACTCCCGTGGTATCTACACCTATTCTTCAGTATTGCTTTCTATCATTCGACATGTTATTCTGGTTGGCGGTTTACAAATTTGACTTGCCAGACTAATTGTCCCACAGTTTTCACATTTAGCCGCACACATTTCCTTGTAACGTGATGATGACACTATTCCTGAAATCTAGTGGCAAGTCATCCGTTTCGCACATTCACAATGAATCACTATCGCCATTTCATTCAGCAAGCGCTGGAGAGTGACACACAGTACGTAACGTGTTTGTTTCTGCAACACGGATATAATATGCTCATGTTCAAAACGACACCAATACGGTTTCCCTTTCATGTCCTCAAGAGTGTAACGGTAATTTACTTTAAACTGCTTACGATACAATTTTCAATTTGCAGTGTAGACTGCTTGCTGTGTCTGAAACAAGATGAGAAGGTAGCATGGCTGGTTTTCCCCGAAAAACCGCACACCTTCACTCATCATCCGTAGCGGCTGGAAGGAGTAGATTGACCTATTTAGTGAGTCCATACGCATTCCAGCGTAGCGCGACCTCCTCTGCCAACGAGCACGGCAATATTTTCTCCTGTAACACGGCTGCGTCACAGCTGCTGACGTCCTTTCTCCAGGGCGCGTCATCTCTGACGCATTCACTTGTATTCGCAAGAGATACGTCGTCGGAACAACGGGGCCAGTAAATTGCTAACGCGCACTCAAGTAAGTTTCGCATACTCTGTTTAGTTCGTCGGTATTCTCGATATGTTAGTTCCCAGCCTGACGGTCAAAGCGTCATTTGTTTGACGGGAGAACAAATGAGCAGATGTCCTAACTTTATGTACAAAGCTTGATAATATAGGAAGATGAGCATTGCACTAATGACAGAAACTGAACAAGAACCAAAAGGAATAAAAGACACAACAGTCTGCTGGATGGCTTATTGTGGTGTCCCATAAGGAAACCGACCTAATGCTGGAGTATCAATTTTAGTCAATAATATACTGTCGTGACAAAAGTCATGGGATAGCTCCTAACATCGTGTTTGACCTCCTTTAGGAGGTCTTAGTACAGCAATTCGACGTGGCACGGACTCAACAATTCGTTGGAAGTCCTCTACAAAAATATTGGGACATGCTGCCTCTATAGCCGTCCATAGTCCCGAAAGCGTTCCCGGTGCAGAATGATGTGCATGAAATGACCTCCCGACTATGTCCCATAAACGTTCGATGGAATTGACGTTGGGCTATTTGGATGGTCAAATCATTCGACTGACTTATCTCAAATTTTCTTTACACCAATTGTGCACAATTGTGGGTATCTGACATGAGATTTTATCTGGGAACATGAATAGGTGCACATGGTCTCCAAGTAGCCGAACATAAAAATTTCAAGTCAATGATCGGTTCAGTTGACAAGAGGAATCAGTCCATTCCGTGTAAACACAGTCCACACCATTATGGAGCCACAACTAGCTTGCATAGAGCCTTGTTGACAACTTATATCCATGGCTTCGTAGGGTCTGCGCCACTCTCGAACACTGAAGTTGGGACTCATCTGAGAAGGCCACGATTTTCCATTCGCTTAGAATCCAAATCACGGAAAACCTAAATCAGGATGATCGGACGCGGGAAGAGTATGTTGTTATAGCTAGTGATTTTAATGCGAGAATTGTAACCCTACCTACAATAGGAATAGTAGGATTATTTGGAGAAATGACTTAATAATACAGGACAGGAGGTATGCCAAATTGTCTATTGTAATAATTTTAAAAGTGCTAACATATTTTACACAAAGATAGACACTCACAAGTTTAGAAGGTGTGCACGAGGATCAAGGTTTATGATTGATTATACACTAATTAATGACAAAAAGAAAAATCTTGTGAAAGACATACGTGTTTATAAAGGAAACGACAATGACCGTTTCCTTTTCGGCTGTAAGACAGGGAGACTATCAAAATGGACGAAAACAAAGAAATCTCAAAAGAAGGCACACTATGATTTGCTCAAACTCAATTTCCTGTCGAAGTACAGTATTAGAAATCTGTGTCACACAGACCCCAAGAAAACTTGCTACACTACCATTCAATAAAGATATCGATACAAAATGGAATAATATTTAGACTTGCATTGTAGAAGCAGTCTAAGAAGAACTTGGGAATAGGAAGAAAACAGACGGGAAAGAGACGACTCAGAATTTGGAACACACAAATTAGAGAAGACATTAAACAGAAACAGGTAACTTATTTGAAGTTTTTACATATAAAAACACCGGAGAGTTGGAAACATACAAAATAAAAAGGAACACTGCGAAACAATCAGTGCGCAAAGCACTCCAGGGGTACGGGACACGTTCATTAATGTCTTAGAACACGACATGCACGGTAGACAGAAACATAAAATCACACAGGCCTGAACAGGGAAGAAAAATACATTGCCTCACTCAATAATATACCCAATGATCAATCGAGATATCAATATACTAACTTGTGGTCTACACGGAAGGCCGAAGATTACGGTGGAGAAAGTATGTACAACAAAACAATAGACCCGAGTACTCTGGAGGAGCTACAACAAGCTTTGCAAGATATGAAGGAGAGACAAACTACCGCAGTGGATGAAATAAACGCCGAACTAATTAAATATGAAGGCGTGTCACTAGATAAAAGACTTTTAAGATTAATAAATGAATGTTGATGGAACTACAAGATCACAGACCTTTGGTATACATGAGACGTATTCTATCAATAAAAAACAAAAACAAAAAAAAGACAGTGGATGTAAAACCTGTGTCGGTGAAAGTCTTTTAAGCACTGTCTGCAAACTATTCTCCAAGATAATCACAACCGCCTGAAGAATATCACAGAAGCTGTTAATTCCGAGGAACAAAATGAATTTAGAGGAGGTCGTTCGTGCACGGATTACTTCGATATTGACAATAAAATACAAGCTGTCTATGGTAGCATTAGCAGAATATTGGGCCATAAGGTACTAAAAGAGACTATTATGAAATTCTCTAAAGTGATTGTGGTTCCAGTCCTACACTAAGGAAATGAAAGCAGGGTTACCATAAAAAAAGTGCAGATAAGTGCGAGTAGATAGTTCATTCACCCCGGGTATCGAGAATTTCGACGATTTTTACCTGTTATCGATATCGATACTGGCAAGATACCAAAGTATGTTACGTTAATGGCCGTATCTTTTGACTGGATTGACGTAGACGTTTGACATTTTTACACTGCCATGGGATTGTAGACTTGAGTATGTGACATAAATTTCAGCTTTATACGACTATCCGTTCCTTAAAAAAAGGGGGTTCGTAATAGTTGGACAGGCAATTGGACAACAAAGTGGTCTTGTTAAAGTTCTTCTTTTACAGATTGAGTTACGGAATCCGAAAAACAAGAAAATAAAATTCAGACAGCAGAAATGATGTCCTGAGAAGGACGAAGGGCCCTACAAAAGAAGACATGATTAGAACTGAAGATATTACAACATAATTACATATTTTTAACGTGAATTAAAAAATTCAAAAGTGTTAAGAAAATTGGAGACAACATCTCATGATAATGTCGGGTCATAGCACCTCCGAGAACACCCTGAAACATAGAGAAAATGGTAGAAAAGACACTGGGATATCTCAATAAAGATGGTACTGATTTTATTTGTGAGTCGGAATGAGCAAGAGCCTAAACCTTAAAAGGAAGAAGAAGAAGAAGGAGAAGAAGAAGGAGGAGATGATGATGATGATGATGATGACAAGCCTGAACTGTTAAAACTCTGTGATATTATTGACCTGTAGCAGGCTACTTCATTCCGAGGGAAGAAAAAAGGCAGTAACGAAAATGGTGTCATTAGATAGGAAGCTAAAGTACATATGGAAAAATTACAGGGAAAGGGATTCGGCTGTTATCTTTTCGTACTGTCCTGATACCTTAGTTTCGTGAAGCTTAAATCTGTTTGTCCAGACTGAAATATGAACCCAAGTCTCCACGAAGAAGAGCCCAGAGGCGTAAAGACTCTGCTCCACTGCAAATACCCAGCCGTAGACAGGAAAGAATGAGCACATATCACTGCCACGCCCCGACTGCTGGTGAGACTATAGCTAAGGTAATGTGATCATTCAGGGGAACACCACAAACACTACACATTATCAAGATTAATACGGAATAGGAAAACCTTTGGCACTCAAAACAGCGTCATATCGCCTCTGAATGAAGAAATACAGGTCCTGTACTGTTTTCAAGGGAATCTCATTCCGTTCTTTCTGCAACATATTGGCAAGTTCAGTGAACAATGATTGAGGTGGACCGCGGTAACTCACCTTCTCTCCATAGTTGTCCACAGAGGCACAATAATAATGATATCTGGTGACAGTGTTGGCCAGGGGAGATGCGACAATTCATAATCGTGCTCACAAAACCAGTCCTGGATCACGCGAGCTGTTTGAACAGCTCTCGTCTTGGAACACAGCTCACCACTGGGGAACAAATATTGTATCGTGGGGGGGACCTGATCAGCTAAAATTATCACATAACCCTTGGTAATAATGCGGTCTTACAGAATACCCACGGGTCCCATGAGATACCACAATACGACTGCCCAATTCGTCATCCAGCACTTACCATGTTTCACTCTTAGGACGCAAACTCGGCCAGAAATTGGAAACAGTGCGAAAGAAGACTTATTCGACAAAGCGACTGTTTTCCATTGCTCCACTGTCAAGCTTCTAAAGCTTCAGCACCGCGTTTTCAAATACAAAAGCGCAGACTTATGTTCAAGCAAGCATTTCTCGTGGAGCTCCCATATTTTGTCGAACCCTGTAGAAGACCATGTGTAGGAGCAGAGACAGACTAGGGCAGAAATGCAAACATTTTATTACATAACAAGTCTCTTGGTTCCTAATTTTCCTCACAAACATATAAATACACTGAATAGCCAAAGAAATTGTTACACCTGCCAAATATGTCCACTAATAGGTGTCCGGATACTTTTGATAAAATAGTTTATGCTTCAGTTTGTCAACGTAATTATATTTATTTTGGGGGCGAGTAATCAGACTAAAATGTTCCTTACGCTGATTCCCTTCCATTTTTTCGTATACATCGCCGCAAGAAGCGGAAAAACAGACAGCAACTAATGTAGAAAATGGGCACTGCTTGGAAATCTCATAGAAAGCACACGAGTTGTCTGCAATGCCCAATATGTTCTGCAGAATTGTTGAGTTAGAAATGACAAATCAGGTGACAAACAATAAATCTGGGTAATTGATAATTGTATATGTGGACTACATTCTTTAAAGTAACCGAAGTCCGATTCCAGTTCTAGTACCATAAGTTGGCTGGTGTGGGATAGTATTAGAACCTCACATAAATGAAAAACAAATCATTACAAAATTCCCCGTCATTTTCTGCGCCGCGCAGGACCTGTACTCTTAACTCGAAACCCTGACGAAATTACACATTGTTTATTTGGAATCTCCCTATAGACGTACCTAAAAATTGTACTGATTAAAGGCATTCGAAAAATGTTAGCTTTGGTGCAAAGCTGCGTTTGAAAGGTTTTCTGTGACTGTATTAATCCATACACATTGTTGGAGAGGAATTCCTTCTTATTTTCACCCAGACAAGTTTCAGCACTTTTTGTGCTGTCTTCAGTAGGTTTGTTGAATTCCTTCTGCAGTGTTGTTACACGTTAACCTTTAAAGAAACGTCTGGTTCAAAATCTTTACTATTGTAAAATTAACGATCATTGTCAAATGTTTTTACATTGTTTTGCTTACAGCACAGATGCATTCTATGTTGTTTATTTACCATATGACTAAAGTTTCTAGTTTTATACTACATTTGGGAGTAAAGTTGATGATGCCTTTGTTTACATACCTCATATGTAGCTGCTAGACATTTATGCTAGTAGCTTTACGTCTGCTACGCAATGTAGTCTACAGATTGTCATATGCAAGCAGCAAAACATTTTTTTTTTCCTGCTTATTATAGGTTTCCGACCGAGAATCACTATGTGTCATGTTGTTTGTCGTGTTATTTACAGACTTTTAATACTGTGGTCTTTTTGCTTCTTATGTTTCGGGATAATATACTTATTTCTTTCCTTTTTGTTGTTACAAATTCATTTTTTTTTTTTCGATTTCTTGCCGAGGACAGAGTTTTAGAGTGTGTTTCCTAGAGAGAGACAGAGAAAGAGACAGACAGACAGACAGAGAGTTCTGAGTAGGCATGGTGCACAGTGTAGGGAGACAGGACAGGAATCTAAATTTTTTTAAGCTGATGATATGTAGGTTTGCGATAGGCGTTATTTATATAGTTCATATATTGTGACAAAGAAGGTTTAATTGCACAGTGGTGTGTATTCATTTACTACTTTCTTTACGTGGGACATTAATGTTTGGATGTGTTGGTTTCCTTCTATTGTTAATTTTTGGCATAGGCTTTTACCAATTTTAAGGCCTTTTAAGTCGGTTCCTACGTTGGTTGCGTGATGATTATATGCTGTAAGGTGATCTGCAAATGTTGGGTGTGAGTTATTACTTTTCAGTGCTCTGAGATGTTCTGTAGGACTGGTTTTAAAATTCCTGCATGTTTGACCCACGTATGCAGATTGACAACAACTGCAAGTTAGTTGATATATTCCAGACTGGCTGTATTTGTCACCCACCACACCAAAAATTAACAGTAGAAGAAAAGTATCACATCCAAAAATCAATAGCCCAGGGAAAGAAAGTCTAAACGAATACCCATCACTGTGAAATAAAACCCTCTTCGCCACAATAGATGAAATAAATAAGACCTACCCCAATCCTACATACGATCAAGTTCAAGAAAAATTAGATTACTTGTTTCCCTCACGCTGCACTCCATTCACTCTACATGCCTATGCACAACCCTCTCTCTCTCTCTCTCTCTCTCTCTCTCTCTCTCTTGCCCCCCCCCCCCCCCTGGAAACAAACACACACACACACACTCACACACACACACACACACAACCTAAAAACACCACAAACGTCAAAAACACTTCAAATATGCTAGCCACGTCCCAAACAAACATGCCACGAAGCAAATGAACACTATACTCGTATAGTCACAACACGTAAAGGCGGCGAAAACTCTGTGCTTGGCAAGAAATCGTATGAAATGAATGTGTAACGACAAAACCAAAAGAAATAAGCCTGTTATCTCGACACATAAGAAGTAAAAACACGACAGCAAGTAACACGACAAACAACATGAAACAAAGTGATTCTCGGTTATAAGTGCATAATATACTATCAGATGAGTAACGGTGGATGTGCAGCGATCCACGGAACGTAACGCAATGCTAATGACATCAGTACTGCCTGCAGCTACAGGGTGTTTCAAAAATGACCATACCGGTCATTTGAAACGGCAATACAAACTAAACGAGCAGCGATAGAAATACACTGTGTGTTGCAATATGCTTGGGACAACAGTACATCTTCAGGCAGACAAACTTTCGAAATTACAGTAGTTACAATTATCAACAACAGATGGTGCTGTGGTCTGGGAAACTCTATAGTACGATATTTTCCACGTATCCACCATGCGTAGCAATAATATGGCGTAGACTCTGAATGAAATTACCCGAAACCTTTGACAACGTGTCTGGCGGAATGGCTTCACATGCAGATGAGATGTACTGCTTCAGCTGTTCAATTGTTTCTGGATTCTGGCGGTACACTGACCGTCAGTGTCAGCCAGTTTCCCGTGGCATACGGAGCTCCATCGCAGTCTTTAACACTGGTAGCATGCCGCGACAGCGTGGACGTGAACCGTATGTGTAGATGACGGACTTTGAGCGAGGGCATATAGTGGGCATGTGGGAGGCCGGGTGGACGTACCGCCGAATTGCTCAACACGTGGGGCGTGAGGTCTCTACAGTACATCGATGTTGTCGCCAGTGGTCGGCGGAAGGTGCACGTGCCCGTCGACCTGGGACCGGACCGCAGCGACGCACGGATGCACGCCAAGACCGTAGGATCCTACGCAGTGCCGTAGGGGACCGCACCGCCACTTCCCAGCAAATTAGGGACACTGTTGCTCCTGGGGTATCGGCGAGAACCATTCGCAACCGTCTCCATGAAGCTGGGCCACGGTCCCGCACACCGTTAGGCCGTCTTCCGCTCACGCCCCAACATCGTGCAGCCCGCCTCCAGTGGTGTCGCGACAGGCGTGAATGGAGGGACGAATGGAGACGTGTCGTCTTCAGCGATGAGAGTCGCTTCTGCCTTGGTGCCAATGATGGTCGTATGCGTGTTTGGCGCCGTGCAGGTGAGCGCCACAATCAGGACTGCATACGACCGAGGCACACAGGGCCAACACCCGGCATCATGGTATGGGGAGCGATCTCCTACACTGGCCATACACCTCTGGTGATTGTCGAGGGGACACTGAATAGTGCACGGTACATCCAAACCGTCATCGAACCCATCGTTCTACCATTCCTAGACCGGCAAGGGAACTTGCTGTTCCAACAGGACAATGCACGTCCGCATGTATCCCGTGCCACCCAACGTGCTCTAGAAGGTGTAAGTCAACTACCCTGGCCAGCAAGATCTCCGGATCTGTCCCCCATTGAGCTTGTTTGGGACTGGATGAAGCTTCGTCTCACGCGGTCTGCACGTCCAGCACGAACGCTGGTCCAACTGAGGCGCCAGGTGGAAATGGCATGGCAAGCCGTTCCACAGGACTACATCCAGCATCTCTACGATCGTCTCCATGGGAGAATAGCAGCGTGCATTACTGTGAAAGGTGGATATACACTGTACTAGTGCCAACATTGTGCATGCTCTGTTGCCTGTGTCTATGTGCCTGTGGTTCTGTCAGTGTGATCGTGTGATGTATCTGACCCCAGGAATGTGTCAATAAAGTTTCCCCTTCCTGGGACAATGAATTCACGGTGTTCTTATTTCAATTTCCAGGAGTGTATATCTTTCACATCACTTGCAGTGCCATCTGTTGTTGAAAATTGTAACTACTGTAATTTGGAAAGTTTGTCCGCCTGAAAATGTACTGTTGTCCCAAGCATATTGCAACAAACGGTGTATTTCTATCACTGCTCGTTTAGTTTTTATTGCCGTTTCAAATATACCGGTCATTTTTGAAACACCCTGTAGTTGCTAACACTTCACCTAACTGAAGTATGTATGATTAATTCACCTGTAATGCGGAATCTGTAGCTGATTCATCGGCACCACCTGAGTGTGACATTGAAAGATTTAAGCACAAATTAGGTAGAAGTGTCCTCGTGATCTACACTCATGCTCATAAATTAAGGATAATTGCAGAATGTGGTGCCACACAACCTGGCACTACACCCAACTGGCGCTAATAGCATAGGCCGCACAACGGGTTGGCATACTCTGGATCAGATGGTCGAGCAGCTGCTGGGGTATAGCCTCCTATTCTTGCACCAGTGCCTGTCGGAACTCCTGAAGTGACATAGGGGTTTGAAGACGTGCAGCGATACGTCGACCGAGAGCATCCCAGACGGGCTCGATGGGGTTTAGGTCTGAAGAACAGGCACGCCACTCCATTCACCTGATATCCTCTGTTTCAAGGTATACCTCCACGATGAAAGCTCGGTGGGGCCGTGCGTTATCATTCATCAAGAGTAAGGTGTGTCCCACTGCACACCTGCAAAGGCGGACATACTGGTGCAAAACGATGTCCCAATACATCTGACCTGTTACAGTTCCTCTGTCAAAGACATGCAGGGATGTACATGCACCAATCATAACCCCACCCCAAACCATCAAACCACGACCTCCATACAGGTCCCTTTCAAGGACATTAAGGGGTTGGTATTTGGTTCGTGGTTCAAGACAGATAAAAACCCGGCGAGAATCACTGTTCAGACTATACCTGGACTCGTTCGTGAACATAACCTGGGACCACTGTTCCAATGACCATGTACTGTGTACTTGACGCCAGGCTTTACGTGCTTTCCTGTGACCAGGGATCAGTGGAATGCATCTTACAGGTCTTCGGGCGAAGAAACCATGTCTGTTCAGTTGTCTGTAGACTGTGTGTCTGGAGACAACAGTTCCAGTGGCTGCGGTAAGGTCCCGAGCAAGACTACCTGCAGTACTCCGTGGTCGTCTGCGGGCACTGATGGTAAGATATCGGTCTTCCAGTGGTGTTATACACTGTGGACGTCTCAAACTGTAGCGCCTGGACACGTTTCATGTCTGCTGGAATCGTTGGCATAATCTTGAGATCACACTTGTGGCACACGGAGGGCCCGTGCTACGACTTGCTGTGTTTGACCCGCCTCCACTCGCTCTAGTATTCTATCCCTTATAACGTCATCAACATGTGTTCTTTGAGCCATTTTCAACACACAGTCACCATTAGCAAGTCTGAAAACGTGTGCACACTTACTCGCTGCACCGTACTCTGACATGCACCAACACACCTCTGCGTATGTGGACTGCTGCCAGCGCCACCGTGCGACGACCGCAGGTCAAATGCACCGCATGGTCATACCCCGAGGTGATTGAAGCCCGCAAACCGCCCAACATAGTATTGTTTCACCATGTATAAGCATTATCCTTAATTTATGAGCATGAGTGTATAACATTGACACTCGCAGTACTCAAATCACCATCAGATGGGTAACGGTGGATGTGCAGTGAACCAGTCTCATTTGTTCCTCACCCCTTCCCCACCGCCTCTTGCCACCGCCACAATGCTTCATCACCGAGCGAGGTGGCGCAGTGGTTAGTACACTGGACTCGCATTCGGTAGGACGACGTTTCATCCCGCACCCGGCCATCCTGATTTAGGTTTTCTGTGATTTCCTAAATCACTTCAGGCAAAAGCCGGGATGGTTCATTTGAAAGAACGCGGCCGACTTCCTTCCCCCTCATTCCCTAATGCGATGGGTCTGATGACCTCTCTGTTTGATCTCTTCCCTTGAATCAACCAACAAAGCTTCGTCCATGGATGGCGCACGTAAATAACTACTTACTTTATTCCTCTGATTAGACAAGGGTTTATCTCATTCCATCACTATGCGGTGCGAATGTAGTACTAGCAGCTCCCTGAACTTTTCGTGTAGCGTTATAGTCGTACATGACGCCTTTGTTTCTTCATTTGCCTCGAGTTTGCTGAGCCTCCGCATCCTCGTTGTAGCTAAACAAACAGGTGACGAATCACGCAGTCGTTCCTTGAAACACTCTCTTCACTTAATCTATTTCGTAAAAATTTCCCGACAAAGAAACAGTAGTCCAGAATGTGTAGCACGAGAGTTTTGCAAACAGCCTCTTCCGTATTCGGATCACAGTTTCTAAGAATTCTTCCAACGAGCCTTATCGTGGCCACTGCATACGCTGTGCTGACAGAGGACAATGAACGCAATGATTCTAACGGAGAGCTACGTACAGAAAAGAAGCTTCTTAACTGAGCAGGCAAACCCTGTGTCCATAACAATTGCATTTGACTTGCTGATGATGTTTGCCTCGGCTAACACCCCCGGTTTGTTGACTCTTCCAGGAACGTCCGCGTACGAAATTTTAGCCCTAATCTAGATCGTGATGCCGAACCCCTCTCCTGTACCGTTTGCTACTGAAGTGTTGATCATTTCCGTTCGCTTTCGCACTTACTAGATGAACTTGTGCCGGTATGTGCTGCTTTTCTTCTTCTCTAATCTCTCTATCAATCCTATCTGATGCGGACCTTCTCTAATCTCTGTCAATCCTATCTGATGCGGATCCCATACTGACGAGCAATATTCATGTATTGGTCAACGACAGTTTTGTAAGCTATCTCCTTTCTTGGCGGACTGAGGAGTCTTCCAATAAATCTGTATCTGGTACCTGCCTTACTCGCGATTAATTTCATGTGGTCGTTCCACTTCAAATCGCTCCGTATGCATTCTAGTATATCAGGGGAAGTCAAAATTTTCTACCTACAGCCCACTTATGTATATCCGTTTGTAGTAAATTTTTTAACTGCGCACGTGTTCTACAGCAATGACGATTTATAAAATAAGGAAGTAATTTTATAAGGTAGAATGACATCTAGTTAAAGCATATAATAGTAAAATACATAAAAAATACCTTATGTCAAAATTTTCTGAAAAACCTAATGAAAACGTTTTGGGAACCCATACTACCTATCGCCTACTGTTAAATCTGAAACGCCCACTAGCAGGAGATAGGGACCAGATATTTTATGGAAGTAGCTGTTTCCAGTGATGATTCTGCAAATGCATAATCACACAATGACGGGTCTTTCTGTGTATGTATTCGTAGTACGTTACATTTGTTTATGTTTAAGGTGAATTGCCACTCCATGCACCAAGCGTCGACCTTCTGAAGATCTTTCTGTTTCTCGCTACAATTCTCTAGCGCTGCGACTTCTCTGTATACAACAGCGTCACCCGCCAAGAGCCTCACGGAACTACCGACGATGCCTTAACACATTATTTGTATATACTGTGGGAAAATAATGAATGTTTAACATTAATCCTGGGGTATGCCGGAAGTCACCTTTACATCTGAAGACTTCTCTCCACCGAGAATGAACTGCTGTGGACTGGTGTATGTAGGTGAGACTGGGCGTCCAATAAGCACGAGGCTAACTGAACATGAAAGATATATCCGCCTCAAACAATATAGCAAATCAGCGGTGTCAGAACATCATGAGCAGTGCAGGATGAACATCGAATTTCGAGAGGCCAGGGTACTGGCGAAACAGCCGTTTAGTTTGAGGAGGAAGATTAGAGAGGCTGTAGAAATAGCCAAGCGACCCGATAATATGAACAGAGAAGACGGGTACAGACTTCCAGCGTCTTGGCTGCCTGCTGTGACAGCTTTGCGGAAGGACAGCTCGCGCAAAGCAACAGGCGTACGGTAGGCCACAGCGGAGGATGGTACACAGAGCGCTGACGCGGCCTAGTCGATACTAGGCAGTTAGTAAACAGCGCTATGCTGCAGTCGCCGCTAAGTCTCCTATTCGCCGATTTCCACCAATGGCAGGCAGTAAAGGAAACTCCAATGGAAAACGCCTATTTCCGCCAATAACAAGACGCAATGCAAACGCCAATAAAATTAACTCCTAGTGCCCTTCCTCCTCACCCTCACATCCAATCACAACACTCTTCCATAGTATATATGTACCCACACTTGCGCTCATTCAGCAGTTAGCAACACACCCTGAGGAAGGCGTCTTGCAACAGACGCCGAAACGTTGGAATTTTATAAATGACAATGCGGTCTCTAACCCAGAAGAATTTTATTGACATTGACAACGGCCGCGGAAGCCTACGGTTACAACTGCTGTTCTGTTTGCTAGAAACTCTTCAGTCCAATCACATAGTTGGTCTGGTATTCCGTACAGTCGTATTTTGCCCGTTACGTGGCAGTGCGGAACTGTATCGAATGCCTTACGCGGGTGAACGAACACGGAATCAACCTGGGCGCCGGTATCTACCGCATGCTGGGTCTCGTGGACGAACAGAGCGAGCTAGATTTCATACGAACATTGTTTTCGGTATCCATGTTACAACTGACCGACGTTGGAGATACAGTGCTCCTCTTATTTTTTATATTTTTTTAACAGAACGCATGATTTATGTTACGGGTGATTTAGAAATTAAGAAAAACTGGTTTATTCCTCATTATTTCATTAATTAATGAGTTACAGAACGCTGTTTTCGGGAAACACACCATACAGAAATAATATTTTCAGATTATAGAAACTTGTTACAAAAATGAAATCTGGTATTATTTCCAGAACATACTGCACGGACTTGGTATTTTGAGAACAGTTTTACAAGACATGTATTCATTTATGGCCTTTGCCCTTACCAACATCAGTGCAAAGCACGAATGTATAGTACTAACAGACCCCACCTCTTTAAAGATTTAAAGCGGTTGGCGTTATTACGAAAAAAAGTCAAACATGTGCGTACTCATTTACAACGAGGTGACAAAAGTCATGGTATAGAGACATGTACATATACACATGGCAGTAGTATCACCTACAGAAGGTATAAAAAGGCAACACTGGAGGAGCTGTGATTTGTACTCAGGTGATTCATATGAAGAGGTTTTCGACGTGATTACAGCCGCACGACGGGAATTAACGGACTCTGAACGTGGAATAGTAGTTGTAGCTAGACGCCTGGGACATTCCATTTCGGAAATCCAATATTCCGAGATCCACAGCCCAAGGGTGTGCCGCGAATACCGAAAATTCAGGCGTTACCTCTCACCACGGACATCGCAGGGGCCAATAGCCTCCACTTAACGACCGAGAGCAGCTACGTTTGGGTAGATTTTTTCAGTGCTAGCAGACAAGCAACACTCCTTCAAATAACTGCAGAAATCAATGTCGAACGTACGACGAAATTTGGAAAATGTAAAGAAATTAGGAGTTAATAGGCTATGGTAGCAGACGGCCGACGCGAGCGCCTTTGCTAAAAGCACGACACGGCCTGCAGCAGCTTTCCCGTTCTCGTGACCATATCGTAGACGAGTGGAAAACCGTGGCCTGGTGAGAGAAGTCCCGATTTCAGTTGGGAAAAGCTGATGGTAGGGTTCGAGACTGGCGCAGACCACACGAAGCTTTGGGCGCAAGTTCTCAACTAGGTAATGTGCAAGATGGTGGTAGCTCCATAGCGCCGTGGGCTGCGTTTATGCGGAATTGACTGGGCTGTCTGGTCCAATTGAACCGAATATTGATTGGAAATGGTTATGTTGCGGCCATTCACACTCCCAGACAATGATGTCATGTCAGCGGGCCACAACTGTTCGCGATTGGTTTAAACAACATTCCTGACAATTCGGGCGAATGATTTGGCCACCCAGATAGCCCGATATGAACCCCGTCGAACATAATCGGGAGGCCAGTTAGTGCACAACCTCGCGCATCGGCAACACTTTTGGGATTACGGACGGCATAAAGGCACGACTCCATATTTCTGCAGGGAATCTCCATCAACTTGCTACACGAAGCCGGGCACAAGGAGGTCCGATGCGATATTAGGAGGTATTCAGTTACCTTTGTCATCTCAGTGTATATGCAGCGTAGTGATTCCGTTGCTGGTATATAAGGACCGACATGTAAGCAAGGGATTAGTGTGACGTTCGTATCTTTTTGACGTCCGTGAGGTAAATGCGGAAAAGTGAACTGTGGCGATGTTATTACCAAATGTATCCAAACAGGGCCAACGTGCTGCTAATCTTTTCATGGCTGCCGACGGACAAATACCGGCAGACATCCATCGGAGAATGAAGACTGTGTAAGGAGAGCACGTCTGACAATAACCATCGTTGTGGGATGGTGTGCCAAGTTTCGCGCTGCTGCATCATAACACAGGTCCCCATATCGCAAATGTCGTAACGCAGAAGTTACGTCATCTGAAGTGCGAGACACTCGAGAACCCGCCCGATAGCCCTGATTTCTCCCTATGTGGCTGTCACGTGGCTCTGAGCACTATGGGACTTAACATATATGGTCATCAGTCCCCTAGAATTTAGAACTACTTAAACCTAACTAACCTAAGGACATCACACAACACCCAGTCATCACGAGGCAGAGAAAATCCCTGACCCCGCCGGGAATCGAACCCGGGAAGCGAGAATGCTACCGCACGACCACGAGCTGCGGTCGGCTGTCACGTCTTCGGTCCCTTAAAGAAGGCCTTGAAGAATCGACAGCTCCTATTAGACGTGGATTTGCACCAGGCAGTTACGGACTTCTTCACGCAATAGTAAACGGGGTTTTACCAAATGGGTATGATCAACCTGGTGGGCGGTAGGATGATTGCCTCAATGGTCACAGCGATTGAGCCTGATTGGCATACCGGTTATGAACTGCACAGTCCTCGAACGGAAGCTCTTTGATACCCCGTTATATTTTCAGAAACTTGTTATAAGAATGGCTCTGAGCACTATGGGGCTTAACTTCTGAGATCATCAGGCCCCTAGAACTTAAAACTCCTTAAACCTAACTAACCTAAGGACATCACACACATACATGCCCGAGGCAGGATTCGAACCTGCGACCGTAGCGGCCGCGCAGTTCTAGACTGTAGCACCTGGAACCGCTCGGCTACTGCGGCTTCTTATAAGAATGAAACCCGGTGTTACCTCCAGAGCATCCTACGCGAACCTGGTATTTTGAGAACTGTTTTACAATTAATATACTCTTAAACTCCCTTTGTCAATACCGACACTAGCGGAAAGCATGAATGTAATAGTAGGATCGAACGCTACCTCTACGAATATTTAACGGCCTTGATATCACTACATAACGAAGTCAGACGCGTGTGTACTCATTTATTCAACAAGTAGACAAAGCAATGATCATTACATAACGAAGTCAGACGCGTGTGTACTCATTTATTCAACAAGTAGACAAAGCAATGAAAATGTCTTATGAGTAATGTGGTGGAACTGAAGACTGATTAAAGAAAATTCAGATGAGTTACAACTAAAACTGCCGAGAATATTCACAAATTTCTTAAAAATGTTTTGGATACTTTATAGTTACTATTACCACCGTCATAGCACTGTTGTTGTTACTGTTGTTGTGGTCTTCATTCTTAAGACTGGTCGGCCCTTGTGGCCGAGCGGTTCTAGGCGCTTCAGTCTGGAACCGCGCGACCGCTACGGTCGCGGGTTCGAATCCTGCTTCGGACATGGATGTGTGTGATGTCCTTAGGTTTGTTAGGTTTAAGTAGTTCTAAGTTCTAGGGGACTGATGACCACAGATGTTGAGTCCCATAGTGCTCAGAGCTATTTTTGTTAAGACTGGTTTGATGCCGTTCCCCACGCCAGTCTGTCCTGTGCAAGCCTCTTCAATGATTTCATCCACAATTAAACCTCTTCATCTCTGCGTAACTATTGCAACCTGCATCCATTTGAACCAGCTCATTGTATTCAACACTTGGTCTACCCCTATACGTTTCACAGCTCCCTGCTACTCTCTGTGAAGCCTCTGGATGTGTCCTATCAGTCGAACCCCTTTTTCAATCACATTCTGCCAGCAAATATATATTTTTCCCAGTTCAATGCAGTACCTCTTCATTAGTGATTTGATATTCCTATCTATATTTTAGCATTCTTCCATAACATCACATTTTGAAAGCTTTTATTCTTATTATCTATGAACTGTTTATCGTCCACGTTTCACCTCGTACACAGACCTCCTGATCAAACTTCCTAACACTTAAATTAACATTCGACGTTAGCAAAATTTACGTTTTCAGGATCGTTTTTCTTACCGTTGCCAGACTGCCCTTTATATCCCTCTACCTCCACCAGTTATTTTTCTCGTCAAGTAACGGAACAAATGGTTCAAATGGCTCTGAGCACTATGGGACTTAACATCTATGGTCATCAGTCCCCTAGAACTTAGAACTACTTAAACCTAACTAACCTAAGGACACTACACAACACCCAGTCATCACGAGGCAGAGAAAATCCCTGACCCCGCCGGGAATCGAACCCGGTAGTAACGGAACACTTTTACCGCTAATAGTGTCTCGTTTCTTAATCGAATATCCTCAGCCTGATTTGATACGACTACAATCCATTATCCTTGTTTTAGTGTTGTCATTTCGAAACAATATCCATAACGCTCAACTGAACTTCCAGCCCTTTGCCCTCTCTTAGACAATTAAAATACCGTCGTCTAATGCCACCCTGTCCTGCCGTATAATTAAAATATTGTTGGATAACTGCCGCAAAAAAAGACATTCATAATTTTGTCTCTGCACACAAGACGTAGAACTGTTTAAAATTATTTACAGGGCACAGGTACTAGGTCTATTACGTTAACACTGCTCCTAATGAAATTAGTTGAAAATAATACTCATCTTTTGCTACTTGCTGTAGTTCCTGCTGTTGTTGTTATTGTTGCTGTTGCTCGTTAGCTTGAAATAAAACGGGATATGATTTTGCCGAGAGTGTGCCTGGAACTTGAAAGTGGTTAAGAACAATATATTAATCTTCCTCTTGGTCTCATACTCAGCCGTAATTCATTCACCCAACAAAACGGTCGATAATGCAGCTCTATCGTTTTCTCAAAATAATGTATTTAGGTATAAATGAAATTCATTCAGAAAGAAACACCAATTGAAATCAGCATAGTATATATTCTCTTCACTCTTGAGAAAGCACAGTTCAATTTTTCACATTTCTTCATACATTAACGGCATATTTCCCGTGGGTGCAATGGAAACAAGTTACAGAGTTGCCTCCCCACGTCAAATCATTAACAGTTACAAAACGATTTCTCTACTTCAAAGCTCACAGTCGGATTTCTGCAGCAAGAGAAGCATAAACCAAAGATGCAAAAGCCTTACATCGACAGATCATAGAATATCACTCATATCGATGTTCGTTCACAGCTGACATATACGTGGAATAATTTACATCGAATAATAATTGCAGCTTTATTAAGTATGAGTTATTAATTAGTTGTTTAAGCAATAAATTATAACGGGTTTGTAACAGTTTTATAAGTTGATAACATAAGGATTTTCTGCTGGAACCTGGTAATCAGAAACATAATAAGTCACATACGACTTTCCGTATTGCACTCTGGTAACTCGAAAATACGAAGATATGGGCTTTCAGAAGTAAAGAAAGATAAATAAACATGACATAAGAAATATGGATCCTCAAACTTCGAAATAAATCAATAACTCACACGAGGAAATATGCTTTGGTAATGTTACAAAATATTATAAGAACAAACGGTGTATCGTGTTGCACATTGTTAACAGTCGTATCACGACCCACTACGAGGTGCGACAATAAAGTAATGAGACTGATGTGAAAAAAAAGTCGCTTACCGTTTTAGTCACATTTACTGTAGTCTCCTTCAAAGTAGTTTACTTCTGATTGAACACACTTTTAGCAGCGCTTCTGCCATTGATGGTAAAATTTCTGGAACTCATCTTCTGTAATATCCTCCAGGACCCTCGTCACAGCTTTTTGGACATATTGTGTTGCTTGAAAATGGTGCCCCTTGACCGACGTTTTGACTCTTGAAAATAGAAAAAAGTCGCACGGAGCGATATAAGGTGAATAAGGTGGCTGTGGTTGTAATGAAATTTGTTTTGAGCTTAAAAATTGTTGAACTGACAGAGCAGTATGGGATGGCGCATTATCGTGATACAGAATCCTATTATCACCAATGTTGGCACTAACACAAAGAACTCTTTTACGAAGTCTTTCCAAAATTTCTTTGTAGTAATATTGGTTAACTGTTTGTCCAGGAGGCATCTACTCTTTATATAAAATTCCCTTGGAATCAAAGAAGCACACAATCATGCATTTCACTTTTGACTTTGACATGCGAGCTTTTTTTGGTCTGGGTGATCCCTTTGAGCATCAATGCGAAGTTCGGCGTTTTGTCTCTGGATCGTACTGAAAAAACCAACTTTCATCACCACTGATAACACGGCTCAACAATTCTGGATTGATCTCTGTTTGCTCTAACAGATCGGCTGCCACGTTTTCCGTGTTTCTCGCTGTTGTGGTGTGAGATTTTTGGGGATCATTTTTGCACAAATCTTTCTCATACCAAAAACTTCAATTATTTTTAGACGAACTGTTTCTCGATTGATGTTCAGTTCTTCTGCAATCACTTTGACGGATAATCTGCGATCAGATCGTACGAGTTCACGCTCCCTGGCCAAGTTGACATCCGTCCATGAGGTTGATGGTCGTCCACTGCGGTCTTCGTCTTCAACATTCGTTCTGCCTTTACTAAACATTTTATGCCAACGAAAAACTTGAGCTCTTGACATAACTTCCTCTCCAAAGGCCTTCCGAAGCTTACTTTAAGTTGTCGTCGCCTTTTCACCCAATTTAACGCAAAAAGAAATGGCACACCGTTGCGCAATATTATGCGGTTCCATTTCCGTAAAGAGAGACACAAACATGTGTTAACTATTACAGCACAACTCACGGATGAGCAGTTGCACTGATGTGCCGCTTGGACTAGAGGCAGCTTATAGGCCAAGGTCAAAGATATTGTGCCTATGCAAGCCTGCAAGTTTGCCATATCTTGCAAAGAAAATCAGTCTCATTACTTTATTATAGCACCTCGTAACACCAATGAGTCACAATTGGAATCATGGAAATACCTGGGTGTAACACTTTGTAGGGATATGAAATGAAATGATCACATAGGTTCACACATACCGGGTGATCAAAAAGCCAGTATAAATTTGAAAACTTAATAAACCACGGAATAATGTAGACAGAGAGGTAAAAATTGACACAGATGCTTGGAATGACATGGGGTTTTATTAGAACCAAAAACAAAACAAAGTTCACAAGATGCCCGACAGATGGCGCTGGACAGCAAAACGTCAGTGACTGTGCCTGACAATCGTATAAAAAAGGAGCTGTAATGAGAGAGAGAATCAGATCTTCGGCGTAACTCGAGAGGGTTGCGCCCTTCGATATTATTGTCGTTAATATCGAAGTGCTAGGAGTTTCAGTGATCGCTGCAGCTGCCGTTGTCCCGAGCCTTTGCCGCCGTTGGTCCCAGCCGCCGCTGCCGCCGCCGCCGGTTCCCACCGCCGCCGCCGCCGCCGCCGCCGGTCTCCCGCCGACGCCGGTTGCCGCCATCGTATCCGGTTCCTGCCGCTACTGCTGTTGCCGACCGCCGCCGACGCCGCCGCCGCCGCCGCCGCCGCCGCCGCCGCCGCATCTGGTTCCTGCCGCCGCTGCCGCTGCTCGCCGCCGACGCCGCCGCCGGTTCCCGCCGCCGCCGCCGGTTTCCGCCGCCGCCGCCGGTTCTCGCCGCCGCCACCGCCGCCGCCGCCGCCGCCGCCGCCGCCGCCGCCGGTCTCCCGCCGACGCCGCCGCCGGTTGCCGCCACCGTATCCGGTTCCTGCCGCTGCTGCTGTTGCCGACCGCCGCCGCCGCCGCCGCCGCCGCCGCCGCCGCCGCTCCCTGCCCGTCCTTCGTTCTGTCGTCTCTGCTTACGTCTTACCCTTCCTCTTCGTCAGTCTCTTGTCCTTGTCCTTTGACTGTCCCCTGTTATTTTCCCTCTTTTCCCCTCTCCCACTTATCCTCTCACCATGACAACCCCCACAACTACCGCCACTACCACTGCAATCGTGTACACGTCCCCCTCACTTGCTGCCACCACCATCACGTGGTGTGCTCAATCACCGCCTCCCCCATATATTCCCCCCCTCCTCACTCTTACCACCCCCGCTCCTTTTGTTGCTCCCTCCCCTGTTCCTACCCCCCATGCCTCACGTGACCCATTCCCTCCCCTCCCACATGTAACTCATGCCACCCCCGCCAGGGTTGTTGCCCGTCGGGCCACCACCCACGCCACACCATCATCATCGTCATCACCATCACCATCACCATCGCCCTCGCCATCGCCAGTGCCAACCACTGCCACTGCATCTTCTGTGGCGCCAGCTCCAGCTCCAGCGCCAGCACCAGCACCACCACCAGTGCCTGCACCGCCGGTGGGACCTGCCATCTCCCGCCATCTCCCGGTCGTCCCCATCCCCCACACCTCTTCCCATCCCTCTCCCGCTGTGAAACGTCCCAGCGGCACCCCAGCCTCTTCTGCTCCCAAGAAGTCGCAGACTCTCCCCCCTCCAACCCCCCAGGATGCCATGGATACCACCCCACCTGCCCTATCTACTCCCTCCTCTACCTCCCCCTCCTACAGGTACCTCCTTTCTCACCCTGATCCCTCTCTCCTGGAGGCCCGCAATCTTACCCTTCTCCTCCGCCAGCACTTCCCCGGAGCCCCGATCTCCCTTCTCACCCCCCGTCGGGACTCCGTCCTGATCACATCCCCCAGCCCCACCCTCCACTCCGACATCCTCTCCCGCATTCCCCTCACCCGGTTTGGTCCCCATGCCTCCCTTGCCCCTGCTCCCTCCCCCTCCTCATCCCGACAACCCCAGCCGCCCCGTCGCCCACCGACCCTCACTGCCGTGATCACTCGGCTTAGCCCGATGATCACGGAGGAGGAGGTGTTGGCGGAGCTGAAGGCCCATCCCTATCTAGAGGCTCGAGCTGTCCGCCGGATTCACAATCCAGCCGGCCCCACCCGCCTCATGCGGGTGTTCTCCGAGCATGCTCCCTCCATAGACCTCCTCCTCAAGGAGGGTGCCCTCCTTTTCAACCGCCGTTATAAGGTCGACCCCTCCCGCTCCCCTCCACAGTCCATCCGCTGCCAGAGGTGCTTGCGCTATAATGCACATCCTACATCTGAGTGCCGCGAGGCCCCCGTCTGCCCGCACTGCAAAGAAGCACACTTCCTCCGGCAGTGCCCCAACCTTCAGTCCCCCCCCTCCTGTAACACCTGTAACCTCCAACACCCAACCTACTCCCAAAAGTGCAAGGCCCGACCCCCTCCCTCCGCTCCTGAACTCACTGTCCCTGTCCGCCCCTTGGATGCCCCCACCCCTCCCGGCAATTCCCTCCGTCCCCCCCCCCACAGCTGAGGACATCATCCGCTTTGTAACCGTTGTCCTTCAGAACATCCACCCCTTTCAGCGCCCCCACACCCTCCAGCAGATATCCCTTGCCGCCCGTTCCGTCTTCCAGCTCAACACTTACGCCACCTACTCCCATAACCAGGCCCATTTTACCTTCTCCCGTCTCGACACCCTCGTCTAAATTCCCACTATGGCGCGACAGCAACGTATCCTGTTTAACAACATCCGTTCCCTTCCTGTCAACAAGAATCTCCTTATGCATACCCTCACCACCCACCGCGTGGATGCCTTCCTCCTAAACGAAACATTTCTCCAGCCCCACCATACTGTCCGTACCTCGCCCTACCTCCTTCACCGCTCTGACAACCCCCTCCCGATAGCGCGTGGCGGAGTTGCCATTGGCCACCATCGCCAGATCCCTGTTCGGCTCCAACCCCTCCTTCCCAACCCCACGGAACACCTGATCCTTAGTCTATTCTTCCCCGGCCTCACCGTTACCTGCGCCACCATCTATGTCCGCCCCTCTGCCCCTATTCCTTTTGACTTCCTTTCCCACATCGACCGTACCTTCTCCTCCTACGTGATTGCCGCAGATCTCAATATCCATAGTCGCTCCGCCACCCAGTTACGGCGGTGGCATCGGTTCCTCGCCACCATCCAAGGAGATGTCCTTCCTCTTCCCCAACACACCCGCCCTGAATCCAATACCACACCCGATGTCGTCCTAGCCTCCCCCAACCTCCTTGGCCGCATAGCGGTGGACGTCCTCGACCCTATTGGCAGTGACCATCTCCCTGTCCTTCTTACCATATCAGACGGTCGTCGCCCCCGTCCTGATCCTCGCCTTGACCCTCCCCCCAAGTATGTCCATGATTACTCCCGTGCCGACTGGAATGCATACCGGGATACCCTTACTACCCGAGTCGATAGCCACCCCCTCACCTACCACCGCCCACATGACATAACCCATGCCGCATCCTTTCTCCAGCAGACCTTGTCTGAGGCCGTGGAGGCCCACATCCCTACCGTCGCCATCCACCCGCACCGTCCCACTTTACCCCCACAGGCCGTCCTCCTCCTTCGAGAATCCCGTCGTCTCTACCGTGCCTTCCTCCACACGCGTGACCGGGACACACTACAACGCCACCGGCAACTCCAGAGACACATCCGGAACTTGCTCGCGGCTAAGAAACGCCGGGACTGGCGACAGACATGCATCCGTCTTAATGCTACCCTACCTATTAACTCGTCCAAATACTGGTCAGCCTTCCGCCGCCTTACTGGATCAAACCCCCCCCCCCTTACTATCCTCTCCTTCATAATGACAATCCCTTTCCTGACAACCTTAGTAAGGCCAACCATTTTGCCTCCTACCTCACCGATGTCTTTACGATCCCTGACGATCCCCAGTTCGATTATTCCCTCTTCCCCGATGTCCGCGATCGAACTGACACCTCTATCCCTCCACTAGCTCCTGGCTTCCAGTACTTGGACAACATTACACACACTGAACTCAATAACCCTATAACTACTCAAGACATCATCGATATACTCCGCACCAAACGCAACACTGCTCCTGGTCACGACCGTGTTACTTACCGTCACCTCCGTGAAGCTCCCGCCCCCTTCCTCTCCACCCTGCCCAGGCTGTACAATGTGGTCTTGTCCACCGGCTTCTACCCCGACCTGTGGAAAACCTCCCGGATCCTGATGTTCCTCAAACCCGATAAACCACCTTCCGCTGTCTCCTCCTACCGTCCTATAAGCCTTACCTCGGTCTTCAGCAAGGTCCTGGAATCCATTCTAACCCGCCGTATCCACCAGCATCTCCACAGGCACCGCTTCCTTCCCTCCACCCAATGTGGCTTTCGACCATCCTTCTCTGCCGATGACCTTCTCCTTCACCTCACTCACCTCCTCTCCGAACAACTCAACTCCCGTCGCTCCGCCATATTCCTCTCCCTTGACCTTGAACGCGCCTATGACCGTGTGTGGCATTCTGGTCTCCTCTTCAAGCTCCAAACCTTTGCTCTTCCTATTAACTACGTCCGTCTGATCGCCTCCTTCATTTCCCACCGCCCTTCCTATGTCACTATCCACAACACTGATTCCTACACCTTCTACCCCTCTGCCGGTGTGCCCCAAGGTTCCGTCCTTTCCCCTCTTCTTTACCTTCTTTATACGGCGGACATGCCTCCACCTGCACCCCCCCCTTCACCTTCTCCAGTACGCCGATGACACCGCCTTCCTTGCCCTTGCCCCCACCCTGCAACGCTCCCAACACCTTCTCCAATCCCATCTTGACCGGTTCACCTCTTGGTGTAACCAGTGGTTGCTCAAGGTCAATCCTTCCAAGACCCAGGCAATCATCGTAGGCAAAACCACCCCTTCCTTCCGTCTCCTTGATTTCTATCTTACCATTTATGGCCGTCCTATTAACCTCACACCCACCCTCAAGTACCTTGGCGTCACCCTTGACCGTCGCCTCTCCTGGACCCCTTATCTCCGGACAATCCAAGCCAAGGCACGCTCCCGACTCCACCTCCTGAAGCTCCTTTCTGGCCGCACATGGGGTCTGGACCCCTCCACCGTCCTCCACACCTATAAATCTCTCATCCGCCCTATCCTCTGTTATGCCCATCCCGCCTGGATCTCTGCCCCGCCTACCTTTTACAAATCCCTTCAAATCCTTGAACGGCATGCACTCCGCCTCGCCTATCGCATCCGCCTCCCTTCCCCCACGCGGCTCCTCTATGACCTCATCCCCTTCCCACGCCTCCTCCTCTTCCTCCAACGGATACGGATCCTCTACACCTCCCGCAAGCTTGATCCTCCCCACCCGCTTGTCTCTTCCATCCTCTCCCACCCCAACCCACTGCCGCGCCTGTACTCCTGTATCCCACCTGCTCTCCATCTTCACACTCTCCACACCCTCTCCCAAGGTGGCTTCCGCCGACTCCCCCTCCCGGATGATGCCCTCCTCCCCTCCATCTACCCCTCCTACCAACTTTGAGCCTTGCCTTCCCCTCTCCTCTCATTTTCCTGTGGGCACCCTCTCTCCCTTCTCTCCCTCCCTCTCTCCCTCCTTCCATCCTTACCTCCCCTCCCCCTCTCCCTGGGCTTCCACCCCCCTCTTTTCGTTTTCTCCCCTCCTCCTCCCTGGCATCCTATCTCCCCCACCCTCCTTCCCTCCCCCTGTTTTTTCCCTTGGCAGGCCCCCAGCTTTTCGGTGTGGACAGTGCCCCTGCAAGCGCCGAAGCCCATCTCCGCAGTGTCCGTGTCTTTCGTCCCGTCTGTGCCTCGAGTGTTTCTTCGTTTTCTGCTCCACCGTTCACCTGTGCTAGTGTTCTCTGTTCCGTGCTGTGCTGCCCGTTTTTTTAAAACTGAAACAGTGCTGCGTCGGTGAACGACTTCAATTCTTTTTATTCTCTGTTGTCTTCTGATTTTTGTCCTCCATGTCTGTGTTTTGAGATTCTGACTTCCTGTTTTTATCTCTTGTATGTTTCTTGTGGCCGAAGAGCGGCATATTAGGCCGCTGCCGGCCTACCTTTGTAGGTATAAAATGACAATAAAGGAAAAAAAAAAGAGAGAGAATCAGATGCGCCAGCAGTCGCAGCATGTTGACGTTACCTGAAAAGACGCTTTTAGTGAAGCTGTATTATCAGAATGGGGAATGTGCTGGTTCAGCGTTACGATCCTATCGCCATAGGAAGGGAATTCGAACGGGTAAAGGTCCGTTGACAAATGCAGCTGTGGCGAGAATGATTTCGAAGTTCGAAGCCACGGGTTGTTTAGACGATAGACCCCGTAGTGGCCGACCAAGCACAAGGCGTAATGCTGCTGAGACAGTTCAGGAAGAAATGGAGACTGTAGCGGTTTCGTCTATGCACGGGGAAGTCAGCGCTCGTGCAGTCACACGTCGCACCGGCATTCCATACACTACTGTTTGGTTGGCACTTAGGTGTACGTTCCGAAGCTATCCGTACAAAATTCATCGGCGTCATGAACTTTTACCTAGCGATTTAGTGAAGCTGAGGGCATTTGCTGTGTGGGCGTTTCAAAAGATGGCGGAAGATGATGATTGGTTGAGTAACGTGTTGTGGACCGACGAAGCTCATTTCACGCTCCGAGGGTCTGTCAACGCCCAAAACTGCAGAATTTTGGCTACCGAAAATCCTAGAACTGTCGTGAAAACTCCATTGCACGACGAGAAGGTCGCGGAATGGGTTGGATTTACCACATCTACCGTTATCGGGCCTTTTTTTTTTTAGAGGAAATGCGTGATTCTGGTTTTGTAACTGCTACCGTGACGGGTGAGAGGTACGCCGATATGTTACAGAATCGCATCATCCCCAGCCTGGCTGATAACACCTGCTGGAACGTACGATGTTTATGCAGGATGGCGCTCCACCCCATATTGCTAGACGCGTGAAAATCTCTTGCGCGCGTCGGTTGGTGATGATCGTGTGCTCAGCCGCCACTTCGTCATGCTTGGCCTCCCAGGCCCCCAGACCTCAGTCCCTGAGATTATTGGCTTTGGGGTTACCTGAAGTCTCAAGTGTATCGTGATCGACCGACATCTCTAGGGATGCTGAAAGACAACATCGGACGCCAATGCCTCACCATAACTCTGGACATGCTTTACAGTGCTGTTCACAACATTATTGCTCGACTACAGCTATTGTTGAGGAATGATGGTGGGCATATTGAGCATTTCCTGTAAAGAACATCATGCTTTGTCTTACTTTGTTATGCTAATTATTGCTATTCTGATCAGATGAAGCGCCATCTGTCGGACATTTTTGAACTTCTGTATTTCTTCTTTTGGGTTCTAATAAAACCCCATGTCATTCCAAGCATGTGTGTCAATTTGTACATCTCTATCTACATTATTCCGTGATTTATTCAGTTTTCTAAGTTATACAGACTTTTTGATCACTCGGTATGTAAAGCAGGTGGTAGACTTTGGATTTTTTGTTGGAAGTGCAGTCAATCTGCGAGGTTTTCCCAGAAAGTAATGCACCGCATTTTTTCTTCGACGGTTCTTTATTAAATGTTTTGAGAATTACACATACGAAAGAATGGTGCTTCGTCTACACACCCTATTTTTCCACGTAATCTCCGTCCCCTTCTATGGCCTTCCTCCAGCGCGTCAAGGGTGTGTATACCCTGTCAGTACCACTCCTTGTGCTGGTGGCGGAGCCAGTGCTTCACTGTGTGAATCACCTCCTCATCGTCCTCAAAATGTCTTCCACGAATGCCATCCTTTAATGGCCCAAATATGTGGAAGTCCGAGGGGGCTAGGTCAGGGCTGTAGGGTGGATGGGGTAACACTGTCCAACCCTTTAATAGCCCAAGCAAGTAGAAGTCCGAGGGGGCTAGGTCAGGGCTGTAGGGTGGATGGGGTAACACTGTCCAACACTGTTTTGCGTCGTCTTCGGCAATCCTCAGACTTGTGTGGGGCCAAGCGTTATCGTGTTGCAGCAAAACATATCCTGGGTTACTGTGGCGCCGAAGTCGCCGGAAACGCGTCCTGAGTTTTGTATATGCGTTTACATATGCTCCTGAATTAATGGTACCACCTCTTGGCATCACATCAATGAGAATCACACCTCCACAGCCTCCGATAATGGTAATCATGACCTTACCGGCACAAACAGTTGCTTTCAATTTTCTCTTCTGTGGGGAGTGGGAATGGCGCCATTCCATAAACTGTCGCTTTTTTTCGGGTTCAAAATGGTGAACCCAGGTTTCATCGTCTGTCACATCCGAGACAAAAAGGCCTCCCCCAGGGCTTCAAAACGTTGCAACAAATCGAGACAAATATTTTTTCTGTGTGGTATGTGATCCACCGTTAGATACCACAGGACCCAACTTGCACACACTTTAGAATATTCAAGAGTGCGGATAATTGCATCCTCACTTCCTTTGCTGATTGACAGGTGCAACGCCAACTGCCGTGTCGTAATGCGTCTGTCCTCGCGAATGACATCAACTCGCCGCAACATGTCAGGTGTGACACCCATGGATGATCTCCCCGACCGCTGTAAATCGTGGAGCTCCGTCGAACCTCCTTCTGATGACTTCACTCTTCGTACCCAGCGACTAACTGTACTTCTGTCGACAGCGCATGCTCCATAGACTTTGCGCAAGCGTTTGTGAATATTTCCCACAGTTTCCTTCTCTGCAGTGAGAAATTCAATGACGGCACGTTGCTTGTAACATACATCACCTACAGATGCCATTTTGAAACTGTCCTCCAGCTACGCTATCTGTAGGAAGTGACGGAAGCTGG
Organism: Schistocerca gregaria; assembly: GCF_023897955.1. NCBI lineage: Eukaryota > Metazoa > Arthropoda > Insecta > Orthoptera > Acrididae > Schistocerca > Schistocerca gregaria. The sequence goes on from NC_064921.1 coordinate 263,968,763, forward strand.
GCGCGCTCACTGAGGAGGCATCAAACAATTCATACGCAAAAATGCGCTGCATTACTTTATGGGCAATTTTCGTACAAAGCAGATTGCTTACAAATCGCTCGTGCGACCGGTTCTAGAGTACTGCCTAAATGTGTGGGACCCATACCAGATAGGACTAACAGGGATACTGAACAGACATACAGAGAGGGCAGCACGAATGGTCACAGGGTTGGGGTTGGGCTGTTTGGGGGAAGAGACCAAACTGCAAGGCCATCGGTCTCATAGGATTAGGCAAGGACGGGGAAGGAAGTCGACCGTGCCCTTTCAAAGGAACCATCCCGGCATTTGCCTGGAGCGATTTAGGGTAATGACGGAAAACCTAAATCAGGATGACCGGACGCGGGATTAAACCGTCGTTCTCTCGAATGCGAGTCCAGTGTGCTAATCACTGCGCCACCTCGCTCGGTATGGTCACAGGTTTGTTTAATCCAGGCTCATCCAAGAATCGCGCCCGGCGGGCGCGCCCGCGGCCCGCGGGCGCAAGACAGTCTAGTTTACCGCCCCGTCCGCGACCGTGTGTCGCTAGTGTCGGCATAGGAGCGAGAGAGAGAGCTGCAGAGCGAGTGAGACCGCACAGCACTGCTCTGCGCTGCGCTGGACTGTCCCGCGGTCAGATCTAACGTAAACAAAATATTCTATTTTAGAATTAATTTTATGTAAGGGATATAGAGTCTCATTGTCACTGTTAGTAGTTACAAGTAAGTATTTTTTGTTATACTACGTGATACAATTTTTTGTATCCCTTTTCAGAGTTTAGAAATCGGACCCTTAGTTTGCTGTTTTGTACGTAGTAATTTTAACTGACCAAGTTTGAAAACTTATTGAAATAGAATTAAGGTTATAAAGCTCCTTAATTCTTACAGTCAACATTGTTAAAGAAGACAATTAACATTTTACACGTTTTTCTTTTTCGAGGAAACGATTTTGTCTAGGCTTGGTACAATATTCTGTGAGACTGCTAACCTCAAAGAATTGGTCAAATTTTTTATCGCCAAGGAATGAACGATTCTTAGTTTTAGCAAGCTTTAAAAGAGAGTAAAAGCGCTGACAAATATACGTGGAACCAAACATTCAGAGAACTTTGACCGCGTGCTTGTGCAATAGAGGATATTTCTCTCGTTGAAGACAGCTGTAAAAGTCATCCAAAGTTTTACACATAAGAAAGCGGTCCTTCAGGCGGATATGGCACTGCAGGTCAATCAGCTCTACCTGAAGCTCTTGTGAGACGTCCTCTGCCCGAAGGAAAAACGGGCGAACTAATATATGTATCGGCTGGCGTTCGGACGGTCCGCACGGTCAGCTAAGCGGCACGGCTCGGCCACTGCAGCATCATACGAATTCCCCCAGGGCGCTGGTCGCGGGCGCTAGCGCCCCAGGGGCACAGTTTTGACGAGGCTGGCTTAATCCATGGGAGAGTGTCACAGATATACTGACTGGAGGAACTGCACTGGAAGACTCTTGAAGACAAACGTAAACTACCTCAAGAAAGTCTATTAATAAAGTTTCAAGAACCGGCTTTAAATGATTAGTAATATACTAACCCCTACGTATCGATCATATGGCGATCGTGAAGATAAGGTTAAAATAATTACTGCACTCACAGAGGCATTCAAACAACCATTCTTCCCAAGCTCCTTGCGTGAATGGAACAGGAAGAAACCCTAGTAACTGGTACAATGGGACGTACCCTCTGCTGTGCACCTCACGGTGGTTTGCATAGTATAGATGTAGATGTAGGTATATTGCAGGTGCAATTGTTTCCACAACTGGTTGCTGATTCCGAGAATTTCATGTTCCAACAAAATTGGGCAATTCCTCACTGTGGTATCGATGTTCGTTGCTACCGAAACGACGAACATCGGCATCGGTGGATTGGGCGTAGTGGTGAAATAATGTGGCTCTGTTCCCTTGGCGCCCAGGTCGCCTGACCGAACGCCTTGTGACATTTTCCTTTGGATGTACGTTAAGGACTGTTTGCGTAACCTCACTGCCAACAGCTCACTGGTGACCAGAGGAGCGCTCTTGGAACATTTGTACAGTACAAAACGCGAACTTCGTGAGACTGTACTTATGCCTGGTGATAACATTAAAGAAAGTGAACATTTTTTTTTGCTAAAATATTTTTGACTATACGCAAAGAATTTGACAGAAAAAAGGAACTAAAATTAATTTAATAATAATGTCGATTGAGATCGGCATAGAAACTGTATAATAATAAAGCAACTCCTTGTTCTGTGTAATAAGAATGAAAAGATTTTTTTGTTAATCACTGCACAAGGACAAGAAATTCACTATTAGGTTTCTCTTGTTCTAGAATGCACGCAGCGGTCGGCCATTGAAGATTGGAAGTCTGTAATAATTTAATAATACACGTTGTAACATTACGGGACATATTGGGACAGATTGAAGTATTCGATACTGTAGACTTTTAGGGGATGTAGATACAGATATGCAAAATGTAAAGGGAAACTTTGGTGATGTTTAAATATTGTACTGTGTCAATATTAGGACATTTTGCACAGAAAGAACAAAAATAGAATTAATGTAAATATATATTAGTGTTAGTAACCTATTTTCATTCAATTTGGTAATTATATTTCATTTTGTAAAAGAAAGACTCACTTTTTGTTGTAGCTCTGATTAATTGTATAAATTATCAGTTTTGAGCTAAATTATTTCGTATAATATGGACAAGATACTTTTAAAAACTCACCAGCTAAAGAGAAAGTCTGTAAATGAACGTTTAATGCACACTTCTGGAACTTTCTATGGAGAAATTCTATATTATGATCGCAAAAATACGAAAACTTGTGAAAACTGTTTCATAACCTAATTTCGAAAGACGATTTGTGTCAAGAAATATTGCTAAAAAGATTTATTTACGTTTTGAAACACGGTTTAAATCATTTTACATATAAATAGTTGTTCTAAATCACTCAAGAAATATCCAGAATCAAATGTCAAGATATTTCTGGAAACATCGGTACAAATCTGGTGAAGGTTATCCAGAAGCTGGTAGAAAAATGTTATAAAATCTATTTGGAAATTATGCTTGTAAGAATTTATATGTACTGATCCTTTTACTTACTTTAATCTGTACTAAAATTCTGTAATGTCTAATTTAGTTTTAAGTCGTGAATTGCTATCGTTTTGTAAACAAAACATTGTCAAAGACTCTCATTGTTTGGAAAGATATTAATACACCTAGGAGTTGTCAGTTGCCAGTTCGGATATGCAGTGCGGTTAGCTCGGAGAGTCAGTTGTTGAGTCTGTGAAGTCTGTCAGTTCTGTTTGTAAATAAACGTCTGTAATGAAGAATTACTTGTTGTCGTCAATATGAACTCAAGACCTTTTGTACGAAGCAGACACCTCCTAATGCAACGTTTTAATTTGGTTGAGGAAGCTGGGATCGCTATAAGTGCAAACAAATTGAAGTGGAACGTTTTAATTTGGTGTTGAGGAGCTGAAATGTTATAACATCAACATGGTCCGTAATAGGCTGCAATGTGATTTTTATTTAATCGTACGATTAGCGAATTTCGACTACTTGTAATTGTCACGCGCCTGTAAAACCGACATGGGAAAGCAATGCATTGTCTGCATGCATCTCCATGTACAAATAACACTTTACAACCTCACATTAAGATAAAAATGTTTTATCTTAATGTGAGGTGTGTAAAGTGTTATTTATACATGGCATCGCATGAAGACAATGTAGTGCTTTTCCATGTCGGTTTTACAGATACTTGACAATGATAAGTAGTCGAAATTAGCTAATCGTACGATTAAATAAAAATCACATTGCAGCCTATTACGGACCATGTTGACGTTTCTTAAGCGTCTGGTGGCTCTGGATCCCCACAAATACCAAATCTTAATGATTTAATAGTTGTTAAAATATGTTATGGAAAGAGTTATTGCTGTTTCATTCAGGTAGACAGTCCTTTCCCAAGCAAGAAGTATCAACTTTTCTAATTTTCAGTGATTGCAGCAGTGTGGAAAGATCACTCCAATGAAATCTGACCGCCATTACAGGCTGTAAATTTCTTTTAATATTTTCACAGCTTCTTTCAGGTGTAAAGGCCTGAAAGTAAATAAGTAATTTCTCTTTGACAGACTTTACATAAATATATAAGTAACTTTAAAGCATTTTCAGTATTTATCGTAATTTGTGGACTGTCAGTTCAGTGATTCTAATAGGCCGCTTCACGGCGATTTCCATTTCAAAGACAATATTTTGAGGTAAAAAATGATAAATAATGTACGTTTCTTTAAGAAAGGGCAATAATGTTTCGCCACGCGATACCTATGAATAATAGTATATTCTTATGCTTAAGTTTCTTATGCTTAAGATTATCAAGCCCCCCCCATGAACCATGGACCTTGCCGTTGGTGGGGAGGCTTGCGTGCCTCAGCGATACAGATGGCCGTACCGTAGGTGCAACCACAACGGAGGGGTATCTGTTGAGAGGCCAGACAAACGTGTGGTTCCTGAAGAGGAGCAGCAGCCTTTTCAGTAGTTGCAGGGGCAACAGTCTGGATGATTGACTGATCTGGCCTTGCAACATTAACCAAAACGGCGTTGCTGTGCTGGTACTGCGAACGGCTGAAAGCAAGGGGAAACTACAGCCGTAATTTTTCCCGAGGACATGCAGCTTTACTGTATGATTAAATGATGATGGCATCCTCTTGGGTAAAATATTCCGGAGGTAAAATAGTCCCCCATTCGGATCTCCGGGCGGGGACTACTCAGGACGATGTCGTTATCAGGAGAAAGAAAACTGGCGTTCTACGGATCGGAGCGTGGAATGTCAGATCCCTTAATCGAGCAGGTAGGTTAGAAAATTTAAAAAGGGAAATGGATAGGTTAAAGTTAGATATAGTGGGAATTAGTGAAGTTCGGTGGCAGGAGGAACAAGACTTCTGGTCAGGTGACTACAGGGTTATAAACACAAAATCAAATAGGGGTAATGCAGGAGTAGGTTTAATAATGAATAGGAAAATAGGAATGCGGGTAAGCTACTACAAACAGCATAGTGAACGCATTATTGTGGCCAAGATAGATACGAAGCCCACACCTACTACAGTAGTACAAGTTTATATGCCAACTAGCTCTGCAGATGACGAAGAAATTGAAGAAATGTACGATGAAATAAAAGAAATTATTCAGATAGTGAAGGGAGACGAAAATTTAATAGTAATGGGTGACTGGAATTCGAGTGTAGGAAAAGGGAGAGAAGGAAACATAGTAGGTGAATATGGATTGGGGCTAAGAAATGAAAGAGGAAGCCGCCTAGTAGAATTTTGTACAGAGCACAACTTAGTCATAGGTAACACTTGGTTTAAGAATCATGAAAGAAGGTTGTATACGTGGAAGAACCCTGGAGATACTAAAAGGTATCAGATAGATTATATAATGGTAAGACAGAGATTTAGGAACCAGGTTTTAAGTTGTAAGACATTTCCAGGGGCAGATGTGGACTCTGGCCACAATCTATTGGTTATGACCTGTAAATTAAAACTGAAGAAACTGCAAAAATGTGGGAAATTAAGGAGATGGGACCTGGATAAACTGAAAGAACCAGAGGTTGTACAGAGTTTCAGGGAAAGCATAAGGGAACAATTGACAGGAATAGGGGAAAGAAATACAGTAGAAGAAGAATGGGTAGCTCTGAGGGATGAAGTAGTGAAGGCAGCAGAGGATAAAGTAGGTAAAAAGACGAGGGCTGCTGGAAATCCTTGGGTAACAGAAGAAATATTGAATTTAATTGATGAAAGGAGAAAATATAAAAATGCAGTAAATGAAGCAGGCAAAAAGGAATACAAACGTCTCAAAAATGAGATCGAGAGGAAGTGCAAAATGGCTAAACAGGGATGGCTAGAGGATAAATGTAAGGATGTAGAGGCTTATCTCACTAGGGGTAAGATAGATACTGCCTACAGGAAAATTAAAGAGACCTTTGGAGAGAAGAGAACCACGTGTATGAATATCAAGAGCTCAGATGGCAACCCAGTTCTAAGCAAAGAAGGGAAGGCAGAAAGGTGGAAGGAGTATATAGAAGGTTTATACAAGGGTGATGTACTTGAGGACAATATTATGGAAATGGAAGAGGATGTAGATGAAGACGAAATGGGTGATACGATATTGCGTGAAGAGTTTGACAGAGCACTGAAAGACCTGAGTCGGAACAAGGCCCCCGGCGTAGACAACATTCCATTAGAACTACTGACGGCCTTGGGAGAGCCAGTCATGACAAAACTCTACCAGCTGGTGAGCAAGATGTATGAGACAGGCCAAATACCGTCAGACTTCAAGAAGAATATAATAATTCCAATCCCAAAGAAAGCAGGTGCTGACAGATGCGAAAATTACCGAACTATCAGTTTAATAAGTCACAGCTGCAAAATACTAACGCGAATTCTTTACAGACGAATGGAAAAACTGGTAGATGCGGACCTCGGGGAGGATCAGTTTGGATTCCGTCGAAATGTTGGAACACGTGAGGCAATACTGACCTTACGACTTATCTTAGAAGAAAGATTAAGAAAAGGCAAACCTACGTTTCTAGCATTTGTAGACTTAGAGAAAGCTTTTGACAATGTTGACTGGAATACTCTTTTTCAAATTCTAAAGGTGGCAGGGGTAAAATACAGGGAGCGAAAGGCTATTTACAATTTGTACAGAAACCAGATGGCAGTCATAAGAGTCGAGGGGCATGAAAGGGAAGCGGTGGTTGGGAAAGGAGTGAGACAGGGTTGTAGCCTCTCCCCGATGTTATTCAATCTGTATATTGAGCAAGCAGTAAAGGAAACAAAAGAAAAATTTGGAGTAGGTATTAAAATTCATGGAGACGAAGTAAAAACTTTGAGGTTCGCCGATGACATTGTAATTCTGTCAGAGACGGCAAAGGACTTGGAAGAGCAGTTGAACGGAATGGACAGTGTCTTGAAAGGAGGATATAAGATGAACATCAACAAATGCAAAACGAGGATAATGGAATGTAGTCAAATTAAATCGGGTGATGCTGAGGGAATTAGATTAGGAAATGAGACACTTAAAGTAGTAAAGGAGTTTTGCTATTTAGGAAGTAAAATAACTGATGATGGTCGAAGTAGAGAGGATATAAAATGTAGACTGGCAATGGCAAGGAAAGCGTTTCTGAAGAAGAGAAATTTGTTAACATCGAATATAGATTTAAGTGTCAGGAAGTCATTTCTGAAAATATTTGTTTGGAGTGTAGCCATGTATGGAAGTGAAACATGGACGATAACTAGTTTGGACAAGAAGAGAATAGAAGCTTTCGAAATGTGGTGCTACAGAAGAATACTGAAGATAAGGTGGATAGATCACAGAACTAATGAGGAGGTATTGAATAGGATTGGGGAGAAGAGAAGTTTGTGGCACAACTTGACTAGAAGAAGGGATCGGTTGGTAGGACATGTTTTGAGGCATCAAGGGATCACAAATGTAGCATTGGAGGGCAGTGTGGAGGGTAAAAATCGTAGAGGGAGACCGAGAGATGAGTACACTAAGCAGATTCAGAAGGATGTAGGTTGCAGTAGGTACTGGGAGATGAAGAAGCTTGCACAGGATAGAATAGCATGGAGAGCTGCATCAAACCAGTCTCAGGACTGAAGAGCACAACAACAACAACAAGTTTATCAAAGATACCCTGAGATGTTTAGCTTTTCGATAGATCACGATAAACATTTTACGTGTAACATTTCAAGGCGCTACACGTCCATAGCAAGACTGTGCGCCGCTATTTAAAACAAAAGTTATTTTAATTACACAATCAGAACAGAATTCAGTATATTGTTCCCCGTTTGTTACTGGAATTCTATCCTCCTCTGTAGTATATATTTCACTACAGTACGTTTGTACTTTTCATTACAATTTTTCTCCTCTTTAGGATAGATGCCACAAAAACCAGGAACAATTAGACACCAGCAAAAGTTTATGGTTCTATTCATGTATGAATTATATTTGTTCACGTAATACTTCGGAAAATATGGAGCTCTGGCAACTCATGAGTTATTTATCGTAAGCCTGTATTATGGCGTGAACGCCTTTCCGAAATCTAGGAAGACAGGATCGATCTGTTCACCTGCATATTTCGGGTTAAATTCCAACCTCACGCCAGTGCCACATGGATCCAGTGCATTTGATACGGTTGATGGCGATACGTCCGCCACATGCAGACACCATCATATATTACCTTTTGAGATAACCGCCGTCTGCTTCACGTCTGCTGTGCAGCGAGCCACCTTAATTTAAGTATTAACTGTATTTTTCTTACTTGTCACTTCTTCTTCGGTGTGTTTTTGCTTTTAGGAAGCTTTAATTGTCGAGTGCTAGTAATAGTGTTCGATAGATTTCGTGTTTCTTTTGAATACAGTCAGAGAGAGTCTCTTTAGTCAACCATAGATCCAGTACAGCTAGTGTTTGTTTTCAATACAGTCCAGAGACAGGTAGTGCTATTTTCATTGTTTTCTACAAGAAGTGTCTAGTAACCACAGTTTAGTCAACTATCAGCCGCCTTTAGTGAATTAGCAGTCTAGTTAAAAGTTGATTAAGTCTCTTCAGTAAATTGATTCCTTAGGATGGATAGCATGTGTGACTGCTGTGCACGGACGCATGAGGAGCTGGCCACTCTTCGCGAACAGCTGAGCGTGTTGATGGCCGCGGTCGGCCGTCTTCAGGCTGCTGCCTCGGAGTGTAGCGGCAGTGGGGAGTCTGGCGCGTCGCAAGGTACACCCCAGGTGTTACATGCTTCACCCACTGTCCCTGCTGTCGAGACATCTTCGCAGGTACCGGGCGCGGTTGGGCCACCCTCTCCCCAAGGGGAGTGGCGGGTTCGGCGGCGATCGCGGCGCACGAGGCGGAGGGTCAATGTGGAGGCTGGCCGTGTGGCATCGCCCGCTCTGCCTGTGAGTGGACATGTGGCTGCTCCTTCAGCAAGGTCCGAGCAGGCACACGGGGGGAGGGGTTTATTAGTTATTGGGAGCTCCAACGTTAGGCGGGTGATTGAGCCCCTTAGGGAAATAGCGGAAAGGTCGGGGAAGAAGGCCAGTGTTCACTGTCTGCTTGCCAGGGGGTCTCATCCGAGATGTGGAGGAGGCCCTACCAGCGGCGATAGAGAGCACTGGGTGCACCCGACTGCAAATTGTTGCTCATGTCGGCACCAATGACTCCTGCCGTCTGGGTTCAGAGGTCATCCTCAGTTCGTACAGGCGGTTGGCGGTGTTGGTGAAGGCGGAAAGCCTCGCTCGCGGGGTGGAATCAGAGCTAACTATTTGTAGTGTCGTTCCCAGAATCGATCGCGGTCCTCTGGTTTGGAGCCGAGTGGAAGGCTTAAACCAGAGGCTCAGACGTTTCTGCGGAGAGCTGGGGTGCAAATTTCTCGACCTCCGCTGTCGGGTGGAGAAATGTAGGGTCCCCCTGAATAGTTGAGGCGTGCACTACACGCCGGAAGCGGCTACAAGGGTAGCGGAGTACGTGTGGAGTGCACATGGGGGTTTTTTAGGTTAGAGAATTCCCTCCCTAGGACCGACAAGACGCCTCCTGAGTCGCGGCAAGGTAGGAGTAGGCAAAATGCAACAGGGAATAACAATATTAATGTGCTAATAGTAAACTTCAGGAGCGTCTATAGAAAGGTCCCAGCACTGCTCTCATTAATAAACGGTCACAACGCCCATATAGTACTAGGGACAGAATGTTGGCTGAAACCAGACGTAAACAGTAATGAAATCCTAAACTCAGATTGGAATGTGTACCGCAGAGACAGGCTGGACAGTGAAGGGGGAGGCGTGTTTATAGCGATAAGAAGTGCAATAGTATCGAAGGAAATTGACGGAGATCCGAAATGTGAAATGATTTGGGTGAAGGTCACGGTTAAAGCACGCTCAGACATGGTAATTGGATGTCTCTATAGGCCCCCGGGCTCAGCAGCTGTTGTGGCTCAGCACCTGAAGAATAATTTGGAAAATATTTCGAGTAGGTTTCCCCACCATGTTATAGTTCTGGGTGGAGATTTTAATTTGCCGGATATAGACTGGGAGACTCCAACGTTCATAACGGGTGGCAGGGACAAAGAATCCAGTGAAATATTTTTAAGTGCTTTATCTGAAAACTACCTTGAGCAGTTAAACAGAGAACCGTCTCGTGGCGATAACATACTAGACCTTCTGGTGACAAACAGACCCGAACTATATGAATCAGTTAATGCAGAACAGGGAATCAGCGATTATAAAGCGGTTACTGCATCGATGATAGAAATAGAAATAGAAATATTAAAAAAGGTAGGAAGATTTTTCTGTTTAGCAAAAGTGACAAAAATCAGATTACAGAGTACCTGACGGCTCAACACAAAAGTTTTGTCTCAAGTACAGATAGTGTTGAGGATCAGTGGACAAAGTTCAAAACCATCGTATAATATGCGTTAGATGAGTATGTGCCAAGCAAGATCGTAAGATATGGGAAAGAGCCACCGTGGTACAACAACCGAGTTAGAAAACTGCTGCGGAAGCAAAGGGAACTTCACAGCAAACATAAACATAGCCAAAACCTTGTAGACAAACAAAAATTACGCGAAGCGAAATGTAGTGTGAGGCTTTCAATGAATTCGAAAGTAAAGTTCTATGTACTGACTTGGCAGAAAATCCTAAGAAATTTTGGTCCTATGTCAAAGCGGTAGGTGGATCAAAACAAAATGTCCAGACACTCTGTGACCAAAATGATACTGAAACAGAGGATGACAGACTAAAGGCCGAAATACTAAATGTCTTCTTCCAAAGCTGTTTCACAGAGGAAGACTACACTGTGCTTCCTTCTCTAGATTGTCGCACAGTTGACAAAATGGTAGATATCGAAGTAGACGACAGAGGGATAGAGAAACAATTAAAATCGCTCAATAGAGGATAGGCCGCTAGTCCTGATGGGATACCAGTTCGATTTTACACAGAGTACGCGAAGGAACTTGCCCCCCTTCTTGCAGCGGTGTACCGTAGGTCTCTAGAAGAGCGAAGCGTTCCAAAGGATTGGAAAAGGGCACATGTCATCCCCGTTTTCAAGAAGGGACGTCGAACAGATGTGCAGAACTATAGACCTATATCTCTAACGTCGATCAGTTGTAGAATTTTGGAACACGTATTATGTTCGAGTATAATGTCTTTTCTGGAGACTAGAAATCTACTCTGTAGGAATCAGCATGGGTTTCGAAAAAGACGGTCGTGTGAAACCCAGCTCGCGCTATTCGTCCACGAGACTCAGAGGGCCATAGACACGGGTTCACAGGTAGATGCCGTGTTTCTTGACTTCCGCAAGGCGTTTGACACAGTTCCCCACAGTCGTTTAATGAACAAAGTAAGATCATACGGACTATCAGATCAATTGTATGATTGGATTGAGGAGTTCCTAGATAACAGAACGCAGCATGTCATTCTCAATGGAGAGAAGTCTTCCGAAGTGAGAGTGATTTCAGGTGTGCTGCAGGGGAGTGTCATAGGACCGTTGCTATTCACAATATACATAAATGACCTGGTGGATGACATCGGACGTTCACTGAGGCTTTTTGCAGATGATGCTGTGGTGTATCGAGAGGTTGCAACAATGGAAAATTGTACTGAAATGCAGGAGGATCAGCAGCGAATTGACGCATGGTGCACGGAATGGCAATTGAATCTCAATGTAGATAAGTGTAATGTGATGCGAACACATAGAAAGATAGGTCCCTTATCATTTAGCTACAAAATAGCAGGTCAGCAACTGGAAGCAGTTGATTCCATAAATTATCTGGGAGTACGCATTAGGAGGGATTTAAAATGGAATGATCATATAAAGTTGATCGTCGGTGAAGCAGATGCCAGACTGAGATTCATTGGAAGAATCCTAAGGAAATGCAATCCGACAACAAAGGAAGTAGGTTACAGTACGCTTCTTCGCCCACTGCTTGAATACTGCTCAGCAGTGTGGGATCCGCACCAGATAGGGTTGATAGAGGAGATAGAGAAGATCCAACGGAGAGCAGCGCGCTTCGTTACAGGATCATTTAGTAATCGAGAAGCGTTACGGAGATGATCGATAAACTCCAGTGGAAGACTCTGCAGGAGAGACGCTCAGTAGCTCGGTACGGGCTTTTGTAAAAGTTTCGAGAACATACCTTCACCGAAGAGTCAAGCAGTATATTGCTCCCTCCTACGTATATCTCGCGAAAAGACCATGAGGATAAAATCAGAGAGATTAGAGCCCACACAGAAGCATACCGACAATCCTTCTTTCCACGTACAATACGAGACTGGAATAGAAGGGAGAACCGATCAAGGTACTCAGTGTACCCTCCGCCACACACCGTCAGGTGGCTTGCGGAGTATGGATATAGATGTAGATGTAGATATTTCAGATATATTCCTTTCTCACTTATAGCCACGGAAAAAACTCCATAAGCAATTATTACAATCATTTGCAATAAAGTTATCCCTAGGCCACATCTCAAAAAAGTTAGAGGCCAGTTCTTCAAAACTATTTGGCTGTCAGTGGTGCAATATTCATTTGTTTTATATTTCTATCTATTTATACAATAATACCGATAATATCAGGGCCATTAATCCCTCTCTTGCATTTAACCAGGCATTCTTCACATTTTATCCTTCCGTTTATTATGATGCATGAGGCCTTACATTAGGAGTCTATCCCTTTGAAACAGTAATGACAGATATAGTGAACAGAACACTAGGGTAGGAGAAACAGAATAATAAGCATTCTGTATAGGCAGGTAGGTTTTAGACTGTAAGCTGTGGCAGCAATGGATGTGTGTGAGAGAAAATGATATAGGGAGAGAAAGAGGAGCGTGAAGAGGAACACAAGTAATGTAGAGGGGGAAAGAAAATGGTAACAGAACTAACGAAAAAACGAAAGGAAAAGAAAACGTAACGCTAAGAAGAAACGAACATTTACTTCACTAAAAGTTGCTTCACTGTTTGACAGAGAAAAATTATCATACGTGATACTATTTCGGTGGAAAAATTGTTGTGGAAAAAGGACGTGCTTCATCTTTTTCGTAAAGGAATCCAGGTATGAGTTGTTTATAGAGTGCAGGGGAAATTATTAGAGAGACAGAAAGGAACAACTGAGAAGGAGTTTGAGAAAGTATGTGTTTTATATATGGGTGCGCCTAGAATACCAGATAAGCGAGACTTGTTTTTAGTTTACGAGTATGTTAAGATGATGTGTACCTAATGTGTGATACGGGGAACTGGTAGGTGTGTACACTCAGAAGCCGATGAAGGAACATAGCGTATGAGAGTCACGTCACCACACTAACTGGGTGTATGAGTTACTGATATGGCCAAGCAGGCGGATGTTGCAGGTGTAACGCATACATGCACTCGCAGTTGGTTCTAACCCTCTAGAATTTTGACTACTCATTACACTGTAATAGTGAAGTGCTTCAGACCAATGATTGCATAAGTTCACATTCTTCATCTTGTTGAATTAACGTTACGAAATTTGTGCGGAGCATAGAGACAAGCGGAGGTCTTCCTGCTCGTGGTGACAACCAGAATTAAACCAAGATTCTTCTTTGTTTTACGTTATGATATTTTGCCACCATCAAGAAGAGTAGGGTTCAACTGTTCGCGAAATTCAAAACTAATTAACTGCTTTACATATTGTATTTGGCCAAAGTTTTGCGCCCGTCTGAACACTGAAGCAGGTAGTCATTCCTCTGGAGAGCGGCACTGCTCATATCTCTAGGGCTTAAGCTTCAGTCAACTGGAGATCATCGGTACAGAAATTATGTCTGCTGGAGGACGGTACGGACGAGATGTCATGGACACGCAAGGAGAACAGAAGAGGTTCCAGGACTGGGTACAGTTGCACACCTGAGAGACCATGTTTCCAGGATGACTTTTCGTTCCTAGAGTCGAGACGATGTTGAAAATTTCTTGCATAAGCACTGCAGTCCACTATCTGAAAATTGTAGCTGCATTCCTTCTTTTAAGAGTAAATCAGGGTTGACAGTATCAAATATTTGTTGCAGACTACTGATATTAATGTTATGGCCTTATGGTTGTCTATGGATTTCAGGTCTTCAGATGCCTTAAGTAATACAGTGGTCTTGCTCTGGTGTTTACGGAAACAGGACTGAAACTTACTACTACATGATTCGATACACTGGTGGATCGATTGCACTGCTGAACGGAAATGCTAACAACTGGTTCTTATTTCCATTTTCAGTGCATCTACATCTACATCTACATAGATACTCTGCAAATCACATTTAAGTGCCTGGCAGACGGTTCATCGAACCACCTTCACAATTCTCTATTATTCCAATCTCGTATAGCGCGCGGAAAGAATGAACACCTATATCTTTCCGTACGAACTCTGATTTCCCTTATTTTATCGTGGTGATTGTTCCTCCCTATGTAGGTCGGTGTCAACAAAATATTTTCACATTCGGAGGAGAAGGTTGGTGATTGGAATTTCGAGAGAAGATTCCGTCGCAACGAAAAAACGCCTTTCTTTTAACGATTTCCAGCCCCAATCTTGTGTCATTTCTGTGACACTCTCTCCCATAGTTCACGATAATACAGTACGTGCTGACTTTCTTTGAACTTTTTCGATGTACTCCGTCAGTCCTGTCTGGTAATGATCCCACACCGCGGACAAGCGTAGTGTAGGCAGTCTCCTTAGTAAGTCTGTTACATTTTCTAAGTGTCCTGTCAATAAAACACAGTCTTTGGTTAGCCGTCCCCACAACATGTTCTATGTGTTCCTTCCAATTTAAGTTGTTCGTAATTGTAATACCTAGGCATTTAGTTGAATTTACGGCTTTTAGATTAGACTGATTTATTTGTGTAACCGAAGTTTAACGAGTTCCTTTTAGCACTCATGTGGATGACTTCACACTTTTCGTTATTCAGGGTCAACTGCCACTTTTCGCACCATTCACATAACTTTTTTTTTTCTAAATTGTTTTGGAGTTTGTTTTGATCTTCTGATGACTTTATTGGTCGATAAACGACAGCGCCATCTGCAAACAACCGAATATGGCTGCTCAGATTGTCTCCCAAATCCTTTGTACAGATAAGGAACAGCAAGGAGCCTATAACACTACCTTGGGGAACGCCAGAATTCACTTCTGTTTTACTCGACGACTTTCCGTCAGTTACTACGAAGTGTGACCTCTCTGACAGGAAATCGCAAATCCAGTCACGTGACTGAGACGATATTCCATGAGCACGCAATTTTACTACGAGTCGCTTGTGTGGTACAGTGTCAAAAGCCTTCCGGAAATCCAGGAATATGGAATCGATCTGAACTCCCGTGTCAATAGCACTCAGCACTTCATGTGAATAAAGAGCTAGTTGTGTTTCACAGGAACGATGTTTTCTAAACCCATGTTGACTGTGTGTCAATAGACAGTTTTCTTCGAGGTACATTATGTTCGAACACAATATATGTTCTAAAATCCTAGTGCATATCGACGTTAACGATGTGGGCCTGTAATTTAGTGGATTACTCATACTACCTTTCTTGAATATTGGTGTGGCCTGAACAACTTCGGGTACGGATCTTTCGTCGAGAAAACGGTTGTATATGATTGTTAAGTATGGAGCTAATGCATCAACATACTCCGAAAGGAACCTAATTGGTATACAGTCTGGACCAGAAGACTTGCTTTTATTAAGTGATTTAAGTTGCTTCACTACTCGGAGGATATTTACTTCTACGTTACTCATGTTGGCAGCTCATCTCGATTCGAATTCTGGAATATTTACTTCGTCTTCTTATGTGAAGGCATTTCGGAAGGCTGTGTTTAGTAACTCTGCTTTGGCAGCACTGTCTTCGATAGTATCTCCATTGCTATCGCGCAGAAAAGGCATTGATTGTTTCTTGCCGCTAACATACTTCACATACGACTAGAATCTCTTTGGATTTCTGTCAGGTTTCGAGACAAAGTTTCGTTGTGGAAACTGTTACAGGCATCTCGCATTGAAGTCCACGCTAAATTTCGAACTTCTGTAAAAGATTGCCAATTTTGGGGATTTTGCGTCTGTCTAAATTCGGCATGTTTGTTTCGTTGTTTCTGCAACAGTGTTCTAACCCGTTTTGTGTACTAAGGAGGATCAGCTCCGTCGTTTGTTAATTTATTTGGTATAAATCTCTCAATTGCTGCCTATACTATTCTTTGAATTTAAGCCACATTTAGTCTACACTTATATTATTAATTTGGAATGTGTGGAGATTGCATTATGTGCATTATATGATAATTTCACTTTCAAATCTTTTTCCCGCCAGGAAACGATCCAAATACACTACAGTCGCTTCGCGAGAGACGATGCATAACGAAGAGGCGTACAGTGCAACTTGTGTGCTGAGATTCTGAGATTAAGAGTTGGTTTCATCACCTAGCGACCAATAATATCAGATTTGTTGCTGAACGATATCAGCTTTTTGGCAATGTCATTATTCTGCTACAGAGAGCACTATATCTAATTGTAGAGAGTTACCGCTGAGTCGTGTATCAACTGGCAACAGGACGGCACAGGCCGGGCAAGACACGTGATTTCATCAAGGTCAAAGCCAAAACGCGTTGGACAATTATGAGGCACTTCTGTCCTCATCCCATAACTGTATAAGTGTAGAATTTAGTTGTAATTAAATGAAACACTATGCTTCCTGAGACCTTTCCCAGTTTCATTTGATTATAGCACCTATGTCTGGGTTTCAAGCGGGATCCCCCTATTCTTCGATGTTAAGGTGGTATTCCAAAGCAGTTGGAGGGCTTCAGCAATGCTGTTCGGGTTTAGCGGGAATACCAAGTGGGCTGAGGAGTGAATGAGGATTTAGATCGAGGAGGGAGGCCGATTGGGGTAGTCCGTGCAGGTGTACAAACTTACTGTGCCAGGGTGGCGTCGTGATTACCGCATTCCAGCCTTTGTACAAATTTTCATTCGGCACTGCATGTATCCATTACTGTTGGTGTCAGGATAGTAAACGACGTGTGAAGAGGAGGCTATGGCTATCACTGGAAAAAATGAAGTTTCATAATTAACTTTTTATTCGTCTGTTTTCACTTGTGTATAGTCCTGGTATATACTGAAATTTGCGTATCACATTATCGTAACTCGCTGCTGCTACTACAACCAAAACAAAATGGCTCAATCCATTGATTAAGTGAAGTATGAAGTGATAATTGGTTTTCTGCAACATCGGAAAAGTTGCAGCTGTGTCTGGCCATTCCAGACGTCTAAAGATGTCTACTGGATGTGGTGCACAAATTTCAGTGTTTGGCAAGACTGTACACAAGTGCCTGCAGATGCCCAATAAATTAATCATAATGTTTTACTTTTTTCGAGGTTTATTGGATTGGTGCATAAGTTCGTAGCGTTTTATAAACAGAACAGGTACACATAGCAGAGATTTTAGTCACCAATTACAAATACTCCCTCACTTTTTACAAGTCTGCCACGATGGGGGTAACTTTCCGATTCCGCGACTGTTGAAATCAAGTGGTTTTGAGGCTAAGAACTTGTCGATCCATATTCGGAGCGCATTTACATCCGGAAAGGATGTTCCTTGAAGGTTGCTCAGATGATACTGGCAAGGGCGCACGAGCACGTGAATAAGGTGGTGTCGCCGTTAGAGAGTGGAACGGTAGATAATAGCTTGAAGGACTTGATTATGAATTGCAGAGTAATCATGCAGATGTAGAATATTAGATTTAAGAGAAATTTAGGAACAGAGGACAGCACATGCTGCTATGTAAAGTACTGAGACACTCCCTCCTGGAAGACATTGGTGATGACCGTCCATAAATCTAAACTGTTTGTATCTTCCTCATTTTCTGTCTTCTTAATATATGAAATGTTAATTTTAAGTATTTCCCTTTCGTAATGAGTTTGAAGTTTACAGTTATTGAAAGCTGCAAGACAGTTAACCTTTGTTAAAATAAGAAGAAATTAAATACGCTTCATATCCTGAGTATGTACAATTTACACTGAAGAGCCAAAGAAACTGGTACACCTGCCTAATACCGTGTAGGGCCGTCCCGCAACACGAAGTAGCATGGACTTGACTAACATCTGAAGTTGTGCTGGAGGAAACTGACATAATGAATCCTGCAGGGCTCTGTCCTTAAATCCGTAACAGTACGAGGGGATGAAGATCTCTTCTGAACAGCACATTGTAAGGCATTCCAGATATTCTCAATAATTTTCATATCTGGGGAATTTGATGGCCACCGGAAGTGTCTGACCTCAGAAGAGTGTTCCTGGAGCTACTCTGAAGCGATTCTGGACTTGTGGTGTGTCGCATTGTCCTGCTCGAATTGGCCAAGTCCTTCAGAATGCACAATGGACTTGAATGGACGCAGGTGGTCAGACAGGATGCTTACGTATGTGATACCTGTCAGAGTCGTACCTAGACGTATCAGGTGCCCCATGTCACTCCAACTGTACACGCTCACATCATTACAGAGTCTGCACTAGCTTCAGCAGTCACCTGCTGACGTGCAGGGTTCATGGATTCATGGGATTGTGTCCACACCTGTACACGTCCACCCACTGCATGCAATTTGCAACGAGGCTCGACCGACCAGGCGATATGTTTCCAATTACCAACAGTCCAATGTCGGTGTTGAAGGGCCCAGGTGAAGCGTTAAGGTCTGTTTCGTGCAGTCATCAAGCTCGTATCGATGAAGTTTCGTTGAATGGTTCGCACACTGACGCTTGTTGATGGCCCACCACTGAAATCTGCAGCAATTTGCGGAAAGGTTGCACTTCTGTCACGTCGAACGATTCTCTTCCAGTCATCGTTGGTCCCGTTCTTGCAGGATCTTTTTCCAGCCGCAGCGTTATCGCAGATTTGATGTTTTACGGGATTCCTCGTATTCACAGTACACTACTGAAATGGTCGTACGGTAAAATCGCCACTTCATCACTGCCACGGAGATGCTGTGGCCGTCCGCAGCTCCTGGTCGTGCGGTAGCGTTCTCGCTTCCCGCGCCCGGGTTCGATTCCCGGCGGGGTCAGGGATTTTCTCTGCCTCGTGATGACTGGGTGTTGTGTGATGTCCTTAGGTTAGTTAGGTTTAAGTAGTTCTTAGTTCTATGGGACTGATTACCATAGATGTTAAGTCTCATAGTGCTCAGAGCCATTTGAACCATTTAGATGCTGTGTCACATCACTCGTGCCCCGACTATAACACCACGTTCAAACTCACTTAAATCTTGATAACCTGTCGTTATAGCAGCAGTGACCGATCTAACAACTACGACAGACACGTGTTGTCTTATATGGGCGTTTTGAAGCATAGCTCCGTATTCTGCCTGTTTACATATCTCTGTATTTGAATACGCATGCCTATACCAGTTGCTTTGGCGCTTCAGTGTAATATTGTGATAACACAAGTCGTCTTAGTAACTAGGTGGAAGGTCATCTGCAAGTGGCAGAAAATAAAATAAAATAAAAAATAATTTTCGAAAACATGGAAATCGCATGGAAATCGCAATGGTTCATGGTGTGGGTTCCTTTAGTCATGTCCTAGTTCATGAACCACAGGCAACGTATGAGTGGCCAAGTAAGTGGTCCCAACAGTCAGGATACCAGTTACTTTGGAATAAGGCTGGGCATCTCGGACATATTCTGAGTCGTGGTCACCTTTGTGCTCATACGGCAAAGTCTACCAAATCCACCGGTCAGTCCCTCAACCGTTAGGGGTAAAACCCAATGGGACTCGGGGCAAGTAAGGCTAGCAACCTGCTTCCCTGGTACTTTACATTTGATGCTGGCAACAATCAGAGCAAAATGCCTCGGACCTTTGGAGGTGACGGAGTCCCACCTCTAACTGACAAACCAGGGACTCCTAAGATACGACTTGGCAAACAAATGGTAATGAGATGGGGAGCTATTAATATCAATGGGGGCTACTCTGGGAAGAAGGTAGAGCTGGCAGAGGCTGCAAGTAAGATGGGGCTGGACGTTTTAGCTGTTAGTGACATTCGGGTAAGGGGTGAGAAAGAAGAGGAAGTGGGAGAATACAAGGTCTACCTGTCAGGAGTCAAAGCAGGAGTAGCACAATGGGGTGTGGAGCTTCACATCAGGAAAGAAATGGAACCCAGCGTAGTTGCAATAAGGTATGTAAACGAACGGCTGATGTGGATAGATTTGACAGTGTCTAGCAAGAAAGTTAGGATTGTGTCAGTATATTCGCATTGTGAAGGGACAGATCAAGATAAGATGGATAGTTTTTATGAGGCACTCAGTGATGTAGTTGTTAGAGTAAAGGACAAGGACAGTGTTCTGCTCATGGGTGATTTTAATGCCAGGATTGGAAATCGAACAGAAGGGTATGAAAAGGTTATGGGTAAATTTGGAGAGGATATGGAGGCCAACAGGAACGTGCCAGTATGGGCTTAGTAATCACAAACTCCTTTTTTAAACGTAAGAACATTCACCGGTATACTTGGAAAGGCAGGGGAACCAGATCTGTCATTGACTATATAATAACAGATCAGGAATTCAGGAAGGCTGTGAGGGACACACGTGTATTCAGGGGATTCTTTGATGACACTGATCATTATTTAATCTGCAGTGAAATTGGGATTGTGAGGTCGAAAGTGCAGGAGGTCAACTCCATATGTAGGAGGGTAAGAGTGGATAAACTTCAGGATAAGGAAATCAGGCACAAGTACATAACAGCGATCTCAGAAAGGTACCAGTTAGTTGAATGTAGTCAAGTACAGTCATTGGAAAAGGAATGGACAAGGTACAGGGACACAGTACTAGAAGTGGCTAAAGAATGTCTTGGAACAGTAGTGTGTAAAAGTAGGATGAAGCAAACAGCTTGGTGGAATGACACAGTCAAGGCAGCCTGTAAAAGGAAAAAGAAGGCATATCAAAAATGGCTACATACTAGAACTCAGGTAGACAGAGAAAGTTATGTTGAAGAAAGAAACGAAGCCAAACAGATAATTGTAGCATCCAAGAAGAAATCTTGGGAAGACTTTGGTAACAGGTTGGAGACTTTGGGTCAAGCTTCTGCAAAATCATTCTGGAGTGTAATTAGCAGTCTTGGAAAGGGAAGTAAGAAGGAAATGACAAGTATTTTGGACAGGTCAGGAAAACTGCTGGTCAATCCTGTGGATGCCTTGGGCAGATGGAGGGAATATTTTGAAGAGTTGCTCAATGTAGGTGAAAATACGATCAGTAATGTTTCAGATTTCGAGGTAGAATGGGATAGGAATGATGATGGAAATAGGATCACATTTGAGGAAGTGGAGAAAATGGTCATTAGCTTGCAGTGCAATAAAGCAGCTGGGGTGAATGAAATTGTAAGTAGGCTGTTTAGGTTTTTTTTATTGGTAACGCCACGTAGCGCTCTGTATGAAGATCACTGACTGTGCTGTGTGCAGTCTGTGGCTGGTTGGCATTGTTGTAATACTCGCTATTGTAGCGTTGGGCAGATGGATGTGAACAGCGCGTAACGTTGCGCAGTTCGAGGTGAGCCACCAGCGGTGGTGGATGTGAGGAGAGAGATGGCGGAGTTTTGAAATTTGTAAGACTGGATGTCATGAACTGCTACATATATTATGACTTTTGATGATATTAAGGTAAATACATTGTTTGTTCTCTATTAAAATCTCTCATTTTTTAACTAATCCCTATCAGTAGTTAGTGCCTTCCGTAGTTTGAATCTTTTCTTTAGCTGGCAGTAGTGGCGCTCGATGTATTGCAGTAGTTCGAGTAACCAAGATTTTTGTGAGGTAAGGATTTGTGAAACGTATATGTTAATGTTAGTCAGGGCCATTTTTTGTGGGGATTTTTGAATGTCAGATTGCGTTGCGCTAAAAAAAAATTGTGTGTCAGTTTAAGCACAGTCATGTACAATTTTTCCAAGGGGACGTTACATATGTCGACCCTTAGCCGAGGATACCTCACTGGAATCTTCTGATTTTTTTCCTTGTAGTTTGTGTAATTAGTGTAGCTTTTGTTTATTGCTAGCGCGTAATTATAGAGAAAATTTCCTTTGTAGTTGTAGTTTTCCATTGTTGTACAGTAAAACAGTTGTGGCATGCATGTAGATTTGCAGCAAGTATTTCGCAGCTGCGCTTGCAATTAACGAGATATTATTTTCAGTGCTACGTTAATGTGTTCTCTTATTTTTGCTCTTTAAATTGTGCTTTTCTGTGTTATCGTGTGAAATATTGTGACAATAATGGCGTGTGAAAAACGTAATACTAGGTTCCAAAGTAAACTGAGAAATGACAGTGAAGACGAAAGCAGTGAGTTAGCGCCACCGAGTAATGAATTAACTAATGTTCAAAGAAGTAATTTGCTAATTGTGCATAGGGAAATGGAGCGTGCTGCAAACAATGGTGTAGGCAGTGAAACAATTAGTGAACAGGGAAGCATTATCGATCGATCGATCGGTCGGCAACAGCTCGCCTCAGGATTCCGAAATGACAGGACACAGTCTTGCAAATACTGTAGATTCAGGTTTTGCGTCCTCACCGTTTTCTGAAATAAGTCAAGACACATTTTCTGCTTTTCAAACTGCGAATATTGCCGGTTCAAATGCATTGCCGAATAGCACAGAGGAACATGTTTCAGACACCAGTGCATTGTTATTACAATTAATGCAAGAAATGGGACAAAAGCTTCAAAAGTTAGACACAATGGAAAAAAATCTTCAAAAGTTAGACACAATGGAACAAAATCAGAGTCAAACACAGCAAAAGCTTCAAAAGTTAGACACAATGGAACAACACCAGAGACAAACACAGCAACAGAACTCAGGAAAACTTAAAGGACACAGAAGATTCGATTTCAACACAAATGGACACTCTGAAACTTGGTTCAGAAAAACACACTGAGGAAATGTGTTCACTATCGGAGAAAGTAGCCGAAGGTAGATGATGATCTGAATGACACAAGACCTGTAGCCATCACTGACACAGAACAGTATGAACAAATTAAGAAATTCAAACAAAATCAGAATGAAATTAATACGCAATACGAAAGAGAAATCCGGGAAGTACAAGATCAGTTGACGCAGGTAATACAAAAATTACATATTTCAGAGGACACTCGCGCTCCAACACGGGAATAGGAACTTAGAAATACGGAAAAACCACAAAATAACAACACAGAGCATTTCAGAAATCATGAAAGAAATTGGCTAGGTGCGCCGAATTTTGAGATGGAACCGCCGACACGACGTAACAATGTCCGATATGCTACTCGCCGACACGATGATTTTGACTATAAGCTGTTCATTATTGCACGTAAATTCAAAACATTTAAGAATTCTGGCAACGACATTCATCCACAGGCGTGGCTCCATCAATTCTCTCTTTTAGAGCACAGATTAGAATTTATGTGTGGCTACTTGGAGAGTGAACCAGCTGTAAGAATGCGATCGGTCATTCACGATTGTCACAGTGAAGGAGAATTTTATCATCCCTTCCTCTCAGCATATTGGTCTCAAGCTACACAAGGCCGAGTAAAACATAGCATCATAATGATGAAACATTTCGAACAATCTGAATTTTACAGTCTTGTCAAATATTTCGAAGACATGTTACGTAAGAATCAGTATCTTTCAAACCCATACAGCCCCTCAGAACTCATCCGCATTTGCTTAATCAAATTACCTGAACATTTACGACAAATTATTTTAGCAGGACGATGCAAAGACGACATTGAAGCTTTTCAGGGACTGTTACAAGAACTGGAAATTGACACTGACAATCGCGGAACGCGAAAACAGGAGCACAACAATTACAGGTCACACCTGTCACAATTCCGCGATGACAGAAATAATACACGACAAGGCTATTCGTACAACGTAAATCGTGACCAAAACAGACACCAACCGTATGACAACCGTTGGCAGAGTAGTAATAATTACAGGGAAAGATCAAAAGATCACCTCTCTGCAGTAATGACTATCACAGGGACAGTCAGAGAAACAGACAATTTGGAAACCAAAATAATTATTATCAAGGGAGACAGAATAACTTAAGACGCAACGGTCCAGCGCGCAGTTACGATTCAGGGAGAAATTCTCCACCACGTGACCGACAAGAAAGAAACTATGGAATCTACCGACATTACGACAGACAATATGATTGGAACGACAGACCTGAATTGCAGCAGACCTGGCGGGATTCAAACAGGGCAGGACCCTCTCGACAAGGTGATTTGTAGAACTTAGGTCTCCTAATCCCAATAACGACGCACGCCAACAAAGAGATAGCAGACAATGACTCGCACCGCAGGCAGCCACGTGCGCCGGCTGGCTCAGAGAAAAATAACATAGGCTCTAACCTTGAGAAAAATTTGAGCATTCTTTACCGATGTACCATATACCACAAGATAATTCCGTCGAAGTTGAAACTCTGCGTACTAGGACGTGTAAAGGTTTACACCACATTTCACATGTAAAACAGTTTATTGAAAGATAATCTGCTTTTTAATTTTGTCTTTGCCATAAAATATTTCACTTCACATTTCTAGTATGGTTTGTCACACTGAGAAACTGTTAACATGCAACAATGTTTTGAAGTTAACTATCCAGTTTAGAACCTAGGGAACATTTTTAAACAGAAATTACGAATGCATTGTTATAGTGAACAGACGACACAGTGTTGTTATTTGTACATTCTTGTTTGTTAGTTGCACGATTACGTAACGACTATAAGGCGTACATACTTAGAAAATATACTGTTAATGAGATTTTAATGCAACATTTTGGTTTAGTTGAAAAGACATTCTTTATTTGAAGTACTTTGTGTGAGATTAAAGATGACTTAGCATTTGGTTTCTTTGATAGCTACACGATTATATCACGACGCTACTAATGTGTGACACAATTTACATTGTGCTTTTGCGGTGTATCTGTTTTATATCTGCACAGTTTTTCTGAATTCTTCTGGAAAGCAAAACATGTTTTAGTAGTAACTTTGTGGTATAGCTACAATGAGACAGCCTTTTTTGTAGCACAACAATACGTTATAGTACAGTACTTACTTCATCACGGCAATAAGCGTAGTAACTACGATATCTATACACAAAGCATTTCACTTTTGTTTATCATGAGATAAGTACATTGACTTCTGCAGAACTTAGCTTTCGGAGGATGATAACTACGACACTTCCACAGAGATTATCTTACAACATGACGCACAGTTTAGCGCTACAGT
The DNA here is from genome assembly GCF_023897955.1 of Schistocerca gregaria. Lineage (NCBI taxonomy): Eukaryota > Metazoa > Arthropoda > Insecta > Orthoptera > Acrididae > Schistocerca > Schistocerca gregaria. Next base: position 263,994,013 of record NC_064921.1, read on the forward strand.
ACACGTATTTGAGTGATTAATTTTGTACTTAAAACATTTATTTTTAAAGATATTTAAAGTACAATGATACAAAGGTTTTCCGTGATACATTTCATGCCACTGCTGTAATCTGTAACACCTGAGGATATAATTACATTAATCCTCAGGAGGGTACACGCTTACTTTGTGTACCATGTGTATGGCAAGCACAAGGAGCCCTAGCTATTATGGTATTTGCTTATACAACTTTACACATCAGTACCATGTTTCTCTAACACATAAATTACACAGCTATCTGATCATTTAACTGGAAGAGACTAACATTTTTTTTACTACATCAGTGACAGATGTTTGCGCAGTTACACAGTTGGATTACTTCACACTTACGAAACTGTATTTTGTCTGTACTTTGTGAACTGTTCATATTTTTTCAGAACCATTGTGATACTATGAGAGCTTTGAATTATGTATTTGGTATGAGATCATGATTTTTAAAGTACGTTTGAGGTAGATGACACTTTTCACATGAGCAGAGAATTTTTTAGGTTTTGAAATTATTGGAGGAAGCTACGACAATTTTATGATTTGGCTGAGGTTTTATGATGTTTTGATGCCGATGTGTATTACGCTGTTGCGGTATGCTTATGATCAATAAGCTGATGCTATATGCGGAATTTATTATGATGAAATACTGAAGAAGTGTCGATGAATATGTATATGTATAATAAAGGAAGTAATAATGAGTAGTGGTTAGGGACTTTGATTTGTGGAAAAGGATGTTGGAAACCAAGAATCGTACTTCAAGAATTATGAAATGTGTGTACATGCTTGAATGTATTACAATGCTGTCGAAATTTTTTTGGACACTGTTATATTTATAGAATTTTGTTTTCTACACATTTGTAACGCAAATTCTCAACTTGTGAAAATATTTTTATATGAGACTGTCACTGTAGCGGAAACTGCTGTCGTAAATATTTCGGTAAGAAAATTAAGTGACCACCTTCACGTAATGCGTCGTGGGCACCCAGCTGCGCGACAGACGCCTGGAAAAAAGCCATTAGTGTGTGCTTTTCAGAGGAACAGGTGGGGGAAAAAAAAGGAAGGCCATTATCCTCGCTATTGACATTCCTTTGTAGAAAGCATCGCAAATGCAACACACTCAAACTTGAAAACATATTATTATACTGTGGAGCTCTTAATTTATGATATTTACTAAAATGCCTAATGAAATGAGAAACATTTTACATCTATTGTCTTTCTAGTTGAGAAATTGCTTATTTTTTTAATATCTAGTTTCTAGCTGCACTGCAGCATTGGTTAAAATGAAATTTAATATATGTACTAATATAGTTATTTTATGCCTACAGATCTATTTAAAAAATTTTATGATCTACTTCCAAGAAAAAGAGAGAACATAAATAGAAATTTCCCTTCACAGGAACTGCATAATTAATTTTTTTTTTTTACAATTTGGTAACTTGTCTGCTAGAGTAAGTTCTAGTGATGCATCACCCTAGTGTTAAGATGTTACATAGGTATTAAACATGGCCATTTTTACTGTAATTATTTTTCTGCTTGAGCTTTGTCATGTTTAGATATAAGTTATTGCATTTGCTGCTGCTGTTTGCCAGGCATAGTGCTACTAAATTTCACTTTGTATTACTCTGTTCAGCTAGTTTTACTACTGATTTATTTTTCTTGTTGCTGCACATTGGCTCATATTAGTTGTAATGTTGCATTGCTTGGTAATTTAGATTTACTGTAGCTTGCTTTGCCAATTTCCATTTTTTTGTCATTGCTGTTTGTGTTAATTGTTTTGTGCTGCTGCATTGCCTCATCCCTTACTTTATGCATCTGAGCTCAGTAGATTTAAGTTAGCTGAAGAGGGGGTAGCCTATATAAGAGAATGAGTTGCGATGAATTGGAAGAAATGCAGTGAGAGGTTATATGAGAAAAGTACAGAAAGCAGGTATATATAGGACTTTTTGGAAATAATGAAGAATGAAGGGAGATCTCCGAAAAGTAAAGAAAGTTTTGTTTGCAAAATACTGCAGTAAAACAAACCCTGTCCTTTCCTTGTGTTATCCCAATATGTGTTTGTGTACCCTTGTGTATTTATGTTCTTCCTGTTTTTATATGTATATCTGATAAGACTTATGTTGTAGAATTTTTCTAATGCTCAGCTACATGAACTATGATGAGGAATACTGTTATCCTCAAATATAATTTACATTAATAGTATGTTATTTACTTTGTAAAGATGTTAGACATTATTAATTCTGTTCTGTTTTTGCTCACGTGTGAAGTTGATGTTTCGAAAGTTATTCAGACCTTTTATGTATTTAATTATGTTATAACTCCTGTAACACTGATGTATATGTTTATTTCTATTCTTTTGTAAAGCCCCTATTACTACAAATGTTATCTGTATTGTTATGTTTTTAATGATGTATTTTGTACCTTTGTTATTGTATTCTTATGTTATAAAATTGTAATTGACACCAGTTCATCAAATAAGTAACTTGAAAGTTACATTTCACTGCACACGTTTCTGTTGGTCATAGCATATGGACAATATGTGACAAGTAGGGACTGATAGTGTTTGCACGTGTGTTAATAATTCAGCAAGGGACTGGATAACAGCATTGCTGGTTCTAAGGACATTTCAAACAAATTTTTTGTGAGTGGACAAGTGGTGTTTTATGGACTTGCTATATTCTCCGCAAGACTCTGTGCACCTGCACAGTCACAGCAGATGGCTGCTGGCCACCTCTACAAGGACTGCAGTGGGTCTGCACCTTTGATGACACACCAATACCATTATTTCTACAAGGACTACAGTGGGTCTACACCTTTGATGACTCACCAATATCATTATTTCTACAAGCTCTACAGTGGGTCTGCATCTCTGGTGGCCCACCAATACCGTAATCTCTACCGGGACTACAGTGGGTCTGTTCTGTGATGATCTCCCTACCAATAGCCTTCAAAACCTCGACTGACTCTGCTGTGGGTTTGCTCTGTTGTGGCCCATTACCTGTCTGCATGTCAAGAGTCAGCACTGTCTTTCTGTTAGAAGGACAACACTACTTCTTCAAGATGGCATGGAAATCCACTACTTCCGTGTGCATTCTCTTTTACTACTCAGACTTTGAGGAAACAAAAACTGTAATTTTACTATGATGGATGATAAGGACTGCCTTTATGGACTGTGAGAAAATTTTAGCTTTTGACTAACATTGTATCAATAAGTATGTGAATTTGATATCTTTGTTATTGTAATTATGAAAAATTTTATCAAATCATTATTGGCCACTGCCCAGAACAATTTGTAAAAATTTTTTGTGGGGAGCATGGGGGCTATGTAAGTAGGCTGTTTAGGTTTTTTTATTGGTAACGCTACGTAGCGCTCTGTATGAAGATCACTGACTGTGCTATGTGCAGTCTGTGGCTGGTTGGCATTGTTGTAATACTCGCCATTGTAGCGTTGGGCAGATGGATGTTACAAAATTAAGTCGGAACTCATCAAATACAGTGGAATATGACCGGGTTCCTAGGAGGAAGTTATTGTCTGTTCTATGAGATTATGGAATAGGAGGCAAACTTTTGCAAGCAATTAAAGGTCTTTACATGGATAGTCAGGCAGCAGTTAGTGTTGACGGTAAATTGAGTTCATGGTTCAGAGTAGTTTCAGGGGTAAAACAAGGCTGCAACCTATCTCTTGTTCATATTATTTATGGATCATATGTTAAAAACAATAGACTGGCTGGGTGAGATTAAGATACATGAACACAAAATAAGTAGTCTTGCATATGCGGATGACTTAGTTGTGATGGCAGAATTGATTGAAAGTTTGCAAAGTAATATTTCAGAGCTAGATCAGAAATATAAGGACTATGGTATGAAGATTAGCATCTCCAAATCGAAAGTAATGTCAGTGGGAAAGAGATATAAACGGACTGAGTGCCAAATAGGAGGAACAAAGTTAGAACAGGTGGACGGTTTCAAGTACTTAGGATGCATATTTTCAAAGGATGGCAACATAGTGAAAGAACTGGAAGCGAGGTGTAGCAAAGCTAATGCAGTGAGCGCTCAGCTACTATCTACTCTCTTCTGCAAGCAGGAAGTCAGTACCAAGACTAAGTTATCAGTGCACCGTTCAATCTGTCGACCAACTTTGTTGTATGAGAGCGAAAGCTGGGTCGATTCAGGTTACCTTGTCAACAAGGTTGAGGTTACGGATATGAAAGTAGCTAGGATGATTGCAGGTACTAGCAGATGGGAACAATGGCAGGAGGGTGTCCACAATGAGGAAATCAAAGAAAAACTGGGAATGAACTCTGTAGATGTAGCAGTCAGGATGAACAGGCTTAGATGGTGGGGTCATGTTACACGCATGGGAGAAGCAAGGTTACCCAAGAGACTCATGGGTTCAGCAGTAGAGGGTAGGAGGAGTCGGGGCAGACCAAGGAGAAGGTATCTGGATTCGGTTAAGAATGATTTTGAAGTAATAGGTTTAACATCAGAAGAGGCACCAATGTTAGCAGTGAATAGGGGATCATGGAGGAATTTTATAAGGGGGCTATGCTCCAGACTGAACGCTGAAAGGCATAATCAGTCTTAAATGATGATGATGATGATGATGATGATGATGATGATGATGAAAATCGTATGGTGCATGTTCTTGGCTTCCCGATCAGCTTCACCCACGTCTATGTTGTCTTAGTCAAATTGTTGGCACCATTTCACTACGGCTAGACGTGACGTAGCATTTGGTCCACATACCACCAGAATTTTACAATGAATAAATTTGAACCTTTTGCTCAGAAGAAGCGTACTGTCCTGCATATGTCAACTTTGGAGTACGTTTCTAATAGCCGCGCTGTTTCTGTCGCAGGAAGCCCGGAAAATTTATTATCCTCCGACAACGCTCCTCTCTTGTTGCTTAATGATCTTAGTGTGTAACTATTTTTCTGATGTCCCTACGTAGAAGCGTATGAATTGGTGATGCTACCCCAGAATGTCATAAAATAATGTGGACGGATAAAGTATGAAATATGGAAATACTGAAAACAATAGATGAGGAAAAATGCATGTTGAAGGCACTTATCAGAAGAAGAAGGAAATCGGTGGGACATTTGCTACGCCATCAAGGGAAAGCTTCGATGGGAAAAAGTATAGTCAGAAAAAGATTATAAAGGGCAACACATAGAGAATTTCAGGCGTAATAGTTTCGTAGAGATGAAAAGATTGGCACAATGTAGAGAAACTGGAACATAGCATCAAACCAGTCGAAAACCCATGTCTTGAAAAGAAACCTTTCTGTGACTCCTAATCAAAAACAGTGCCTTTTAATTCTTTTAGACTGGAAATGAAGTTAATGGATAGGCTCTGGATCACTAGAGTACGAAGACGTGTGTGATTTTTTTGGAAAATAGGGGGTTAAATTATTAATTGCGGTACATCTCAAACCTGACACTACCGCAAAACCGTTAAGCCGTGCTTATTATATTTCAGCACCTGTTGCACATGTTCTTTTAATTTACTTTTATAAAGCGTGTTGTTAGAAATTCTATTTAAATATTAGTCTCTCAAATTATAGTAAGTCACTATCAACCGACTGTGCTTAAGACTCATTAGCTGAAAATTAATTAATCAGCTGAAAATTAATGGCGTCGATCTAAAAGATCGAAACATACCAGGACATGGGGTTAAGGCAATACGGATTTTTAAATTATTGTTCAAACAAAGGAAGCAAGTGTCAACTTCCTGAGCCCGCAGATGGGCAATGTTAAAACACACAAAATCTCAAAATATATAACAAAGTTTGAAACCGTGGCGCCAACACGAAGTAATAAGGTTTTCGAGTCTGCTGCCTCCACTCTAGCATGCGATGTCTCAAAGTAGCTTCTTTGAAAATACCCTTAACGGCAATTGCACATGAGAGTGTACATTTTGCTTGTATTGCTCACTTGTATGAGCTTTCGTAAGCATATTGTAAGCGCGTATACCCAGTGCGTATTTTCGTTCCTGATGTTACACTGGTCTTTTGGTATTTATATATAAGCTACTCTAATTTTGTTTTCTTGTGTTAATTTTGACCGCAGTTGCCTGAGAATGATTACTCGAAATGCTTTATGAACAAAATATTTAGCCATCAGGTTTCCAAGGAATCCTACGTCTCAAGTCTGAATGCTCGCGTATCTTAAAAATGGACGACTACATCAGTCAAATGAGAGATATAACGAGTTGTCAAATCCCTTGATTAACGATAACATAGGAACTGATACGGGCAAGGAGTTATATCATTGTGAAATTACAGAAAATGAATACCCCTAGCTGCACACAAGATTTGATATACGTCAACGGGGACAGTTGAAAATGTGTGCCCCGACTGGGACTCGAAACCGGGATCTCCAGCTTACATGGCAGACTCTCTATCCATCTTTTTTAAAAAAAAACTCATTTTGTTCGGTTTCGTTCGTTGTATTTGCTCTGAGTGGACGTCGCAAGACACCCGTTTCAGTTCGTCGTTGATCCATTAACTCAGTTTTTTTATTACAGAGGGTAGCTAACCCTGTGACCGAACACGCTGAGTTACCGTGCCGGCTTCCATCTGAGCCGCCGAGGACACAGAGGATAGTGCGACTGCAGGGAGTTTTTATTACAGAGGGTAGCTAACCCTGTGACCGAACACGCTGAGTTACCGTGCCGGCTTCCATCTGAGCCGCCGAGGACACAGAGGATAGTGCGACTGCAGGGAGTTATCTCTGGCACGCCTCCCGTGAGACCCACATTCCCAACTTATTGTCCTGCACTATATTCATAGTGCACCTGCCCATTATACTCATTACTCGCGGCTTTTTGCCGATTCCCACAGGAGTTCGGGCACTGTTTGTCGCACATGACCATCTTCATATACACGTAGTTATATCATTGTGCTTAGTCGGCCGCGGTGGCCAAGCGGTTCTAGGTGCTTCAGTCCGGAACCGCGCGACTGCTACGGTCGCAGGTTCAAATCCTGCCTCGGGCATGGATGTGTGTGATGTCCTTAGGTTCGTTAAGTTTAAGTAATTCTAAGTTCTAGGGGACTGACGACCTCAGAAGTTAAGTCCCATAGAGCTCAAAGCCATTTGAACCATTTTTTTTTTTTTTGGTAAAATTGTGGTATGAAATTCGTATGACGTGTATTTCTTGTTTTATTATATTTTATGCTTTAACAAAGAAGTGTCAGTGCGCAGAAAAATATTGAAAGCCTTTCAAAAACACGGTGACAATAACAGATGTCAGAATACATACCAACAGGTAGGCTAACAACTCCAGAGCACCATAACACTGTATTCTTACACGTCTTCCTTGGCTCATTTAACAACTTTATTTGTCATCTCTGAGATCACTGCATTGTCAGAGCTTGGTCAAAGAAGAATGCGTGGTCTTGGGCAGTGTGTTAACGCGCGTACAACACGCTCACTAACAGAACGTGTATGGGTAGGAATGCACTGATGCAAGACGAGGTCACTTCCATTGCAGGCCGTAACCCGGTGAGCCGTCCGTGAACTGCCTCCACCTGCACAATTCCTAGAGAGGTCGCCTGGCTTTGACACACTTACTGTGCATATGGCTTCCTGGTCCCGCAGGTAACACTGACGTTACGTACTTCTTACATATCTGGGAGCAGGTTTTTCACCAGGTGGTTATAATTAAAGTACAGTTAATCACGGGGGTCCATTGTGGGCTGTAATTATCGTACGGTAGCGAAACTTGGAAGATATGCTGACGCGTTAGCACGGAACCAATTTACGCTAGAAAAAAGTTAGTTCCAATTTTGGCCGCAAGTGCAAATCTGGCGCTGTACACTGTTTGTGTGACGGTATGACATCCACGCTGCAGTCATGGACTGTGCGGCTGGTCCCGGCGGTGGTTCGAGTCCTCCCTCGGGCATGGGTGTATGTGTTTGTACTTATGATAATTTAGGTTAAGTAGTGTGTAAGCTTAGGGACTGATGACCTTAGCATCAACCTTTCCGCTTTATATAGTACATATATATTATACTTATTAAAAATGTACCGCCCGTGTCCGTTCGAATGTTCATTACAATATCGTGTAAAAATCTGAAGTAAATAGGTCATGAACTTTTTGAGATTTTTAGTAACTGGGCTAAACAGCAACAGACTTTTCTTTACATAGTAGTACAGATAAGACAAAGTACGTAACCTAGATAGTGGTTTGTTAGCAAAATCATAAAACGAGAGAACGGATATCTCCTGCAACACAATGCTGTATTTCTGTATGTACAAAATTCCTGTTTGTGCGTTATTTTCGACCGTCATTTATAATAATTCAAGGTGTCTTCTCACTCTATTTCCTCTACTCTGAGTTTAGCTTAACATTTTGCTACTAGCGTGAAGTACACCCCGGCGCTGGAGGAAAGTAATAGCGGAGGAAACGTTCGTGAATATACAGCGGTGGCGGCGGAAACGTCACATGCGTCAGTCGCTTCCAGGAAATGTCTGAGCAAATCCGGCCTCCCAGCTCATCGCATCTTCACATCGCACAAAGCGTCAAAGCATTTGGGGCTACTATAGAGAGAAACGATTGACAGTCAGATAAGGGTAGCTCTAAGGTTCGAGCAATGGCTAAGTGGACATTATTGTTTCCTCATCTTTCAATCCCTCCCGGAAAGGAGAGGGCGGGCCCTCGTAGAATTTACACTGAGATGATAAAAGCCGTGGGAACTTCCTAATATCGTATCGGACCTCGTTTTGCCTTGCATAGTACAGCAACGTGACGTCACATTGGACTAAAGTCACTTAAAGTCCCCTGTATAAATACTGAACTGTGCTGCCTCTATAGCAATGAATGATTGCGAAAGTGTAGCCGGTGCTGAATTTTGTGCACGGACTGGTCTATCGATTATGTCCATAAATGTCCGATAAGACTCATTTCGGGCCATCTCGGTGACGAAATCATTTTCTCAAGTTGTCCAGAATGTTCTTGAAAGCAATCGCGAACAATTGTGGCCCCATAAAAATTCCATCGTTGTTTGGGGAGCATGTCGCATGGTTTCCAAGTAATCATTAACACTCAGGTGATTCATGCGAAAAGGTTTCCCATATGACTACGGCCTCACGACGGCAACTGACAGATTTTGAACAGCAAATGGTAGTTGGAGCTAGATGAATGGGACACTCAGTTCCGGAAATCGTTAGGAATTTAATATTCCGAGATCCACGGTGTCAAGGGCGTGCCGAGACTACCAAATTTAAGGCATTACCTCTCACCACGGACAAAGCAGTGGCCGACGGCCTTCACTTAACCGTTTACAGTCAATGACCGGTTAATTTGGACCAGTGGACCCAGTCTATTCCATGTAACACAGCCCACACCATTATGGAGCCACCACCAGTTTTCACAGTGCCTTGTTGACGACTTGGATCCTTGGCACCGTTGGTCTGCGCCGCACTCTAACCCTACCTGTCAGCTCCTAGCAAGTGAAATCGAGACTCTTCTGACCAGGTCACGGTTTTCCATTCGTCTAGGATCCAAACGATAAGGTCACGAGACCAGGAGAGGCGCAGCTGGCGATGTCGTGCTGTCAACAAAGGCACGCGGGTCGGTCGTCCGCTGCGATAGCCCTTTAACGCCATTTCTCGCCCCACTGTCCTAACGCATGCGTTCGTCGCACGTCCCACATTTATTTCTGCGGTTCTTTCGCGCAGTTATGATTGCCTCTGCTAACATCGCTACTCTCGATCGTCAACTGAATGCCTTCGGCCACTGCGTTGTCCGTGACGAGATGTTCAAATGGTTCAAATGGCTCTAACCACTATGGGACTTAACATCTGACGTCATCACTCTCCTAGACTTGTTGTTGTTGTTGTTGTGGTCTTCAGTCCTGAGACTGGTTTGATGCAGCTCTCCATGCTACTCTATCCTGCGCAAGCTGCTTCATCTCCCAGTACCTACTGCCACCTACATCCTTCTGAATCTGTTTAGTGTATTCATCTCTTGGTCTCCCTCTACGATTTTTACCCTCCACGCTGCCCTCCAATACTAAATTGCTGATCCCTCGATGCCTCAGAACATGTCCTACTAACCGATCCCTTCTTCTAGTTAAGTTGTGCCACAAAATTCTCTTCTCCCCAATCCTGTTCAATACCTCCTCATTAGTTCTGTGATCTACACATCTAATCTTCAGCATTCTTCTGTAGCACCACATTTCGAAAGCTTCTATTCTCTTCTTGTCCAAACTAGTTATAGTCCATGTTTCACTTCCATACATGGCTACACTCCATACAAATACTTTCAGACACGACTTCCTGATACTTAAATCAATACTCGATGTTAACAAATTTCTCTTCTTCAGAAACGCTTCCCTTGCCATTGCCAGTGTACATTTTATATCCTCTCTACTTCGACCATCATCAGTTATTTTGCTTCCCAAATAGCAAAACTCCTTTACTAATTTAAGTGTCTCATTTCCTAATCTAATTCCCTCAGCATCACCCGACTTAATTAGACTACATTCCATTATCCTCGTTTTGCTTTTGTTGATGTTCATCTTATACTCTCCTTTCATGACACTGTCCATTCCGTTCAATTGCTCTTCCAAGTCCTTTGCTGTCTCTGACAGAGTTACAATGTCATCGGCGAACCTCAAAGTTTTTATTTTTTCTCCGTGGATTTTAATACCTACTCCGAATCTGTCTTTTGTTTCCTTCACTGCTTTCTCAATATACAGACTGAATAACATCGGGGATAGGCTACAACCCTGTCTCACTCCCTTCCCAACCACTGTTTCCCTTTCGTGCCCCTCGACTCATATAACTGCCATCTGGTTTCTGTACAAATTGTAAATAACCTTTCGCTCCCTATATTTTACCCCTGCCACCTTCAGAATTTGAAAGAGAGTATTCCAATCAACTTTGTCCAAAGCTTTCTCTAAGTCCACAAATGCTAGAAACGTAGGTTTGCCTTTCCTTAATCTAGCTTCTAAGGTAAGTCGTAGGGTCAGTATTGCCTCACGTGTTCCAACATTTCTACGGAATCCAAACTGATCTTCCCCGAGGTCAGCTTCTACCATTTTTTCCATTCGTCTGTAGAGAATACGCGTTAGTATGTTGCATCCGTGACTTATTAAACTGATTGTTCGGTAATTTTCACATCTGTCAGCACCTGTTTTCTTTGGGATCGGAATTATTATATTCTTCTTGAAGTCTGAAGGTATTTCGCCTGTCTCGTACATCTTGCTCACCAGATGGTAGAGTTTCAGTCAGGACTGGCTCTCCCAAGGCCGTCAGTAGTTCTAATGGAATGTTGTCTACTCCCGGGGCCTTGTTTCGACTTAGGTCTTTCAGTGCTCTGTCAAACTCTTCACGCAGTATCGTATCTCCCATTTCATCTTCATCTACATCCTCTTCCATTTCCATAATATTGTCCTCAAGTACATCGCCCTTGTATAGGCCCTCTATATACTCCCTGCACCTTTCTGCTTTCCCTTATTTGCTTAGAACTGGGTTTCCATCTGAGCTCATGATATTCATACAAGTGGTTCTCTTTTTTCCAAAGGTCTCTTTAATTCTCCTGTAGGCAGTATCTGTCTTACCCCTAGTGAGATAACACACTATATCCTTACATTTGTCCTCTAACCACCCTTGCTTAGCCATTTTGCACATCCTGTCGATCTTGTTTTTGAGACGTTGTATTCCCTTCTGCCTGCTTCATTTACTGCATTTTTATATTTTCTCCTTTCATCGATTAAATTCAGTATTTCTTCTGTTACCCAAGGATTTCTACTAGCCCTCGTCTTTTTACCTACTTGGTCCTCTGCTGCCTTCACTATTTTATCTCTAAGCTACCCATTCTTCTTCTACTGTATTTCTTTCCCCCATTCCTGTCAATTGTTCCCTTATGCTCTACGTGAAATTCTGTACAACCTCTGGTTCTTCCAGTTTATCCAGGTCCCATCTTCTGAAATTCCCACCTTTTTGCAGCTTCTTCAGTTTTAATATACAGTTCATAACTAATCGATTGTAATCAGAGTCCACATCTGCCCCTGGTAATGTCTTACAATTTAAAACCTGGCTCATAAATCTCTGTCTTAGCATTATGTAATCTATCTGATACCTTCCAGTATCTCCAGGATTCTTCCATGTATACAACGTTATTTTATGATTCTTGAGTCAAGTATTAGCTATGATTAAGTTGTGCTTTGTGCAAAATTGTTTCAGGCGGCTTCCTCTTTCATTTCTTGGCCCCAATCCATATTCACCTACTACGTTTCCTACTCTCCCTTTTCCTGCTACCGAATTCCAGTCACCCATGACTATTAATTTTCGTCTCCTTTCACTATCTGAATAATTCCTTTTTTAATTCATCATACATTTCTTCAATTACTTCGTCATCTGCACAGCTAGTTGGCATGTAAACTTGTACTACTGTAGTAGGCATCGGCTTCGTGTGTATCTTGGCCACAATAATGCGTTCACTATGCTGTTTGTACTAGCTTACCCGCACTCCTATATTTTTATTCATTATTAAACCGACTCCTGCATTACCCCTATTTGATTTTGTATTTTAATAATGAATAGGAAAACAGGAATGCGGGTAAGCTACTACAAACAGCATAGTGAACGCATTATTGTGGCCAAGATAGATACGAAGCCCACACCTACTACAGTAGTACAAGTTTATATGCCAACTAGCTCTGCAGATGATGAAGAAATTGAAGAAATGTACGATGAAATAAAAGAAATTATTCAGATAGTGAAGGGAGACGAAAATTTAATAGTAATGGGTGACTGGAATTCGAGTGTAGGAAAAGGGAGAGAAGGAAACATAGTAGGTGAATATGGATTGGGGCTAAGAAATGAAAGAGGAAGCCGCCTAGTAGAATTTTGCACAGAGCACAACTTAATCATAGCTAACACTTGGTTTAAGAATCATGAAAGAAGGTTGTATACGTGGAAGAACCCTGGAGATACTAAAAGGTATCAGATAGATTATATAATGGTAAGACAGAGATTTAGGAACCAGGTTTTAAGTTGTAAGACATTTCCAGGGGCAGATGTGGACTCTGACCACAATCTATTGGTTATGACCTGTAGATTAAAACTGAAGAAACTGCAAAAATGTGGGAAATTAAGGAGATGGGACCTGGATAAACTGAAAGAACCAGAGGTTGTACAGAGTTTCAGAGAGAGCATAAGGGAACAACTGACAGGAATAGGGGAAAGAAATACAGTAGAAGAAGAATGGGTAGCTCTGAGGGATGTAGTAGTGAAGGCAGCAGAGGATAAAGTAGGTACAAAGACGAGGGCTGCTAAAAATCCTTGGGTAACAGAAGAAATATTGAATTTAATTGATGAAAGGAGAAAATATAAAAATGCAGTAAGTGAAGCAGGCAAAAAGGAATACAAACGTCTCAAAAATGAGATCGACAGGAAGTGCAAAATGGCTAAACAGGGATGGCTAGAGGACAAATGTAAGGATGTAGAAGCTTATCTCACTAGGGGTAAGATAGATACTGCCTACAGGAAAATTAAAGAGACCTTTGGAGAGAAGAGAACCACGTGTATGAATATCAAGAGCTCAGATGGCAGCCCAGTTCTAAGCAAAGAAGGGAAGGCAGAAAGGTAGAAGGAGTATATAGAAGGTTTATACAAGGGCGATGTACTTGAGGACAATATTATGGAAATAGAAGAGGATGTAGATGAAGACGAAATGGGAGATACGATACTGCGTGAAGAGTTTGACAGAGTACTGAAAGACCTGAGTCGAAACAAGGCCCCCGGAGTAGACAACATTCCATTAGAACGACTGACGGCCTTTGGAGAGCCAGCCATGACAAAACTCTACCGGCTGGTGAGCAAGATGTATGAGACAGGCGAAATACCCTCAGACTTCAAGAAGAATATAATAATTCCAATCCCAAAGAAAGCAGGTGCTGACAGATGTGAAAATTACCGAACTATCAGTTTAATAAGCCACGGCTGCAAAATACTAACGCGAATTCTTTACAGACGAATGGAAAAACTGGTAGATGCAGACCTCGGGGAGGATCAGTTTGGATTCCGTCGAAATGTTGGAACACGTGAGGCAATACTGACCTTACGACTTATCTTAGAAGAAAGATTAAGAAAAGGCAAACCTACGTTTCTAGCATTTGTAGACTTAGAGAAAGCTTTTGACAATGTTGACTGGAATACTCTTTTTCAAATTCTAAAGGTGGCAGGGGTAAAATACAGGGAGCGAAAGGCTATTTATAATTTGTACAGAAACCAGATGGCAGTAATAAGAGTCGAGGGGCATGAAAGGGAAGCAATGGTTGGGAAAGGAGTGAGACAGGGTTGTAGCCTCTCCCCGATGTTATTCAATCTGTATATTGAGCAAGCAGTAAAGGAAACAAAAGAAAAATTTGGAGTAGGTATTAAAATTCATGGAGACGAAGTAAAAACTTTGAGGTTCGCCGATGACATTGTAATTCTGTCAGAGACGGCAATGGACTTGGAAGAGCAGTTGAACGGAATGGACAGTGTCTTGAAAGGAGGATATAAGATGAACGTTAACAAAAGCAAAACGAGGATAATGGAATGTAGTCAAATTAAATCGGGTGATGCTGAGGGAATTAGATTAGGAAATGAGACACTTAAAGTAGTAAAGGAGTTTTGCTATTTAGGAAGTAAAATAACTGATGATGGTCGAAGTAGAGAGGATATAAAATGTAGACTGGCAATGGCAAGGAAAGCGTTTCTGAAGAAGAGAAATTTGTTAACATCGAATATAGATTTATGTATCAGGAAGTCGTTTCTGAAAGTATTTGTTTGGAGTGTAGCCATGTATGGAAGTGAAACATGGACGATAACTAGTTTGGACAAGAAGAGAATAGAAGCTTTCGAAATGTGGTGCTACAGAAGAATACTGAAGATAAGGTGGATAGATCACAGAACTAATGAGGAGGTATTGAATAGGATTGGGGAGAAGAGAAGTTTGTGGCACAACTTGACTAGAAGAAGGGATCGGTTGGTAGGACATGTTTTGAGGCATCAAGGGATCACAAATTTAGCATTGGAGGGCAGCGTGGAGGGTAAAAATCGTAAAGGGAGACCGAGAGATGAGTACACTAAGCAGATTCAGAAGGATGTATGTTGCAGTAGGTACTGGGAGATGAAGCAGCTTGCACAGGATAGAGTAGCATGGAGAGCTGCATCAAACCTGTGTCAGGACTGAAGACAACAACAACAACATTTATAACCCTGTATTCACCTGACCAGAAGTCTTGTTCCTGCTGCCACCGAACTTTACTAATTCCCGCTATATCTAACTTTAACCTATCCATTTCCCTTTTTAAATTTTCTAACCTACCTGCCCGATTAAGGGATCTGACATTCCACGCTCCGATCCGTAGAACGCCAGTTTTTTTCTCCTGATAGCGACATCCTCCTGAGTAGCCCCGCCCGGAGATCCGAATGGGGGACTACTTTACCTCCGGAATATTTTACCCAAGAAGACGCCATCATCATTTAATCATACAGTAAAGCTGCATGCCCTCGGGAAAAATTACTGCCGTAGTTTCCCCTTGCTTTCAGCCGTTCGCAGTACCAGCACAGCAAGGCTGTTTTGGTTATTGTTACAAGGCCAGATCAGTCTATTATCCAAACTGTTGCCTCTGCTTCTACTGAAAAGGCTGCTGCCCCTCTTCAGGAACCACACGTTTGTCTAGCCTCTCAACAAATACCCCTCCGTTGTGGTTGTACCTACCGTACGGCTACCTGTATCGCTGAGGCACGCAAGCCTCCCCACCAACGGCAAGGCCCATGGTTCTTGGGGGGGGGGGGGGGGGGGGCTCCTAGACTTAGAACTACTTAAACGTTACTAACCTAAGGACATCACACACATCCATGCTCGAGGCAGGATTCGAACGCGTAGTTCCGGACTGAAGCGCCTACAACAGCTCGGTCACAGCGGCCGGCACGCCAGAGGTAATGTCTGAAACTTGGTATTCTCGGCACGCTCTTGACACCGTGGATCTCGGAATACTGAATTACCTAACGATTTCCGAAACTGAATGTCCCATTCGTCTAGCTCTATACACCATTTCATGTTCAAAGTCTGTCAATAGCCGTCGAGGGGCCAAGATAATGTCAGAAAGCTTTTCAAATGAATCATCTGAGTACAAATGACTGCTTCGCGAATGCACTGGCCTTTTATACTCGTAACATGTGTACGCAATACTATCGCCATCTGTATATGTGCATATTGCCATCCGATGACTTTTTGTCACCTCAGTGTAGTTCATTTGGGCAACGCCAGTCTAGCTGGGATTCGAAAAGGCAGATCCCAATTAGGAATAATAACGGTACGTTGTTTTTGAACTTGCGCAATCCTGCAACAAGAGTTACGCGGGCCTGCGGAGAATGACACAATTTTGTTGCCGGTGGTTTCTGTTCTCTACAGTACGTAGCTGGCCTCGGTCGAAGTTCATTAGCCCACTCATTAGTGGCCGGAACTTTCTGCGATGAAAGCAACAACATCTGTGAACCCATAAGCATTTACTTCACGATCAGTCTATTAAGAAAAGTATAAAATTTAAATAAAATGAATATTTGTGTAACAAACTAATGAAGTAATATTTGTTCTGCAGCTCTTATATAGCCACAATGATCGGTTTGCGGCCTGCGGTTCTAATAGATCTGCACACCCTTGCAGTTGAATAACAGCGAAATTTGAGTGCATTGTGGCTCTTACTTAATCCTGCAAGTGTACAACATGGTCAGTGCGACGCTGGTTTCCTTTGTTTCTTACTGAACATGCAGCACCACGCACACACAGCCTGCTGCCATCAATGTAAATTCAATATTGAGTGAGACCTAGTACAGGATGGACGTTCAGGGTTGTGAGACACACAAATAGTTTTTGAAGGGTCACTGTGACTTTTGAGCATACATTGTGTAACTGGTATAAGGTACATTTATGTGAAAATGGCACATAGAAATGACCTTTTATTAAGGTAAGAACTCAATCGTGAACGACTTTCCTGATAAAGGTGATCCTGAAGCAGTTATCGACAATGCCGAATCTTCAGGCACAATAATGGCACTTGCTAGATGTTTCCAAAGAGGTGATGATGATGATGATGATGATGATAATGATGATGAGGTACCATACTCCGAGGAGCGTAGGGGACGATGCGGGAGACCCGCACCACTGACTAGGCAAGGTTCTAGCGGAGATGGTTTGCCATTGCCATTGCCTTCCTCCGACCGTAATGGGGATGAATCATGATGATGACACAACAATACCCAGTTATCTCGGGCGGGGAAAATCCCTGATCCAGCTGGGAATCGAAGCCGGGACCCCGTGCGTGGGAAGCGAGAACGCTACCGCAAGACCACGAGCTGCCGATTCCAAAGAGTTATATGTGAGATAGAAAAGGAAGCGATGCACAGCAACAGAGATGCTATTAGATGAGAGAGATGTGACTGTCATTTTCTTAAGTCGGCAGAAAGAAGGGAGTCTGTGTCTTGATCAAGGTAGAATGCGAACATTTTATCGCTCCTCCTATTGTAACAGTTTTGTTAATAATAATGGATTTTGGGTTAATATTAATATCAACTAAAACATAGTGCCTGTCTATTTATTTGACAAGCGGTTCTTCTCAACGCGTCGAAATATGAGTTTTTTTCGTTAGGCGTCGCGGAAAACTATTAGTAACTTCATACGACCAGAAAGAAGAGGTGAAGAGGTGAAGTTATCGACAGAAAGGTCACAGTTCGTAGTAATAGACGGAAAGTCATCGACTAAAACAGAAGTAATAAATGGCTCTGAGCACTACGGGACTTAACATCTGTGGTCATCAGTCCCCTGCAACTTAGAACTATTTAAACCTGACTAACCTAAGGACATCACACACATCCATGCCCGAGGCAGGATTCGAACCTGCGACCGTAGCGGTCACGCGGTTCCAGACTAAAGCGCCTAGAACCGCACGGCCACACCAGCCGGCCAGAAGTAATATCCGGCGTTTCCAAAGGAAGAGTTATAGGCCCTCTATTGTTCCTGATCTATATTAACGACATAGGAGACAATCTGAGTAGCCGTCTAAGATTGTTTGCAGATGACGCTGTCATTTGCTGTCTTGTAAAGTCATCAGATGATCAAAACTACTTGCAAAATGTTTTAGATAAGGTATCTGTATGGTGCGAAAAGTGGCAAATGGCCCTCAATAAGGAAAAGTGTGAAGTTATTCACATGAGTACTAAAAGAAATCAGCTAAATTTCGATTACGCGGTAAGTCACACAAATGTGAACGCTGTAAATTCAACTAAATACTTAGGGATTACAATTACAAATAATCTAAACTGGAACGATCACATAGATAATATTGTGGGCAGAGCAAACCAAAGACTGCGATTCATTGGCAGAACACTCGGAAGGTGCAACAGGTCTTCTAAAGAGACTGCTTACACCACGCTTGTCCGCCCTATTATGGAGTATTGCGGTGTGGAATTCGCATCAGGTGGGACTGAAGGATGACATCGAAAAATTACAAAGAAGGGCGGTTCGCTTTGTATTATCTCGAAATAGGGGAGATAGTGTCACAGACATGATACATGAATTGAATTGGCAATCATTAAAACAAAGGCGACGGAGCCTTCTGATGAAATTTCAATCAGCAGTTTTCTCCTCCGATAGCGAAAACATTCTGTTGGCGCCCACCTACACAAGGAGAAATGATCATCACGATAAAGTAAAAGAAATCAGGGCTCGCACAGAAAAATTTAAGTGCTCGTTTTTCCCGCGTGCCGTTCGAGAGTGGAACGGTAGAGAGAGAGCTTGAAGGTGGTTCATTGAACCCTCTGCCAGGCACTTTATTGCGAATAGCAGAGTAATCACGTAGATTTAGATTTAGACAGAAGGTAACGCCACACACTGCAGAGTTGACCAGTACACCGAAAGCAATACAGCATGATAAGCTGCCATTATATTTCACAACTGGTATTCTGTAACGCATTCAAAATATCACAAAGTTCCAAAATAAGACTTCAGAATAGTGGTAGAGCATCAGACACACAAAATGCAACACTTAAACTTACAAGTAATCCATATGTTGGTTTCAATATTAATATAAGCATGGCGAATACGAACACCACAAAGAAAATTTCAGAGGTTGTTCAGTGAGAGTTTCTGAGTGGTTTGATGTAAGGGAACCGAGGTAACCTGGTGGCACGTTAGAGTAATCATGTAATTACGATTCACTTCGTTTTTTTTTTTTACCTAGTTAACTTTGCTTCTGTGAAAATAGTTTCACGGGATTGAAAAAGTCTGTAATATTCAATCACGATAGGATTCGGTTTCTCGTAGGCGTCTGCGTACAGACGCAAAAGTACTGTGGTATCACTACAGTCGCTACCGGAACAGCACGGCATATCGTCGTCGTAACGCGCTTCCACTGCATTAAGTGAGCCGTACACGACGGACCCGCACACGACATTTACATCGACAAATTATTTCTCAGTAAATCTATCCATACTGGTGTGTATCATAAATACACTGCCAGGAAAACAAATTCGAGACAGAAACAAGCACCAGTGCCGAGGAGAACACTGCAATTGCAATAAATCGATTTCCCAGAAACTTTGCTCAGTGGAAGAGATTTCAAAATAAACGAACACTTGTGTCGGCTTATCCATAGATACTCGACCAACAGTCTTTCTTTTTTGCGTATTTGATCATCTGCTGCCTTCAACATTTCATCTCCGAAGGCTACCAAAGCGAGCGAGATGGCGCAGTGAAATGTCCCCTTAGAAAAATTAATCAATTACTGAGCTGATAAACCTCTACGTTATTTGATTTTCAAACAGCTGAGCAAAACTGAATGTACTCAGACATTACTCTCTTTACTTATTCTGATAAACACTAAACTGACACACAATGTTTTTAGCGAAACGCATTCTGACTTTCAATAATCCCTACAAAAAATGGCCCTGACTAACAATAACCTATGCCTTTCATGAATCACTTACCTCACAAAAATCTTCGTTACTCGAACTACTGCAATACAGCGAGCGCCAATACTGCCAGCTAAATAAAAGATTCTAACTACTGAAGGCACTAACTACTGATAGGCATAGTTATCAAATGAAAGATTTTGATAGAGAACAAACAATGTATTTACCTTAATAGTGTCCAAAATCATTATATATATATATATATATATATATATATATATATATATATATGTGTGTGTGTGTGTGTGTGTGTGTGTGTGTGTGTGTGTGTGTGTGTGTGTGTGTTTCAAAAATGACCGGTATATTTGAAACGACAATAAAAACTAAACGAGCAGCGATAGAAATACACCGTTTGTTGCAATATGCTTGGGACAACAATACATTTTCAGGCGGACAAACTTTCGAAAATACAGTAGTTACAATTTTCAACAACAGATGGCGCTGCAAGTGATGTGAAAGATATAGAAGACAATGCAGTCTGTGGGTGGGACATTCTGTACGTCGTCTTTCTGCTGTAAGCGTGTGCTGTTCACAATGTGCAAGTGTGCTGTGGACAACATGGTTTATTCCTTAGAACAGAGGATTTTTCTGGTGTTGGAATTCCACCGCCTAGAACACAGTGTTGTTGCAACAAGACGAAGTTTTCAACGAAGGTTTAATGTAACCAAAGGACCGAAAAGCGATACAATAAAGGATCTGTTTGAAAAATTTCAACGGACTGGGAACATGCTGGAAAGGTAGGGCGACCGCGTACGGCAACCACAGAGGGCAACGCGCAGCTAGTGCAGCAGGTGATCCAACAGCGACCTCGGGTTTCCGTTCGCCGTGTTGCAGCTGCGGTCCAAATGACGCCAACGTCCACCTATCGTCCCATGCGCCAGAGTTTACACCTCTATCCATACAAAATTCAAATGCGGCAACCCCTCAGCGCCGCTACCATTGCTGCACGAGAGACATTCGCTAACGATATAGTGCACAGGATTGATGACGGCGATATGCATGTGGGCAGCATTTGGTTTACTGACGAAGCTTATTTTTACCTGGACGGCTTCGTCAATAAACAGAACTGGCGCATATGGGGAACCGAAAAGCCCCATGTTGCAGTCCCATCGTCCCTGCATCCTCAAAAAGTACTGGTCTGGGCCGCCATTTCTTCCAAAGGAATCATTAGCCCATTTTTCAGATCCGAAACGATTACTGCATCACGCAACCTGGACATTCTTCGTGAATTTGTGGCGGTACAAACTGCCTTAGACGACACTGTGAACACCTCGTGGTTTATGCAAGATGGTGCCCGGCCACATCGCACGGCCGACGTCTTTAATTTCCTGAATGAATATTTCGATGATCGTGTGATTGCTTTGGGCTATCCGAAACATACAGGAGGCGGCGTGGATTGGCCTCCCTATTCGCCAGACATGAACCCCTGTGACTTCTTTCTGTGGGGACACTTGAAAGACCAGGTGTACCGCCAGAATCCAGAAACAATTGAACAGCTGAAGCAGTAAATCTCATCTGCATGTGAAGCCATTCCGCCAGACACGTTGTCAAAGGTTTCGGGTAATTTCATTCAGAGACTACGCCATATTATTGCTACGCATGGTGGATATGTGGAAAATATCGTACTATAGAGTTTCCCAGACCGCCATCTGTTGTTGGCAATTGAAATTACTGTAATTTCCAAAGTATGTCTGCCTGAAAATCTTCTGTTGTCCCAAACATATTGCAACAAACGGTGTATTTCTATCGCTGCTGGTTTAGTTTTTATTGCCGTTTCAAATATACCGGTCATTGTTCATGATATCCAGTATTACAAATTTACTCTTTCTGACGGACACACGTCCAGATCGCTCGCTCTTAAAATTCTGCCATCTCTCTCCCCACATTCACCACTGCTGGCGGCTCACCTCCAACTGCGCAACGCTATGCGCTGTTCACATCCAACTGCCCAACCCTACAATAGCGAATATTTCAACAATGCCAACCAGCCACAGACTGCACACAGGACAGTCAGTGATTTTCATACAAAGCGCTACTTGGTGTTACCAACATAAAAACCTAAACAGCCTACTTACAGCAGTGGTTAGCACACTGGACTCGCCATCGGGAGGACGACGGTTGAATCCCGCGTCCGACCATCCTTATTTAGGTTTTCTGTGATTCCCCCTAATCGCTTCAGGCACATACCGGAATGGTTCCTCTGAAAGGGCACGGCAGGCTTCCTTCCCCATCCTTCAGTAATCCGGTGAGACCGATGACCTCGCAGTTTGGTCTCCTCCCCCAAATCAACCCAACCCAACCCAAGGCTACCAATTTGTCTTCCATTGTATCCCTTACCCTCATTTGTGTCAATCGTTGCCTAACGATCCCTTTGAAACTCTCAAAAGACCATGGTTATTTCAACTTATCGAAGTCCCAGCTCGTCATTAGATGTGAAAGACTGCCGAGTTAAAAAAAAAAATAAGAAGGAAAATTTCGCTTCTGTGTTTGTGGGATGAAGTGTTTAGTGCTGTAAGTAGCTGCAAACTCATTCCTCCCAAATACACTAGAAATCTGCCTCTAGTGATTCATCCAAGTATGATGTTCTGTCATCCCACGAATATTTGCTTCCTAATTACACTAGTTGATTCCGTGGACGCACGAGGTAGCAGCCCTTGCATACGACGAACGGCACCACAACTCCTGCCTGGCATCTGTAAGGTTGAGAGCTTTCTAGCCACTCACAAGGGATACCTTTGACCTCGAAAGCTCGGCGGAAACCATGCTTAAACTAACACTCGGTCATAAAATCAACAGTGGTCTGTGTCATTGCGGTCCAAAACATCGAGCTTGTCTCCAAGCGCAATCAGGCGTTGGCATGTTGTAGCTACACTAACAAGTACTCCAGTAGCGTGAATGATACAGCCGCAATACGAATGTGTCTCTTGGAGTGATATCATGTCGTTGCTGTTTAAACAGTGTACAGTGATACCATGAAGAGAACCGATCCTACGAATGTGGTCCAAAGATGAAAGACAAAGTTGCGATGTGGTGAATATCGATATGAAATCGGGGTCAAGGATACAGAGATCATGGATATATCACAGTGAAGAGCCAAATAAACTGGTACACCTGCCTAATATCGTGTAGGGCCCCGCGAGCACGCAGAAGTGCCGCAACACGAAGTGGCGTGGGCTCGACAAATGTCTGAAGTAGTGCTGCAGGGAATTGAATTAACACCATTAATCCTGCACGGTTGTCCATAAATCCGTAAGAGTACGAGGGGGTGGAGATATCTTCTGAACAGCACGTTGCAAGGCATCCCAGATATGCTGAATAATGTTCATGTCTGGAGAGTTTGGTGCCCAGTAGAAGTATTTAAACTCACAAGAATGTTCCTGGAGGCACTCTGTAGCAATTATGGACGTATGGAAGATTGCATTGTCCTGCTGGAATTGCCGGGTCATCGGTCTCATCGGATTAGGGAAGGACGGGGAAGGAAGTCGGCCGTGCCCTTTGAAAGTAACCATCCCGGCATTTGTCTGGAGCGATTTAGGGAAATCACGGAAAACCTAAATCAGGATGGCCGGACGCGGGATTGACCCGTCGTCCTCCCGAATGCGAGTCCAGTGTTAAACCACTGCGCCACCTCGCTCGGTTATCCTCATATGCTTTCTCTATCTCTTTAGTCTCTACTACTGACGTCGGCATGTATATCTAAACTATTGTTATCAGTGTCGGTTTGCTTTTGGTTCAGATGAAAACAACCCTCTCAATGAACTGTTTGAAGTAATTTAATCTCTGCTCTATCTTCCTGTTCATAACAAGTATTACTCCCGTTACACAATTTTCTACAGCTGTTGGTACTACCCTAGACTCATCTGATCAGAAATCCTTGTCTTCCTCCCATTTCACTTCACAGATCCCCCAAAGGATTTCCCTTTTCAGATTTTCCAGCTTCCCTACCATTGTAAAGCTTCTGACATTCCACGCCCCGACTAGCAGTACGTTAACCTTTCGTTGGTTTTTCAATCTTTTTCTCATGGTCACATCTCTATTGGCAGTCCCCGTCCGGAGATCCGAGTGGGGAACTGGTCCGGAATCTTTGACACTGGAGAGATCATCATAACACTTCTTCAATTACAGTCTACATGTCTGTGGATACGTGTTATGTGTCTTTAATGTAGTAGTTTCGGTTTTCTACCGCATCCTCATGCCGTTTATAACTGCTACTTGTGGTAAAGAAGTCTACTGCTGCGATCCTAGCTTTTTATTCCTGTACTGTCCCGTCCGTTACTAGGGATCGCTTGTGTTTCGTCGACAGCACCAGAATTGCGTGTTGTCAGAAATGTCTGTTGTGCTGTTTGGTAAATTGAACGGTGAAAATGAGGTTATGAGGAGCCACCCTTTTTAAGAAACAATCGAAATATAGCAATAGATGTAGGAACAAGAATAATAACAGAGCTTTCTTCTGACAAAATCAAAATTAATGGTGGATGTTCTTAATAAATGTCGTACAGTAAATTCTCCAGACTCCCGAGAACTGAAAGAAAAGTGTCGTTCAAACATTTAAAAATCAGTAAATTTATTTGATTGGAAAATATATATTTACAAAAGCATCAAACAATATTTAGAAGGCAGGAAAAGCACCTTTTTTACATTATCCTTTGTGTCTAAGTGTCAAATACGAGCGAAAATGAGCAGGCCGCTGTGATCGAGCTGTTCTAGGCGCTTCAGTTCGGAACCCCGCTGCTACTATGGTCGCAGGTTCGAATCCTGCCTCAGGCATGGATGTGTATGATATTCTTATCTTAGTTAAGTTTAAGTAGTTCTAAGTCTAGGGGACTGATGACCTCAGATGTTAAGTCCCTTATTGCTTAGAGCCATCTGAACCGTTTGAACCGAGCGAAAACGATTTTCCCTGTTAAACAGATTTGACTTTCTCCCTGCTGAATTTCGTTAAAAAACATTTATTTACGTCCTTATTTCTAAGGACAACGTACTGCGAAATACCATCACATAATTCTTGTCTGTTACGGGAACATACTCTTATGAAAGTAATAGGGCATCGAGCATGCACAAAAAGAAAACTAAATAAAGTTTAAGAGAACACAAACTTCATTACTATGACAGGAATAAGCTCGGCGAGTACAAGGTAACTTACCACGAGGGGGTCCCAATAAACCATATTGTTCCCCACACTTTTGGCTTCAAAATCCTTATTCCCAACATTATCTCCGTTCACTGCCACCCCTTACTGCATTACCAACAGACAACAGAGACGCTCAGTTGTGCAGCGAGGTATCTGATTGTGATCCGTCTATCACCTCGAATGAGAGTGTTCGCACATTCCAACATTACAGGATTCACAGCTGTTTGCGACCAACCAGCACACGGAACATCAAACAAGTCTGAACGACATTTTTGCTACGATGACAGACGCCTCGCCCGACTCGTCGTGATTTTGTTCACTGCCAGGTGTCCGTAGACATTCTGCAAGGGCATCTGAATATCTGCGATGTTCTAGTTTTCCTCCAAAAGAAACTCAGTGACAGCTCTCTGCTTGGAAGACATCTCCGTTACAGATACCATTTTGAAGGGTACGTACAGGGCCGCCACCTATCGGAACTTCATGAAACTATAGGAGCTGAAGCGGGAATTGTGGTGTCACTGCCAGACACCACACTTGCTAGGTGGCAGCCTTTAAATCGGCCGCGGTCCGTTAGTATACGTCGTACCAGCGTTTCGCCACTATCAGTGATTGTAGACCGAGCGCCGCCACGCGGCAGGTCTGGTGTAGAGAGACTCCCTAGCACTCGCCCCATGTGTACAGCCGACTTTGCTAGCGATGGTTTACTGTCTACATGTTCGCCCCCGGTAGCTGAGTGGTCAGCGCGACGGAATGTCAATCCTAAGGGCCCGGGTTCGATACCCGGCTGGGTGGGAGATATTCTCCGTTCAGGGACTGGGTGTTGTGTTGTTCTAATCAACATCATTTCATCCCCATCGAAAGACTTGCACCAGGCGAGCGGTCTACCCGACTGGAGGCCCTCGTCACACGACATTATTATTATTATACTGTCTACATACCCTCTCATTTGCAGAGACGACAGTTTAGTATAGCCTTCAGCTACGTCATTTGCTACGACCTAGCAAAGCGCCATATTGAGTTTCTAGGAATGTATTCTGAACAGATAATATTGTGAATCATGTACCGTCAAGAGCGACGTTCGTTATTAATGGATAAAAGTTAAGTATCAAACTAACTACGTCCGTTTTCTGAATTCTAATTCCTTGTAATGTTCCAGACCTCACGTCAGTATAGTTCTACCCTCCTCACGCCAGCCTGCGTGAGCTAAAACGCGTGCATTTCGGCCTCAACTAGTAACACGGTGTTGGCTCTTCTGCCAACACAACAGGAATATTCCACAACATCCCACAACAAATTTCACAATTTTCAACCGAAACTGGGAGAGAAAAAAATGTTTTGCATTACTTAGTGAACGCCCGTCGTATATTACCGGACCATGGCAGCCCCCTCTTTTCGGCTCACGCACAGTTTGCACCACGTTCATGGGTTTAGAATGTCACACTCGACACAGCCAATTGACCATTGACGTCATTGATCCACTCCTGACGTATCGGTCGACCGATTTACACGCAAGCACGTGACGCACGTCCACAACGAGTAGCTTATTTTTGCCAGAAAATCGCTCATGTAAAACGGGCTTCTCCATGAGGCGACAGAGCGGAGAGAGTGGTTCAAATGGCTCTGAACACTGGGACATAATTACTGAGGTCATCAGTCCCCTAGAACTTAGAACTTCTTAAGCCTAACTAAACTAAGGACATCACACACATCCATGCCCGAGGCAGGATTCGAACCTGCGACCATAGTGGTCGCGCGGTTCCAAACTGAAGCGACTAGAACCGCTCGGCCACTCCGGAGGGTGGAGAGAGTGGAGTGAGAAAAGGAAAGATAGCAACGTGAATATGAGAAGGAGCTGAACAAAGTAGCGTCAGCTAATTAACAAACCGGGCGGCGTAGAGACTGCGGATATTGGAAGCGGACAAAGCGGCAGCTGCTTAATGAACCGTCGGACGTAGAGTGCGGGCGGGACATTCCTCCCTGCTGAGCCGGAAGCCATTCCGCGCGGCGGCCGCAGGAGTCAGCGAGTTCCCAGAACTGCGGCGTCACGTGCGGTCGCCGCGCCTGCTGCCATCACGCCACGCCGCCCCGTCACTCGTTCTACGACTCGGGCCTAGGGATGACGGTTATCGCTGAAACCACCAGTTTTCAGTTACACCAATTTTTTTTCAACACCCGATTAACCGGAGTTTTAAAACTGCTGAAAATTATCAGTTTGTGAAATATCCGATTTTCGGTTTTTTATTCCTGTTATTTCCTGTAATAAACGTTGATATCGAAAAAAAACTGAAAAATTTTTTACTACCTCGGTTTCAAGACACAGAATAAAAACATTAAATTACAGTGGAGCGCCAGAGAAACTGGTTCACGCATGCATATTCAAATACAAAGATATGTAAACAGGCAGAATACGGCGCTAAGCTCGGCAACGCGTATATAAGATAGCAAGTGTCTGGCGCAGTTGTTAGATCGGTTACCGCTGCTACAATGGCAGGTTATCAAGATTTAAGTGAGTTTGAACGTGGTGTTACAGACGGTGCACACGGGAAGAGACATCTCCGAGGTGGCGATGAAATGGGGATTTTCCCGTATGACTATTTCACGAGTGTACCGTGAATATAAGGAATCCGATAAAACATCAAGTCTCCGAAATCGCCGCGGCCAGAAAAAAATCTTGCAAGGACGGGACCAACGACGACTGAAGAGAACTGTTCAGCGTGACGGAAGTTTAACCCTTCCGCAAATTGCTGCAGGTTTTAATGCTGGGCCATCAGTAAGTGTCAGCGTGCGGACCACTCAACGGAACATCATCGACATTGGCTTTCGGAGCCGAAGGCCCACTCGCATACCGCTGGCCGCGGTGGCCGAGCGGTTCTAGGCTCTTCAGTCCGGAACCGCGCGACTGCTACGGTCGCAGGTTCGAATCCTGCCTCGGGCATGGATGTATGTAATGTCATTAGGTTAGTTAGGTTTAAGTAGTTCTAAGTTCTAGGGGACTGGTGATCTCAGATGTTAAGTCCCATAGTTCTCAGAGCCATTTGAACCATTTGAACCCACTTGTGTATCGTTGTGCATCACACAAAGCTTTACCCCTGACCTCGGCCTGTCAACATCGACATTGGACTGTTGATGATTAGAAACATGTTGCCTGGTCGGACGAGTCTCGTTTCAAATTGTATCGACCGGATGGACGTGTAACGGGTATGGAGACAACTTTAAGAATCCATGTAGCCTGCTTGTCATAAGGGGACTGTTCAAGCTGGTGGAGGCTCTGTAATGGTGCGGAGCGTGTGCAGAACTCAGCACGACCAGCCATACCTCTGAAGATGTCCAACATAGTATTGGATGAAACGTTAGGAATAGAAGAATTTCATGGACCACGGCCATATAACCCGGAAGAATTATCAACAACACGTCCAGAATTGCTACAGAGTGCCTCCAGGAACACTCTTCTGAGTTTAAATAGTTCCACTAGGCACCAAACTCCCCAGGCACGAACATTATTGAGCATTTCTGGGCTGCCTCGCAACGTGCTGTTCAAAAGAGATCTCCATGCCCTCCTATTGTTACGGATTTATGGACAGCCTTGCAGGATTCATGGTGTCAGTTCCCTCCAGCACTGCTTCAAATATTAGTCGAGTCCGTGCCACGTCGTGTTGCGGGACTTCTGCGTGCTCGCTGGGGCCCTGTACTATATTAGGCAGGTCTACCAGTTTATTTGGCTCTTCAGTTTATTTGTAATACAAAATTAACACGTAATACCGTCAGATTACATAACACACTCAACCACTGTGCATAGGTTGGTTATATACGTTTAAAAAAAGTATCAAATGCAATCAATTAAGTAGTCTATCTGCGGACTTAAGAAACATATGAAGAGTATTCTTATTGTACATGCGTTTAATAGACTATTACATAGTTTGTCTTGCCTTAAAATTGGCAGTAGGAAATGTTGTGGTTGGCAGGAGAGCCAACACTGTGTTTCTAAAGGAGGCCGAAATGCACGCGTTTTATCTTACGCAGGCTGGCGTGAGGTCTGGAACATGACAAGGGAATTAGAATTGAGAAAAACGGACGTAGCTGGTGGAATACTTAACTTTAATCCATTTTAATGAAGAACGGCGCTCGTGACATTACATGATTCACAATATCAATGGTAACTGAATATGGCGCCTTGCTAGGTCGTAGCAAATAACGTAGCTGAAGGCTATGCTACCTATCGTCTCGGCAAATGAGAGCGTATTTTGTCAGTGAACCATCGCTAGCAAAGTCGGCTGTACAACTGGGGCGAGTGCTAGGAAGTGCCTCTAGACCTGCCGTGTGGCGGCGCTCGGTCTGCAATCACTGATAGTGGCGACACGCTGGTCCGACGTATACTGCCGCACCGCGGACGATTTAAAAGCTACCACCTAGCAAGTGTGGTGTCTGGCGGTGACACCACAATCCTCCCCCGCAAATCGGCGTACGGTTGTGGCGTAAGGCTTCCGCCTGCCGTGGGAAGGACCGCATGTTGACGTATGCGACGAGGTGGGGAGCCTAATAACAGGCGAGGCTGTGCCACCCGCACCCTTCCATTCGGACCGCGGGGAGCTAGGAAACGTCTGAAAACCTGCTCCAGGGTGCACGCCAACATGCGGTGTATGCGCCCGTAGAGAGACAGGAGGGGCCGAAGGGTCGACCTCCATCGGGCCGGGGCACCCGACGGGCGAAGACGACATATGGTCCGGAGCGGGCAAGAGTTCCATGTCGGAGGACAACCGGTCACGGGGAGTGATCGGCGGCGCGTGACCCAGGGAGGCGCCCGGCGGTTGCAGCGACGCGTCCACTGCGGGCGTCGCCGGCTGGAGAACAGGCGGCGGCGGCGGCGGTGGCGGCGGCGCGTCGCTATAGGGCAAAATGGAAGGCTGCGTCGGCAACACCTGGGGCTGAGGCGAGCCAGTAGATGGGCCCCCGGGGCGCTGACCGGACGGCACCGTCGCAGAAAGCAGACTGCAAGCGGCAGCTCCCGTGCGACGACAGAGGCGCAGCTCATTGAGATGCCGACGCACCTCACCAGAGGCCCCCAAAACCAGATACATAGCGCGTCCGAGGCAGCGAAGAATGCGCCCTGAGAGCCAACGCCGTGAACCTCGGTAGTGGCGATAGTAGACAACGTCGCCTGGAGCAAAAGCAGGTGTCTGCCGCTGCACAGGAACCTGATGCGGCGGATGTAGCAAAGACATCAAGGTTCGATGAGGGCGACCGTGGAGCAACTCAGCCGGCGAGCGACCATCTCGGGGCTGAGAGCGATACGAGGACAAAAAGAGCAATAAAGCGTCCTCCCCAGAATGCGACTCATTCAACTTCAACATATGTGACTTGAAAGTCCTGACCAATCGTTCAGCGGCACCGTTTGACTGTGGCGAAAACGGCGCGGACGTCAGATGTTGAATACCATTGGCCTTGCAGAATGACTGAAATTCTGCGGACATGAATTGGGGGCCATTGTCGGAAGCAATAGTCTGTGGAAGACCTTCAATGCAAAGCATAGCGGATAACGCTTGGATGGTGGCAGATGACGTCGTGGAAGACATCCGGACAACAAAAGGAAAATTACTGAATGAATCTACCACAACCAACCATCGAGCATTCCAGAATGGAGCAGTAAAATCGATGTGTAAGCGTTGCCAAGGGGAAGTGGCTTTTGGCCATGCAAAGAATTTACGCGGTGGTGCTGATTGTTGTTCGGCACACACCATGCAAGAAGAGCACATGTTCGTAATCGCGGCAGCGATTCCGAACCAAGTACAGTGCTGACGAACAAGTTGTTTCGTTCTCACTATACCCCAATGTCCTTGGTGAAGAAGCTGTAAGACAGAGGACTGTAACGAACGTGGTACCACAACCCTGGACTGATCATTATCAGAACGCAACAGCAAAACACCACGTCGTACAAAAAGTCTCTCCTTGTGAGCAAAAAATCGGCGGACCAACGGGTCCCCGATCCGTGACTTTGACAAGGGCCATTGCGTAGCCACAAAACGCAGAACGGGAGCAAGGACAGGGTCGGCAACTGTGGCTGTAGCTACACGACGAAAATCAATCGGAAACGATTCGACCACGCCATCGGTTTCCGCATCAATGAACATGCAAACAAGTTCGGAGGATTAGAATGCCCTATCCTCAGCAACAGGCAAGCGAGACAACGCATCGGCGTTTCCGTGCTTAGCAGTGGACCGATACAAGATATAGCGGTACTGCGAGAGGAAAATAGACCAGCGAATGAATTTCTGCGCTGTACGTGGAGGTACTGGCTTGGTCGGATGAAAAAGCCATGTCAAAGGTTTGTGGTCTGTGATTATGGTAAAGTGACGACCATACAAGAAATCATGAAACTTTGTAACACCAAATACGAGAGCCAATGCTTCATTCTCGATCTGTGAATAATTTCTTTGAGCAGACGAGAGCAGTTTGGACGCAAAGGCAATAGGGCGATCGTGCGATCCATCTTTGTGCGCAAGCACAGCACCGATCCCGACATCCGATGCATCCACCATCAACAAGAGGGGCTTCTGGGGATCGAATGGCGTAAGACAAGTATTGGAAAGCAACGCCGATTTCAACTGGCGAAAGGTGCGTTCGCATTCCGTCGTCCAGACGAAAGGAACACCTTTACGGCGTAAGCGATGAAGCGGAGCTGAAATGGAAGAGGCATGCGGCATATAGTGGTGATAATAGTTTATTTTTCCCAGCACACTCTGTAGCTGCTTCAAATTCTGCGGCGACGGCAAGTCTTGTATGGCACGAAGGTGCGTGGGACTGGGATGGATGCCTTGGGCATTGAGTACATGTCCCAAGTATGGCAATTCCCGAGCAAAAAACACACATTTGTCCTTCCGCAAGCGGAGACCATTTTGTCGCAAGACCTGAAATAATGTTATGAGATTGGCCAAATGTTCTTCTTCCGTCTTTCCGGACATCACAATATCGTCCAGATAATTAGCTGCAGTAGGGACCCACGCACAAACAGTTTGTAGATATTGCTGAAACAATGCAGGGGCGGATACACACCCGAATGGCAGTCGTTTGAATCAATACAAACCAAGATGCGTGTTAACCACCAAAACGCGCTGGGATTCTTTGTCAACCAGTATTTGCAAGTACGCATCTGCGAGGTCCAACTTCGAAAAATATTTACCCGGGCACAGTTTGTCGAAAAGATCTTCCGGGCGGGGTAAAGGAAAAGTTGCAACCACCAGTTGTGGATTCACTGATGCCTTGAAGTCCACACAAAGTCTCAATTTGCCGGAAGGTTTTGGCAAAATTACTAAGGGTGATGCCCAGAGAGAAGCCTGCACACGTTCAATTACACCTTGTGATGCCAAATCGTGTCATGTTTTTGTGACCTCATCACGCAATGCGTGGGGAACATTGCGCGCTCTGAAAAATTTCGGTTGCGCGTTTACTTTCAGTTCCAAATGTGCTGTATAGTTCGTAGCGCAACCGAGGCCCGGTGCAAAAATGTCTGCAAATTCTTCACATAGACGAGAAACACTGTCTGAAGGCACAGTCTGGTTCACTGATAGGACCTTATTTACTATAGACAAGTTAAACAACTGAAATAAATCGAAACCAAACAAGTTCACTGCAGAAGAAGAACGAAGGACGTAAAATGACACGAGTTTTGTTTGTCCTTTGTATGTTGCAAGAAGGCTGCACTGCCCTAACACAGGGATACGTTGACCGGAGTAGCTATTTAACGTAACATTTGCGGCATGGTTCAAATGGCTCTGAGCACTATGGGACTTAACATCTGAGGTCATCAGTCCTCTAGAACTTAGAACTACTTAAACCTAACTAACCTAAGGACATCACACACATCCATACCCGAGGCAGGATTCGAACCTGCGACCGTAGCGGTCGCACGGCTCCAGACTGTAGCGCCTAGAACCGCTCGGCCACTCTGGCCGGCTTTGCGGCATGCAACGGAGGTGTGCCCAACAGTTTGTAAGTGTCTTGATTGATCAGTGAAACTGCAGCTCCGGTATCGAGCTGGAATGGTATCACTTTGCCGTTAATGTCCAAGTCTACAAAAAGTTTATTGTCCTGCTGACGACAAGAGCGACTGTCTCGTGCAACGTGAACTGACACTGGTACATAATCACTTGCGACTTGACGCACACTATTTTTGGGACGAACACAGTCACTGTTAGTGAGAGCGGCACTGGGCGGAGTGGAATGAACTACATGAATTTCCATGGGCGAAGTTTCGCGAGCCTGAGTATCCTTGGTTCGATTCCGATTCCGGCGCGAAGCAAAGGGCCTGGAACGGTTTTGAGCTTCCGATCTGAGCTTTTTCTGGCAAACGCTCTGAACATGTCCTTTTTTATTACAATAAAAGCAAATAAGTTGGCGTGACGGGCAATTCTCACGCGAATGTTTAGTAGCACACCGCGGGCATGATTTGATCACTGCATTTGCTTGCCTGCGCGGCACACGTGGCTGAGAGCCTGTGGCAGCGGCGCTGCCGGGCGCAAGGGCTGTTTACTGCTCCGTGCAGCTCGCCCGGCGGGCCGGTGAACCTGTCACACTGCGGGCGATGTTTCAAAGGATTCCTGAGCAAAGTCAAGTGTGTCCTGCCGATCCAATAAGTCCATCACTTGTTGAAGGGAGGGATTTACTAGTTTCAAAATCTGTTCCTTATACGAACATCAGAAACGTTCTGTGCAATTGCATCACGTACCATAGTATCTGAATAAGGGAGTCCACATTGACACTCAAAAGCACAATCCCTATTAAGGCCTTGCAAGGTTGCAACCCACTCCCGATTAGTCTGACCTGCCGTACGTTTTGTACGAAAAAAGGTATACCGTTTGGCAACTACATTGACTGATTCTTTGAAATATCCATCTAAGGCAGACAAAATTTCTTCGTAGGACAGAGTTGCTTCGTCGCGTCGGGGAATTAATTTGACTATTACACGGTACGTGGTCACGCCGACCGACGATAATAAATAAGGCTGCCGCTCGTTACCTTGAATTCTGTAGGCGGCGAGATGGAATCCAAATTGGCGTGACCACTTCGTCCAACTTTCCAGTGCAGCATCAAAGGGTCGAAATGTGGGTGCAACAGCGTGTTGTGGCTGCGTTAGCGGTGAAGCGGCTGCTGCCGCATCGTTTTGCATTGCACGTTGACCCTGGACGAGCTGTCCAAGGGCATCCAGTAAGGCCTGCGTCTGCTGATTCTTTAAGCGATAAAATTCGGACAGTACATCTGGAGATTGTGGCGAAGCCATTACACAGGTAAATCAGGGCAATTTAGATAAGAACACTTTTACTCTCGTCGGCAATGTTGTGGTTGGCAGGAGAGCCAACACTGTGTTCCTAAAGGAGGCCGAAATGCACGCGTTTTAGCCCACGCAGCCTGGCGTGAGGTCTGGAACATGACAAGGGAATTAGAATTGAGAAAAACGGACGTAGCTGGTGGAATACTTAACTTTAATCCATTAATGATGAACGTCGCTCTTGACGTTACATATTTCACAATATAAATAGTACTGATAATAGCGCCTTGCTAGGTCGTAGCAAATAACGTAGCTGAAGGCTAAGCTAACTATCGTCTCGGCAAATGAGAGCGTATTTAGACAGTGAACCATCGCTAGCAAAGTCGTCTGTACAACTGGGGCGAGTGCTAGCCTCTCCAGACCTGCCGTGTGGCGGCGCTCGATCTTTAATCACTGATAGTGGCGACATGCAGGTCCGACGTATACTAACGGACCGCGGCCGATTTAAAGGCTATCACCTAGCAAGTGTGGTGTCTGGCGGTAACACCACAGAAAAATTACAGCAAACGGTAACAAAACACGTATCTTTTCGCTGCACTAACTGAGCGGCAGTTGATGGCTTCTTCATACTGGCGAGTGAACTGCATAAACAACAACTAGAGTGCAGTATACTTCAGGATCTGACTAGAGAAAATGACAAGACTCAGAGATGCGTCATATTCCTCACTTAGTCAAATTCGCCCCTCTCCCTGCTAGCCCCTTTCTATATTCACAACTGTATACATACTCCGCAAGCCGCCATTCGGTGCATAGCGGAGAGTATCATGTACCACTACTATAGTCATTCCCTTTCCTCATCCATTAGCAAAAACCTCTGTCTATACATCTCTGTACGAATCCCTGTTTCTCTGTCTTCGTGGCCGCTGGTTCTGTAATTTTACTTAATAGTGCTTCGCGAGAAGAACGTTGTCTTCGCTCCAGGGATTCCCATTGAGATCGCAGAGCATCTCCGTAAGACTCGCGTGTCGATCGAACCGAACTGAAATAAAACTAGCAGTACGTCTCTGAAATGGTTCGATGTTTGTCTTTAATCTGACCTGCCGAGGATCCTAAACGTCGAACAGTATTCAGGAATGGGTCGTATCATTCTACACGCGGTCCCCTGTCGCGATGAAATACAGTTTTCTAGGATGCTCCTAACAAGCCGAAGTCGACCATTAGCCTTCCGTACTTCATATCTCGTTCCATTTCACGTAGCTTTGCAACGTTACGCATACATACTTAGTCGTCGTCACTGTGTCAAGTAGCAAAGCACTAACATTGTCTTCAAATACCACAAGATTGTTTTTCCTACTCATCAGCACTAACTTACATCTGTCTACATGTTGAGCGAGCTGCCATTCATACTGATGCTAAGTCACATTATTTCCTCCTACAAGCATTCGACAACGACACTATACCGTATACTACAGCTTCGTCAGCAAACAAGATTGCTGCCATCCTATCTATCAGATTGTTTTTGTATATAGAGAATAACGGTCCTATTGCACTTCCCTGGGACATTTTGACGATACCCTTGTCTCGATGAACGCTCGCTGTCCAGGACAACGTACTGGATTCTATTGGCCCATGTAAGAAATCTTCCAGCCAATCAGAGAAACTACACCGAACAGTTCGATTTTAGTTAACAACCTGCAGTGTGGCACTGCGAGAAACGATTTCCAAAAATCTAGGAATATGGGATCTGCTTGTTGTCCTTCATCCATGTGTGGCAGCGTATCGTGCGAGAAAAGGGCAAGTTGAGTTTCGCAGGAGCGACTGCTTCTAATTCCTTGCTGATTTGTAGATAGAAGCTTTCCTGTGTCAAGGAAATTTATTGTATTCAAACTTCAAATATGCCCGAAAGCATACCATTAAGTTATTAGTTCATGAGTAAAGAGGTTGTTTGCCCAGTACGACGGGTTTTTCTAGGAGAAGAAACATACAGGTAAGTGAAAATGATCTAGACAGCTATTGGAAAATTGAACAGACTTTTCATCACGAAAATTACAAATTATGTGCGCACTGCAACTTTATCTTATAACAGTGACTTCTACTGGGAAAAACGTTCGAAATTGAGGTGTGCATAGCGAGTGCGGCGAGATGCATGTTGGTAACTGGTCAGACTAGGAGAGACACGGACAGGAACAAATGCTTCAGGGAATAGCCTCGAGTGACATATGTTATTATGAGTGCAATGAAAATGACGTGGAGGTGGGTGGAACATGCATCAAGGAGAATGGACAAGGGAAATTCTTCGCTGAATTCCAAAGGACAGGTAAAGAATGAGATGGCAATCCAAAGGAAGATGCGCAGATAGCGATAGAAAACATGCAGCAACAACATGGATGTGTACACCTGAAGACGGCGATGTCGCTGAAAGTGCATACTAAAAAAGATCGACCCTGTGCTACGTGATAATTATAGAAGGATTATACTTCTTCATAAAAGCTACAAAATTCTATCTTCTTGTCTACTGAAGAGAATGATCCTATTTACAGAAGTGGTCTATCAGTGCGGATATAGAAGGAATAGATCAACTCTAGATCAGCTTTTTACGCTCAGACAAGTAACCAAGAAAGACTGGAAACGTAACGTTGACATTCACGTGGTTTTCGTTGACTTCAAAAAAACTTATGACAATACACATCTAATCCCAATCACCAATGTTCTGCAAGATTTTCAGTTTCCACGAAAGTTAATACGTCTAGTACATGTGTGTTCAGAGGAGACCTATTACAGAATACTGATCAGAACAGAAATATCAGTGTAATTTGAAGTCAGAATTGATCTTAATCGTGGAGACCCACTATCTCCGATACACATAATTTTATTTTAAATAAGACATAGAACAAAAAATAAAGCCAATCTGGCATAAGACTTGGTAATAACACAATAAATCGGTTTGCTTATCCTACGTTGTTCTAATAAGTGATAGCAAAGAGAAGATGCAGCTCATGACAAGATTTTGCAAAAATATTACAAGGAAAGCATGGTTACAAATTAATGAGGAAAAAACAGAGTACAAAGTCGTCAGCAAAGCACCCAATATTGGTGAAACACCACTGACGACTGAGCACTTCAGTTCTAGAAGAGATATTTTCTTACCCCCTTCATTTCAGAGTAGCACTTACACCCTACGTCTTCAATTATTTGCTGGCTGTATTCCAATCCCTTTTTTCCCTTACAGCTCTTACATTCTACATTTCCCTCTAGTATTATGGAGGTTATTCCCTGATGCCTTAATACATGGCCCGTCATCTTGTCTCTCCTTCTTGTCAGTGTTTTCCATATGTTCCATATGTTACTTTCTTCAGCGATTCACTGTTTTCTGTGTTTCCCACGTAGTATGTATATATATATATATATATATATATATATATATATATATATATATATATATATATATATATATAATTTCATGCTCATTTCTCTGTTTAAGAGGGTTAATCTTGCGTAAGTGTAAATTCATTCAGTCTTTCGCGCAATAGTCCCTCACTAAACAGCCAGCTACGTAGCTCTTTAACGCATCAGCGTCCATTGGCGACACATCAGGAGCGTAGCAAGTCGCATATCTAGGATTATCTGTTTTATAGTTCACTTCTTCAGTTAGTCTTGCTAGGATGGGTAGGATGTGTGCATGCTGTGTGCGGACGCAGGGGGAGCTGGCCACAGTTCACGAACAGCTGAGCGTGCTGTTGTCTACAGTCAGTCACCTTCAGGCTGCTGCCTCGGTGTATAGCGGTGGCGGAGAACCTGGCGCGTCGCATGGGGCACCTCAGGTGTCACTTGTTTTGCCCAAGGGCTCTGCTTCCGAGGCACCTCCTAGGGATCTAGTGCACAGGACGCGGTGGTTCTGACCTCACAGCAGGGTCAGTGGCGGGTGGTAACGCGTTCGCGTCGTTCGAGGCGGAGAGTCAATGTAGAGACCGGCCAACTGGCCTCGCCCATTCATCCTGTGAGTGGACAAGTGGCGGATCCTTCACGATCCTTCAGCAGGGTCCGAGCAGGCACACGGCGGGAGGAGTTTACTGGTTATTGGGAGCGTTATGGATCCCCTTAGGCAGATAGCGTACAGAGCTGGAAGGAAAGCCTATGTTCACTCGGTATATCCGCCGGGGGTCCCCATCCGAGATGTGGAGGCGGCCTTGCCGGTGGCTATCGAGCGTGCAGGGTGCAGTCGTCTGCAAGTTGTGACTCACGTCGGCACCAACGACGCCTGTCGCGTTGGTTCCGAGATGTTCCTCAGTTCGACCAGGCGGCTGCCGGAGGTGGAAAAGACTGCTGGCCTCGCCAGCGGGTGCAAGCAGAGCTCACAATTTGCAGCATCGTTCCCAACGTTGATCCGGGTCCTTTGGTTTAGGAGCTGAGTGGAGGGTCTCAACGAAAGGCTTCGCCAACTATGTGGCGGCCTTGGCTGCAGATTTCTGGACCTGCGTTATCGTGTGGGGATTTTTAGGACTCCCCTTGATAGGTCGGGGAGCACTACACAAAGGAAGCACCTGCTCGGGTAGCAGAGTACTTGTGGAGTGCAAATGAGGGTTTCTTAGGCTAGGCGGTAGTTTGAGATGCTCTGATGAGCACTCACCAGTCGATTCACAGCGAGAGAAGTCAAACGGCGTTCAGAATAAAGATCCTTCCAATGTCACAATTTTATCAGACGACATAGAAATAAGCATACCCGGCGGAGAGAAGCAACTTACAGTTTTGAAAACAAATAAATCACCAGGTCCGGATATAATCCCAGTTCGATTTTACAAAGAGTACTCGGCAGCATTGGCTCCTTAATTAGCTTGCATTTATCGTAAATTTCTAGCCCAGCAAAGAGTCCCAAGCGACTGGAAAAAAGCACAGGTGACTCCAGTACATAAGAAAGGTAAAAGAACGGACTCGCAAAATTATCATCAACTTCTGTTTGCTGCAGGATCCTTGAACGTATTCTCAGTTCGAATATAACAAACTTTCTTGAGGCTAAGAAGCTTATGTCCACGAATCAACATGGTTTTAGAAAGCATCGCTATGGGAAACTCGGCTTGCCCTTTTCTTACATGACATACTTAAGGGCAACAGGCAGATTCCATATACCTAGATTTCCGGAAATCAACTGACGCGGTACCCCATTGCAGGCTGTAAACGAAGGTACGAGCATATGGAGTAAGATCACAGATATGTAAGTGGCTCGAAGATTTCTTATATAATAGAACCCAGTATGTTGTGTTCGACAGCGAGTGTTAGTCAGAGACAAGGGTATCGTCAGGAGTGCCCCAGGGAAGTGTGACAGGACCACTTTTGTTCTCTGTATACATAAATGATTTGGCGGACGGGGTGGGCAGTAATCTCCAGATGTTTGCTGATGATGCTGTGGTATACGATAAGGTGTCGAAGCTGAGTGAGTGTAGGAAGATACAAGACGACTCAGACAAAATTTCCAGCTAGCCCTAAATGTGGAGAAATGTAAGTTAATGCGCTTGAGTAGAAAGAACACATCTGTCATGTTCCGATCAGTATTACTAGTAGCCATCTTGACACACTCAAGTCGTTTAAATATCTGGGCGTGACGTTGCATGTGAAACTGTGGTAGGAAGGCAAATGGTCGTCTTCGGTTTACTGGGAGAATTTTAGGAAAGACTGGTTCACCTGTTAAGGAGATCGCATATAAAACGATGGTGAGACCGGTTCTTGAGTACTGATCGAGTGTTTGGGATCCGTATCAGGTCGCATTGAAGGAAAACATCGAAGCAATTCAGAGGAGGGCTGCTAGATTTGTTAACGGTAGGTTCGCGCAAAAGGTGTGTTACGGAGATGCTTCGGGAACTCAACTGGCAATCCCTGGAGGGAGGTGGCGTTCTTTTTAGGAAATACTACAGAGAAAATTTAGACAACCGGCATTTGAAGCTGACTGCCGAACAACTCTGCTCCCACCAACATACATCGCGCGTAAGGGCCACGAGGATAAGATGGGAGGAATTAAGGCTCATACGGCGGCCGACAGACTGTCGTTTTTTCTTCCCAACTATCTCTGCGAGCAGAAGAAGAGGGGAAATGACAAGTAGTGGTACAGGCTACCCTCTGCCACGCACCTTACGGTGGCTTGACGAATATCGATGTAGATGTAGATGTGAATGTACCTGTATATTCTCTCCTTATCTTATCAGTCCATCTGATTTCCAACATCTTCTGTAGTACCACATCTCAAACGCCTCGATTCTCTTCTGTTCCGGTTTTCCCACTGTCAATGACTCACTACTGTATACTCTATACTCCAGACATATATTCCCAGAAATATCAACTTCAAATTAAGGCCCATGTTTGGCACCCCCCAAATTAAGGCCTATGACTGATATCAGCAGACTTCTCTTGGCCTGAAGTGCCCTCTTTGTCTGTCCTAGTCTGCTTCTTATGTCCTTGTTTTGTCCGTCACGCGTTATTTTCGTTTCCAGGTAGCAGAATTTCTCATTAGACTGTTCACTCCATTTAACAAACCCTGCAATTCTTCTTCACTTTTCGCCGAGGATAGCAATGGCATCAACGAATCTTGTCGTTGATAGCCTTTAACGCTGAATTTTGATTCTATTCTTGAACCCGTTTTTTATTCTGCCATTGGTTCTTCGACTTATTCTTTGAAGAACAGGGGCGAAAGACTGCGTCCCTGTCTTACAGTCTTTTTAATCCGGGCACTTCGTACTTGATTTCTACATCTACATCTACATCTACATCCATAGTCCGCAAGCCACCTGACGGTGTGTGGCGGAGGGTACTTTGAGTACATCTATCGGTTCTCCCTTCTATTCCAGTCTCGTATTGTTCGTGGAAAGAAAGATTGTCGGTATGCCTCTGTGTGAGCTCTAATCTCTCTGATTTTATCCTCATGGCCTCTTCGCGAGATATACGTAGGCGGGGGCAATATACTGCTTGACTCTTCGGTGAAGGTATGTTCTCGAAACTTTAACAAAAGCCCGTACCGAGCTACTGAGCGTCTCTCCTGCAAAGTCTTCCACTGGAGTTTATCTATCATCTCCGTAACGCTTTCGCGATTACTAAATGATCCTGTAACGGAGCGCGCTGCTCTCCGTTGGATCTTCTCTATCTCTTCTATCAACCCTATCTGGTACGGATCCCACACTGCTGAGCGGTATTAAAGCAGTGGGCGAACAAGCGTACTGTAACCTACTTCCTTTGTTTTCGGATTGCATTTCTTCAGGATTCTTGCAATGAGTCTCAGTCTGGCATCTGCTTTACCGACGATGAACGTTATATGATCATTCCATTTTAAACCGCTCCTAATGCCTACTCCCAAATAATTTCTGGAATTAACTGCTTCCAGTTGCTGACCTCCTATATTGTTGCTAAATGATAAAGGATCTTTCTTTCTGTGTATTCGCGGCACATTACACTTGTCTACATTGAGATTCAGTTGCCATTCCCTGCACCATGCGTCAATTCGTTGCAGATCCTCCTGCATATCAGTACAATTTTCCATTGTTACAACCTCTCGATATATCAGAGCATCGTCCGCAAAGAGCCTCAGTGAACTTCCGATGTTATCCACAAGGTCATTTATGTATATTGTGAATAGCAACGGTCCTACGACGCTCCCCTGCGGCAGATCTGAAATCACTCTTACTTCGGAAGACTTCTCTCCACTGAGAATGACATGCTGCGTTCTGTTATCTAGGAACTCTTCAATCCAATCACACAATTGGTCTGATAGTCCATATGCTCTTACATCTACGTGAATAGCCATTTGGATGCCATTTCCCTCAACGATTTTAAGGATTCTGACGGAATTTTATCTATCATTTCTGCTCTATTTGGTCTCAAGTCTTCTTAAGCTCTTTTAAATTTTGATTCTAATACTGGGTCCTCTATATCTTCCTTATCGACTCCAGTTTCTTCTTCTATCAAGTCATTTTCCCGTCTTTTTGTACCTTCTTGGTTCCTGTTCATCACCTGTGTTTCCCTGTAACTTAATTCAACTTTTCTCAGAATTTCGAACATCTTGCATCATTTTACATTGTAGACTGCTGTTTCTAGATCGACAAATCCTATGAGCTTATCCTGCTTTTTCCTCAGTCTTGCTTCCATTATCAAGCGCAATGTCAGAACTGCTCCTCTGGTACCTTTACCTTCCGTAAGACGAAAACTGATAATCAACTAACAGATTCCAGATTCTGTTTTCTTTTCCATTCTTTTGGATATTATTCTCTTCATCAACATGGATGCATGAAATGTTAAGCTGAGTGTGCGACAGTTTTCGCACCTATCTATCCTTGCTATCTCCGGATTTCGAAAGTCCGATGACAGGTCACCAGCCTCAAAGATTCTACATATCAACTTGATTAGTTGTTTGGATGCCATTCTCCCCAACGATTTTAGGGATTCCGACGGAATTTTATCCATCCTTTCTGCTCTATTTGGTCTCAAGTCTTCTTAAGCTCTTTTAAATTCTGATTCTAATACTAGGTCCCCTATATCTTCCTTATTGACTCCAGTTTCTTCTTCTATCAAGTCATGAAATAAGCTCACCTCCTCATAGAGGCCTTCAGTGTACTTCCCATGCATTTAACAGCGAATTACCGTTGCACTCTTAATTACCACCCTTTTTTGTAATTTCACGGAAGGTTGTTCTGACTATTCTATACACTGAGTCA
The DNA here is from genome assembly GCF_023897955.1 of Schistocerca gregaria. Taxonomy (NCBI): domain Eukaryota; kingdom Metazoa; phylum Arthropoda; class Insecta; order Orthoptera; family Acrididae; genus Schistocerca; species Schistocerca gregaria. Next base: position 264,037,084 of record NC_064921.1, read on the forward strand.
TGCCTTGCGTCGATAATTTCTTTTTCGATTTCTTGAAATTTTTTCTGCAACCATTTCACCTTGGCTGCCCTGAACTTCCTATTTAATTCATTTCTAAGTAATTTATATTACTGTATTCTATGTTTCCCTGGCCATTTTTGTACTTGCTTCTTTCGTCGGCCAATTGAAGTATTTCTCTATTACGCTACGTTATTTCGGAGTTACCTTCATTGTACCTATATCTGAAAGCCAAACACTTGTTGTCGACCTTCTTAGAGACATCAAATCCTCTCTTTAAAAGAGTAGACATATCTAAATATTTGGGAGGCATTTCCATAGAGGGGATGTTACAGTTTTATTGTGTGATTCAAACCCACAAGTAGGCAGAGAAAAGAAATTCAGAGGAACGCTAGGATAATACCCAGGAGCAAGAATGGGCGGAGACTGGTCGAGTTACGTTATTAACACAGTATGAGGACAATGTCAACTCTGGAAAAAAAAAGAAATCAAAGACATGGAGATCACCAGTCAAATCCTTAGGAGAACACCAAGGCCACCATTTACCACCCACATACGAAAACCACAGAGAAATCATGAATATGCAAAGCAGGAGGGGGCAAACGTAACTCCGATCATTACCTCACTAGAATGAAAATCAAGCTGACATCAAACGGAACAAACAACAAGACCACGGTGATGCCAAAGTTCGGTATGACAATATTAAAATTATTATGGATCTGAGAGGAATGAGTGAAAGAGGCAGCCACGACCTGGGCAGAATTCAAAGAGAAGATAACCAGTAAAACAAAGGAGAAAAATCTTCTAACCAAAAAGAAGACATCCATGGTAGAACGACACGTGCAATAAACCAGCTGAGAAAAGAAAAATAGTAATCAACGATTGGAACAGCGGCAAAACAGAAAATAATCTAACAACTCAACAAACATCTAAGAACAATCAGGCTTCAAAAAGTGACGTTCGTGTTTCGACATATTTATAAAAGACAAATTAGTGGAAAATGACGGGTATTTTATTTAGAATCGTATTTACTTTTTATTGATTATGAGAAAGCCTTTTATAAGGTAGAAAGATCACTTTCCTCGCAAATGTTGGAAATTGAAGGTTATCCTAAACACCGTATTAGCGCCATAGAGAGTCTATCTGTAAATATAAAAATAGTTACAAGTTCAGGTTCTAAAACGTCAGATGAAATTTTAATAAACCATTCACTCTATTTAATTTATATATTGACGACCTACGATGAAGTGGGAAGATGAAATACACTTAGGAATTAAAATAGGATCTAGCATATCATTAAATACTCTGTTATTTGGTGATGACCAGGAAGCAGAAGATAATTTACAAAGCGCAGTATACAGACTGGGCCGAAACGCGATATATTACAACTTAACTACATTCCCAAATAACACAAAGATCATGGCTTTCAAAGGAAAGAATCCAATCAAATCGAAAATAATAATAAACGAAAAAATTTTGGAACAAGTATCCCATTTCAGTCATATAGAATGTGGCATTAGTTTTAACTATGACAAATACTTTGAGAATAAGGTTGATAAATATCAAGCTATCTGCAGAACAATCGGAGGACCTGCGGAAAAAAAAAAAAAACAAGAAAAAGTTATGGGTATACCTTCTCTTGTGTGTGGTTCTCACTCATGGACAGTAAAAAAAAAAAAAAAAAATCACGTATACAGGCAGCAGAGATGAAGTTCATGAGATATGTAAGAGACTCTAATAAAATGAATAAAATAAAGAATGAAACAATAAGATTAGATCCAAAAATCTTTTAAGTTCATGATAAGATAGAAGAGAATAAAATGAAATGGAAGAAAGATCATGTTACTAGAGCGACAGAAAACAGAGTAGAAAGAGAGAAGTAGGTAGACCTCGTAAGAGATGGACGGAGGGATGGTAGAGTCCGGAACAAGTGACTACAACACTTAATCCTTGGAAGGAGATGATAATGATGCTGATGATGAACATACGTAGAGACTAGATAGCAAACGACAAGAGACATCAGGAGAATCAAAAGAGAATATGAAAACGATCTGTTAAAAGAAACAGAAGAGGATGTTTGAAACAATATCACAAAAGTCTTCCACAAGACATTCAAAACCAGAATCATAGGATACCAAAATCTGTGTTTCCGAAAAAAGGATGGAGAACTGGCACTGAACGACAAAGACAACTGCGAGCCACAGCGAAGTACTTCAGCGAACTACTGAATTGTGAATCGGGTGAGAGATACTCAAAGGGACAAGAGATCAAGAGAAACGGCGAGTCAAAGCACCACACGAATTGTAGATCAAGACAAATTATGAAGCGGAAAAACATCAGAACAGCAGGAGAACATGGTATTGTAGCTTAACTGCTGATAGAGGCTGGGCCCCTTAGCCGGCCGCGTTAGCCGAGCGGTTCTAGGCGCTTCAGCCCGGAACCGCGCGGCTGCTACGGTTACAGGTTCAAATCCTGCCTCGGGCATGGGTGTGTGTCATGTCCTTAGATTAGTTAGGCTTAAGTCCCATAGTGCTTAGAGCCATTTGAACCAGCTGGGTCGCTTCAGATCAATAACAGATATCATAATAAACATATTGGAAACCGATGAAATACCAGAAGATGGGAAGTGCGCAGTTATGCAACCCTTCGCAAGAAAGAGGGTAGTTACAGAGGGATACCTTTACTGCCCGTCACATACAAAATTCTATCAGCATCTGCTAGACCGGACACAGTTCCAACTTGAAAACAAGATAATTTAAACACAGTCTTGCTGGATAAGAAATAAAGAGACCATATGCATCTTTGTAAATTTCGAAAAGTAATGCCATTCTGTAGACAGACCATCACTGATTCAAGAATTGGAAGCCTCGACAAGAAGTCAGTAAACATAGCAGACATTAACAAAGACCAAACCAAAATTACATTCATGGAAGAGTTATCAGAGTCCTTCGAGATTATAGGAGAAGTGAGACAGACCGATGGTGTTTCACCACTATTGTTCAATACACTATTATACGAAGTTATCAGGGAATGTAAAAAAGAATTGAAGGTACAGGGAGGCCACAACCCAGCCAAGCTAAGGAGGAAAACCAAAGGACTAGATATTACAAGCTGGCATTCGCTGGCAGTACAGATAAGTCACGGTTACTGCAGTGGGGCAAATCAGTGCCCTGAAATAGGAGGCTGTAAAGGTCGGACTGCAGGTCTCCCTCGAGAAAACAGAATACATGTCAAACCAGAAAGATGTACCATAAAATATAAAGACATAAAAAAAATTCACACTTTCAAGTATCTTGGGCAGACGATACAGGCAAATGGGATAGAGAAAGATGCCTATGAACAGAGAAATCAGAAGATGACTACAGCATTCAGGAGGATCTTCGCTGTTGTTACTTTAATTTTCTCAATTGCATTTTTTTGAAACATGAGTAAATAGGTCTTCCTTGCTAGCGACATTTTTCTGTGTATGGTGTTTTAGGAATTTATTGCGCTCCATAGTGAGAGATTATCAGAAATCCTTTACGTTTGCCTATCCCTTCGTCAGTATAATGTAATAGTGATAATTGTACGCTAATCCGTAGCACGCACTGTTTTCCATTTTCGGAAATGATTCTGTTTCGTTATCTGTAAATGTAATTCGCTCGCCACATCCCATGTTAACAATTATATGGCTGAAATTAGCTTATTTCTTATGATAAGTGCACGTGTGTGCCGTAGGATTGCGCAATACCTGTGATTCTCGAGTATTAAGGTCGCGCTGTTAATGCTCAGCCAGGAAATATTCCATTCATTCTCAGACTTGTTGATAACACTCTGTGCCCACACTGATGTGAAACATGCAAGACGTAAACAACCGTAATAACCACACACACGGTTGTCAAGACGACTCGTGCAATGTTACAGCCGCGAGATTTGTACTTTAACACTATTAACAAATGCGGTGTAGCCAGGCAGTTTTGCTGATCAGGCGGACTGTTGTGGGTAGATGGCGGGAGTGGCCGAGGTGTGACCAGAGTTGTCCACCAAGAGTAGAGAATATTCCGTGTGGCTGGCCCATATGTTCCACTGTACTCGTATGTAAAAGCTTCCCTCTTACGCTCAGACTTGTTTCCTCCTTCTCACACTGACAGCACTCCACTGACACGTCACGTTATATGAGCAGTGAAATAACATTATTTCGCTACGGTTCGAAAACTAACGCGCGTACTTAGACACACTCGATGTGTTTGTTGTCTGCAGAAATATAGGCGCGGACAAACGATAAAATCGCGGATTTCGTAAATGTGATTCATCTGTAACCAGTGGTATGAAACACAGAATGTAATACTTACATATACGATGGTAGCCCAGAAAGTAATACACTGGATTATTTTTCTTCGACAATTCTTTATTGAAGATAAAGAGAATTACACACAAGAATGAATGGTGTTTTATCTACACACCCTATTTTTCCACGTAATCTCCGTCCCCTTCTATGGCCTTCCTCCAGCGCGAAACAAGGGCGTATATGCCCTGTCGCTACCAATCCTTGTCCTGATGGCGGAGCCAGTGCTTCACTGTGTGAATCACCTCCTCATCGTCCTCAAAATGTCTTCCACGAATGCCATCCTTTAATGGCCCAAATATGTGGAAGTCCGAGGGGGCTAGGTCAGGGCTGTAGGGTGGATGGGGTAACACTGTCCAATCCTGTTTTGCGACGTGTTCGGCAATCCTCAGACTTGTGTGGGGCCAAGGGTAATCGTGTTGCAGCAAAACATATCCTGGGTTACTGTGGGGCCGAAGTCGCCGGAAACGCATCCTGGGTTTTGTATATGTGTTGACATATGCTTCTGATTAATGGTATCGCCTCTTGGTATCACATCAATGAGAATCACACCTCCACAGCCTCCGATAATGGTAATCATGACCTTACCGGCACAAACAGTTGCTTTGAATTTTCTCTTCTGTGGGGAGTGGGAATGGCGCCATTCCATAAACTGTCACTTTTTTTCGGTTTCAAAATGGTGAACCCAGGTTTCACCGTCTGTCACATCCGGGACAAAAAGGCCTCCCCCATGGCTTCAAAACGTTGCAACAAATCGAGACAAATATTTTTTCTGTGTGGTATGTGATACACCGTTAGATACCACAGGACCCAACTTGCACACACTTTTGAATATCCAAGAATGCGGATAATTGCATCCACACTTTCTTCGCTGATTGACAGATGCAGCCCCAACTGCTTAGTCGTAATGTGTCTGTCCTCGCGAATGACAACATCAGCTCGTTGCAACACGTCAGGTGTGACAGCCGTGGATGGTCTCCCCGACCGCTGCAAATCGTGGAGCTCCGTCCAACCGCCTTCTGATGACCTCGCCCTCCGTGCCTAGGAACTAACTGTACTTCTGTCTACACCAGATGCTCCATAGACTTTGCACAAGCGTTTGTGAATATTCCTCACAGTTTCCTTCTCTGCAGTGAGAAATTCAATGACGGCACGTTGCTTGTAACGCACATCACCTACAGACGTCATTTTCAAACTATCCTGTAGCTGTTCTATCTGTCGGGAGTGATGGAAACTTGGTGCGCTCACTCAGGAGACTCCAAATAATTTGTACGTAACGTTTCGCATTCGTAGCATTGTTTTCGGCTGAGAAAAATAAAAAAAGCTGTACATTAATATCAGGGCAGTCCTCGTAAAAAGACAGCAATATGGGAAGAAACATTTTCGCTGCTGTCGTGTTAGATGATAAGCAGTAGTGAGCCGTAATTGTAACCGAATGAGGTAGCGCACTGGTTAGCACACACGACTCGTGTTCGGGAAGACGACAGTTCAAACCTTCGTTCGGCCATCCTGACTCAGGATTTCCGTGATTTCCCTAAATCGCTTAAGGCTAATGCCGGTATGGCTTGAAAGGGCAATGATGGTCTCCTTCCCCATTCTTCCCCATTCTTGTGCTCCGGCGACTTGACGTTAAACTCAAATTTCCCTTACTTCCATAACTGTATTCTGTATAGATACTTATGAATTCTGAACATAGTAAATAAATTCTTCGGCAATGCCTGTTAAAATATTTTTATCAAGAAGTCACCACCGGTTTCGCATAAATAGATATGTAGCTTCAGGTAAAGTAATTGCTTTGACTATAGCTTTTAGCGTGCTGGAAGTTTCTGTCTTGACGATGAAAGATGGGGCTTGGCTCTAAGCAATCACTTTGTTGCACCTGTAACCTGAAATTGCATTTCTGTTGACGCGAAAACAGTAGTAAGTTTTAAATAAATGTATCTTATCAGCCAAAGCGTAAAATTTAATCCTCTATGTGGAATTTGGCCTTTAAAATAATATGTCACTTCTGAACATTTTGTAAGAGTCAAAGCGTTTTCCCGTATTCAGTGGCAGTAACTTGCCAACTGTCCCTCTTTTCTCTTACGGGCTTTGTATATCTTACTTTCTACGCCACATGATTCTGGTCGTAGGTGCATCCTATTTACGAAATTCAAAATCTCTCAATGTACTGGTCGGCCACAAACATTCGAGCATTATTTCGAATTACTTTAATGAGCTCTTCGAGTCCGTCTTGCAAATCGCTGTAAACTTCTGGTAGTAAGTGGCACATCGGTGAAAAGCGCACCTCAGAAGTACATCAAACTTCTGTATGAAGCACCAGTAGCCAAAAAACATAAGTGATCTTTTACATTGCTATTGCTCTTGCGAATTCTCGAAGCAGCTATATATTTAAAATTGTGTTTCAACACACTCTGGAAAAGGCACGTATCCATGAACGTCCCCCATTGCAAATATTGTAATGGAGTGATTCCATAAATATATTTATACCCGGTAACAAGTCTCGTAGTCACACTGCCTTTTATCTGGTGTAGGTTGGTTGTTTGTGGGAAGAGACCAAACAGCGAGGGCTTCGGTCTCATCGGATTAGGGAAGGATGGGGAAGGAAGTCGTCCGTGCCCTCTCAAAAGAGAACCATCCCAGAATTTGCCTGGAGCGATTTAGGGAAATCACGGAAAACCTAAATCAGGATGGCCGGACGCGGGATTGAACCGACGTCCTCCCGAATGCGAGTCCACGGTGCTACCACTGCGCCACCTCACTCGGTTTATCTGGTGTATCTGCTGCTTAGAAATGAAAAGAGAGGGAAACGATCGCGCATTACACACAAAAGTTAAGTTACGCCTCCATACGCAAATTTTCTGGCCCTCAATGCTGTATGTGAGTATTCACGTACCTGAAAAACCCAGTCACTGCAAACGATGCTCTACAACCAACTCCGACTTCTTCACTCAAGTACACACATTATTGACCTTACTGGTAAATGAAAAAGAAAGTAGAAAACCTCTGTGTGAAGGGTTCCACTTCGTCCAGCAAGCTTGCTGATTCGTTAGACACAGAGTACCTAAACTAACAGATTCCAGTTACTCGATATTGCACTCCATTGTTTTGTTATTTATTCAAAGGAGCCTGAATAATGCACGCATCTAGCTATGATTAATTTTAAAAGACGTCCTACTAATACCTATTTATCAACCAATTTCTGTCCAATTCTAGATATTTTGCTCTGTTTCGGTAATCAAGAATCCTTCGCAGAAACTGAAATGTTGGTAAGTGGAGAATGTTACAAATACGTCCACAAACATAAGCAGCGTACCGTCTAAATGGTGTAGAAGATAACGCAGTACGAAGACGGAAGTTATCAGGTGGTGTAAAACGAAAGCCACCATGTCGGCAAACGGAAGACAGCGATATTTACGTTACTAAATTCTACAGAAATTTCAGAGTCTGGCGAGGCTCAGCGCCAACATATACTTTCCGTGATAAAGGTTGTCGCCCTACAAAACAGAGGACAACGCCTATCTGTTTCGTGTATGTGTCAACAGAGAGATGAAAAGTGCTAGTTATTCCAGAACACAGTTTTTCGAATGTGGGAATCACCTGTTTTTTAATGTAAGGTAACTTAATCACAGTCTTTGACGAGATAGAGTTGCTAGATTGCCTCAACGATACAGAAACCTGTACCGCAAGTACAACCACGTCGGAGTGATGTTTGTGGAGCAGTCATACTAACGTATGGTTCCCGAATAGGGGTAGTTGTCTTTTCAGAAGCTGCTGGGGTAATAGTCTGGTAACAGAAATAATTGTCTGGTCATAGACTGATCTAACCTCGTAACAGCCAAAATGGCCTTCCTATGTTGAGACTTCGAACGCCGGAAACTACAACGGTTATACACTGAAGCACCAAAAAAACTGGTATAGACATGCGTCGGCAACGTCTATATCGGACAAGTGTCTGGCGCAGTTCTTAGATCGCTTACTGCTGCTACAATGGCGGATTACCTAGATCTACTATAAGCGAGTTTGGGCGTGGTGTTATAGCTGGCGGACGGGCGATGGGACACAGCATCTCCGAGGTAGCGATGACTTGGCAATTTTCTCGTATGATCATTCCACGAGTGTACCGTGAATATCAGCAATCCGGTAAAACACAAATCTTCTACATCGCTGCTGCCGGAAAAAGATCCTACAAGAACGGGACCAACGACGACTGAAGAGAATCGTTCAAGGTGATAGAAGTACAACACTTCCACAAATTGCTCCATATTTCAATACTGGGACATCAACAAGTGTCAGCGTACGAACCAGTCAACGAAACATCAACGATAAGGATTTTAGCAGCCAAAGGCCCATTCATGTCCCCTTGTTGACAGGACGACACAAAGCTTTACGCCTCGCTTCGGCCTGAAACACGGACAATGGATTATTGATGATTGGAAACATATTGCTTGGTCGGCAGAGTCTCGTTTCAAATTGTATCTAGCGAATGTATGTGTACGGGTATGGATACAGCCTCATGAATCCAAGAACCCTGCATGTCAGCAGGGAACTGTTCAATCTGGTGGAGAATCTGTAGTGGTGTGGGGCGTTGGCAGTTGGAGTGATATTTGATCCGTGATACGTCTACTCTGACAGGTGACATGTACATAAGCATCATGTCTGGTCACCTGCATCCTTTCAAGTCTATTGTGCACTCTGACAGACTTGGGCAGTTCCAGCTGGACAATGCGACACCTCACACGTCCAGGACTGCTAAAGAGTAGCTCCAGGAACACTCTTCTGAGTTTAAACACTTCACTGGCTACCATACTCCCCACTCATGAACATTATTGAGCATATCTGGGAGGCCTTGTAACGTGCTGTTTAGAAGAGATCTCCACCCCCTCGTACTCTTACGGATTCATGGTGTGAATTTCCTCCAGCAGTACTTTAGATATTAGTCGAGTCCATACCACGTCGTGTTGCGGCACTTCTGCGTGTTCACAGGGGCCCTGCACGATATTAGACAGGTGTGTTTTCCTTGAGCATGCGGATCTACTGAATGTCTTAATATCGATGGCATCCTGTTGACTAAACAATCTGGAGGTAAAATGGTCCCCCGTTTGGAACTTCAGAAGGGGACTCTACGGCTTGTAGCCATCCCTTAATTGGGTAAGTAGGTGACAGAAATGAATAGGTTGAAGCTATACACAGGGTTCTCTGTTAAGAGATGTCAGGAGATCCTTGTCTAGTGTTTCGGCAGATATTTGCAATTTCGTTTTTGCGTTGTGTATGTGGAGTCAGCCAAAACAAATATTGCTCATCACATCTTTTACGCAATTCCCAGTGTCGACAGAAATCGTCGTTTTGTTTCCCTTTGCAAATAAAACTATTTTTAAAGCGGAATTTTACGTGCCCATTGAATAGAGCGGTCCGAGGTTAGTCTAGTGCGATATTTGTGTTATCGACATGTATTAACGGAGTCAGTGAAACACCAAGAATAACCAGTACTCCTGCAGAGATAGCCTCGGCCCGCGCTCACTGCTGCCGCCATGCAGTAACAGCGCTCCTCGGTCGCTGTTAATAGATATCGCCAAAACAAATACCCATAGACTAATCTGGAACCTCTCTGTTGAATGGGCACGTAAAATTCCGCTTTAAAAATGATATTATTTGTAACGGGAAACAAAAGGACGATTTACGCCAACACTGGACGTCGCATAAAAGACGTGATGAGCATTGTCTGATTAGGCTGACTCCAGCTACACATTAAAAAAAAATTGCTGATTGCCGGAAAACCAAAGAAAATCCACCTGACGACTGTTCGGAGAGACGCCCTGTTTAGCAGAAATGAGTGCAGTACGGTGGCGAGTTGAACAGGACCTCTGGTCAGGTGAGTACAGAGTTGTAAATACAAAAACATATGCAAGAGTAGGTCCAATTGTAAATAAGAAGGTACGAATGCTGGTAAACTAATATGTAGAGCATAGTGAACGTATTATCCTAGTCAAAATAGACATGAAGCCAACACCCACCACAGATCATCAAGTTTATACGCTTATTAGTTCCACAGATGATGAAAAGACTGAAAGAAAGTATGATGATGTGAAAGAAATTGTTCATAAAAAATTTATTGTCCAGCATGTGGAGCATCTTCGCGATGATTTCGCAACTGTGGTAATGTTTTTAAACAAAATGTGCGCACACAGTTCCAGTTCTCTCTTTCTTTATAATCACGACAACAATGCTCTACATTGGTGACAGATATGTATAGTGTTGCAGAACTTTTTAACAAACATTTTATAAATGTTGCTGAAAAGATGGGATTGTCAGGCTCTGTGGGTGCTGCTATGGAACACCTCAGACTAGACATTTCAAGTAACTTCCATAATATGAATTTGACCTTCACTACCACAGCAGAAATAATGTCCATCACAAAATCTTTAAAATCAAAAACTTCTAGTGGGTATGATGAAATATCAACAAAGTTAATTAAAGAATGTGCTTCTGAGTTAAGTAACGTATTAAGCTATCTGTGTAGCCAGTCGCTTATCAGTGGTATATTTCCTGGATGGTTGAAATATGCTGAAGTTAAGCCACTGTTTAACAAATTTCCGTCCAATTTCACTTTTGCCAGTATTCTCAAAAGTTTTAGAAAAAGTAATGTACAACCGGCTTTATAACCGTCTTATCTCAAATAACATACTGTCGAAATCACAGTTCGGATTTCTACAGGGTTCTGATATTGAGAAGGCTATCTAAACTTACAGTGAGAATGTGCTTAATTCATTAGACAAAAAATTGCAGGCAACTGATATATTTTGTGATCTGTCAAAGACATTTGACTGTGTAAATCACAATATCCTTTTAAGTAAATTAGAATATTATCGTGTAACAGTAAATGCTGCAAAATGGTTCAAATCTTATAGCTCTGGCAGGAAAAAAAGGGTGTTATTAGGGAAGAGACATGTATTAAGCTATCAGGCATCATCCAAGTGGGAACTAATTACATGTGGGGTCCCACAAGATTCCATTTTAGGGCCCTGACTTTTTCTTGTGTATATCAATGACCTTTTCATCAGTAACATTAACAGATGCCAAGTTCGTTTTGTTTGCCGATGATATAAACATTGCAATAGATACCAAATCAATTGTAGTCTTAGAAAGATCGGCTAATAAAATGTTTGTGGACATTAATCACTGGTTCCTAGCCAATTCTTTGTCACTAAACTTTGAAAAAACACACTACATGCAGTTCAGAACTTGTAAGGGTTGTCCCACGAGTATATGCCCAACATACGATGACAAGCAGATAGAAGATGACAGCTTGATAATAAATTCAACTGGGAGGAGCACACCGCAGAGCTGCTGAAACGTCTTGACAAATCTCTACTTGCAACGCGAATTGTGTCAGACATAGGGGACACAAAAATGAAACAGCTGGCATACTATGCTTACTTTCATTCCGTAATGTCATATGGGATTACTTTTTGGAGTAATTGATCAAGCCAAGCTAAAGTTTTCCGGGCACAAAAAGGTGCAATAAGAGTTATATGTGGTGTGAACTCAAGAACATCATGCAGAAGCCTGTTTAGGGGTCTAGGGATACTAACTTCTGCTTCCCAATATATTTATTCCTTAATCAAATTTATCACTAAAAATATATAACTTTTTCAAACCAACAGCCAATTCATGGAATCAATACCAGAAATAAGAATAATCCTCACAAAGATTTAAAGTCTCTTAGTTTTGTACAAAAAAGTGTGCATTATTTAGGAACACACATTTTCAATAACTTGCGAGCAGCGATAAAATGCTTAACAAGCAATGAAACTCAGTTTAAGATAAGCCTAAAGGATTTATTGGTGGCCAACTCCTTCTATTCCATTCATGAATTTATCAGTAGAACCAACTGATTTGTGTGCATATATATACATAAGTACACCATTTCAGTGCAGCAATGTGTTCATTGTAAATAAGTATTATAGTAGTTGTATTATACATTTATTACCTTATAAATAAATAAAAACCTTTTTTATTTTAAATTCAGTGCATTAGTATTTATAAAATGATTCTTTCACATAGTGGTCATTAAAAAATGACGACCATTCCACTTGGGACCTATGAAATGGTACATTAGCTCATTTGTTTGAGTTGTAAATATTTGTCATGTATTATTGTTTTTCTGACATGTTCTACATCCTGGAGGACCTCGTCACTACGGATCAATTGGAATGAAAGTAAATCTAATCTAATCTAATTGCCCCCCCCCCCCCCCCAAGGCCATTATCTAGTGGTATATGTCAGGCGTCCGTGCCCTGTGTAGTTGGTACAGACATTTTTTTCCAAAATTATTCAGATAATTACGGGAGACGATAATTTATTTGAAATGGAAGAGAGTAACACAATTGTAGGAGAAGGCAATGAATGAAAAGTTGTAGGAGAACGTGGACCGCAGGAAAGGAATGAAAGAAAAAGTCGCCTGGTAGAATTTTGCAGAGAGTGTAAATTAATCGTCGGCTATACTTGGTTTAAAAATCATAAAAGAAGGTTTATACATGGAACAGACCTAGAGACACAGGAAGTGAAACATTTTCACACGAGCCGATAAGGTCTCTGATCATAAATTGTTGGTTATGAACTGCGGATTAAAACAGAAGACGGTGCAGAAAGGTAAGAAATTAAGAGTGGCTAAATATCTGAGTGACCGCCAGTACGGTAACTCAGCTTGTTCGGTCAGTAGAGTGGCCGTCCTCTGTAACGAAGAATTACGTGGAGTTTTTTCATTGAAGGAATCTGGGGTGGGGGGAGGGGCCATGGGGGGGGGGGGGGGGTCATGCAATATTCGCTCACAAGTGTTGATGAAAACTGACGTAGAAATGGATAGGGCGAAAGTAAAGAAGTAATGTGTCAGACTACAAATTCAAAGGTCTGGGGTTCGACCCCTGTCTATCGAAGTATTTGTATCTGCCACTTATCACACCTTTCAACTCTCTCGATGTTTATTGATGTGAAAAATGCCGAGTTGCAAGGTGGCTAGGAATCCACGATAATCTCTAGGTCCCCATGTAACTGGCTGGGGAAGTCAGTTCAAAGGTCGGAGGAAGCAAAGCATACACCTCCAACAGCATCGTGTCTGGTAAATCACTGTGGTGTTTAAAACAATTTTCGGATTGGTGACGGCTTTACCTTTTTTTAAAAAAGTAAGGAAATAAAAAGTATGTAGATTGAAAAAAAAAAATCGAAAGTTTCAGAAGGAGCATTAGGTGGTGGTGGTGGTAAGTTCTATGGGACCAAACTTCTGAGGTTATCCGTCCTAAAGCTTACACACTACTTAATCTAATTTAAACTAACTTACGCTAAAGACAACTCATGCCCGAGGGAGGACTCGAACCACCGGTGGGGAAGTGAACAGTGCTGCTGATGACCCGAAAGAGTATAGTTCGACTGGAGACACCAAAGGATACAGTTCGGAATGCGGACATTCGATCTTCAGGCAGCTAGAAAGTGAAACGACTTGGAGAATTTCGCGTTGTGTAGTATCACGGGACTTAGTCTCTAAGCGGTGAGCAGCTGCGCGCCTGGAATGAACTCTAACTTTTTGTATAAATATCGAGGTGGAGTATTGTGTTTCACGATGAGATTGTGAATGATCGAATTGTGTCAAATAGATATGTGCTCGACTGTAATATTAATTCTAAATACGACCACTTTCGCTATTAGTTTGCTTTCTGAGTAAACATTATTCTAACATTATTCTAATAAAATCGCAACTGTGTGGCCTACGTCATTTATGGATCGTTAATTTAGTTCCCGATATTATTATTACTGCTTTGTATTTCGCAAACTAGCCATCAGTCAGACAATTTAGCCAAAGGGTCACAAGTGTGTAATTAGCGATACGTGCGGTTAAGCCCCTAGACGAATTTGAGCCAAGAGGAACCGCATGTGAGCCCGAACATCTTTGGGATGTTAGCTCGCAAGGAGAATAGAAAAGTGAATGAAGTATGCATGACTATGAGAAAGAAAGATGCAGCCTTTACGAAAATTACAGAGATCTTTAGAGAAGAGAGAAGTAGCTGCGAAACCTAAATCGAAACAAGAAGTCCGGAGTAGACAAGATTTTCTCAATATCTGCCTGCGAAATACTGTCAGATTTCCACAAGAATGTGACTTTTTGTATAAAGTTTGACACAGCATCAATCGTGGAGGTCGATCTGAAGATATATTATTCTTGAAGAATCAAGTTTTCCACGGTTTCTAGTGATTCTTTTTACTACTACTACCGGTTTCGACTGATCTGCGCAGTCATCATCGGATCTTGTAACATTATTAGATGTACATGCTTCTTACAACACTGGAAGTCACATTGTGATTTTGCATCAAATTGTAATAAAAGGCGGCGGTTACAGCAGCATGTCACAAATAAAATGACACGTAATTGAAACATACAGAATCTCGTGCTGATGTCCCGACGTACACTATTCACTTAGCACCAAGGCCACCGTGGTGTCAAGTGAGTATTTGACGCCATGACCATTTTGGTGACCCTGGGATGACAAAGTTTTACAACGGATTGGACAGTGTCTTGAAAAGAAGTCAAAAGATGAATATCACCAACAATAAAACAAGTGTAGTGAAATGTAGTCGAATTAAATCAGGCGATGCTGAGGAATTAGAATAGAAAATGGGACGCTAAAAGTGGTAGATGAATTTAACTGTTTAGTATAACAAACGGTGATGACCAAAATAGAGAGGATATAAAGACTGGCAGTAGCAAGAAAAACAAGAGAAATTTGTCAACATCGAATACAGATTTAAACCTGACATGGAGGATAAGCAATTCAAATAAGAAGAGAAGGTTTTGAAGTATGGCGCTGCGGAAGAATACGTAAGATTAAAGAGAAATGCAAAACAGGCCCATAAATTAACAGTCAACGGAAATACATCAGCTGTTCTACGGATAAACTTGCGTGATCTTGGTATAAGCAAAGTAAACGTTGAAACTGATCTCATTGACACAACACTTCACATTACCAACAACCACAGTTGGACCACAATTGAAACAGAGACTCGTTGGTTAATTCGTGGGCTAAACGAGTGTAGCGACGGATAATTATATTCAAAGCTTGTTATTAGTAATACATATTTCAAAAAAACCATCATGCGTATCAGATCATCATCTATTGGACATGATAGCGTGATAGTCCAAATGAAACTTATTACTGACCCGGTACTGCACGCTATAAAAAATATCTTCAACCACTCCTTAATTGTAAGTTTTTTGCCTGAAACTTGTAAAGAGGGACTAATTCAGCCATAACCTTAAAAGGACGTTGCCACAGCACCTTCTGATTACCGATCTATTTGCATTCTTCCTGCACTGTGCAAAGCCTTAGAATATATAGTTCGCAACCAGCTAACAAACTATCTAACTACAAACAACCTACTAGACGAACACCAATCAGGCTTCCATAAACATCGCAGCAGAACATCTATCTTAATAAAGGTAACAAATGACATGAAGCTTGCTTTGGATGCAAAAGAGACTTAAACAAAGCTTTCACACTGTCGCCTTTGACATTTTACTTGCCACACTTAGCAATCTACATTTCTTGCAATGTGGTGTGTTATAGTTTCGTTCGTACCTGACGCCTCGTCTGCCATGCGTCATATCCGGCACAATAAAGTCAAAATGGAAGCAGATAGTATCAGACGTCCCCCAGGATTCGGTATTAGTTCCTATACTCTTTTCATTGCACGTAAATCGTATGTCATCAGTTCTGTCCGACTACGAATACCACAGGTACGCTGATGACCTAGAGTTGTATCTAAGTGCAAAACGCATAAACATGAAGACAGCAATGGAGAATCTCAAAAGCGATCTGCGTGCACTATCAAAACTGGCGCAGGATACAAGATTAAAACTCAATCCATCCGAAAGCGGCTATGCTCATTAGCCCAAATATCGACACTCCATCTAAATGGAACATTTATTAACTTCTCCCCTTCAGCAAAGAGTCTAGGAGTAATACAGACGAAAATCTAAATTAGACTGAGCACATGACTGCAGTATAGAAGAAGGCATCAGCCTCTCTCCAGGCCCTACAAAAATATAAAAAACTCTTCCCTCATGACCTGAAAAGAAACTTGTACGAATACTTATACTTCCAGTTAGTGATTACAGCAATGTTATCCTCTAAGGTCTTTCTAAGGGAAGCTCATGGCGCCTGGAACTGGTTGTGAATGCCTGTGTTCGTAATATCTGTGATGTTCGACCCTTTGATCATCAAAGCTACCCTGGCTGCGTGGAGACAAGCGCAGAAATTTACATACCATCTGTCTTCTCTACCGTCTTGTCAAAGAACATTCTCCATCATATCTCGAGCTTAACGCTCTTGTCTGAAAAGCTTGGCAGAAACACCCGCTCCCATCAGAGCCAAATCCTTTCTGCCCCATTCAACCGTTCAAGCACTTTCTCGATGTCTCTCTCTGTAGCAGGAACCCGACTCACGAAATACCTCCCGCATTGTATTAGAGAACTGAATAACGTCTCCAGATTCAGAAGACAGTTAATGAATGACATCTCTACTAAAGCAACAATAAGGATTACCGTTGTCCTTGTATGCACTCGTTACTCTTCTACATCGGTCTTTCCTATCTGATCTTCCTCATTTCCCTGTATTTTTACTCGATATAGTCTCCTTAAATTTCCTTTCCTCAAAACTCGCTATATCGGAGAACATGTATTTTGCACACATGTAAATTCTTTTTATGTCTTCCACCAGCATTATTGTTATTATTGTCAATATTACTATTTTTACTGTTATCATTGTTAGTGGCAGGAGCTGCAGTAGCACAAATACTACAATTATTAACTTTATTAGTTCATAGTCACCAATATTTACACACATCACCATCATTTTAATATAATTCATGGTATTAAAATTGTTATTTCTTATGTAATTACGATATAAAAAGGCACTGTATGTGTGAAACCAGGGTCCGATGTAGGAGAAGATAAAGTTAAATAAATTAATTAAATAAAAAGGTCGGTCGAATAACTAATGAGGACGAACTGAATCGAATTTTGGGAAAAGCCAAACTACATAAAAAGTAACGATATGTTGATAGAGCGCAGTCTGAGACGTCAAGCAATGGTAAATTTAGTAATAGAGGGAAGTATAGGGGCTGAAAATCATAGAGGGAGACCAGTAGGCAGATTCAAACGGGTGTAGATTGAAGACTGATTTGATCCTCTCCACGCTACCTAGTTGTACGTAACCAAATTCATTTGAACCTACTTATTGTATTAGGGTCTTGGTCTTCCTCTGCAATTTCCCCCCTCCCCCTTCTCCCACCCACCCACACACACACACACACACACACACACACACACACACACACACACACACATTTACCTCCATTACCTAATTGATGTTTATTTGATGTCTCAGGTTGTGCCCTATAAATTGTTCCCTTTTTTTAGCCACATTTTCCATAAATCTTTTTCTCCAACTTTGTCAGTACATCTTGATTAGCTACTTTGTCCACCCATCTAATTTTCAGAATTCTTCTAAAGCACTGCATTTCAAAAGGTTTTAGTCTCTTCTTATCTAAAGTGCCTACTGCCAACGTTTCACTTCTGTACATGGCTAAACTTCACACAAATACGTTTGTAAAGACTTCTCAACATGTTATTTTATATTCAGTATTAAAAGGTTTCTCTTTTTCAGCATTTCTTGCTATTGCCAGACTCTATTCTACACTGAGGTGAAAAAGTCATGGGATAGCAAAATGCAATTATACAGATGGTGACAGTATCACGTATGTAAGGTATGAAAGAGCAGGGAGCTGTAATAGTACTCAGATGATTCATATGAATACGTTTCCGACGTGATTATGGGCGCAGGACGGGAATTAACAGACTTCGAACACTTAGCTGGAGCTAAACGCATGGGACATTCCATTTTGGAAATCGTTAGGGAATTCAATATTGCGAAATCCACAATATCAAGAGTGTGACGAGACTATCAAATTTTAGGCTTTACCTCTCACCAGGTATAACGCAGTATCCGACGGCCTTCACTTAACGTCCGGGGGCAGCGAAGTTTGCGTAGAGTTATTATTGCTCAGAGACAACCAACATTATGTGAAATAACAACAGAAATCAATTTGGGACGTACGATGAATGTAACCGTTAGGACAGTGCGGCGAAATGTGGCTGGCGTTAATGGGCTATGGCAGCAGACGACCGACGCGAGTACCTTTGCTGACACCACGACATCGCCTACACTGCTTCTTCGGGCCTCGTGACCATACCAGTTGGACCCTAGATTAGTGGAAGATCGTCGCTTGCTTAGATGAGTCAGATTTCACTTGGTAAAAGCTTGTGTTTGGAGCAGACCCCACGAAGCCATGGCCCCAGGCTGTCAACAAGGTACTGTTTAAGCTGGTGATGGCTCCATAATGGTGTGGGATGTGTTTACAAGGAACATACTGGGTCCTCTGTCAAACTGAACGGATCATTGAATGGAAATAGTAATTTTCGGTTCTTGGAGACCATTTGCAGCCACTTATGGACTTGATGTTCCCAAACGCTTCTTCTGACTACAACTGTTCGCGACTGGTTTGATGGACGTTCTGGACGGATCGAGCGAATGATTTGGCCAACCCGACATGAGTCACATCGAACATTTGTGGGGCTTGGGATAATACGCTGTGTCAGTCCCTTCTGAACTACAGCTTCCCTCTCATATCTTTCAATCCTGATATATTTCTGTACTCGCACAAATTGCGGAAACCTCTTGTTCCCTGTATTTTAGCCGTGCTATTATCAGAATTTAGTCCAGTAAGCATTGTCAAAAGCTTTCTCTAAATCTGCGGATGCTATACATAACCTTCTTAATACTTTCCTCCGTGGTAAGTCGTAGAGTCAAGTATTGCTTTGTGTGTTGCTGCAGTTATCCAGAACCCAAACTCATTTTCTCCAAGGTGGGCCTGTACCTGTTTTTCCATTTTTCGTATCAGTATTTTATCAAGGAGTTATTAATCTAACAGTTCTGTAACATTCACACCTGTCAGCACCTGCTTTTTTTGAAACTGAAATTATTACGTTCCTCATGATACCTGAGAATACTTTGCCCGTCTAAAATATTTTCACTCTAGGCGAAATACTTTTATCGTTGCTGCCTCCCCCAAGTTTCTCAGTAGTTCTGAGAGAATGTCGTCTACTCCAGCGGCCTTTATTACGACTTAGGTTGAAGAATTAACTTACATACTTTACCTGTTTTCGAGACATTTTTATAAGCTTAGCTGTGTTTAAAGTTGCAGAAGTCATTATATATTGTCAAAATTTTCAGTCTGTAAAACAAATTTACAGTCTAACACGTGAAAAACAACGCACCATGAAGGAGTTATGCAAACTGGTCACAAACTGTGGAGGACGGAGCGTGAGCCGTGCTTGCGTAGCTCAGATGGTAGAGCACTTGCCCGCGAAAGGCAAAGGTCCCGAGTTCGAGTCTCGGTCCGGCACACAGTTTTAATCAGCCAGGAAGTTTCATATCAGCCCACACTCCACTGCAGAGTGAAAATCTCATTCTGGTCACAAACTGATAATCGTATAAGTATGGGTGGAAAATGCAAAACTGTAAACTTTGGCAGCCAATGGATTAATGTCTGACGCTGCAGCGCACTTTCACCACGTAGCTGGTAAGAATAGGGGCCATGTCGATATTGGGACATAAAGTCTTTGCGAACTTCATTCCTCATACTCAGCTGGACAGTAACTATGCTTCGGAGAGAGGCGCTTGAACGATATACGCAGATGTCAGCATTTGAGAGAGCACTTGTAGTTTAGCTCAAAGAAGCTGGTTGCAGTAATCGTCGAATCGCTCGACATCTGAATAGGTGCGATGCCACGACGACAGGAATGTATGAAACATATCGGAACACAGCGTCAAGAAGAAAGCGGTCGATCAAGAGAGACGAATAGAACGAGAGGACCGAGAAACCCTCAAAGAGGCACCCAGAGACCCGAATTCATCATTATCATCGATCCGACGTGCAACTGGTGCTTCAGCGAAACTGGGCTTACGTTTCAGCAAGATAATGTCCGCCCGGACACGGCGAGAGTCTCTACTGCTTATCCTCGTGATTGCCAAACCCTACTCTGGCCAGCAAGGTCTCCGGAACTCTCCCCAATTCAGAACGTTTGGAGCATTACGGGCAGGACCCTCCTTTTTGACGATGTAAGGCGCCAATCGAAAATAATTTGTCTCGAATCCGTTACGAGGACATCCAACAATTCTGTCAATCAAAGACAAATCGAGTAACTGCATGCATAAGGGCCAGAGGAGGACGAACGCGTTATTGACTTTCTCAGTTAGTGAATCTCATTCTCTTGAATAAATGATGCATTTTTTTCTAAAACTGTAGTCATTTGTTTGTCTGCACACGTACATCACCTCCACCGATTTCCGACCTATTCGGGTCCTTCCTTCGTGGTGAGTCTTTACTTTTTTTGTTTTGTCTTAGAGTGTAACAGTCATATTGAATGTAGAACAGGTGCGGAAAAATGTATGAGTGAATGGAAGGAAGAGGGAAAAATTTAAAAAGCAAAGTCTGCGGTACAGTTGAGATTTTGATCACATCTTTTCAGTCACAGAAATCATAAGGACTCTAATATCTAAAAATGGTTGCTGCAAATTTTTTGTGTGGTCACGATAGGACCAATCCTTCTTAAACTATTATAATACACAATGATTCTCCAAGTGTGCGTATAGTTAGTTTCACCTACATTGCCCTGTCCTCTCGGACGTTGTGTGAATATACAGTGACAATAGAATACTTATTTGTACCACACCGTGACTCGAGCACAATTTTCTGCTTGTTGTTAGCAGCTGCCTTGACGAATAGGCAATCCGTGCACGCCTCCAGACCTGACTCATCGTGTCGGAGTTTTTCTCCGCTCGGGGACAACGTGTTGTGTCGTCCTTACAATCGTATTGTCGTATTTGACATTCCACTCTTGAGGTGGCTGAACGGGCACGGTCTGAAAGCCAATAAAATGAAAGAAGAAGGATCTGAGTCAGATGTTCGTTCCCACTGATGTTCCGAAAAAAAATGTCAAGAGTTCTTCCATCTCAGAGCAATCGAAGACAAATAAAAACAAGAAAAAAGTGTCCAATTGTATCATTATGTTAAACAACAAAATATGTTTCCCACCAGACACGGACAGACGTCATTGATTTAGTGTTGTCATAGGCGAAAGTGGCAAAGTACCGCAGCGTGTAAGCTAATTTTTAGGTCTTGAAAATACGAATGGATACGCCCAGAAACAAGTGTACTGTAATTTAAAAAATGGTTCGAATGGCTCTGAGCACTATGGGACTTAATTGCTGTGGTCATCAGTCCCCTAGAACTTAGAACTACTTACACCTAACTAACCTAAGGACATCACAAACATCCATGCCCGAGACAGGATTCGAACCTGCAACCGTAGCGGTCACGCGGTTCCAGACTGTAGCGCCTAGAACCGCACGGCCACTCCGGCCGTCGTACTGTAATTTACTAGCTACTCACGGATATCGCTAAAATTTATAGTGTTCACAAGCTCAATTATCTGAAGATATTTGCAACTACGAAGGAAGTCATATCTTCAGAACGGAATGGGTATTGTACTTGTAAATTCTTGGAGCTTCGAGATACTACACTGCGCAACAGAATTGAAGGATCACTTCGTTGAAACCCCGTAATTGTCTCCCACTGTTGCATAAGTTTGAAATTTGACTCAAAGGTGCCTATAGCCTTCCTCTATAATGGTGCAGAAGAGTGGCGCTCTGTGACGTCACCCTTGAACTCGGCGGCGTTTCAGACAGAAACATGCCGAAAAAAGCCAACAGTTCAGAAGTTCATGTCACATATGAAATAGGTTAATGACGTCCCATTGGCACTAAATTTCACCACAATTGTGCCCATGGCTGCCATGGGCGTGTCACACGATGAGAAGGTCGTCAGCGCCTCTCTTACCCACATTTCACCTCTTGGTTTGACGGCCCTGCGATGGTCTCAAATGTGATACCCAGCATTAAACTCATACGGTTTTCTTACGAGTGGCCAAGGAAAACATTTCAGACACACCATTGCTCAGAATCGCCACGAAAAGCCTTCAGGAGGTGGCATAAAGTGCGTCAACAAAACCACGCCTTTCCTTGTGACGTTGATTCCTACAGAGTTCGCAGTCTAAAACGATAGTTTGCCGTGTGATGAGCAACAGGAAGACGTTCTTAACAATCTTTTATACTGCTGTCATCTCCCTGACCCTTCAATCCTTCTCGAAGGACATTGTGGGCTACCAACGCCACTGAACGTGGTCGCACCCCTCTGCAGCGCAGCGCCACCATTCAAAACCATTCGACAAAATTTGAACGTTATCCGAATGGCAAGGCTCCTCATGGTTTTTCGGTCCTCCTGTAACACATCCTCCTCACAGAAGGTTGCGACTTTGGCACATGCAAGAATAGTACACTAAGCCCCTCTGTTCGACAAAACCCTTGGTGAGACCCAACCATATTTACTGAATATTTTAAAAATGTATTTTTACAGAGAAAACCTACGATGAAGCCCGAGGCTCCTGCAGGTAGGCAACCGCTTGATAAACCTTCGAGGCCAGTTGCCTTCCTGCAGATGCATTGGAGTAAGTCGCAGGTTTTCTCTGTAGAAGCACATTTTTTAACTAATAAATGTGGGCGGGTGCCACCGGGAGTATTATCGAACTGAGTGGGATCTTAAAGGTACTCTTTACTGTTTTATTCACTCATTCTCCAGCCGCTCCATGTTCAAATAACAGGAGAGCATGAAACAAGAGCTCTGAAAAAGATAAGCATCCTTTACTGCTTTGGATCACGTTAAATTTTTTCGAATGGTTTTTAACAGTTCCTAGTGGATCACCACTATACACTGGGGCAGAAATTGTGGTCGTACTGCATATCAAGCGGTGACATCAACGTCAGAGGGGTTGCAGCCCACTATGCTCGTCGAAAAGGATTGGACCGCGTAGGACGTGTCATCAGCTCTAGAATATCGTTCTTCTGCTCATCGCTCTGCGAACTGTCATTTTAGACCGCGAAATGTGTAGGAATCACCCCAAAGAAAGAGATGGTTTCATTGGCGACCTGAAGGCTTTTCATTTCGATTCTGAGCGGCAATGTGGCCGAAATTATTTTCCTCCACCATTCACAATAAAGCTGTACAAGGTGTTCTAGAGCAAGCGTCTTTGATTAGTACTCATAATGTCCTGGGGTTCGAACTACGCCACCGCTCAAATCTTCAGTAAATATCATCATTGGCGGCCGAAGACTTCCGGCGCAAGAAATAAATCTCATTGTGCCAAAAGCCTTGTTAAATGAGTCGTAAGAGCAAACAGAGTTTAAGGGCATTCTCTTGTCCTCGGCGTGGGAAACTGCCCATAAAGGCGGAAGAATCAGCAATGACCAAAGGCATGAGGACGCAGAAGGCAATGGGAACCACTGCAATAAAAACACACAATGTGTATCCACAGGTCATGTGGCCTGTAACTGAAAAAGTGTCATGACGATATCGCCATTGCCAAAAGATTCAGGAATAGTCCTCCAATCGAATCTACAGGAGGGGACTGCCAGAAGGAGGAGACCATGAAAAAAATGTTGAATAACCAACGAAAGGATAACGTTCTACGAGTCCGGACGTCGAATGTCAGAACTTGAATGTGGTAGGAAAGCTAGAAAATCTGAAAAGGGGAACGCTAAGACTCAGTCTTGATATAATTTGGGCCAATAAAGTGAAATGGAAAGAAGACAAGGATTTCTGGTCAGGTGAGTATGAGCTAATATCAATAGTAGCATAAAATGATATAACGGGAGTGGAGTTCATTATCAATAGGAAGGTTGGTCAGAGAGTGTGTTGCTGTGAGCAGATGAGTGAAAGGGTTGTCCTTTTTAGAATCGACAGCAAACCAACCCCGGCAACGATAGCTCAAGTATACATGCCGGCGGAGAAAGCTGAAGAGACAGAGAAAGAATATGAGGATTTTGAAAGGGTAATTCAGT
Organism: Schistocerca gregaria; assembly: GCF_023897955.1. Taxonomy (NCBI): domain Eukaryota; kingdom Metazoa; phylum Arthropoda; class Insecta; order Orthoptera; family Acrididae; genus Schistocerca; species Schistocerca gregaria. Next base: position 264,061,471 of record NC_064921.1, read on the forward strand.
ACATAAAGGGAGATGAAAATCTAATAGTTATGGGGGACTGGACTGCTGTTACAGGGGAAGGAGTAGAAGAAAGGATTACAGGAGAAAATGGGCTTGGTACTATGCAGGAAGGAAACATAGTACGTGAAAATGGATTGGGGCTAAGAAATGAAAGAGGAAGCCGTCTGTTAGAATTTTGCACAGAGCATAACTTAATCATAGCTAACACTTGGTTCAAGAATCATAAAAGAAGGTTGTATACATGGAGAACCCTGGAGATACTAAAAGGTATCAGATAGATTATATAATGGTAAGACAGAGATTTAGGAACCAGGTTTTAAATTGTAGGGCATTTCCAGGGGCAGATGTGGACTCTGACCACAATCTATTGGTTATGAACTGTAGATTGAAACTGAAGAAGTTGCAAAAAGGTGGGAATTTAAGGAGATGGGACCTGGATAAACTGACTAAACCAGAGGTTGTACAGAGTTTCGGGGAGACCATAAGGGAACAATTGACAGGAATGGGGGAAAGAAATACAGTAGAAGACGAATGGGTAGCTCTGAGGGATGAAGTAGTGAAGGCAGCAGAGGATCAAGTAGGTAAAAAGACGAGGGCTAGTAGAAATCCTTGGGTAACAGAAGAAATATTGAATTTAATTAATGAAAGGAGAAAATATAAAAATTCAGTAAATGAAGCAGGCAAAAGGGAATACAAACGTCTCAAAAATGAGATCGACAAGAAGTGCAAAATGGCTAAGCAAGCATGGCTGGAGGACAAATGTAAGGATGTAGAGGCTTATCTCACTAGGGGTAAGATAGATGCTGCCTACAGAAAAATTAAAGAGACCTTTGAAAAAAAGAGAACCACTTGTATGAACATCAAGAGCTCAGATGGAAATCCAGTTCTAAGCAAAGAAGGGAAAGCAGAAAGGTGGAAGGAGTGTATAGAGGGTCTATATAAGGGCAATGTACTTTAGGACAATATTATGGAAATGGAAGAGGATGTAGATGAAGATGAAAGGGAGATACGATACTGCGTGAAGAGTTTGACAGAGCTCTGAAAGACCTGAGTCGAAACAAGGCCCCCGGAGTAGACAACATTCCATTGGAACTACTGACGGCCTTGGGAGAGCCAGTCCTGACAAAACTCTACCATCTGGTGAGCAAGATGTATGAGACAGGCGAAATACCCTCAGACTTCAAGAAGAATATAATAATTCCAAACCCAAAAAAAGTAGGTGTTGACAGATGTGAAAATTACCGAACAATCAGTTTAATAAGCCACAGCTGCAAAATACTAACACGAATTCTTTACAGACGAATGGAAAAACTAGTCGAAGCTGACCTCGGGGAAGATCAGTTTGGATTCCGTAGAAATACTGGAACACGTGAGGCAATACTGACCTTACGACTTATCTTAGAAGAAAGATTAAGGAAAGGCAAACCTACGTTTCTAGCATTTGTAGACTTAGAGAAAGCTTTTGACAATGTTGACTGGAATACTCTCTTTCAAATTCTAAAGGTGGCAGGGGTAAAATACAGGGAGCATAAGGCTATTTACAATTTGTACAGAAAACAGATGGCAGTTATAAGAGTCGAGCGACATGAAAGGGAAGCAGTGGTTGGGAAGGGAGTGAGACAGGGTTGTAGCCTCTCCCCGATGTTATTCAATCTGTATATTGAGCAAGCAGTAAAGGAAACAAAAGAAAAATTCGGAGTAGGCTTTAAAATCCATGGAGAAGAAAGAAAAACTTTGAGGTTCGCCGATGACATTGTAATTCTGTCAGAGACAGCAAAGGACTTGGAAGAGAAGTTGAACGGAATGGACAGTGTCTTGAAAGGAGGATATAAGATGAACATCAACAAAACCAAAACGAGGATAATGGAATGTAGTCTGTTTAAGTCGGGTGATGCTGAGGGAATTAGATTAGGAAATGGGACACTTAAAGTAGTAAAGGAGTTTGTTTTGCTATTTGGGGAGCAAAATAACTGATGATGGTTGAAGTATAGAGGATATAAAATGTAGACTGGCAATGGCAAGGAAAGTGTTTCTGAAGAAGAGAAATTTGTTAACATCGAGTATAGATTTAAGTGTCAGGAATTCATTTCTGAAAGTATTTGTATGGAGTGTAGCCATGTATGGCAGTGAAACATGGACGATAAATAGTTTGGACAAGAAGAGAATAGAAGCTTTCGAAATGTGGTGCTACAGAAGAATGCTGAAGATTAGATGGGTAGATCACATAACTAATGATGAAGTATTGAAGAGGATTGGGGAGATGTGAAGTTTGTGGCACAACTTGACCAGAAGAAGGGATCGGTTGGTAGGACATGTTCTGAGGCATCAAGGGATCACCAATTTAGTATTGGAGGGCAGTGTGGAGGGTAAAAGTCGTAGAGGGAGCCAAGAGATGAATACACTAACCAGATTCAGAAGGATGTAGGTTGCAGTAGGTACTGGGAGATGAAGGAGCTTGGACAGGATAGATTAGCATCGAGAGCTGCATCAAACCAGTCTCAGGACTGAAGACCACAACAACAAACTATGCAGGAGAGAAGAGAAAGACTAATAGAGCTCTGCAATAAATTTCAGCTCGTAATAGCGAATACTCTGTTCAAGAATCACAAGACGAGGAGGTATACTTAGAAACAACCCGCAGATACTGTAAGACTTCAGTTAGATTACATCGAGGTCAAACAGAGATTCCGAAATCAGATACAGGATTGTTAGTTGTCTCCAGAAGCAGATATAGATTCATATCACAATGGACGAAGATTGTTCAACAAGTAATTCCCACTTTTTTATCAGAACCTATTTATTGTTAAGAGTCAGAATTTGGTGACAATATACATCAACTTGTCTTGTCCCTCTCCTATTTTTACTATGTAGTCTCCATCACGTGCTATCGCTATAGACCTACGCCAACGTTGTGGAAGAGCATGTACTCCCTGCTGGTTAAAGCTCTTGTCCTCTAAACGTAGCCATGTCTACATCTACATCTACATTTATACTCCGCAAGCCACCCAACGGTGTGTGGCGGAGGGCACTTTACTTGCCACTGTCATTACCTCCCTTTCCTGTTCCAGTCGAGTATGGTTCGCGGGAAGAACGACTGTCTGAAAGCGTCCGTGCGCGCTCTAATCTCTCTAATTTTGCATTCGCGATCTCCTCGGGAGGTATAAGTAGGGGGAAGCAGTATATTCGATACCTCATCCAGAAACGCACCCTCTCGAAACCTGGCGAGCAAGCTAAACCGCTATGCAGAGTGCCTCTCTTGCAGAGTCTGCCACTTGAGTTTGCTAAAAATCTCCGTAACGCTATCACGGTTACCAATTAACCCTGTGACGAAACGCGCCGCTCTTCTTTGGATCTTGTCTCCTCCTCCGTCAACCCGATCTGGTACTGATCTCACACTGATGAGCAATACTCAAGTATAGGTCGAACGAGTGTTTTGTAAGCCACCTCCTTTGTTGATGGACTACATTTTCTGAGGACTCTCCCAATGAATCTCAACCTGGTACCCGCCTTACCAACAATTAATTTTATATGATCATTCCACTTCAAATCGTTCCGCACGCATACTCCCAGATATTTTACAGAAGTAACTGCTACCAGTGTTTGTTCCGCTATCATATAATCATGTCTTCACTGCATCCGTAACAGAAAGGCCTCTCCATCGCTCTCAAAACGCTGCAAGAACTGAGATGAAATAGTCTTTTTTTTTTATCTTGTGGTCCGCTGTGAGCATTCGTGGAATCCACCGTGAGCACCTCTTTGAATATCGGAGAGTCTCGATCATTGCAAACGCACTTCCAGTGTTAACCGACAGTTGTAGAGCCAACTGTCGAGTTGTGATGCGCCGGTCGGCACGAATAATGGCATCCGTACGATTCAGCATGTCTGGAGCGGTGACTGTGACAGGACGACCCGAGCGTGGCTGGTCATGAGCTCTGTTTCTGTATTTCCTGAGGCTGTAACTTTCTTTACCCATCGCCCAATTGTACTCCTACCAGCTGCAGCATCGCCGTACACTACAAATAAACGTTTATGTATGTTCAGCAAGGTTTCTTTCTCTGTACACACGAATTCAATAACAGCACGCACTTGTAACGTGCGTCGTATGTAGACGCCATTTTGACGCTATACTACAGGTCCGCCATCGGCCAGAACGGTTCGAAACTTCACCGCCGCACAGAACAAACATCAAATGTTAAGCACCAACAAGGACTTTTATCTATGTATATTAACGGCTTTTTTAAAAAATGTCGGGCATTACTTATTCAACGACCCTCGCAGTCGTGATGACGAATAGGCTGAAATTTAAGAGATTAGTCAGAAAGAATCAGTGCGCAAAGAAGTGGGATACGGATGTTCTTAGGAATGAAGTGATACGGTTGAAGTTCTCTAATGATATAGATACTGGGACACGGAATAGCTCAAAACGCAGTTCAGTTGAAGAATGGACATCTCTAAAAAGGACGATCACAGAAGCTGGAAAGAATAGGTACAAAGACGGTAACTGCGAATAAATCAGAAGAAAAAAACCGAAGAATTACTTCACCTGATCGATGAGAGAAGGAAGTACAAAAATTTTCAGCGAAGGTCAGGTGAAATACACATCGCTGAAGAGTGAAATAAACATGAAGCGCAGGGAAGCTGAGACAAAACGGCTGCACGAAAAATATGAAGAAATCGAAAAAGAAATGATTATCGGAAGGACTGACTCAGCATACTGAAAAACCAAAACAATCTTCGGTGAAATTATAAGCAATGGTGGTAACATTAAGAGCGCAACGGGAATTCCACTGTTAAAAACAGAGAAGAGAGGAGATAGGTGGATATGATAGAAGAAGAAGCACAAGTCGATTTAGAAGAGATAGGGGATTCAGTATTAGAATCAGAATTTAAAAAAGCTTTGGAAGACCTAAGATTAAATAATGCAGAAGCGGTAGATAACATTTTATCAGAATTTCTAAAATCATTGGCGGAAGTGGCAACAAAACGACTATTTACGTTGGTGTGTAGAATGTGTGAGTCCGGCGATATATCATCTGACTTTCGAAAAAGTATCATCCACACAATTCCGAAGACTGCAGGAGTGGTGCACAATTAGCTTCACCGCTGATGCATCGAAGTTGCTGACAAGACTAATATACAGAAGAACGGAAAAGAAAATTGAGGATGTGTCAGATGACGATCACTTCGGTGCCTTTACCTTTCCTAAAGCCAGAGAGGCTAATCTGTCGTTTCGGTTGATAGTGGAAGCGAGACTAAAGAAAAAGCAAAACACATTCATAGGATTTGTCGACCTGGAAAAAGCGTTCGACAATGTAAAGTTGTGCTAGATGTTCGAAATTCTGAGGAAGGGGCAAGCTATAGGGAGAGACAGGTAATATACACCATGTACAAGAGCCAAGATGGAATGAATTACAAGAGAGGAAGACCAAGAAAGAAGAGCTCGGATTAAAAATTGTATAAGACAGGGATGTAGTCTTTCGCCCCTACTGTTCAGTCTATACATTGAAGAACCAACAGTGAAAATAAAAAAAATAAAAAGGCTCAGGAGTGGGATTAAAATTCAAGTTGAGAGGATATCAATTACACGATTTGTTGATGACATTGCTATCCTAAGTGAAAGCGAAGAGGAAGTACAGGATTTGCTGATCAGAATGAACAGTCTAATGAGTACAGAATATGGATCGAGAGTAAATCGAAGAAAAACGAAAGTAATGGGAAGTAGCAGAAATGAGAACAGCGAGAAACTTAATGTCTGGATTGATGGTTGGCTTCAAATGGCTCTGAGCACTGTGGGACTTATCGTCTGAGGTCACCAGTCCCCTAGAACTTAGAACTACTTAAACCTAACTAACCTAAAGACATCACACACATCCATGGCAGGATTCGAACCTGCGACAGTAGCGTGGATTGATGGTCACGAAGTAGATGAAGTTACGGAATTCTGGTATCTAGGTAGCAAAATAACCAATGACGGACGCAGTAAGGAGGACTAACACTGTCAAAAATGGCGTTCGTGGCCAAGAGAAGTCTACTAGTATCAAACATCTTCTTCTGTGCGGATGCACAAACAGTGCCGGAACTCTAAGGGGAATCGGCAAAAAAACCGCGAGTAATGATCATAATGGGTAGGGGCACTAAGAATATAGTGAGGCACAATAAATTGGGAATGTGGGTCTCACGGGAGGCGGACCAGAGATAAATCCCTGCAGTCGCTCTATCCTCTGTGTCCTCGGTGCCTCAGATGGATAGAGCGTCTGTCATGTAAGCAGGAGATCCCGGGTTCCAGCCCCGGTCGGGTCACATATTTTCAACTGTTCCCGTTTACTTATATCAACGCCTGTATGCAGCTAGGGGTATTCCTTTCATTGTAATTGCCATCGTGTGGCACGTTAATGGTGGCGCTGGGCAGACTTGTGGTGAAGTTTAGTGCCATGTGACTTCATAACCCACTTTGCACGTCACATGAACTTCTGGGTTGCATACTTCGCATGTACTGTTCGAAGCGTCTTCGAGCCCAAGGGAGAAGTCGCATGGCGCCACACTTTTGCCCCCTATAGAGGAAGCTTGTAGGCACCTTTGAGGCAAATTTAAAACTTGCACAAGAGACATTTACGGGATTTCGAAAGTAATCCTTGAATTCTGTTGCGCAGTATACAATGAAGAGTTGGCGGAAAAAAATACATTTAGATTATAATTAAGGGCGTCAAATCGATAGGTTGCAGGAACGATTTCTTTAGTACCAGTTTGCTCGCATTTCGTCCGTAGTTTCAGTCACAGTGTGAGATCACGAGAGACAGTTTTTTATGTTTCAGTATCAAATAGTGTTGTGACAAGGAACAGGTAATTTCAAAAGTGCGCGTAAATTTTTATCAGAAGGCCCCGTCAATTCTCTCGCCTTCTGCCGACATGTATTGCGAACGGCAGCAATTGGTGCTCTCGGGTTTCATTTACGTATGCACTTGTTTAGCTTGATACGTCAATATCTCAAACATCTTTTAGATTAACTATCTCGTGGTCGTAAATAAAGTTGACCTTTTCTTTAAAAGATACCACAGCTTGTCTGTCAATGAGTGCCATGGGGCAGGTGCAAACAAATTGCGCCGTTGTCAGTCCACCAGCCGTTGGCATATGACTCAGCTTGTGTTGGCGATAATTACAATCTACATCTACATCTACATACATACTCCGCAATCCACCATACGGTGCGTGGCGGAGGGTACCTCGTACCACAACTAGCATCCTCTCTCGCTGTTCCTCTCCCAAACAGAACGAGGGAAAAATGACTGCCTATATGCCGCTTTACGAACCCTAATCTCTCTTCTTATCTTTGTGGTCTTCCCGGCGGCGATAAAATTGTACTGCAGTCAGCCTCAAATGCTGGTTCTCTAAATTTCCTCAGTAGCGATTCACGAAAGGAACGCCTCCTTTCCTCTAGAGACTCCAACCCGAGTTCCTGAAGCATTTCCGTAACACTCGCGTGATGATCAAACCTACCAGTAACAAATCTAGCAGCCCACCTCTAAATTGCTTCTATGTCCTCCCTCAATCTGACCTGAGAGGGATCCCAAACGCTCGGGCAGTACTGAAGAATAGGTCGTATTAGTGTTTTATAAGCGGTCTCCTTTAGAGATGAACCACATCTTCCTCTGCAGAAACTTCAAACGGAAACTGCGCAACTAAAGTCGGTACACGTTGAAGAGGATTCCGGTCCCAGAAGAGTTAAAAAAAAAGGAATCCCTACTGCATTATCTAACAAGAGGACCGTGCCTACCCCTCATCACCCATTTCGCCCTAATTTATGGTATTCCAGGGCTTAGTCAAAAACTATGGTGACAGAAGTGATCAAGCGTGTAGAAAAAAAATGGCATTTTTGGTGAGTGAAGGGTGAGGCATGAGCAGTTTACGTTAGTGTAGTTACCAAGCACTGGGTGACACAGCGAAAAAAAATACGGAACCGTAATCCGAAGGTCGTGGGACCGAGTCCCTCTGCGAAAACTTTCTTTCTTATTTTCTTCTTTCTTCGTTACTTACACAGCAAATAAACCGAAATAATGCTCAGTTATTGTCTTCATTAGTAGGACGAAAATGAAATACAAACGAAAATTTGGCACTGTAAACAAATTTCGACGAAGGGGGTGTAAAGTCTACATAGGAGCTTCGTAAACAAAATTAGTTACCTTTATTCTCTGACCCTTGACATTTTGCATGTGCTTGGGTAATATCTACCGTATAAACGGGGGAAGCAATAATTTTCTTGTCATTTTGTGCACGTCAGAAACGTCGCATTTTTACAATTACATGGTTCTTACAAATTTTCTAGCTGGCCGTTGTGACCGAGCGGTTCTAGGCGCTTCAGTCCGGAACCGCGCTGTTGCTACGGTCGCAGGTTCGAATCCTGCCTCGGGCATGGATGTGTGTGCTGTCCTTAGGTTAGTTAGGTTTAAGTAGTTCTAAGTCTAGGGGCCTGAAGAACTCAAATCCATTTAAAGTTTCTATACAATAACGAACTTGATTTACGTTAGTACAGTTTGGCAGCAGACCACTTGCAACGCATCATTTCGCCAGATGTAAGCGAGGACAGCTTGTAATGTGCAAGGGAATGTATTTTGATGCTGGCATTTCGGGATGTGCTTTCTTTTTCGCTCTCAACGAGATAACAGCAATTTTGAACCTTTTTGATCAAATTATTTAGATGACGATAAAAACAAATATCGCAGGGTTGCACAAGCGGTGTGGCGGTGTGCTTTTAGTGGGGCGTGGTTCAGTACCGCACAGTGGCAGTCCATCTTGATACATCACATCGTACTGTTATGATTTTTTTTGTCCTCCCCACGAGTCAGTTAAGTCAATAATTTTTTTCTCCTTCACATACGGTTTCATCAAATCAAATACAATATTATGTTATAAATTCCTGACTGCTGCTATTGTGATGTAGGGTTTAATTGTGATGGATCCATTTCGGCTAGACTCTCATCTTCAAACCATCTGTGAAAGTTACATAACATTTTTATTTTATTATAATGTTGCTTAATTATATTTTAGGATGCACAAAATTTTGTACTATGTCCATATATCATCTGTGGTCGCTGTCATTCTATATTATATTGCAGTGTGGTGTAGAGTTAGGACTCTTATACCATGGGCTGTGGTTTGCTGCCGTTGTTAATCCTCTTTCTCGTAATTTTTTTTTTATAATTTGATGTTTTATGGTCGGATTTAACAGACTGACAGATGCTATACGATTACAGTTGCTGATCATGGAGGCAGTTGTTTGTGTCTCTCCGTTATCTTTCCTTAGGAGTTCAATAAAATTTTGTATGAAATGTTAATGTTTGAAATCTGCTTGTTCATTTAAAATGTCATCAGTAGGTTTGTGCATGTAGATTTATACCTTTACAAGTACGTTCATTGTTAAACCTTTAGGTAATTTCTGAAAACTTTTCATTGGTAGCTCTATTTGTTCTGCGTTGTCGTTATCGTTCTTTAAGTAGTTGAAGAATGTAGATGGATTATTTTCGATAAGTCTCGTGTGCTCTCGATATCTTAAAGTGAAGTTGCGCCCTATCTGTCCTACGTAAAATGTTTAGCAGTCCTGACATTCGAGTCCGTATATGTAAGCATTGCAAGTAAAACAAATTTCCCACATACTTAATCGATCCCACGATCTTCGGATTAGCGGTCCGTATTCTTTCCATTGAGCCACCCGTTGCCTGCTAACTAGATAAACATTAATGGCTCAGACTCGCCCGACGCGAGCCAAAAATGTTATTTTTTTTTCTAAAAGCCTGGCCATCTGGAGCTCCCTCTTCTGTCAATTTCATTTCTGCCCAAAACTTGGATATACCGTAAATTTGGGCGAAATCAGTGATGACAAGAAGGCGTGTTGTCCTTGTAAATGAGATTTATAGACTTTTGAAATTTCCCACAAGAGTTAGTTCAGACTTAGCAGTAATTATTCAGAGCTGTTGATCCACGAATTATATACGAAATTCACAAAACTGTACGCACGTGACATCCTTTTTCGTAAATGGAAGAGTGGAGCACATATTAAATACTACGTGTAGCCACAAGAACAAAGAAGTGCAACACGGAATACTGACGCGGCAAAAGCCTCAGCAAGTGGACAAGAGAAATCTGGAGAAATACAGAACTACAAAAATTCAACACCTGCAACATTCTGGCAGAAATAGTGCGGCGGATGGAGAATCGAAGCTGGGATCTTTGTCTTTCGCATGCAAGTGCTCTATTGACTGAGTAGCCAAGCACGACGCACGACTCACGACCCACGATCCATGACCACCCCGCTCCCCCCCCCCCCCCCCCCCTCCTCCCCTCTCCACAGGTTTTCTTGGCTAAAATGGTTCAAATGGCTCTGAGCACTATGGGACTTAACATCTACGGTCATCAGTCCCCTAGAACTTAGAACTACTTAAACCTAACTAACCTAAGGACATCACACACATGCATGCCCGAGGCAGGATTTGAACCTGCGACCGTAGCGGTCACGCGGTTCCAAACTGAAGCGCTTAGAACCGCACGGCCACACCGGCCGGCATGTTTTCTTCCGGCAGTATCTCTTACATTTCCTTCCCTACTTTATCTCTGCATGCCTTGTATGGCTTGTGTGTTTAGCACTCCTGACTCTGCGGAGACATAGTTCAAAATGGCTCTGAGCACTATGGGACTTAATATCTATGGTCATCAGTCCCCTAGAACTTAGAACTACTTAAACCTAACTAAGCTAAGGACATCTCACAACACCCAGTCATCACGAGGCAGAGAAAATCCCTGACCCCGGAGACATGGCTTAGCCACGGCCCGAGGGATTATTTCAGAATGAATTTTCACAGTGCAGTGGGATACATTACAGGTTCTGAGTAGTGCGTGGATAGCTCGGTCGGTGAGCACTTATCCGTGAAAGTCAACGGTCCCAGGTTTGAGTTGCAGTCCGGCACACAGTTTTAATCTCCCAGGAAGTTTCAAAGCAGCGCACACTCTATTGCAGAATGAGAACTCTTTGTAGAAGCAGTCGCCTGGGTGTAGCTAGCCCGTGTCTCTGCAATATCCCTTCTTCCAAGAGTCCGAGTCTTGCAAGATACGTAGGAGAACTTCTGTGTTGTTTAGAATGTAGGAGATGAGGTACTGGCGGAAGTTAAGCTGGACTGGAGTGTCGTGAGTCATACTTGCTCAGTCGGCAAAGCACCTGCCTGCGAAAGGAAAACGGCCTAGGTACGGTCCCCAGTGCAGCAAATAGTTTTAATCTGCCAGGAAGTTTGAAACCAGCGTACACTCCGCTGCAGGGTAAAAATTCATTCTGGAATTCAGTAACTGCCTATTAGTTACAAAATGATATATTTTGGAAGGATTGACGCTATTCACGCCCGTTAAATACTAGACTAACTCAGTATCAGGACTCTGTTCGAAGTCACCATGAGATTATATCAAACCAATGTCATACATTTCTTCCATTGTAAGCAGACATATTAAACCAACTGGAAAATTTCGTCGGTTGGAGAATACATCAATTGCATGGTGTAGGAAAAATTATGATCCAATCCATACTGTGGGAAAATACACTCGTATGTACAGAGCCTTAACAGAGCCAGCTATGTAACGATGTCCTATTCTCGAATCCATAAGCTAGCAGAAGCCTGTAATAAAGTCATCCAGCCAAACCACGAACGTCCAGTCCTTACCGGAACAGTAAGCAACCACGTAACTTTAGTCCAGGTGTTGCTGTCATTTATGTTGTCTTTAGGTTCCACAAGACCATTTCATTCAATACCGTCAAACATAATGTAAAAAATTCCTCCTAATAGCTTTCGCATTAAATTATAAAACCATTTTTGTTAATGTTAAAATGAGTTACTGATTCCTCCAGGCTCTTTGACCCGATCGTCGCCAGTAGCGATAGATCAGGATGTATTCGCGGTTGACCACGGCTCTACTCACTGTAACTGGCTTTAACGCAATGTGTTGCCATGTGAAAACGGACAGATGATTTAAGTTTTTTGTGATTTTCTTAAATGGCTCCAATTGCCGCGACGATTACTCTGAAAGGTCACGGTCAAATTCCTTCCCCCTCCTCGAAACTATCCGAGCTTGTGTCCCGTCTCTAATCGCATCGTCGTCTGGGATGGTAAACTCTAATCTTCCTTCTAAAGCATCAATTTGCATTTTGATCTTAACAGCAGCCTGCACATGGGACTGCAGTTCTCTAGTCAAGCTCCTACAAGCCAAAGAGAAATTTTGCAGGTTTATACAGATTGTTGCAGAGAGTAAATTACTTGATCTGCGCAGAAGTGAATACGGCGATCTTCCCTCGTGGTGCTCAGGCGTGGTCGACCGGAATTTTGACTACGACTATACACGTTCTAGCGTTCCCATGGAGTCCAACATGAGGCCACTATTACGTCCTCGTGGACGCATGGTATCATTGACAGCTGGAGAGTGAGAATCGTGCCATTGACAGGTAAAAGTTGGTACACGGCAGGATCGGGAGGAGTCTATCGTTGCGCTCTACCTTGTGCCTCGGCGGAAGTGTTAGCCAGTCTCGTATTCCTTCGTCTGAGTTGATGGAGTCGTACGAGGACTGCTGTGGTGTGACGCCTGTACGGGGACACGATGTACTGTGTATCCGTTATAAGAATGAACTTAAGATGGTGCCCGCCGGTATAGTCGCGGTGTGCGCTGGTATTCAAGGCCCTTACTAAAAGGGGTTTGGTGGAATGAGTTCGGATGAGTGGAGGCTTTTGCTTGATCCTATTTTCTAGCCGACTGTATGACAGAGTACGCCGCCGCGTCCCCTGTACACGGCTCTGTATAGGTCGGAGAAGCGGTCGCTATGCTACGATTTGTTTTGGACCCACCCACTGTATTGGAATCTGGCAGTTTTTCATCTATGACATACCGTCTTTTGGCGGTGTTTTATTTTGACGGACAAGGAATGGTGGGTAAAAAGATTCCGGCCTTTTCCGCTTTAATGTTTTAATCATATGTTCACCTGAATATGTGGCTTTTGCTGCCACAAAACTGGTTGTATAATCTAATAAAACTATTATAAGTGTTTAGATATATGGAAATATTGAGATTAATTTTTCGACCTGTCGGACAAGCTAAATAAGCTGAGCTATGCCTGTAAATGGGTAAAGAATCTTTTCATAAGTTGCTCATGAACGAAATAGTCTTTCTGTTGTTGTAGATTTACGCTTACCAATTAATAATACTAAGTACGATCGCCGTATCCACCTACAAAATCTTGACCGTGTCCATCATTTCTCTTGTAATCAGGTCATCGTATTAATTCCGAAGTACACAGGTGGGCTTCTTGGATTTTTATATACACTCCTGGAAATGGAAAAAAGAACACATTGACACCGGTGTGTCGGACCCACCATACTTGCTCCGGACACTGCGAGACGGCTGTACAAGCAATGATCACACGCACGGCACAGCGGACACACCAGGAACCGCGGTGTTGGCCGTCGAATGGCGCTAGCTGCGCAGCATTTGTGCACCGCCGCCGTCAGTGTCAGCCAGTTTGCCGTGGCATAGGGAGCTCCAGCGCAGTCTTTAACACTGGTAGCATGCCGCAAAAGCGTGGACGTGAACCGTATGTGCAGTTGACGGACTTTGAGCGAGGGCGTATAGTGGGCATGCGGGAGGCCGGGTGGACGTACCGCCGAATTGCTCAACACGTGGGGCATGAGGTCTCCACAGTACATCGATGTTGTCGCCAGTGGTCGGCGGAAGGTGCACGTGCCCGTCGACCTGGGACCGGACCGCAGCGACGCACGGATGCACGCCAAGACCGTAGGATCCTACGCAGTGCCGTAGGGGACCGCACCGCCACTTCCCAGCAAATTAGGGACACTGTTGCTCCTGGGGTATCGGCGAGGACCATTCGCAACCGTCTCCATGAAGCTGGGCTACGGTCCCGCACACCGTTAGGCCGTCTTCCGCTCACGCCCCAACATCGTGCAGCCCGCCTCCAGTGGTGTCGCGACAGGCGTGAATGGAGGGACGAATGGAGACGTGTCATCTTCAGCGATGAGAGTCGCTTCTGCCTTGGTGCCAATGATGGTCGTATGCGTGTTTGGCGCCATGCAGGTGAGCATACGACCGAGGCACACAGGGCCAACACCCGGCATCATGGTGTGGGGAACGATCTCCTACACTGGCCGTACACCTCTGGTGATAATCGAGGGGACACTGAATAGTGCACGGTACATCCAAACCGTCATCGAACCCATCGTTCTACCATTCCTAGACCGGCAAGGGAACTTGCTGTTCCAACAGGACAATGCACGTCCGCATATATCCCGTGCCACCCAACGTGCTCTAGAAGGTGTAAGTCAACTACCCTGGCCAGCAAGATCTCCGGATCTGTCCCCCGTTGAGCATGTTTGGGACTGGATGAAGCGTCGTCTCACGCGGTCTGCACGTCCAGCACGAACGCTGTTCCAACTGAGGCGCCAGGTGGAAATGGCATGGCAAGCCGTTCCACAGGACTACATCCAGCATCTCTACGATCGTCTCCATGGGAGAATAGCAGCCTGCATTGCTGCGAAAGGTGGATATACACTGTACTAGTGCCGACATTGTGCATGCTCTGTTGCCTGTGTCTATGTGCCTGTGGTTCTGTCAGTGTGATCATGTGATGTATCTGACCCCAGGAATGTGTCAATAAAGTTTCCCCTTCCTTTCTTCACTAGTGAAATACCACTATATTATTTCTTTTGCGCACATCAAAAATACAGACTTTTTGCTTATTCTCACAACCAAAATGGCTACGGCAGAGTTCCGTCTAAAATAACGCGTGCCTACCTTCGTTCATTAACAGAGAACGAGTCCTTCCTCTTACCGAGCAACAGGAAAACATCTTATGTTTTTTAATACTTGAAAATCAAAAATACATTACGGTAGGCGCAAGCTCTACTCTGGGCTACCGCATCACCTTTTCTCTTTGCCTTTGAAGAAAAGGAGAACATAAAAGCAAGAAATGCAAAAGGTACATCACAGTTGTGATCCAGTAATGAAGCACTAAATACAGCTGAAGCAGTTATTAACACCCAAGACGAAATTTAACTGTACTGCGCCGATCACAAGCGTTCGTACTCATCACCAGCTGGCGACTGTCAGGGAAGTTTATTTCTTATATTTCTCTGTTGGATTATATATTAATATAATTAAAATTGGTCCTTATCAGTGTATTAACATTTATATGGAATTATTTATTTATATTTTATGCAGTATACAAGATGATAATCCAGTTAACCGTCATAGTGTCACCTGGTGGATGTAAGTGGTGCTCGTTGTGTTTACGCCACTTCTCTGACAGTCGCCAGCTGGTGGTGAACGCGAACTCTTGTAATCGACGCAATAAGTTATTTTTCCGTCTGTATACAGTAATTTTACATATGACAAGCCGATTTCTAGTGAAGTGCATATGCAATGAGAAACGACTTGCAACACTGACGGAAAATATGTAGTAATGTTTTAAAGAGTAACAGATGTTATAATTGCGTAGTTTGAGTTGCAAGATAATTTATCGAGTTACGATATCATGATTACAAAATACTTTTCCTATCAATTTCCGGTCATTCCCTTGCAGATACGTTGATGACAGCATAGCTCTGTCGGAACTGGCCATCCAGTGAAAATGATTTTTAGCAATCTTGGCTTGTGCAGTATTCTTCAGTTACCAGCCAGATGCGGTGTTACACAGTATTGACGTGATGTCTCCTTGGTGGGGGCGGGGGGCATTTTTAGCGTGCAGTGAGTTTTTTTTGCAAATTAAAATGAGTGGATAGGGGCCGTTATGCAGGCTTTTGTCACACATTCTGAACAGATGCTGTAGGCCCAGACAGTATGAGTTCGCGTCATGCATCTCGACTCAGCCGGGTCTTGTGTACACAATACCGTGGCGCTCAGACTGCTTGGTGCCTGGCCTCAGACAGAGCGTGGCGTGGTTCTGCTATCGCGACTGTACTGTCGCAAGTGTCCTTGACGAACCCAAAAGGTGCGCCGTCTCTCTCTCTTCGTGGGCGGCACAGCCGTCCAGGCTTGTTTATTTTATTTTATTTACACGTCAAGTTCCGTAGGACCAAGTTGAGGAGCAAATCTCCAAGATCATGGAAAGAGTCATTACGTGAAATTACAACATAAAAGTACTAACTGACAAAAATAAAATGTTTATTAACCCGAAAAAAGTCAGTCCACAAGTTTAAGTAAACGCAATCAACAATACAACAAGAATCAGCTTGCTTTCTCAAGGAACTCGTCGAAAGAATAGAAGGAGTGACCCGAAAGGAAACTCTTCAATTTCGATTTGCAAGCGGGTGGATTACTGCTAAGATTTTTGAATTCGAGCGGTAGCTTACTGAAATTGGATGTGGCATTATACTACACACCTTTCTATACAAGAGTTACGGAAGTCCGACCGAAGTACAGGTTTTATTTCTGCCTAGTATTAACTGAGTGAAAGCTGCTTTTTCTGGGTAATAAGCTATTGTTGTTAACAAGAAATGACAGTGAGGAATATATACAGGGTGATTCAGAAATGCATGTAAATATTTTAAGGGTGTATTTGTCAGGTAAATATAAGACAAAAATGTTCTATAAATGTTTTTCCATAAACGTTTAATTCCAGAGTTATCGTTAAAATACGAAAGTCATGTCCGTATCAAAACGACGTCAGTGCAAGCAGCAGGATGCCATATTCTGGTACGTAATGCACATACGTATCTCCCAACAGTTGATTCGAAACTGCATGAATAGTGTTTGTTTGTGTTTGCAATTGCTGTTTACTCCTACTGTACAGAAGATAGCGCTGATGTTGTTGGTAACGGAAACGTACTTCCTGTCGTTCATTCATCGTCGGAAGGCTACAGGTTTCGTGCACATGATGTACTCAAACAGTGAGTATGCTGATATGCACCTTGTGTATGGTGCAGCAGATGGAAAAGCACTTGCAGCAAGACGAAGGTACAGTGAGCTGTTTCCAAGACGACGGTTACCAAGTCATCAGACGTTTGTATCTGTGGACAGACGTATGCGGGAGTATGGCATTCGTCCTGGGCCACATTCAGGTCGACCACTTGAGCATGCAGTGAACGTCGAGGAACATGTTTTGGACCTGGTAGACCAAGATCCAGCCATCAGTACGAGACAAATTAGTGCAGCTGTACGACTTCCACAATCTACTGTATGGCGGCTGCTTCGGAGACAACAGTTGCATCCATTTCACCTGCACAAACTGCACGAATTGACACCTGCAGACTATCCTCGCCGTCAGCAATTCTGCCAGTTGTTACAAGAGCGTCATTTGAATGATCCAATGTTCATTCGGCGGATATTATTCACAGATGAGGCCATGTTTACTCGTGCGGGTGTAATCAATTCGCATAATATGTACCAGTGGGCTGTCGAGAATCCTGGCGCGAGAATTGTGCGTGGATATCAACATCAATTCTCCATAAACATTTGGTGTGGTATTGTGGGGAATGACTTACTCGGACCTCATGTTCTACCTCCAAGGCTGACTGGGCACGCTTACCGCGAATTTTTGGCGGGGGAATTGCCTGGATTGTTACAGGATGTCCCTCTTGCAACACGAGCCACCTTGTGGTTTATGCACGATGGTGCTCCTTCCCATTACAGCCGCAACGTAAGGGCGTACCTCAATGATGCGTATCCACATCGATGGATAGGTCGCGGAGGACCAATTGCTTGGCCAGCCAGATCACCTGACCTGAACCCTTTAGACTTTTATTTATGGGGCCGACTAAAGACATTGGTGTATTCTTGTGCAGTACCGAACAGAGAAGTGCTACAACAAAGAATTGAAGGTGGTTGTGAAATTATTCGTGGAGAGTTGAACGGACTGTGTAATGTGCAGAGATCATTGCGGCGACGAGCACGGGTCTGTCTGCAAGTTCAGGGACAGCATTTTGAACATGCATTGCATTAAGATTTGTGCAAATACAGTACAGTACAGTCTGTAAATTCTTCACGTATTTTCCTTAGTTATTTTGCATTGATTTAGTTCAGTCAACAGGAACTAAAGTAATACAGTATTCGCGAGGAATTGTTTCAGTTTGTTACGTCACGTTTATTTACCAGTTTGCGTTTTTAGTCCAAATGCACTGTAATTAAACTGTGAACTCTGGGAAGTAAATACTTTACGTTGTATTGAATGTATTATCATGTTTTGTTCATAACTCTGTAATAAGCCAAGTATAGCAAAAATTGTATAGAACATTTTTGTCTTATATTTACCTCACAAATACACCCTTAAAATATTTACATGCATTTTTGAATCACCCTGTATATTGAGAGGCCAGTGTAAAAATACCCAGACTTGTGAACAGGGGTCGATAAACGGTTATTGCCCCGAACCGCTCGTTTCTGACCCAAAAATATCATTTTAGAATGGGAATAGTCACCTCAAAATATAATACCATACCACATAAGCGAAAGAAAATAAGCAAAGTAGACTAAGTTTCGTGTAGAACGATCAACCACCTCAGATACCATTCGAACAGTAAAAAAGGCAGCATTATGTCTTTGAAAAAGATTCTGAACTTGGACTTTCCACGGCAGTTTACTATCTATCTGAATACCTAGAAATTCGAACTGTTCAGTTTCACTAATCAAACGCCCATTCTGTGAAATTAAAAAGTCAGGTTTTGTTGGATTGTGCCTTATAAACTGTAAAAGCTGAGTCTTACTTGATTTAGGGTTAGTTTATTTTCTACAAGCAATGAACTTAGGACATTTGGAACCGGGCCAACTTTACTCACAACATCCTTTGCTTCCAAGCTAGTGTCATCAACAAACAGAAATATTTTAGAGTTACCTGTAATACTAGAGGACATATTATTTATATAAACAAGTAACAGGAGTGGCCCCAACACTGATCCCTGGGGCACCCCCACTTGACTGTACCCCACTCAGACCCCCACATCACAGCCATTCTCTACATTGTGAATAATGACCTTTTTGTGTCTGTTGCTAAAGTAACAGGCGAACGAGTTGTGAGCTACTCCCCGTATTCCATAATGGTCCAACTTCTGGAGCAATATTTTGTGAGCAACACAATGAAACGCCTTAGTAAAATCAAAAAATATACTTAGCGTTCGAAACATTTTGTTTAACCCATCCAGTACATCACGGAGAAAACAGAATATAGCATTTTCAGCCGTTAAACGACTTCTAAAGCCGAACTGTACACTGGATAGCAAATCGTGTAATATAAAATGATCATACACAGCCTTTTCAATAACTTTAGCAAAACTAATGGCATAGAAATAGGTCTAAAATCGTATACATTAACCTTTTCTCCCTTTTTATAAAGCGGCTTTACTACTGAGTACTTTAATCGTTCAAGAAATTGACCATTCCTAAAGAAAAAAATTACAAATATGGCTAAATACAGAGCTAACATGTGCAGCACAGTACTTTAATATTCTGCTGGTCACACCATCATATCCATGAAAGTCTTTAGTCTTCAGTGATTTAATTATTGTCTCAATCTCCCCCTTGTCTGTATTACAGAGGCGTATTTCAGACATCAATCTCGAAAAGCATTTGCCAAGAAAGTTATATGACCCCCTGTAGAAACTAAATTTTTATTTAATTCACCAGCAATGCTCAGAAAATGATTGTTAAATACCGTAGCTATATCTGATTTATCAGTAACAGAAATATTTTTACTACGAACTGACTTTATATCGTCGACCTTGCGTTGCTGACCAGACACTTCCTTCAGAACTGGCCTTATGGTATTATCCTGTGAATTGGCTATTCTGTTTGCATACCACATACTCTTTGCCTTCCTAATAACGATTTTAAGCACCTTACAATACTGTTTGTAATGGGTTACTGTATATTGATTGCGATTACTTCTAACATTTTGACATAATACCCGCTTTGTTCTACAAGATGTCCTTATCTCACTAGTCAGTCACCTGGCCTGCCTATTACTGCTAGTACCCCGTTTAGAACGTTCTAATGGAAACTAACTAGCAAAGAGCATGAGAAATGTGTTAAGGAAAGCATTATATTTATCATCTATGTTGTCGGCACTATAAATATCCTGCCACTGTTGTTCCTTGACAAGCCTTAAAAAGCTCTCTATAGCTGTTGGATTAACTTTCCTAGTTTGTAATTATATGTGACATTTGTTTGAGTACAAAAGCCTTTTAGTGTTAAAATTTGTGCATCGTGGTCTGAAAGGCCATTCACCCTTTCACTAACAGCAGCCCAACTAGTAATGAAGAATCAATAAAAATATTGTCTACGACTGTGCTACTGTGCCCCTGCACGACATTCAAATATCTGTTCAGTGCAGTGCCGTGATATATCTATGGACTCAAATGGAATACTGTTTTTTACGTACATAGCCACTCCCCCACTCTGCAAGGAACTCCTTGAAAAACAGATAGCTAATCTGTATCCTGGTAAAGGAAACCTCTGAATTGTCAAATTATTTAAGAGGTACTCCGACATACCAATAATTTCAGAGTCAACATATATAAACAGTTCACTAACTTTATCTCTACTACCTCTTATATTTTGATGAAATATGCTAATTCCTTCTCTACTTGGAAACATGACGTCCTCTGAAAGTGAGCCCTTATTTAGAGGACCTTTCTTTAAGCAGGTATAGCTATCAGCTGACTTCAGTCTAAAAAAAAGTTGCAGCTCTAACACCACCTACTACAGGAATTTTTCTATGAGTGATACCACCACCACCCATTACACTGTCACCTATAAGCTTCGTCAGCCTCTCCTTCCCATACCTTCCCATACCTATTGAGGTGCAGGCCATGCCTAGTGAAACCTGATCTACTGATAGGCCCAACTGATGCCACTGAAATATGACCCATGCCCTATGTCATCAGCGCCCTCTCCAGCCACATGTTAGCGCGCCTAACAGCCGCGATAAGATGAGGCCGATGATGACGCTGAAACAGTTGCACGAAATGCACATTAGTGCCACCAGTATGAGTAGCTACCTTTACCAGGTCACCACCTACGCCATATTCCCTGTCCCTATCAAGACTTTTCCCTGCTCCACCCAATATCACTACCTGATCCTCCTTCGTGAAATGCCTACATAACTCTCCTACGCTATCAGTCACCTGAGCCAACCCTGCACTAGGCTTTACAATGCTGGTGACCTGGTACTCACTCCCCAACACTTCCTGCAACTGATGGCCCACCCCTCTACCGTGCGAACTATCTAGCAGCAGAACCCTCCTCTTTCTGTTAGACTTTGCCACTGACCTAGGCCTCCTAACCGCTGAGGACTACTGCATGTTCCCTACATCTACAGCTACAAGAAACTCCTCTCCACTCAACTCTAAAAGTTAGTCAAATGAATTGCATATACGCAAAGTATAACTGAGTACCCCCTCCTCCGAGCTGCCTTCTTGCCAAATGTCAGTTCCCATTACCAACTACCCTTCACCCTCCTCAATCTATCAAGTTCCTCCTTTGCGCGTTGTAACCGTACCTGAAGGGCAAAGATCTTACGCTCCTGCTCCTCTATCAACTTATTTCTACTACAGATTCTGCATTCCCAGGAGAGGATCTCGCTAGAATGACCAGTGGCTTCCGCACTGCACCCCCCCCCCCCCTAATGAAAATACTATGAACAAATCGCACACCGTAACCACTACTTACAAACCTACAACAGAGCCCACACTTCTCACTCACGGTAAAATTTTACAGTTGCTGAAAAAAAAAAAACTATACGTCTACGTTACCTGAGTTCAGTTACACCAGTAGAATCTTTATAGAACTAACAATAGCGGTCTCGAAATTCTCTGTCAACTAAGAAAGCAACAACTTGTATTAATACCACTAAACCATGGCTAATACCAATACCAACAAAACTTCATAACATTATTAGCTAAAACCAAAAATTCAAGCGGTCACTGGAACACTAAACGAAGTTGAAACACTGAATGAAAATTTTACTGAAACATTTCACTAGAAACAATAAGAAAGATCAGCTGAAAAGTAAAACTCTGAAAAACACAACGAGCGAACCTTTCCAAAAGTTTATTAACTCGTTCTTTCGCCACAAACAATACAAAACATTGGTGAAAACTATTAAATTTAATAACTGTATAACAGTCCACAAAGAACTTTGTCAGTACTTAGCTTTATAAACGTTACAGCTGCAACCAAACGCCGCAAAATGTAAACTACTAAGGCTTGAGGCTTGGATGAACGACATAAGCACAGTCACGAATAAAAGACCACTCGAGTCAATAAGACAGGAAAAAAGATTAATAAAAATCCACTAATAAGTTACTTTTACAGCAAATACTAACACAAATAAACATTAAAATACGTAACTGAAGACTAAAACTTAATAAAATATTGACGAGCAAATTCAATAGCAGTCCAGCACAATTGACGTCACACATAATGCTGCTGGAACTTACACACTACTTCTCCCGGCCAGCACTAGCTGATCAAAAGTATCCGGACAGTCCTGTGGAATGGTAACAGATGTCACAGATGTCACAAGAATCAGAATCCCAATATAAAAGGACTGGGGAGTACTGTGTTGTCAGCAGAGAAGCGCTAACGGCTGCCAACATGAGTAACGTTAGAAGTAAATATCCTCGTAGTAGTGAAGCAACTTAAGTCACTTAACAAAAGCAAGTCTTCTGGTCAGACTGTATACCAATTAGGTTCCTTTCGGAGTATGCTGATGCATTAGCTCCATACTTAACAGCCGGCCGAAGTGGCCGAGCGGCTCTAGGCGCTACAGTCTGGAACCGCGCGACCGCTACGGTCGCAGGTTCGAATCCTACCTCGGGCATGGATGTGATGTCCTTAGGTTAGTTAGCTTTAAGTAGTTCTAAGTTCTAGGGGATTGATGACTTCAGCAGTTAAGTCCCATAGTGCTCAGACCCATTTGAACCATTCCCATACTTAACAATCACATGCAACCGTTCGCTCGACGAAAGATCTCTACCCAAAGACTGGAACGTTGCACAGGTCACACCAATATTCAAGAAAGGTAGTAGAAGTAATCCACTAAATTACAGACCCATATCGTTAACTTCGATATGCAGCAGGATTTTACAACATATATTGTGTTCGAAGATTATGAATTACCTCGAAGAAAACGGTCTACTGACACACAGTCAACATGGGTTTAGAAAACAAAGTTCCTGTGAAAGACAACTAGCTCTTTATTCACATGAAGTGTTGAGTGCTATTGACAAGGGATTTCAGATCGATTCCGTAATTCTGGATTTCCGGAAGGCTTTTGTCACTGTACCACACAAGAGGCTCGTAGTCAAATTGCCTGCTTATGGAATATCGTCTCAGTTATGTGACTGTATTTGTGATTTCGTGTCAGAGAGGTCACAGTTCGTAGTAATTGACGGAAAGTCATCGAATATAACAGAAGTGATTTCTGGCGTTCCCCCAAGATAGTGTTATAGACCCTTTGCTGTTCCTTATCTATATAAACGATTTTGGAGACAATTTGAGCAACCGTCTTCGGCTGTTTGCAGATGACGCTGTCGTTTATCAACTAATAAAGTCATCAGAAGATCAAAACAAACTGCAAAACGATTTGGAAAAGATATCTGAATGGTGAAAAAAGTGGCAGTTGACCTTAAATAACGAAAAGTATCAGGTCATCCACATGAGTGCTAAAAGGAACTCGTTAAACTTTGTTTACACGATAAATCAGTCTAATCTAAAAGCCGTAAATTACACTAAATACCAAGGTATTAGAATTACGAACAACTTAAACTGGAATGAACACATAGAAAATGTTGTGGGGAAGGGTAACCAAAGACTGCATTTTATTGGCAGGACACTTAGAAAACGTAACAGACCTACTAAGGAGACTGCCTACACTACGCTTGTCCGTCCTCTTTTAGAATAGTGCTGCGCGGTGTGGGATTCTTACCAGATAGGACTGATGGAGTACATCGAAAAAGTTCAAAGAAATGCAGCCCGTTTTGTGTTATCGCGAAATATGTGAGAGAGTGTCACAGAAATGACAGAGGATTTGGGCTGGGAATCGTTAAAAGAAAGGCCTTTTTCGTTGCGACGGAATCTTCTCACGAAATTCCAATCACCAACTTTCTCCTCCGACTGCGAAAATATTTTGTTGACACCGACCTACATAGGGAGGAACGATCACCAGGATAAAAATGTAAATCAGTGCTTGTACGGAAAGATATAGGTGTTCATTCTTTCCGCGCGCTAGACGAGATTGGAATAATAGAGAATTGTGAAGGTTGTTCGATGAACCCTTTCCCGGGCACGGCACTTGAATGTGATTGGCAGAGTATCCATGTAGATATAGATGTAGAATGGGTCCGTCAGGAGCGCTCAGTGACTTCGAACGTGGACTAGTCATTGGATGTCACCAGAGTAACAACCCATCAGCGACATTTCAACTCTCCTAAACCTTCCCAAGTCGGCTTCCAGTGATGCACACCGACCAGCGCAGCACCGCGAAGCGTCGTCAAGAAGGCGCTGACCCGTGCGCCAATGGAAAGAACGGGTAGCACCACATCCCCAGGAATATAGAGTTTGCGCCCCGTGGCAACGCTGATTTAACCAGCCGCTCATCGCTGGTCGGCACAGTTCGATCGCAGTCTTCGAGAGCATCAGTACTGAGTAATACAAAGACGTTACTTAGTCTGCGTTCTGAGAGTGGTAATGGCGAAC
Organism: Schistocerca gregaria; assembly: GCF_023897955.1. Lineage (NCBI taxonomy): Eukaryota > Metazoa > Arthropoda > Insecta > Orthoptera > Acrididae > Schistocerca > Schistocerca gregaria. The sequence goes on from NC_064921.1 coordinate 264,086,191, forward strand.
AGTAATTGCTTGTAGGAGGCGCAAGCAGCACCTCAAGTTAAGTTATATTTATTTTTTTAATAGAAATAAAGTATTGTAATAATTTGAAAGTTTAAAGTACACATCATTTTTAGATTCCTGCAGCCAACCGTCGCCACTTTTCTCCATCCTTGTTTGTGTCAGTGCTGACGCTCTCAGTAGCCAACACAACGAGGTGGAATCGCCTGAAATCAGCAGAAAGAATCACTGGTGAGCTACAAAGTGCTATCAGCAGTCTAGCTAGAACAGTGATTGTAATTAATAAGTTAAAAAGAATGGAGTACAACGGTCGAGCAACTCCTCACAAGACACAATTTGAAACTTAATTGCTTTTACTTCCACTGCTGAGTGCAATTGAATGCAAGTAAACCTGCTTAAACTACTGAGCGAAAGTGAATCTACTCTCGTTTTGCTTGTTTTTACCATTTCAACACTGACCTACAGAATTTGCCCTGACAAACAGAACTCAAACTTTTCCTATTCATTACTTACCCATAATATTCAATGTTAACGCGATCTGACTGCTTTAAAGTTAACTCAAAAGATTGGCCCTAATTAGTAGAAATCCTAACAATAACCTATACGTTTCATAAGTCACTTACCTCACAAAAATCTCCATTACACGAGCTACTGCCATTTAGCAAGTGCCAGTACAGCCAGCTACACTACTGGCCATTAAAATTGCTACACCAAGAAGAAATACAGATGATAAACGGGTATTTATTGGACAAATATACACTCCTGGAAATTGAAATAAGAACACCGTTAATTCATTGTCCCAGGAAGGGGAAACTTTATTGACACATTCCTGGGGTCAGATACATCACATGATCACACTGACAGAACCACAGGCACATAGACACAGGCAACAGAGCATGCACAATGTCGGCACTAGTACAGTGTATATCCACCTTTCGCAGCAATGCAGGCTACTATTCTCCCATGGAGACGATCGTAGAGATGCTGGATGTAGTCCTGTGGAACGGCTTGCCATGCCATTTCCATCTGGCGCCTCAGTTGGACCAGCGTTCGTGCTGGACGTGCAGACCGCGTGAGACGACGCTTCATCCAGTCCCAAACATGCTCAACGGGGGACAGATCCGGAGATCTTGCTGGCCAGGGTAGTTGACTTACACCTTCTAGAGCACGTTGGGTGGCACGGGATATATGCGGACGTGCATTGTCCTGTTGGAACAGCAAGTTCCCTTGCCGGTCTAGGAATGGTAGAACGATGGGTTCGATGACGGTTTGGATGTACCGTGCACTATTCAGTGTCCCCTCGACCATCACCAGAGGTGTACGGCCAGTGTAGGAGATCGCTCCCCACACCATGATGCCGGGTGTTGGCCCTGTGCGCCTCGGTCGTATGCTCACCTGCATGGCGCCAAACACGCATACGACCATCATTGGCACCAAGGCAGAAGCGACTCTCATCGCTGAAGACGACACGTCTCCATTCGTCCCTCCATTCACGCCTGTCGCGACACCACTGGAGGCGGGCTGCACGATGTTGGGGCGTGAGCGGAAGACGGCCTAACGGTGTGCGGGACCGTAGCCCAGCTTCATGGAGACGGTTGCGAATGGTCCTCGCCGATACCCCAGGAGCAACAGTGTCCCTAATTTGCTGGGAAGTGGCGGTGCGGTCCCCTACGGCACTGCGTAGGATCCTACGGTCTTGGCGTGCATCCGTGCGTCGCTGCGGTCCGGTCCCAGGTCGACGGGCACGTGCACCTTCCGCCGACCACTGGCGACAACATCGATGTACTGTGGAGACCTCATGCCCCACGTGTTGAGCAATTCGGCGGTACGTCCACCCGGCCTCCCGCATGCCCACTATACGCCCTCGCTCAAAGTCCGTCAACTGCACATACGGTTCACGTCCACGCTTTTGCGGCATGCTACCAGTGTTAAAGACTGCGCTGGAGCTCCCTATGCCACGGCAAACTGGCTGACACTGACGGCGGCGGTGCACAAATGCTGCGCAGCTAGCGCCATTCGACGGCCAACACCGCGGTTCCTGGTGTGTCCGCTGTGCCGTGCGTGTGATCATTGCTTGTACAGCCCTCTCGCAGTGTCCGGAGCAAGTATGGTGGGTCTGACACACCGGTGTCAATGTGTTCTTTTTTCCATTTCCAGGAGTGTATCATACTAGAACCGATATGTGATTACATCTTCACGCAATTTGGGTGCATAGATCCTGAGAAATCAGTACCCAGAACAACCACCCCTGACCGTAATAACGACCTTGATACGCCTGGGCATTGAGTCAAACAGAGCTTCGATGACATGTACAGGTACAGCTGCCCATGCAGCTTCAACACGATACCACAGTTCATCAAGAGTAGTGACGCGTATTGTGACGAGCCAGTTGCTCGGCCACCATTGACAAGACGTTTTCAATTGGTGAGAGATCTGGAGAATGTGCTGGCCAGGGCAGCAGTCGAACATTTTCTGTATCCAGAAAGGCCCGTACATGACCTGCAACATGCGGTCGTGCATTGTCCTAGCTGAAATGTAGGGTTTCGCAGGGATCTAATGAAGCCTAGAGCCACGGCTCGTAACACATTTGAAATGTAACGTCCACTGTTCAAAGTGCCGTCAACGCGAACAAGAGGTGACCGAAACCAATGGCACCCCAGACCATCACGCCAGATCATACGCCAGTATGACGATGACGAATACTTGTTTCCAATGTGCGTTCACTGCAATGTCGCCAAACACGGATGAGACCATCATGATGCTGTAAACAGAACCTGGATTCATCGGAAAAAGTCACGTTTTGCCATTCGTGCACCCAGGACGTCGTTGAGAACACCATCGCAGGCGCACCTGTCTGTGATGCAGCGTCGAGGGTAACCACAGCCATGGTCTCCGAGCTGATAGACCATGCTGCTGCAAACGTCGTCGAACTGTTCGTGCAGATAGTTGTTGTCTTGCAAACGTCCCCATCTGTTGACTCAGGGATCGAGACGTGGCTGCACGGTCCGTTACAGCCGTTGCGGATAAGATTCCTGTCATATCGACTGCTAGTGATACGAGGCCGTTGGGATCCAGCAGGGCGTTCCGTATTACCCTCCTGAACCCACCGATTCCATATTCTGCTAACAGTCATTGGATCTCGACCAACGCGAGCAGCAATGTCGCGATACGATAAAGCGCAATCGCGATAGGTTACAATCCGACCTTTATCAAAGTCGGAAACGTGATGGTACGCATTTCTCCTCCTTACACGAGGCATCACAACAACGTTTCACCAGACAACGCCGGTCAACTGCCGTTTGTATATGAGAAATCGGTTGGAAACTTTTCTCATGTCAGCGCGTTGTAGGTGTCGGCACCAACCTTGTGTGAATGCTCTGAAAAGCTAATAATTTGCATATCACAGCATCTTCTTCCTGTCGGTTAAATTTCGCGTCTATAGCCATTCATCTTCGTTATGTAGCAATTTTAATGGCCAGTAGTGTAAATAAAAGATTCTAACTACTGAAGGTTCTAACTTCTAATAGGTATGTGGTTAGCAAAGGGAAGATTTTGTTGCAGGGCAAACAATGTATTTACCTTAAAAATGAGACAACCAATTCAAAAATTATGTAATCATCAGCAATAAATCTCAATGACGGATATGGGAGAGAGTGTCACAAAAATGATACAGGATTTTGGCTGGAAATCATAAAAGAAAGGCGTTTTTCGTTCCGACGGAATCTTCTCACGAAATTCTTATCACCAACTTCCTCCTCCGAATGCGAAAATATTTTGTTGACACCGACCTACATAGGGATGAACGATCACCACGATAAAATAAGGCCGGCCGTTGTGGCCGAGCGGTTCTAGGTGTTTCTAGCCTCAAACCGCGCGACCGCTGCGGTAGCAGGTTCGAAACATGCCTCGGGCATGGATGTGTGTGATATCCTTAGTTTAGTTAGGTTTAAGTAGTTCTAAGTTCTTGGGGACTGATGACCTCAGATGTTAAGTCGCATAGTGCTCAGAGCCATTTGAACCATTTTTTTTAAATTATGAAATAAGGGAAATCAGAGCTCGTACGGAAAGATATAGTTGTTCATTCTTTCCTCGCGCTATACGAGATTGGAACAATCGAGAATTGTTAAGGTGGTTCGATGAACCCTATGCCAGGCACTTGAATGTGATTTGCAGAGTATCCATGTAGAAGTAGATACATTCAGACCGTCCGCTCACGCTAATACTGCAAACCTCCAACACTGCTAATTATTAACCTGTAACCTCCATCACTGCTGCTACTCACTTCTAACTTCCATCACTGCTGGCTCTTCACCTCCGACTGCCAGTGCGACCAGCAACAGAGTCTACTGCAGAGTGCGCACAGCGCTATCAGGGTTATTAATGCAGAGCGCTACATTGCGCTGACAACATACAAACACATAAACAGCCTACTTACAAACTTTATACTCAGTACTAAGCGATACTTAAGGTGCTGTGAAGACCGACGCCACTTGCCAGTGGTCGGCTGGAAACTAACGATTTGGAATGATGGATAACGCTTCACCCCGTGCAAATCCGATGTAAGAGTTTGGGTTTGGCGAATGCCTGGGAATGTTACCTGTCGTCATGTATAATGCCAACAGTGTATAGATGAGATGATGCTGCAGTATGGGGGAACTTTTCGTGGTTTGGACGTGATCCCCTTGTTGCGTTTAAGAAGACACTAAGTATGGAAGGATATAAACGGCTTTTACAGTAGTGTTTTCTGCGAATAGTAGAGGAACAGTTCGGAGATGCTGATTGTTTGTATCAGCATGACAATGCACCCTGCCATAAGGCAGTATATCTGCGGTGTTTTGAGCACAATAACGTGCCTCCACAGAGCCTCGACATGAAGCCAATGGAAAATCTCTGGGGACAGGTAGAGCATCGCCTTCGCTGCTTCCACAGGCGTCCAACGTCACGAATTTCTCTGGTTTCGTCTCTTGATGAAGAATAAGCTGTCATTCTTCCACGGACATTCAGACACCTCACTGAAATTGCACTACCAAAATTCAAACCGTCATAAAGGCGAAGGGTTAACGTACCTCGTGTTACCGTTCACTAATAGGTGCTAGGATACTTTTGATCAGATGACGTAACAAGTTTCAAGGATTGGACAAAGTATACTCTTCTGATATGTTGCGTTGTCCACCTTTGGTGTTCAAAGCAACCTGTATCATCCAGAGTGCCCATCCATACATCATATTTACAGGACTATAGTACTACTCATACCCAGACCAAGGATGATAGTGCTGTTGGCTTAATTTGCAGAGTTGAATCGCTGTCCACGTGTCTCGTCTCACTCTTCAGGTTAAATCCAGACTTGTGTAACGTGGGTAGGGTTGTCGGACGTCTTGTTGCCATGTGCAAGTTCCTGGAAAATCGGTTTTCCGGATTGGGCGAAAGAACAATAGAGGCTGTGGATACGCAATGTCCGTGATAGTGTTGTGCGGGGTACACCTATGTGTGTAGAAAATTTGCATGTGCTTGTTGAAGGATTGCGTTCTATCAGCGGAATAACCTCTTCTACTTCGCCCACATTCTCTTCATTTGCACGAACACGCGAAATATGACTGCAGTGATTCTCGCACAGTTTTGTGAAAACACGAGTAAACACGTTAGAATTTGGTGCCCTGCGCTTAGGAAATCGTCTACCGTATTATCTGCAAGCAGCAGCAGCGGCGTCTCCATTACGAAAGCGTTATACAAATACGATATCGGCTTACTCCATATTTGTAAATACCTGCAACACACTTAAACGATGCAGTAAAATTGGTCAGCGGATAATGATCAAACTCTCAGTTGAAAATTCAGCTATATAAACTCAAGTACAACTTCACAACTTGAACTTCGAAACTAAAAAGAAAATCTGCAAGTAGACCCACAGCAAATCGAGTACGAAAACGAGAAAGGAAAACTAATCTGTGTAACTATTAGGTTGGTGCATATGCACGTAGCGTTTTTGTTGCGCATGTCGGCATTTCGGTTGCTGTGGGTTTATTTATAGATTGTCATTTTTTATGCGCAATTCAGTATTGCTATTTGTGTTTACCTTATTGTCATTATGGCGTTTGGGCATAATGAGTGAAGCTGTAGACACTAGAAAATGGAGTGCGAAGTGAAATCGGAACATTTCCGGTATTTTCTTCTGTTTGAGTTCAATAGAGGGATGACAGCAGTGGAGGAAGTCAGAAACGTTTGCACCCTGTCTGCGATAATGTCATAGGACAGAGCACGCAAAGAAAATGGTTTCCTCGTTTAAAGGAGGATCGTTTTGACATTTGTGATTCTTCACGTTCAGGGAGAAGATCGTTTAAATGCATTAATTCACAACTATCCACTTCATTGTACTCCAGAGCTGGCAAATGTGATTAATTTTGATCATTCCACAATTGTGCGAAATTTTCATGCAATGAGGAAGGTTCAAAAGGCAGATATATGGGTACTGTATGTTCTAAACAAAAGTCGCAAAAATCAGCGAGTGACCTTAAGTGCATCTATGCTTGCTTGTCACCAATTGGTTCGAAAATAACCTATCCTGTATCGTTACTGGTGACTAGAAATGGTGTCTATAGGCTAACATAAGGAAAAGAAAAGAATTATTGAGCCCAAACAAAGCAGCAACTCTCTGTACACTCCCTGTACAAAGACCTGAGCACATCCAAAAAGATAGTATTGTTCATATGGTGGAACAGTGACGGTGTGGTGTACTACGAATTACTTCTCCGATGTGTAACCACCAGTGCTGACAGTTACTGTCAAGAACAGAGACGTCTTGAAGACGCAGTCCAAGAAAAATGACCAAGAAGACTGCGTAAAGTGATGTTAATCCACGATAAAGCCTGCCTACATTCTGCTAGACTGACACAAAATGCTGTACAGGAGTTGGGTTGGGAAGTCATTCCACACCCACCTTATTCACTGGATCTTCCATCCTCAGATTTTCGCCTTTTACGCTCCCTGTTGAACAGCCTTCAAAGAAATTCCTTGCGAATGTGGCTCAACGAGTTCTTCGCCTCAAAACAGCGTGATTTCTACAGTCGCGGACTCGAAAAGTCACCCCAGCGTTGGCGGACTCTTGTAAATAGTGAAGGAGAATATACATTGAAGCGCCAAAGAAAGTGATATAGGCATTTGTATTAGAATACAGATATATGTAAACAGGATAATACGGCACTGCGGTCGGCAACGCCTATATAAGACAAGTGTCTGGCGCAGTTGTGAGATCGGTTACTGCTGCTACAATGGCAGGTTATCAAGATTTAAGTGAGTCTGAACGAGGCATTATAGTCGTCGCACGAGCTATGGGACACAGCATCTCCGAGGCAGCGATGAAATGGGGATTTTCCCGTACGACTACTTCACGAGTGTACCGTGAATATCAGGAATTCCGATAAAACGACAAATTTCCGACATCGACGTGGAAGGTAAAAGTCCTGCAAGAACGGGACCAAAGACGACTGAAGAGAATCGTTCAACGTGACAGAGGCGCAACCCTTCCACAAATTTCTACAGATTTCAATGCGGGGCCGTCAACAAGTGTCAGCGTGCGAACCATTCAACGGAACATCATCGATATGGGCTTTCGGAACCTAAGGCACAATCATGGACACTTGATTACTGCACGACACAAAGCTTTACGCCTCGCCTGGGCCCGTCAACACCTACATTGGACTGTTCATGACTGGAAACGTATTGCCTGGTCGGACGAGTCTAGCTTCAAATTGGATGGCCGTGTACGGGTCTGGAGACAACCTCATGAATCCATGGGCCCTGCATGTCAGCAGGGGACTGTGAAAGCTCGCGGGGCGGGGGCCCTACACGATATTAGGCAGGTGCACCATTTTCTTTGGCTCTTATATATGTGTATACGTGTGTGTGTGTGTGTGTGTGTGTGTGTGTGTGTGTGTGTGTGTAGGGTGGTTCTACTGCCCCTAACTCTGTCGTTTTATGCTACCCGCAGTGTAATTCCTAGCCTTCCTAAACCACGCGTGAGATTTTCATATTCTCTTGCTCACTACTTGCAAACTGTTACGGCACTCCCTCCTACTACTGTACAAATATTTGCGACTGCACAAATTATTTCTAGCATCGAACTTTTTTGGTCTTCATTGATGGCCTTGTTTAGACCGCCGGCTTAGTCGACCATTTAAAATTCTAAAATTGACGTCTGCGTAAATGTTACCTAACAATTTTGTGAAATGTAACTGCATAAAATAATAGCACACTGGACTCGCATTCGGGAGGACGACGGTTCAATCCCGTCTCCGGCCATCCTGATTTAGGTTTTCCGTGATTTCCCTAAATCGCTTCAGGCAAATGCGGGATGGTTCCTTTGAAACGGCACGGCCGCTTTCCTTCCCTATCCTTCCCTCACCCGAGCTTGCGCTCCGTCTCTAATGACCTCGTTGTCGACGGGACGTTAAACACTAATCTCCTCCTCCTCCATAAAATAAACAATTACATCATTGTATTCGTCTGACCTACTACTGTGTTTGCCAGAGTTAATTTTCGATAGAATTGTCAACGTATTAGCTTTAGTGTAAAGTTTAGAAAAATCGCTTTTCCTTCATGACCCTCTCGATCACGTTTAAATGAATAATGTTTACGAAGTAGTCGACCTGCTGGTGGAGAAGTAGCTCAAACAGTAAAGGCCAAAGATGGTCGAATATCGATAGTAGTTCGTGTAGTCGGATTTTTATACCGTGGTACGAAGGCGTTCCACAAACAACAAACTAGAAATCACGATTGGTGAGGGATCAGTGTGGGGCGGAGGAACGTTTGAAGGTCATTTTCGTAAGTTTGTCTTGAATAACTCGAAAACCTTAGCCTCCAGCGAATACATATCCCAGTACAAAATCGAACTACATTAAAAATACTACAAAAGGATCCTGTTCATTTTTTGTGTAGGAATCACAGTTTACACGTGGCGAGCTAGAGGGTACGAACGCCTCGCGCGCGGTATGTGAAGGACAGATATAACATCGTGGGTTCCAACGGAAAAACCTGGTTTCCATTCCCGGCCGGGCTGGAGATCTCCTCCGCTCGGGAAGTGGGTGTTGTGTTGCTCTTACGTTCGTGTCACCGTGTTGTTGTTGTTGTTGTTGTGGTCTTCAGTCCTGAGACTAGTTTGATGCACCTCTCCATGCTACTCTATCCTGTGCTAGCTTCTTCATCTCCCAGTACATACTGCAGCCTACATCTATCTGAATCTGCTTCTTATATTCATCTCTTGGTGTCCCTCTACGATTTTTACCCTCCACGCTGCCCTCCAATACTAAATTTGTGATCCCTTGATGTCTCGGAACATGTCCTACCAGCCGATCCCTTCTTCTAGTCAAGTTGTGCCACGAGCTCCTCTTCTCCCCAATTCTATTCAATACCTCCTCATTAGTTATGTGATCTACCCATCTAATCTTCAACATTTTTCTGTAGTACCACATTTCGAAAGCTTCTATTCTTTCTTGTCTAAACCATGTTTCACTTCCATACATGGCTACACTCCATACATATACGAGGGTCAGTCAAAAAATAATGCCTCCTATTTTTTTTTCTACGTTTCATTGTCAGGAAATTTAAATGCAATTACATAGGTTGAAAACCACAACATTGAGGATCATTTTGTCATTTTTCAATGTAATCTCCGCCCATCTCTACAGTTTTGGTCCATCTTTGAACAAGGGCATGTATCCCAGCACGGTAAAAATCACAGCTCTGCTTCCTAAGCCATTGACGCACAGATGTTTTGACGGCCTCCTCATCTTCAAAATGAATCCCACGATGAGCTTATTTTAGTGGCCCGAACAGATGGAAGTCTGATGGTGCCAGGTCAGGGCTGTATGGGGGATGAGGCAAAACTTCCCATCCAATTTTGACAATCTCGTCAGAGGTGTGACGACTGGTGTGTGGTCTTGCATTGTCATGCAAAAGAAGAACATCTGCCATTGATTTTGTTGGGCGAACTCGCTGAAGACGTGCTTTAAGTTTTTTGAGGGTTGTGACGTATTGAACAGAATTTATTGTGCATCCCTGCTCCAAAAAATCAACCAGAATCACACCCTCTGTATCCCAGATAACTGTTGCCATAACTTTCCCTGCCGATCGCACAGTTTTGAATTTTTTCTTCCTCGGCGAGCTTGTGTGACGCCACTCCATTGACTGCCTCTTTGATTCGGGTTCAAAAAAATGCACCCATGTTTCGTCCTCGGTCACAATTTTTTTCAGAAACTCATCTCCCTCCAAACGGAAGCGCTGCAAGTGTTGGGAGGTTATTGTTTTCCTTGCCTCTTTATTCTGATCGGTTAACATTCTTGGAACCCACCGTGCACAAACTTTTGAGTACCCCAATTGTTTAATAATCGTGATCACACTGCCTTTACTAAGAGAAATAATGCGACACACTTCATCTGCAGTCACCCGACGGTCACCACGAATGATGTCATCAACTTGCTGAATGTTGTGTGGAGTCACTGCACTCACCGGCCTGCCGCTCCGCTTTTGGTCAGTCAACGGTGTTTGCCCTTCAGCTTCCTTACAACGACGAACCCATCGTCTAACAGTGCTGACATCCACTGTCACAACACCATACACCTTCTTCAGTCTTTCATGAATGCGTATGGGCGTTTCACCTTCTGCATTCAAGAATTCAATCACACAACGCTGTCTCAAACGAACATCGATGTCGGCCATCTTACAAACTTCTGCTGTGCTGCCACCTGTTGACACAGAAAGTTACAACTGCAGTGGTTTGCAGAAGGTTTGAGGAATGGCGCCAAATTCAAATTTTTCACTTACCTTAATTTTTGTAAGTAGAAAAAAAATGGGAGGCATTACTTTTTGACCGACCCTCGTACTTTCAGAAACGACTTCCTGACATTTAAATCTACACTCGATGTCAACAAATTTCTCTTCTTCAGAAACGCTTTCCTTGCCATTGCCAGTCTACATTTTATATCTTCTCTACTTCGACCATCGTCAGTTATTTTGCTCCCCAAATAGCAAAACTCCTTTACTACTTTAAGTGTCTCATTTCCTAATTTAATTCCATCAGCATCACCCGACTTAATTCGACTACATTCCATTATCCCCTACGTAACTGATAAGAAAATCGTTTCCAATAAACTGTCGAATCGTCTTTCCATTACTGAGATGGCTGAGTAACTACATACCAAAAGCCAGTAAATTTAAGTAAAAAAAATTGTGATTTCCATAAAACGACTGTAGTAATGGCAACTGAATCTCCCAGTACGTATTTGCGTATATATATATATATATATATATATATATATATATATATATATATATATATATGAAACAAGATAACAGTGAATTAGTTAAATGTAACTTCTGAACATTGTTGAAAAATACGCGATACTCAAACCATCAACGGCAGCAAAATACGAGAAGCAAGGAACTCATATTGCATATGAATACAAATATGCTCATGAAATACTCTGCGAAAGTAGCTGTTTTGTGAGCATATACATAGAATATTTGTTATCGCTTTGCACAGGACTTGCTGTTAGGTCATAAAGGTATCAAAGGACGCCATCCTATTAAATCTGAGGCTTAAGCAGCGCAACTTAAGCTATTTAGGTAATGAATTAGGTGTAACACAAAGGGCGCTTGCAAGTCTTTAAATTGGACGCCACTTCGTCGACTTGATTATCTCGTATGACCCCTTTGTCCAACCTGTGAAAGGGAACCTACAGTGTAATTTGGAATCCGAACCAGGTGTCATTCCTGGCGACTCCTGGCATCATTGAGCGGGAAAAGGTAGGTTAAAAGGAGATTGAAAATTCCCCCGGTCCGGACATCATTCGCTCTCACAACTTTTCGGTTTCCAGTCATGCGCTTTTCCACTAGACCACCAGGCCCGACCCATGTCAAAGTGAGCTATCACAACATTGCAACAAGTTAGGTAGCATTCTGGTGGAGTTTGTTGAGGTTTTCAATATTGAGGTCCATAGCCTGTAAGCATTTATTAATTATTCATTCTTATTAATTATATATTTCAATTATGCCATACGTGTTAGTCTATCACAGTCAGTTCTGATATTATCTGTGTTTTGTTTCTCAGGCATTTTCGTAAGCTCTCTGTATATATTGATCACTTGATATTGGTTAGAAGCGGATGTCAGATGTTACTGATAGACCATAATTAAGAAAAGCGACATCAGTAATGATTTGGTAAAGCCTGTTACCTACATGGCACAATTTTTCACTTAGTGACCTGGTTAATAAACTCATAATTTCTGTTTTGTATTATGAGTTAATGTACATTACAATGCAGCTTTTCAGCTCGAGGTCGATAACACACATTAGTAAGGCAGTTGCTCGGCCCCTAGGAAGTCGTTTCGAATTCTGACGATGGAAGAAAATTACATCACCAATATTTTTCTATGAAGCGAAGCAGAGGTGCTAGTGTACAGGTTTCAACGTCGCGTTATAAGTATGAGGTCTTTCCAAAACGGCTTACGTTGTGAGAGCCTATGTACATTGATGGCAGTAATTCGTCTTCAGTCTGGAACCGCGCTGCTGCTACGGTCGCAGATTCGAATCCTGCCTCGGGCATGGATGTGTGTGATGTCTTTAGGTTAGTTAGGTTTAAGTAGTTCTAAGTCTAGGGGACTGATGATCTCAGATGTTAAGTCCCATGGTGTTTAGGGGTATTTGAACCATTTGAGCCAGTAATTCGTCCACAGGGGTGCGAAGAAAGAGCTTGGCAGCTAGCATGGTCTTGTTGGAAAGAAGGCAATAGCAGGCTTTATCTTTTCCATTCTTCCCTTTTCGTAACCATCTACTCGAACAACAACACAAGCACCACGGTACACTACACAGCATACACATTAGCAACAGTCTTCCGCAAGGCACAGATACTCATATGACCAAATACGTCGAGGAAAGAATAGGAAACTTAACTCAGTTTTTCAGTGTGTGGCGTTAATACCATGTGTATGAGCAACAACTTCGCCTAGGTACCATGCTCCCTGTCAGCGCCTCTTGCCACCAGACCACTACCATTTAATGTTCGGTTATTTACACAAACCGTTATTACTAGAAAAGAAACTCGGAAGTATCTGCTCTGTTACGCAGATACACTTGAAAGAAGAACTGAACGAGAAGCGGCTGCTATTGAAGACATTGTAATGGTATTTGGAAAGAGCACTATTCATATTCCCATCTCGCAATGATGCTTTAGTTTTCGGTCGGTATCTCAAACAAATAGAAACTTTACGCAAATAAAAATGGAAATGAGCGTTTGGCGCCATTGGCCTGGAGGGCCCTTGCAAATAGAAACTAATTGATGAAAGGATGGTACGAAGATTATGGTCCAACGTCCCGTCGACGCCGAGATAGCTAGAGACGGGGGACAAGTTCGGATTGGGGAAGGATGGAGGAAGGAAATCGATTGTGCCCTTTCAAAGGAACCATCCCGGCATTCTCCTTGCGTGATTTAGTAGAACTACGGAAAACCTAAATGTTGATGATGGCTGGGTGGGAATTAGAACCGTCGTCGTTCGTAATACGTATACAGTGTGTTAGCACCAGCTGAGTTCCTTGCTATTAGTTATTTGAAACAGCATAGGGCTTCCGGTCAGACCCAGGCAATTATGATTCTCTAGGGGGTGGGGGAAGGGAGGGGGGAAGAGGGAAATACACTTCATCTACCCTCTAGGGCACTTCATGAGTTAAGTTTACAATGAATTTCCTTACAAAGCTTCAATAGTGAAAGTATGAAGGCTCTGTAATTAACAGGCCTTTCACCTTATTTAGAGCTTTTAATGAGACGGTTTTCGGCACTTTGGTGACCCTACCAGTTAGAGAACAATGCAAAAATCTTATTTCTAGCCAACATATGGAAATCGGTGGAACCCGTAGCGGAAGACTACCAGAAATTCTAACATGAATGTCCTCTGCTTGACTGATAACAGTGGGTGAAGGGCAGGAAGCACTTTGTGCGAAAGTGATAAGCTAAACAAGCAGGGTCTTGTTCCGCAGGACATTGAGGAGAGCTGCTGACGTGACGCTCTTGCCCTTCGTGTTAGATCGTTCATCTGCAATGCTGCGATGCACTTTGACTGCCCCGTTTACCAATGCACGGATGTTATTTCAGGCGGTTTCTGAAATCGCACTGATTGATTCTTCAGTCTGCCTCAAATGACGTACACTGAAGTAGCACATGGATCGCTTTACAAATGTAAGTGCACGTAACTTGTTGGCTGTGACTGCTATACCAGTTTTTCCAGGAAGAAACGGCGCCACATCGATACCTGCTTATAATTCCACGGTTGCCTCGTGTAGACAGGGATGGGTCGTTATATCCTAAGGATACTTCAGGCAATACATATCATATACAAGTGCTATATCCATACAGTCACCTGTTCCATACGTTTATCTCCCTATCTGTCCATTAATTCTTACATGCAGGCCTCCTTTGCCAATATATTAATTTCTTTCGTTCATTGTTGAGATATAAGAGACAAAAAGCGAACTGCCATCCGTAAAACTAAGGCCGTGAAAATATTTTCCACTAACACTTACTTCTTCTTCATTTTCCCAGTTTAAATATCCGAAAACGTCCTCTGTGCCTTGTTTTGACTATCTAAAATGTCACTAGGCGGCTCCTCTTTCAGTTTCCAATTCCTTATCACCCTGACGAGATCTACCAAAAACTGCACCGTTGTCGTATATGTATAGTAAATACACGAAAATTTCTTGACAGATTTCCTTCATATTTTTACACCATATTCTAACGTACGTAGCCTATGTACTTTTGTTAAACAACAATGTACAGGTTTTCTGTTAAAACCGATTGCGAGAAAGAAAATGCTTTCCTATAATGCGCTGTGAAAATGTGCGGTTTCGTTTTGTTTCTCGCTGTCGGTTTTACCTACTACTAGGGCATTTTAAATGGTAGATCAAGTGCTGCGAAAATGAGTGATTTCGTTTTATTTCTCGCTGTCAGTTTTGCCTGCTACAGCAGGGCATTTAACCCAGTAGATAAATCTTGTCTCCAACAATATATATTGTTTCTCCGTATGTATATTACCATCGAAGTGTGCAATCAAGGCACTGTATAGAATGCCTGGAAATATATAGGATGCCTAGAACATTTTCTCAAAGTTTTTAATTTTAAATTTAGTTTAATACTTTTTCTAGGAAATGAATAAAATGCCTAGGAACTTTATAAAATCCTGGATGGACAGAAACATAGTATAAAATTACAACGGAATAACACGTTCAAACAAGAAATTTACATATTTAACGAAAGTTAAGTTAAAAAATGAATATTAGTACACTTTTGTGTGTCTTAAAATTGGCTTATCCTGAAGAAGATATCCTTTAATTAGCAATGAACAGTTCTCACGATTATTACAAATGTACATATAACAAACAATAACTGAAGCTAAACTTTCAATTTTATACACTTCAAACCTGTAGGCCTACTTCGTTTATGCTTAATTTATTGCAGGAAGCCGAACTGAAATGCCATGAAGAATTGCAAATAACTTTACTTTTTACGCACAAACACCTGAGATTCTGGCATTTAGTTTTGTACATCCAGTTCACAAATCCTTGTCCAGTCTTTGTAGATGGCAGAGTTGCAACCGACCAAAGAGATGCTTCTTTGTCTGTCAGAACATCTTCGAGCATTACGACAGATTTCTTAATTGTTGTAACTGTGACGTTGTGCACAACTGCCTTGTAATTCCTACTTTGGTACCCAGTTTATAAAAAACCGTCATTTGTCACATCAACTATGACAGCCAAAACGCTGCTAACGTCCCCACGACTATTATCAGTTCTATACTTTGACGAGTTATATTAAAATATCTAGTAGTGAACGACTTTATCATGGTCTCGTCCACCATGGCCAATAGAAGAATGGGTCTCATAAAGTATCCTAAGCAGATGACCGCCTGGTACGTAAAAATTGATTACTCCACGTATTTCGTTCACTGGTTATATCAGTTTCTGTGTTCCCTGAACGTTCATTACACTGTACTTCTTCATTAACCAATAATGACGAGATTTCTTCTGAAACTTGAAACTTCCTGGCAGATTAAAACTGTGTGCCCGACCGAGACTCGAACTCGGCACCTTTGCCTTTCGCGGGCAAGTGCTCTCCCAACTGAGCTACCGAAGCACGACTCACGTCCGGTACTCACAGTTTTACTTCCGCCAGTATCCGTCTCCTACCTTCCAAACTTTACAGAAGTTCTTCTGCGAACTTGGTTCGCAGGTTAAGTCGGCTCTCAGCCGTGGCAGCGTGCGGACGGCCCCGCGCGCCGGCCCTGTGCTCCGCTGCAGGTTTGTTTACTTCCGCGTCGTAGCTTTAGGGCTTGTGTCCGTCCACCGTGAACAACATGTCGAGCGCTTACCGCCGTGCGACCCTTAAAGTTTCCTTCCCAGCTGAACATGCGCGACCTCGTGCACATGAAGTTGAAACGTTCCTACGTGAAGAAGTTCGTTTAGATCCTAACCACGTTATCGGAATCCATTTTTCGATCACGAGTAGTGTCGTTCATATTAAAATGACAAACACCGAGGTGTGTGAAGATATTCGCCGCCATACCAATGGACTTAAGTTCAAATACTCTGATGGTCACGTCGGAGCAGTAACACTTGAACTCGCAGAGTACGGTCAACGCACGATTAGGGTGTTTGAACTACCATTTGAAGTGCCGAAGGACGTAGTTGTCTCTGCGTTACAACCATACGGTAACGTCATCGGTTACGTAGAGGAAAAATGGCAAACTTTCACGACCTACCACGTCCTTAATGGTGTGCGTCAGGTAAAAATTGAACTGAAAAAACATATACCATCATACCTGACAATTGGCGGTGTGCGAGCCATTGTCATGTACGACGGCCAACCCCGAACATGTGAGGGTTGTGGACAAGAAGGCCACGTCAGATCCGCCTGCATGCGACGCCGCCTGATCCAAACGCCGGTCGGCGAGGAAGCGTCCCCAGCGGTGATCACTCAGATCCCTGTCATATATGCCAAGGTTGCCCAGGAAGGTAGCACCTCTACACAGGGTCTTCCTGCTCTGTTGACGTCGTCTGATCAGGCAGATGCAACCGCTACTGAGATTCCTTCTGAGGTGCCACAGACGCCAGATCCTGACCTTCCACATTATCGCAGCACTGTGACTGAAAATGCTGCTGAGATGGACGTTGATCCGGGAGTGGTACCTACTTCTGCTTTCCTTCAGACTGGTCCGGAGTCAGACGAAGGCCACCCGCAATCAGACTCGGAACGACCTGTTCGAAAACAAGGGTCGACACGAAAGAGAAAGAAACGTAGCCGTACACCCCCTGATGAATCCATTCTACGGATGGATGCCAGAGATGCAGAACCGAAGATGGATGACAAACCGCTCTATGATGTCCAAAAGTCTGATGCGAACGACCCGCCACAGGCGACCACTGGCAACGATCACCTCTCCTTACTGGCGCCGTCGCCCCCACAAGTCGACGTTGAAGAAAGTCTATATGCTGAGCCGAAAACTACGTCTCCTCTCCACATGGATGATGTAAACAGTCGGTACCCTACCGCAGCATCAGTCTCCCGGGCAGACGACGTGGAGATCGAAGGGACTGGGGTGGACGGTGCTGATGATGGGGCGCCCCCATCGGTTGCACCCGCGCCCGCAAACTCTCCACAATAGCAACCTTTTCAGCGGACCGGCAAGATCGACGACCTCTCGCTCCTGAAGAAGCAGCCCCACCTGTGCCTGTGGGACTCCAACACCAGCATTATCGTGTCGCAACGATTAACCTCGCGACCATTCGTGCGCCCCACAAACTAGCGCTGCTCCGCGATATGATTTATGATGCGGACATTGATATTGCGCTTTTTCAGGAAGTGCATGTCGCCGATTGTTCACCACCACATGGCTTCACGGCGCATCTTTCTCCCGCTTCGGACACCGGTAGTGGTGTTGCCATCATCTTACGAGAAGGTCTTCCTGCCGAAGATGTCCTATACCTCCCCAACGGCAGAGGTATGGCCCTTACTCTCTTTGGTGTACGCATCGTCAACATTTATGCGCCGTCGGGCTCCAGCTGCCGTCGTGAACGCAATGCCTTCTTCGCGAATGAAGTTACACCCATTTTTATGGGACCACACGATGACTGGGTCATGGGTGGAGACTTCAACTGCACCCAGCGACCTCAGGATCAATTGCCGCGTCACTCACCATGCGCAGCTCTGGAAACAGTCGTGACGCGGCTACAATTTGTCGACACGTGGAGACATGTTCACGGTGATCGTTTGGGCTTTACGTACTACACTGCGCACTCCTCTAGCCGACTGGATCGCATCTACATCTCGCGATCCCTAATTCAACACACACGACAGGCTGAAATCTGGCTTGTTGCTTTCTCAGATCATGAGGCTTACTTCTGTGACGTTGTTTTCACAAGACAGGCAGTATGGCACGGACGTGGTTTATGGAAACTGAACACGGCACTTCTTAATTCACCTGACTGTCGACTTCTAATAGAAGACACTTGGATCACATGTAATAGACGCCGTCCCACGTATCCGTCTACCATATCCTGGTGGATCCAGTGTGCAAAACCTGCTCTTCGAAAAACTTTGATCCGATATGGCAAAGATGTTGTCGCCTGGAGGAAGAGCACTATGGACTTTTACTACAGGATCCTACGAGAATGCTCCACGATGCCAGCCTCCCCTGAGCGCCATACAAGGATAAACCATGCTAAGGCCCAAATCTCCAATCTCATGCGAAGGCACTTGGAAGGAGCGATAGTACGATCTCGTACTGCTGATCGCATGCCTCATGAACATCCATATATATACCATATCATCCAAGAACGCCAACATCGTCGCCGAAAATTTATTCCCATCCTAACAGACCAAGATGGGCGTCGCTACGTAACCCAATCTGCAATAGGGAATGTGCTTCACGCCCACTACCAGCAGCTCTACGCCGCAATTCCACATTCCCCAGAGTTGATCGAGGAAGTCTCACAGCTCAACTTCGGTGGTCTCCCAGGAGATGCGGCGATTGACTTGGTGTCAGAGGTGACTGATGATGAAGTCCGCGATGCGATCCGAGCAGGAACCATCAATCGCTCCCCAGGACCCGACGGTCTTCCCCTCGAATTTTATCGCACCTTCCGTGATTTGTTAGAGTCCACCTTCACCTCCATATGTCGGGAACTGATGTCTCCGGAAGTACCTGTGCCGGACTCTTTCATGGAAGGAATTATTATTCCTGTACATAAACCGCATGGTGGCAACAATATCAGTGATTATCGGCCCCTCACCCTCCTTAACAGTGATATGAAAATCTTCACTCGCCTTTTGGCGGCACGACTTAAAACCGTTTCCCGATATGTTGTGTCTCCAGACCAAGCATCTCTGGGAGGGGATAATAATATCCGCACGGCTTTATGCCGCTACAGGGATATGATCGCCGTTACCCAGGCACAACTCCTCTCTGGGGCACTTGCGTCTTTGGACTTTAGTCAAGCTTTTGATAGGGTTGACCATTCGTTCCTTACGGCCGTTCTCCACCATATGGGTTTCCCAGTCGCCGTTATCACGGTAGTGATGCGCCTTCTGCGGGGTGCCTCTTCCAGGATTATGTACAATGGCAGACTCACTCCTCCGATAAAAATAAGTCGATCCGTACGTCAAGGTTGCCCTCTATCAACGATTTTGTACGCCTTTTCCTTGGAATCCTTGCTATGTGGGCTCAGACAACGTTTGGTAGGGTTGTCCATAGATCGATACCGATTCTGTTGCACGGCCTATGCTGACGATGTAGTCATCTGTTTACGTAATGCCGACGAGGTTCGAGCTGTTTTGACGTGGGTAGCGACTTATGGAGAGGCGTCAGGTAGCTCTTTAAACGTACGTAAGTCACAAGTTATGTTCATTGGCACGGGACTCCCTGTGGAGTGTGTTACACCTCTCACCACCGTTGATACCATTCGCTGTTTGGGAATAGACTTTTCATCTGATCTCCGGCGTTCAGCCGCCATCAACTGCAGCCGCCTCCTTTTAATGATCAGAGCAGGCCTTATGGACCATCGCCTTCGATCCCTAGATATTCTCCAACGAGCTCGATATGTCAATATATATATCGCATCCCGAGTTCCCCATGTAGCACAAGTTCTACCTTTCCCGCTTACTGTGGCACGTCGCATGTTGACAGCGATGGCATCTTTCGTCAGCTCTGGGCTGTTGTTCAAAGTTAACTATGCAACCCTTACTCTTCCCCGTGAACGAGGTGGGATAGGTCTGTTTCACGTGCCGGATAGAGCTCGCGCCCTATTTGTCAGCTCCCAGATGACGGTATGGACACGATGCCCAACGAGCCTCACTGGTCTCCTCCTGACGGCATATACGCCGGTCTCACTGTCAGCCCCAGTGATGATCTCGGACGTTCCGGTCCAGTTCCATTATATACGATACTTCTTTCTTGAACTCAGTTATCTACGCCTCACCTTACCAAGACAGCTTTTACTCAAGACAAAGGCAGTATACAATGTCCTCCAATTAGGTCGTCCAACACGATTGAACAAAAGTTCCCCCAGGTAGACTGGCGTCATGTATGGCGCGCGGTTTTCGCCCGTTACCTTGACACGAATGTTCAATCTGTCTGGTACCTAACTGTCAATCGTAAGCAAATCAATCAATCTCGCCTTCATCGTATCCACCTCGCCCAATCACCTCTCTGTTCCACGTGTGGAGTCCCAGACAATGATGAACATCGGTTTGTTTGCGGACCGGCGGCGGAGGTTTGGCACTTGATTCGTCTTATTGTCACTTTTCTAACGCGGGACATTCCGGATCGGATTACTCCCCTTTCATTATTATTTCCGGTTCGTGAATATTTTCCTCGGACAAAGACCAATGCTGTGAATTGGATTCGCGGACATGCCATTCACTACCTATTTGGACAAACTGTAGACTCTGTACTCGATTTTTGGACATACCTCAATGACCGTCATTATGTCGTTGTCCGTCACCCAAAATACAGACAATTTTTCTCGAACTTCCTTGGGAGTGCTTTCCACGACCCGCCTCGCAGCTGGAATGTGTTAAGCCAAGAGAGAAGAACGTTTCCTGTTTGAACCAATAAACATTTCTGAACAATTGAACAGAACACATCAATTTCGAGAAGACGTGACTCAACATATTACCAGCGGGGCGCATGAGGCGTCTGATCAATGACACAACAAAACTAAACAAAAACAAAAAAATAATAACATAACAACAATAAAAATAAAAATAAAATTCAGAAAAAAGAAGATTTTGTTTTGTTTGTAAGGATAGCCCTAACCTTGATTTCCTATATTTACCCTGGTAGATAGGCAGCTCTCTGGGGTAGGTTTAGTCAGGAGCCAACGCCTGAAGTGGAACAGATTTTTTTTCTTTTTTTTGGGATGAAAAGTGGCGGTGGCACTTGGTTCTTTTTTTAGTTCCATTTTATAAAAGGGTTAACTAATGAAAAAAAAACAAAAAAAGAAAAAAAAGTTGGTAGAGCGGTGGACTGTAGTGGTACATTTCACAGATATTCATAGGTCGCTGGTTCAAATCCGGCCCGAAGGAATATTTTTTTATAACTTCGCAATACTTCAGAGCTACTGACAATTTTCTGAATCGATAAAAAAAATAATAATAATAATAAAAGTTGGTAGAGCACTTGCCCGCGAAAGGCAAAGGTCCCGAGTTCGAGTCTCGGTCGGGCACACAGTTTTAATCTGCCAGGAAGTTTCATATCAGCGCACACTCCGCTGCAGAGTGAAAATCTCATTCTGGAGATTTCTTCTTTTCTCAGCCTTAAGTGTACTCACGTCCCTTATTATTTCAGTCTAGCGATCGTCCTTTAGAGAAACGCTGTTTCTTGAAAAATACTCCTGTTGTCTTCAGCTCTCTACAAAAAATTTGTGTTATTGTATCTGCACAAACGTTAACCACAACAGTTTCACAGTCATTGCGAGCATCCTCCATTCTTGAGAAAGTGACACTCTGGTACAACACTGAATTCTAACAGAACTGAATTGAAACTGATTTAATAATAATCTTGTGGATCTTGTAACTGTCAAAATATTTAAATTTTCTACC
The DNA here is from genome assembly GCF_023897955.1 of Schistocerca gregaria. Classification (NCBI taxonomy): domain Eukaryota; kingdom Metazoa; phylum Arthropoda; class Insecta; order Orthoptera; family Acrididae; genus Schistocerca; species Schistocerca gregaria. The sequence continues at coordinate 264,108,323 of NC_064921.1, forward strand.
TTTAAACGTAACAGGCGTTCTATTAAATGCCTAGGTAAAATTTTAAATAAGGTTTATCTTGTACCCTGCCTAGTGATTTTTGAAATTCTATATACTGCCTAGGCAATGGAATTTTTAAGGATGAAAGTGTGCCATGTCACCGGGACACAACTGTTCGCGATTGGTTTGAAGAACATTTTGGGCAATTCGAGGGAATTATTTGATCACCCCATCGCCGGACATGAATCCTATCGAACATTTACGGGATGTACAGAGAAATGAGTTAGTGCACAAAATCCTACACCGGCAACACTTTCGCAATTATGAACGGCCTAAGATACAGCACGGCTCAATACTTCTGCAGGGGACTTCCAACGACTTGTTGAGTTAATGCCGGGTCGAGTTGCTGCAATGCGCTGGACAAACTGAGGTCCAACACGATATTAGGAGGTATACCATCACTTTTGTCACCTCAGTCTGGGTTCGATTCCCGGCCGTGTTGGGGATTTCTCAGCCCAGGACCTGGGTGTTTGTGTTGTCCACATCATTTCATCGTCATCAATCATGAAAGTGGCTAGATTGGACTGTGTAAAAGCTGGACTGTGTAAAAATTGGACTGTGTAAAAATTGGGACTTTGTACAGGTGCTGAAGACTGCGCAGTTGAGCGCCCCAGAAACCAAACATTATCATCATCGTCACCTCAGTGTATTTGCTGGATGTATTCCAATCTCTGTTTTCCCCTACAGTTTCTACCTTCCGCAGTTACCTCTAAGTACCATGGACGCTATTAACTGATGTCTCAGAACACTTCTGATCGTCCTGTCCCTCCTTCTTGCCAGTGTTTTCCATATGTTCCTTTCTTCGCCGACTCTCTGGAGAACATCTCAAATGCTTCTAGGCTTCCCCACTGTCCATCATCAACTATCATATAATGCTGTGCTCCAAACGTACATTCTCATAAATTTATTCTTCGGATTAAGACCAACGTTTGATACTAGTAAACGTCTTTCGGCCAGGAACGACCTCTTTGCCTGTACCAGTGTGCTTTTTGTGTCCTCTTTGCGTCATCCGTCATGGGTATCGGAATTCCTTCACTTCGTCTACTTCGTGATCAGCAGTCCTGATAAATCTTTCGCTATCCTCATTTCTGCTTCTTCTCATTATTTGTCTTTTCTCATTAGACTGTTCATTGCTCACTTTCACTGAGATAACAATGTCATCACCAAATCTTATAACTGATAACCTTTCACCTTAAATTTTTTGCTCTTGAACCTTTCTTTTATCTCCGTCGTTGCTTCTTAGACGTATAGACTGAACCGTGGGGGCGAAAGATCGCATCCCTGTCTTAGACCCGTTTTAATCTGTGCACCTCCTGTTGCCATTTATTTGTTTTTAATAAAAGGTCAAACCCTTATTTGTAGATCTTAAATCTTCTTGGTCTTCCAGTCTTATTATTTCCTCTTGGTTCTTTACATATGGTATATCAGCCGTCTCTTCCTGTTGCTTACTCCTATTCTTCTCAGAATTTGTAACATCTTGCACCTTTTAACAGTGTCAAACAATTTTTCTGAATCGACAGATACTATGAGCATATCTTGATTTCTCTTCTGCCTTGCATCCATTATCAACCACAACGTTAGAGCTTCCTTTATGGTGCCTTCACCTTTTCTAAAGCCAAACTGATCGTCATCTAACAGTCTCAGTTTTCTTTTCGATTCCTTTGTATATTATTCTTGTCATCAGCTTGGATGCGCTGGGCGTTAAGCTGATTGTGCGATAGTTTTTACTCCTATACGCCCTTGCTATCTTCGGAATTGCGTGGATGACATTTATCCGAAAGTCTGATGGTACGCCATTAGTCTCAAGATTCTACAGACCAACTTTAATAGTTGGTAGCGTTTTTCACTGCGACGAGACCTTTTCACGAAATTTGAAGTACCAAATTTCTCTTCCGAATGCAAAAATATTTCGTTGACACACGCCTGCATAGGGGAAAACCATCATTGAAAGAGAGAAATAGATTGAAGATGGTTCGATGAACCCTCTGTCAGGCTTTTAATTGTGAATTGTAGAGTAGTCATGTAGATGAAGATGTAGACGCGTCGTCATACACAGTACTTCCACAATCGCAAAACCTCGTATAGTGTGAAATCTTTCATTTATTATCTCGTCACGACTGCCGAATAGTTATAATGCATTTTATACATCTGGTTACCCATCATTGACCCGTTAGTTTTTGTTTTATCGCAGTTTTATATTATACAGGGAAAGAAATGAAATCTGTCTGTGATGTAAAAACTGATTTAGGTTACTTGTTTGTTTTTAAAAGTGAGCAAACCGGGCAAAAGATATGTCACTCCTGGGAAACATCAAGCAATTACGTGTAACACACCATGATTGTGGCCTCAGTTCGGCGAATAAGAGAGTCTACAAGTTTCTTTTTGTATGTACTATCCAGCTAAAGTCTCTAGACGGTGATTAGGTCCTGTAAGGCTACAAAATTACGACAGTGTTAATTGCTGTGTTTCACACGCTGTTCCCAAATGATCCCAGACGATTTGTGTGGGTTTAAGATGTGGTGATTTAGCGGCTCAGTTGATATGCGATAAGATGTCTGGGCGGTCGTCGAGCCAGGAATGTACGCCCTGTGAACATAGATGTTGTCATCTTGGAAGACGGGAGTATCCACTGCTTACTCATCAGGAAGACATCGAAGAAACTGATACTTGATAACCGATAATACTGAAATAAACATCCTGGTTCGTCTTCAAGACAAGTCGTTGTACCAAAAACACCTCCGAAACATTACAGAACAGCCTTCAGGCTGAACAGTACCATCTGGTCAAAAGTATCCGGACGCCGCCTTGTAATGTGGAATCGCCCACCAGATATCACGAAAGGCGGACCCGACAGTAAAAAGGAATTGGGGAGGATTGGCGGGGTTGGGCGAACATGTAGAAAATAAGTCAACAGTGGAAAGACACAAGCAATTATGTTTACTGGTTCAAATGGCTCTGAGCACTATGGGACTTAACATCTGAGGTCATCAGTCCCCTAGACTTACAACTACTTAAACCTAACTAACCTAAGGACATCACACACATCCATGCCCGATGCAGGATTGGAGCCTGCGACCGTAGCAGCAGCGCGGTTCCGGACTGAAGCGCCTTGAACCACTCGGCCACAACGGCCGGCTTGTCTCCTAAATCGTTTATATAGATTAGGAATAGCAGAGGGCCTATAACACTACCTTGTGGAACCAGATATCACTTCTGTTTTACTCCTTGTCTTTCCCTCAGTTGCTAACAGTGACCATTCTGACAGGAAATCATAAATCCAGTCGTACAACTACATAGGTACACAATGTCTTTTGAAGTCGCTTGTGGGGATCGGTGTCGAAAGTATCCTAGAAATGTACAAATACGGAATCAATTTGAGGTCCCCTGTCGATAGCACTCATTACTTCGTGTAGACAACAAGAAAGACATTTAATGAATCCGTGCTGACTATTTTTCAATAGATCATTTTATTCGACGTAATTCGTAATCTTCTAACACAGTAAATGTTGCAAAATCCTTCTGGAAATTGACTTCAGTGATACGGGTCTAGAATTCAGTGGGTTACTCCAATTCCATTCTTGAATTTTGGTGTGATCTGTACAATTTTCCAGTCTTTAAGCACAGATCTTATGCAGCGAATCGCGTGATGCCTGGGGCCACGAATTCAGCTCCCGTTAACGCGGTGTTACTAAACTTTTCAGAAATGACAGTCACGAAAAGAGAGATAAATGTCGGTAACATTCATGATGAACCAGATGGCAGCCAAATTTAGGCTGTTAATGCAACAACCTCTCAGGGAAAAAGTAAACGCCAAAACATACTCCTCTGCTAATGAGGATATGAAACAGGCTGCGGCATTGAACCTAATAATCTTGCAGGACACGATATTGTAATACTTCCGATATTCATATGACATATTAATTACAAAATCCCCTGAAATAATTGGTGTAAACAGGCACAAAATAGTTTTACGATAAATTGTTTATCAGCGAGATTTCTCTATGTACTACTCTTATTGTCTTAGTCTATATGGTGCACCCGAACTCCACCGACAAAACTTTGGAGGCTGTTCAGGGGCATTTTCTGAATATTCTGGTATAAGGGACCCGCGAACTCCAGAGGCTTATTACAGAGTAAATGCATTTAGTTTGATTTCTTACTTCAATTTATCTTTGTATCTGTATTGCCCTGGAAATAGTTATGTTGCGTGCACATATACAGAAGAGGGTAGTATAGCGTACACAGGGGATAAAAGGGCATTGCATTGGCTTAAATGGCTCTGAGCACTATGGGAGTTAACATCTGAGGTCATCAGTCCCCTAGAACTTAGAACTACTTAAGCCTAACTAACCTAATGACATCACACACATCCATGCCCGAGGCAGGATTCGAACCTGCGATCGTAGCGGTCGCGCTGTTCCAGACTGTAGCGCCTAGAGCCGCTCGACCACACCGGCCGGCGGCATTGCATTGGCTTAGCTGTCATGTGTACTCAAGCGATCCAAATGAAAAAGTGTCCGAAGTGATTGTGGCGACACGATGATAATTAACAGGCTTTAAACGCGGAATGGAAGTTGGAGAGACGCATGGGATATTCCATTTCGGAATTCGTTAGGGAATTCAGTATACCGAGATCCACAGTACCAACAGTGTGCCGAGAATATCGAAGTTTAGTCATTACCTCTCACTACGGACAATGCAGTGGCCGACAGCCATCACTTAACGACCGAGAGCAGCGGCGTTTGTGTAGAGTTGTCAGCGCCAACAGACACGCAACACCGTGAAATAACCGCGGAAATCAACGTGGGACGTTCGACGAACGTATCCGTTAGGACGGTGCGGCGAAATTTAGCGTCGATGGACTACGGCGGCAGACAACCGCCTCTTCCGAGCTCGTGACCATATCGGTTCACCCAAGACTACTGGAAAACCCTGGCCCGGTCAGATGAGTCCCGTTTCTAGTTGGTAAGAGGTGATAGCAGGATGGACCCATGCTGGCAGCAAGATACTGTGCAAGCTGGTGGTAGCTCTATGATAGTGTAGGCTGTTTTTACGCGGAATGGACTGGATTCTCTGGTTATATTCGGCTACTTGGAGACCATTTTCAATCATTCATGGACTTCATGTTCCCAAACAACGATGGAAATTTTACGGATGACAGTGTGTCATGTTGTCAGGATCACAACTGTTCGCGATTGGTTTGAAGAAACATTCTGGACAGTTCGAGCGAATGCTTTGACCACCGAGATTGCCCGACATAGGACACAATTGAGAGGTCCGTTTGTGCACAAAATCCTGCACAGGCAACATTTTCGTAATTACTGACGTCTATAGAGGCAGCATAGCTCGAAATTTCTGCACGGGGTTCCCAACGACTTGTGGAGATCATGCCACGCCGGGTTGCTGCTCTAAGCCGAGAAAAAAGTGGTCCAACACTTTTGTTACCTCAATGTATTCTGAAACAGTGCAAATGGGGCGGTATGCGGTTTATGTCTTATTTGGTAACAAATTTGTTCCATTCGGTCAGCTTACTTACGGTACACAAGAGTAGCGCTCACTTTAACCTTCGCCCTCAGTCTTACATTCAGTACTGCTCGGCTCAGTTTTGGGGGCTGTTTTTGCGGCAGTGTTAGTTGTACGCTAACAATGATACACAACTATATGGACAGGTTTATTGGTCAAGAGTCGGCAGATATGCACATCGGGGTAGCGTTTTTTTTTTTTTTTCTTAAAGCAATGGAAAAGCCTCACAAATACGTTATGCTGATATCTTCCCGCAGTGACATCAGTTACACAGGCTGTCAATAAACAGTGGCGGAGCTAGGCGAAAACTGAACGTCGGCGACGAGTCAGCTTTGCGAAGCCCCTTTCACTTACCAGTCAGAAAGAAAATGTTAAATTAAATGAGCTGAATTACACACTAATAATAATTAAACACAAATTTTATTATTATAATATACAAGGATTATTGCAATGACAAAAATTACATTAAACAAACACACATTAAAGTAAACGAAACATCCGGCAGTTCGCCAAACTGAATTTTTTTAAGATTACGTCGTAGTTAATACCAGCCGCTGTTTCCGCTTCAATTGACAGTACTGAAAACGCAGATATTTTTTCTTGGGACGTGGTGCTTCTTAATTATGTCTTAATCAATTTTAACTTCGTGAAACTTCTCTCGGCAGAAGCTATACTGACCGGAACTGTGAGCATTATTATGATTGTTATGTAAAGATTTGGATATACTTCTACCAAATTATTTTCTAATGTGTACTGAATAACTTGTTTTGAGTCTTTGACTGAATCCTGTAGACTGGATTTTAAGAGCTGGAGTTCCTCATAGAAGTTTGAAAGGCTGCATGTTGCTGTTTTGGCCTACTCGAAGTATTGTACTTAAATCATCACAATGTTTGCGGAGGTCGCCCTTGGATAACGTGGCACTATGGGACTTAACACCTGAGGTCATCAGTCCCCTAGAACTGAGAACTACTTAAACCTAACTAACCTCAGGACATCACACACATCCATGCCCGATGTAGGATTCGAACCTGCGACCGTCGCAGCAGCGCGGTTCCGGACTGAAGCTCATAGAACCGCTCGGCCACACGGTCGGCGTCCTTGGATAACGATTTCAAATAATTCGCATCGTAAATAAAAGGAAACCGCTCAAAATATTTGTTGAGCGATTTGAATCGACATTCAGCGTCTACTATTATAGCGTCTATCATTTTGTTAAAAAAGCCAAATCTGTATTTATTTCAGCAGATTGTATGGGTTCATCAATTTGTTCATAATTGAACATTCGTTTTTTCTGTGCTATTCTTTTTTTTTGTTTTAACTGGGATTCAATTTCGTAACTACTATTTTTGTACTAACGATCGAGCATCTGCAACGCGTTTCAAATCCTGTGTTACGGAATTCTTGAAACCAGTCACGCAACGAATTGAAGCATTAATACGGTAGCGACTTTCAAGTTCACTTGAACCGATTGCCATAGTTTACTTATATTGTTGACGTGTAGTAAAATCTCATACCACGTGTGTAGGCTACTGCAAAAATAAACTCAAGAGCTAACATTTCCTTCAAGACCGGTTCACAGTCGCTAAGAGTTTCAGAATCATCCGTTCTGTTTCTCAGGTCACTCACTCTTTCGATGACATCATCAAATTGCAAAAAGATTGCTTGTACAGATCTGATTCTATTTTCCCATCGTGTTTCAGATAGAGGTTTTAATGTCAATTTAAATTTAGTTTTTATAAGATCTCAACGCTTTCTTGATTTTGTCACATAAATTTTATTAATGAAGCCAAAAACGTTTCAGCTGTTGTAGATGTGTTACTGGCATCTAGCACAAGCAAGTTCCAACTATGGCATCTGCAGGGAGTGAACAAAGCTCATGGATTAATATCGAGTTATTCTTGTTCTAACACCTTTATTAATGCCAACCATATTGGCACAATTGTCACATCCCCGTCCTCGACAGTTCTAGATGTCTAGGCCATTATTCTCTAGTTCCTTTAAATTGCATTTGTTAAACACTCTCCCGTTGTTTCTGCAACGACAATAAACTCAATGAAATATTCCTCTATCGCTCCAGTTGAGAAATTACAAAATCTTAATATTATTGACATTTGTTCCACAGGGCTCCAATCTCTCGTACAATTGAGCATGAAGGCATAATATTTTTCTTATTTGTTCCTGTTTTGGCCGTGCGGTTCTTCTAGGCTCTACAGTCTGGAGCCGAGCGACCGCTACGGTCGCAGGTTCGAATCCTGCCTCGGGCATGGATGTGTGTGATGTCCTTAGGTTAGTTAGGTTTAATTAGTTCTAAGTTCTAGGCGACTGATGACCTCAGAAGTTAAGTCGCATAGTGCTCAGAGCCATTTGCACCATTTTTGTTCCTGTTTATGATTTCGTTCATAACAGATTTGGACATTAATGTAATTAATTCATTTTGTATGTCGTGGCTCAGATAAAGTTGACAAAGTCGCTTTTCGTTAATACGTTGCAATTGCTCTTTTAGTTCTAGGTCATATTTGGATAACAATTTAAATAGGTCTATAAACTTTCCACTGGTTCCGTTATCGTTCATATTAAGGGATTCTCGTTGCCCTCTAAACGCCGGATTGTGTGAAGTTAAGTATTTTATAACATCGATCAATCTTTCAGAAAAATTATACCATTTCTTTTGTGATTCCCTAATCAGTCTCTCGTTTTCCTTATTTATTGTTTTTCTGTATTTGATTGCATTACAGAATTCCATCCATCTATTCATGCACTCCATTTCTCCTTGACTTTGTTCATGCCTTTGGATTATCCTAATCAGATCTTTCCAATTACAACATCCTTCTTTTACCATCTGTGTCTGCAATGTGAAAAAAGTCGACATGGAAAACAATAAACTTTGTCTTGAGATATGGAGTACGCTAACCACCTGCGATGTTGCTTTTCGCCGTTACTGAATTTTCAAGTAAAATGAAATGTAGTACAATGTCTTTTATTTGCATCTTTGGGGTAACTTTCATCAGGTTTCTCTAGGTTCTGTTAGCGACAATTTTGAATTAAAACATGACGCTGCGCATCTCTTACTGGAAATACCCACTTTACAGGATCTAATTCTATAAATGACTCTCTTACATGAACGGTTTGCTATTGATTATCACTTTTGAAGTCTGTATTCGGCTCACAATCTCGGATCACTGAAGTTTCACCCAACTCTGATGCTGTATCAGAAAGGGTAACAGATTCATTCGATCCTGAAACTGATTCTTTTTCAGAAACTAAAGACACTTAGTTAAGAGCTTCATCGGAGGTCTACGGAGCAGTTACACCTGAAGTTTTCTTAAAAAAAATTTCATCATACTTGAACTCGTAACTAGGTTGGATATAATCGTCTCAGCCTTTCTTTTTCTTTTTGATGCACCAGATCCCCATTTACTCCCATGTCTTTGTTTCTTGAGGGTCCTCAGACATGATTATCTAAAAAACATTTTGTGCTAAGAATGTTGATAAGTACAGTAGGGTACATAGAGTACTCAGTGTCATAGTATAGAACGAACAGCCTGTGCGATTATCATTCATGGCAGAATATACTATATTCTATCAGGTATGATAACAGCCAAATAAAGACGCCAAGAAATGTATTTGTATTCTGACTTACCGTAGGATGGGGTTCCTTTAGTATGTATGGCTGAAACTGCCACAACCACACCCTCAGAGATAAGACTTGTTCACTTGTGCCAGTTTAATAACTTGAAAAGAGAGTGAAGTGTCGCTTGGTATGATTGGTTTCAAAGAGTTGGCATTACTGGTCAAGACAATGCTCCTGTCTGTATTGTATCTTTCCACAGAGCATTATTGCATTCGAAGTGTCAGTTCGGAAAAACTGTGCATACTAAGCGGGCTATGAATATGGTATAAAGAAAAGTAAGTGTATTTTCCGTTTAACATCCATCTTTCTACGGCATTCAGCTTCCTCTGTAAGTATATAATTTAATAATTTATTTTAGTACATTTTTTAGTCTGTATGAACGACTTTACAACAAAAGCCTCCTTCAAGTTCCAAGCGCTACTGCCGTCTAGTACGCAAGCGCTGATTCGCGAAAAGATAACCCCGCGCGAATCGTGTGATGCATAACAGGCCTACCAGAACCAGTCTGCAGTCCCAAACTTGTATGCTTGCGAGCTGCCGCATACGTGTACACCTTAGATGCAACTTGTAATAGGGCTTAACTGTCATAATGTTTGCAGACGACCCTAGATAAATACTACTACATGTGTACGGAAACAGAGACGGATAACTAAGTAGCTAAAATTTTAACAGCTTCAACAACTTTCTTACGAGCCCCCCACAGGCGCGAGGCCGTCAAAGGTCGCCGGCGTCTAACGCCGCCACTGTCAATGAAAGTGAAGCACTCAGAAGAAATGGTCGGATGTCAAGGTAACTTCGTGCAAGTAAATGGCTACATGGGCTTTCCGAGAGTGGTGTTTCCGACCCTATTGTGGCACTTCCGACCAAGCGGTTTCGGACTGTGGTATTTCCGGCCAGGTCTTCCTCCTCTGCTGATTTACGTCAGTCGTTCAACAGCAGCGGACGTGCTGTAAGCGTCAGTCGGGCAGTGTCCTCGGCCACAGGCCTCGTTTTTGTGCGATTTCGTATGCTACTTTAATTCTATAAACCGTGGGTAATGGAGTAACGACAACAACGAAAGGGATGCTGTGTCTTCTCAAGGATGGTCATCGCTATCAGATGCACAGAAAATGCGGAAGTATACGAACTGGTTGTGCGTGAGTTCCGGACAGAGTAAGTGCCACGATTGTTCAAAAATTGCGAGTGGCAGAATCGTGGCTAAAAAGCGACATTCTGGACTAACTGACGAAACGGATGCGTAGAATAAAAAACGAAACCCTAACTGCAAGGAAAGAGTCCGCGAAGTAAAGTTAGTGCCTACTTTCCAAATTTCTAAAGAGGCAATCCAAGTTTTGGAAAATAAAGGTTTAATTTTCCTCGCAAATATGCCAAATCATGATAACTCCAAGACTGTATTGTTTAGAGCAAGAAGAGCAGGTATTGGGACGACTTACGCCTAGTTTACACGACGACATTGGGTTGCGCCACTCGTTGGGAGGAAATGGTTTCATGTTTGACTGTAGACACGGCGCCACCAGTATACACTTCAGTTTCGTCGTTTTGATGGTCCCTCTGTCGTGTCTGTAACGAAAGTTTTGGCAGCTTCACGTCGCACGAGTTGTGATGGAGTTAAATCTAGTAGCGTGGAATCACTACATAAGAAGAAGAAAAAATAAGAAAAGTGTTTCGATTCGTGACTGGAGTTGCTCAGCATCCTTGCTGAAATAATTTATAATGGAAGACCCAAGAAGTTCTTTCAGTTATCTTAGAATGTCAAGTCTCGAACCGCAGGTTCGAATCCTGCCTCGGGCATGGATGTGTGTGTGATGTCCTTAGGTTAGGTAGGTTTAAGTAGTTCTAAGTTCTAGGGGACTGATGACCGCGAAGTTAAGTCCCATAGTGCTCAGAGCCATTTGAATTTAGAATGTCACGAGAACTGTTCACGTTTCTTCTAAGTAGAGTTAATTATGCGATAAGGAGTAAAGCTACTGTAATGCACGAAGCATTGTTGCACAGAACTGAAATTACATATCATATTGCGTGCATTACACTCGAGAAGACTCGGCAAGTTATAAGATGCGGTTTTATTTGGTGCTGACACTTTTTCCATTGACACCAATAATTATTAACATTAACAGTAATAATTATTAACATTAACAGCTATAATTATTCGGAGCAGGCCGCATTAAGAAGAGAATGTTTTGCAAACTACTCTCTCGAAAATAGATCTGTGCAGTGACAATATTTCAAAATTCTAACATATGTGAATGGGGATCACTGCTGCGACGTTATAAATAGATGAATATTGAATAAAGAATGCAGCTTCTTGATTTGTGCAGCCTTCTCTCCTGTCAGCAATATTCCTTAACAAAGAGTTGGCCAACTCGAACGATCGGAATTAGTCTTGTAGACGAGAGCATTGCCACATCTACAATTACTTGTATTTTTCTCAATTCAGTTGTATATGTGCTCCTAACCCAATAAATTTTGCCCTGCAGCTCAGATACTGTCAAACCATGTTCTGATCGCACGTGAAGGTCTCAGGAGCAGCAATATGTTACTTATTTTTGAAATCAGCATCACTGAAACCCCACAAACACTTCTGCAAAGCATAGATGTCTAAAAAGCGAACAATATTCTCCGCTCCCCATTTCATATTTAAGTTTGTCTACACTCTATGATACACACACAATCTCAAAACTCATGCAACTAGTGTCTCTAAAGTTGGAAAACGCCGAAAGTGTTGGTGAACAACGAGTTGCGCAAACGGGCGGCGCGCATGCGCCGTGGACGGTAGCATAGTTGCCTGCTACCTAGCGTCGTCGTGTAAACTAAGCTTTAGGACCTGGCTCTAGTTCAGAGATTCATCTGCTCCAAGAAATTTTGAAATTAAGTGAGGTAATAGCTTTTTTTTCTTAATTACGATCGGTTGGCATTAGAAACTAAACTCTTCAGCAAATCGAAAACATTTGAACGTATACTTACCGATAAAAAAGTTGAACGAGGAAGTAGTAAATGCTGTACTTGAAATTACGAACGTTTCCAATGGCCTCCTGTTCAAAAGAGAAGAAAAGGATATGTAAATCTTGGAAAAAGTGTAAAAGATGTAACGATTCACGGATTTGAGAAGATGTTACAAAAAATTAAGGGATAAATTAAAAATCATAAGATAAAAAGTTTAATCATTTCCTGCAGGAATGTGGTAGAAAGGAAAAAACTTAAAAATATATGAAAAGAAAAAAAGCACTTAAACATGCCTGTGTACCATGTGCAAAGACAGTCTGGGATAGGAGTGGAAGAGATGTTCGCATTATTAAAACGGCCGGAAAATCCACGGCTAAAATTGTTGTTGGAAATACTTCATTGACGTCACGGGTCGTAAACTCGCTGTCGGAAAGTTCATGACACCACTTAAGCACCATAGCCGGGTATGTAAATGATAAGATTTGCCATTTTCTTTGACAGGTATAAAGTCCACCAGAGTGTATTATTATTGTTCGTGTTTTGTAGTTTGTTACCAGGCCTATTAGCCTATACAGGGTGATTCATGAAGATATGCAAATATTTTAATACGTTATTCTACAAGTAAAACTAAATAAAAAAGTTCATATAAACATAGGTCCGCAAATATTTAGTTATAAAGTTATTGTTTATAAAAGATTTTTCCTGAATATTTAGTTACTTTGCTAATATGGAGCCGCCGCAAAACTCTACGAGGTTAAAGTAAAGCACAATTTCCATTTATTTTGTTGTTATTGGTCTGTTGTTGTTGTTGTGGTCTTCAGTCCTGAGACTGGTTTGATGCAGCTCTCCATGCTACTCTATCCTGTGCAAGCTTCTTCATCTCCCAGTACCTACTGCAACCTACATCCTTCTGAATCTGCTTAGTGTACTCATCTCTCGGTCTCCCTCTACGATTTTTACCCTCCACGCTGCCCTCCAATGCTAAATTTGTGATCCCTTGATGCCTCAAAACATGTCCTACCAACCGATCCCTTCTTCTAGTCAAGTTGTGCCACAAACTTCTCTTCTCCCCAATCCTATTCAATACCTCCTCATTAGTTACGTGATCTATCCACCTTATCTTCAGTATTCTTCTGTAGCACCACATTTCGAAAGCTTCTATTCTCTTCTTGTCCAAACTAGTTATCGTCCATGTTTCACTTCCATACATGGCTACACTCCAAGCAAATATTTTCAGAAATGACTTCCTGACACTTAAATCTATATTCGATGTTAACAAATTTCTCTTCTTCAGAAACGCTTTCCTTGCCATTGCCAGTCTACATTTTATATCCTCTCTACTTCGACCATCATCAGTTATTTTACTTCCTAAATAGCAAAACTCCTTTACTACTTTAAGTGTCTCATTTCCTAATCTAATTCCCTCAGCATCACCCGATTTAATTGAACTACATTCCATTATCCTCGTTTTGCTTTTGTTGATGTTCATCTTATATCCTCCTTTCAAGACACTGTCCATTCCGTTCAACTGCTCTTCCAAGTCCTTTGCCGTCTCTGACAGAATTACAATGTCATCGGCGAACCTCAAAGTTTTTACTTCGTCTCCATGAATTTTAATACCTACTCCAAATTTTTCTTTTGTTTCCTTTACTGCTTGCTCAATATACAGATTGAATAACATCGGGGAGAGGCTACAACCCTGTCTCACTCCTTTCCCAACCACTGCTTCCCTTTCATGCCCCTCGACTCTTATGACTGCCATCTGGTTTCTGTACAAATTGTAAATAGCCTTTCGCTCCCTGTATTTTACCCCTGCCACCTTTAGAATTTGAAAAAGAGTATTCCAGTCAACATTGTCAAAAGCTTTCTCTAAGTCTACAAATGCTAGAAACGTAGGTTTGCCTTTTCTTAATCTAGCTTCTAAGATAACTCGTAAGGTCAGTATTGCCTCACGTGTTCCAACATTTCGACGGAATCCAAACTGATCCTCCCCGAGGTCTGCATGTACCAGTTTTTCCATTCGTCTGTAAAGAATTCGCGTTAGTATTTTGCAGCTGTGACTTATTAAACTGATAGTTCGGTAATTTTCACATCTGTCAGTACCTGCTTTCTTTGGGATTGGAATTATTATATTCTTCTTGAAGTCTGAGGGTATTTCGCCTGTCTCATACATCTTGCTCACCAGCTGGTAGAGTTTTGTCAGGACTGGCTCTCCCAAGGCCGTCAGTAGTTCTATTGGAATGTTGTCTACTCCGGGGGCCTTGTTTCGACTCAGGTCTGTCAGTGCTCTGTCAAACTCTTCACGCAGTATCGTATCACCCATTTCGTCTTCATCTACATCCTCTTCCATTTCCATAATATTGACCTAAAGTACATTGCCCTTATATAGACCCTCTATACACTCCTTCCACCTCTCTGCTTTCCCTTCTTTGCTTAGAACTGGATTTCCATCTGAGCTCTTGATGTTCATACAAGTGGTTCTCTTTTTTTCAAAGGTCTCTTTAATTTTTCTGTAGGCAGTATCTATCTTACCCCTAGTGAGATAAGCCTCTACATCCTTACATTTGTCCTCTAGCCATCCCTGTTTAGCCATTTTGCACTTCCTGTCGATCTCATTTTTGAGACGTTTGTATTCCTTTTTGCCTGCTTCATTTACTGCATTTTTATATTTTCTCCTTTCATCAATTAAATTCAATATTTCTTCTGTTACCCAAGGATTTCTAGCAGCCCTCGTCTTTTTACCTACTTTATCCTCTGCTGCCTTCACTACTTCATCCCTCAGAGCTACCCATTCTTCTTCTACTGTATTTCTTTCCCCTATTCCTGTCAATTGTTCCCTTATGCTCTCCCTGAAACTCTGTACAACCTCTGGTTCTTTCAGTTTATCCAGGTCCCATCTCCTTAATTTCCCACATTTTTGCATTTTCTTCAGTTTTAATCTACAGGTCATAACCAATAGATTGTGGTCAGAGTCCACATCTGCCCCTGGAAATGTCTTACAACTTAAAACCTGGTTCCTAAATCTCTGTCTTACCATTATATAATCTATCTGATACCTTTTAGTATCTCCAGGGTTCTTCCACGTATACAACCTTCTTTCATGATTCTTAAACCAAATGTTACCTATGACTAAGTTGTGCTCTGTACAAAATTCTACTAGGCGGCTTCCTCTTTCATTTCTTAGCCCCAATCCATATTCACCTACTATGTTTCCTTCTCTTCCGTTTCCTACACTCGAATTCCAGTCACCCATTACTATTAAATTTTCGTCTCCCTTCACTATCTGAATAATTTCTTTTATTTCATCGTACATTTCTTCAATTTCTTCGTCATCTGCAGAGCTAGTTGGCATATAAATTTGTACTACTGTAGTAGGTGTGGGCTATGTATCTATCTTGGCCACAATAATGCGTTCACTATGCTGTTTGTAGTAGCTTACCCGCATTCCTATTTTCCTATTCATTATTAAATCTACTCCTGCATTACCCCTATTTGATTTTGTGTTTATAACCCTGTAATCACCTGACCAGAAGTCTTGTTCCTCCTGCCACCGAACTTCACTAATTCCCACTACATCTAACTTTAACCTATCCATTTCCCTTTTTAAATTTTCTAACCTACCTCCCCGATTAAGGGATCTGACATTCCACACTCCGATCCGTAGAACGCCAATTTTCTTTCTCCTGATAACGACATCCTCCTGAGTAGTCCCCGCCCGGAGATCCGAATGGGGGACTATTTTACCTCCGGAATATTTTACCCAAGAGGATGCCATAATCATACAGTAAAGCTGCATTTCCTCGGGAAAAATTACGGCTGTAGTTTCCCCTTGCTTTCAGCCGTTCGCAGTACCAGCACAGCAACGCCGTTTTGGTTAATGTTGCAAGGCCAGATCAGTCAATCATCCAGACTGTTGCCCCTGCAACTACTGAAAAGGCTGCTGCCCCTCTTCAGGAACCACACGTTTGTCTGGCCTCTCAACAGATACCCCTCCGTTGTGGTTGCACCTACGGTACGGCCATCTGTATCGCTGAGGCACGCAAGCCTCCCCACCAACGGCAAGGTCCATGGTTCATGGGGGGGTTATTGGTCTGGTGAATCTAATGTCCGCCCCCGGTAGCTGTGTGGTCCAGCGCGACGGACTGTCAATCCTAAGGGCCCGGGTTCGATTCCCGGCTGGGTCGGAGATTTTCTCGGCTCAGGGACTGGGTGTTGTGTTATCCTAATCATCATCATTTCATTCCCATCGACACGCAAATCACCGAAGTGGCGTCAAATCGAAAGACTTGCACCAGGCGAGTGGTCTACCCGACGGAAGGCCCTTGTCACACGACATTATAATTGTGAATCTAATAAAACATGTCCCAAACGAGTATCTGCAGTTATTTTCCAGAACACCCAGAGAAGCTAGGATTGATAATACAAGTAAATTTGTTTACTTTCCATTAACAATGTAGAAACGTTTACGTCATTGGCAACCATTAGTAAGTTGTTTCAGTCGTCTCTTAACCTTGAAACGAGTTACTTTTCTGTATTGTTCAGTGACAGAACGTAATAATAACAGTGTATTTAAATGAAACCAAATGGTAACTGTTGTAGTTTGTAGATTATTTATGAAATAGGGTAGCTTTCCAAATTTACGACGGAGGAATATGCCGATATGGTGTTTATTTATGGCAAATGTGATGGTAATGCTACGACTGGAGTTAACGAATGTCGCGGACGTTATCCGACTCGGATTATGAATAGACAAACCATTAGCGGAGTATTTCGAATCTTACTGGAGACAGGTTCTCTACCTACTGCAGATACACGTCTGGGACATGTTTTATTAGATTCACCAGACTAATAAATAAAATGCATGGAAATCGTGCTTTACTTTATCTTCGTACAGTTTTGCGATGGCTTCATTTTAGCGAAGTTGCTAAATATCAGGCAAAATCTTTTATTAGCCGTAACTCCGTAACTAAACATTTACGGACCTATGTTTATATGGCTTTTTCTTTAGTTTTACTTTTAAAATATTTGCATATCTCCGTGAATCACCCTGTATAAGAGGCGAGACCAGAGTCAGATGTTGAGTGATCATTGTGAAGGAGATGGAGAATCAGTCTACTCGTATGAGACAGCATCATCAACACCTAATAGTGTTTGAAAGGGACATAACTGTAGGTCTCCATTTGGCCGGCCGGTCGAACCGTGCCATATCCAGATTTGTGAGGTATTCGGAATTGATAATGGTCTGAAGTTTGACTGCATGGGAATGCGAGGGCAGGCATTCTCGTCCTCAAGGTCCCGGTCGACCACACTGTGTACCAACGACATGGTAACCCTTCACATCTGCACTTGCCATCCGAGTAAAAGTAATGGGTTGCTGGCAAAATTCTGTGTCATACCGCATCAGTCGTTGGAGATTATCATCAGCCGAACTCAGAAATTACCGTCCCATACGTAGGTTGGTGCGATCACTACAACACGAACCGCTGCGTTTGAAGAATGATGCCGTCAGCAAGAAGCATGGACTGCTGATTAATGGCGTCGCACTGTATTCAGCGATGAGTCGCGGTTATACACTAGCCTGGATGATCACCTTTGACGAGGGCATGCTTCCAGTGTTTTGGAGAGCTACAGCGGATTTACTCTTGGCGTCATGGTTTGGGAAGCCGTAGGGTATGACTTCAGGTCACGGCTGATAGTGACTGAAAGACCGTGACGGCACAACGGTGCCTCACGAACATCGTGCGTCCTCGTGTGTTACCTCTAATGCTACAGTACTGTGGTGCCAGTTTTCAACAAGACAATCCTCAGCCACGCATGCCACACATCTCTATGAACTGTCTGCGTGACGTTGAGGTTCTCCCGTGGCTAGCAAGATTCCAAATGTGCTCCTGATAACACGTATATGAAACCAGCTCGACCGTATTCAAGTGCCAGCATCCGGTACATCAAGGAGCAACTGGAGCAGTTATGGACCATCTTACCTCAGAAGAGGATACAACGGTTTTAGGACACCATTTCAGTCGAATCACTGCATTTGGGACCTTATTTAGATGAAATAAGCTATGGAATGAATCGATTTACCGCGAAATCAAACTAATTTGAAACTCCCAGTGCAACGGTTATTGTGCGCCAGTTGTCCATAAGTGTAATTTTTCTAATCTGAAAATCCCGACTGACATCGTAATACAGTTGCACTGCTAAAATTCCATTACTGCAGCCGTTATTTTAAAAGCTCTACGATTTGGCCAGGTGAGGTGCCAAGCGTTTGAGTAGGTGCCAGTGGGGATTTGAGGCGAGAGAGAGCTTTCCACTGAAAATATTATTAGAATAATCCTATAAAAATAATTTCGTCTATGTCTTTTACGATTAATGGATCCCGCGGATCAGTATTAAAACGAAGACATCTTTGTTATAGATTTTTGTGGCGAGGGCTCCTAGACCTGCACAGCCTGTGCAGATATGCGCTCCTGATATTTAATCTGTATGATTCTTCAAGTACTGTTACGTATAACATGTTCTATATAACCATGTCACCACAATTCTTCATATATGTTTCCAACTATCAGAAAAACATTTTTGCAGTTGGTATTATGAAGGGGGTAAGTATTTTGTTGTATAGTCTATACTGGTAAAATTTCCCGGCTATTTCTTTCCAAACAATGACTAGTGTTTGATTAAATAGAAACTGAATAATAATGATTCTACAATGGCGAATTTTGTTGCTCGATTTTTGTGAAATATGTCATCTGTATCGAGCGATGAGGACTGCAACATATTTGATATTACAGCCTGCTCCGAAATGAAAAGTAAGAGAAATTTTAATGCGTTTAGCCTTCGGTAGGTAAAAACAGCAGATTGTGTGACAAGGCTCTTGTCAGTATAGGCCGCCGCTGTGTCTTAAACCACTCTACCTTAATTTTGTTTTTTCTTCTCTCACAGAATTTTCTCTTCACGTGTACATCTTCTCTCTCTCTCTCTCTCTCTCTCTCTCTCTCTGTGTGTGTGTGTGTGTGTGTGTGTGTGTGTCTTAATTTTGTTTTTTCTTCTCTCACAGAATTTTCTCTTCACGTGTACATCTTCTCTCTCTCTCTCTCCCTCTCTCTCTCTCTCTCTCTGTGTGTGTGTGTGTGAGAGAGAGAGAGAGAGAGAGAGAGAGAGAGAGAGAGAGTGAGTGCGCGCGCTGGCGCGAGAGATGTGGTGAGGGAAGAGGAGGGGAGCTAGGAGAGGTAGCTGTCACGCTTCTGAATTCATTCACTTACAGAAGCTGGACATAAACATCTGCCAAACGCAAGTAGCGGATCCGCATCTTCTTTACGAAGCATGTTTTGTGCCGGTATCTTATTAAAGTTACTAAAGGGAACAGGAAAAAACCGCAAGGAAAATGGCAATATGTGTCTTATAGAAATGTCAATTGCGCTTTACGAAATCGTCTTTGATAGCTAAAGAGACGGATTATGTGCCAGGTGGATGTCCTGAAAAAATAGTTCGTCCAATCAATTATAATTTTTTTAAATCTTCTGGCACAAATTTAATGACCAAACACCTGAGACAATGTTGGTAACCAGTTTAGTACAATTTTCAGTCGCGCACTCTGTAAAATAAAGAATTGTAACGTATATTACTGTTCAGACATTAACAAAGCACATTACTAGCAGTGAAAGAGGAGTCTCATTCATAAAACCTAACGCAGTAGATAAGATTCAGATAAATCATTCTCACAGAGGAACTGCCGTCGCTGGTAAATATTTACAGGTACATGTTCAAAGAATAGCTCCTTTCTTGACACAGAATAATCCCAAGGCGTCTTATCAACAGCGGAAATCCAGTGTAAGCAAGACGCTCGATCTGCTTGCCCGTCCCCTTCTTTATCTCTCCGGCCCCCTGCCCTGCTCTCCCTCCACCAAATCTGTTTCCGACCATATACGTAAAATTGTGGTGAAGGGAAGTTGCGACATGCAGGAAGTAGCCTACCTCCGAGGGGTTATGAGTACTCTCCCTCCTCCCCGCAACTCATCCCATGACCCAACAGCACACGCCATTCACTCGTTCCGTCGCTCGCGTTTGTCATTCGGGATGGAGCAACATGGCGGACGTGAGACATGAAGTACGGGTTGAAGAGCGTTTAAAAATAAAAATCGGTAAGTTATTTAAACTGTTAAGAGTATCTTTATTCAATACTTTGAAGTTTAAAGCATCAAGTTCTGTCTTCCTTGTCCAGTCTGTGAGGTGTGTGCTTCGGTAAACGGTTATACGTTTCATTAATGTTTGTCAACATGATATTTGAACAGGTGGTGCGAATAAGATAAACATAAGCATGTAAATTATTTTCTGAAGTTGTGAATCAGAACGCAGGAACGTTTAGAAACAGATCCTTACATAACGAAGGCTTTCAATAATTATCAGCTTCGATTTCGCTTGGTTAGCTGTGTTAGCTACGGTGTGTAGACAAGCTACTACTGTACCCGTCCATTCATACGAGTACTTCAGTAGTCAAAATCTCTTTATCAGGAAGTCATACATAACATGATATCACGTTATTTTATAAACTGTATTAATGGTAAAATTAAGATCCGAGAGCCAGACCTTGTTCAAGATAATGGTTAACTTTTTACAATTGGGACATGTATGAGAGTGATGATAAATGCCGTCCATTCATAAGTGTTGATTGACTATTGGATTCCCAGGAAATTACTGAATGAACGCCTTGCTTCCTTTCGATGATGAATGAAGTGTAGCAAAAAAAAGACTAATCATTAGTAATGTTACTAGGCTCATAATTACTGCTGCAGCAGCATTTTGAGTTTATGTTATCTGTTCTGGGAACTTGTTGACTGTGCTGTTGTATAACATTTTATATTAGTTATGAATTATCAATTGGAGTGTAAAGCATGCTTTATAAAAGATACCATATACGTATTTCTGATATTTCTGCTGTGTAAAAAGTCAGGTTCCAGGTACTAATCCATGAGATGACAAAAATCCAAATCAGAATAAATAATGGAAGGAAATTTTAATGTTTACCACGTCACATGTATAAGAATCGTCTATATAATTTGACTTCTTGGTTAGGAGAGTGGAGGTCTGAGATGTGTTAAACAGTGTGATAGTTTACCATAATGTTCTCTATAGGAAAACTGAGAACTGGAGAGAGAAGACTTTTTGTTAAAATATTATATACATTGTCAATGTTTCAAATGTTTTTCACTAACTACAATTAGTTCATTGCACATTTGTTGCTTAGCTTCTGAATTTCTTATTGTTAACATGGAACATACAGTTTAGTTATCAGGAACAACTTATTTCTTTTGTTTATTTGGCTCTGAATTAACAAGTGTGTTAAGTTGATTGTCTGCGTAAGAACGTCTGTTCAAATCAAAATAAACAATGGAAAGAAATTTTAATGTTTACAAGACCTCATTTATAATGTTTACTCAACAAGTCCTTTATTGAACAGTAGCAGTTGTCAGTCACAAATGATACTGTATACTCCTCTGGTTTGATTAAACCACAAGTATTTAATTGCATCTCATTCCTAGAATTAATGTACATTAGAGCTGGAAGTCTTTTTTTTTTTTCAGTTGTGACTCAATCTTGTTGACAAATGTCATATATATGAGAATCTGTTCGTTACCAAACAGTTTGGGCGAATGATACTCATAAACTGTATTCTTTGATTATCTCCACTAGCTAACATTACTGTACTAAAAATTAGTGTGTGTAAATAGTTGTGCACAGATGTACTGAAAGTAAATGTTATTTCAATTTTAAAGTTTTTTTCCAATCTAAATACTATTTGACCTTATCTACTCCATCACTTTCCTTCTAGGTGAAGCAAAAAATCTCCAGTGTCGTAGTCATGGTTCAGTTGGTCAACGTGATGTGTACTGCACATTGACACTTGATCAGGAAGAAATTTTCCGCACTACTACTATCGAACGAACTCTAAAGTAAGTATTTTAACTCTAATCTGATGCTAGAAGACAAGTGCTATATTTACAGTAAATGTCTGTGTTGCTACCTATATCTGATGGATGTTTCCGAAAGCACTATTTCAATTATTTGATCATTTTTGACTGTTGGAGTTTAATTTAATTTGTGCTGGTCATTTGATCAGACTTTACTGGATTTCATATTCAGCTTTTGCAAAAGAAACAAAGCATATCATATATTGCACATGTCATCTCATGATGAAAAATTTGACATAACTGGCTATGTAAATGTATTACATTGCTTGATGACAGTGAGATATTAATAATTGTTTGTGCTGTATTATGTTGTTATGTACCCCAGTGGAAGTGAACACAAACATATTTTTGTTACTAATGGTGGGAAAAGAAGATCGTAAAATATTACATGACTGGAATAATATTAACTGTGATTAGCATTTAAGATTTTCATAACTCTGGTCATATTAACCAGTGCAGCTACTGTTAAAATATATTTTGCTGTTGATTCAAACTTTATCATGTTGCCTGTATTTCATTCAAAGTTCAGCTGGCGCTAGAATAGTATTTCAGTTAAGCTAATTTTGATGTAAAGATGTTAATTTATAACTTTGTTGCAAGAATGAAACTGCCAACTGAGAAATTGCTCTTTTATCAAAGTAAATGTCAGAAGTTAGTGTTCTTTTTTCTGTAACAGTGTCAGAGTTATTTTACGCACATTAACAAAATCTTGTTTTAACAGCCCCTTCTTTGGTGAGGAGTTTCAATTTGAAGTACCAAGAAAATTTCGCTACCTGTCAGTGTATGTTTATGACCGGGACCGTCATCTGAAACAGGACAAGGTGCTGGGAAAGGTAGCCCTGAAACGTGAGGAACTGAATAGCTATCACAATAAAGATCATTGGTTCCTCATTCGACCCGTTGATGCAGATAGTGAAGTTCAGGTATGTTGCTAATTTTTAAATTATCGTTTTTATTGTGTGCCTTGTGAGAACCAATATTTTAAGAGTACCACACTTACATGTGGGAATGCTTACCAAGCAGTCTTCTGTCGTTTGTCATTATCCTGAAAAAAGTAACTGAAAATTTTCTTTATAAACTAAACTTTATCCTTACCCCCCGCCCCCGTTTATGCACACCCTTCTATTAAAAGTAACACTGTTTCTTCAGTAACGCTATTGTAGTGATGTGGCATCTGATAAGTTACTTACAAAAATCACAAGTGAACATTTTTCTCAAGTACTTCATGTTCTGCCAGCTGGGAGAATGTCTGGATTAATTACCGGTACAATCTTGTGGTGCCATTCTATAGTCTTCAATCAGTAGTGGCACTTTCATGTTTTATGTTGTACATAAATGACTGCAAATCACTGTTAAGACTGACAAGACTGAAGGAGCTTCTTTGGCTTCATGTTACCATTCTTCATACACTTTTGAATCAAGACGGGCAAGTTGACTGCTATGTTTGATAATTGCCATGAAGGGTGGCAGTTATCTTACTGGTTTCTCAGAGCTACACTATGTGACAAAAATATCTGGACACCCCCAAAACCATACGTTTTTCATACTAGGTGCATTGTGCTGCCACGCACTGGCAGGTACTCCATATCAGCAAAGTCAGTGGTCATTAGACGTTGTGAGAGAGCAGAATGGGGCGCTCCATGGCTCTCACGAACTTCGAATGTGGTCAGGTGATTGGGTGTCACTTGTGTCTTACATCTCTACGTGAGCTTTTCCACACTCCTAAACATCGCTAGTTCCCCTATTTCTCATGTGACAGTGAAGTGGAAATGTGAAGGGACACGTACAGCACAAGAATGTTCAGTATGACGTCGTCTGTTGACTGATAGAGACCGCCGACAGCTGAAGAGGGTTGTAATGTGTAATAGGCAGACATCTATCCAAACCGTCACACAGAAATTCCAAACTGCATCAGGATCCACTGCAAGTACTATGACAGTTAGGCGGGAGGTGAGAAAACTTGGGTTTCATGGTTGAGCAGCTACTCATAAACCACACATCATGCCGGTAAATACCAAACGACGCCTAGTTTGGTGTAAGGAGCGTAAACATAGGACTATTGAACAGTGGAAAACCATTGTGTCGAGTGACGAATCACGGTACACAACGTGGCGATCCAATGGCAGGTTGTGCCCAGTGAATGTCGTCTGCCAGTGTGCGTAGTGCCATCAGTAAAATTTGGAGGCAGTGGTGTTATGGTGTGGTCATGTTTTTCATTGAGGAGGCTTGCACCCCTTGTTGTTTTGTGTGGCATTATTGCAGCACAGGCCTACATTGATGTTTTAAACACCTTCTTGTTTGCCACTGTTGAAGAGCAATTTGGGGATGGCGATTGCATCTTTCAACACAATCGAGAACTTGTTCATAATGCACGGATTGTGGCGGAGTTGTTACGAGACAATAACATCACTGTAATGGACTGTAATCCTGACTTGAATCCTATATAACACCTCTGCGATGTTTAAGAATGTCGACTTCGTGCCAGGCCTCGTCGGCCGACATAAATACCTCTCCTCTGTGAAGCTGTGAAGAATGGACTGCTAATCCCTAAGAAACCTTCCAGCACCTGATTGAATGTATGCCTGCGAGAGTGGAATCTGTCATTAAGGCTAAGGGTGGGCCAACACCATATTGAATTCAAGCATTACCGATGTAGGATGCCACAAACTTGTAAGTCATTTTCAGTTAGGTGTCAAGACATTTTTCATCACGTAGTGTATATTGGTGTCACTCACTGTGAAATGATTTGGGAATGGTAGGGAGTCTATCAGTAAGTGATCCTAAGTAGTTAATCAGAGAGGAGCAGTTAGGCATTGTGAATGGTAGCAGTGAGTTGAAGGTGTCAGATTCATTGAATGAGGATTATATTGGGGATTGATAGTGGTCATAATGTCTTAAGACATATACGCCATAATAATGATTATAATTCTGATGCGTGCAATATAGAGGTGAAGTTACATTGCAAAGTGATGTGGTATGTCAACTTGCAACTAGATTACTAACATGATCGTGGACCTTGCTACAGAGCAGTGTATCACCACAACCTTCGTTTAAAAAAAAAATGGGGATGGAGATAATATTGGAGCTGTGACGGTGACATTCTTGTCACATTTCCATTTTTTTTCTAAGTAGATGTATGCAACACACACCAAAGCATTATGATATATTTAAATTGTAGTTGCAAAAAGTTTCGTTTAATGGAGTTGACAGCCATAATGCTTTGTATAAATGTAAGATTGCAGAACAAAAGCCCCTAAACCTTGATGAGCAGCAAAACTATAAATGGAATGAATGAAATGCATTTCAGTGCCTTTATGCTTAACATTAGCATCTCTGTCCTTTGTTTACTTTTCTGCGTACACAGTGCTGGCGAAAGTTTTGGAAAGAGGCACTGACAGGCAGACTGGATTTTCTGTGCTGTGCTTTGATCGGTGATAAACATCTTCACAAAACCAATTGGAGGATAGTTTTATGTACACAATGGGAGAATGTGATGCATGGATCTTGCCCAAATGAATGTAACATCTAATTTGCTTACAAAGTATGGTATTGTTCAATTTACATAGCAGAAGAATCAGTAATAAATGTCAACTCTTCCACTGCTATATACATTATGTATGATACACATTGTCTTTTTCCATTTTCACCATGTGCATCATATTCAATCACTCAAGGGCTCATGAATATTTGCCTGTTCTGCATACACATCACAACTTTGTTGAAAGCAAATATGTGCCACATTCTACTGGCCAATGACAAAAGTTCTGTGGTGTAGGTTATGTAGTGGCAACACCAGATGACAGTGGTTGTTACCTCATTATGGTGTAGTGCCAGTACATGTTCCTCACTGGTACTGGTGTTTTGTTTACATACATGACATTGGATTATGCTAGTTTTCAAAAAGACTTTTTGGATACACATGCAAGTTACGAATGATACGTCCACCGATGGGACGAACTAAGTTTCATCTTCCACTGACAAAGACAATGGAAGTGAGCTGTTTAGTGAAGGGGTGTCTTTTACTGATGGGGTCACTACTTCACAAAAGAAGTGGTCTGATGTGCAGAGAAATGTAAACGGTTTTGTTTCTTCTGGTAACTGTGGAGTGGTCAATACACTTTTAGCAATCTACCTGCAAATATTTGTCCCACTAACGTTTACAATTTCTTCCTTGATGAAGAAATATGCAATCTCATAGTGAAGGAAATAAACAGTTTGGGTGAACAAAAGATAGATATTTGAATAACTGCAGCAACATTGTGACAAAGAAAATGTAGATGAACATGAGGTGTTCAAAATTGGGAAGCTCGTGGACAAACTATTCCACAAAGCTTTAACTCCAGGTGAAGTTGTTTGTATCAATGAAACAGTGGTTCCATTTTATCAACGGTTACACTTTTCTTCAGTACATTCCTAGAAAGTGTTTGAAATAGGGAATGAAACTGTATAAAGTGTCTGAAGTAGGTGGGTGTACTTAAATGTTAAAGTGTATTGTGGAAAAGTAGTTAATGCTATAGACATTACAATAACTACTACTACTACTACTACTACTACTACTACTACTGTGGATTTATTGGAGTCGCTTTTGAATTCTGAAAGGATACTTTTTGTAGAGAACTTCTACTCTTCTATAAACTTGGCATCTGTTCTATTAGAAATACGACCTTCTCATTTGGGAACACTCTGCAATAAAAGGGGCAAATCCAAAAACTGTTATCACTAAACCATTGAAGAAGGGTGAAATTGTGGTAGTGGAAACAACACTGTGGCATGACAAGGGCATCATTTTTTTTCACAGCCAAACACAAGCTGAGCTTGTGCAGTGAAAGCGAGGAGGAGTGAAAAATCCAAATGCAGTTGTGGATTGCATTGCAGCCAAAAACTTCATTGATCTTTCAGATAAAAAGAGAGAGAGAGAGAGAGAGAAGCTATGACTCATGCCTGAGGAAGTCAGTGACGTGCTACTGCTATGTGGCTGAAGTACCACAATGTGGCCTTTGAATTGCTATTCAGTACTATGTTTGTGAATGCTCGTGCTTTGTATGTTCAAATTAAAAAACAAAAAGTGGGTATTATTGCTTTCAGCAAAGCTGTTGAAAATGAGTTACTTGGGATTGATGATGTTCAGGTGACACCAGTGAATGGGAATCACAAACTGGTTGAAAGTGCAGTGAGATGGTGACGTTACCAGAAACTTTCCATAGCAGGTGAACAAAGGCATGCTATCAAGCATAACAAGCAGGTGTCATTGAAATACCAAATCTGTCCTCAAGACTTTTATGTGCATGGCCTGTTTTTTTCCCCCCAATGCACAAATGTGTAAAAAAAATTTTTTTGTTTTGATAATTAAAGCAGTTATATGACTGGTAGTTGGAGTTTTTATTTGCCATTAATAACCTCTTCCTTATATATATATATATATATATATATATATATTAAAAATAAAGATTCCAAGACTTACCAAGCGGGAAAGCGCCGGCAGACAGGCACATGAACAAAACACACAAACACACACACAGAATTACAAGCTTTCGCAACTGGCAGTTGCTTCGTCAGGAAGGAAGGAAGGAGAGGGAAAAATGAAAGGGTGTGGGTTTTAAGGGAGAGGGTAAGGAGTCATTCCAATCCCGGGAGCGGAAAGACTTCCCTTAGGGGAAAAAAAGGACAGGTGTACAAAATATGGTGTGTGCGAGTGTACACCTGTCCTTTTTTTCCCCTAAGGGAAGTCTTTCCGCTCCCGGGATTGGAATGACTCCTTACCCTCTCCCTTAAAACCCACACCCTTTCATTTTTCCCTCTCCTTCCTTCCTTCCTGACGAAGCAACTGCCAGTTGCGAAAGCTTGTAATTCTGTGTGTGTGTTTGTGTGTTTTGTTCATGTGCCTGTCTGCCGGCGCTTTCCCGCTTGGTAAGTCTTGGAATCTTTATTTTTAATATATTTTTCCCATGTGGAAGTTTCTTTCTGTTTTATTTATATATATATATATATATATATATATATATATATATATATATATATATATACTAAGAGTGATGCACATGGCCCTATAAAGATTCTATTTGTGTCTTAAGATTAAAATGTACTGTGTGTATCATATTTGAGCACACCGTGTTCATCAGGTTAAAACCAATTTTTTTGCCTTTTCATGGATTATCAGATGTACTGGCTTTAGTTTTTTAAAATAATGTGAAGCTAAAAAGGTCATGGCCAAAATGAAAAATTAACCAAAATGCTGCCGGTAGTAAAAGTGCGCAGAAAGATAGGAAAATATTTTTGCTCAGCACGAATAACAGGATACAAATTACAGAGTACTTGAAGTTCAACATAGAATATTCCACTCTGAGGATGTAAATATAGAGCAAAAATCGATAAAAACCAAAAGTATTATTCAGTATGGATTAGACCAGTATGTGCTCAGCAAGGTTTTGTGGGATGAGGAAAGACCTACTGTAGTTCCACGGCTTCATTAGAAAGTTACTACAAAATCAGAGAGATCTTCAGGGCACTCCTTTATACAAAGTCAGAGTGTAGCTGAACAAAACCAAAATGAGCATAAGGAGAGCAATGTGAGAAGCATTCAATTAATTTGCAATTAAAATTTTTCCATACAATCTGGTCTTGCTGGAAGTCACTAAATGTTTCTGAATCATCTGTTTAGTCACTCAGTGGACATGCTAGCACCAAAATGGGATGAAGCAGATGTAAGGCCAAAGTTTTCTTAAACTATTTCACAATGGTCTATTGTAATATGGTTCAGTCACTGTACGTGTGCTGAATTGAGAGATATTGAGGGAAGTGATGAGAGAATATTATAGATTTTCCACAGTCACCATGATGATCTGCTGTCACTTTTTTTTGTGTTAGTCTAGTGGCACTTAGCAACGTTGTTCTGCCAAACTTTTGTTAACTGGCTTCCCAGTCTCCCCCCAAGTAATTCATGTACTCCTTCAGCATTGAGATACTTAATACATCCTTGAAACTTATCATGTCATGATGGATCAAGTGGCTTCTGCAGAAAATTGATTTGGAACCCCATCGGTGAAGAACATTGCGTAGTCTTTTAATGATGCTCTTTACATTTGATAAGTGCACTTGGGGAAGCTTCTCTGCTTTCTCCTCATTTTGTTCTGGTTGGCTGTGGTATATAATGTTGTCATATCCATTGATGTGAAAGATGTGGTATAGTGCACCTCAATTCTTCTTTTATATTATTAGTAACACTTATCTGGTGGGCACAGACAGTCAGTGTATGAAGGACAGAATACTTCTGAATTGGATGATAGCGGTTCTCCTCATGCAGATACTGGTTGGTGTGTGTTGGTTTCTGATTCACAATGTGTCCCGTTCAACCATTAGTGGTTCTGCGTACCTTGGCATCAAAAAATGGTACCACACTGTTAGTTTCGGTTTCACGTATGAACTGTACGTTCTTATGCAGGCTATTGAATACTGAAGTATGTTTCCCAGCTGCACTTTTCTGTGTGACCAGGTAAGGAATGTGTCATCTACATACAACAGAAAACAACGGGGCCATAGGGTGCATGAGGTGGTGGTGTTTTATCAAAAGCTTCTACGATGAATTCCCCAGCAATGGGAGAGCCCATTGCCACTCCTTGTAAATGCTTGTAGTATTTTTCCCACCAGGTGAAGTATGTTGATGACGGGCATAAAGGCACAAAATCACAGATACCAGGTGTGATCTGCTCATGTGGCCATAGAGAAAAACTGGGGCCTGTTGACACATCACATTGTCATCCATAAAAATTCCACAATTGTTTGAGAACATGAAATCCATGAATGGCTGTAGACAGTCTTCAAGTACCCAAACATAACCATTTCTAGTCAATGATCAGTACAGTTGGATCAGAAGACCCAATCCATTCCATGGAAACACAGCCCACACCATTATAGACCCACCAACAGCTTGCACAGTGCCTTGTTGACAACTTGGGTCCATAGCTTCTTGGGGTCAGTGTCACATTCAAACCCTGCCATCAGGTCGTACCAACCGAAATTGGGATTCGTGTGACCAGACCATGCCTTTCCAGTCCTCCAGGGTCCAACCGATATGGTCACAAGCCCCTGAGAGGCCCTGCAGGCATGTTGTGTTGTTAGCAGAGGCACTTGCATTGGCCGTCTGCCGCCATAGCCCATTAAAACCAAATTTCACTACACTGTCCTAATATATACGTTTGTCATACATCCCACATTGAATTCTATAGTTATTTCAAGCAGTGTTGCTTGTCTGTTAGCACTGACAAACTTTACGCAAACGCCACTGCTCTCAGTTGTTAAGTGAAGGCTGTCAGCCAATGCATTATCTGTGCTGAGAAGCGATGCTTGAATTTTTGTATTCTCACTACACTTTTTGACACTTTTTATTGGTGTAATTAACTCCCTAACAATTCCCGAAATAGAATGCCCTAGCGTCTAGCTCCAAATATCATTCTGCATTCAAAGTCTGTCAATTCCTTTTGTGTGATACTGCCGTCATCTAAATATGTGAATGTCATTATTCCATGACCTTTGTCACCTCTGTATACATAGTGAAGCTATTTTCAGTTTATAAAGTTAATGCTTATTTTCAGTAGTTCTGTGAGCTTTTATGTCAAATAGTTCCTGTAAACAGTGGCTGAGAAGTGTTCAATTTGTAAGTTTTATGTTGTCAGTGACCTGTGTAGTGTCGGTGGAAAAGGGAGTGGGTTGACAAATGTGGCACCCTGCTGCTGTCTCCCATTGACAGCGTATTGTAAAGCCATTTGCGTTGTAGTCACACTGCACTGCACTGCACTGAGTGGAGTCACTTCCCACATATCCACAGTATTTCTTCCAAGATGGGTGTAAATATGTCTGATGGACTGATCATATTAAAGTCTAGAACAATAATCTGTTTTAATTCATTGCTTGACTTATGTTGAAATACCAGGAGTTCTATAGCACCTATATGATCTGCCTCTGTTCCAGAGGCAGATAGTTCAAGCCTCTGGGCCTTTTAGAATATGAGGTGAGGCTGGGTGATGCATTTGATACTCCTCATGATGTGAAAATTATTCCAGATAGCAATTGTGGTGACAGTGAAATTGAGCGTTGAATACATATTGACAGCATCTTACACTTGGGACAGCAGTGTGTATATGCCCCAGAAAATGTGGAAAAAAACACGGGAATTTTGTCATCTGGGAAAAATCTGGGAATTTCTTAGAATTCTGGGAATTTTTCATTGTTTTAGTTTCCAGTTAAATTTTTATAATTTTGACTTGTAAGAACTGATACTTTGGCCCGCTACTGCAGAATAATACTGCAACAAAAAAACATAAACAAGAAAATAAATGCAAAATAAAATTTTAGTTGCAAAGAAAATGTGCCATTTACAACAAAACAACTGGATGCACAAGTATCTGCCAACAGCGAAATGTGTCAATGGCTATAGGATGAAGACTCTTCAATACTTCATAACAGCAAACTGCTTTTGACGAGTGTGATGTCACAACTGTTTAAATTTATAACAGGATGTGGAAAATTATTGCGATTGGTTGTTTGAGAAGCATTATTTCAAAGAAAATATCCTTTTGTCCAAAAAGAATTACGTTACATGTGAGAATGTGCAACTAATTTCTTAAATTGTGGAGCATTTGACTGTCATTTAAAAATTAACTCTTTGAGGACCACAAGCTTAGGAAAATTTCGAGCCAAGAAGACCAGCCATTTATGCCATTATTAAAACTTACCAGCATATGTGCGTTTAAAATATCTTAAAGGGTAACACATTACAAAAGACCAAGCTTCAGAGTAATTATGCAATAATGAAGGCAAAATGTATAATTATGATTTTTTTTAAAAAAGTGTGGGGTGAATTAGTGAGCAATTTTGCAGAGAATTGATTTTTACATAGAAAGTGCTCATCAGAACATTTATTCAGCCAGGTAACCCACAAAATGTTTGTGCATAGCAGTGAGATTTATAATTGTGCTTGTCAAAAATATTCATCTGCTACAATTTAAACTGTGCTCTTAGCATCCTGTCTAAACACACCCTCAGGAAAAACAGCAATAAAATTTTGATGACTAGCATTCTTGGTGTAAGCTTGGCTTGGCATGTAAATATATTGAATGTATATTAATTTAAACAATCAGATTTTCCTATTTGTGTTTTCTCACGGCTGAACAGTGATGTTATTGGCTGACTACATCAC
Organism: Schistocerca gregaria; assembly: GCF_023897955.1. NCBI lineage: Eukaryota > Metazoa > Arthropoda > Insecta > Orthoptera > Acrididae > Schistocerca > Schistocerca gregaria. The sequence continues at coordinate 264,140,616 of NC_064921.1, forward strand.
AAGTCCTACGCTCTCAGTGTCTGCTATCATGGGCTTTTACAAAAGCAGATCACAATCTCAATTTCAGTACTTTGAATGTTACCAGGCTGTAATTGGTGGAACTCGTAATTTACTTCCATAACATGAAAATGTGCAGTGTACGTGTTGCTGCACATCAAAGATCTTTCCAAATCACATTGGTTTTTGGTGGGTCTCGTTTCCTAAAGTGCCGGGAGGTTCTGTGCCGGTATATAATACCTTTACCATTCAAAGGATCTGCAAATTTTACAGCTCCAAGGAAAATTGTATTGCCACTTAAAGTGAAAAAAGTCTCTGCCCCCTGGTGGGATAGTGTGTCTGCCCCCTGGTGGGATAGAGTGTATTTACATGGGGAAAAAATGTAAATATGGGAATCATTTTCCTTGTACATATATACACCCTGGGCAGGTTCTTTAGTGCATTATACAGTTAACATCTCCAGCTGTTAAGCTGTTTTTCGTAATAGCTCGTTCAATGTCTCCAAATAAGTATGTGCTTAATGAACTGAAAATAACTCCATAATATACAGGGTGTTCATAAAGTCTGGAAACACTTCCAATTATTAATTGCACAAGAACTAAACATTGTACAGATGTCATACATATTGCATTTTGAAGGGAAACTCTGAAAGTTTTTTTTACAGACATGTGGTATGCAAAGCATGAGTGGCCCGGCAGACGTCAATATGGAAATCAAATTTTTGTCTTACCCGTCCAAGCATGGCATCTTCGACTGTGGCAGTTGCTTCTTGTATTCTCTCCTGGAGCTCTGCTACATCATGTGGTAGAGGTGGTACATACCCCAGATCTTTAATGTGTCCCACAGAAACAAGTCCCACGAAGTTAGATCTGGTGACCAGGGAGGCCATTTCATGGAACAGCTGTCCCTTTCTGTAGCACTGCTGATCCATTGACGCGGCAGCTCCGTGTTCAGGTACCCATGAGCTTCACGGTGAAAATGGGGTGGAGCCCCATCCTGCTGAAAAATGAAAGGAAAGACCGATTGCATTTGTGGCATCAACCATTGTCACAACATGTAGGAATATCCAGTGAATGTCTGTCTTATGCACTCCACATTTACTTCACTCACACTGGGATGTCTGCTTCTCTTTGCCGGGCACAAGCAACCCATCGTGATGAATTTGTTGTGCTAGTGGTAAACGGCCTTCCTTGTTGGTGGCTTCTTACCATACTTGCTTCTAAACACCTGTTGAACTGCTGTAGCGCACATGTTTTTGTCGAACTCCAACACACAGAAAGCCCACTCTTCACCTGAACTCGCCATATTTGCGACTAGAGCTGACTATCAGCAAATTACCAAACAACACTGTGGTGGTATACATGAAAAAAAAATAAACTTTCAGGGTTTCTCTTCAAAATGACATATGTGTAATGCCTATACAGTGTTTGGTTCTTGTGCAATAAATAATTGAAAGTGTTCCCGGACTGTATATACAACCTGTATAATTACAAGCACAGTGTAGTTATTTTGTCTCCTCACATATGAGAATTGGATAGAAAATGCTGGGGAGCTTCTGTTGTCAATAAACTGAAAAGTGAACACTGTTTGTGGTGGGGAAGTTTTTCCCAGAACAACACTAAAGGTGCCACACAGGATAACCAAGAATCAGTTTCCCTCTAATGGTGTAGAATAGTGTGAGGAGATTTACTTAAATTCTGTCCATAATTGTTTCATGGGTTGGTATTATTGATAACTCATGATAATGGTCAAAGTAGGGAGGATATAAAATATAGACTGGCAATGGCAAGGCAAGCTTTTCTGAAGAAGAGAAATTTGTTAACATTGAGTATAGATTTAAGTGTCAGGAAGTCGTTTCTGAAAGTATTTGTATGGAGAGTGGCCATGTATGGAAGTGAAACATGGAGGATAAATAGTTTGGACAAGAAGAGAATAGAAGCTTTTGAAATGTGGTGCTTTGGAAGAATGCTGAAGATTAGTTGGGTAGTTCACATAACTAATGAGGAGGTATTGAATAGAATTGGGGAGAAGAGGAGTTTGTGGCACAACTTGACTAGAAGAAGGGATCGGTTGGTAGGACATGTTCTGATCACCAAGGGATCACCAATTTAATACCGGAGGGCAGCGTGGAGGGTAAAAATCGTAGAGGGAGACCAAGAGATGAATACACTAAGCAGATTCAGAAGGATTTAGGTTGCAGTAGGTACTGGGAGATGAAGCAGCTTGCGCAGGATAGAGTAGCATGGAGAGCTGCATCAAACCAGTCTCTGGACAGAAGAACACAACAGCAACAGCTTCTGCATCTCATGTAGTGTTACAGCATTCTGTGGGAAATACACACACATCTCCCCCCTTCCAACTTGTTCTGTCCCTTCCTCTCTCCGTGCATGTCTGCACACTTTGTCGCCAGTAATTCATAAGGTGCACTGTGATGGATGGGTCAACTTTGTGAAATGCTCATTAGTTCTTCCTGTGATGCAGTGGGGTAGATAAAGTGAGACATCACCTGCTCAACCTTCAGTTTGCAGACCTATGTTGGATGTAAATGCATAAACACAGTCAGGTGACCTGCATTCCCTCATGCTTCTACCACAGACACATCTTGCCCCTCAGTCCAATTACACCCCCAGATAAAAACACAATTTATCCCTTAATAAGGTTCTATTGAACTTAAATGTGGTACACACATTTAATATTTGTTTGTAACCCACTTTAAATAAATATTAACAGTAATATTTACACCATTAAACCAATATTTTTAATAATCTGATTTTCCATCCCCTGCAACACAGAAACTATTAATTCCGAAGAAAAATGAACAGGGACATTTTTGTGGGAAATTTAATGTAGTTTATTTTGTACTGGTAAACATTTTTGCAAGGATTCACATTTTTTTAGTCATTCAGGAAAAAACATAAAAAACTTGCATTTAATTACCCCCACTCACCACAACACACAGGCCCTGTTCGTCAGAATTTTCAGTAAGTTGTTCATTAAACTCTTTCTCCCTGCTGTACAAAAATTTGCAACTACACAAGTTTTTTCTCCCAAATAAACATTGTTTTGTTTTCATTGACTGCGAAAATGATGTCAGTCAGCACACGGGTGGCAGAGTAATAATGCTATGTGCAATTAGATCACCAATAGTGGAACATCCCTGTGATTGTTGACAACTTATCACATTGTAGGGGGCTCATGTACTAGCAAACATGCCAACACAAAGTAAGAAAGGCAGTTGAAATTATTAAGCAGCATTGAGAGAGGATGACTGCAAACTTTGTGATGTCATGGTTGTCAGCTTTGGCAGTCCAGCAGGGCACAAGTGGTCGCGGGGCAGAAGCCTCACCGGACATTGGTGCAATAACCTAAACAAACGGGTAAATAGGAAATGTCAGTGTATGCCCACGGAAAGCCAAGCACTGACAGACACCAACCATTGACAAGCCATATAGTCCATGAATAGCCTCGCCTCCTCCCTACCCTCTCCCTCTTGTAATGACTAGGCTGTTATTACAATATAGTGGCCTAGTCATGACAATAAAATTCCAGAAATGTGGCATATTAATACTGTTAGTTTGCTGTATATAGGTCACCTCTCCTCCTATCTTCCCCTGGCATTTAACTGATGGTGTAGTGCAGCCTGTGGGTCTGTTTACTTTTCACCTTGAGACTTCACTTCTAAGTGAAGTCACTACAGCGACCGTTTTCTACACGTCTGTAGTAGCTGCTGCAGATTGATAACAGTTGATTTTAAAAATTTTTTTTGAAGATTTGTTGCATACCAAAAATTGTATCAGAAATTCCAATGAAATACATGTTCAGCCTGTTATCCTCTCATTCGCTACTTCTGTGTGTGTGTGTGTGTGTGTGTGTGTGTGTGTGTGTGTGTGTGTGTGTGTGTGCACGCACATGCGTGCATGCTTGCTGCTTGTCTTTTTTTGTTTTCTTGTGCTACCCCTTCCTTTTATAGCTTTTTAGTTGTTATGACTGCGGTATGAGCACTGACATTACATTCTCATGTGGCATTTGATTCTTTCTGTTAGTCAATTAATAATTTCTCATGGAAACCATCTAAACCGGTCTTGCAGGAGCTATATATCTGTCACGTCCTGAGGCAGAAGTTAGAAGATTTCTCTTATTAGAGTTGGAAAAATGATGGTTACCATTTTGGGATGAAAAGGGCATTATTTTGGTTGGTTTCAGGGAAAGTTGGTCAACAGTTAAAATTAATGTCTTACTTTACATTGCCTACCACACACCAGAGGTCATCCAAAATGATAGCATAGAAAACTTTCGTTCCGGAAAGTCCATCTCCTCAAAAACACATGTACATGCACTGCCGGTTGTACAAAGCATAAGATTCAGCACTTCCGTTTGAAACTTTTCTGTCACCCATTTTACTGCACTGACCTCATTCCCAGTACTTGAGTGTTAGCCTTCTTGCACTTGAAACTTTGGGTTGGTTGGCAACAGTTTGATGATGAGACAATCAGTACTGCCATTCCCAGCTGATTCAGTTACCACATGGAGCTATACGAAGAGTAGTAAAAAGTATTTAACTCGCATGATAAAATTAAGCTGCGACCATGAAACTCGGTTCTGGTGATAGTCCTCTACATATTCATCCTTCAATGCTTCACAATTTTCCAAAACAGAGTTTGACTTGACAAAAATATCCTTTGTGGTAGTCTGCATCTTGACTGTTGAGAAAACAATCCATCCTGAAAATCGTTTTGTCATTCTATGTATGGTTGCCATGCAATTTGTGTTACTGTGTCCTTTCCAGAATGAACTGGGGCTTTGTTATGAAGCAAAAAGACCCCTGGGACAGCCTCCCATTCCATAACACTTGGTCTCAACAGCCTCTGCTAAGCTCATCAGGAGATTTTGGTGCTCTGCTCCTGTGACAGTCTGCCCTTTATGAGAACACTGTTAGCACCACACTATGGTAGCCCCAATATACATTTAGTATCATCTTTCACAGTGATGCTTTTTTTTTAGTGGTGAATCCACATGTGTTTCCACTGCTTGCTTTGATTCTGTATCTCAGAGCTTTAGTGATACTCTCAGCAGGTATCTGTAGCAATTAGATGTCTAAAGGAGTCATCTGGATTGATGGAACCCAGTCCCAGCATTTCTTCTGCTTCACTTCAGCAGGCTTTTTGAAGGGTTGTGAGCATTTGCGATGCCAACTAGGCAGCAACCTTAGTCATGTTCAAAATCTCGTACAAGATGTTGAAAAGCAATACATGAATGATTTTCACATTTTCCACTATGGCCATGATTGTGACAAGCCACTTGTAGAGCACCATGCCTGATTTTCACATTTTCCACTATGGCCATGATTGTGAGAAGCCACTTGTAGAGCACCATTGCTTCCAATTCTCATGTGACTCTTGTTTCTTCACAGGAAATGGTTATTTCGTTCATTATCTATCAGAGTTATTTGACCACACTAGAAATGTGTGCAGCATCTAACCAATGTGTCATATGATTGGTGGGTTATTGCAACATTGTTGCCATTCAAACACAGAAAACCTATTAGCACAGAATAGTCTACTTTCTCAGTGGGCTGCACCATATTGTTTCAGTGCTACTTTCTGTGTGCTATGGTAATGTAAGGTAGGGACTTCAGTGTGTACCAGGCTGTAGACATACACCTACAAACAAATAAAAATTACATAATTTATTTCTTTTATTGTTATTGAGCCTTTATGACTTGTGGCATAACGAAGTTTTTAAGTGTCGTTGTTGTTGTTGTTGTCTTCAGTCCTGAGACTGGTTTGATGCAGCTCTCCATGCTACTCTATCCTGTGCAAGCTGCTTCATCTCCCAGTACCTACTGCAACCTACATCCTTCTGAATCTGCTTAGTGTACTCATCTCTCGGTCTCCCTCTACGATTTTTACCCTCCACGCTGCCCTCCAATGCTAAATTTGTGATCCCTTGATGCCTCAAAACATGTCCTACCAACCGATCCCTTCTTCTAGTCAAGTTGTGCCACAAACTTCTCTTCTCCCCAATCCTATTCAATACCTCCTCATTAGTTCCGTGATCTATCCACCTTATCTTCAGTATTCTTCTGTAGCACCACATTTCGAAAGCTTCTATTCTCTTCTTGTCCAAACTAGTTATCGTCCATGTTTCACTTCCATACATGGCTACACTCCAAACAAATACTTTCAGAAACGACTTCCTGATACATAAATCTATATTCGATGTTAACAAATTTCTCTTCTTCAGAAACGCTTTCCTTGCCATTGCCAGTCTACATTTTATATCCTCTCTACTTCGACCATCATCAGTTATTTTACTTCCTAAATAGCAAAACTCCTTTACTACTTTAAGTGTCTCATTTCCTAATCTAATTCCCTCAGCATCACCCGATTTAAATTGACTACATTCCATTATCCTCGTTTTGCTTTTGTTAATGTTCATCTTATATCCTCCTTTCAAGACACTGTCCATTCCGTTCAACTGCTCTTCCAAGTCCTTTGCCGTCTCTGACAGAATTACAATGTCATCGGCGAACCTCAAAGTTTTTACTTCGTCTCCATGAATTTTAATACCTACTCCAAATTTTTCTTTTGTTTCCTTTACTGCTTGCTCAATATACAGATTGAATAACATCGGGGAGAGGCTACAACCCTGTCTCACTCCTTTCCGAACCACTGCTTCCCTTTCATGCCCCTCAACTCTTATTACTGCCATCTGGTTTCTGTACAAATTATAAATAGCCTTTCGCTCCCTGTATTTTACCCCTGCCACCTTTAGAATTTGAAAAAGAGTATTCCAGTCAACATTGTCAAAAGCTTTCTCTAAGTCTACAAATGCTAGAAACGTAGGTTTGCCTTTTCTTAATCTTTCTTCTAAGATAAGTCGTAAGGTCAGTATTGCCTCACGTGTTCCAGCATTTCGACGGAATCCAAACTGATCCTCCCCTAGGTCTGCATCTACCGGTTTTTCCATTCGTCTGTAAAGAATTCGCGTCAGTATTTTGCAGCCGTGGCTTATTAAACTGATAGTTCGGTAATTTTCACATCTGTCAGAACCTGCTTTCTTTGGGATTGGAATTATTATATTCTTCTTGAAGTCTGAAGGTATTTCGCCTGTCTCATACATCTTGCTCACCAGCTGGTAGAGTTTTGTCATGACTGGCTCTCCCAAGGCCGTCAGTAGTTCTAATGGAATGTTGTCTACTCCAGGGGCTTTGTTTCGACTCAGGTCTTTCAGTGCTCTGTCAAACTCTTCACGCAGTATCGTATCTCCCATTTCGTCTTCATCTACATCCTCTTCTATTTCCATAATATTGTCCTCAAGTACATCGCCCTTGTATAAACCTTCTATATACTCCTTCCACCTTTCTGCCTTCCCTTCTTTGCTTAGAACTGGGCTGCCATCTGAGCTCTTGATATACACGTGGTTCTCTTCTCTCCAAAGGTCTCTTTAATTTTCCTGTAGGCAGTATCTATCTTACCCCTAGTGAGATAAGCTTCTACATCCTTACATTTGTCCTCTAGCCATCCCTGTTTAGCCATTTTGCACTTCCTGTCGATCTCATTTTTGAGACGTTTGTATTCCTTTTTGCCTGCTTCATTTACTGCATTTTTATATTTTCTCCTTTCATCAATTAAATTCAATATTTCTTCTGTTACCCAAGGATTTCTAGCAGCCCTCGTCTTTGTACCTACTTTATCCTCTGCTGCCTTCACTACTACATCCCTCAGAGCTACCCATTCTTCTTCTACTGTATTTCTTTCCCCTATTCCGGTCAATTGTTCCCTTATGCTCTCTCTGAAACTCTGTGCAACCTCTGGTTCTTTCAGTTTATCCAGGTCCCATCTCCTTAATTTCCCACATTTTTGCAGTTTCTTCAGTTTTAATCTACAGGTCATAACCAATAGATTGTGGTCAGAGTCCTCATCTGCCCCTGGAAATGTCTTACAACTTAAAACCTCATTCCTAAATCTCTGTCTTACCATTATATAATCTATCTGATACCTTTTAGTATCTCCAGGGTTCTTCCATGTATACAACCTTCTTTCATGATTCTTAAACCAAGTGTTAGCTATGATTAAGTTGTGCTCTGTGCAAAATTCTACTAGGCGGCTTCCTGTTTCATTTCTTAGCCCCAATCCATATTCACCTACTATGTTTCCTTCTCTCCCTTTTCCTACACTCGAATTCCAGTCACCCATTACTATTAAATTTTTGTCTCCCTTCACTATCTGAATAATTTCTTTTATTTCATCGTACATTTCTTCAATTTCTTCATCATCTGCAGAGCTAGTTGGCATATAAACTTGTACTACTGTAGTAGGTGTGGGCTTCGTATCTATCTTGGCCACAATAATGCGTTCACTATGCTGTTTGTAGTAGCTTACCCGCATTCCTATTTTCCTATTCATTATTAAACCTACTCCTGCATTACCCCTATTTGATTTTGTGTTTATAACCCTGTAGTCACCTGACCAGAAGTCTTGTTCCTCCTGCCACTGAACTTCACTAATTCCCACTATATCCATGTACACAATAAATACAGAAGAGGGCTTATAATTGAACCTTGAGATGTATCTTGCTTTCATGTTCTGGGACCAGTTGGCTTATTTTTGTACTCTTATGAAGAAAGCTTGAAGAAACTAGTGCAGCATTATAAAAAGTGCTTAAAGAGAGAAAATATTTGATAAAATCTTACTGTAGAGCACAGTACGCTAGTCACTTTCTCTCCACATTATGTATTTTGTATGTCATTGTTTATATGTCATGCACATCGCTATGCTATTTCACAGCTACACATTTCTGCCAATTTCACAGCTGCCAAAATGGGTTTTAACTGTCATGACCTCAGCTGTTTTGCACCCAAAAAATATTGTTTGTATTTTAACAAATTTGTCTCGTGTCTTTCATTACTGTGTAACAAATTGTATCTTTCATGGATTCCCTGAAAATCATTTACTAATTTGTATTGCTGTAGAAATTGTTCACTGGCAGTCATATATGAATGTCTACATTGTTACTTTCAGAATTTATGCTCTATAACAAGTTCACTTTAATCATTAACAAATAAAACTTTTATTTTCATTTTAATGTGTACAAAAAGCATATCTTTTTCAGGGTAAAGCACATATAGAAGTTAAAATCGAACCTGTTGTAAAATCAGTTGACAATGAGCAGCAGAACAGTAGAGCAGTTGTGAGGTACGTGATTATCTAGCACAAATGGTTTATTTTTAGAGTCTCCAATAGTAAATTTCTGCACTATGTTTAAGATAATCTGAAATTTATTACTGACTTACCAGTATGTTCCAAATGGCTGATAAGCTGTTGTAAAGTCTCTCTCTCTCTCTCTCTCTCTCTCTCTCTCTCTCTCTCTCTCTCTCTCTCTCTCTCTCCATTAAATAAAAAAAAACACATTGAGATTCATTTTTACAAGCTCAGGCATATAATTTCTTGGTCTGTCTTTTAAATGGTGTTGAATTCATTAAAATACACTTTTTATTATGTTGATACGCACTTTCCATTTATGTAAGTCAACTTCATCTGCAACAGAAGTTTTATAGTATGTGTATGAGGTGGTTGTTGTAGTCTTCAGTCCAAAGACTGGTTTGATACAGCTCTCCATGCTATTCTATCCTGTGCAAGCCTCATTATCTGCGAATAACTGCTGCAGCCTACATCCATTTGAACCTGCTTACTGTATTCCTCTGTTGGTCTCCCTCTATAATTTTTATTGCTCCTCCCACTTCCCTCCAATACTGAACTGATACCTTGATGTCTCAGAATGTGTCCTATCAACCAGTCTCTTCTTTCAGTCAAGTTATACCACGAATTTCTTTTCTCCCCCATTCTACAAGGGTAAGTCAATTATTACCCACAGTTCAGTTATATTTTTGTTTATTTTGGTAGTAAGGTCTTTTTGCATTGATGTTCAATGCTTTGTTTATTTGTTGTTATATATGTTGGCAGTTTTCAAGTTGCTTAGTTAGTTTTGTTAACGCGGCCACACAGTTAGCAGTGGCTGCACTGCTGTCTATTTGCACCAAAGAAGAGCAATGTTTAGTGACCAGTCTTTTGTGGTCTGTAGGTGTATTAGGGGCTGAAATTCATTGAAGACTTTCGGTACAACAGTGCAACAGTGTTTTGCCACAATGGGGTGTCTATGAATGGATTGAAAAATTCCGAAACTGTCGCACAAGTGTTATGCATGACAAAGGAGCTAGAAAACCATTTACCGCCAAAAATGAAGAAACCATTGAGCGTTCACATGAAATGATTCTCTAAGACAGATGATTAACAGTTGACTAGTGGCACATCTTCTGCAAATTAGTCACGTTTCTGCCTACAAAATCATCCACAACAGACTTGGGTTTCATAAAGTTTGTGCAAGATGAGTCCCAAAACAATTCACACCTTTGCATAAACAAACACACTTGGACATCTGCAAAAAACATTTGGATTGCTGTGATAACATAGATGACAGCTTCTAAGACAGGATCATTACTGGTGACAAAACATGAATCCATCGAGCCAGAGAGTAAATAGCAGAGTATGGATTCGAAACATCCGAATTTGCCGTGCAAGAAAAGTTGAAGACTCAACTATCTGCAGGAAAACTGGTGATTATGGGATTATGGTTTTTTTTGGGGCGCACAAGGTCCAGTACTGGAACATTGTGGGGAAAAGGGCACAGCAGTAAACAGTGTATGTTACAGTGAGGTGCATACTACCAGGCTAAATCCTGCAATTCGAAGCAAATGCCGAGGATTGCTGTCAACAGGTGTTGTGCTGTTTCACGACAATGCCCGTCTGCATACTGCTGCTCGCATTGCCGAAACACTCCAGAAACTCAAATTTGAAGTACTGGATCATCCTCCATATAGTCCCGATCTTGCCCTTCTGACTACCACTTGTTTGAGCCAGTCAAACAGGCACTAAGGGGCTGTTGATTTGCCTTGGACGAAGCAGTGAAAGAAGCGGTGCATTCCTGGCTCACAACTCAACCGAGAACCTTCTTTTATGACGGTATCAGGATGCCTGTACAGCAATGGACCAAGTGCTATGAAACACAAGGAGACTACGTTGAAATATGATGTTCCTGAATTTTCTTATTTGATTACAATAAAATTTTATAGCTACTTTGCAGATAATAATTGACTTACCCTCATATTTAGTATTCTGTCAATGTGTACCATAAAATGAATTAATTGGAATAACTTCTAGCATTATATATATATAAACAAAGATTCCAAGACTTACCAAATGGGAAAGCGCCGGCAGACAGGCACAATGAACAAAACACACAAACACACACACAAAATTACTAGCTTTCGCAACCGATGGTTGCTCCTTCAGGAAGGAGAGGGAAAGACGAAAGGATGTGGGTTTTAAGGGAGAGGGTAAGGAGTCATTCCAATCCCGGGAGTGGAAAGACTTCCCTTAGGGGGAAAAAAAGGACAGGTGTACACTCGCACACACACACGTATCAATCCGCACATACACAGACACAAGCAGACATATGCAGAAATATGTCTGCTTGTGTGTGTGTGTGTGTGTGTGTGTGTGTGTGTGTGTGTGTGTGCGCGCGCGTGCGTGCGAGTGTACACCTGTCCTTATATATATATGTATGTATATATATATATATATATATATATATATATATATATATATATATATATATATATATATATTAAAAACAAAGATTCCAAGACTTACCAAGCGGGAAAGCGCCGGCAGACAGGCACATGAACAAAACACACAAACACACACACAGAATTACGAGCTTTCGCAACTGGCAGTTGCTTCGTCAGGAAAGAGGGAAGGAGAGGGGAAAATGAAAGGATGTGGGTTTTAAGGGAGAGGGTAAGGAGTCATTCCAATCCCGTGAGCGGAAAGACTTCCCTTAGGGGAAAAAAAGGACAGGTGTACACTCGCGCGCACACACACACACACACACACACACACACACACACACACACACACACACACATATATATATCCATCCGCACATCCACAGACACAAGCAGACATATATATATGAAAGAAACTTCCACATGGGAAAAAATATATCAAAAACAAAGATTCCAAGACTTACCAAGCGGGAAAGCGCCGGCAGACAGGCACATGAACAAAACACACACACAGAATTACTAGCTTTCGCAAACCGATAGTTGCTTCTTCAGGAAGGAGAGGGAAAGACGAAAGGATGTGGATTTTAAGGGAGAGGGTAAGGAGTCATTCCAATCCCGGGAGCGGAAAGACTTCCCTTAGGGGGAAAAATAGGACAGGTGTACACTCGCACGCGCGCGCCCACACACACACACACACACACACATCCATCTGCACATACACAGACTCTCCCCCCTCTCTCCCCCCTCTCTCCCCCCCTCTCTCCCCCCCTCTCTGCCTCCCTCTCTCCCCCCCTCTCTCCCCCCCTCTCTCCCCCCCTCTCTCCCCCCCTCTCTCCCCCCTCTCTCCCCCCTCTCTCCCCTCTCTCCCCCTCTCTCCCCCTCTCTCCCCCTCTCTCCCCCTCTCTCCCCCTCTCTCCCCCTCTCTCCCCCTCTCTCCCCCTCTCTCCCCCTCTCTCCCCCTCTCTCCCCCTCTCTCCCCCTCTCTCCCCCTCTCTCCCCCTCTCTCCCCCTCTCTCCCCCTCTCTCCCCCTCTCTCCCCCTCTCTCCCCCTCTCTCCCCCTCTCTCCCCCTCTCTCCCCCTCTCTCCCCCTCTCTCCCCCTCTCTCCCCCTCTCTCCCCCTCTCTCCCCCTCTCTCCCCCTCTCTCCCCCTCTCTCCTCTCCCCCTCTCTCCTCTCCCCCTCTCTCCCCCTCTCTCCCCCTCTCTCCCCCTCTCTCCCCCTCTCTCCCCCTCTCTCCCCCCCCTCTCCCCCCCTCTCCCCCCCTCTCCCCCCCTCTCTCCCCCCTCTCTCCCCCCTCTCTCCCCCCTCTCTCCCCCCTCTCTCCCCCCTCTCTCCCCCCTCTCTGCCCCCTCTCTGCCCCCTCTCTCCCCCCTCTCTCTCTCTGTCAGGTTCTTTAATGGGAAAGGGAGGAAGTGGCAGTGATAATAGAAGTACACTCTGCCACAAACTGTACTTCTTCCTGTTGTCAGAGTTGGTCAGTAAAAGTTGCTGAATCAGACACTATACCATCAAATTCCTACACATGAGGCATGGGTCTGGCGATCCAGCCTAACTGTCATTCATAGTGCCATATTGTGTCAGCTAGTGCTGTGGGTGCTGTGTGATCAGTATGCAGCTTTGTGTTGTGTCGACTCGGGCATCAGTGTTTCATTCCTTGGACCAGTAGCACCAATATGGATTGACAGTTCATCACCTCATGTTATCTGTTTTGGCACACCATGGGGCTTGCCACTTCTTGGCTGGTTCATGCATTGCTACAATGGGACCCCAGCCTTTGCAGCATCTTTTTCCTTCCGTGCTGCATGTCTATTCTATTGCCGTTCTTTTTCCCCCTCCCTTGGGGAACATGTCTGGGATGATTTGGGAAATGTGTTCTGCATTTTCAGTAGTCAGTATCGGACCAGTGTCTGCACTGTTTTTCCTTTCTTCTTTCTTTGTTACCCTTCTCCTGTCCTTCCTCCACTTCTGCGTTTGAGGTTCCTCTTTTTCTTATTCCTCCATGTCTGCTCCTGAAGGCCAGCCCATGCATCTAATGTGTAACAGGTGACAGGGTAATCTGTTGACAGGTAGGGTTTGCAAGTACGACTGGTACACACCAGTCCCAGGGAAGGGTGACTGTCTAAGCTACTACCTTCCCAAATTGCAGATTGGTCCCTCTGTTGGGTGTTCTGGAAGTGTGAACTATCACCTATGGCTGGTGGGCCCTCTTCTGAAGGGAGCTCTCAGTTGGAAGGTGCGCACCATGGAGATGCTGTCAATCATAGGGGATTTTCTCACAATGAGCCAATAATTCTCTTTACAGTCAAAGTCTACAAAATGTAAAAGGAATGAGGCTAATGATTCAAAGACCCTCTCTGCTGCACCATGGTTCCTCGTGGTTTCATGTACTGAAGACGATCAGTCCTTTGCTATGGTAAATCTGTTTATTGTTCAGAAAGGTGTTGATGCGGTTTCTGGCCCTGTGTTGTTTAAGCAATGGCACTTTGCTTTTGGAGACTTCTTCTGATTCTCAAGCATGACAGCTGCTTGCAGCTTCGCTCCTCCATGGCTGTACTGCTGGTGTCGAGGCTCCTCGAATGCCGAATTCTTCCTGTGGCATTATTTACACTAGCCTGTTTAATGGCCTGACCAAGGCAGATTTCCAAACTTTACTCTCTGTGAGGATGTCATAGCAGTCCGTCGATTGATGAAAACGGTAAATGCCTCCTTAGTACCAACATGCACTGTTCTTGTTTCTTTTGATAGAGTTGTTCTTCATTCAAAGATCAAAGCAAGTTAGACCTTACATTTCGAACCCAGTGTGCAGCTACCAGTTATAACGACACTAGTGTGTCCTTTCAACACCAAGCCAAATGTGTCACCTGTTGTAGGGATGCTCACAGGGGTGATTTTCTGCTTCCTTCTCCCCACTGTATCAGCTGCAAAGGCGACCACAACCACCTCCTCCCAAGATTGTCCCATGCATCTCGGTGAGTGATCTGCCCAGGAGATAAGAGTGAAGGAAAAAGTGCCTTACCCGGTCGCTCACAAGTCGTTGGTCAGTCAGGAGCCTTGCATTCCACCATCTGACACTTACAGTACTGATCTTTTTACTTCTCGCTCCACAAAGGACATGGCCATGCAGACATGCAACTTCAAATTGTGCACTGCAGTTGTAAAATCACCCAATGACATTGTAACAGCCCTATCTCCTCATCCAGCTGTGCAACAAGCCACCAAACTTTCGCCTCAGGGGGCGAAGTCACCTGCTGCACTAACAGCAGGCCGGAAAGGAGGGAAGGAGTACTACGCAAAGACTTTATACATCCATCAAGCCTTCCGGAAAGGCTCCAAGGAGTCAAACAAAGGCAAATGGTCTTCTCTGTTGCTGACTCAGAGATCCTCTTCGACAGTGTCGTCATGTGATAACCTTGCCAGTCGACATCCATGTTGCCAGCTCACACCACCAACCGTTTTTCTGCCCTGGACTCCAAAGACCAACCAAAGGAGAATGCTGACTCACCTATAGATCTCATGGAGCAGGATCCTCCAACCTCTTTGCCTTGTAGCAGTGAGTCTTCGAAGGCTGGCACTCGGCAGCCACCAATGTGACAACCCTTTATTTTTACCCTCCTCCCCTTACCTAGTCATCACTATCTTCGAATGGAATGGTCGCGGCCTTCAGTCCAACAAAGAGGACTTACGGCTGCTCTTAGAATTGTAACGTGTGCTTGTTCTCTGCCTCCAGGAAACAAAATGGTGTCCTCATGACCATTTTGAGCTCCCGCAATTCTCCTCGGTCTGCTTTGACCCCCCCCCCCCCCCCCCCCCCCCCCCGATGAGGGCATTCCACTCATTGATTAGTCATACTGTCATCTGAGATGACGTTCATAGTCAACCCATCTCCCTGACGAACCAGCTTCAAGTTCTTGCAGTTTGTCTTTTCCTTCCTCGCTTGAACTTTTCCCTTTGTACTGTTTACATCTGTCAGTCATTCAGTGTCACCGAGGCAGACTTCCTCCAGCTTATTGGGCAGCTCCCTCACCCCTTTCTGATGCTAGGTGACTTTAATGTGCACCACCCCCTTTGGAGCTCTCCGAGAACCTCACACAGAGGTGCCGTCTTGGCCGACCTTCTCAATCAATGTAAACTCATCCGCCTTAACACGGGAACATCCTTGTTCCTTTCAGATTTCACACACACCTATTCCCATTTGGACCTCCCCTTCTGCATCGCCCAGCTTGCCCATTGCCTCGAGTGGTCCATTCTCTCTGACGTACTCGAACGACCATTTCCCGTGTGCTATCCGTTTGCTAACACCTATCACACCTACGTGCACACCCAAATGGCAGCTTTCTAAGGCTGACTGGAGGCTTTACTCCTCCCTGGCATCGTTTGATGAACCACATTTCCCCAGTTGTGATGACCAAGCAAAATATATTACAAACGTTATCCTTACCGCCGCAGAATGTTCCATTCCTTGCTCTTCCTGTTTATGATGACAAACTGCATTAGTTGCAACCAGTTGGGTGCACAATGTTGTCATGTTCTTAGAGATAGTGTTAAAGCTAGATGGATTTCATTTAATAGTTCTTTTAACAGTGTCACTCCCTCTTCTGCAAGCTAGATGGATTTCATTTAATAGTTCTTTTAACAGTGTCACTCCCTCTTCTGCAAGCTAGATGGATTTCATTTAATAGTTCTTTTAACAGTTCCACTCCCTCTTCTGCCATTTGGGCCAACCTCTGGGGGCTCTGTGAGCCCAAAGTTCATTCCCCAATTGCCAGCTTGACAGTAGCAGATGATGTCATAGTGGACCCAATTGCTATCTCCAACACCTTGGGCTGCTATTTTGCACAGATTTAGAGCTCCTTCCATTCTCACCCTCCTCCTTCCTCCATCGGAAATCGAGTGGAAGAGGCTCGGGCGATACCCTTCTCTTCTCAGAATCATGAGTGCTACAGTGCCGCCTTTACTATGAGGGAGATAGAGCATGCTCCCACTTCATCCCGATCCTACACCCCAGGGCCAGACAATGTTCACATTTAGATGTTGCAGAACTTTGCCCTTGCAGGCAAGCAATTTCTTCTTAATACGTACAACCACATCTGGGCAGAGGGCACGTTTCCCAAATACTGGCAAGGATCCATTGTCATACCAATACCTAAGCCCGGTAAGGACAAACACTTTGCTTCTAGCTACTGCCCCATTTCTCACACCAGCTGTGTTTGCAAGTTGATGGAACATATGATTCATGCCTGGCTATATGATGGCTCGAGTATCGTGATTTACTGATCACTGCACAGTGCGGATTTAAGACACATATGCCTTTCTGCATCTGACCACCTTGTTAACCCATATCACGAATGGTTTTCTGTGAATACTATAGTGTGGCCGTGTTTTTTAATTTGGAGGAAGCCTAGGACACCGGCAGGAGGACTGATATCCTCTGTACTCCCTACACGTGAGACTTCCATGACTGCATGCTCCATTTCTTTTAGGAATTTTAAAAAGACCATGTCTTCAAGGTCCTTTCATGTGTCATACCTGGCCACCTACTGTATGCATCCCTCAATGTCCTATGTGTCCTCAGCGGAACTTCCTGGGGAGCAGATTGGACCAACCTCCTCCATTTGTACTGGTCCTTGTATTCAAAACTAGACTGTGGGTGGTTTTTTTTCTTTTTTTTATGCATCTGCAAGTCTGCCCACCTTACGCCGTCTCAATGTAATCCACTATTGTGTCTTCCATTCGGCCACTGGTGCCTTATACACTAGCCTGGTTGAGTGTCTGTATGCAGAAGCTGCCAAACTACCACTGTCTTACTGCCGTGACATCCTCCTCAGCAGATTTGCATGCTGTTTGTCTGCCATGGATGGCCAGCTGTTCTATGCCTCCTTCTTTGATGATTCCTTTGATTGCCAGTATGGGGCATGTCCCTCTTCTCTGTTAACTCCAGGAGTTTTCTTCCGGCTCTTTCTCCAGCGACCTGGCACTTTCCCGATGGGGGTGAACCCATCATCATCTTGGCTTGGTGCAGCCGTAAGGACACTACTCCGGCCTGACTGACCTTCGCACAGAGCTTCGAAATAGTACCTATGTGTACACTCATGGCTCTCGGACTTAGTCGTGTCAAGTGTGCCCTCATCATTGACACTGACGTTTTTTGGTATTTGCTTCTGGAACACTACTCAGTATTTACAGAAAAGCTCTTCACCCTGTATCAGGCCATGCAGTACATCCAGACACACAGGCTTTTCAATTGCGTGTGTGTGTGCGTCATCTGTTCTGACTCTCTCAGTGCCCTTCAGAGCCTCTGTGTGCTGTACACCGTCCATCCCTTAGTGCAGCGTGTGGCGGTTCCACCTGCTTTTATTTCTTCGTTTGTTGTCGTCAGGGTCGACATACTGTGTTGCTACACTGGCTGAAAAATGGGGTTTGTGGATTCAGACACTGACTACTTTAAATGATGTAGCCGACAGATGCACAGTTACGTTTTTCAGTACTTTAATTTCACTGTACACAACCCCGTAATAATACGCTGTTATATGGCCAGTGCACTATTATTTAACCTTCGAAAAGCCTCATTAATAGTTAGCAGGCAGAAACTCCACATACTGCTACAATAATTTCTTGTTGAACATCTACGAGCAGTAAAACCTAACCACAAAGTTCACATTCCTAATGAATAATCAGGTACATATGGAGCAGACACTGTCACTGTTTTTACACACGGCCTAATTGTTCCACAGTTAATTTGGAGCATTGTTGTTGTTCTAACCAGCACATGTGACTCGTCTAAAACTCAGACGTGGGCTTACTTAACTGCCTAGTGACCAAAATCGGGCCCTTATATATCATCACAATAATCAGTACTAAAACTAACATTGTTCGAAGTTTGATTTATGGAAATTACAATTAAAACAGAACTCATTAAATTAACTGAATACATCAAGAAATTGGCTCTTTTAACAGTTTCTTCTACTGCAAGTTACCCCGAATTATTTGTTTAAATTGTGAAATTTATATATATATAGTAATGCAAACAATTCTTTTGACAAAACTGTTAATTACTTTAGAGTTAATGAAGGGCTGGTTTTGCTAACATGTTTTCGAATATAGCCAAATAGATACTTTAAGATTATTAGTATTTTGTCTTCCAAATGTTTACAATTATTACAGAATTTATACTTGTTTATATGTCAACAATAGAATTTACATTATGAAACAATTACTGATTTCACCCTATAGCTAACGATACTAACGAGGAATATTCAAAATAAATTAGAAAATCACTTACATACATAAAAATAAGCACAAAATTAGATCTGGTGTTATTTGCTTTAAAACTGAGGGCCAATCTTTCTCTTTTATGGAAATGCAAATTATATTCACTTATGTTAATGATAATTAGTTAAAAATAACAAAACGAATTTAAGGAAGTAGATGGCAAAACAAGAGGGGAATTAAAATTATCCCAGCTTGCTTCGTCACAAATGGGTCCAGGAAAGCTGTCACTCGCTCGCTCTTGATGGAGCCACTGAACGTTTATGTGGGTTCCTGGCGGAGACAAGGCTGCTGATACTGCTACGAAGGCTTCAGTCCTGGTACCTCAGCCCACTAGTCCTTCCATTCCCTCCAGTGATCTCTGTGTTGCCGTCTATTAGCAGGTGGTGTCACTTTGACGTTGTTATGATTCTCGTCGCCAGTTGTTATGATGACAGGTGGTCAATGCTAAATAGAAACATATATTGCAGGTTTGGCAGTTAAGTCTGTAAGGAGCATAGTTTGTGTCTGCAACAACTGAAATAATTAGTAGTTGTTGGTTTTTAACTTGTGTTACAGGCTTCTTCATATGCTGCACACTTACATTTAATTACAAACATATCTGGAGAGGCATTACTTATGCCATTCATGACTAACTGCCTTGTTAGAGGTTGCTTCCTGTCATCTGAAGGCAATGCTAGATTCATAGTTGACGTCCCGAGCAAGAGCAGACGAGAGCTCGCTAGATACTTGTCACAAGCTGCGGAGCGGCGCTAGCAGTAACTCCTTGGTCCAATGATATCTATTATGGACCGCGGTCGATATCTGCAGCCTGTAAGGAGTATGGTATCAAAAGTTGATACCACATTCCTCCCCCGCAAATCTGTGAATGGCCGTTGAACATGGCTTACGACTCCTGGGTGGAGGACCCCATGATGATGTAGTTGAGGAGGTGGGGAGCCTGACTACAGGCAAGGCATGCCCACCTGCACCCTGCCATTCAGACCAAGGGGAGACAGGAAACGCCAGGAAACCTCCTCCAGGGCGCACATCAACATGAGGTGTCTGCACTTCAACAACAATGGCAGGAGCTGAAAGGTTGACCACCATCGAGTTGGGGCACCCGACCAGCAACAATGACTGTAAACCAGGAAGTGCAGACTGTTCTACGTCAGTGGACGGCGTTGTAACCGGAATGTCACTGTACCCTATCACAGTTAAAGGCACGCGGTCCATATTTTCATCAGGTCACCACAGCGATGCTGGCACTGTGGGAAACTCCGGCACGAGACATGGCATCCGTGGTGGCACATTGTCGTGTGGCGCTGGCACCCAGGGGCGAGGAGAGCAAGGAAGAGGTCCCCACCCCCAACAGTGCCGACTCTGGAAACAGAGGGCAAGCGGCAGAGACCCCACGACTAAAGAGGCGCATCTGATTCTGATGCGTGCGCATTTCACCAGATGGACCTGATATGACATAGTGCGGCCAAGATGGTGAAGAATGTGACCTTTCCACCACCGGCGATTGCCGTGGAAATGACGAAAATAGACAATATCATCTGGCAAGAAATTGTGCGTCTGAAACCTGGTGCAGAGGGTGCAACAAATCAGAGTTCAGTGAGGACGACCTTGCGACAATTCAGCCGGCGAAGCACCGTCGTAGGGCCAAGATTGGTCATTGATAAAAGATTGTCCTTGCTAGAATGGGAGTCGCTCAGTTTAGACATTTGCGACTTAAACATCCAAATGAATCTTTCAGCAGCTCTGTTTAATTGAGAAGAGAGTGGTGCTGAAGTTAAATGCTGAATACCAGTAGATTCACAAAAGGTTTAGAACTCTGCAGACACAAATTGAAGTCCATTGTCGGTGATGACGACTTGAGGCAATCCTATGGAAAAGGTAGAAGACAAGGCTTTGATGGTAGCAGACAATGTTGTTGATCACATGCGAACAACAAATGGAAAACTGCTGAAACAATCAACAAGAATTAACCATCATGTGTCCCAAAAAGGACCAGTGAAATCTAAATGTAAGTGATCCCATGGCAAAGTTGTCTTAGGCCAGGAGAGAAATTTCTGCGGTGGTGCAGATTGGTTTTTGGCACACACACAACAAGAACAGCATCAATTCCAAACCAGGTACAGTGACGGCGAGCTAATTGTTTTGTCTGTACTATACCCCAATGACCTTTGTGAAGAACTCTTAGCACAGTTGACTGCAACGAACATGGAACAATAACACAAGACTGATCATTCTCCGTGCGGAGCAAGAGGACACCACGTTGTACAAAGAGTCATTGTCGGCACACAACAAAATGACGAACCAACAGAACTTCAATCCAGTTTTTAGACAAAGGCCACTATGTAGTGACATCACGCAAAACAACACTTAACACTGAGTCATTAGCTGTTGCTGTGGCTATACGACGAAAGTCAACAGGAAAAATTTCTACAACATCATCATTTTGCACATCGATGAAAATCCAAGCCTGATCAGAAGAGTCAAACAGCGTGTCTTTAGCTATTGGCAATCGGGATAACACGTCGGCGTTACAGTGCTGGGCAGTAGGCCGATACAAGATGTCATAATGGTAACGCGACAAAAATAGTAACCAACGAATAAATTTGTGAGCCATACGCGGAGAGACGGGCTTTGACGGGTGAAACAAAGACGTCAAAGGCTTATGGTCGGTGAACTGTAAACTTGCGACCATATAAGAAGTTGTGGAATTTTGTAACTCCAAAAATCAAAGCGAGCACTTCCTTCTTGATCTGCGAATAGTTACACTGCACTTCAAAAAACTGTCTCAAATTTTGCAAATGTTCTTGCAGCATAGAACCAGAAACTACAGTGTCATGTAGGTAATTACACACTGAAGGAATCGATGCACGGAGAGTCTGTAAGTACTGCTGAAATAGTGCAGGTGCAGAGGCACATCCGAACGAAAGCCTTTTTAATTTGTAGAGACCTAAGTGCGTATTCACGATGAGAATCTTACAGAATTCTTCATCCACAGGAATCTGAAGATAGGCATCTTGCAAATCTAATGTAGAAAAATATTTGCCTGGACACAATTTGTCTAACAAGTCTTCTGGGCGTGGCAAAGGAAATGTTGCAACAACAAGTTGAGGATTGACAGTGGCTTTAAAATCCAAGCACAGTCGCAATTTGCCTGATGATGGTTTCGTTAAGATAACCAATGGTGATGTCCATAATGATTCTTTCACCAGTTCAATTACCCCTTGATCCTCAAGTTCATGCAATGTTTGAGCAAGTTGGTCTTGAAGCTTGTGAGGCACTGTGCGAGTGCGAAAAAATTTAGGCTGTGCATTGTCCTTCAATTGAATATGCACCTGAAAATTGTTCGTGCTACCTAAACCTGGCGAAAAAATGTCAGCAAACTCTTGACATAGTTGAGAAACACTTTTAGTGACGGCTAGTTCGTCATTGTGCATATTGAAGGAGAATACATCAAATAAATCAAGACGAAAAATATTTACATATGATGGTGAACACAGTATATGAAAAGAAATGAGCTGAGTTTGTCCATGGTTTTTCACTGGCAAACTACACAGTCCATACTTTGACCACTGTAGGTAGCTAACGTAACATTTGCATTACGCAATGGAGGTGACCTCCCCAATTCATAAGTTTTACGATTCATTAGTGAAACAGACGCTCCAATGTCCAACTGAAAAGAATCGTATGATTTTGAATGTGCAAGTCGACAAAAAGTTTGTTCTGCCGTTGGCGAAAAATGTCGTTCTGAGAAGCAATGTTCACTGACAAATGATGACAGGCAGATCGGGCATGGCAGGACTGCTTTCATCAGCGTACACTATCATCACAAACAAAAGTGTCACAATCAGGCAAAGTCAATGGTACTGGAGGCGAATTTACAACATTTATTTCCATTGCATGTGACTCGTTGTGATAGGAAGTCTTATTGCAGGAACCGTTCTGGCGGAATCTACTTTGTCCGGAAACGCGATAATGTTACACTGTGGGCATGATCGCAACGCGGGCAGCTGCAGCCGCCACTTAACAGGTGTCCATTTCCTGGAAGTGAATTGGGCCAGTGTGCGCCGAGCCGGCACAGCGGCATGTATATGTGATGTGCGCACAGCTGGCTTGCTAACCTGACAGACAACAGGAATTGATTCCAAAGCATTTGCAGCAAAGTTCAAAGTGTCCTGTCTGTCTAAAATGTCTACCACTTGTTCTAAAGTGGGGCTGGATAATTTAAGAATTTGCTCTCTAATTTGTGTGCTTGACACGTTTTGCACAATAGTGTCCCGTACCATGATGTCAGAATATGATATTCCACAAGAACATGAAAATTCACAATCGTGATTGAGGCCTTGCAAAGTTGCTACCCACTCACAGTAATTCTGCTGAGGTGCACGTTTTGTGTGGAAAAATGCGTACCTTTTTGTCAGAATGTTTATATTCTCCTTGTTGTAATTGGTTAATGCTTTAACAAGGTCTTTGTAACTGTACTGTTCTGCCAAACTTCTCGGGAATTGTTTGAGGAGAGGCCACACCAACAAGATAAAAGCGCATGCAGCCTCGTTTTACCTTGAATGTTGTTTGCAGCCAGATGGTGTGAAAACTGCACCTGCCACTCCTGCCAGCTCTCCACACTGGCGTCGAGGGGGCGAAACAGCGGTGCTGTGACCCGCTGTACGGTCAGCTCCTGTGCAGCCAGTACATGTGGCAGAACTTGGTGTTGCCCCTGGACAAGCTGTCCCAAGGCCTGTAGTAGTGCACTGGACTGCTGATTCTGCAA
The DNA here is from genome assembly GCF_023897955.1 of Schistocerca gregaria. Classification (NCBI taxonomy): domain Eukaryota; kingdom Metazoa; phylum Arthropoda; class Insecta; order Orthoptera; family Acrididae; genus Schistocerca; species Schistocerca gregaria. The sequence continues at coordinate 264,164,273 of NC_064921.1, forward strand.
TTGTAACAGTTCTGCCAGTACATTTTGTTCCTCCAGATTTGCCATCGCAAATAAATCAAAGAGTCACAATTGGGAGTAGGAAAAAATTTTGTGCACACATCAGTCATACAAATTGAAGAGGCTGGGTGGCGTAGCCGGGTACAAACTCTAAAAGTAATCCAGACACAAATGAAACAAACATCTTCTCCGATGTATCGATGAATCAGCTCTGCTGTCACTGCTCAGCTTTCCTAAAAAAACTGGACTATCATCCTCGTCACCATTTGTTATGATTCTCATTGACAGTTGTTATGATGACAGGTGGTCAATGCTTAATTAGGACAGGTTTGACAGTGAAGTCAATAAGGAGCTGGCTGCATGGTTTGTATCTACAATGGCTGAAAAATTAGTAGTCATTGGTAAAAAATAATATATATTGTACTTAACTTGTGTTACAGGCTTCTTCATATGCTGCATACATTTAATGACAAACATATCTAGAGAGGCATTAATTATGCCAGACGTGACTAAGTGCCTTGTTAGAGGTTGCTTCCTATCAGCTGAAGGCTATGCTACATTCCTAATTGACATCCCGAGCAAGAGTGGACAAGAGCTTGCTAGATACTTCTCACTAGCCGCGTAGTGACACTAGTCACGACTTGCAGGTGCAACAATATCTATTAGGGACCATGGTTGATGTCTGCAACTCCTAACAAGTATGGTATCGAATGTTGATATCCCAAGCATCACCACTGGTCCACCCTTTATGGAAACAAGCTCCAGGAAATTAAACCTCTCCCAGCAGCATGGACGACCTCCTCTTGGCCATATTGGCATAAGGAGATCATTTTAGCAAAGTCATATATTGGGCATTGTCTTTTTAGCCATCACCATTTGTTAAGTGATGCTCCCCACCATTTTATGGTCATTGCCCTCAACCTTTGACAGTTCGCCATTTACTGATGAAATGCGTATTTTAACCACCTACATTCCAATTTATGTTTACCATCTGAGCTATCGGCTGTTTTAGCAAATGACATGTGGCCTGTCAACCACGTTTTACATTTTATCTGTCGTATCAATATGCCGAAGGACATGTAATCTTTAGTTCAGGATCTCTGTTTCTCTATGGTGTATTTTATGGACCTTTCTCCAAGCACCTGTTTTCCCCTCCCCTTGTTCTCTGGTTCTCATGTGGGCACATATGACCCTCTTTGTTTATGCCCTAAAACAAAGCAAACTCTGTTTTGGATTATCCTTGAAGAGGACTATCCTGCCCCCTACCGACTCACAATATGGCAGCACTGACATTCTGCTAATTGCTTAATTTTGCTAGTTGTATAGGGCCTTACTTCTCACCTACTGTCGGTGCTCAAACAAATATGGTGTTTTTGTGTAACATTGTTAGATGTATTCATTTTTTATTTTCCATTAATTTTCAAAGTGTCCTGTACCGATATTATGTCCTTCTGATTAAATTATGTATGATATTGTTAGGTAATTTAAAAATTAAGTTTCATTGTAATTCCATTATTATTATTAGTAGTAGTGGTAGTGGTAGTGGTAGTAGTAGTAGTTGTTGTTGTTTCTTATTTATGATTGTTTTTTCTCTTTCTTTGCTTGCAGGCTTATTGAGTGCAGTGACCTGACAATAAAAAATGGAAACTGTGATCCATTTGCAACTGTAACTATGTGCTACTCTAATGGCAAGCAAGAAACAAAGAAGACAAAAGTTAAGAAAAAAACTGTTTCCCCTCTGTTCGACGAAGTCTTAACATTTGAAGTGAGTGTCACAGTACGTCTGTATTATAGGGAATATACATTTCATTCTTTACCAGGAACTTTTTGTCAATTATTAAGTGCAGGCAATGTAGTTGTCCAAATTCATAAGTTGTCATCTTTTTTAAAATAATCTTCAACTGTGTACTTACACTATGATAAGCTTCAGCAAAACTGATCAGTTGCAGTGAACGAACAATTTACTACAGACAGTTTCTTGCAATCTGCTGGAAAAATTGTATGCATTGTAACATACAAAAGAAATTCAAGTAGGTTGCAAAGGACCTGAAATGTAGTTCCACAGAATTATGTTAGAAATTAAAAATCAGTAGATGTATGGAGAATGAAGGTAGAAACAGATTAAAGTTGTGATTGACCACGTTGTGGGTATGTGTGTTTAGGGTTCCATGGTCAGTGCCAATTTGGTAAAGTTGTATTAGCTAGTCTGCCTTGTTTTTTTATGAAAATATATGAGAACTCTAAAACAAAAGTGAGTGTTTTCTTTAGAGCAAAGAAATTGCTTCATTCTTAAAAAGGTGGTTTTTCCCTGTGTATTGATAACCAGTGTCATTATTGTAGGATGTCCTTAGACTGTCTTAAAGACAGGGGGGGGGGGGGGGCAATTATATGGGAGGCTATTGTTTCTATTATTCAGTCAGATAATTGGCAGACAATAGCAAATCAGCGGTCTGTAATGGGCAGTGCTTCCCTACAGAAAATCATTGTCAGAAGGCAATTCTTTTGGTGTTGTTTGCTTAATTGGTAGGAGTCAGTTGTAGTGGAGCTACTGCCTGAAATTTGGAATGTAAGTGTCTCTATGGGCTGAGCTTACTGGCAGACAGGCCATTGGCAGCTTGTAGTTAGAAATTGATGCTTAATTGGTTGCTTATGTTCATCATTTAATAACTCCGTAAGACCTGTATGCAAGTAAACAGACAAGTGGCCACAAGAAAACTTTCACTGCGACATCAATGTCTTCCTGCAGGAACTCATTCTATTAAGTTCCTTTTTGTTGTTTTACTGTTTTCTGCCAACCATCATTTTAAGCAGTACAGGCAGTAGCAACTGCACTGTCCTGGGTAGTGCCATCAGCTATTTCGTGAACACAGTTCTCTGTTATTGTAGGCACCCAATAGATCATCAGAGGCCGTAGCTGCTTTTAGAGAAGGCTAAAAAAATTCCCCTATGTTTGTTCTTTAATCTGAAAAACCTCAGCTTTGGATTTTGGTTATCTGTAATAGAGCTGTAAGGTGAGAATTAGAGTTTACTGTTGGTCCTCTGACTGCAACAGTGTTCATAGTGCTTAAGTTTATGTTGCTAGATCATTGTGTGTTATAGGTACCAGGAATCCTCGTTTTGTTTCTGTACAAAGGGAGTGTGCTCCCTGCCGCCGTTAGATAAGCAGCTGCAGCAGCAAGTCGTATACTCCTAGCTCACTCGTTTGTTACATAGTTTAATTCTTCATTTCTTTGCGTGTTTTTGGTACTTGCATTGTTTAATTCATAAATTTCGGCCGTATTATAGTACTTGAGAGTTATAGCATCGTGTTTTTAGTACCTGCATAGTATAAAATCGCGTAGTCTCCTTCCGCCGCCAAGCAGTGTGTCAGCAGTGCGCAAGTAGCAGCATTACTGCATTTACTAGGTACTCTTGTATTTTAATAACGGTTTAAATTTTGTGTCGAATTGTTTGTGCTCTCTGTAGATTAATTCAGATGTTCTTTGCACAACAGTTTTCAGCATGGATAGGGACTGCAACTGCTTTGTTCAGATGCAGGCTGAGTTGGCATCCCTTCGTTCCCAGCTTCAGCCAGTGTTGGCTTCGGTCACACAGCTTGAGGCTGTTGCCAATGGGCATCACTGTGGGGGTCCGGATGGGGGTTTGTCGGGGACGGCCAGCTCGTTCCATGCATCCCCGGATCGGACTACGACTGTGGCTACTCGGGATACTGCCCACATTGAGGCTGATCCCTCACCTGTGTTAGAGTGGGAGGTCGTCTCGAGGTGTGGCAGGGGGCGAAAGACATTCTGGAGGGCTGAACGGAAGGCCTCTCCAGTTTGTTTTACGAACCGGTTTCAGGCTCTGTCTCCGGCTGATACTGATTTTCGGCCGGAGATGTCTGCTTGTCCTGTTCCAGAGGTTGCCCCTCAGTCTGCAAGATCCGGGCAGTCGCAGAGGGTGGTCTTACTGGTAGTTGGGAGCTCCAATGTCAGGCGCGTAATGGGGCCCCTTACGGATATGGCAGCAAGAGAGGGGAAGAAAACCAATGTGCATACCGGGGGGAGTCATTCCAGATGTGGAAAGGGTCCTTCTGGTTGCCATGAAGGGTACAGGGTGCACCCATCTGCAGGTGGTCGCTCATGTCGGCACCAATGATGTGTGTCGCTATGGATCGGAGGAAATCCTCTCTGGCTTCCGGCGGCTATCTGATTTGGTGAAGACTGCCAGCCTCGCTAGCAGGATGAAAGTAGAGCTCACCATCTGCAGCATCATCGACAGGACTGACTGCGGACCTTTGGTACAGAGCTGAGTGGAGGGTCTGAATCAGAGGCTGAGACGGTTCTACGGCCGTGTGGGCTGCAGATTCCTCGACTTGCGCCATAGGGTGGTGGGGTTTCGGGTTCCGCTGGATAGGTCAGGAGTCCACTACACGCAGCAAGCAGCTACACGGGTAGCAGGGGCTGTGTGGCGTGGACTGGGCAGTTTTTTAGTTTAGATGGCCTCGGGCAAGTACAGAAAGGGCAACAGCTTCAAAGGGTTCGGGGCAAAGTCAGGACATGCGGGGAACAAGCAGCAATCGGTATTGTAATTGTAAACTGTCAAAGCTGCATTGGTAAAGTACCGGAACTTCAAGCACTGATAGAAAGCACCAAAGCTGAAATCGTTATAGGTACAGAAAGCTGGCTGAAGCCAGAGATAAATTCATCCGAAATTTTTACAAAGGCACAGATGGTGTTTAGAAAGGATAGATTGCATGCAACCGGTGGTGGCGTGTTTGTCGCTGTTAGTAGTAGATTATCCTGTAGTGAAGTAGAAGTGAATAGTTCGTGCGAAATATTATGGGTGGAGGTTACACTCAACAACCGAGCTAGGTTAATAATTGGCTCCTTTTACCGACCTCCCGACTTAGCAGCATTAGTGGCAGAACAGCTGCGAGAAAATTTGGAATACATTTCACATAAATTTTCTCAGCATATTATAGTCTTAGGTGGAGATTTCAATTTACCAGATATAGACTGGGACACTCAAATGTTTAGGACAGAGCATCGAGTGACATTATGCTGAGTGTACTATCCGAAAATTACCTCGAGCAATTAAACAGAGAACCGACTCGTGGAGATAACATCTTGGACCTACTGATAACAAACAGACCCAAACTTTTCGACTCTGTAAGTGCAGAACAGGGAATCAGTGATCATAAGGCCGTTGCAGTATCCCTGAATATGGAAGTTAATAGGAATATAAAAAAAGGGAGGAAGGTTTATCTGTTTAGCAAGAGTAATAGAAGGCAGATTTCAGACTACCTAACAGATCAAAACGAAAATTTCTGTTCCGACACTGACAATGTTGAGTGTTTATGGAAAAAGTTTAAGGCAATTGTAAAATGCGTTTTAGACAGGTACGTGCCGAGTAAAACTGTGAGGGATGGGAATAACCCACCATGGTTCAACAACAAAGTTAGGAAACTACAGCGGAAGCAAAGAGAGCTTCACTCCAAGTTTAAACGCAGCCAAAACGTCTCAGACAAACAGAACCTAAACGATGACAAAGTTAGCGTAAGGAGGGCTATGCGTGAAGCATTCAGTGAATTCGAAAGTAAAATTCTATGTACCGACTTGACAGAAAATCCTAGGAAGTTCTGGTTTTACGTTAAATCTGTAAGTGGCTCGAAACAGCATATCCAGACACTCTGGGATGATGATGGCTTTGAAACAGAGGATGACACACGTAAAGCTGAAATACTAAACACCTTTTTCCAAAGCTGTTTCACAGAGGAAGACCGCACTGCAGTTCCTTCTCTAAATCCTCGCACAAATGAAAAAATGGCTGACATCGAAATAAGTGTCCAAGGAATAGAAAAGCAACTGAAATCACTCAACAGAGGAAAGTCCACTGGACCTGTTGGAATACCAATTCGATTCTACACAGAATACGCGAAAGATCTTGCCTCCCTTCTAACAGCCGTGTACTGCAAGTCTCTAGAGGAACGGAAGGTTCCAAATGATTGGAAAAGAGCACAGGTGGTCCCAGTCTTCAAAAAGGGTCGTCGAGCAGATGCGCAAAACTATAGACCTATATCTCTGACGTCAATCTGTTGTAGAATTTTAGAACATGTTTTTTGCTCAAGTATCGTGTTGTTTTTGGAAACCCAGAATCTACTCTGTAGGAATCAACATGGATTCCAGAAACAGCGATCGTGTGAGACCCAACTCGCTTTATTTGTTCATGAGACCCAGAAATTATTAGATACAGGCTCCCAGGTGGATGCTATTTTCCTAGACTTCCGGAAGGCGTTCGATACAGTTCCTCACTGTCGTCGTGATAAACAAAGTAAGAGGCTACGGAATATCAGACCAGCTGTGTGGCTGGATTGAAGAGCTTTTAGCAAACAGAACACAGCATGTTGTTAACAATGGAGAGACGTCTACAGACGTTAAAGTAACCTCTGGCGTGCCATAGCGGAGTGTTATGGAACAATTGCTTTTCACAATATATATAAATTACCTAGTAGATAGTGTCGGAAATTCCATGCGGCTTTTCGCGGATGATGCTGTAGTATACAGAGACGTCGCAGCATTAGAAAATGGTAGCGAAATGCAGGAAGATCTGCAGCGGATAGGCACTTGGTGTAGGGAGTGGCAACTGACCCTTAACATAGACAAATGTAATGTATTGCGAATACATAGAAAGAAGGATCCTTTTTTGTATGATTATATGATAGCGGAACAAACACTGGTAGCAGTTACTTCTGTTAAATATCTGGGAGTATGCGTGCTGAACGATTTGAAGTGGAATGATCATATAAAATTAATTGTTGGTAAGGCGGGTACCAGGTTTAGATTCATTGGGAGAGTCCTTAGAAAATGTAGTCCATCAACAAAGGAGGTGGCTTACAAAACACTCGTTCGACCTATACTTCAGTATTACTCATCAGTGTGGGATCCGTACCAGATCGGGTTGACGGAGAAGACAAGATCCAAAGAAGAGCGGCGCGTTTTGTCACAGGGTTATTTGGTAACCGTGATAGCGTTATGGAGATGTTTAGCAAACTCAGTGGCAGACTCTGCAAGAGAGGCACTCTGCACCGCGGTGTAGCTTGCTGTCCAGATTTCGAGAGGGTGCGTTTCTTGATGAGGTATTGAATATACTGCTTCCCCCTACTTAACCTCCAGAGGAGATCACGAATGTAAAATTAGAGAGATTCGAGCGCGCATGGAGGCTTTCAGACAATCGTTCTTCCCACCAACCATACTCGACTGGAACAGAAAAGGGAAGTAATGACAGTGGCACGTAAAGTGCCCTCCGCCACACACCGTTGGGTGGCTTGCGGAGTATGGATGTAGATGTAGAGAGAGACTTTTACAAGATACTCCTTCCCCTTAGGAACGAGGAGAATAATAAACATCTTATGCGTTTTGAGTATTTACTGAGATTTAATTGGATATATGGAAAAGTTACACAAACTATTGGGGCTAAAACTAAATGGTAAACACAAAAATATACTGTTGAACAGCTAAACTAGAGGAACTAGAAAATGATTTTGCTAAGCAACTGTTAGGGATTGATAAATTTCATGTTCTTATGGAATTAATAAAAGTGTGAATTAAAACACACAAACTAAAGCATAGTACCAATTCAGTGTTTGATGACAAGGAAATGTAAATTGAGTATTTAGTGGGACATTTCTATTGGAAGCAGACAGTGATGAATTTGAGTACTTTCATTGGTGTTCCAAATAGTAGCAAGAGCTTGAAAGGCCATTCCGGAAATGCTATTGATGTGGGAATAAATTATTTACATGTGGAGTAATTTAAAAACTAAGTGGTCTAATATAGCATTCAACATTAATTCGCATATTTAACTGTATTTCAAGTAGCTGCTTGAATAGGTGCATCAAAAGCTCTGACATTCTGTAATGTGTTTGATATTTTGAGGGAACAGCAACAGCAGCAGTTAGCAAGTATGAAAGGCAATGTGTACATGTGCCTATAAAAGATTTTACATATAATAAGGAAAGTTCAGGCAGATTGTAAATAATTTGAAGTAAAGGAGACCATTTACTGAATAGTCGTTGACAGGTGCACACACAAGATAGATGAAAACTTTGCAAGCATTTGGAAGAAATCATTACACGTATGTGCATGCAAACACAAACATGCATCCCCCCCACACACACCCACGCACACCCCTGAGAGTCTATCTACATTGTGCTGAATGTCTGCTATTTAGTTAAGTGTGTGTTAAATGGTGTCATTTTCTGTTTTGTAATATCCAAACCCTGGATGAAAATTAGAATTACCGATTGTTTATCTAGTAGTCATATAAGGGCTTAATCTTCTCGTAAAAAGTATAGGAAGTGATTTTAATGCCAGTTGTCTAAGGTCTTTATCTGCATTACACATGTCATTGCCATCCTGGCATTTTCAAAGCACTGGTAAAAATAAGTAATAACTGTGGAAGAGTAACTCATTATCATTATATTTGAGTGTAAATAAGAATGTGAATGCATACACATGATCTGAATGGGCAGGAGCAGCTCTTGCTACATCAAAAATGTGAAGGGAGTAGTGGTGACAGAGTACAATAAAATGTTATATTTTAACAGCACCCAGCATATTCTGCAGTGCTGTAGTTATTTAAGTGTTTGCATTGACTGATGTATGTATAACTAAATGTTCACTTTAGATGTTGGCGATGGCTTACTGCTTGGCCTGTATTTCGTTGAATACATCTATGTTGAGATTCTCCCCAGTCAGCCTGGAAATAGTTGTACATTTTTCTGTTTAATGTCCTGTTAACAACTGTCTTGGACCTAAACATTAAACATTCCTTAACTGAATTTTGTGTTTGTAGCTTCCAGGTTTGCGTGGCCAGAATCATGACAGGGATACATATTCAATTCAGCAAGAAGATGTTGAATTCAATGAACTCCGTGTGAGCCTGTGGCATGATGCACCAGGGATGTCAGACAATGTATTTCTTGGAGAAGTTCGCATACCTCTGAGGGAGCAGCAACAGCAGCAGTTAGCAAGTACAAATGCATGGTTAGTAAATAACAACTGTTAACGAGTATTTTTGTCAATGCGGATAGGCACTTGGTGCAGGGAGTGCCAACTGAGCCTTAATATAGACAAATGTAATTTATTGCTAATACATAGAAAGAAAGAGCCTTTATTGTACGATTATATGATAGTGGAACAAACAATGGTAGCAGTTACTTCTGTAAAATATCTGGGAGTACGTACGGAACGATTTGAAGTGGAATGATCATATAAAATTAATTGTTGGTAAGGCGGATGCCAGGTTGAGATTCATTAGGAGCGTCCTTAGAAAACGTAATCCATCAACAAAGGAGGTGGCTTACAAAACACTTGTTCGGTCTATACTTCAGTATAGTGAGTGGAACAGGAAAGGGAGGTAATTGCAGTGGCACATAAAGTGCCCTCCACCACACACCGTTGGGTGGCTTGCGGAGTATAAATGTAGATGTAGATGTCATGTAGCTCTCTACCAGTATTAAATACTTCTTGCGACTGTGCCACACTCAGTGTATAGTAATTAATTATTTTTTTTATATTTGTTTATTAAATTTATTTAAGTGAGGTACAGATGTGATATTTGTTGTGGGATCAAAAAGAGAGTGATTTGTTACTTGTACCTCAGTCGGGATAAGATGAGATAGCAAAGGTTGGCACCAAGAATTGGAACATTTGAAGTAGATGTTGGGAGCCTGGTAAGTGTTCAGTATCAGCAGACATTCAGTTGAAGTAGGTGGTGCACAGCATGAGGTTGTCATGAGTGTATATTGCCACCAGAGTGACAGCTGCATGGAGTGTGTTTGAGCACCAATATTATGTCCCACCCATTGATCAGTTGGCTTCTTCACACGCAGTTGAAACATGGGTTTGAACTTCAAAGAAACGGATTCAACTTTAAAAAAAAAAAAAAAAAAAAAAAAGCCTAGAGTACATGTAGTAGAGGACATGTATTGTCTACATGAATCCCAAAAAACATTTGTGCTGTGCAAGCTGACGTGGTAAGGAGTTCTTGTTGTTTGGAGTGAAATATTGCCTCGTCGTTGGGGCTCAGATCTCAGAGCATGCAAAAATATTCCATAGCCTTCAACTTCATTTGTTACAAGCTTCAGTTTGTTCAAGAACTAAAACTAGGTAATTCTATACTGCAAGTAAATTTTCGTGAAAATCTCTTGGCTAAAATCGGTGAGGATGCTAACTTCACTGTAAATGTTTGGATGTCAGATGCAGCCCATTTTCACTTAAGTGGAGATGTCAGTAATCAGAACATGCATTACTGGGCACAAGCGACTCCTGCTGCACTTTACTAGCATCCGTTAAACTGTGCTGAAGTTAGCACATGGTGTGCTGTGTCATGTTGTATGGTGATAGGCACTTATTTCTCAGTCTTTGACTGCTTTTTATGGGGCCATATAAAGACCATTGTGTCCTTCCTGGAAGGTTAGAAGTGTGCCAGCTGAGGACTCTTGCCCATATTTGTGCTTTTCACAGGCAGTGCTCTATCTTCTGAACCATTTAACTTCATAACCTGCTTACTTTCGAGGGTAAGTCCATTATTATCCACAATTTAGTTACATTTTGGTAATAATATCTTTTTACATTGATGTCCCATGCTTTGGTTATTTGTCGTTATGTATGTTTGCAATTTTCAAGCTGCTGGTTAGTTTCATTATCACTGCCATGCTGTTAATCATGGCTGCTCCGCTGTCTTTTTGCGCCGAAGAAGAGCAACGTTCAGTGATCCATTTTTTGGGGTCAGAATGCGTATCCGGGGCCGAAATCTGAACAACCGTTTACCACCACAAATGAAGAAACCGTTGCGCGTTCATCTGAAATGACTCTCGTAGACAGGCAATTAACTATTGATGAAGTGGCATATCGTCTGCAAATAAGTCGTCGTTCAGCCTGCGAAATCATCCACAACAGACTTGGGTTTCATAAATTTTATGCAAGATGGGTCTCAAAATAACACACAGTTGCATAAACAAACGTGCTTGGACATCTGCAAAAACATTTGGATTGCTGTGGTGACGTAGAGGATAGCTTCTTAGACATGATCATTACTGGTGAAAGAAACATGGATCCATCATTACGAGCCGGAGAGTAAACGGCTCAGTATGGAACGGAAACATCCAATTTCGCGGTGCAGTAAAAAGTTGAAGACCCAACCATGCGCAGGAAATTGATGTTTATGGTTTTCTGGGATACACAAGGTCCAGTACTGGAACATTATGGGGAAAGAGGCACAACAATAAACAGTGTATGTTGCAGCAAGATGCTTACTGCTAGGCTAAAGCCTGCAATTCAAAGCAAACGCCGAAGATTGCTATCAAAAGGTGGTGTGCTGTTGCACGACAATGCCCATCGCATACTGCTGCTCGCATTTCTGAAGCACTCCAGAAACTCAAATTTGAAGTACTGGATCATCTTCCATGTAGTCCCAATTTTCCCCCTTTTGACTATCACTTGTTTGGCAGGCATTAAGTAACCATCGATTTGCCTTGGATGAAACAGTGAAAGAAGTGGTGCATTCCTGGCTCGCAGCTCAACCAAGAACCTTTTGTGAGAGCATCGGGAAGTTTGTTCAGCGATGGACCAAATGTGTTGAAACGCAAGGAGACTATGTCGAAAAACGATGTTTTGTAAGTTTCCTATTTGATGACAATAAAATTTTATAACTATTTTGCAGATCATAATTGACTTACCCTCATAAGTTGCAAGTTTTTTGGTTTACACAGAAAAACCAATGTATAGCAATAAAAGTGGGGGTGGGGTGGGGGGTTTGCAACAAATACTGACAGGAAGAAGTTATGTTCATGGGGGGGGGGGGGTTATTAAGCATGAGAATTAATTATTGAATGCCAAGTGAGAGGTATTTTCTTTTCTGTTGGAAGTCTAAGCCGACTGGACAGAAAAATAATGTTTTTGAGGCTAATACTGAGTAACAACCATAAGCATTGGTGTAATCTGTGATTTGCTGTGGCATCAACTGGATAAAGTCTTCATTGTCCAATAACTCCCGAGACAACATTACAGGGATTTCAATTTGGTTCACGTTCTACATCTTTGTGAGACAGTGCTAAAGTGTGATCGGTGCTGGACATTTACCACAGTGATCAGTTGCAGTTTTAATAAGGTGTACTTGATAACTGTCCCCCCCCCCCCCCCCTTTAAAAAAAAAATCTGGGCTGGGTACAGTACTCATTAAGGTGAGGGCCAGATGGCAAAATCTATTTTTTTTACTGTCCAGTGCAGTCATTGTTATTTAAGTTGATTAAACATATCTAGATTGTCACGTACTTTCCTCCATTGTGCCCAATTCTGAAAATTTTGTGTGATAAACATGATGGCACAAATTGTTCGCATGCCGGCAGGCACGGAAACACCTGACCAAATAAAATGTTTCCGTCAATTGTTCATTTACAGACACACCCTGTAAATGGAAAACTTTGTGGGCAGGAGTTAACATGAAATCCCGTGCTTGTATCTTTGTGCTGTCCTCTGTCAGTAAGCATGTGTGTCAGCACATAATGTTACAACTGCAAAACCTACCCCTTCCATCTCAGAATGATATTGAGTATCTTCATCTGTATTTGTGCTCTGCAAACCTTAGTGAATCCATGGCAGAGGGTACATTCCATTACACTGGCTATTAGAGCTTTTTTTCTGATTCCATTCACATCTGGAGCATGGGAAGAACAACCATTTAAATGCCTCTTTGCATGATGTAATTAATCCAATCTTGCCATCGCAATCCCTGTACGATATGTACATGGTTGTATTATATTCGTAGAGTCATCATTTAAAGTCAGTTTTTGAAACTTTGTAAGTACATTTTCTCAGGATAGTCTACATTCACCTTCCAGTGTCAGCCAGTTCAGATCTTTCAACATCTCTGTGACAGTGTCCTGTAGGGCAAACAAACATGTGACCATTCATGCTGCTTTCCACTGTATACACTCAGTATTCCCTGTTACTCCTATGTGCTTGGAATCCCACATAATTGAGCAATAGTCTAGAATGAATCACATGATTTGTAAGCATTCTTCTGTGTTGACTTACTCCACTTCCCTAGTATTCTACCAATAAATCGAAGTCTGCTACCTGCTTTATCCACGACTGGGACTATGTGATAGTTCTGTTTCATGTTCCTGTAAAGTATTACATCCAGTATTTGTATGAGTTTACTGATTCCAGCTGTGACTCATTGATACTGTAGTTGTAAGATAATACGTTTTTTTGTTTTGTGAAGTGCATAATTTTACGTTTCTGAACATTTAAAGCAGGTTTTCAATCTTTGCATCACTTTGAAACATTATCAAGGTCTGATTGAATATTTATGCAGCTTCTTTTAGACAGTAGTTCATTATAGATAACAGTATCTGCGAAAATTTGAGGCTGCTGTTAATATTGTATACAGGATCATTCATGTACAACATGAAAATCGAGGTACCCAACGCACTTCCCTGAGTTCACCTGAAGTCTACATCTGTCGACGGCTCTCCCTCCGAGATAACTTGCTGTGTCCCCTCCCAACCAAAAAATCCTCAATCCAGTCACAGATTTCACTTGATAGCCTATATTATCATACTTTTGGTAATAAGCATAGATGTAGTACTGAGTCAAATGCTTTTCGGGAATCAAGAAATACTGCATCTACCACACTGCTGCGATCCATGGCTTTCGATACGTTGTGTGAGAAACGAGCAAGTTGGGTTTCCCATGATAGATCTCTTCAAAATATGTGTTGGTTGACATGGAGGAGGTCATTTTGTTGGAGATACCTCATTATGTTATATTCTACAACCAATCGTCAAAGATATTGGATGGTAGTTTTGTGGATCATTTTCTGCTACCCTTTGTTTGGATGGATGCGACCTGTGTTTTCTTCCAACTACTGTATACTGTTTTTTGTGTGAGGTATCTCCAATATTTTCACGCAATTTGGGTGCATAGATCCTGGGAAATCAATACCCTGGACAACCACCTCTGGCCGTAATAATGGCCTTGATATGCCTGGGCATTGAGTCAAACAGAGCTTGGCTGGTGTGTACAGCTACAGCTGTCCATGCAGCTTCTGCATGATACCACAGTTCATCAAGAATAGTGACTGGCGTATTGTGACGAGCCAGTTGCTTGGCCACCATTGACCACACGTTTTCAATTGGTGAGAGATCTGGAGAATGTGCAGACTGGGGCAGCAGTCAAACATGTTCTGTATCCAGAAAGGCCCGTACAGGACCTGTAACATGCAGTCATGCATTATCCTGCTGAAATGTAGGGTTTTGCAGGGATCGAATGAAGGGTAGAGCCACGGGTTGTAACACATCTGAAATGTAACATCCACTGTTCAAACTGTCATCAATGCGAGCAAAAGGTGACTAAGACATGTAACCAATGGCACCCCATACCACCACGCCGGGTCATACGCCAATATGGCAATGACAAATACACGCTTCCAATGTGCGTTCACTGTGATGTCGCCAAACATGGATGCTACCAGAACCTGGATTCATCCAAAAAAATGACGTTTTGCCATTCGTGTACCCAGGTTCGTTGTTGAGTACACCGTTGCAGGCACTCCTGTCTGTTTTGCAGCGTCAAGGGTAACTGCAGCCAGGTCTCCAAGCTGATAGTCCATTCTGCTGCAAACATCATCAAACTGTTCGTGCAGATGGTTGTTTTGCAAACGTCCCCATCTGCTGACTCGGGGATCGAGACATGGCTGCACGATCCGTTAGAGCCATGCAGATAAAATGCCTGTCATCTCGATTGCTAGTGATACGAGGCCGTTGGGATCCAGCACGGCATTCCGTATTCCCTCCTGAACCCACCGATTCCATATTCTGCTAACAGTCATTGGATCTCGACCAACGCAAGCAGCAATGTCGCGATATGATAATGTTGTTACTTTTCACCCTGGATTTTTCCATTGTTTGAAAATAGATTTAAGCATTTCTGCTTTTGCTTTGCTATTCTCAATTTCAGTTCTTGACTTGCCCTTGGGTGACTGGATACTAACTTTGAAGTCTCTAAAAGCATTTACAGAATTTCTTTGGTTTTTGTGAAAGGTCTTTCAACAATTTTCTCCTATAGTAGGCGTTGAAGGCTTCACACATCGTTCTCTTGACTCCCAAATGTGTTTTGTTCAGCATCGTCCTTCTCAATGCTCTGTTTTATGTCTGTTAGGCAATAGTCTCCGTTCCTTTAGATGTTTCTTTACAGTGATAGTAAACCATGGAGGGTCCCCTAATTGAGAACTGTTGTACTAGGTTCATATCTATCCAGTGCATAAACAAGTTTTTTTTTTTTTTTTTTTTAAACTTCAGCTATAATTTTTGTACTTGCTCTTGTCCTGACCCCAAAGTTGCAAGTTTTTCATTGTGAAATGACACTACTGCTTATTTGTGTAGTTTGCTGAACATATCAATCTTTCTACTTGTTTTAGTTGCTCTTTGTACTTTGGTATTCATTCTCACTGTAACTGGCTCATGGGCACCAGTACCAGCAGCATGCAACCAACCCCATAACATTCTGTTACATGGGTCCTGGGTCCACTGTTACACATCACATCTGAAAATGATGCATCTTTTTTTTGGCAAAATTAACACTGATAATTTTTTAACAATTAGACACTGAAATTAATAGGTTGTGATGCTACATGCTTGAAGATGAAGCGTTAGTGCATTGAAATTTACAGTTTAAAAAGGAGATGATTGGGGGAGCTTATTGATTAGAAAGTTTGCTTTTGCAAAAACTTCTTTTTTTTTTTCATATCATCTTTACTTGTGTTGTTCTTTTAGTGCTATTTAAACTTTAAATAAATTATTGTTTCTGCTGTTGAACTGTAGCATTTTCCCATTAGCAAATAGAGTTCTTATCTGATTTGGCCTCAACATTATTTTTATTTTCCTACTCAATTTAATAATTACAGAATCTGCAGAATATTGTTTTTACTTTTTTTGTCATGAAAAGCCATGCAATCTGTACTTGACAGTGCTACAGACAGAACCAACAATGTACTTAGTGCAGAAGTGGAAATGAAAATAACTGTATTCGCATATTATGGGAAGAGTTTCAGTGTGGTTGAAATTCATTGACTGATTTGTTCTCCGGTCATTAGAGTGCAGAGTGCAGTCACTGTAAACTGACAGACTGCCGTGAGCCCATACAAATTAGAATTAAGTCACACAGAGGGGAGAGGAATGATGCAAGGAAACAAGCCTTGCCTGCTTTTAGCAGGGCACATCCATATTCCGTGTTTCTGCGGACGCTGGACTGACACATGGTCATAGCAATTGCTGATCCCTTCTGGCATTGCGAGGATTGTAAATGTGATAATTCAGGCCCAACCTTTACCAATATTTGACACAAACACATTTCAAAAACATCTGCTACATAATAGTGCCACATTAAGTTTCTCACATGATAAAAAATTTTGAACGTAATGTAGCATACAAATGTGTGCATTTCTTTGTCCTAAGATGTTAGGCCCCATGACTGAGCCCTATGTTGCATTACGAGGTGTGTATCATATACAGACCATTTAGCCAACCACAGTAGGTGTGGCTCCAGAGCATTGGCCCTACTGATATGTCATTGCAATCATGTACTTCTTATTTTACAAATGTTTTCATGCACACCTTTTCAAATTGGACTTAACTAAATGAGACGATGTGCAATGCCAGTAATCAAAGCTTGTTTGTCTTTTCAATATTTATATTCATAAAGTAAAGTAAACTTTGTTTAATAAAATAATTCACTTGGATACAATTCATGATGAAATAGCGTTTATTAGGTAATTTCATTTTCGCTTTGTGAGGCAGAATTTGCTGAAAAATTCACGTTTATTGCAAATGTGGATGTTCCAGGCCCCTACAAAGGGGATACTCTGCTGTACAACACTCATTAACACATCTTACATCATTCTCCCCTTGGAATTTCAGCTGCTTCTTTTTGCACCCTCCACACCAGCAGTTACTTTAAGTTACTGGTAGCTTTGATGCCTACAGTGCTTAAGTTTTTATCCAGTTAACGTGTATAATTGTGAAATTCATAAGATCTCCTTGTTGTTAACTGTTGCTGCATGTTGTTTTGAAGGAAAAATTATATTTCTCTTTTTGTTGTTTCATTGCTGCCACTCCAAATGTAACATTTTTTTTTAGGTATTTCCTGCAGCCCCGATCTACTAAAAACCGACCAAGTAAATCTGTTGGCAATGGTTCAGGCATGTTGGGAAGTCCATCCGACAGTCTTGGATCTCTGAGATTAAAGATTCATTACACAGCTGATCATGTGTTTCCTAGTCATGTGTACAGCCAGCTGCGTTCGTTAATATTACAAAGTGTTCATATTGAGGTGAGTATCATTTGTATTTTGGTACATTACTATTATCTTTCTTAACTTAACAGCAGGTGCAATTATGTAACAGTTCGTTAAATTCACACACAAATACAAATAAGCAGGACAGCACTTGCCATTGTGAGGTGTAACTGAAGTATATACAGTAGATATGCATAAAAATAAACAGCAGCAGCACACTTTCTGAGAGCTAAGAGTGCTATTGTTAAGTATTTCAATCAGCTATATTGAATATTGCACATCTTGAAGTGAACTGAGTTGCATCCCTTGAAAAGCTGGCTATCATACCTGTCTGCTGAATTTAATAAATTTCGAACTGTAGTTTTCCTTTTTATGTAATTACGAAAATTTCTTTTATTTTAACAGCCAGTCACATCGAGTGCAGCATATATACTCGGAGAGATAGTGTCTTGCAAGTTGGATGCAGCCCAACCACTCGTGAGAGTGTTTATGCACCATGGAGAGATCGTTCCAATGATTCGCGCACTTGCACAGTGGGAGATTTCTAAAGTCACGTAAGTTGCACTCAACCATTTTGTACACATTTAATGTGTAATTAGTAGTTCCTGTGAAAATAATTATTAGTATGAAATCTGAAAAAGTATAAATGGTCTGTTGGAATATGCTGGATTTTGTATCAGCTGATAAAAACTAACAGAATTCTTTCTAGTCTACTAGGTAGCCACTACATGAATTTTTTATATTCTGAACATAAAATATTAATTCTTCAACAGTGTGTAATGTCTACATCTACTGAAAGTAATGTCAAACAGAATTTCTTATGTTACAATTTAAGTCACAGTCCTACCCATGTATACATTGTAGGCAATAAAATAGTTACACATTGTTTCTTTGCAGTTTGAAAGCTGTTTGCTCTACGAAGATTTGAAGTAGAAATTTCAAAGATCTCCTTGGTTTGTTTCAGTGATGCAAATACAATTTTCCGTGGTAACACTTTGGTTTCAAAAATGATGGATGAAGTCATGAGATTAGCTGGTCGCCACTACTTACATAACACGCTTAGACCGGCCATTGACCTCGTTTTCCAGGAACGCAAACCATGTGAAATAGATTCCAGCCGTTGTAAGGATCCTAGTATAATACAAACAAATTTAGCTAATCTTAAGGTAACGAAATTCTCTACATTTGGAATATTGTAATATGTCAGTATTTTTATGCATTTATAATGCTGCTTAGATTTGTTTTCTGTTATCTTAACAGGAGTATGTTGAAATTATATTTCAAGCCATCACATCATCAGCTCTCCAGTGCCCCACTGTCATGTGCCAACTATTCCATGATCTCAAAGAGTTAGCAAGTACTCACTTCAAAGGTAATCATTTCTCTGTAGGCATATTTAAACTAGCAATAAATACATGGCCTGGTTTCTCTTGATGCCACTTCTTTGCATTCCATTGAGTCAAACTCAATTCAATTTGCATTTTCTGTTAAATACAATTTTTCAAAGTCATTTTAAATTTGGACATTTTTGGCTATGCTTTACTGTGACTATTTTTGATATTGAATGAAACAACAAGTTAACCACTACCAGTAACAGTTTATTTATTTCAACTAAGTGTTACAGAGATTTGAACCGTCAGGAGGATTTATATGAATATGATGTGTATCTGTTGTGTTACAACTTTAGAGTAACCTGTGACACCGTCATCAAAAAAAGTAGCCTGTGTCCACTGAAGATACTGCCACAGGTTACCCGAAATTTTAACCCAACAGGTACATTTCTTATCAACCACATAAATTCACCTGGTAGCGTAAACTTCCAAAAGCTATTGTGGATATAAATAAATTGTGATTGTTAACAGTGAACTTGTTGTTTCACTCTCTTTCAAAAGCACATTTTTTTTTTTCCGCCAAGCATGTATGTAGGTTTGAAGTGGCTAAAAGTTTCTTAGCGTATCAGCCAAAGTTAATGAAAAACCAATTCTGAACAGTTATGCGCCTGATGGACAAAGCAATCAGATTCATTTTTTTCCACTCTTTTACTAATTACACAGGACCACAGTCATCACCACTTGAGAAAACAAAGTATTCCCTCAGCTGGAAACAGAAAATTATGTTTGAAATCAGTTGTGATTACATTGTAACTCATTTTTAAAAACGATCCCCTTAAGCTGAATTTTAATTAGATGTCTGTTACTTTCAACAGATTAATTTTAAACCATTTGTGCTATAACTTTTCTTTGTCTCTGAAATCATTTTGAGTTACAGGAATTGCTGTAACATAGAAACTGACACATTTTAACTAGAATGTACTGCAGTTTTATTAGCCTAGAGACTTAGTTGCTAAAAAAACACTAAGTGAGCAGTCATTTTTGACTATCCTAACTGGAGAGTTTTTAATTCATATTCAGTGGCATCCACTTGACAGAATTCCTTGCTTTTACTAGAGATTGGTGTTTTTCCTGGATGTATTCATTATGCAGTATGATGTGATGCATAGTTTTTTGCAAGTCAGTTGTTAGTGACAACTGTAACTTCCGAATTATACATCTAACTTTGTTAGCTGTATTAATGTGGATTTTATGACTGTCTGTATACAGTACAGATCATGACAAATTTGTAGCTGGCTCCCTCCTTGAAGAAATTGATAAGCCATAACAATGAAGTTAGTTTTCTGTGAAAGCTTTTTTAAATAGAATTAGAGGGATTTGCATCTTCAGCGACTTAAATGGTTAATTTCATTGCCCATGGGTTCTTAACTGTGTATTGCGTAAAGAATGACTTGCATCTGAAGGGTCTTTAGCTTTTGGCCAAAAGGTCGTCTTCTGAAGTAGAAAAACAGGCAAGCAGGCATGCACGCACACGCGCGTGACTGAAGTCTCTGGCTGCTGCACCAGATGGGTGTAGTAGTCCAGTGGTAGTGATAAAGAGAAGACATGGGGCAGAGAGAGGAAAAGGGGGAGGGGGGTGTTATAGTGCAGCTTGTGGGAGTGTGCAGGGATGTGGTTGGGACAGAGTAGGGCTGCTAGGTTAGTCGAGAGATTTGGGGAGGGGGGAACGGGACTAATGAGTGCGTTGGTGCAATGGAATGCGCTGTTGTACTGTAGTGGGAGTAGGGAAGAGGACAGGTTAGGGCAGAACAGGAGGGACTAGTGAAGGTTGAGTACGGGGGTGGGGGGTACAGTAATGCAGGATATATTGCAGGGAGAGTTCCCACTTGCATGTTTCAGAAAGGATCCAGATGGCACAGATTGTGAAGCAGTTGTTGAAATGAAGCACATAGTGTAGCTGGGTGGTCCAGCTGTCTTCTGGCCACAGTTTGTCAGTGGCCATTCATGTGGACAGGCAGCTTGCTGGGTATCGTGCCCACGTAGAAAGCAGCACAGTGGTTGCAGCTTAGTTTGTACATCAAATGACTGCTTTGGTCACCGTGCATTTGATGAGATAGGATATGGCTTCATTGGACTGGAGTAGATGGTGGTGGGAGGATTTATGGGACAGGTCTTGCATCTTGTTTTTTGCAGGTATATGAGCCATGAAGTAAGGCATTGGAGACAAGTAGAGTAGGGATGGAGGAGGATATTGCGCAAGTTCAGTGGGCAGTGGAATACCTCTGTGAGAGGGGTGCAAGGGATAGTGCGTAGGATATTCCTCATTTCAGGGCATGATGAGAAGTAGTCGAAATCCTGTTGGAGAATGAGAACCACCCTGGATTGCAGCAAATGAATCAGAGTCACAAACGAAGCACTCCTTAGTGGCCGTTTGGTAGGTATTGGGAAGTGGTAGGTGACTGGAGAGATAAGGCATACATCTGTTTCCGTACAAGGTTGGGTGGGTAATTTTCATCTGTGAAGGCCTCAATGGTAGCCCTGGCATATTTGAAGAGCTACTGCTCGTCACAGTTCGTAAGGGTGTTCTAAAGATTTGTTTTTTCCGTTTTATGTTCAATATTTAGATGACTGACCCAGCCATTGTCTTCAGATGGTACTAGATTTGTTACTGAGTGAGGTGGGTCTGTGGTTAGCACGCTGGACTCGTGTTTGAGAGAATGGCCATTGAAATTTCTGTCCGACCATGCAGATTTAAGTGTTCTGTGATTTCCTAAATCACTCAAGGCAAATGGTGGGATCCTTCCTTGCAGAAGGGTACTGCCAGTTTTCTTTCGTATTGTTGTGCTCCGTCTCTAATGACCGTGCTGTCGATAGGATGTGAAACTATAAACTCTCTACCATCCCTGGTTTTGCTGTTATGTATACTCACTACCTGTGCGCCAACTAGAGTGGTTGTTTTCATAATGAACTACAATATAGTATAGTAGGTTGCATCAAATTGTGATCACATTTTTCTCATCGTTTATGTTAACCTTCTATTGCATGACTTTTCTTTAGGAAACCAGTTGCATTGAAATAAGTATCTGGGCGTAGGATCTCACAGACAAAATACTAGTAACAGTTCAACAAAGAAATTTGTAATTCATTTGGATTTATTCAATATTTTAGATTTGTTGCCATATGGCAACAAATCGAAAGTATTGATTAATTATTAATTGTTCAATTATAGACATATGGAAACACAATAAGTGTTATCATTAAGTATTATTTTACGTACCCTAAAAATCTATCTGGCAGAAATAATCCTCTCTTTCAGCTACTTTCACATATATTTATGTTCTCTCAACCTTTAGCAAAGATTTTTGATTTTAAACTGTTTCTGCCAACACAGTCCACTTTGGTACACCCAGACTGTGTGTTTGTTGCTAGACAGCAACAAACATTAGACATAAATTTACCGTTTGTTGCTACTTGGCAACACCAGGCAATAGATGGTTAAAAGCAAAAGAAGATTGACAAATACCTCTCTCTCTCTCTCTCTCTCTCTCTCTCTCTCTCTCTCTCTGAAATAATACTTGAGATTTGTCAAAGGGAGAAAATAACAGGACATTAGGCATAGCTCATCAGATGTGACAATTAGACTTTGGGGAAAGTGCTGCTGATAAGGAAATTATGTGGCCATTGATAGGAGTAGCATTAAATGTCTTGATACCACATTTCTACATCACTTTGCCTTTCTTGAAATATTACAGTACTTGGCACTAGTGTTTCGTTGCTAAATTTAATTTTCTTGGGTCACTGATTTATATTTGCTTGTGCTTGACACGTAGTATTAAGAACTACATTCAGTTGTTTTCCTTCATTTCAGATAATAAGGAAGTCAAGTATTCAGTTATATCTGGTTTCATCTTCCTCAGGTTTTTTGCCCCTGCCATTTTAGGACCGAAGTTGTTCGATTTAACAACAGAACAAATAGTAAGTTGATACATTCTTAAACATATATAACGTTAATTGTCTCCTAAGTATCTCTGTAGTGACTGTTTAATTCAAATAGATTATCATTATTTAAGAGATTTTGATACATCGTATAATATGTTCTGTAGAAACAGCACAGAAACTAAACGCTGTTTGTTTCTTGTCCAGCTTACTCCTTATCTTTTACATTGGACAGCTGGAGCTACTATTTATTCAAAACTTTTTGCTAGTGAAGATATTTGTAAAGCTTCCCTTCTTTAGATTACTACTGTATGGACAACTGAATTATTATAATGTTTTTTCTGTCAGCTACAGATGGTGCATCTTGAATCACATGTCAGAAAGAGTGAGTTCTTCCTCTCCCTGCATTTCTGAATCAATGAAATAGCTGGCCGCGGTGGTCTCGCGGTTAAGGCGCTTAGTCCGGAACCGCGTGACTGCTACGGTCGCAGGTTTGAATCCTGCCTCGGGCTTGGATGTCTGTGATGTCCTTAGGTTAGTTAGGTTTAAGTAGTTCTAAGTTCTAGGGGACTGATGACCACAGATGTTGAGTCCCATAGTGCTCAGAGCCACTTGAACCAATGAAATATTGCACTAGCTACACACATTTTATTTACCTGTCTAACCCTAGTTCTCACTTACCTGGAATAAAATACTTTGGAAAATTTGTTGCCAACTTTTGTGATAAAATAGTACTGTGTTGCAGTGTGAAATAACACACAAATCATAGAGTTTCATTCTTTAGTGTTAGTTGTGTTACATGTCTGTTATTTCATTTAAAAATGATTTGTGAAGTAATTCTTGGCCTTCTGTAGGTCCCAAGTGCTTTGTATGGAGCAAATTATTTTAGTGTCAGGTATAGGAAGGATATAAATATTATTTGGATAGTAAGCATAAAAAAATTTGTCTTCTTGGCAGTAACACTTGAGTTTAGATGGAAGTTACTACTTCACCTCATAACCTCAATAGTATGTTTTCTCTTCTTCTTGCTACTTGCCTCTGAATTGGCAAAGAAAGAAATTTTTGGATAGTAAACAGTACATTCATTGCATCTGTTGTTGACTATACCAACTCTTTTAGTAACATGAAAAACCATTGACGAAGTCTGGACTAAAGTAACTGTTCTTGTATGGAGTGCCCTTCCTGACCTTTTTTTCCAAATAATAATTTTCTTTCTGTGTGCATGTTCTTCACAAACTTGTTCAGTATTTCTATTCAGCCTCCCATTCAGTTAGCACTTGTACGTATAAGGCTGTTCTCATATCTCCAAATATTTACAGACCTTTGCTATTGATTTGCCTCTCAATTTGCTATTTGTCGTCGCTTGTTTGTCTGATTAACACAGTTTAAAGCTTACTGTCATCTGATTGATATTTTACATACAGGGTGTTACAAAAAGTACAGCCAAACTTTCAGGAAACATTCCTCGCACACAAATAAAGAAAAGATGTTACGTGGACATGTGTCCGGAAATGCTTAATTTCCATGTTAGAACTCATTTTAGTTTCGTCAGTATGTGATCAAATTGTAAATTTTCACAATCAACATGTGTGGGCTGACGAGAATCCGCACGCAATTGTGCAATCACGTCATCAACACAGATTTTCTGTGAACGTTTGGGCAGGAATTGTTGGTGATGTCTTGATTGGACCACGTGTTCTTCCACCTACGCTCAATGGAGCACATTATCATGATTTCATACAGGATACTCTACCTGTGCTGCTAGAACATGTGCCTTTACAAGTATGACACAACATGTGGTTCATGCACAATGGAGCTCCTGCACATATCAGTCGAAGTGTTCGTACACTTCTCAACAACAGATTCGGTGACTGATGGATTGGTAGAGGTGGACCAATTCCGTGGCCTCCACGCTCTCCTGACCTCAACCCTCTTGACTTTCATTTATGGGGGCATTTGAAAGCTCTTGTCTACGCAACCCCGGTACCAAATGTAGAGACTCTTTGTGCTCGTATTGTGGATGGCTGTGATACAATACGCCATTTTCCAGGGCTGCATCAGCCATCAGGGATTCCATGCGACTAAGGGTGGATGCATGTATCCTTGCTAACGGAGGACATATTGAACATTACCTGTAACAAAGTGTTTGAAGTCACACTGGTATGTTCTGTTGTTGTGTATTTCCATTCCATGATTAATGTGATTTGAAGAGAAGTGATGAAATGAGCTCTAACATGGAAAGTAAGCGTTTCCGGACACATGTGCACATAACATATTTTCTTTCTTTGTGTGTGGGGAATGTTTCCTGAAAGTTTGGTCGTACCTTTTTGTAACACCCTGTATAAGTTGATCAAGAGTTTTAAACATAAATGTGTTACAGAAAAGTTTGTCCACCACTTGTAAAGCAAAACATTACTTTCATCTTAAGGAACAGGGCATTTCACTAAATCATCATATCGAAACCAAATAAAATTATACAAACTAGTTTTAGTGACCCATTCCTGTCAAAAAAACACTGTATCTGCATCTTATAGCCCTTATTACTAAGGACAGGAGAAATAGTTTTATTTTATGTGCAATTTGCCACATTCACCGTTATTTTTTGTCAAATGTGGAATTGTTTATTTTGACAATTTCAGTGTGATTTAGTTTGTCAAATTCGGTGTTGTTTACTTTGCCAAATTTAGTGTTTTTTGTCAGATTTAGTGTTTTTGTCAAACTCAGTACTGTTATCAAAAAACTTCCGGGAATTCAGCCAGGTAACACTTTCAGCGACCGCCGATAATTTGGTGAGAGAACACCCCGTCATTTTCAAGTCAAACTGCAACAAACAGGCAAAGTACATGCAAATTTAAAACCTCAGTTCTCGGACTGATGCAGGAAAGATACACACACACACAAACACACACACACACTCACACACTGAACACTAGTGCCACCAAAGATGACCAAAGTCAGAGTTATGGATAGTGAGACTACAAACTCGCAGGTGAGGTAGCATTGACTCTGTCCCTCTGTTTTTTGATAAGGGAGAGAGCTGGATTTCAAACAGAGTTTAAACAAAAACCTCCATCCCTGTTAACGAGGTTGCTCACTAATTTAATCCCAACTGCCTCCTTAATAACACTGTCCCAATAGCTGGACGTGCATGCCAATATCTCGGTGTTGTTATATAACATGGGGTGACCAGTATCCAAGCAGTGTTCGGCAATAGCAGATCTACGTGGCTGCTGTAATCGTGTGTGCCGTTTATGCTCAGTACATCAGTCCTCCATGGTCCTGATAGTTTCACCAATATACACCATGCCGCAGCTACAAGGAATGCGATATACACCCGCCTTATGTAGACCAATATCATCCTTAACAGAACTCAAAAGTGCTCCAATTTTAGATGGAGGTCAGAAAACACATTTCACATTGTATTTCCATGAAATACAACCAATCATGTTGGAAGTGTTTCCTTCGTAAGGCAGAAAGGCAGTAAACTTAGGTGTCGACTCAGAATTATCATCAATCACCCAATTTACAGTTGGTTGATAGTGCAAAACACGTTCAATCTATCACTATAACCATTTTGATGAAATGTTACTTCAAGATGGGACAGCTCAGCTGGCGTAGTCTCAGTGTCAGAAACGACATCCCCTATGCACCAGGGTACAAAGTACCCTTTCATGCTGAGCCGGATGATGACAACTATTAGCCTGTAAGTAGAAGTCGGTGTGAGTACGTTTCCTGTAGACTCCATGTCCTAGTGATCCATCATCCTTCCTCCTAACCAACACTTCAAGAAAGGGCAGGCAACCATCCTCTTCCACCTCCATTGTAAATCAAATGTTCGGGTGGATCGAGTTCAGATGTTCTAGAAAGGCATTCAAATTCTCCGTACCATGAGGCCAAACAACAAAGGTATCATCAACATATCTAAAGAAACAGGCGGGTTTCAAAGGCGCCAACTCCAATGCACGTTCTTCGAAGTCTTCCATAAACAAATTTGCAATCACAGGAGACCATGGACTACCCATCGCAACTCCATCTGTCTGCTCGTAATACTGGTCATTGAATAAAAAGTAAGTGGATGTTAACACATGCTGAAAGAGATTAGTTAATTCAGCTCCAAACCTATCCTCAATTAACCGCAACGAATCGGACAGAGAAACAAGAGTGAAGAGAGAGACCACATCGAAACTCACTAAAATATCAAGAGTCATTCAATCGCAGTCCTTCAAAACGACGTAAAAAATCAGATGACTTCCTGATATGATGTTCACACCGATATGCTAGTGAACTCAACAGACAAGGAAGATGCTTGGCTAAATGATATGTCGGAGCAGCAATGTTACTCACTATAGGATGGAAAAGAACCTCTTCCTTGTGAACCTTCGGAAGGCCATATAAACTAGGGGCAACAGCACTGTAGTTGCTTGATAGTGTCTGCGACAAACCACTTTTCTTCTCTCAACACTTTTTGTGGGGTCAGCATCGATTCTGCGATAAGCTGAATCAGATAGTAAACGTTGCATCTTTTGTACATAATCCTGTTTATTTAAAACAATGGTGGCATTGCCCTTGTCTGTAGGTAAAATAACAATATCAGGATCAACTGTGAGAGGGCATAAAGCAGCCCTCTCTGCTGCTGTTACATTACTTGTGGGTGGACAAGCCCTAGTCAACACACGGCATACCTCCCTCCTAACCTCCTCTGCAGCATCAGGAGGTAGTTTGCAAACTGCCTGTTCAATTGAACTAATAAAATCAACTACCGGCAAACTCTTCGGAGTGGGTGCAAAATTTAAACCCTTCCCAAGCATGGATAAGGTTGCGTCGTCAAAAGATTTCTCTGTGAGATTTATCACGGAACTTCATATCACCAGACTCCACGTGATGTAAACGTTCAAACTTTGCCAAACGTTGGCCAGTAATGGAATTGTATTCACAGTCAGCTTGAGTCCATGAGGCACCAACCAACCAATCCCAAGTGAAGTCAGACAATTCCGATAATCCATTAAATGAAAACGATACAATTCTTTGGAAACAGAATCCAAACGTCGATGAGTAAAACGAATCCTTTCACAAACAAGAGCCAAGCCAGCACATTGCTTGATGTGATTGGTGGCAGGAGAATTAACATGGTGCACAACCTTGGAAAATGTTGGGACATGATTTTCATCATAACACCTCAATTAAGACGACAAAGCACATTGCAGTCTAACTCGATAGCTACGAAGTTTATCCAACTTACGTAAAAACCGATACATTTCCTCCTCACCTGTTTCTTTAAGTATGTTGATGATACCTTTGTTGTTTGGCCTCATGGTTGGGAGAATATGAATGTCTTTCTAGAACATCTGAACTCAATCCACCCGAACAATCATTTTATGATGGAGATGGAAGAGGATGGTTACCTTCCATTTCTAGACGTGTTGGTTAGGAGGAAGGATGATGGATCATTGGGACATGCAGTCTACAAAAAACATACTCACACCGACTTTTACTTGCAGGCTAATAGTTGTCATCATCCAGATCAGCGTGAAGGGGTACTTAATACGTTGGTACACAGGGCATGCATTTCTGACGCTGAGACTTTGCCAGCTGAGCTGTCCCATCTTGAAGTAACATTTCGTCAAAATGGTTATAGTTATAGACAAATGGAACGTGCGTTGCACTATCGACCAACTGTACATTGGGTGATTGATGATAATTGAGAGTTGACACCTAAGTGTACTGCCTTTTAGCGTTACGTAGGAAACACTTTAAACAAGATCAGTTGTATTTTACGGAAATACAATGTGAAATGTGTTTTCAGACCTCCGCCTAAAATTAGAGCGCTTTTGAGTTCTGTTAATGGATGATCTTGGTTTGCGTAAGGTGGGTGTATATCGCATTCCTTGTAGCTGTGGCATGGTTTATATTGGTGAAACTATCAGGACCGTGGAGGACCAATGTACTGAGCATAAATGGCACACACGATTACAGCAATCTGCTATTGCCGAACACTGCTTGGATACTGGTCACCCCATGTTATATAACAACACCGAGATATTGGCATTCACGTCCAGCTATTGGGACAGTGTTATTAAGGAGGCAGTTGGGATTAAATTAGTGAGCAACCTCTTTAACAGGGATGGAGGTTTTTGTTTAAACTCTGTGGAATCTGGCTCTCTCCCTTGTCAAAACACAGGGGACACAGTCAGTACTACCTCACCTGCAAGTTCGTAGTCTCACTATCCATAGCTCTGACTTTGGTCATGTTTGGTGGCACTAGTGTTCAGTGTGTGTTATCTTTCCTGCATCAGTCCGAGAACTGGGGTTTTAAATTTGTATGTACATCGCCTGTCCGTTGCAGTTTGCCTTGAAAATGGCCGAAATATCGGTGGTTGCTGAAAGTGTTACCTGGCTGAATTCCCGGAAGTTATTTGAAAGTTGTATACACCAGGAGAAACTCGGGTCTCACTCAGTACTGTTATTTTTGCTAATTTTGATGGTATTTTCATCATCACATCGAAGATCATTATACAGGACAAACTCAACTTTAATGTTATACATAAACACAGACTTCAGAATATTAGAAGTCAAGTTGGAGTTAACATTTGATAATTTTCAGTTACAAATACCAGTGAAAGTAAACTTCCATCCTCGGATTTATAACATTTTTATACAGAAAAATTACAAATTTTGCAGTATCTCATAAAAACTGCCGATTTCACATTATTTTGCTAAAATCCACTAATTTAGCATTGTATTTCAGATTACCATTTTCACAAAATTTTCCTGTCCCTACTTATTACAGATTTGTCAAGATTCTTGAATATAAGTTGAAAAGTTGCTTATTTAACAATTTCTCTTAGAAATGTTAATGTGTTAAGCAATAGTTGGCTTAATTATTGATTTTGTTCAAATTCTTTACAGGACTCTCAGACAAATAGAACTTTAACACTTATTTCCAAAACAATACAAAGCCTAGGAAACCTTGTAAGTTCACGGTCTTCCCAGCAAACATTCAAAGAAGAATATATGGTTGCAGTCCACCGAGAGTTTTATACAGAAAAACATATTGAAGCTGTGAGACAGGTACTTAAAGACATTAAAAAGAAAATGTTCTGAGAAATTGCTCATTTGATAAGTATGTATTGTATTTCTTATTTTGTTATTGCATTGTATGTATCTGGACTTGTGAGGACAATGAAAAGTGTTCTCACCTGATGTTGTGATATAATTTTGTTCAGTTGTCCACAACCCATGGTCTAGTGATTAGCATCACTGAACCGAGATCAGAGGTCACCAAACATTTTTCACAGTGGGCTGAATAACTGACAAAATAGCGAGTGCAGACCACATCGCCATTCTGTGCAATAGTTGCAAGACAGAATGACATGTCTGGGGAAAAAAAGATGAAAAACTAAGATCTGCATTCCATCTGCACTAGTGAATGGCATGCAACCACCCTATTTATTTACTAAAAAGCTATCAAAGCAAATGACAGCACCAAAAAGATTTTAGACCTAGCGTAACATATGTGAATCTCACAAACTAAGCAGAAAGAAAACATTAGAGAACTGTGATACAGTTATTTGACTTTAAAGATATCGCCAGTGTTTGGATTGGTATTGCTGCATCCAATCCAAACACTGCTTTCAAATGTTCACCAATCAATCTCATTTGATGTGCTGATTTATGGAAATGTTTGCACACAAACGTTGATCCAAACACTGACGCCACAAGGCAGCAGATTTCTTCAGTTTTGGAAACTCAGCATCAGGTAAGCAGTGGTAAAATTCAATGAGTTTCTCTTCTCTGTCCTTCCCCTTCAGCAAGTCACTTATCTGCATATCAGTGAGCTGCAACTGAAGTTCAACTGTCACATTGTCAGCGTTACAATTGAATGGATACTAGGATAGAATGATGTCACACTCAGTTCTGTTAAGAGCTGGCAGTCTCTCCAAGTCAGTACTAATTTTTTCAGAAAATCGAGGTTGATTTCTTTGGGGATTATAGCACAAAACTCTTTAAAATAATGAAAATGAGAAAACTGTTCCCATTTGTGCTTCAATATAATCACAGATTTGTCTGATATCTTTTGATGGTTCTGTAAAGATTATGCAGGTTGTGTGCAACCTGGGAAAGCCAGAAAAAAAACCAGGATTTTTTCATCCAGGGAAAACACTGTAATTTCTTGGAACTCCAGGAATTTTTCATTGTTTTAGTTTCCAGTTTTTTTTTTTACTAGTAAAAACTGATACTTGAACCCACTACTGCAGAATAACGCTGCAGCAATGAAACATAAACAAACAAAAGACTTACACCGAAATAAAACTTTAGTTACCAAGAAAATGCACTATTTACAGCAAACCACAGTACACACACAAGCGTGCGCTGACAGCAAAATGTGTCAAAGATAATGGAATACTTTGTAAAAGCAAACTGCTTTCGATGTTTTTTTCCCGTGGGCCTCATTTCAATGAGTGTGATGTCAAAACTGCTTACATTTCCAACAGGTCGTAGGAAAATATTGTGAATGGTGGTTTGAGAAGGGTTACTTTCAAAGTTAATGTCCTTTTACACAAGATGAATTTCATTATGTATGAGAATGTTCCATGAATTTTGTAGATTAAGGAGTGTTAGACTTACTTAACATTGAGGACCAGACACTTGAAAAATTTTGGGCCCACAATACCAGTCATTTGTGCCATTACTTAAAATTTTGCTTGGACATTTGTGTTTGGTACAACTTAGAGGATAACACACACTAAAAAAGATCAACCCTTTCATGGTTAGTTTGTCTTACTTATTTTAGTTCTTTCATACATTACAAATGCAATAACAATAGCAAAAAGCATAATTATTCTTATAAAAAAAAAAGTGTGCAGTGAGTTCTCCAGAAATTTCACACATAATTAGCTTTCCTTCGGAAAAGTAAGTGCTTGATGGAACATGTATTCTGTCAGGTAACCTACAGAAGGTTCGGTGCACACCAGTGAAATTTATAATTGTGCTCATCTGTGCTCTTAGGATCCTGTCTAATTACACCCTTGGAAAAAGGCAGCAAAATCATTTTGACAGTCAATTCTATATGTGAAAGCTTAGCTTGTCTTGTAGCTACATGTATGCATATTTTTTGAACCATTAAGTCTGGTGAAGTGGAGTCTCTTAGTAAGAGGCAGTCGGGCTCCCTGTTGATCAAAGCTGCTTCTGCCATCCAGTCTGCAGCTCTTCGTGCCTGTGATAGTCTTGGCATGTCCCAGTGTCTATTATGCCTCACCAGTTTCTGGCCCAGGGAGTGATTTTTCATAGGGACCTCATCCTGCAAACAGATGAGATACTCGGGGCTAATCGTGTGCAGAAGGGTTGCAAAGACAACTGCACCAATACTGGCACCTTCATTCTAGCTTTCGAGGGGTTTCCTTCCCAGAGGTCAAGGTTATGTGCTACAAATATGAGATGTGACGTGAAGCCATAAGTCCCTCAACCTATGCGGTTCTTTCAGTGCTTGCGTTTTGGGCATATGTCCTCCTGCTGTACAGTGGTTACTGTGGACACACACTCCATGAGTGTGTGTTAATTGTGCTGACCACCACTCCCCCACTCACCGGATTGCCTGGCTTGCAAGACAGAAAAGAAGATCCAAGTTCGTGAATCACCTGTCTTATGCTGTGACTCGCCAAAAGTATTAGAGAATTCACACAGTGTTACTATCTTCAACTTTTGCATCCGTTGCTTCATTTCCCCCTCCTATCTCTTCCTTACCCCAGCCCTGGTCCCCCTCAACCCTCCCCCTCCCTTGCAGTTGCCCCCCTTCTTTGGCACCTGCCGGTGATTGGACTCCCTCCCAGCATCCCTCTCCCCAGCATCTCTGAGGCTGGCAGACTGGTCGCCCGCTCTCTTTCGGTTCCAGATCTTGCAGACGCCTGTACTCCCTCTGTGCCCTAGCCCTCCTCCACATCTGAAAGAGGAGAAGAAGAAATATAAATCTCATGACAAAGCCCCCCCCCCCCCCTCCCATGCCCCCCAGAGGTGCCATCTCCCACCTTGCAACCTGAGTCTGTCATCTTATTTATGGATGTCACCCCATCCTTGTCAGTGGCGACTACTGACCAATGACATGACCTCCTCTTGTCTTCTTTATGTCTAACCTGGACTCTCGCCACATGATCATCCAGTGCAGTTGCGACAGATACTATTAGCACCATCCAGAAATGCAACGTCTAGTCTCCTCCTATTCTATGTTCTCTCTTGTTTTTCAAGAAACCCATTTCTGTGATAACCACTCTCCAATGTTTTATGGTTATTGGGCATCTGTCGGGACAGAGCTGGCCCTGGGTTAGCATCTGGTGGGTTCTGCACTTTGGTTCGCTCTGATGTCATTAGTGACCAACTTTGAAGCAATAGTGGTTTGAGTGTAGACGACTCCGGCAATCGCCATTTAGAATGTCTACCTCCCCCAGGTAGGCCACTTTCTTACGTTGCACTGCCTCCTTAGGGACTTCAGTGTCCACCATCCACTGTGGGGGAGTGTCACTTCAATGGGTAAGGGTCTCCTAATTGACCAACTTATCACGGACCTTGATTTGTCTACCCTCAGTGATGGTTCCCCTACCCACTTCAGTGCAGCTCATGGCACCTTCTCTGCTATCGATCTCATGATCTCCTCCCCTGCCCTCGTGGCTTCCCTACATTGGTCATCCCATGATGACCTTTGGACAGTGAACACTTTCCAGTGATTCTATCAGGTGGCAGTCAGGCCCCCACATTGGGCATTCCGTTGGGCCAGTTGACCTTTATATACGTCTGCTGTGCACCACCTTCTCAAATTCCATTGACGTAGTCATGCAAGGTGTGTCTGCCACTATTCTTCATGCTACCGGCACTGCTGTCCCCCCATCCACAGGTCCCCCTCATCGTCTACCGGTACCATGGTGGACCAAGGATGATGCATTCGCTGTCCAGGACTGCCGACGGGCCCTGTAGTAATTTAAGTGACACCCTTCACAGACCAACCTCCTCACTTTTAAGCATCTCTGTGCTAAGGCACATTACCTCATTAACCAGAGTAAAAAAGAGTGCTGGGAGTGCTATATTTCCTTCATCCCTGGGGACATATGCCTCTTCATCACAGGTTTAGGTTAAGCTCCGTAGCCTTCTGGGCCACCAGCGATGGTCAGCTGTCCATGGTCTTCACTTTCAAGGTGTTCTGTACTTTGATCCATTGGTCTTAGCAAAACACCTTACGATACGCTTTGCAACGGCATCGGCACCAACTTTCTATCCTATTACCTTTCTCTTGCAGAAATGCAGAGTTGAACAGACCTCCCTCTGTTCCATCCCAAACGATGCTGAGCCCTATGACAAACCCTTCACCAAATGGAAATTCTTGCAGGCTCTTACCTCTTCCCGAGACATGGCCCCAAGTCTGGACTCCATCCACAACCATATGATCCAAAATTTGGACGTTCCCCAGAGGGAACATCTCCTCAGGGTCATCAACCACATTTAGCTCACGGGTGCTTTTCCGTCGCAAGACAGTATTGTTATCCCCATCTTTAAGCCTGGGAAGAGCCCAGCATATCTCGACAGTTACCGCCCAACTAGGCTGACGAATGTACTTCTTAAACTGCTCCAGAGAATGTTCAGATTCAGATTATGTTGGGTACTCGAACCTCGGGGCCTTTTGTCCCCATATCAGTGTGGTTTCTGGACAGGACAATCCTTCGATTGACCATTTACTCCAATTGGAATCAGCCAGCCATCAGGCTGTTACTCACTGCCGGCATCTTTGCACAGTCTTCTTTGACCTGCTGAAGGCATGCGACATGGCTTGGCGCCATCACATTTTAGTTACCCTCCATGACGGGGCTTCCGTGGCCCCCTTCCTATTTTTATCCACGAGTTTTTATCTCACTGGCCCTTTCGGTTTCAAGTTGGCACTCTGCTCAGCACCCCTCAGATTCAGATCAGTATCGAACAGGGTTCTGTGCTAAGTGTCACACACTTCCTTATTGCCTTCGATTTGCTAGTGACCTCTGTTGGGCCTCTGGTTACCCTGGCATTGTATGTTGATGATTTTTGCATCTGGTGCAGTTCCCACTCGGTAGCGTCTGCTGCGTGCCAGCTCCATGGCGCCATCCGATGGGCCGCTGTGTGGACCACATCTACATCTACATTTATACTCCGCAATCCACCCAATGGTGTGTGGTGGAGGGTACTTTACGCGCGACTGTCATTACCTCCCTTTCCGTTCCAGTTGTGTATGGTTCGCAGGAAGAACGACTGCTGGAAACCCTCCGCGAGCACTCAAATCTCTCTAATTTTACATTCGTGATCTCCTCGGGAGTTATAAGTAGGGGGCAGCCATATATTCAATACCTCATCAAGAAATGCACCCTCTCAAAACCTGGACAGCAAGCTACTCAACAATGCAGAGTGCCTCTCTTGCAGAGTCTGCCACTTGAGTTTGCTAAACATCTCCATAACGCTGTCATGCTTACCAAATAACTCTGTGACGAAACGCGCCGCTCTTCTTTGGATCTTCTCTATCAACCCAACGTGGTACACATCCCAAACTGATGAGCAATACTAAAGTAATAGGCTGAACGAGCGTTTTGTAAGCCACCTCCTTTGTTGATGGACTACATTTTCTAAGGACTCTCCCAGTGAATCTCAACCTGGCACCCGCCTTACAAACAACAAATTTTATATGATCATTCCACTTCAAATCGTTCCGTACGCATACTCCCAGATATTTTACAGAAGTAACTGCTACCAGTGTTTGTTCCACTATCGTATAATCGTACAATAAAGGATCCTTCTCTCTATGTATTCGCAATTCATTACATTTGTCTATGTTAAAGGTCAGTGGCTACGCCCTTCACCAAGTGCCTATCCGCTGCAGATCTTCCTGCATTTTGCTGCAATTTTCTAATGCTGCAACTCCTCTGTATACTACAGCATCATCCACAAAGAGCCGCATGGAACTTTCGACACTATCTACTAGGTAATTTATATATATTGTGAAAAGCAATGGTCCCATAACATTCCTCTGTGGCATGCCAGAGGTTACTTTAACATCTGTAGACGTATCTCCATTGAGAACAACATACTGTGTTCTAAAAACTCTTCAATCCAGCCACACAGCTGGTCTGATATTCCGTAGGCTCTTACTTTGTTTATCAGGCGACAGTAAGGAACTGTATTGAATGAATGCCTTCCGGAAGTCAAGGATAATGGCATCTACCTGGGAGCCTGTATCTAATATTTTCTGGGTCCCATGAACAAATAAAGCGAGTTGGGTCTCACACGATCACTGTTTCCGGAATCCATGTTGATTCCTACAGAGTAGCTTCTGGGTTTCCAGAAATGACACGATGCGCGAGCAAGAACATGTTCTAAAATTCTACAACATATCGATGTCAGAGATATAGGCCTATAGTTTTGCGCATCTGCTCGACGACTCTTCTTGAAAACTGGGACTACCTGTCTTTTTTTCCAATCATTTAGAACCTTCCGTTCCTCTAGAGACTTGTGGTACACAGCTGTTAGAAGGGGAGCAAGTTCTTTCGCATACTCTGTGTAGAATCGAATTGGTATCCTGTCAGGTCCAGTGGACCTTCCTCTGATTGATTTCAGTTGATTTTCTATTCCTTGGACACTTATTTCGATGTCAGCCATTTTTTCGTTCTTGCGAGGATTTAGAGAAGGAACCTCCCAAGGCTTCAAGTTTTCTCCCTTCAAAATGCGGGTTGTACATTTTTATCCTCAACCCACAGTACACCCCAATCCAGAACTTTATTTAGGCGAGCATTTCCTCTACGTTGTAGCACAGTCCCGTTTCTTGGGCCTTATTTTTGATAACAAGCTGACATGACTGCCCCACATTCGCCATCTAAATACTACATATATGTGGAAGCTTAATGCTCTCCACCTCCTGGCCAACAGATCTTGGAAGGGGAGGGGGGGGGGGGGGTGGACTGTTCCACTCTTCTCCACCATTACCATGCTCTGGTCTTGTCCAGACTAGATTATGGTAGCCAGCTTTAAGGCTCAGAAGCCTCTTCCACTTTGAAACTGCTTGTCCCTGTTCACCAGTGGTGGTGTGTCTGGCTGTTGGTGCCTTTCGCAGTAGTCCCATTTCCTCACAGAAGCAGGCATTCCCCCTCTACATATAGGACAGAACCGACTCCTAGTTTCTTACGCATTTGCCGATCATCCCATGTACCCTGTGCTCTTTGTCAGAGAAGGATGTCTCCCCCCTAATGCCCACCCACAGGTGGGATTGCCGGTTGAGATGCACCTCACTTCCCTCTGTCGGTATCTCCATCTCCACTCACTGGAATGCACCCTGTGTCTTTCCTCCCATAGCCCCCTTGGATGTTGCCTAGACAACGAATTAGGACCAGGGTCCTAAGATCTCTGTTGCTCCTATGGTTTTCTGGCATCTTGTATGTGCGATCCTCGCAGAGTGTCATGGTGTCACCATATTTTACACTGATGATTCTAAGGCCATTGATAAGGTAGAATATGCTTTCACGTCATCTACTAGCTTAGAACACCATTTATTGCTGGGATCATGTAGTGTGTTCACAGCAGAGCTTCTAGCCATTCACAGATCCCTCCTTTTTGTTTCTCAGGCCTCCCTCCACAGTGTTTTAATTTGTTCTGGCTCAATGAGCAGCCTGAAGGCTATCGACCTATGCAACTCTCATCACCCTTTGGTCTCTGCTATCCGTGACCTTCCCTCTGCCCTTGGGTGTACTACCTGTTCAGTTGTCTTTCTCTGTGCCCCAAGTCATGTGGGCATCCCAGGTAATGAACTGGCTGACCGTTTGGCTAGAGAAGCAGATACTTACCCCATTTCCTGTCATGATTCCAGCTGCGGGTATGCGGATCTATGTCAAATCTCACATATTGGTGGATGTCCCTGTCTTTTGACCCCTTGTGCTAAGTATTTTCTTCTCAACTCCTTGCATTTAATATTAGCAGATGACTCACGAATGGCTGAACTGGTCCTCAGTTTCTTCCGTGAAAGTGGTTTTTATTTCCAGGTATAAGATTCTACTTTAGCCTTGGAGCAAAGACAGGTTGGTTGTAGTTGGGACCTCTTTTCCAATTTTCTCAGTCTGTGACCCCATGACCGCCCCTTTTTCCAGTTTTTTGATTTCATGTCACCTTTTATGCCTTTGGCTGTGTGTCTTTAATGTTTGTTATTTTATGATTGGCTCACCTGACTGGACCCATCCACTTTTAGTAGACCCTCTTTCTTCTGTAACTAACTTCAGAATCGCAGGACTGGTGACCGTGCCATTTGGTCCCATTACCACTCTCAATTAATCAGTCATTAACTTTTGTGTGTCTGCACAACATAACCATGATGCTGCTATTGGCTGACTAGATCACTTGTGCCTATACTCTGAATATTTGTTGTCATTGGCTAGTGAGATTGCATAACATGAAAAACAATTGGCAGACAAAAGCATGTTGTAATCTAGATTTCAGTGCTATATTTGGTGGAATTGGCGTTCATACTTCTGTGATACAAAAATATGGAGTGTAAATCTTTGCTGCGCATCAAAAATTTTTACAAAACATGTTGCCGACCGGAGTGGCCGAGCGGTTGTAGGCGCTTCAGTCTGGAACCGTGCGACCACTACGATCACAGGTTAGAATCCTGCCTCGGGCATGGATGTGTGTGATGTCCTTAGGTTAGTTAGGTTTACGTAGTTCTAAGTTCTAGGGGGCTGATGACCTCAGCAGTTAAGTCCCATAGTGCTCAGAGCCACTTGAAACATTTGAACAAAACATATTGTTTTTTACTGGGTTGTGGTTCCTAAATTGCTGGGAAGCTCCGTGCCGGTGTATAAAACATCCACTGCTCAAAGGATTGATGAGTTTTACAGCTTTAAGGGAAAGTATATTGTTACTTACCACAGAAAAAAAATTTACTTTCACGCAAGAATAAGTTAATTTTCCCCTGGGAAAAAGTATATTTGCAATCGTGAAAAAGTGTATTTTTAACTGGAAAATCCATGAAAAACTTGTTTCTTCTTTTCCCCACTTATACGCCATGTCACAGGTAAGGTTATAATTTCGCTAATGTTTCAAGTTCAGTTCATTTGTATGGGGTGTGATGTCAACCAAAAATTACAACTTTGAGAGCCAGGTAGGATCAGACAGCTGTAACCAGCTCTGTTTTCAGTGAGAAAATATCTAATAGAATAGCCTGGAAGTGATGGAGTGTGCATGTGCTAATGAAGTTCACAGCAGAAAAGATTTGTTTCAGTGCACAAGAAATATTTTAGACTCTCCCACAGAGAACTGATATGTGATGCAGTGTGTGAAAAAAGTGCCCAGAATTTGCAAATCTTTCAAATGAGTCTGTTCATTTAACATGGTAAATTTAAGGCATATAGCAGCCAGGAGCTCACTGCGCATATGAGATTGTCCTAGTGTTCTAAATATAATACTTAGATTTAAATTTCATAACAATGTCTTGTGTTCGATACATTTTATCAAGCATCAAGTACCATCTGATAAGTTATATTACAGTATGGCTTCAGTTACATTGATGATACAAAGGAATACCATATTTACAATTAATGTTCATACATATGATCTGATGTTAACATAAACTCAATCTAACAGTACTAACAACAGTTCTGTTTGAATCTGACATATAGAATGAATCTTCTTTTCTTGTCTGACATGAGCACCAGTGTTATGGCACACCCATTCTCTCAATGGCATGCCCCTCTTCTCTGAGCCAAGATACTGTGATTTCCCTAAATCATTAAGGCAAATGCTGGGATGCTTCCTTCGAAAAGGGCATGGCTGCTTTCGTTCTCCATCCTTCCCTGATTTAAGCTTGTGATCTGTCTCTAATGACATCGTTGTTGGCTGGACATTAAACACTAATCTCCTCCTCCACCTGACACGATGTTTTCCCCAATACAAAGACATAGAGTACACACTTGACACAGTGGTGCATAAAAGCCCAATGCTTGCCTCACCTTGGGAATGAAGTATCTCATATGTTGGGCACTGTAATCTGATCACAGTCAGATTGCTGTCATCAGAAGTCATGCTCATCCTGCATTCCTTTGTTGTGCCAAGGGACTGCACAAGAAAACATTAAAGTTCACTTGCTCATCTTTATCTGTGTTCTCAACGAAACCTTACTTGGAAATTGAAGTCACTGATCTTTGCTATATGGGCTATGATAGACCTCTCCTGCTGCTGTATCTGTGAATATAGCAGGGTTCAGTGACAGTATTTAGCATAGTTTTAATGTGCAAATAGGTAGGATTACAAAGTTTCAAACGATTCAGATTCCATAGTAGTATTCTTATTGTAACCCATTTTCTATTAAAACGAAGTGCGTGTTTCCACGTAACAGCATTTTCTTTCCCACATTCAGTTTTAACAGAAATCATGTACATTACTAACCATCTACATCTACATGGATACTCTGCAAATCACATTTAAATGCCTGCCAGAGGGTTCATCGAACCACCTTCACTATTATCTATTATTCTAATATCGTATAGCGTGCAGAAAGAATGAACACCTATATCTTTCCGTATGAGCTCTGATTTCGCTTATTTTATCGTGGTGATCGTTCTTCCCTATGTAGGTCAGTGCGGTGTCAACAAAATATTTACGCATTCAGTGGAGAAATTTGGTGATTGGAATTTTGTGAGAAGATTCCATCACAATGAAAAACGCCTTTTTTTCTTTTTCTTTGTCTAACCCAAATCCTGTATCATTTCTGTGACACTCTCTCCCATATTTCGCGCGATAATACAAAATGTGCTGCCTTTCTTTGAACTTTTTCGATGTACTCCATCAGTCCTATCTGGTAAGAATTCCACGCCGCACAGCAGGATTCTAAAAGAGGATGGACAAGTGTAGTGTAGGCAGTCTCCTTAGTAGGTCTATTACATTTTCTAAGTGCCCTGCCAATAAAAAGCAGTTTTTGGTTAGCGTTCCCCGCAACCATTCAGAAGGAACAATAATAATGTAAGGCCACGAAAGAAGTGCCGGATTAAAAAAGGTGAGAGACAGAGATGAAGTCTTTCACCCCTACTGTTCAGTCTATACATGAAAGAATCAATGCTGGAAGTGAAAGAAAGGGTGAGGAGTGAGGTTATCAATAAGATTCGCTGATGACAGTGGTATCCTCAGTGAAGGAGAAGTAAAAATTACAGTTTATGTTGAATGCAATGAACATTATAATGAGCACAGAACATGGATTTAGTGTAAACTGAAGAAAGATGGAAGCAATGAGAAGTAACAGAAATGAAAATAGTGAGAAGCTTAACATTAAAATTGATGATCATGAAGTAGACAAGTTTGAGGACTTCTGTTACATTGGAAGCAAAATAACCCATGATGGACAAAGCATGGAGGACATAAAAAGCATATTAGCACAGGCAAAGAGGGCATTCCTGAGCAATAAAAATCTGTTAGTATCAGACATCAGCCTTAATCTGAGGAAGAAATTTCTGAGAACGTGCATTTGGAGCACAGTATTTTAGGATAGTGAATGATGGACAGTGGGAAAAGCAGAAAAGAAGAGAATCAAAGCATTTGAAATATGGTTATACAGAAGAATGCTGAAAATTACGTTGACTGATAAAATAAGGCATGAGGAGGGTCTCCACAGAATTGGCAAAGAAAGGAACATATGGAAAACAGTGACAAGAAGGAGGGACATGATGATAGGACATTGGTGAATAACTTCCATGATACTATAGGGAGCTGTTGAGGGTAAAAACTGTAAAGGAAGACAGATATTAGAATATATCCATCAAATAAAGAGTTGTTGTCGTCGTCGTCGTCGTCGTCGTCGTCGTCGTCTTCTTCTTCTTCTTCTTCTTCTTCTTCTTCTTCTTCTTCAGTCCTGAAACTGGTTTGATGCAGCCCTCCATGCTACTCTATCCTGTGCAAGCTTCTTCATCTCCCAGTACCTACTGCAGCCTACATCCTTCTGAATCTGCTTAGTGTATTCATCTCTTGGTCTCCCTCTACGATTTTTACCCTCCACGCTGCCCTCCAATACTAAATTGGTGATCCCTTGATGTCTCGGAACATGTCCTACCAGCCGATCCCTTCTTCTAGTCAAGTTGTGCCACAAGCTCCTCTTCTCCCCAATTCTATTCAATACCTCCTCATTAGTTATGTGATCTACCCATCTAATCTTCAACATTTTTCTGTAGTACCACATTTCGAAAGCTTCTATTCTCTTCTTGTCTAAACTATTTATCGTCCACGTTTCACTTCCATACATGGCTACACTACATACAAATACTGACATTTAAATCTGTACTCGATGTTAACAAATTTTTCTTCTTCAGAAACGCTTTCCTTGCCATTGCCAGTCTACATTTTATATCCTCTCTACTTCGATCATCATCATCATTTATTTTGCTCCCCAAATAGCAAAACTCCTTTACTACTTTAAGTATCTCATTTCCTAATCTAATTCCCTCAGTACCGAGTGCTAATTTGAGATGAAGAGGTTGGCATAGGAGAGGAATTTTTGATGGCCACATCAAATCAGTCAGAAGACAGATGGTACAAGAAGGCGGTATTCAAGATCATATTTATCTGTTTTAGAGCTAACTGCAAATGAAAACACCGAGGCATTAATAATTAACAATTTTTCCCATATTTTTAAGAGGTGTCATGGAGGACAATCTTATGTGTGAACAACCTGAGAGAGCTGATAATTTTATTTTATTTATTGTTAATATATGCTGTGAACAGCAACAATATTGTAATATTTTCCTGAAGGATGCCCTGTTTTATTTTATTTTCTGATAACCCAACATTGGAAGTAAAATAATTTAATTGTTGGAAAATCCTCAATCCAATTGCCTATCTCCTGTGATCTTAATTGACATTGTGTAATTGTTTTCAATGTTTCTTGGCAACTGGGTTAAATAACATAACCGTCCTCTTACATCTCTACCCACTGTCCTGCAATGACCCACACTAGAAATGGCTGTCTCCCTTACAACTATCTTCCTCCTTTCATCAGGGTA
Organism: Schistocerca gregaria; assembly: GCF_023897955.1. Lineage (NCBI taxonomy): Eukaryota > Metazoa > Arthropoda > Insecta > Orthoptera > Acrididae > Schistocerca > Schistocerca gregaria. Next base: position 264,206,906 of record NC_064921.1, read on the forward strand.
AATGTTTTCAGTTTGTGAGCTGTGAAAGATATATTGATATTTGTAGCTCATACATTATCCAACTGCTTCAGTGTACTTAATTTCTGTCTTTGCCAGCCCATATGCGAAACCAACTATTTAGTGAAGGTAATTCTAAGAAAACAATAACAATATTAGTTAAGATTTTTCCAGAAATGCATGTTTTTCATTTTTTAAAAGCCTAACTTTTTTATTTATTTATTTATTTTTCCTTAACAGTTCTTGGAAATAATCTCAGCTTCGTCCAACCCAGGTCATAGAAGTTTAGACTCTCCTGTTGTTCTCAAGGAAGGGTGAGTAACAGAACTTAGTTTCATTAAAAAGAAAAATTGAGTCCATTCCTAATAAACACATCAAATAAACAAGCCATTTTCTATTGCCTTGTGACATTATTATTGGTTTATCATTCATTAGGAATGATTTCAATTTGTTATAGAAGTTGTGGTATTCATTCAAGTAAGTTATATTAAACAGTTAGCATTCTATCAGGAAAAGTCATTCAGGAAAGTTATGTTTTTAACTAACTTAAAAAATAAACACCGAAAAATCTTATTTTAGGATGGAAAGTGACAATTTGAATATTCAGTGTAATGGTTTTGCTGTGACGTAGTTTTTAGCACATAATGAATGCTTTACACATGGTTTTTCAATTGTCACTGTGATTGTGGGAAAGCCACAAAGCCTTAGATAATTTTTCTTTTCAGAATGAGTGAAAGTTTTTGTAATTTACAGAATAATATTGTAGCGTAGAGCCAGCAGTTTAAATCTCATTCTGTTTTCTTCCCCTCCCCTACTCTCTTGCACTCAAGAAAGTGCATAGAAATTAATTATATAGCTATTGATGTAAATTAATTTGTGTCAGAGGAGAAGCTGCAGCAAGTGGTGGTCGTGGTGGTGGTGGTCGTGGTGGTGGTGGTCGTGGTGGTGGTGGTGGTGGTGGTGGTGGTGGTGGTGAACAACATAGAGAAATGAAGCGATAGAATCACCCATTGCTTGGAGACCAATAAATATTCAATTTACTTCAGTGTGTGAAGTTAACATTTAGCACATCCAGAGAGTGTTATTTGTGCACTATGCAGTCAAACATCGAACTGTAATGGTTTTAGTAGGCGAGGTCTTCTACTCGATGGATATTGGCCTGCATTACATCCAAAGTGCTGTATAATCTCCTTTTCAAAAATAGTACTGCATCATGCCAGTATCTGATATACAATATGATTGTACAAGCAATGGATACACGATGTTCTGAGCAGTCAACTTATTGTGCAGGTTTGAAATCTGGCTATATATCTGCACACACATCATCAGAATTTTCTTGGATACACGGGAGGTAGAGGTGATGGTGCAGTTTTAGTTGAAGGTCATATCGAAGAGGGCCAGGTAACAAGTTCTTAGCCTGATGTACATATCATTGATTTCAGTAAAATTTTGTTCTGACTATGTTGATACAAGTTGTGTGGTGATACAATTCATGTGTTAACTTGATCACAAAATGTCTTAGTGTATACAGCTTTCTAAACTGATTGGATGTTTAGTTCAAAACGGAGGAAAGAAGGTTAGAGATTAACATTTTGTGAATGTGTGTTCCTTCTCCTGCCCCTCCGCTGAATGTATAAACTGGAATAGTATGCCATCATACATTCTGCTCGTTGTATGGTTTACAGCCAAACAAAATTGATCCAAAGTTCAGAGTTTTGCAAGAAGTTTTCTCTTTCATTTCCAATGGTTAAGTAATTGGTGGTGGATTTAAACATACTCGTGTTTTACCTAAAGGTGACCCAAGTGAAGGACATAGCAAAACTGCAGTCAGAAATGAAAACAGGGATGTGTACAGTGTGATACTGGACTGTTGGCAGTGACGAGTGTACAAAATAGATTATACTGCTAGCACATCAGAAGAACAATTATGGTACACTGAGGGGTACTGTATTGTTAAAAACTGGTAGATAGTAAAACTAATTTTTCTGCAGTATTTTGACCATTTAAATAGAATACAACTGATTTTGTGGATCAATATGTGATGATAGATCAGACATGGGCGTGCCACTAGATACTGGAATACAGTGACCCTGCACCAAAAGAATGCTAAGTCAGTTTCACCTATCATAAAGTTGTGACCGGTGCTTCACAAAATGTTTCTAATTGATTACTTTACCAGTGTAAAATGAAATCTGGCAAATACTGTGTAACTCTTCGGCATCAGTTGGCTGCCACAAGGGGGAAAGCAGAGATGTAGGCTGAATTTGCAAAGAAATTAAAATTTTATTTTTCATCTGACCAATACACATGCACATTAAAATGCTGTCAGTGGGAAAACAAAGGAAATTTCAGTACAAATTTTTGAAACATACACAATATTCAGCAAATTAGGCACCTTTTCACGTCCTTGTACACCCGCATACAGGATTACAAACTTCGATGGATGATGGTGAAGGGTAAATGTATCAATTTGAGGTAAGGATCTCTGGTCTGGAAACAACAGAATCAAAAGTTGTAACTGAAAATATTTCAGATATCTCTGACAATGGAATACATGTACTGGTATTGTTATTAGTAGGATTGTAGGGTAGACAACTTTCAGAAGTGATAGTACAGACCAAAACAAGAAAAAAAAATCCACTAAATATGGGCTATAAAATGTATACCATAAGAGCGCTTGTCAGTTGAAGAGGTGTGTTTCGCAATAGTGAAGAGTAAGTAATGCTCAAAGTTCTTAAGATATGCATTTTAGAGAATATATTTACTGAACTTTTTTTTCTTGTTTTGGTCCATAACACCACCTCCAAAAATCACTACCTTGCAGTTTTAGCAACAACAGTATTAATAAGTGTATTCCACTGTCAGAAGCATCAGTACATTTTTCCCATATAACTTTAGATTCAATAGTTTCTGGACCTGGGTCCTTTACCTCAAATTGATACATTCAAAGTTTTCCACCACATCTGAAAATTTGTAACATTGTCATGGAATCACCTTGTATAAAAAAATTTGTGGCTGAAAAAAATTTAGAATACACTGAAGATGTTATGACAGTTGTGGAAGGGTATTTTTCATAGCTTCCAGAAACACGTCCTATGGTTGAAGCACATTCTCATTGAAAAGTTAAACATACAGCTTTAAAAAAAAAAAAAAAAAAATGCGTGTGCTATCCAAAAATACAGCCATTTGGAAAATTTTCTCCTTATACTCTCCCTAGTCTAATACCTGTTGAAATTTTTTAAAACATTTTGTCACATACTCCCATTACTGAATGACTTTCCCTGATGCGATGGATGGTTCGTCATCAAGACAGACTGGTGACCTTTGCTATTTCCAGTTTCCATGCTGTCACTCTGTCTTATCATTGTGACTGTAGTTCTTAATTTGTTATGTCTGATTTTTATGATTAACTTAGAATAAATCATCGTATTAACATATTTTTTTTTTTTTTTTTTGAAATTTAGAGGCTTGCTTTGTGCAGTTTTAATTTTTGAGACAGAGAACAGTTAAATGTTACCTTGATGCAGTTCCCTGCCATGCCATGGTTGGGCCTGCAACTGTGATGTTCATTTTGCAGAGGGAGGGAGGAGAGAGAGAGAGAGAGAGAGAGAGAGAGAGAGAGAGAGAGAGAGAGAATTCACCAAATAGCTGCAAACATTTTTTTCCCCTGGCCTTTAAGTGCAGACTGGTTTTGGAGGATGAAGATAACTTTCCAAAACATTTGTGCAAATATAGATAAGAGAAAAAAAATGTTGTAATTTGGTGGATTCTTTTCCTCAACAAAATTCAGTATTACATTGTGACTAATATGATTTGTTTGTGTGTTCTCCATACTCACGAGGACAAATTCTTAGTTTATCATTATGCTAAACTTAATTTCTAATTCAACAATTCTTCTCTAACAATACCATGAACTCCTACACCAATCACTATATTATTCTGATAGTTTGACGCCATAATATTGACAATTTCATCTTCTAAAACCAAAGCAGCAGCTGTTAACAGAAGCCCCAGTGCTGTGCTCAAAATACCGTCGTGTTGTGACACGGTAGGAACATTTCCACTTCATCTCACGATGTAGAAAGTATGCAGTAGGCTCATTAATTATGGTACTGTAAGCCAGTGATGTGCAATCCTGAAGGCCATGTCAGTTGTCATGTTAACAATGCAGAAAAACTGTATTGAAGGAACAAACTGCCATGCCATATTGATCCCAAGCAGGAATATAAATAACAACCTGCTCCTAGTCATCAAAGCAGGTTGTTTTTTTGAAAGTAAATTTGTGCACCTTCTAACTTAAAACAGGAATCCTAACAGTCAGGGCCAGTCCAAGAACATTTATCCATTCGAACGATGTACCTAATGTCCCCCACCCCCCATCCCCCTACCACCACCCCCACACACACAACTTTCTTTCCCTCTTACACTTTCACTCTAGTCTGTTTTCGCTGCTGATTGTTATACGCATTGCAGACAAACCTTGTACTTGGGTTCTCCTAGTGCCCCTCTCAGCTTAGCGTCCGAAGCAGCTGCTGCTAGTTGTGAGACATTCTATATAGAAACCTTGCAGTTGTGGTGCCTCTGGGGCCCCTCTCTGCTTGGCACCCCCAAGCGGCCGCTGGTGTTACCTGGGACTTAAACTGGCCCTTCCCACAATACTAATTATTATTGTTCTTCCTCATTGAATATGTGATGTGTTTGTGGAACATGTCCTTCCTGATTAACTAAGCACTGTATAGTCTCAGAATACCAATGATTCTACTTCCTTTGCCACACCATGGCCATATTACTTAGAAAATTTAATCATTGCAAACATCCACAAACAGATTAATTTTTTTACAAACAAAAACCACTATCTTCAACAGCACATCACTGATAGGTCTTTCGAGTGCGAAGAGCCTTTAGTCAACTGGCTTGCCTGTAATTGTGCTTCAGAGCATCAGACTTTCTGTTGATCATTTTAACAACTGGTTGCTAAATGCATTGCATGACAATTCTTATTTTATTTTTTGTTGTGTGTCATCTTGTGTGTTTTTAAACTGGGGTGCTTTATATCTGGTAAAACAATTTTTCTGATTTGTGTATATATCAATTTTCAATTTGAAAGCTTCCATTTATAATGAAATAATGGTTGAGTTTTGGCAACAATAGCACTTGATAGTTACTGTCAGCTGACCCATTGCAAGTGAGTTGTAAGTTTTGGACAAACGTGAAAAATTTGCAAAGGATTTTCAAACCTACTCTGAATAGGAAATATCTTTCTAATAAATACACTTCATTGATGTTTGATGAACAGTTATCCCTGTAATAGTATAAAAAGTATTAATTTTCTGTCTGTGTGTTCTTTTTGCTCCTTTATTTGGATGTATAGGAGGAGGTAAGTGGTTTAAACATTTTGTTCTCATGTAATTAATGGGAAATTTTTCTTGGCGGTATTAAAATCCAGCCTTGTAATTACAGTTGGTCAGTAAAGAAATTGTGCTTTGCATGTTACAAAGATCTTAATTAGTGATTGATATAGTAAATACTTTTGTGTCTGAAAGACTAATGGATGTGGGTGCAAATGATATAAATAAGGTTTAATATGAAGCAGTTTAATGTGTAAGAACCTGTGCATTTCTAGTGGGTGAAGAGTTTTGGGATATATATGGTTGTGATCTGTAAGTACATACACATAGTAATAAGTTTCAAGAAAAGAGGTTAGTCATGTGGCATTGCTATGTGGTAGAATGAGAGTGATAATTTCAGTTACGAAATTGGAATTGCTTTTTTATGATTGTGCTTGGCAGCAATGTCCTTAACAAAATATGACTGTTGTCACCAGTGCTTGTTGTGAGTGTACTGTTTAAGTGTTGTTTTTCGGATGTTGATGGTGGTGATGATAATAGAGAATAGAAAGAGTGAAACCTGATACCAGCCGGCAGCCTACTCTTCTTGGATAAGCTCATGGGGGCCACCTGGTATAATATTTCATCCAAACCATAACAATAAAAAGAACAACAACAGTAGTAGTAGTAGTGTCGCATGCCCTCAGCTGTACAAGACACTATAAGAAGTTTGGGATGTAACAATAGCTTTTGATGCAAAGTATGGTGATCATAATCTCGAAACCACAGTTTTCCATTCTTCTTTGTGAAATATTGACAATGAAAATTTCTTTGCCTGCTTTCAGACTGAGTGCTGCTGTGTTAGCAGAACAATACAAACACTGTGTTTTATGAGATTGCTTACTTTCAAAATCATAACAGTATGCAACATTTATGAATATCTACACTGTTGTGTCCTACAGTTCATGAGAACTGTCTCTGTAAAAAGACATCCTAATGTACTATAACCAAATTTTTCTTAAAATTTATACCAAGGCATTAATTGCAGTTGTTTCTTAAGATAAAAAAAATAAAAATAAGTATATATTCCATCTCGGATTGTTCACTTTAAAAAAAAAAGTGAAAAAGGTTTACAAATTCCTTGTACTGTTGTCTGCATTTATATTTGCTCATAAAATGTGTGTTTTGTCATAACAGGTGACCTAATGCAATATCTGTGATTAAAATAATAAACTCATCAGAACTTGCTATGATTTGGCAGTTAGTTTACTTGATTTCTTATCAATCTCTTGAAGGTTTTTTCATTAAGAGCTGTACAGAAAGTGACACAAAAACCAGTACTAATTTTGCATGAGGTGGAGCAATTGAATTGGCGTGAGGTATAATGTTGAGCACTAGTGTATGGCTGTAACTGCCTAACCAGAGCTGCAAATTCAGAGAAATAAATTGAGATAAATTAATTGCATACTTAGGGCCAGGAGAAATAGTGTTGGAAAGATGATGATGATGATGATGATGAGCAGAAAAAGCAGTCTAGATAACGGTAGGATCAATAGGCATGAAGACAGTTGAGCAAGCCAGGAGAAGAAAATGAGGCATTTTAAAGGGGATAGCAAATATGTGGATGTTATATTTACAAATGTTGTGTAGATGCTTTATAAATGGTTGAAGATTAAACTGATTAGCACAAGCACTTATAATTTCAAGAAAAAATAACAGGAAAATGGTGCTAAATTGTTTGTTGGTACAATCTAACTTTGGTAGGAAGTGTAGTATTGGAAATAAGCATTATATATATTCTTTTTTATTTACAAAGTAAAACTTTCACATGTATGTACGAGGGTAAGTCAATCATTTTCCACAATTTAGGTATATATTTGTTTATTTTGGTAGTACTGTCATTTTATGTTGATGGCGCATGCTTTGTTTATTTGTTGTTATATCATTGCAATTTTCAAGCTGCTAGGTTAGTTTCGTTATTACTGCCATGCTGTTAATCATTGGCTGCTCCACTGTCTATTTGCACCAAAGAAGAGCTATGTTCAGTGATCCCATTTTTTGTGGTCAGAAGGCGTATCAGGGAGCAAAATTCATCGAAGACTTGGTACAGTACGGGAACAGTGTTTTGCCACAATGGAGTGTATACGAATGGATTGAAAAATTCCGGAACGGTCACACAAGTGTTACAGATAATGAAGGAGCCAAACGACTGTTTACCACCACAAATGAAGAAATCATTGAGTGTTCATGTGAAATGACACTCTTAGACAGATGAGTAACTGTTGATGAAGTGGAATATCGTCTGCAAATAAGTCGTGGTTCAGCCTGCGAAATCATCCACAACAGACTTGGGTTTCATAAATTTTGTGCAAGATGGGTCCCAAAACAACTCACACAGTTGCATAAACAAACGCTCTTGGACATCTGCAAAAAAACATTTGGATCGCTGTGGCAATGAAGGGGACAACATCTTAGACAGGATCATTACTGGTGAAAGAAACATGAATCCATCATTACGAGCCGGAGAGTAAACGGCACAGTATGGAATGGAAACATCCAATTTCGCGGTGCAATAAAAAGTTGAAGACCCAACCAACCGCACCAAAATTGACGCTTAGTTTTTTGGGATGCAGAAAATGGTAGGAATATTATCCAAATTGATAAATCATTGAAGTTGTTATTCTTCTGTCACACAGTCGATCTTCAGTACAATTTTGTGCGATGTTAGTAGTTGCAGTGGTGACAGTCAATGGATGGCTTGCTTGTAGGGGTCATACATATGTTATATCTCTGAAAACCTTTTAATATAGTGTCTATTTTTAAGCTTTATGTTTAGGGTGGTTCAGATTTATGTTTACAGTTCTTCTCTCACTTTGACTTTGTGTGTGTGTGTGTGCGTGCGTGTGCGTGTGCGTGTGCGTGTGCGTGTGCGTGTGTGTGTGCGTGTGTGCGTGCGTGCGTGCGTGCGTTTCTCAGATGTGTGTTTTGAAGAGCTTGATTTATTGCTTACACTCCTCATCCAGCTTTCTTTTTTTCTTCTGTTTGTACCTGCACCAATGCATGTGTGTTCACATAATGTAGATTCATTAGTAATAAATTTGTCCTCAGCTGTTAACATGATTTGCTGTATGTTTCAAATTTAAGATGCATTAACTCAAAAACAATATTTTAATTGTGAAAATACAATTATTCTTACATTCAAGAGTGGTATGTATGTCATATTGACAGACTTACTTATTGTGTTTCATTTCATATATTTTACCCATCTGAAAGCTTTGTTAATTCTTAATGAATATTTCTAACATATTTGAGAAAAATCATTATCCATCAAAACTTCCTACTCACCACATAATAAAATGTTTTGAAAATGTGTGAAATTCCTTCTAGACCTATGCCATTACAAACCTGTCCTTGCAGTTCTGTGATCTTGAGGTAATACCAATACATTGAGATACCATTGTATGAGTTTGTTAGGTACGGATTTGTATTTATAAAGAGAGAAAAAAAGAGTGTGAAATATTGTCAATTAGTAGACACAAACTTCAGTATGAAGTTCAGTTTTGGAAATACAACTTCATTGTTTGGACTGTGTAGTCAAATACTGTTCATTTAATGGTTCATGTCAATTAAAAACCACGTGTGATACACACTGTGCTGTCGTATAATATATTTATTCACAACCAGTTTCGACCATCGATCATCTTCACAATGCAGGCAGACAAATGAAAACAAAGTGAAAACTGTGAATATGAACACAAATTACATTTTCATGGGACTTATTATTCAGAAAAATTAAGCGCACTATCTGTTGTGGCAACTTTGCATGTCATACATGCTATTTAACAAGAAAAGTATTCATCATAGCTGACTTACAGATGCCAGAAAAAGACACTTCACACCATAATTCCATCTTAGCAAGCAGAAAACATAAACTGCAGTAAGCGCACAGCACCATTGCTCAGGCACAACACCCAGTAGTTTAACACACAAGTGTTGATCAAGAAGCTACAAGCCAGATTGAAAGAACAAGTTCCAAACTATGTGTACACTGTAGTGTGGTCCCAGAGAGATAGATATGCACTAAAATTACAAAAAAGAAATACAATAAAAGTAAATCAAATGGATAATTCCCCACCCCCCCACCCTCGCAGTACATTTCTTTCTCTTTCCCCTAATTTTCCATTTGATTTTTTTGTGTGTTTAATTTTTCCTGTTTTTCATTTTCACTTCATTTCAACACAATGTTATGTAATACAGTGTTGTAATTATATTATTGATTAAATTGCTGTATGACACTGTTAAGTTATTTTAGCCTTGGCATCTCCATTGGTTACAGTAGGTTTTGTCCAGAACTTCTGATACGGACTTGACACTGAAATTGTTTTGGTTGTTGTTTGGTTTTTATGCACTCTTTTTTTGTGGTTTTTGCTTCTCATAATGTTCTAACATTATATGTCTATGTACATTTTTTATTGTGGTAGTGTTCTCACCAAATATTTCATTTGTTATGTGGCATTGTGATACCACTGGATTTTTTAAAATAGTATCATGTGCTTATTATATTACATCATAGTGTACGCACTGTGTGGCTCTTCATGTGGTTACACTATTTGTATCCTCACACTTCTGACGTGGATTTGACATTTTAGTCATTCGCTGCTGCCAGTCTGAATGATTTATGGTAGTTGGATTGCCTAATATGATTGTTTCAATATCACATACCATTTAATATGCTGTAGGTCTTAATAAGTAGTCAGTCTGTTTTTATCATGTGACATTGCAGTAGCATCAGGTGACATTGCAGTAGCATCAGGTGACATTGCAGTAGCATCATGTGACATAGCAGTAGCATCAGGTGATGTTGTATAGCATATTATTGTACATGACTGTATTTTGTTACGTGGTGGTTTTCACCAAATGGTTGGTTTGTTTTTATCATGTGGCATTATATCATGTAACATTATAATAGTATCATGTGACTACTGTATTCCATAGTATTGTATTGAAATGAAGTGTTAAGATAAAAAAGGAAAAATAAATAAATAAAAATGCAAAAAAGACGGAGGAATTTTTTTGTAAATTTGATATGTTTTATTGTATTTCTTTTATTGTGATTTTAGTGCATATGTACAAGTTTATATGCCAACTAGCTCTGCAGATGATGAAGAAATTGAGGAAATCTATGATGAGAGAAAAGAAATTATTCAGGTTGTGAAGGGAGACGAAAATTTAATAGTCATGGGTGACTGGAATTCGTCAGTAGCAAAAGGGAGAGAAGGAAACATAGTAGGTGAATATGGATTGGGGGGGAAGAAATGAAAGAGGAAGCCGTCTGGTAGAATTTTGCGCAGAGCATAACTTAATCATAGTTAATACTTAGTTCAAGAATCATAATAGAAGGTTGTATACATGGAAGAATCCTGGAGATACTAAAAGGTATCAGATAGATTATATAATGGTAAGACAGAGATTTAGGAATCAGGTTTTAAATTGTAAGACATTTCCAGAGGCAGATGTGGACTCTGACCACAATCTATTGGTTATGAACTGTAGATTAAAACTGAAGAAACTACAAAAAGATGCTAATTTAAGGAGATGGGACCTGGATAAACTGAAAGAACCAGAGGTTGTAGAGAGTTTCAGGGAGAGCATAAGGGAACAATTGACAGGAATGGAGGAAAGAAATACGGTAGAAGAAGAATGGGTAGCTCTGAGGGATGAAGTAGTGAAGGCAGCAGAAGATTAAGTTGGTAAAAAGACGAGGGCTAATAGAAATCCGTGGGTAACAGAAGAAATATTGAATTTAATCGATGAAAGGAGAAAATATAAAAATGCAGTAAATGAAGCAGGCAAAAAGGAATACAGACGTCTCAAAAATGAGATCGACAGGAAGTGCAAAATGGCTAAGCAGGGATGGTTAGATGACAAATGTAAGGATGTAGAGGCTTATCTCACTAGGGGTAAGATAGATACTGCCTACAGGAAAATTAAAGAGACCTTAGGAGAAAAGAGAGCCACTTGTATGAATATCAAGAGCTTAGATGGAAACCCAGTTCTAAGCAAAGAAGGGAAGGCGGAAAGGTGGAAGGAGTATATAGAAGGTTTATACAAGGGCGATGTACTGGAAATGGAAGAGGATGCAGATGAAGATGAAATGGGAGATACAATACTGCGGGAAGAGTTTGACAGAGCACTGAAAGACCTGAGTCGAAACAAGGCCCCCGGAGTAGACAACATTCCATTGGAACTGCTGATAGCCTTGGGAGAGCCAGTCATGACAAAACTCTTCCATCTGGTGAGCAAGATTTATGAGACAGACGAAATACCCTCAGACTTCAAGAAGAATATAATAATTGCAATCCCAAAGAAAGCAGGTGTTGACAGATGTGAAAATTACCGAACTATCAGTTTAATAAGTCACAGCTGCAAAATACTAACACGAATTCTTTACAGACGAATGGAAACACTGATAGAAGCGGACCTTGCGGAAGATCAGTTTGGATTCCGCAGAAATGTTGGAACATGTAAGGCAATACTAACCTTACGACTTATCTTAGAAGAAAGATTAAGGAAAGGCAAACCTACGTTTCTAGCATTTGTAGACTTAGAGAGAGCTTTTGACAATGTTGACTGGAATACTCTCTTTCAAATTCTAAAGGTGGCAGGGGTAAAATACAGGGAGCGTAAGGCTATTTACAATTTGTACAGAAACCAGATGTCAGTTGTAAGAATCGAGGTACATGAAAGGGAAGCAGTGGTTGGGAAGGGAGTGAGACAGGGTTGTAGCCTCTCCCCGATGTTATTCAATCTGTATATTGAGCAAGCAGTAAAGGAAACAAAAGAAAAATTTGGAGTAGGTATTAAAATTCACGGAGAAGAAATAAAAACTTTGAGGTTCGCCGATGACATTGTAATTCAGTCAGAGACAGCAAAGGACTTGGAAGAGCAGTTAAACGCAATGGACAGTGTCTTAAAAGGAGGATATAAGATGAACATCAAAAAAAGCAAAACGAGGATAATGGAATGTAGTCAAATTAAATCGGGTGATGCTGAGGGAATTAGATTAGGAAATGAGACACTTAAAATAGTAGAAGAGTTTTGCTATTTAGGGAGTAAAATAACTGATGATGGTCGAAGTAGAGAGGATATAAAATGTAGACTTGCAATGGCAAGGAAAGCGTTTCTGAAGAAGAGAAATTTTTTAACATCGAGTATAGATTTAAATGTCAGGAAGTCATTTCTGAAAGTATTTGTATGGAGTGTAGCCATGTATGGAAGTGAAACATGGACGATAAATAGTTTGACAAGAAGAGAATAGAAGCTTTCGAAATGTGGTGCTACAGAAGAACGCTGAAGATTAGATGGGTAGATCACATAACTAATGAGGAAGTATTGAATAGGATTGGGGAGAAGAGAAGTTTGTGGCACAACTTGACTAGAAGAAGGGATCGGTTGGTAGGACATGTTTTGAGGCATCAAGGGATCACAAATTTAGCATTGGAGGGTAAAAATCGTAGAGGGAGACCAAGAGATGAATACACTAAGCAGATTCAGAAGGATGTAGGTTGCAGCAAGTACTGGGAGATGAAGAAGCTTGCACAGGATAGAGTAGGATGGAGAGCTGCATCAAACCAGTCTCAGGACTGAAGACCACAACAACAACAACAACAACAACAGTGCATATGTATCTCTGTGGGACCATACTATAGTGTACACACAGTTTGGAACTTGTTCTTTGACTTTGGCTTGTAGCTTCTTTGATAAACAATTGTGTGTTAACCTACTGGGTGATATGCCTGAACAATGGTGCTGTGCATCTTTGTATGTTTTCTGCTTGCTTAAGCCGATATTATGGCATTAAGTATCTTACTCTGATGTTTGCAAGTCAGCTAGAGTGTACACTTTTCTGGTTACATAGTGTGTGTGACATGTGAAGTTGGCACAGTGGATATTTTTTGAAAGTACAGTTAATTCTTCTGACTAATAATTCTCATGAAAAGGTAATTTGTGATGATATACAAAAACTTTCCCTATTTAATATGTTATAACGGAAACTAATTACCATATGAGTACCAAACTTAATAGCATTAATGTCCAGAGTATTGGATGCATGATTTCCATGCATCACAGCGCCATCATCCAGTTCCAACTGTGGCCACCGAGTGCCATGATCAGTCATTGTCATTCATAGTGTCTCACACCCGACTAGTCAACAGGAGATTGGATAAAAGAAGCAGGACATTATTGGTGAAGTTCTACTATGAAAAGAACAGTAATGCTGCAGCTGCACTTCGAGAATATCGTCAGCTGAAAGGATTACGGAATGGTCGTTATTTTCCACCTGCTATGCGGAACCTGATTAAGATGTTTGAATCAAATGGAGAACTGGGTATTGCTCCAGGAAGAGGCTGATGATCAGTGCACGACAGGTGGTTGATGAAATTGCTGTTGCCATGGCAGAGAACGCTGTGCACATTTCCCAGTCGTCAGGCAGTGTGTGTACTGTGTCACAACAGTTGAACATCGCATGGTCCACTGTACAGAAGGTGCTTCGAACCATTCTCAACATCCTATGGACAGACGAAGATCATTTTTCTCTGACAGGTAAGGTGAACATACAGAATTACCGAGTGTGAGGGTCTTCACGTCCAGCCACTGTGCATGAAGTTCCTCTGTATGGTGAACGTGACACCGTATCGTGTGGCTTCATGGTTATGTTCATTATTGGCTGATTCTTTTTTGAACAGGTTGGCGCTCAAGGACCAAAGATTGGCAGTGTGACTGGCCAGCGTTACTGCATTATGCTTTGCCAGCATGTAATAACTTCTCTACATGAGAGAGAAGCATTGAACTCAACAATTTTTATGGGACCCCCACTGCACATTGCTCAAGGAATTCACCTGCTTCTTCGAAACACATTTGGAAACAATCAAATTGTCAGCCGATCTTTTCCAGGTGCTTAGCTGGCATGATCACCTTATCACACACCCTGTAAGCTTAGTTGTGGGACTACCTGAAGGACAGCGTTTACCAGAGGGACATTCGCACATGTGCTGATCTAGAGCACAGCATATCAGGAGAGGTAGCCTGAATACCTATGGACATGCTTGATTCTGCTGTGCAGAATGCCATCCTGCACTTTGACTCTTCTAGATACTAATGGGCACCGTATGGAACCCCTTTTGTAGCAATAATGGTTCCGGTTTGTAATGGTATGATGTACCATAGCAGCACATTAAAAGTGTTTAAATTGAATTTATTGTGCATTATTTCTCTTCCCCATGCCCTTCACATTAATGCCACCAAGTTTGGCACTCGTTCAGTCATTAGTTCCTGTGTTATAACATGTTAAATAGGGAAAGTTTAATTAGAACCACCCGAGTTATTGTAAGACATGGTGTATATCGTGTATTTTTCAAAGTATATCAATGCTGTTGACAGACTGAAAAAAAAAATTGATCATTTTTGAAACTAATATTCATTTTCTGTACCTTTTCTGTTATTGTCAAATATATTTAAATTTTTTATCAGGAATTTTTAATAATAATGAATATTTGTGTACTTTTATCTTGAAATCTGTTGAGTTTGTTCACCACTTGGCAATCTTATTTGGGAATCTTGGACTTCCTGTCATGATATTTTTAGATGTGAACTACTGAACCTTTATTTAGTAAGACAGAAGCTCGTATTAGTTTAGTTACAAAGCTGTATTTATACAGCAGCTTAAGTTAGAGAAAGCATATAAATCCCTTGTAGCTACACCAGTTCCTCTTGTCTCCACAAAACTGCATGCTCATGTGAGATACAGCTTGATGTAACACTTAAGTGTAGTGCATTATGGTCTTAAGAATGGGCCATACATATTAAATTTTGTAGCACTCACAAGCAGTTGAACTAGAAATAGCTAGATAGCTGCAGTGTCGGTTCAATGCAGGATGACGATACAAGTGATTTCAACATTATGAAAAGGATAGACTCGCCATGTAGTGGAGATGTTGAGTCACAGCAGGCTCAACAACCAGACTACAAAACAGATAAGCTTTTGTCCAGAAGGCCTTCTTCTGTAATACAAACTGACACACACACATTCACGCAAATGCAGCTCATGGCTTCAGCGGCTGGAGGCAGTTGTGTGAGCTGCATTTGCATGAATGTGTGTGGGCCTGTCGGTGACTCAACATATCTGCTATATAGTGAGTAGCAATGTATCCTTTTTGTACTGCTGTCATTATTGTGCCCTGGATTTTCCATTGTTCGTACGTGTAATTTCAGCACATTTTGTTGCGACAAGATTAAATGAGTCCTATGCACGGGTCATTCCATCTCTATGATTGTGCATGCAGAGGGGTTTTCATGTCTCACCTTATTCAGGTTGTAATGGGAGTGTTTTAATGGATAAAATTTCATTGCAACTAAAGTAATCTGCCATGGACAACAATCACATGTTGAAAGTGTTCACCGTTCTGTCACAGATTGTAACAATGGAGACATGAGCCTCCATGTAGCTAATCACTGTTTCAATGCCGATCATCATGAGGCAGGGAGCAGCCATATCATCCAGAACCGTCTTTTGCTGTCATGTACACAAATGTGCTCCATACATGTACCTCTGCATTGAATATCAAAAGTAGAGAGGTTATTGTGCACGTGGGCGTGGGCACACAGGAACACCAAAGTTGGATGCTCAAAGGACTGAAAAATATCATTCACACTGATCAGTAGCAGTAAACATTGCTAATGTTGATTGCAGAATATGAATATGTGGCAAACCATCCTCCTACTTGCCACTAGGGCTTCAGTGAGGCATATAGCGGAGATCTTATTACGTGAGGAATGTTTCAATGAGATGACATGAGGTCCATTTTACATGTGCTATGAACTCGCACTGGTGAATAACACAGCAACATACTGCTTGATAATGTATGTCATTTTGTTTCCTACAGCAGGCCTGTCCTGGAGGTGACAGGACGAGTATGAGCATTTGCTCTCGATCGCCGCCTGCGTAATAAGTGCTCCCATTAAAATGAGGCTGTCGGACATCATTATGTAGTGCAGGGAAGCACAAACTGAGCAGTGTCTTCAGAAAAGTTTTGCCTTAGCCTTACACAAAAACGTGTATTCTTATGGTGCGGTGCTTAGTGTAGAGCAGTTCATTTTAAAATCAATGAAAAGCACCATGATGGCAGGCAAAGTTCAGAAACACCAACATCAGTTTACGAGCTGCCAGTGCAGAATGCCAGCTATGGTTAGAACTTACAGACCTACAGTGTCACAGGCAGTTATGCAATAAATTCTCATAGACTTGGATAAACATTTTCCTCAATGTAACTTTCCACAACTCTATATGTTTGTAGCTACGATTATGTCGATGTTTGGACCTACATACTTGTGCAAGTAACTTTCTTCCTCAATGAAGAAAATAAAATCAAACCACAGAAGCTCACTGACACACTTCAACTTAAAAGTTTATCTTCAAATTAGCAATGCTCAGAAACTGGTTGAAGACATTGATGCTTTGGTGAAAACATGTGACTAAAAGAGTCACAAGTTGATGTCAGTTTAAACTTCATCTGAAAATGACAATCATAAAGTTGTATCAGTCCCAAGAAAAGTAATTTTTCATACTTAGCTGACCATGTTCATCACTTAAACTATTAAAAGGAATGTAAGTTTCATTTAATCATTTCTCTTCAGTGTAAAGATCTTAGAAAATTAATTTACCATGAAAGGCATTAATTAGGTGACACAAAGCAATATCAGTTTGTAGAACTAACATTAGTAACTGAAGAATTGACTCGGTGACAATAGTTTGTCATGTGGACCCCTCCCCTCCTTTTCTCATGCTGTTACACTCGGATCCAAGACAATGCCACCACCATATCGTGCCAAATGGTGTTTGGGTGGATGGAGGAACAATCTGTGGACATCAAGTTAGTTGTGTGTGCCCTGTCCATAACACCTGATGTCAGTTTTTTTGTCATATCATGCCTACCTTCAAGTGATTATTTAATTGGATAGATAAAAAATTTTCTCACCAACCGGTGGTAGAACACACTCGTAAAAGATGGTTATAATTGGCAAGCTTTCAGAGCCAGTGGCTCCTTCAGGCAGAAGGGTTGAAGGGGAAGGAAGAGGGGTGAAGGAAAAGGACTGGAGAGGTCTAGGAAAAGGGGTAGATTACGGGGAAGTCATCCAGAACCGTAGGTCAGGGGATACTAGCCATATGGAATGAGAAGGAAAGACATTGTTGGGGACTGCATCGGACGAGATCTGAAAACCTGATAGCTTAAAGGTGGAAGACAGGGTAATGTGCGGACATATATTACTGCTTAAACATCATGCATGAGTTGTTAATGGTGAGAAGCTTAGTGCGTTGTATGTGGGGGTGGGAGGGAATGGTGAAAAAAATAGATGGGGAAAACAATGAAATATGTAGAAAACTAAAACAGAGTGAAGCAAAGAGTAGTTACAGTAAAGAAATGCTGTGACGGAAGAAAAAGGCCAGGTGTGTGGTGAGAACCAAGGACATGTTGTAGTGCTAGTTCTGACCTGTGAAGTTCTGAGAAACTGGTGTCTGGGGGAAGATTCCAGATAGCACATGTGGTGAAACAGGCACTCGGGTCACAAATTTTATGTTGTAGAGCATGCTCTGCAACAGGATATTGCGAGTTGCCAGTATACACCCTCTGCCTATGCCCATTCATCCAAATTGATCATTTGGTGGTAGTCGTGTCAATGTAGAAGGCAGATGTTAGTTAAGTGTGACACCATCATGCCGGTTCCTCATGACAATAACTATGTACAGTTTATTAATGTTAGTGGCTTAAGAGTCAGTAGTAATAAGTATTTGTCATTAATAACCATATGAATGCACTGTTTAAATATTTCACCATTACAGTTGTTATGTGGTTTTCTTGTTCATTACTGACAAGATTCCCCGTGACAACAGGTTGGGATTTAATGTTCTAAATAATTGTTGGACCCAGAATCATGTTTGGAGCTATGTATTTCCAAACATTTACCAAGAACTAAGGGAAAGAGCTGCAAAATAATAATAATAATAATAATAATAATAATAATAATAAAAGTAATCTTTTGCTTTTATCAAACCCTTGAAACGAGTTTCCTCTTCAATGAGTACTGCACCATTAATCGGGTCAATCTAAATTAAGTGGTCTAATAAAAATTAAGTTGGTTGCTTGACCATTTTTAAATATTTTATTTTTTATATGTAATTGTCCTACAATTGAGAAGTTCAAAAGAGTTTTTTTTTCTTTTTTTTTAATTTTACCTTTCACCTTTACTGAATAGTGGCCATTTTTGTTTGTAATTGCATGGCAGTGTTTCAGTTTAGAGATGTTAGTAAAAATATTAATGTCTCTGCACTGGGTTAAGTTACAACATTGCAATTGACATGACTGTTTTTAGAAAAGTGCCTTCTACAACATTGTCTATGACACAAAATACCCTAAATTCAAAAATAACCAGGCAATATGACCTCCAAAGTCTGGTATCCAAATTTTCAAAAATCCTCTTTTTAGGCCCAAAAATAACAAACAAGGAGTGATTTATGAGAGTCTATTTTTTTCCTATAGTTAGATATCATACACTACTAGCCTCATATACAGCAAGAACACTTACAAATGTTTCATTAATTTTTTATGAATTTTTGAAATTTGAAAATTTTCATAGTTTGGGGTTAGTTATCTCAGGTGGGACTGAAGATAAAAATATGATTTTTGCAGTTTGTACACCTGTATGATAGAAAAGTACTGTAATAATTTCAGCACTGCTTTCTGACTGTAAACAAAGATTAATTTTTGAAAATGAGGAGATAATTTACATTGCTCTACAATGAGTTAATTAAAGAAAGCAGTAACACAGAATTATGGCACAACATTGATAAATTCAGGAACAAGGCATCTGACGAATCTCCAATTGAAGCACCTTGGTTAGATGAATTCACTGATCAAACATAACCCCTTCAGTATATCCTCAACCGCTCACTTGTGCACCAGGCCTCCGCCACAGTGACAACTGCCTGTTGTCTCTGTTTAACTTAGAACAACTGAAGAGAGCACTCAGCCACAGACAGCTCTCCAGGCATCGATAATATACACTACACTATGATACGTAACATGCTGTCCAATGTGCTACCACTCCTGTTGTATTTTTATAATCAACTTCAGGATTCTAAATACTTGATTGAAGTTTGGAGAACACACACAATTGTCTCAGTTTTGAAAAGAGGCAAAGATAGTTGTCAGACAACTTCATACAGACTCATTGCTCTTTCCTCTTGTATTAGTTGACCACAGTATTACTGCAGGTGGGATGAGAGTACTTCGGTTGGCTTATCATGAGTCATGCTGAACCACTTGATAGTATATTCACAACTTTCATGAAATCATTCACAGTGTGATGCGCCTTCCGTAAGCACCACTTTACTTTATAACTGTAACATCACCCCTTGTTTGCAGTAATGGCCATGCATCTGGGTTTCCATGTTACAACTCGTTTTCTCCAATTCAATAACCATGGGAAACACACACAAACAAAATGCACCAGCATACCATAGGCAACTTTTTCTCACAGCAGATGTTCAGTATGGCCACTGCAGGGATTGGTACATGCATCAATCTGCTGTTGTAGTGAATCTCGGGTGTGCTGATATATCCCCGGAGTATTGCATATGGTTTTGCATAATACAGGCAAGGAGACTCTTCACATCTTGTACTGGGGCTCCATACACAAGAGCTTTCAAATGCCCCCGCAAATAGAAGTCCAGCCCAGAGAGCATGGAGGCCAAGCGATTGGTCCACCTCTACATCTCCATCTCTCACCGTATCTGTTACTTAGAAGCCATTGTACATTAACACCAAAATGAGGTGCTCCATCATGCACAAAGTATGTTATGTCACAGAGCTTAAGGCACATCTGCTAACAAATCAGATTGAACATTCTCTATGAAATTACTGTCGAGTGTAGGTGGAAGAAAGTGAGGCCCTACCAGTCAGTCACCAACAACACCGGCCCAAGCATTGACTGAAAGTTTTTGAGGACTTGTTTCAACACTTGCTTGAGGACTGATGTCTGCCCATAGAAACAGATTATGAAAATGTTAATTTTCTATCTGATCTCATTGAAACGCGCTTCATTTGTGAACAGCACTGTTGCACTCACATTAGGATTCAAACTTCGTTGAATAAACCATTCGCAGAAGATTACCTGTGCAGAAATATCAGCTGCTGATAGTGCTTGCACACAGTGACAATTGTACAGATGCAGTTGGTTTTTGTTTAACACTTGCGAGATATTCTTGTCTACATTTAGTGTTGCAATTGCTTGTCTTTACTGACTCTAGGGTCGTCGTCAACAGCATGAAGAATTGCCGCTTCCTGTTGTGGTGTCCTCCTCATCTTTCTAGGCCTTCCCCGGTCACAAGTATCAGGCTTAAAAGCCCCATGTTCCCCAAGATGATGATAAATGGCTTCAAATGTTCTCCTGTCAGGACACCTTCACCCTGGAAGTCTCTCCCGGCACAAGTGTTGAGCATGAGCACCATTGTGTCAGCTAATCCATACATCAAATGGGCATCTGCCATCTCTGCGTTTGTATACATTGCCATTGTACGAGCCAAGTATGTGATTAACTCTATGTATTTACCCCTGTGCTGCAATGGTCATGCTGATGGCTGAGACAGTAGATGTCACCTGTAAACTAACAATGACATACATCGCTTGGTAAAAGGAACGCATAAAACAAAACACTGGCAGTGCACAATGTAACCAGACATCACCAAGAGTGCATGTTCCCTGTGATTCTGACTTTCTGTGCTTGTGTGCTTCCCATGATTAATCAGTTAAAGAAAATGAGTTGTAACATGGAAACAAAGCGTTTCCAGGCTCAAGTTCATGTAACATAATTTCATCGCCACATGTGAAGAATGTGTCCAGCAATTTGTGCTGTGCATTTTTGTTACACCCTGTGCACTGTGTACATCGTGGCTCTAGAAACAGCTCTTCCCATATTGACTAAAATACTTCAGTATATAGATGGTGTTTATATGCGTACTATCTCCACTAAATAGGCTACAGTGAACTTTTAATGTGGTATAACTAGCTGACTTTTGATTGCTACCTACCTAAGTTGTGAGCAGAGTGTGAAATACGGTTAGCACTACTAGTTTGCCTCCATGCTGTAAGTTGGGGCTTGACACTCAAAACATTTACCATCACTATAAGCCAGGCTTTTAAGTAAACATAGAACCATTATTCACAGCACCTGAAGAAGATCACTAGGTCAGTTGTCCAACTGGTGGCCCAAATTGGATTAATTAACACAGTTTGCGAGTTAAATATGCATCACGAATAAAATACATTGCAGCAGTATGTTTTCAGCTAGTTATTTGCCAAGTAGGAATCGTAATACAGAAAGAACATGCACTCGTAGGGGTTATAGTAATGATAGTGCCTAGCTTTTGTTTTTCTCTGAGTTTTTATAAAAAATCAATTGTAGGTCTTTATCATGTGAATGATTGGTGGTTGCTTGTACAGTGCTGTGTAGTGTTTTGCATGGTTTAGAATGGAATGAAAGAAAGGGAGAGCGTGAAACGTAGTGTCTGCACTTAACCCATGTCTCTCAAATTGTGCCATGAGCCCCAAAAATGTTTACATCTCTATCTATTGAACAAGCCAGTGTTGTCACATACACTCATTCCATGATACTTAATGAAATGGCATAGCTTTTAACCCAGGACATTTCTACATTGTCTGGTGTTTAGGATCTGTGCATCCCATTCTGTCCTTGTACTGAACAAGGTGATGCTGTGGTAAGAGATTAGACTCTCTTTCAGGAAGACCAAGATTCAAATCTGCCCCGGTCACCAGATTTAGGTTTTCCTTGGCATTCCAGTTTGCTTAAAGAGATGCTTGCTTTGAAAAGGGGATGGCTGATTTCCTTCCCCATTCTTTTATGTTTTGGGCCTGTGCTCTGCATGTAAATACTGTGTTGCCAGTAGGAAATTAATAAACCAAAACTTTTCCTTTCTCTTGTCCCTTTGGCAGACAAATGCTGATGAAATTATTTTGCACATCCTTATTCTGCCGTGATTACATATCATGTTAGTGTGCATTAGCAACCTTAGTTCTAGAGCTAGGATATTGTGTGTCAGAATTTGTGAATAGATTTTGTCTTGTGCAGT
Source organism: Schistocerca gregaria (assembly GCF_023897955.1). Lineage (NCBI taxonomy): Eukaryota > Metazoa > Arthropoda > Insecta > Orthoptera > Acrididae > Schistocerca > Schistocerca gregaria. Next base: position 264,229,433 of record NC_064921.1, read on the forward strand.
TGTGCAAAACAGGAAAGTTGAGCAGGAAAGATATTTGAAATGTATAGCTAAGAAATATATGTTCCTAGTTGACATTAGATAGCTGAGGCTTTTTTCCTCTCTTCACATTTAATTATTTAAAGTATGTAATGAGAATGTTAAAGGTGTAAACAGCCAAGTTAGTAATTTGTTTTACATATATGTAAAGCATGTGGGACTTGTACCCATAAGGAGAATAACACAGTAGACAGTGATGCATTGACAGCATAGTTAATGCCTAGATGCACTCAGTTACTAAACTGCATCATACATACTGATACAAACTTCATTGATGGATAAGAGCGGTTGTTGGCTGAGACTCAAACACACATATCTGGTACTTCTGGAAGCACCTAGCTATGAGAGATTTACATCAAATGCACTCCATTGTTAAGGGGTACTCTTTGGAAACAATGTTAAGGGTTTAATTTTTTCAGCAACCACTGACAATTGTATAAAGAAGATACACTGATAGAAACATAATTACTGTTCAGAATTGTGCATGAAGCACTGTTTGCCACAATGTACATTATATATAAATCCAAATGTATACTTGCATTTCCATGTAAAAAAGAAAAGGCCTTTCAACTGTGTGGTTTATTTTTATTTCTTATAGAGTTATGATAAAGCGGGCCCAAGGTCGGAAAAGGTTTGGGCGTAAGAACTTCAAGCAGCGGTATTTTAGACTGACTACTCAAGATCTCACATATTCAAAAACCAAAGGTATGTGTTACAGATGGTGTCATGTGACAAATGGTAAACTACTAGTGTTTTTCTTACTATATCTTTAAAGATACAGCTCTTCTGTTAATGTTGTTGTTCAGATTATTGAGTGAGTGGTCAGTAGACTAGACATAGTGGATATGTGTCTATAATTATTTTCCTTTTTTTATATGTTTCATTCTCAGATGACACAAAAGATATCATTAACATTGGTGATAACACTTTTGTTGCCTGAAGTTGAAACACACAACAAGAATAGTTTACAAGGCCACCACTGTGTTTCCCTAAGGCAGTATGCCTAGTCTGTATATAATTACTTGATTGATTTAATAGATACCTTTATAGTTGCCAAAGAGTGCATAGTTGAAATTTTTCCAGCAACTTGTTTGTCAATTTTGATTGCAAAGTTATTGTGCTTGCAAGTAAAGTATTTCATTATTTCTGATGTTTCATTGTTCCAAATCAAAATTTACACGATTGTGCTGCTAATAAACAGTGGGTAAAATGTAAGTTGAAACAAGCACTGGTACCACTATGCATCCAGCAATAAAAATGAATAAACTTACTTAGCATGTTAATTTGGACAGAACAGCTGAGTTATAGATCCATTTAACAATGAGGATGTAGGTAGAAAATGACACTGTTAGGAGTGAAGACAGTCTATAGATGGAGATCATCGTCTTTGGGTACTAGGGAACGATGGATGGCAGAGGATGTGGAAGAGGAAGAAGAAGACAGGCTGCTGTATGTGTCCAGTTACAAATAGGTTGAGCTAATTGTTTGGAAAATATCAATTGACCAGTTTCCCCACAGATTATTTTTTGGCTACTGGAATATCAATTTTCATCATCATTATTATAGCTAGTCTTAATCCATAGGGGGTCTTCATTTGTGTTGTGTGGAATATCATGTGTTTTACAGGAAACTCTCAATGTCTTTGGAACTTGCTACAGTCACAGTGTTGGATCAGCCTTTGATTAACATTGTTTAACTCCAAGTTGAAAAAAATCAGCTGTCAAGTCTCTCACATAAAGAGGTTCCCAGAGCCTCTGTGACTTGCAGGCATTCTTCCATGTAACACATACCAGTGACTGTATAGTGACAGTTGTAAACCATACATTTCATCATAACCCTTGTCACAATAAAAAAAAAAAACAGCTGTCATTCTTATACTGTAGTCAATAAAATAGAAAGAAACTTCCACATCGGAAAAATATATTCAAAAACAAAGATTCCAAGACTTACCAAGCGGGAAAGCGCCGGCAGACAGGCACAATGAACAAAACACACACACACAATTACTAGCTTTCGCAACCGATGGTTGCTTCTTCAGGAAGGAGAGGGAAAGACGAAAGGATGTGGGTTTTAAGGGAGAGGGTTAGGAGTCATTCCAATCCCGGGAGTGGAAAGACTTCCCTTAGGGGGAAAAATGTACACTCGCGCGCGCGCACACACACACACACACACACACACACACACACACACACACACACATCCGCACATACACAGACACAAGCAGACATGATATGTCTGCTTGTGTCTGTGTATGTGCGGATGGATGTGTGTGTGTGTGTGTGTGTGTGTGTGTGTGTGTGTGTTTGTGTGTGTGTGTGCGAGTGTACACCTGTCCTTTTTTTCCCCCTAAGGGAAGTCTTTCCGCTCCCGGGATTGGACTGACTCCTAACCCTCTCCCTTAAAACCCACATCCTTTCGTCTTTCCCTCTCCTTCCTGAAGAAGCAACCATCGGTTGCGAAAGCTAGTAATTGTGTGTGTGTGTGTGTGTGTGTGTGTGTGTGTGTGTGTGTGTGTGCGTGCGTGCGTGCGTGCGTGCGTGGGTGTGTTTTGTTCATTGTGCCTGTCTGCCAGCGCTTTCCCATTTGGTAAGTCTTGGAATCTTTTTTTATACTGTAGTCACTGTGATTTTGGACTGCAAAATTAGCACCTTCAAAATCCCACAATTTGTTTTGCAGTTTTGTTGGATGACCATAACTACAAACACTTATTAGAATGTTGTTAACTTAGTGGAGTACATCACACACACATTCTGGGCATTTCATTGCAACAGAAAGAGCGGTGTGCTGCTGCCTCATTTATAAAATTATGTGGAACTGCCTGCAGAGTGAAACTACTTTGAATTAATGTAGGCTTGCAGAACATAAATAGCAGGTACAGGCTTCTTTTCTATTTTCTGCATTGCAGATTCATTTTCTTTAATTACCATAAAGTCAACTTTAACAGATAGTGTCTTTGGGATTGGAGTTTCCTCTTCATCTGAATGTGCAAGTAATGCTGACAGTTCTCTCCAACTACTGAAAAAACATCCCTGAAGCAATTTCATGGAAGTGGAGGAATTAAAAGTTTGATGCATGAACCATATAATAATTTCCACCATTGTGTGGTAGCAAAAGATCTTGCAGATAATCCTAGAAAATTCTGGTCCTATGTGAAATAACTAAGGTGGTCAAAAGCTTCTATCCAGTCACTTATCAGCAGTCTAGAGTGTGTCAATAGGACATAGCAGAAGGAAGGCTGGAATGTGAAATTTTACACTTAAAAATTCTTTCATGCAGGAGGATCACACTTACACACCATTATTCAACTGCCATACAAAGCCCTTTATGGAAGACACAGAAATAGGAATTGAAAATAAACAAGTCACTAGGTCCAGACGTGCAATGTAATGCTTCTTTTAAAAATAAGATTGTTGTTACTTACAGTGATTAAAACTTGACAATGTATACTCAGTATTGACGGATGATGTGGCTCAGATAAATAACTTCTTCCTTACTTGATGTCCTGGTATTTGTTGTCAAGTACTGTGTATGTAAATAAGGTCCATATAGTGTGTAACATGAATTGAGTTCAAGATACACCGAGAAACTTTTTATAACATTTTATTCCATAATGCAACATAGGTCTTATATTATGGAAGTTGGATCAACAGTGAACCCAAGGTTCCAAAACTCACTCGCTTATATATTTCATGACAGTTGTAACATTGTTGTTACAATTAAAAATCATATCATCTTGTTAATTTAACAAACATTTGGAAAAGTTACAGTTGCTATTGTTTGATCAATACACACAATTCAGTCTGAAAAAAGTTATTGCAGGCATTTACATCTAATATGCAACACACCGTTTTTTGCTATTTTCCTAATTTCATAGTAAATAAATGGAGTAAGGCATTCCTATCATGTTTTCAGCATTTAATTAAACAGACCTTTTTATCATTATTAACGGATGTTTTAACATTTAAACAGAAAGTAACTTGAGTCATTTGTTTATATTGTTTTTGATTGGCGGGCATTATAAAAATTCATAATTACAGTATTACAAGAATTAGTGAATGTAGTTAGATACATAGATCATAGTGATGAATAATAGCTGTACACTATACAAGCTAAACTTCATCTGAAGTATTTTGGCTGATAACTAAAAATGAGCAACTCATTGAAACGTGATTTCATTACATTCCAATTACAAAAGAATGTGACAGTTTCAGATGTCCCTACCAGTTGACTAAGCTTTATAACTTTGATATGTCAGTAAGGTACATCATTTGCATACTGTATTATCCACAGTGTAGTGATTACTGGTAATGACATTTTAATTACCTTGTTAAATGGAATGTGGGTGGTTGCTTAGCCCCGAATGAGCTCAAAAATGTGGTATTAAAGTGTTCAGTATGCTATCTAAGCTGATCTGTTACATTTCAGGTGGAAACCCACTTTGGTTTTCAGAGAGTACTCTTTGGCATTGGCCCATCACTTTGCTTGAATATACTGCAAATGCCTTGTGTAACACAAAGTCCCAAGCAAATGGGTAAAATACTCCTGTGAATAAGAAGGGTAAAAGAACATACACACAAAAATTACAAATCAGTATTCTTAACCCTTTGACTGCTGAAGGCACGCCACCTGCTTGGCGCGCTGAGGTGCCGCAGCCTGTGGTGTAATCCGTCTACGTGCGCTGCGTGCCTCTCTCTTGGAGCTGGCACCGGGACCGGATCAGCCCGCACTGCTCAAGCTGCCCTGTGCTGAATATTTCTTGGCTGAATATGGCTTGTGCAGAGCAGCGTAAATTTTCGGCAACTTTGAGCTGTAAATCTCGGGCAATAGTTTTTGTAAAGAAATAAAATTTGGCCATCTTGTACAACTTTACGCATTCTCTTAAGAATAATAATGGAAGGAATTTTACAAGCCATATTGAACCAGAAAATTGAAGGTAAATCAGCCAAAAAAATAGGAGCCCAAAAAAATTTTGAAGTTTGGCGTCTTGCATCTCCTGAACTAATGCTGTGACAAACGTGAAACTTTGCATGTAGTAACCTAACAACACATGGTTCTTAAATATAAAGATTCATTTCCATCTCAGTTTTCAGTACTGAATGAATTAAGCACGAAATTGAAGATTTTGTAAAAACATCAAAAATGTGGTAGTTTCATTCCGATTTTGCTAAAAAAACTATGCTCTATGAAACATACCAAGTTGTACAACTGGAATGATATTTGACCACGAAAACCAGGCCCAAAAACAATGTAAACTTCTGGTTAGCATGTCTAGTAGTGTGAATGCATGATTAAAATGAGATTTCGAGTGCAATAGATTGACTGCACAATGATAAGGAATAAAAAATTTTATTCCCACTACTATTTTCCAACTATCTACAAATTAGTCGAAAAGATGTTGATATTTATGAAAAGATGAAAGCAGGGTGTACTCAATACCTCTTTTTCAAATACTGTTTTCTATTCATGCTTCAAAGCCAGTCTCATTTGAACAACAAAATTTTAAGTCCACCCACTGTCCCCAGAACAGTGAGTTTAATTTTCATTATTGGCTATCAACAAAGACAAAGTAGCAAGAAAAATCACACTCAGGAAAGAGTTTTAGCTTTGCCATATTGTCTCTTATTGATCAAAGGTGTTTAAATCAGTTATGGTGAACATGTTTTGTGCAAGTAAACTGAGTGTGATCTATATTTTTACTACTAAAAATAAAAGAATATAACTGTCCATGTTATGTGTGAATAATTTAAATGTATTGTTCACAGATTAATGTATGGGTTTTGTTATACTGGCACAATATACTTGGCGTAATTACATTTGCCACAGTACAGATATTGCACCATCTCAGTTACCAAGTCCGTTCATTTGCCAGTAAACTGCTACATATGAAGAAGTCATGCTTCGTTTGAATAATTTTACACCTGTTGCATCTGTTTCCCATCCTTCTTTTCGATCTGGCCTTTGGACCAGCACTGGCGAAGTTAAAAATACATTTATAAATTTTTTTTACATATTTGCCTTTTTTTAGTAATTCATTCAGATCCGTCAATAAATCTTCTCAGATTTCGGTCCCCGTGATTAGTAATGCTTCTTTGTATGATAAGTCTCAAAGCAGGGTGCAACACATAATGGAACATTGCAAGTTTTGCATTGGTATCTAGTTTCCCAGCACACTTTCTGTTTCGTGCAAACCATGTATCTGCGCATTTTTCTGCGAATGTTTACTCACAATAATGGCCAGGAAATGTCTCCCTGTGAATAGCAGAGGATTCTTGTCATCGTAGCGCCTTCCCCTACCAGCTTTTTTCCGTTCTGTATCATGTTTTTCTACAATCTCCCTTACGAGAGAAGGCGAAACTCTGTGAGTACTATTTTTCGCCCTGTTACCGACCGGTGGAGAGCATGAGCATTTAGAAAGCACAAATCCAGAAAGCGAAAAAAATATTTCTTATAGCATTTCACAGTCATACGCAATGATCCCACTGAGCTCAGTAACATGCCACAATGGTGAACTGCATCCATACTCAAATTGTAATCTACAATACATTCCAGTTTCTTTATTTTTTCGCCGGTATTTCTGTCAGTCTTCTCTGTTTCAACCATTTGTGTTGTGTGACTTTTGGTCAACATGTACACACCTCTCTAATCGCACCACTTGATAGCAAGGACCTTGTTAGTGGACCTTAACTCAGTTTCTCCTTGTTTTAATTTCTTCTGCAGTTGTGGCATGTTGTGCCCGTTCTTACAGACAGTGCCACATGCAGCTGTTCCATGGTTGTGAAGCCAGGGGAACAGGTCCGGGCTGGAGTACCAGTTATTGACATATAGAATATGACCCTGTTCCAAATATGGTCCCATAAGAGTTGCCACTGTGTTGCCCAAATTGTGGAACCCAATTTCTGTTGTTGCACCTGTCTATACAATGAAATCTAAAATATACCCACTCTGACAGTCACAGAGTACAAACGCCTTTATTCCGAATCTACTTTGCTTGGTTGGAATAAATTGCTTAAAAGATAATTGTCCTTTGAACAACAAGAGGCTTTCGTCTATACAAAGCTTGTGATGTAGGCGAATATGAATTACGAAACGTCTTACAAACTTTGCCAACAATCGTCCTAATTTTAAATAGACTGTCGCCTCCATTACTCTCAGAGTTGTCACTGAAGTGTAACATTCTCAGAAGTAGATAAAAATGGTCTCGGGACATAATTTTGCTGAAAACTGGCGTGTTCAAAACTGTATCTCTGGACTAATATTCACTTAATTTTAACTTCTTAACTTGCACCATTAGAAGTCAAACAGCAACAAAACAATACATTTCCTCAAATCCAGTGTCTTTCCACTTTGACAGTCGAGAATTCACAGATTCTGTAGTATTTTCTCTGGTGTAAACGTAAAAACTACATACAGAACACTTATGTGACCCAGTGTTACAGAACACTTGTGTGACCCAGTGTTGAGTACTGCTCGAGTGTTTGGATTCACGCCAGGTCATATTAAAGGAAAACAGAGAAGCAATTCAGAGGCATGTTTTGTTTCCGGTAGGTTTGAACTACTCAAGAGTATCACAGAAATTCCCTGTGAACACAGATGTGAATCATTGGAGGAAAGAAGACGCCCTTTTTTGAGAAATGCTGTTGAGAAAGTTCAGAGAACAGACATTTCTGACAAACTGTAGAACAATTGTACTGCTACCAACATACACTTCAAGTAAGGACCTTTGTGGTGTGTATATGAAAAATAAAGGCTATTACAGATGCATGCAGTCACTTTCCCTTGCTCCATTTACACTGAAATAGGAAAACATATGATTAGATGCAGTGAAATGAAATTATTGACTGGGAGACTGTCTAGGGTTGTTCGGCCTCCTGGTGCAGGTCTTTCCATTTGATACCACTTCAGGTGCTTGATGAAAATGAGCTGAAATGTTTAGGACAACACAAAACATCTAGTCCTCAAATGAAGAAAATATATAGCCCTGCTGTGAATTGAACTTGGGGCATGGCTATCTAGAGGCATTGGCATTCACTACTAAACCACTAGGCACCCACTGCCATTCACTAAATGGTGGCTTACAGCGTATGTATGCACATGTAGAAGCTATAATCCACTAGAAAGAAAAATTACACTGAGAGACTGAATTGCAGTTTCTCTCTCTCTCTCTCTCTCTCTCTCTCTCTCTCTCTCTCTATTCCATATCAACATCTCTACACAATCTATGACACAACTGACACTAGCGATTTAGGTTCTTGGTGATTTTGGCACTTGGCTGCAGTCCATGTACACACAGGAGGGAGTTGTCACTTGGCTGACTAGGTTTCACACTGAAAAACAGTGTTAGTATGTTTTGTTCAGATATGTTTAAATGATGGGCAAAAATTTATATCTTACAAACACAGTGTTACAAGGAAAACTAAGTTTCTGTCTGTTATACATGTAACTTAAGTCGAATACATAATTTATCGTTATTTACAAGGCATGAAATCAAGTACATGTTTAATATGCTTTTCCTGTTTCATAATAGGAAAGGAACCACTTTGTTCTATTCCACTGGACAAAATACTGGCCGTAGAACGACTACAGGAAGACTCATTCAAGATGAAGAATATGTTTCAGATTGTTCAGCCAGAGAGAGCTTTATACATACAGGTAAATATTTCTGTACTTTGTAGACCAGTGAGGTATTACTCACACACATTATTATTTTTGGCTTCAGTGAAATTTTCTTGTACGTTCTGGAACTGAATGTTAAATTCCATAATCAAAATGGGTGCATCTGCAGCTTTGCCTCCCCTGTTTCTACTTTGTAATATTGTAATCTTTAAGAGAATGTGATGTGTTAACCACTTTGTAAAGGATGTCTTAACCACTTTGTAAAGCATAGGATCTGTACAAAGAGTTTATCATTTTCATCATTGTAAAGACATACAGAAAGTAAAATTCAGTTGTAGATATTGTAGCAACACGCACAGTACAGAATGCCAGTAAAAATACAGTCACTTTAATGTTTAGACCACAAACACATTCAATACATTATCCATCTACATTGCCAGCTCAGTACCAGTTTAAAAAAGAGCGATCCATGAGTGCAGTGAAGCTATTTATCACATGGAACATCACAAAATGAGAATGGCAGCACTCCGTTCCAGTGTAAAATAGAAAAACACCTGATGGTGCTGAACGATGTCTGTGCACGCCACTGGGGAAGCGTGACTCTCCATACTGTCTGAAGGTGCCGTCTCCTATTGGCTATTGAACTTCGATGGACGGTAAGCCGCTGGTGCGATTGATGTGGTAACTACAGGTTACCACAGTGTGCTCCTCGTATCAAGGTTCCTGTAAACTGTGTCCCTTCCCCATAGGCTGGTGCTTGGTGCTCAGGAAGGCTGTTGGTGGATGCCCACTCTGTCCTAAAGAGCTCCCTTGTTGCTCTCCACTGGAGTATAGGGCCAAAAGTGATCCAGACAGTGATGGCATTGCTGCAGCCTGGTGGCACAACACTTGCACTGGATCCATGGGCCAGAACATGCCTCCAGTGGAAGCGGCAGCTACTGTCGCTGCAGTGCCTTCCTCTGTAGTGTATGGCCTTCCACATCTGGGCTCTGATGAACTGGCAGAAGGCTGGAAACGAGAACAGCAGAGGGTGAGCAAGTCATATTGTCATATGGGACAGAATCAGTTGAAAGGTCATCAAGAATGGAGGTGAACAAGGAGAACCAGGCATGGGAAGAGTGGACTATCTGGAAAGTGTGGGAGTGGCAGCAGAGGACATTTCTCTACTTAGGGCAGAGTTGATTGTGGTGGCAGGTCACCAGCCTGTATGCTGTCTGCAGTGTGAAAAAATGCTGCCTGCAGACAACTTTTGGGATCCAGTGCTTGTAGAGACCGAACACACAATCCCAGACTGGAGTCGCAAGTGTGAAATGCCCCATAAGAGGGACCTTCTACAACCTGAGTGCGAGAAGCATGAGATTGGATACCGTGCATGGCTGGCAGCTATGCAAGAGCTCCATCAGGCTCTTCTCCCCAATGAGAGTGAATCTGTATTAGCTAAGAAAGCACCTGTGTGCCTCATCTGCATAACTGTCACCAGTATACTTCTTCATTTTCGTCTTAAAAGTGTAGATGGGATATTCTGCTCCATGAACATGTTGAGTACCATGGTACATGTAAAAATCATGAAAAGTTTGCGTGTTGGATGTAGGGGGGAATGAAAATGAAAAACTTAAGTTGCAAAGGAAATGCGCCATATAGAACACCAAAACAGTGCTCATACAAGCGTCTGCCAACAGCGATGTGTGTCAAAGGCTTTAAGAAGACTATGCAATGCTTTATAAGAAATTGCTCCGATGAGCGTGACGTGACAGCTGTTTAAATTAGATTTGTTTGAGCTGTTGTGGGTGGGCTCTTGAGCATGCACCGTTGAGTCGCGTATGAGTAACACATTCTCCCGCTTCTGGTTACAGGAGTGTGGCTGGGTGCCACTACTTAATATTGCGCCGGTTCGGAAATACGGTAAATCTGGGGCTAATGCACAGAGCAGTCTGAGTTGAGGTGGGGAGTCTCCACGTGACCTGTGTTTATGTTCAGTGATTTTGTTGTTTCCTATTCATTTATTGCTCTCACATTAAATGATAACAAAACTGATTTTTGTGGCCGGGAGCTGTCAAATGAATTAAAATACGTCTGCATAATTACAGAAGGCTAAAATATGCCATTAGTTTCAGATTTTATCTCCACCTTTCTGACAGTCAAGCATTAATCGCCTTACAGAACAATCAAGTTATTTTTGCCGGTTTGCTAAAGAGATTTGGCTGAAAATTAATCTTTTCTGCTGAGGCAGTCAATTTATGTGAATCAAAGTGTTTAATTTCACACTATTAGATAGTTTCAACTGTTCGCTGAATTTCAAGTGCACGTATGGCATTATGCCATAATAAAAAACCAAACATTAGATAATACAGACGGGTGCTCCAAGAAAATTTACATACGAATGTGCATTTTAAGCTGAATTATGTGTTTTAGTATAGTTCACGAAATTCTGATGCTCTTGAAGTATCGTCTGATGTCTTGTTTCTTTTATAACATGTGTAAGATCGTTTAATGTTTTACATGTACGAACATTGGGCTTCCTGCGTCATCGTAGCTGCACAAGCGCAATGACGCCTGTTATGTGGTACTCTCTTGCTAAAACAAACCTATTTCTAACAGGTCGCAGGAAAATATTGCAAATGGTGGTTTGAAAAGCGTTACATTCAAAGCAGATTTCCTCTTACGCAAGATGAACTATGTGCGAGAATGTACGATGAATTTCTTAAATCATAAAGCGTTTGACTCTCATTTAAAAATTAACTCTTTGAGGACGACCATTTAGAAGAATGTCGAGCCCAGAAGTTCAGACATTTACGTCGTTCTTAAAAATTTTACTTCCACATTTGTGTGATGTATCTTAAAGTGTAACAGGCACAAAAAGATCAACATTATATATGGAAGCTTAGCTTCTCTTCCAGCTTATTAATCTTCGAGACCAATATTATATATGAATGCTATGTATGTTAATTTAAACCATTAACTTTTCTTATTTGTGTGTTCGTGCTACTGAAGAGTTATCTTGCTATTGGCTTACTACATCACGTGTCCTATGCTGCCATCAGCTGGCAAGATCACGTGACATGAGCTGTGACTGTCTTACAAAAGGGCATCGCAATCTCGATTTCAATTTTTCGGAAAGTAACATGCGATGTTTAGTGGAATTCAAATTTATACCTTCGTAATACGAAAATATGTAGCGTACATGTTGCTGCACATCAAAGGTCTTTCAAAACTTGTTTTTCCCCCTGGGTTTTCTAAAGTGCCAGGAAATTCTACTCTGGTATATAAAACCATAAACATTCAAAGAATTGATGAGTTTTACTGCGCCAAGGAAGAGTATACTGTCACTTAATGCCGAAAAGTGTATTTTCACCTGGGAGAAAGTGTATTTTTAACCGGGAAATCCGGGAATTTTTTTTCCTTGTCCATGTATAAACCCTGTAATGGGAGGAGTCTCCTTCTCTACTTGAGAGCAATTCTTATGTGCTTCATTAAGCATCTTTGGTGCAAAAGTGATGAGTTGTTCTGAATCATGAACACAATATTGAGACAATATGACACCCATGCCATACTGTGATGTTCCATTGCAACATTAAGCTGAAGTCACGGATGATAGGTGGCCAAGCATAGAGCAGAATGCAAACTGTCTTTTGAAGTCTTAAATGCATGGTCAAAGGCAGGTGCCCACTTAAGCATTGCACCCTTATTAAGCAGCTGATTGAGAGGATAGAAAACCAAAGCTGGGTATGAAAGGAACTTGCAGTGATAAGCGACTTTGCCTAAGAATGCTTGGAACGTCTTCACATTCGAGGGGTTCAGGAGGGTCACAGTAACTGTTGTGTGGCAGTCAGTCTGCTGATTAATCCGATGAGAAATAACATGTCCCAAGCATTCTGTAGAGGGTTGGAAGAAATGTGTCTTTTCCAAATTGCAATCAAGACCTGCATCACCCAAGGTCTGAAACAAAAGACAAAGTTAGAGGAAATGGCCCTCAGTGGTGGAACCAGTAATAACAGTATCATTGAGTAATTGACAGAACACATAGTCAGTAGCTTTCAAAGTCCTGATGAAAACAGGGCCAAATATTCACTGTACAAATTGTTTAACACTTGATAGGGCACAAGATACAGTGCTAAATGAACAGAATCAGAGACCGTAAATCCAAAATCCTAGAAAGTGTCCAAACCAAACAAATTTTCCACAAATGTACTGTCCACTACCACAGAAAGGTAATAGGTCAAACCAATACCTTGTATGTTGTTTCTACAGTAAACTGGCTGAGAATAGGAATCTGCTGTCTATCGTAGTGTGAAGGAGGCAACAGCGGAGGGGAACTAAGATGTAGATAAGTATTTGAATTCCAAAGTTAGGTCACTGCACCCTTATCCATATTTAGGCATAATGAGGTCATGTTACATGAACATTGATGAACAGTTTATTAGAAAGAATTGCAGTCTCTCCACATACATGATTAACAACATTAATGTCCATGGAAGTGGGAGGTACAGCAGAAGTGATCAAGTGTTGCACACAGTTTCAATGTGACCTTTCTTATGACATATTATGCAGCACAATGCCCAACATTATGGACTGTGTTGCACAAAATGAGGATAGGGGCTTGGGGAAAGTTTTCTGCCAAGATCGTGTGAAGAAGAAGAAGAGGTAAACTGTATATTTTTGCCACATTAATTGTAATGGTAGTTTTAAAAGCTGATGTCCTTACAGACCACACATGAAACTTTTCTTTTTGCATTGTACCATGTTCATGGATATTGAAGTATACTACAGACAGGAGAACGTGGCTAGCATATTGATAAAAGGCAGCAAATTTTTGTTCTAACAGAGCTACTGTAACAATTTTATGAATGTCTATTTTTGTAAACAACTGTGGTAGCAAATTATGTTCCACGTGATGTAGTAAAGTGCGCGTCATTTATGACGGCGGTCGAGTTTGGGTTCGTTCTGCGCATCTGACGTCACAAACCACAGTCAGCCAATGAACAGAGAACGATGTTGCCAGAGCTCGACTGCAGTGCAGAGCAGGGACGAGTGTCTTCAGTTGTAGAAACATTCAATCATAAATAAAGTAATTGAACAAAAGCAGTGTCTTGATAGCAGACTTCCTTTTATAGAAAGTTTGGAAAAATCATTCTTCATACCAATTGCTTCATATTCTGTTAATTAAAGAAGCAATAAGCCTCCTAATTCAGGCGATAGCATGGAAAGGTGTTTGTATCACTCTCACTAACCATTTTTTCGCAATAAAGAACAGCGGTAATTGTTTATTTCCTATTGTACTTCGACGAAGTGTGAGTAATTCATAGTCATACCAACAGTGTTTGTCAGTATTTTGTGATAGTTTAAAGTTCTCTGGGAGACATTGAATGATGAGATTTGTTAGTGTAATGGTTAAAGTGTGTGGTTGCTAAGCAAAAGGTTCTGTGTCCAAACCTTATTTGGTGCTTAATATTTTCTTTATTTAAAAATAATATCGAAGTGTGTTACTTCATGAATTTTATTTTTTTGAATGTAATTTTTTGAAATTTCTAGTGGCAACTATGCGCTATGGACTTTTACCTCTGCAAACTCTTAAAAATTTCATGCAATGGTTTACTACATCTAATGCTGCACAATAAGTGTGTTGAACTTCGAAACAAAATAAGACATTTATGGGGGGAAGGTATCAGTCAAGAAGACGTGCAAAAATCAAATTTTTGGACCAAATATTTTTTGTGAAATCGAATGATAAAGTGTGTCAAAGCAGTCGAAGCACCATGTGTCTGCTCAGGTGAGCAGTGCAATGATGACAAAATCGCGGAATGTGGGAAGCATGTCTCTGTAGCAGCGAAAGGGTTAATGTGGCTGTGGTGGCTTTACTTCATAAACTGCGCACTCCCCCATAAGCGTAAGTTTGCGAACTATACTATGGCGCGTACAGCTGGCAACACAGCAATCTCCCACATCTGGGCGGGCATGCGCAAACTGCCAAGATAAAAGAATTGAACTATAGCATGTTTCTGAGTGACCAGCAACCACAATGGAACCCTACTTCATTTCCGAACTACTTCCAAAAACTGAGAAATGTAAAATTTGGATACCTGCAAGTGTTCGTCTGCTTGCACAGTTAGGAGTCTAATTAATGGAACATACATTTTGAGAACAGAATGTGCGATTGTGAAGTTGCGCACACCATTATTCATTTTTATTTATTGGAACTAAAAATCACATTATTTTTCATAATTTAGCTTTAGTATTTTACTTTTTCTTGATTTAGTAAAGTGTCTTCATTACTTGAAAAAAACTAGCATTGTATACAGTAATTCCATTTATTTTTAGGCAAATAACTGTGTTGAAGAAAAGGAATGGATTGATATTTTGACAAAGATATGCCAGAGGAACAGCAATCGACTGAAACGATACCATCCCTCTGCCTATATCAATGGAACTTGGCTGTGGTAAGCAAATGTTCGATTTAAGATAGAATCGTTTTTATAAAATTAATTTAGTAATAACAATGTTATGCAATAAGCTCTGTTCTTCTCTTTGAAAGGGCATACAAAACAGTAAAAACAATACATGGAATATTCTGTTACTTTTCCTTCTGTTCTCTTGGGACCAAAATTAAAGTGTGTTAAGAATTTTTGTGGTTCATGGTGTGTGTTCCTGAAGTCATGTCCTAGTTCACGAACCACGGGCAATGTATGAGTGGCCAAGTAAGTGGTCCCGACAGTTGGGATACCAGTTACTTTGGAATAAGGCTGGGCATCTCGGAAATATTCTGAGTCGTGGTCACCTTTGTGCTCAGACAGCAAAGACTACCAAATCCACCGGTTAGTCCCTCAACCGTTAGGGGTAAAACTCAATGGGACTCGGGGCAAGTAAGGCTAGCAACCTGCTTCCCCGATATTTTAAATATGATGCTGGCAACAATCAGAGTAAAATGCCTTGGACCTTTGGAGGTGACGGAGTCCCACCTCTAACTGACAAAGCAGGGACTCCTAAGATACGACTTGGCAAGCAAACGGTAATGAGATGGGGAGCTATTAATATCAATGGGGGCTACCCTGGGAAGAAGGTAGAGCTGGCAGAGGTTGCAAGTAAGATGGGGCTGGTCGTTTTAGCTGTTAGTGACATTCACGTAAGGGGTCAGAAAGAAGAGGAAGTGGGAGAATACAAGGTCTATCTGCCAGGAGTCAAAGCAGGAATAGCACAATGGGGTGTAGGGCTTTACATCAGGAAAGAAATGGAACCCAGCGTAGTTGCAGTAAGGTATGTAAACGAACGACTGATGTGGATAGATTTGCCAATGTCTAGCAAGAAAATTAGGATTGTGTCAGTATATTCTCATTGAGAAGGGGCAGATCAAGATAAGATGGATAGTTTTTATGAGGCACTCAGTGATGTAGTTGTTAGAGTAAAGGACAAGGACAGTGTTCTGCTCATGGGTGATTTTAATGCCAGGATTGGAAATCAAACAGAAGGGTATGAAAAGGTTATGGGTAAATTTGAAGAGGATATGAAGGCCAACAGGAACGTGCCAGTATGGGCTTAGTAATCACAAACTCCTTTTTTAAACATACGAACATTCAACTGTATACTTGGGAAGGCAGGGGAACCAGATCTGTCATTGACTATATAATAACGGATCAGGAATTCAGGAAGGCTGTGAGGGACACATGTGTATTCAGGGGATTCTTTGATGACACTGATCATTATTTAATCTGCAGTGAAATTGGGATTGTGAGGCCGAAAGTGCAGGAGGTCAGGTCCATATGTAGGAGGATAAGGGTGGAGAAACTACAGGATAAGGAAATCAGGCACAAGTACATAACAGCAATCTCAGAAAGGTACCAGTTAGTTGAATGTAGTCAATTGCAGTCATTGGAAAAGGAATGGACAAGGTACAGGGACACAGTACTAGAAGTGGCTAAAGAATGTCTTGGAACAGTAGTGTGTAAAAGTAGGATGCAGCAAACAGCTTGGTGAAATGACACAGTCAAGGCAGCCTGTAAAAGGAAAAAGAAGGCATATCAAAAGTGGCTACATACTAGAACTCTGGTAGACAGAGAAAGTTATGTTGAAGAAAGAAACAAAGCCAAACAGTTAATTGCAGTATCCAAGAAGAAATCTTGGGAAGACTTTGGAAACAGGTTGGAGACTATGGGTCAAGCTGCTGGAAAACCATTCTGGAGTGTAATTAGCAGTCTTCGAAACGGAGGTAAGAAGGAAATGACAAGTATTTTGGACAGGTCAGGAAAACTGCTGGTGAATCTTGCGGATGCCTTGGGCAGATGGAGGGAATATTTTGAAGAGTTGCTCAATTTAGGTGAAAATACGATCATCAATGTTTCAGATTTCAAGGTAGAATGGGATAGGAATGATGACGGAAATAGGATCACATTTGAAGAAGTGGAGAAAATGGTCAATAGACTGCAGTGCAATAAAGCAGCTGGGGTGGATGAAATTAAGTCGGAACTCATCAAATACAGTGGAATGTCAGGTCTTAAATGGCTACACAGGATAATTGAAATGGCCTGCGAGTCGGGACAGGTTCCATCAGACTGGACAAAAGCAGTAACCACACCAATCTTTAAACATGGAAACAGAAAAGATTGTAACAACTACAGAGGTATCTCTTTAATCAGCGTTGTGGGTGAAATCTTCTCAGGTATTGTTGAAAGGAAAGTGCGAGTATTAGTCGAGGACCAATTGGATGAAAATCAGTGTGGGTTTAGGCCTCTTAGAGGTTGTCAGGACCAGATCTTTAGTTTATGGCAAATAATGGAGAAGTGTTAAGAGTGGAATAGGGAACTGTATCTATGCTTTATAGATCTAGAAAAGGCATATGACTGGGTTCCTAGAAGGAAGTTATTGCCTGTTCTATGAGATTATGGAATAGGAGGCAAACTTTTGCAAGCAATTAAAGGTCTTTTACATAGATAGTCAGGCAGCAGTTACGGTAAATTGAGTTCATGGTTCAGAGTCGTTTCAGGGGTAAGACAAG
Source organism: Schistocerca gregaria (assembly GCF_023897955.1). Classification (NCBI taxonomy): domain Eukaryota; kingdom Metazoa; phylum Arthropoda; class Insecta; order Orthoptera; family Acrididae; genus Schistocerca; species Schistocerca gregaria. Next base: position 264,247,065 of record NC_064921.1, read on the forward strand.
GCTGCAACCTGTCTCCACTGTTGTTCATATTATTTATGGATAATATGTTGAAAACAATAGACTGGCTGGATGAGATTAAGATATGTGAACACAAAATAAGCAGCTCTCATATGCGAATGACTTACTTGTGATGGCAGATTCGATTGAAAGTTTGCAAAGTAATATTTCAGAGCTAGATCAGAAATGTAAGGACTATGGTATGAAGATTAGCATCTCCAAAACGAAAGTAATGTCAGTGGGAAAGAAATATAAACGGATTGAGTGCCAAATAGGAGGAACAAAGTTAGAACAGGTGGACGGTTTCAAGTACTTAGGATGCATATTCTCAAAGGATGGCAACATAGTGAAAGAACTGGAAGCGAGGTGTAGCAAAGCTAATGCAGTGAGCGCTCAGCTACGATCTACTCTCTTCTGCAAGAAGGAAGTCAGTACCAAGACTAAGTTATCTGTGCACCATTCAATCTTTCGGCCAACTTTGTTGTATGGGAGCGACAGCTGGGTGGATTCAGGTTACCTTATCAACAAGGTTGATATTACGGATATGAAAGTAGCTAGGATGATTGCAGGTACTAGCAGATGGGAACAATGGCAGGAGGGTGTCCACAATGAGGAAATCAAAGAAAAACTGGGAATGAACTCTGTAGATGTAGCAGTCAGGATGAACAGGCTTAGATGGTGGGGTCATGTTACACGCATGGGAGAAGCAAGGTTACCCAAGAGACTCATGGGTTCAGCAGTAGAGGGTAGGAGGAGTCGGGGCAGACCAAGGAGAAGGTATCTGCATTCGGTTAAGAATGATTTTGAAGTAATAGGTTTAACATCAGAAGAGGCACCAATGTTAGCAGTGAATAGGGGATCATGGAGGAATTTTATAAGGGGGCTATGCTCCAGACTGAACGCTGAAAGGCATAATCAGTCTTAAATGATGATGATGATGAATTCATTTTCTTTGAGTGACCTACCATCCACTTCCGGGTATACTATACAGTGTGTTTCAAAAAGTGTCCAGAAACGCTTAATTTCCATGTTAGAGCTCATTTTAGTTTAGTCAGTATGTTCTTCCACCTACGCTCAATGGAACACGTTATCATGATTTCATACAGGATACTCTACCTGTGCTGCTAGAACATGTGCCTTTACAAGTACGACACAGCATGTGGTTCATGCACGATGGAGCTCCTGCACATTTCAGTTGAAGTGTTCGTACGCTTCTCAACAACAGATTCAGTGACTGATGGATTGATAGAGGCAGACCAATTCCATGGCCTCCACGCTCTCCTGACCTCAACCCTCTTGACTATCATTTATGGGGGCATTCCAAAGCTATTGTCTACGCAACCCCGGTACCAAATGTAGAGACTCTTTGTGCTCGTATTGTGGATGGCTGTGATACAATACGCCATTCTCCAGGGCTGCATCAGCCATCAGGGATTCCATGCGACTAATGGTGGATGCATGTATCCTTGCTAACGGAGGACATATTGAACATTTCCTGTAAAGAAGTGTTTGAAGTCACGCTGGTACGTTCTGTTGCTGTGTGTTTCCATTCCATGATTAATGTGATTTGAAGAGAAGTAATAAAATGAACGCTAATGTGGAAAGTGAGCGTTTCCGGACACATGTCGACATAACATATTTTCTTTCTTTGTCTGTGAGGAATGTTTCTTGAAAGTTCGGCCGTACCTTTTTGTAACACCCTGTATTATAGCAGCTTTTTTTGTGTGATTGGTCTCTCTAACGTATACTCATTATGTGCACACTTGGCTTTTAGGGAATTTTTATTTTCCAATACTCGATGACTGTTTTAATTGTTTTTGTTACTTTAAACCGTGCTCATCTGGTTAGCAATTTTAGTACAGACTCTAAAGACCTTGCTGTCACGTACCCAAATCAATATAACATGACCATTATCACTAACACCACCATTATTGTCACATTGTCACCACCACCACCACCATCACCATCACCACCACCTGGTATTTTTACACATTTATTGAGGTTTTTCAGCATTAAAATTTCAAGCTACACTGCTGCCTTCCCATTCATTGTTACAATCTGAGACAATCTATAGCAACTCCTGGCATCAAAACTTTGATGTCCATGGCATTACTTTTGGACAGCAGGGGGTTTCACCAAATAGTACTTGCAGTAAACCCTTTGCATGGTAGCATATGAAAATCCCAATGCTTGCAAGATCTCAGATATTGATAGTGCCATGTGTTAGGCACCAGTTATGTGGTCTTGCTCGCTCAAACTTTCCAGTATGCCATATCTTTCCCATCAAGTGCTGAATTGCTGTACTGATAGTCAGTATAAAGTCTTACAGCATCTGAGCTTTCCAACCCCATGACACACTAAGGTCCATTCGCTAAAATATTTCACTGTGAATCATGGTGCATCTTGGCATTTTTCACTTACATAAATTGTCGTCAGAATTGGAAGAAGCGATAATTGAAAGAAGAAGAAAAATCCTAGTGTTAACAGGGTAGACTGTTCTAACACTACCCCATGGGACTCTGGTGCTTGCAGGCAAGCACAGATAGTAGGCACCACCTGCAAGGAACCCTATTACTCCATGCTCACAGTTTGTTCTGTTGCATGCTCGAGCAATTCACCCACCCCAGCCTAGCTCAAGCACAAAATCACACAAGCTGTAGCACATTTCTTGATTGCATTCACGTGATCTGTTTGTCCTCCCCTGTGCCCCCTCTGCCCACAGGCGAGCGCTTAAGCTGGAACAGCCTGTAGCACTAAATAAATGAAATATAACTTGAACTGTAGTAAAGATTGTCATGTTGTACACATAATTAAAATATGACATTTCATAATACTAACTATATATAAGAACCAATGCATATGTATGAGCATTTTTCTTTATTTTGATGTATACCAAATGGTTTCTTTATCTGCAATTCAGTTGACATCATCTTGTTCTCAATACCAAACAGCATGAAATTGTCAGTAACACTGTTGTTAATAGTTGTACTGTTGTCTATATTGACTTCTTTTGGCTGTATTTCATGTTTGTCATTGATAGTAAGTGTAGTTTTGTATCTTGTGTGTCACTACAAATCAAGAGTTTTGGGAGTCGGTTCATTTTCAGTCTTTGCATTTTGTGATAATACTGTGACCTCTAAAAGTGTTATAAACTGCTCAAAAAGAGTTTTGTATCCACACCACAGCAACAAGCATTTGACCATTCATCCACTATTGTGAGACACGAAACATTGTATACCTGCCCCTTTTGTGCTCGCCCATGTTTAACACCAGTGGCTGATGACACTATTTTCAGATTATGGCTTATAGATACTCTGAACAGAACCCAATTGATTTTGTGCTGCCTTTTTGGAGGCAACTGGGAGAGCAGTGTTAACACTGGCAGTACACAATCATCTCTACATGATCAATTTGACCTTTTTAAGTATCATCAGTGCAACCCCTCCCCCAGCAACATAATAGTATGGAAGGTGAGCAAGGGAACACTTGAATTGTATCTTGATAAGTACACAAATGCTCCATTTGTCTGATGCCTGATAATTATCACAGTGGCCAGGTTTAAATGCATGTCTCAGCCACACAGTCCCATGATTTAACTAGCGGAGAGGGTTATTCATCTTTTGGGCCTACTGATTACACACTTTTACCTGGCCCTTGAGCAGAGGATGCTGGTATCAGATGCTTGTGATCAGCATGTAACACTTTAGCTGCAGAGACAAACCGTGCCTTCTCTTCCCAGAGCAGCTTGTTTATAGCTTACAAAAGAAACAAACATGTAATGGTTTAATGGCAAGTCACTATAAGCACCAGATGTGGCCTCTTCACTCATTTCTGTAACTAATATTAATAATCACTATGCATGACACTACATGTAGCTCAACACTATATTTACAGTGGCTGCTTATTTCTATGGCACACAATATTGTTACATAGCTGAGGTCAGCAACACGGTGATATTCCGGAGTGACAAAAAGTCAGCAGACTTCCACTAATCACAGAGGGACCAAGATAAAGTGCGGAACTAGTGTATCACGTACAGATGTCAATCTCTCTCATTGCCGCCTATTGTTTTGTTAGTTATTTTGTTCTTATCTTAAACAAAGTTGCCTTTCTGAATATTGTTGGGCTTATTCCTTATCTCCCAGCTGTCCTTGAACCTAAGCTCATACCTGCTCATAGATGTGCAGATAATAGATACAAAACTTCTATTGATCAGTTTATACATATGAAGAAAGTGTAGTTGCAGTTCAGTGTGTATTACATTGTTAACTGTAGAGCACCAATAAATGCTGGGTGAGTTAATTTATAGACCTTAGGATGGCAAGGCATATCTTCACCCACAGTCCTATCAGTGTTCAGGGGGTTCAAACCAATCTTCAACTTGGTAACTACACATAAAAGGTAATCATCAGTTTGATTGCTCTTGTATCTTGCATCCTATCCTTTACCTTTGCCCTACGCCACCTCTTCCCATTCATGTTAAAACTATACAGGTTCACAGAACTATACCGTAAATTGCGTTATTAATATTTGAAAGTACTGTAAGATACACTTTGGCTTACATTAACCAAATATATGTTATTAAATTTCACTGCCTATAGCACACTTTTGCTAATTTTTAAGTGCATGTGTTAATAGGCCCAGCAATAGTGCAAAAAAGTGGCGGGGAGTATAGTCATCTCCATATCTTAATTCAGAAATGTTGTCTTGATGTACCATTTTTGTAATCTGTAACTTCATGGTCTTACTGTCTTAGGATTGAAATTACAACAAACAATATTAATTATCAATAATAACATAGCTCTATAGGATCTGCTTCACTAATTTTTTTCTCCTGTGCAGCTGTAGGTCATCAAATGAATTTGAACCAGGATGCAAGGATGTCTCGCCAGGTTCCGAAGCAGGTCTTCAGATGAATTTAGATCCTGACCGAGAATTACAGAGAATTCATTCTTTATTTATTACACATATGGCTAAAGTGGAAAGTCTGAAAGGTGTGTATTTAGCTGCTTTCTTACTTTCTATTATTTACTACTACAGTACAAATCTTTCTGACCACAGTAACATGATTTTTTGTATTATACAGTCGTATGCACTGCTTTTGGTTAGTGATTGGGTACTTCTTGAGGTTGCCTTAAAGTAATTACAATTATTTCATTACGAGTTTTGTATAAGGCATCACATATCAAACATATAGTTATTTTCATATGTTGTCAGATGTTGTATAAGTGTCCAAACATTTTACCCAGTGCCAGATACAGTTTGAACTCTTCAGACATTTTGCTGTCTAGTACTTTCCACAATTATTATTTTTTTTTTTTTTTTTCGTTTTTTCTAAAACCTGAAATACTTCCCTTTCAGGTTTCTTTCCATTCTACAAAACAGAAAGAAAGCACAGGGCGACTGGTGGAATTATAAGGGTGGGTGAAAAACCAGTCTCATGGTGTGGCAGCCAGTCCCCAGACTGCAACAATGCAGGCAGGTTTCTCCTCACTGGCTCAGCACTTGTTTCAGCACACAAAGGTAGTTATGTTGGTTAACAGTGGTATAGTGGAGCACACTGCGGACAGTTTCCTAGTTTTTGAGAGGCGAACCAACCATATTTTCATGTTAGATTGAACCTTCCCTACTTTTTTCTGTCTTCATGGCAGAACAGTCTCTCAGTGGTGATATTGTTGATTTATTCTTAGGTCATATCCACAAAATCATGACTTGTTGCCACCTTTGATTATTGAGAAAATCCCCATATTTATTTCTATTCTTCCAGGTTTTGTCGCATCTCTTCGGTAGCTGAAATGTACTCGTAGGATGACATTTTCTGGGATATATTTCAGTTCCGATTTTTCTGGTAACATTTGTCACACACAGAAAGAAAAATTCTTCAAAGATATTCTGATTCAGTTCTGTATAGATCTGATCACAATATGTACATCTTAAGCCAATAATTAACCACTTCTAAAATGAGAGAGGATCACTTGTAAGTTCGTGGTTGACTCAGTTTCTTTTTTGTATGTCTTCAAAAGACTGGTGATTTTTGCTATTGATTCGCCAAACTGTAAACACACAAAACAGACTAACAAATAAATCATCATCATTTAAGACTGATTATGCCTTTCAGTGTTCAGTATGGAGCATAGTCCCCCTTATAAAATTCCTCCATGATCCCCTATTCAGTGCTAACATTGGTGCCTCTTCTGATGTTAATCCTATTACTTCAAAATCATTCTTAACTGAATCCAGGTATCTTCTCCTTGGTCTACCCTGACTTCTCCTACCCTCTACTGCTGAACCCATGAGTATCTTGAGTAACCTTGCTTCTCCCATGCGTGTAACATGACCCCACCATCTAAGCCTCTTCACCCTGACTGCTACATCTACAGAGTTCATTCCCAGTTTTTCTTTGATTTCCTTGTTGTGGACATCCTCCTGCCATTGTTCCCATCTACTAGTGCCTGCAATCATACTAGCTACTTTCCTATCCGTAACCTCAACCTTATTGATAAGGTAACCTGAATCCACCCAGCTTTCGCTCCCATACAACAAAGTTGGTCGAAAGATTGAATGGTGCACAGATAACTTAGTCTTGGTACTGACTTCCTTCTTGCAGAAGAGAGTAGATCGTAGCTGAGTGATCGCTGCATTAGCTTTGCTACACCTCGCTTCCAGTTCTTTCACTATGTTGCCGTCCTGTGAGAATATGCATCCTAAGTACTTGAAACCGTCCACCTGTTCTAACTTTGTTCCTCCTATTTGGCACTCAATCGGTTTATATCTCTTTCCCACTGACATTACTTTCGTTTTGAAGATGCTAATCTTCATACCATAGTCCTTACATTTCTGATCTAGCTCTGAAATATTACTTTGCAAACTTTCAATCGAATCTGCCATCACAAGTAAGTCATTCGCATATGAGAGCTGCTTATTTTGTGTTCACATATCTTAATCTCATCCAGCCAGTCTATTGTTTTCAACATATTATCCATAAATAATATGAACAACAGTGGAGACAGGTTGCAGCCTTGTCTTACCCCTGAAACTACTCTGAACCATGAACTCAATTTACCGTAACTGCTGCCTGACTATCTATGTAAAAGACCTTTAATTGCTTGCAAAAGTTTGCCTCCTATTCCATAATCTCATAGAACAGACAATAACTTCCTTCTAGGAACCCAGTCATATGCCTTTTCTAGATCTATAAAGCATAGATACAGTTCCCTATTCCACTCGTAACACTTCTCCATTATTTGCCATAAACTAAAGATCTGGTCCTGACAACCTCTAAGAGGCCTAAACCCACACTGATTTTCATCCAATTGGTCCTCGACTAATACTCGCACTTTCCTTTCAACAATACCTGAGAAGATTTCACCCACAACGCTGATTAAAGAGATACCTCTGTAGTTGTTACAATCTTTTCTGTTTCCATGTTTAAAGATTGGTGTGATTACTGCTTTTGTCCAGTCTGATGGAACCTGTCCCGACTCGCAGGCCATTTCAATTATCCTGTGTAGCCATTTAAGACCTGACATTCCACTGTATTTGATGAGTTCCGACTTAATTTCATCCACCCCAGCTGCTTTATTGCACTGCAGTCTATTGACCATTTTCTCCACTTCTTCAAATGTGATCCTATTTCCGTCATCATTCCTATCCCATTCTACCTTGAAATCTGAAACATTGATGATCGTATTTTCACCTAAATTGAGCAACTCTTCAAAATATTCCCTCCATCTGCCCAAGGCATCCGCAAGATTCACCAGCAGTTTTCCTGACCTGTCCAAAATACTTGTCATTTCCTTCTTACCTCTGTTTCGAAGACTGCTAATTACACTCCAGAATGGTTTTCCAGCAGCTTGACCCATAGTCTCCAACCTGTTTCCAAAGTCTTCCCAAGATTTCTTCTTGGATGCTGCAATTATCTGTTTGGCTTTGTTTCTTTCTTCAACATAACTTTCTCTGTCTACCAGAGTTCTAGTATGTAGCCATTTTTGATATGCCTTCTTTTTCCTTTTACAGGCTGCCTTGACTGTGTCATTCCACCAAGCTGTTTGCTTCATCCTACTTTTACACACTGCTGTTCCAAGACATTCTTTAGCCACTTCTAGTACTGTGTCCCTGTACCTTGTCCATTCCTTTTCCAATGACTGTAATTGACTACATTCAACTAACTGGTACCTTTCTGAGATTGCTGTTATGTACTTGTGCCTGATTTCCTTATCGTGAAGTTTCTTCACTCTTATCCTCCTACATATGGACCTGACCTCCTGCACTTTCGGCCTCACAATCCCAATTTCACTGCAGATTAAATAATGATCAGTGTCATCAAAGAATCCCCTGAATACACATGTGTCCCTCACAGCCTTCCTGAATTCCTGATCCGTTATTATATAGTCAATGACAGATCTGGTTCCCCTGCCTTCCCAAGTATACAGTTGAATGTTCGTATGTTTAAAAAAGGAGTTTGTGATTACTAAGCCCATACTGGCACAGAAATCCAAGAGTTGTTTCCCGTTCCTGTTGGCCTCCATATTCTCTCCAAATTTTCCCATAACCTTTTCATACCCTTCTGTTCGATTTCCAGTCCTAGCATTAAAATCACCCATGAGCCGAACACTGTCCTAACAAATAAAATCACATTGAATTCTCTTGCAGAAAATACTTGGTTATTTGATCCACAGGGTTATTAAGTAACAGTGCCGTGTAGAAAAATGTATAACTGGCAGGCTCCTGTCTTCGAGACAGTGGTTGTCATTACTTATGTATTTCCTGTGCGTGATTATGACTTCCTTCTAAAGTATAAAAACTATTGTGATTTAGACCATAATTCTGTAGGAAAATGGCTAGTTCGTTTAATCTACCAGAAAGATGTGAATTTATTTTACCAGCTCAGCTGATCCTCTACTGCTCGTTGCCTGTTCTCAGGTGTCATGTAGTTTATCCTTGTGTTTTTTTGAATCTTCCTCATGCCATTTCAACATTTGTTTTTACAAGTAAGTCCAGGTGCTTGCCAGGGTGATTTATTATAAAAGGAAGAGAAGCCAATTCCATCCTATGACCTCATTAAAACTGGTAACTTCGGACTTTATCAAAACTCATTAACTTGTGGTTGTTGAGAGAAACTTCACAGTTACCAGTAAAAGTTCAGAGAAAAGTAATGTGATCCAACTTTGCATCAGATTTTGTCTCGGCAATACAGGCTTTGTAGGGGTGACTGGCTATGACTGGTTTGTAGGAGAAGGGTTAATATTTCAAAAATGATGGTGAAAGAAGGGACAAATGTGGACCTTCCACAGCTGACAAAATATTACCGTGCAAAATATACACATGCAATTATGTCCATAGACAACTTAATTACAGTTGAAGAGCACGGGGTGGGGGGGGGGGGGCGGACAATAGAGCCCAAAAACTGAAATTTTTCAGGAGAAGAGACACAACTTTCAAGAGCTAAACTTAATTACATTTGGACCTCTTCATTCAACAGTACTTTTAAACTTTAGTTGAATTCTTTCTTGTTTATCCCTGAAAGTATATTTTACCATCATAATTAGTTACATAAATAAATAATGACTGGACTGTGTTGGTGTTTCCTCTGAAGTTTGCAGTAAACAAATCAGATCTTCTTATAACACTATTTATGAAGTGCTTTTTTTTTCCCAACAAATATTTACGTTTATTAAGATTTTGACCTGTTATAATCAAAGTTCAGGAAATGAGTGTAATAAAATGACATTCCCCTTAAAAATTGCTTTCATCGATGTAGGTATCTTGTTCAGATGGTAATCCAAACTATAGTACTCTCAGGACTCCTTGTCTTCACACAATTTTATTGGATCTGCAAGTCCTTGGACTTGTATTTGGCAGGATAAAGGTGCATGGTAGAGCTGCTCAGGGTCCTGAAAATGTTGTAGAATGGTCTGCTTCTTCCGTTGATGCTTTGTCCATACGACAAAGAATAAATGTCTCTATTTTCAATGATTTTTAATTTTGCTTGAAGGAATCATAACTGCTTCACTGGCCTAACAGCATAAGAAAGCTTTTCCTGTCTGACTTAGAAGAAAGAAATTTACTCCAGCTTTCATGCTCTGTTCACATGAGAGAGCAATAAATGAATATCACTTTACTCTGCCCCTTGCCCCTACAATCCCTTCTCTCCAGCTGTCAGGAGTTTTAACCTTTGCACACTTGGGAATCTGTGCCATATTTTTATCTGGCTCCATGAAAGAATGGTCACAGACTGGATATGTAAAAGTCATCTCAGAATGCATTAATTCAACGGTCATGTAGTGCAGTAATGGAATAATGGATGTTTTCATTTTGCCACCCACACGAGTCAGTGAAGACATGAACCTTTCTGTTCAGGTAATTGTAGGAAAAATTACAGAGTATTGATGCAGCACCATGTGATCCCTTCTTCACCACAGGCTGGTCATAGATGTACATAATTGATGCCATGGTTTGCTTATGGATGTACATATTTGATGAGCTAGTTGATAAATATGGACATTGAAAATGCAGAAAGAAATCTATGTGAAGTTTACCTCACTAGAGGCTGTATTCATTGTAGGAGGTTTTTACCACAGTCTGTGGCAGTGGCCTCAGTAGATGTTTACATTGTTTTTGGCACTCTTTCCGTTCTGTAGAACGAGTCAGCTTTCTTGAGGTTCTGTATCTCAATTATTTTAGCTTTCTGCTCTCACCATCTACATGCTTCGGTTTAAGGGCAGCTGAAAGTGATGTTGAAGTTTGAGACAAAAATGTGTCTGAATGTTTTATAAAAAAATCTGAATGTCTGGATATTTTGTCAGAAAAATGTTAAGGAAGTTCTTCTGGAAGATACACTTTTTGGGAGAGTTTTAAGCTGTAATGTGGTAAATTCAAACTAAGGCACTAAAAAATTACATTACTGCTTCACAAGTCTGTTCGGCAGGCTTATGGTGCCAGTTAGTGTGCTTTCCTCATCCGTCAGCTGGTGACTTGCCAGTTTTTCTTAAAGATGATTTAATTGTGTGTAAGTGAAAAGTTTAATCCTAAAGAGTGACTGGAATGCTTTGAAACGAACTAATACCCTTGTCACCCTAACTTGCTAGCTGTTGGAGCTGTCATTTAACCTAGCATCTTCATTCTGCCTGGGTCTGTGATGTGCTACAAGATGCACTGATATAAAGCTTGATTAATAACTGTTTTGTGCATCAGTAACAGCATCACACCCAAGATCATTTTGTGTTAATAGGTAATGCCATTCATTATTAGAATAATACTTGGCATTCATATTGTCAACATGAGCTCCAGTCTCAAATGAAGAGGTGCGTAGCTTTTTTCCAACATTACTGAGGTGACTGTGTCTTTACATTTTTTTGTTGATTTATCATCACTAGCAGTTACATGTTTGTTACTTCCTTCACTTAAAGGAAGTTGAAATTCATCACCCAACATTATTGCAGCAAGAATTCAAGCTGCAATGAATGAAAAACTATTAACCAAGAAACACAATACACACATTGTGAATCAAATTAATCAGAAGCTGTAACCTCAAACATAATGACGGTAGACTCTGAATCGGAACACAGTGCGCACATGCGCCGATTGTACCTTAACGGACAGTGTTGTCTATTGCCATGATACAGATTGACTCTTGTCAAGTGATCCATTGTACATGAATTCTTTAATCATCTGTAACTTGGTCAATGTTGTGGCTTTCCCTTGTACTACACAGCAAGATGCAACAGTGGACTGAGAAGCAAGCAGCATACTAATATCTTATTTAAAATTTTTGGGACACACTTTTTTTTTCCCTGTACCCTCCAATTACCAAACACTTGGAAACATTCTTTTAATTCAGTTCTTTCAGCCTTAAAGACAGCTAATGTAATCCATGTCACTGTGAGATTCATGTCAAAACTGCTCTGAACTTTGGGAGAATACTTTAGAACTAGTAAACTTTATGCAGAGTCAAGTATTATATCTATATAAAAATTTGATGTCGAATTTGTGCATAAATTTGTTTAAAAAGACAGGTAAGCAGTGCAGGAATGCCATAGAATATAAACTGCAAAGATGAATAGCTTTTCCAGTAGACTAATGAAACTGTCTTCAGCCGTCATAGTTTATCGATAAATATTAAGGATTTCATAAAATAAACTGCACTGCTGTGTTGTTTTCGTGCCTAACATCTTAACACTGTTTTCAGGTTACCGTCCCATTAGCTGACTTTCAGTATTGCTTTCACTTCATATGTTTTTCACTTGGTATCTTACAGAAACTTTTGTGTTCCATATTTCTCCCCACCTTATCTGTACTTTTGCTGTTGATATATAAAAGCTTTTTTTCCTGACTGGGAGTAATGTGTATTTGTTTAATGTGTTACTGGTACATACACATACTAAAAATAATTTTTTGTTACACTTGGTTTCCAAACATAATTTGCAGTAATATTTGTGTTTGCTTTAGCACGATATACAACCCATTTATTTTGGGCATTGATGCACTTGGAGTCTTTTGGTTAAACTTGGACTCCTTTTGTTACAGAGTCCTGTGAATGTCAAGCTGTATATACTGGTGATCTGTGTTTCTTGCCAAATTTTGTTATTGAAGATGTCCAGTCATGCTTCAAGACACTGACGCAAATCTGTGAAGCTGCTTATGAATTGGAACAAGAACATCGAAATTATTTAAGATCTTTGGCTCGTGAAACTAAGTATGGGAGCAAGTAAGTTGATAACTGTTTTGCACTCGTTATTTGTGTACTGGTTGAACACTATACGTAGAAACTATTTGGAAGAAGTCCACCATTTCCCAGATAAAAAGATAAGAGGATAAAGAAAATATTAGAGATTGCAGTAATTCAAAAACCTAAAAATTCTGTGTTGAGTAGAATTTTCTCCAATTTTGTTGCCCCTGGAGAAGCACATATGTGGAATTCCTGAATTTAGTATTTATTTCCTATCTGATATTTCAAGCATTTTGTTTGCCATTTCAGATATACCCTTACATATCCACTTTATTCATTCAATACTTATTTTGATTTATATTTTTATGTTGATTATTTGAAATGTTGCTGCATGTGCACACCACAGTAAATTTTCGACTTTGTTTTTCTAGGCAAGCACCAATTGGCGATGACAACTACCTGTTACTTGCTGCTAGTTTTGGACGTATGGACAACAGTATCTTAAGAAAGACTTGCAGTATACCTAACTGACAATTACTTCTTTCATCTTCTGTGAAGTATGGGTATGTAACTTATTAGCAGGCGGCTGCTTTTCTATTGTAAATTCCTATTAAACCCAAAGTGCAAGGTGCTGGAGCAAAAGTGTTAATCCAATTATAATAAAATTGAAAGGGAAACACATGATTCAAAGAGGCAGGGCAGAAAAAAAAGATTGAAAAGTGTAGAAAGTCAAAATATCGCAAATGAATAATGCGGTTCTGATGCATAGTCTAAATAATCTCTACTTTTTATATACCTCTCTACTGTTAATCTCTTAGTCTGTGTAGTTGGTGGTGTCATAATTAATAAGTTAGAATAATATATTCATGTAAAGAATATTTTTAACCCATTCACTGCAGAGCTCTTTGCAGTAGCATGACAGCTGCATGCACAGCTGGGCGTCTCACAGCATTCGTGACTGTGCAAGACCTTTTTGGCATGTAGTGTGGCTTGCCTTTAGTGCCACATTGATATTGGTGTTACTGTTGAAAGAGCATTGTGACCACTGTGAGATGAGAAATGGTGCAGGGAAGAAATTTCACTCAGTGCTGCCAACACATTTGAACTTTGTATTTACCATTTGCTGGTTTGAAATTGATATATATAATTAACAAATTTTCATGAGAACACAGTTTTCAGAGACAGGTTGGGTACAAATTGTAAAGCTGTCTCATGCCTACTGAAGTACTGTGCAACAGTAGATTATATAAGTTTGAAGCAGCGACATGTATTCCAAATTCCATTGACAAGTTCCGAGTAGAACTACGTAAACAGTGTACAAGGAAAGCATGACAGGCAGTGCCATACTTTTGTTTTTATTTATATAAACAAAGGGTAATGATAAAAAAGAAGGTAACAGTACATTTCATAAAATCTTTCTGGTGCAATACATTTTGAAGCATAGAACAAAATACAGTCCAACATCACATCTTTTGCAACAATTCCCTTCACTTGTTTCTCTTACTGCAAACAACACATCTTCTCATGGGGTGCCTTCCTTTTCGAGATGATTCGGCAGTGTGCTTGGAATGTCTTCCTTGTAGTCACAAGTGGGTTTTCCTCTTCTCATCAGCAGCCTCCAGATTTTGTTGTTTTGTGATAATATGTTTATAATTATTCTTGAATGTGACTCGCATTTAACTTCAGCTTTGACAGACTTTTCCATGTGTGAGCTTTGTATGTAACCTGGGAATTTAGTAAAAGTCTAGAAAATGAAAACATAATTGGTTTTTCGAACACATTCAGTTGTACTTAGTATCATGTCACACTTTTCTACTGCTCGTATTGATTGATTATAATCCAACATGCATTTTGGTTTGAGTTCTTAGATATCTTTTTGATGGTTCCTTTTTGCTGTTGATGCTATTTCAGCTGTATGATGTAGTCAACAAGCATACATCTCTCCTGTCACACCATTTCATTACCAGTAGCATGCTCATCGACTTTACTTCCATTTCTCCTTTTTCGTTCAAGATTTAGCATGTTCTTTCTATACATGCGAACTGTATCTAATGCATTAATTCTTTTGTCATGCAAATACTGGACGTGTGTATCAGTTGTCAACAAAAAATGGGTGCCCTCTTTCCAGATGAGGTTCCAGAAGCATTGTCACTATATTGCCTGATTTTCCCAATTAATCTTTGCTAGTTTGTATTTCATTTGTTGCAGCAGTGAAAACTAAGAAATCCAGTTTCACAGTCACACAGAGCAAACATTTTTATTCCAGAAGACTTCTTTTTGACGGAATGTACTGTTTGAAAAAGAGGCACGCTTTGAACAGGAGAAGGCTTTCGTCAGCACATACATTTTGAAATGGTGTGAGAGTAAATCCAAACTCTTCTTTCACATACACTATTACAGAACATATTGTGAACAGTCTGTCATCCTAAGAAGAAATGTTACTGTCATAAAAATGAAGCATATGGACCGACAGCTAATACCTGACTTGAGACATTTTTTTGCAAAAAATTAAAGTATGAAGAAGAGCAGCTCATTACCAGTATTTTGACATGTTCAACTTGTCATTGTGTGACATAATCAGGGTTACCACCAGTAAACAGTACATTTCATCCACAAACACATCTCTCAAAGCATTTACACAACTGTTCCCATGAATAATAATGTTCTACACAGGGTATTTATGATACTTGTTAGTGTCGTGTAGTAGTATAAGTGAAACTGTATTAGACACAAATAGATTCGTCAAAAATTTCCAAGACTCTACATTTGTCTACAAGTGCAAGTCTTACACCCGAATCTAATGAGTCAGACTTATGTATCTCAAGACACATTTCCTTTCTCTACCATTGAAAATTGTCCAAAGACTTGCCTTTTCTTTTCACTGAAGGGGACTGCTCTGTACTGTCATCTTGTCCTTCGTCATAATCATAGTTTCTTTTATGGAAGGCGAACATATCAAACATGAAAAACAATTTTCTCAGCCCTGAGTTGCTAAGGGCCAAAATCCTCATTAGAAGATGAAATAAAATTAATTTCAGTCTCACTGCCACTGTTCATAAGCAACCTTTCTACTTCCACCTTCAACGGCCCACACCTGCACATTTTCTAAGTGTTTAGTACACATTTAAACTCTATAATATCACCAAAAGTTACAAAAGGCAAATAAGAATAGCACATTTTGACATCTGCGAGCCGTATTATGAAGTTATTAGTATGACTAACAAACGTTATGTGCTATAGTTAAACTTGTGTATGTATGTTGCAATAAAACATTGAAACACACACATCCAACATTCATGTTCATGCCACTGTCGACTGCTGCCGCATACACACATCGTCAGCAGAAAGAGCGTGCAAGTATGTTGCAGATATATGTGTCAGAAGCAGCTAAAGGGTTCAGATCCACACTTTTCAGAGCCCTGTTACCTTCTTCAGACTAAGTGAGGCTGCCCAGTAGTTAATGGATTGGACTGAAATTCCCATCTCACTGACCTGAGACAAGTTGTCCTTGGTTTCCTTAAATCTCTCCAAGTGAATGCTGGACAGTGTCATTACCTCTCCTAACCTATACACATATGAATTTGATGAGTTTTGTTGTCTGCTTCATCTCCAATTATTTCAACAATGGCATGTTTTAAATATGCCTTCTGTTCTTCCTTCCATCTCTTCTTTATTTCTTTTCTTCATTCCGTCTCTTTCATTGTTGTTAGCTTCCTAGTCAGCTTCCATGTGCTTTCGATTCCCCCACACTTCTCATTTTACTTTTATGTATGGAGCAACGTGTTTGCATATTTTCCTATTCAGCATCTTTGAGCAAATGTTGAAATTTTTCATCAACTTAAGATGGAAACAAATCTGTTTCAATTATCATTAGTAACATCCCTTCAATACACTGAAGTTATAATAAGATTCAGAAGACTCAGTCAAAAAGTGAAAAGTTCAGGTGGTGTGGTTGAGAGAAGTTTAGTGAAATAGGAAAAGTCATCTGGGATTCCAAGTTAAGGGAGACCTACTGGGAGAAGATGAGAGTGAGAAGTGGATTATTGATACAGGATATCATTTGAAATTTGTGCAGCCTGGCTGTGGCAGCTTATGTTATCTTAAAATATAAAGATGGTGTCCTATACCAGTGGTCTATTTTTTCCTCTCATTCTGTTTGATAAGTCTTCTTTAACTTAGTGTCCTGTGTGATTTTTACTATATCACTAAGACTTTGCAGACCCTTTTCCTCCTCTCCACTCTTAAGCCTGAAGAAGAGCACTAGCTGTGAAATCAGACAAATAGACATCTTTCTTTGTATTTTGTTCTGCTGTTGTCTGGCGAGTAGTTCTCTTTTTTCCCATCCAAGTCATAGATACCATTATTAGGAGTTATAAAAATACCTTACAAAAACTTTCTACAGCAAATTTCTTGCTCTGAATTTGATTAAGAATGTGATTGTTAGATGCAGTTCTCTTTCATTTCTTTTGGTTATTCTTTATGAAGCACGTAATTTTAGTGTAAATGGAGCAGCAGAAAGGAAACATTTCATAGATTTCACTGTTAAAAGGGGTATGGCAGTCTGGTAGAATGGGACATTAATATGTGTATGAAGTCTTCATTGGTTTTCATTTAGAAATATTTCTATCTTTCATCTCAGCTTCTGTGAATTTTTCGTGACACTGATGATCTGAAACTCTGTCTTTTTCTTTTAATCTTCTGTATTCAATTTTAAATTCAATTCCTTTAAATTAGATATTGCCCTCAATTTCTAATATGATATTAATTTTTTCCTTAATAATTTGCAGGAGACTGTTGCTCCAACTAGAGCTTATTTGGTGCTGTGAAGTTGATGTTTGAGAAGATTAAGTGGTAAAATTACAGAGCTGGCGCATCAGTGGTATTTTTTATTTTTTCAGTTCTTTAAAAATTAAGCATGTGAAATTACATGCTTAATATCAGAAAAGTGTAATTGTGAGGTTCTGAGAAGACAGAAATCACAGTGGCAGTGTTCAAAAAGGTAGAGTTGAGATTAATGTGTTTTTTTTTCATAGAATTTTTTATTGTACAATATGCATATGTTCTTGCATGCAAACATCCATATGCATAGGAGTGCACATGGCAAGTGCAATAAAACAGCCAACTAGATACTGACTAGAACATAAAATTTCTGCTAGAAATAAAAGTGCATTTGTGATAACACAAAATGGACACCATGTTACTGCTGTATATTTATAGTTGCAAAAACTGTAAGGTACAATAAGAAAAGGGCATTTGTAGGGACTGATAGATGATATGTTCTCATTATGCTGTTGGACATTTTTAAATGCAAAGTTTGGTGCTGTTATATGATAAGAAATCTCATTTGTAAGAATATTGTGTGATTGGGTAACTGGAAGCATTTAGTCATATTGACATTGTTCTGTATCAATCACTTACTTTTGTTTTAACTCTCATTCCATTGTGTAAGACTTGCACACCACACACAACAAAAGTGTTTTACTACTCACTAATTCATTGCTTTATGAAATGTGACTCATAAATTATTTTATAAATTGTATTGCATGCAAAGGTTTTCATTTCTGTAACAATAGGTGCTATTATAAATATATTCCCTGAGTTGTTGACAGCTAATATTATAATCCACAAATACTGATAATGTTTGAAGAACAGATCACAAATTATTCATTACATAACACAAAATTTTCACATGCCTCCTTCCATAGTACTTTCAAGTGCATTATTTATAGAGAACATTCACCTGAATATGGAGAGATCATGTCAGTATTTAAAAATTCCTAGCACTGTTCTCTCTTACACGTATGCATTCCAAAACAAACTTTAATTAGATGTGATTGACTGATTGTAGTTGGGCATCACACCCTCAATAAATTCCGAGGAGGATATGGTCATTTCCCAAAAGATTTCAGCTACACTGACATCAATGCTGTCTCTCAAATTTTATGGAGTTACTGCAAAACTGTCTCTACACTCACAAATAAGTTACTATTCTCTTCACACTAACCTCTATTGAACTGATAATGTTCTGAACTTCAGTGTGAGTTTTCCATTGAAGAGTTTATTCATGTAACACCACGTGTACACTCTTGGCACAGAGTAAATTTGTGCCCAACAAAGGGGGAACAGTCCAACTACAAGCCTTCTTTACTATTGAGTTTTACTGAATGGTAACAAAATCTGTCATTACCACTTTCGTCGTATGTTGATGATAATTTCCTGACTTCCATAGTGATTCATAGAAGGAATACTGTTCTGAACTTAAATATATTAGTTACTTACATTACCTCATTAGCTGCTACAGAGTCCTTGAAACAGTTCTCTGACTGGTCAAACACAGAGTGCAACAGTTTAGCTACAAGTAAACAAAAATTTATTTTTAATATTTAACACAAATTTGCCATCTGTTCTTCAGAGAACCCTTATCAGCTTGAATGGTACTGTGAAACAGTGCAGCCTCAGTAGAAGAAAGTAAACTATATGGTCTACAAGTCAACCACAATGTTATTGCTCCTGAGTGAGAGGGCATTTCAGTCAGCTCATGAATTTCCTTTTGCACTTGAAGTCCTCCAGAATATGCTCTGCTTTTCTAATGACCAGACGACTTGTTCTTGAAGCTATTCAGACTCCACATTGTATACAACAGTAAAAAAAAAAAAAGGTTGATAATGTGTTTACTACAACGTCACAGTATATTTCTGATAATGGCCACCACAGGAGGACAAGTACATAAATTACACAAATAAAAATTGTTATGTTTGAACTGATGAGATTCTAATGCTGATATCGTGTAATATTGTAAATCATAGCCATGGCTTGCTTCAGTGGACTTCATTAACTCCAAAATTAATAATTAATTTTTACACATCTCATACATTGTGGGACACAATGATTGTTTAACATTCATGTATCATATAAAATTGTGACATTACACTTTATCAAATATGTAATTATAAACAACCAAAGTATCAATTGAAGGACATTATATTTCCATTGTTCTGATTGTGAAAATTCAATAGGTAATTTCTCATACATGTGTCACAAGCTCTGATGCTGCACTGTATCTATCTTAATGTGCTCTCTCTTTTTAAACCATTGAGGTTCATGTACTGGCTTCCTCTTTAGATATTAAAAGTGTTTATTGTTTAAATTAATGTTTAATTGAGTGTTGTGTGTGTGTGTGTGTGTGTGTGTGTGTGTGTGTGTGTGTGTGTGTGTGTGTGTGTGTGTGCACGCAAGGGATAATCAGTGTTTTCCTAGCTACATTTATTAAGTTTATTTATTTCACTTTCATAAGTAGTGTCAGAAGTGTTGTATATTAGTTTGTACAGTATTTTCATTGACATGTTGTACTGTGGAGGAAGATTTATTTTCCTTACATCACAAGAGGAATTTTTTTGTCTCCAGAGAAACCGATTTCATATTTCTGTGTGCCAAAGTGGAACGTGTCATGTATTTTCTTATGCTGACTGAGCAATTGTTATCAGAAGCAAAGAATAACATTTGCTATTAGCAAGAAATGTTCGTTTTATGTTTGTCAAATTTTTAATGACTTTGTACCAATCTGAAGGCTGTGAAATTCAACTCACATTTCTGTGTACTGTTGTGTGTGAAATTATTTGTTCTTGTTTTGTATAGTGTGATTACCTATGTAGAATAGTAATTACTTTTTATTTTACAAGACCATTGTCTTAAGTACAAATGTTGAGCAGAAATGCAAATGTATTTACAAATGACTTATGTACATTACAAGAATGAAGTTTGATTACAAGTGTGTAAGGTAACAATGTAATGTATTGTAAGGTTTTCCCAGTGTTCTCTTTTGTAAAAAAGAAAAAAGCTAACCTGTAAATTTTTAGCTCTCATAATTTTATACTTTAATATAAAGAAAGATGTTATGTTTTGTGTTTTTATACATTATAAATATATATATATATATAAAATGGTTAATATTGACATAAATGAAAATGTTTTATTTTTTATCCCGAATTTATCACTAGAGTGTCTAGGAAGTAACTGCACGTGAAAGTATCTGTTTACGCAAACAAAGTTAGATTTGTTGAAGCTGAAGCTCTAATGAAGGATCAACTAAGATTAAGTCTTTCCGAATTTGATACGAAGCCTTTTCTCCGAGCAGATCTTGAAAATCTGTTGCATGTAATGCCCCTTGTCAAAATGTAGAAATTTATACGTTCTTTGTGTAAAGCCTTCCTTGAGCTGTTAGTGTTGTTGTTGTGGTATTCAGTCCAAAGACTTTTGATGCTGCTCTCCATGCTACTCTATTCTGTGCAACTGCTTCATCTTCACTGCAACCTACATCATTCTGAATCAGCTTACTGTATTCATCTCTTGGTCTCACTCTGTGATTTTACCCCCCACACTTCCCTCAAATACTAAATTGGTGATTGCTTGATTTCTTTTATGTGCTACAACTTTCTTTTCTCCCAAATTGTGTTCAACACCTCATTAGTTATGTTATCTACTCATCGAATCTACAACATTCTTCTGTAGCACCACGTTTCAGAAGCTTCTATTCTCTTCTTGTCTAAAGTGTTTATCATCGGAGTTTCACTTCTGTACATGCCACAGTCCAGACAAATACCTTCAGGAAAGAATTCCTAACACATAGTCTATATTTGACGTTAACAAATCTCTCTTCTTAGGAAATGCTTTTCTTGACACTGCCAGTCTACATTTTATATCGTTTCTACTTCGAATGTAATCAGTTATTTTGCTGCCCATACAGCAAAACTCATCTGCGACTTTTAGTGTCTCGTTTCCTAATAGTTTCCTCACTATCACCTGATTTAGTTCAACTACACTCCATTATCCTTGGTTTGCTTTTGTTGATGTTCATCTTACATAAGATCTTAGTTAAAATATAATTTCATCTCTTGCAAGTGCTATTGCTGGCCAGGGGAGGGACACAAATTAAAAGACAAATCAGGCCCTATTTCCCCTGTGAGCTCCCTCCTACCTTTTCATTACTTTCTGTTTTTACAATATCAACGAAAAAATTAATTTTATGGCGACTGACCGAATTGTTTCCTTATTGTTTAAACACACATTTTATTTTGTTCATACGAAATTTTAGTCACACATTTAATAAATTGTATGTTGGTTGTAACAATCTCATAACTAAATTGGCAACGGCCTTGCCACAGTGGATACACTGGTTCCCGTGAGATCACCGAAGTTAAGTGCTGTCGGGCATGGTCGGCATTTGGATGGGTGACCATCCAGGCTGCCATGTGCTGTTGCCATTTTCAGGGTGCACTCAGCCTCGTGATGCCAATTGAGGAGCTTCTCAACCGAATAGTAGCGGCTTCAGCTATGAATACTATCTTATGACCGGGAGAGCGGTGTGCTGACCCAACACCCCTCCTATCCGCATCCTCCACCGAGAATGACACGGTGGTCGGACAGTACCGGTAGGCCACTCATGGCCTGAAGACCGAGTGCATAACTAAATTGGTTCTGAGAACTTAGTGAGGGTGAAGAAAGATCAGGAGATACGAAAGTGCATAACTAAAATGTAATATAAAAGTAAATGATCATATCGGTCATGGATGAAGCCATGATTTATTGGACAGACTATCAAATAAATCAGAAATTTTGAGCTTTTAAACTTTGGTACTTTATATTGTGTAAAAATGTTGACAGGAACTTCAAAATAATGTTGCGTGATCGATTTAGGATCACACTTTCGATATCTATCATTTGGAGCCTGCAGCTTCGATATGCAAACAATTTAGGAAATTACCCGAATTTCAGTCTAGAAGCAATCACAAAATAACTAGCGTAGTGAAACCAAGTGGCTTCCATGAACCATGACATGAAAATAGCAACAACAAATAAAGACTTCTTCGTGTTCTTAGCGGGAACAAATGAAACGAAAGACCTAGTGTTCTCACACAAAAGAAGGCTACATGACTTGTCAATCTGGTTGTGTGTAAACAAACAAGTGCGAAGATTGTAAATATATGTGCGAGCTTCAAAAATGTTACATTTTGTGACCATAAGCTGCGTAGGAAGATTCCACATATCCCGTGGCTTACATCTCAACAGACTAGTATGGGGAGGACTTAATTATAACAAGGATCCAAGATTTAGTGAACAACAAATTGAATGTGCAGTGTTGTGCTACAGAAGCCATCCCTCTCAAGGACAAAAATAATGAATGCTTGGGAGAATCAACCACGAACTCCCAGGTCAGTAAAACAATACATCAGCTGGACAAGAGTGATGTTTTTTTAGGACAAAAAACCAAACACCAGATGCAAGTGTATGTGTTTCATATGTGCCTCAAACAGGCTTCAGTCCACATGAGAATGGTTTATCACTTTTGCATTATAATGTTCAGGGTTTAGGAGACAGAATAGATGCTTCTGAATCATTTATTACAATACTATCTTCACATGTACTAATAGTTACAGAACACCAGAAAAAAGTGAACAACGTTCAATATTGCAAATTAGATGGCTACAACCTAGCTATATTCTACTGCAGAATACACTATAAAGGTGGTGGTGTTACCATCTGCTCAAAAAAAAAAATGTAAGTTGATAACCACCACGGAAAAAGTGCCATGGGGAGCTATTTCTGTGTTCCAAAAATTTTGAAATTGCATTACTTTGCACTGTTCCTTTCTACGTCATAAGTGTATATAGATCCCCCTGTGGAAATTTTGATGCTTTTCTGAGATCACTTGATGGAGTTTTATGTATAGGGTGTCCCTCTCAAAACTACATGATTTCAAAGATCCAGGGGGGGAAAAATCACAGTAGATACGAAAATGAAAAACGCACCACATTGTAGAGCATCTCAAAGAATTTATTTATTTATCATCAATACACCTCTCCATGTGAACCATTTGTAGTATGAAGAATATCAAGTCTATATTCAATTTCTTGCCAAGTTCTTTGTAACATTTCCCCTGTTATTGTTGCAATCACATTAGTGATATGATGTGGCAACTTAGGAATATCGTCCACTTTGCTCGCATGCACGCCGTCTTTCACGAATTCTCACATGAAGAAATCAAGCGACGTAATGTCAGACAAACGTGGTGGCCAGGCAATGGGTCCTCCACATTCCAACCAACGATGGGAAATTTCCTATCCAGGAACTTGCGAACAGCCGTTGACCATTGTGGCGTATCTCCATCTTGTTGAAAAATTATGTTTGGCTGCAAGTCTTGTATCTGAGGGTACACAAACTGCTCCATCATGTCCAGATACACTGACCCATTCACTGTCTGTTCTGCAAAAAAGAACGGTCCAACAATCCTGTCATGCATTAGTCCGCACCAGACATTTACTTTAGGGTTATCATGAACATATCCAATGACAACGTGCGGATTTTGCGATCCCCAGATCCAAACATTATGCCTATTAACCATTCCTGATAGATGAAAGGTTGCCTCATCTGAGAATAAACATCTTTCCAGGAACCTGGCATCCCTATCAATATGGTGCAGAATATCCACAGCCAATTGTTGCCAGCGTGGTTTGTCATTCGGCGTCTGATATTGGAGAATTTGCGCTTTGTAAGCAGACACATGAAGACACTGGTGAACTACACCATGCAGTGTTGATCGAGGTAAATCAAGTTCCCTAGATGCTTGACAAATTAACTTCTGTGGGCTTCTGAGAAATGTTTGTGAGATGTTTACTGTCCCTTCTGAAACTCCGTAACGTGCACCTCCAGAATGTTTCTGAACACTTCATGTTGCCAGAAACTTCCTATACCACTCCTTAATTGTTTCCACATCAGGTTTATCACATTCATACACAAGAAGACAATTTCTTTGTACAGTAATTGGCGATTTTGTTTCTGCAAACCACACCACACTACGCTACGCTCTGGCGATGATATTTGGCACTTCTGATGCGGGAATATAAATTCTTTGAGATGATCTACAATGTGGTGCATTTTTCATTGTCGTATCTACTGTGGGTTTTCTCTCCTGGGTCCTTGAAATCAGGGAGGTTTTAGTGGGACACACTGTAAATTAATGCCAGGTTGTAGAAGTATGGGGCTAAAGATCTTCTTGGACTTTTACCCACTAGAATAGCTAACACACACAGTAGTTCAAGTGATCATGTTATCACAAATTATGACCACATCATCTCAACAGACATCATAAATGATCACCTCTCAGATCATTTAGGCCAAACACTAGTGCTAAAATGAAATAAAAAATTCAAACAAAAAAAATGTACAATCACAGACGAATACTATCTGAAAAAAACATTGCTACATTACGACGTACTTTAAGCCAAGAACCATGGGAATCAGTTACAATTACCATTAGGGTCAACAATAAATGGAACATGTTCACAGAAATTCTGACAGCACTTAAATGGAGCCATGGAATTTAAAAAACTGAGTATCCAGGAAAATCAACCTTCGTAACCTGTGCCATTAGATTTTAAAACAAAAGATCTGAAAGAAAAAATGGAAAACGTATAGTTTACACAGACTGGTTAACTCAGAGTCAAATAAAGAAATCTACAAGCAGTACAAATATAAGTCCGCTAAGAAGTCAGAAGAATAAAATCAGAAAGAATCAGCCAACTGATACGAGGTTCAGATAATGCTGGTCAATTGTAAATAAAATCAGAAACAATGAAACAGAAACTAAAGGCAATAAAGTACAATTAACTGTGAATAATGAACATATCTCTGATCCTCTTCCGGTAAGCAATATTTTTAATAATTGCTTCATAGATACTGTCGAAAATTATGTCTTTAAGAAACAGGATATACAGCACACATTTGAGACCAGTAACAGTTGTAAAATAAAATCAGAAACAATGAAACAGAAACTAAAGTCAATAAAGTACAATTAACTGTGAATAATGAAGATATCTCTGATCCCCTTCCAGTAAGCAATATTTTTAATAATTGCTTCATAGATACTGTCGAAAATTATGTCTTTAAGAAACACGATATACAGCACACATTTGAGACCAGTAACAATCAGAACTGCAGTATACTATCCACAGTGAACGCATATGACATTCAGCAGCTTATTGATAGCCCCAGAAACAAAATATCAGTAGTATTAAATGAAATGTCTCCACATCTATTGAAGAAATGCAAACATGAACTAATGAAATCACTAGTACATCTAATAAACTGTGTTCTCGAATAAAGTGTGTCCCCTGAAAAGTTGACAGTAGCTGTAGTTAAACCAATACACAAAAAGGGGGAAATACAGCATGTGCAGAACTATGGACCCATTGCCCTAATCTCAACTTTCAGAAAACTGACAGAGAAAATATTTAAAAAATCTTGGAACATTACAGCAATGTTGACACATTAAGTGATTTCCAGCATGGTTTCAGAAGAGATCAAAGTACCATGTCAGCAGCAGTACAGACTGTCCATCATGTACTCAAAAAAATAAATGAAAAATCCCAAGCAGCAGGAGTATTACTGAACCTCTCAAGGGCTTTTGATACAGTACATCATTACATGCTCTTATCAATAATTGCAAAGAGTGGTGTCACTGGAGAACTCATGCAATTGCTAGAAATATATTTAAAGGGTAGACAGCAGTGCACAGAGACTATACGCATTAATAGAGAAATACTGGAGAGGAGAATGTCAAGTATAAGAAAGATAAATTTTAGTGTTCCTCAGGGCTTCATTTTAGGTCCAGTCCTATTCATATGTTATGTAAATAATTTCCCAATTTCTCTTGACAATAAGCAATTGATCACTACATATGCAGATGATACATCTGGTACCTGCTATGCTGACAGTGAGCCCAGTCTAGTTGAAGAGAGAAAACTTTAAGAAAAAGGCAAGAGCTCTCTTTCAAAGAGACAACTTAAAAGTAAACATACAAAAAAACTAAATTATTCATTTTAAACAAAGTGGTCCAAACAGACAAAATACTATTACTGATGAAATTCTACCAAAAGTTATAGTATTTTTGTAATTGTTTAAGTTTGACAGTAATTTTGCATTTTTGTCTTTTCTAGTTTTTTAATGTTAATGGCGACTCACTATAATTGAAACTGATTAACTGGACGATACCTATGCAGCAGACTTTTTAATCAAGGCAGTCACAGCCTGCATTTATCATTCTGAAGATAAGACCAATTGACTGTTGGTCCTTTATTTATAGGCATGACTAGTTTCACAGCATTTTAGCTGCATCATCAGGTGCAATAAAATCAAGTCATGTCCTAATCGAGAAAAGCAAACAGAGTAACCCAGCATTCATAGTCATCAATTTTTCACTAAGCAGTACACGCCAAATATGGAATAGCATAAAATAACATAGAATGCTGCTGTGATACGATAAGTAACAGTATCTGATGAGCTAATGGGATCTCATATACCAAACAACTGATCATAAATCAACAATAAATGAGCATATATGGGATTTTGTAAAATTCAGCAGCTCCCAATCCCTCATTAACCACCGCAGTCATGCACATCGAATTGTTCTAACAGGCAGCTTGTCAAATTGATAACTCTTTTTGGATGGAGAGACATGGCTACGAAAATAAATTTAGTTGCAGAAATGGTTGTTTGAAAAGTGTAATTCGGAATGTTTGCAAATATTTTCGCACTTCACTATTGCAAGGTGAAAATTGTTTTGAGATTTGTTTTACCAAATGTGTTCCAGTATGCAACTGCGGAGTAAAAACATGAAAAATATTCAACTCTTGGCATATTCTATGCTGTGCATGTTTGAGAGTAAATGTAAAGTGAAGCAAATTGAGTTCAGGCTATTTGTGAGATGTACGGTATGGGCCTTCTGGTTATACACTCCTGGAAATTGAAATAAGAACACCGTGAATTCATTGTCCCAGGAAGGGGAAACTTTATTGACACATTCCTGGGGTCAGATACATCACATGATCACACTGACAGAACCACAGGCACATAGACACAGGCAACAGAGCATGCACAATGTCGGCACTAGTACAGTGTATATCCACCTTTCGCAGCAATGCAGGCTGCTAATCTCCCATGGAGACGATCGTAGAGATGCTGGATGTAGTCCTGTGGAACGGCTTGCCATGCCATTTCCACCTGGCGCCTCAGTTGGACCAGCGTTCGTGTTGGACGTGCAGACCGCGTGAGACGACGCTTCATCCAGTCCCAAACATGCTCAATGGGGGACAGATCCGGAGATCTTGCTCGCCAGGGTAGTTGACTTACACCTTCTAGAGCACGTTGGGTAGCACGGGATACATGCGGACGTGCATTGTCCTGTTGGAACAGCAAGTTCTCTTGCCGGTCTAGGAATGGTAGAACGATGGGTTCGATGACGGTTTCGATGTACCGTGCACTATTCAGTTTCCCCTCGACCATCACCAGAGGTGTACGGCCAGTGTAGGAGATCGCTCCCCACACCATGATGCCGGGTGTTGGCCCTGTGTGCCTCGGTCGTATGCAGTCCTGATTGTGGCGCTCACCTGCACGGCGCCAAACACGCATACGACCATCATTGGCACCAAGGCAGAAGCGACTCTCATCGCTGAAGACGACACGTCTCCATTCGTCCCTCCATTCACGCCTGTCGCGACACCACTGGAGGCGGGCTGCACGATGTTGGGGCGTGAGCGGAAAACGGCCTAACGGTGTGCGGGACCGTAGCCCAGCTTCATGGAGACGGTTGCGAATGGTCCTCGCCGATACCCCAGGAGCAACAGTGTCCCTAATTTGCTGGGAAGTGGCGGTGCGGTCCCCTACGGCACTGCGTAGGATCCTACGGTCTTGGCGTACATCCGTGCGTCGCTGCGGTCCGGTCCCAGGTCGACGGGCACGTGCACCTTCCGCCGATCACTGGCGACAACATCGATGTACTGTGGAGACCTCACGCCCCACGTGTTGAGCAATTCGGCGGTATGTCCACCCGGCCTCCCGCATGCCGACTATACGCCCTCGCACAAAGTCCGTCAACTGCACATACGGTTCACGTCCACGCTGTCGCGGCATGCTACCAGTGTTAAAGACTGCGATGGAGCTCCGTCTGCCACGGCAAACTGGCTGACACTGACGGCGGCGGTGCACAAATGCTGCGCAGCTAGCGCCATTCGACGGCCAACACCGCGGTTCCTGGTGTGTCCGCTGTGCCGTGCATGTGATCATTGCTTGTACAGCCCTCTTGCAGTGTCCGGAGCAAGTATGGTGGGTCTGACACACCGGTGTCAATGTGTTCTTTTTTCCATTTCCAGGAGTGTAGTTTTCATCTAGAAGCAAACCAAAAAATTTGATGGTAGATAGCCACTCTGTTTGGTAGTTATTAAGACTAAGAACAAATATTTACTATGACTGTTTTCCTTAAAGAAATGAAGTTGTTTTTTGGAACATTTAGAGTCAGCAAATTTGTTGGAGTTAAACTGGCTCTGTATGTACCTCATACTTTGCTTGCAGTTCTTGACACCTCCTATCTATGTACCTTACTCCTACATTTCTATTACCAATATTTTCTTCGGAAGGATTTATGAACTTAGTGGTAGCAAGTAGTATTGACAGTGCATCATTCATGACTTTTAATGGAATTCCACCTGTGCCTTACATTTGCCATTTATTGCAACTGTTTCACAAGAGCTTCCACATCAGACAGATGAATCTAAACCACTTTTTCAATTAATTTTTAATGTTGGGGAGGATAGAATTTTTTTGATGACTATAATGTTTCTTTGCTTTGAGACAATGAGATTGTCAGGGGATGGGAGATCATATAATACGGTTCACTACAAACAGTGGCTAGTACTCGTACATCTGTGCTGAAATGGTACACTGCCTGACAAAAAAAGTGAAACACCCAGTTGGTGAGGAGGAAATGAAATGAAACTTCACAGCTTGAGAGGGATGTTGTTATTGATTGTTATTGTTGTTGTTTTTGTTGTTGTTGTCTTCAGTCCAGAGACTGATTTGATTTAGCTTGCCAAGCTACTCTATCCAGAGCAAGCCTCTTCACCTCCAAATAACTAGTGCAACTTACATCCTTCTGAATCCAAGAGGGTATATGTCATTTCGGTGATTACAGAATAAAATGAAATCTACAAACAACTAGGTAGCATGAGCACAACAGTCAGTATGTTGTTGCACGTCCTCTAGCCTAGGTACATACACCAATTCAGTTAGGAAGAGATTCATAAACTTTTTGTAGCCTCTCCTGAGGCGAGCTGGCCCACAACTGGTCATTGATATGCCAGATACTGGCTCTGGGAGAGAGTTCTTGATATCCTGGACAGTTGTACTGGGGCGGACTTGATGTCCAAGCTGGTTCCATAGATGTTCAGTTTGGAATGGATTTAGGGATCTTGTTGCCATTGGGAGTGTCTCAACATTACGCAGGCAGTTCATAGAGACACACAGCGGCGGATTTAAAAAATTTTGCGCCCATAGGCACACCAACTGCTCTTACTGAAAACTGTGAAGGAAACCAACAGTTTCTAGTAGCTTTCCTTCCTCCTCATTATTTTGGCGTACAAGTTGTCGAGTACCGGGAGAAATATGTCGACTCCAAATTTTTCTCTTCCAGTCAGAAAAACTTCTTCAGAGTCCGCTTCTTCGTCATCATGAAGTTTGCGTTTTCGTGATCCTTTGTATGTTCATTCATAGTCTATATCAGTCACAATCTCCATGGATTTACTGTCATAATAGTCGAACATGCCATAAGTGATTCATGTAATTCATGCACTTTTTTAGTATCAATATTTACACTTTGCAGTTTCACATTTACACTATTAAATCTCTGGTGTATGTCATTTCAAACTGTCATCATGAATAGTCTACTGAGTTCAGTCACAATCTCCATGGATTTACTGTCATAATAGTCGAACATGCCATAAGTGATTCATGTAATTCATGCACTATTTTAGTATCAATATTTACACTTTGCAGTTTCACATTTACACTATTAAATCTCTGGTGTATGTCATTTCAAACTGTCATCATGAATAGTCTACTGAGTTGATTCAATAAAGCTGAAGACTCATTTCGGACAAGTGGTTTTTCAAACGTATTATTGGCAATATGTGTGAGGGCATTGATAACGTCCTCCCAGTTTTCATATAGACTTACACACGCTTCCTTTCTTGCTGACCAACGTGTTTTTGATAAACGTTTTATCGTTTTGCTTCCTGGTTTCATGAAAGAAAGAAGTTTATCCCAGAGAAAAAATTATAAAGGTTTTGCACTGCATTGAAAAATCAACATGCTTCCCGACAAAAGTTTACAGCACCAGCGCTTTCGGATTTTGTTCTTCAATGTGTGCCTGCAAACCAGTGTAGGCTCCTGACATATTGCCTGTGTTGTCATATGACTGGCCTCTACAGTCAGTAATATCAATTGAATTTGTAGACAGGGTTTTAGTATGGCCTCAACTAAGTTTCCGCACTTGTGTCCCAGGTTTGGTTAAAAATAGACAGAAACGTTCAACAGGTTCAACATTCTCGTTCACATATCTTAATATGAAAGATAATTGATCAATGTGTGAAATGTCTGCTGTAGAATCTACTTTTATAGAGAAATATTTGGCCTGTTTTATTTCACTTATGATGATTCTTTTATTTGTTCAGAAAGAAGTTCTATTATTTCATCGCAGATTGTTGAAGAAAGATAACTTGTATGTCCCGGCCCTGGATTTGCAAATCGTTCAATGTGCTCTGCGAGAAAAGAATCAAACTCGGCTATAAGTTCAAGAGACATGATAAATTGACCATTTTGTAATGAATGGAATCTTTCAACGTCTCTGTATCCACGACTTGTTAGGTTCTTCACTACTGCAAACACTCTTTTCAATACACTGCACCACAACATTTTTTCTGTCTCAACATATGACTCTATTGGTTATCTATTGTTCCAAGTGACTTTTTTCTTGTTAAGTAATAACTCAGAATTTTTGTGTTTGTGTGAATTCTCATTATGAGATAAAATATTTGAAATACACTCCTGGAAATGGAAAAAAGAACACATCGACACCGGTGTGTCAGACCCACCATACTTGCTCCGGACACTGCGAGAGGGCTGTACAAGCAATGATCACACGCACGGCACAGCGGACACACCAGGAACCGCGGTGTTGGCCGTCGAATGGCGCTAGCTTCGTAGCATTTGTGCACCGCCGCCGTCAGTGTCAGCCAGTTTGCCGTGGCATACGGAGCTCCATCGCAGTCTTTAACACTGGTAGCATGCCGCGACAGCGTGGACGTGTTCCGTATGTGTAGTTGACGGACTTTGAGCGAGGGCGTATAGTGGGCATGCGGGAGGCCGGGTGGACGTACCGCCGAATTGCTCAACACGTGGGGCGTGAGGTCTCCACAGTACATCGATGTTGTCGCCAGTGGTCGGCGGAAGGTCCACGTGCCCGTCGACCTGGGACCGGACCGCAGTGACGCACGGGTGCACGCCAAGACCGTAGGATCCTACGCAGTGCCGTAGGGGACCGCACCGCCACT